>NC_088691.1:79629063-80874563 GCF_028017835.1 Emys orbicularis | reverse complement strand
TGCGTCATGAAGATCTGCTGGCTCGGGTCTGCAGCATGACCCATGTCCTCACTGCAAAATGTCATGGCTTGGACCCCAATCACAGCAGGCTCCTAGGAGCCAGGTCCTGAGTGTTTACTGACCTGAGTCAGACTGATTTGTGTGTGGACAGAACTGGGGCTTGGATTCAAACCTGAGTCAGAACCTAGACTTATGTGTATTGTTGACAAACCCAAATAGATCTGCAGATGACTGCTGCCTTTTTTGTCTGTCTAGAAGAGTAGCTTGATTGTGTATATACACCTCACAACAGCAACCAGTGTAAAATGAAGTGGATTGGACAATTACTTTTAAATTTTAGTTATAGGAATTTTCTCCAGGTTCTCCAGTCACTGTACATTGCAACAAATACTTTGTTTAGTTTCCCTTTGCTGCCTAGCACTGGTGCATAATGTTAAAAAAAAAAAAAAAAAAAAGTGCGAGTCAAACAGGCAGTACATGTGCTCACTTTCCAGTAGATCTAAACTTAAGTATATAGCTGAAAACGATGCATTGTCCTGAGAGTTCAGAAGTGACCCAGCCTTTCAACTGCTGGGTGTTAGTATGCAACAAAATAGTACATATCACTGTTATTGGGGCTTTTTTACCCTTTACATTAAAAAGAGAACGCCAGAGCTTACAGTGAATGCTTACATGTGGTTAGCCACTTTATGAAACGGTGGTGGTGGTGGTGGTGGTAACGGTAACAGCAATCATGCAGTTTTTGTTTCACTCTTGACAAGGAAATACAATAGCAACCCCAGAATACACCCGGCAGTGAAGAGGAGGAATAATTGGTCCCTTTCATCCCCAAAGGGCTATATATTACTCTGCTCATTTTAAGCATTTGAGCTTATGAACAAAAACCATTTACCATCCATACTATTTATACTCCCTTAGTTTTAAAGGCAGAAGGGTTTTCTTGATTCTTTCTCCAGGCTACTACTAAAGTAACTCAGATGAATCATTGTTTACTGAAGGCCTTACAGCCTACCTTGCAAACAACTTTACTTTGTGACTATCATGTCTATGAGTTCGTATTCCATGGAGATTTTTATAAACCCTTAGCAATACAGGCATTACAATCTCAAACACAGATCAAGTCTCTCCTCAGTAATATGCATGGAATTCATTTACAATGCCTAACAACCAGTATATAATCAGCAGAATGTCCTTTCTCTAACCCAAAGTTATTTTTTAAATATCTTTACTGATTTTAGGTGTTAGAGATGGTTATACAAAGTTTACCACTTTGTTATTTGATGCTTTTCATTAAAGAGCAAGATTTTGAGTAAATTTGAGACCAACTACTTTGGGGGGAAAAACAAAAACAAAAAAAACACCAATTGCATCCACTTTGAAGTAGTGGATCATCTTTTCTAGGCACCTTCTCTGTTATCCGTGTTCCTTGCTTTATTTGACCTTCTCCTCTTATTTCATTTTGGTACTACCAATTACTAGGTCAAATCCTCAGATAGAGGAAATTAATAAAAATTCACTGAAATCAGAATTTATTTTCTATACAGTTGAAGAAACTGAGGTATAGAGGAAAACCAAATGACTTCTCAAGAATCATATGGCAAGTCAGCTGAGCAGAGTTAGGCACATGACTGGGAGAAACACACCCTGGGGCCCAGTTACCCTTTCAGTTGTGCAAGTCGGGAATGCCTTGCTTCCAGCTACTGAACCATACCCTCGCTCTGTGTCTCATCCCTGTGCCCCACCCTCATTTCCATCTCTGCCAGACTTTCTAAGTCCTCTGGAGGTAACAAGATGTTAAGGGGCTTACCCAGTTTCAACTGGAAAATAACCTTTACCTACCTCAGGATTACTTATTAAATGGTCATGAAACACTAAGTCTTATTTATTATCTCCCAGTAAGCCCACTAGACCACACTTCAAGGTAATTAAGTAATAAACATCTCTAAATTCTTGTGTCCAGTGTCACCACACCAAAATCAAATGCCAGCAGCAGCAGCAGCTACATTTCCAAGACTGACCAACAATTTTGGCCTAACTTGAGACACCCAGAGCCTAATTTGCAGGTACCAAAAACTGCCAGTGGCCACTCTTGAAATGTTGGTGTAAGATTTTATTCATTTACTGATAGAGTCCTATTGAACACAAAGCATCTAGCTGTAGTTTAATGCCTACAGCTCAGCCTGTAGCTGTGCCACTGATGTGTCAGGGAGCAGTTAGGACTTGTAGATTAATGAAAATATACTCAACCTTTTAAAGTTCCACTCACTTTTATCTTGGCTGAAATAGTTAGAAACCTAAAGAAATAAATCATGAGATACATAGACCCACTTCATGACTGAGAAGGATGGGATAGGGAACATTAACAAGTAAGCATTTTCATTATTTTGCAATAGTCACTTGATAAGAACCATTTAATCTCATTTAGAATCAGTCTCCCATCCAGCAATCCAATTCCAAACATGAATACTCACAAGATGATCCTTTTGTTTCAACCCAGTATCATACTAGAACAGAATGTGCACTATCTCCAGAAGGCAGAAAAAGGTGAAATAACATGATTGTGATCAGTATGTCTAATCTAGATCTTGCAAAATCTGTTGCAGAAGTGGCAGTCACTGAGGTATATGCACACCTGGACGTTGTCTGCTGCCTGGACATATATCTATTAACACCACACTTTCTACAAAAGATTTCTTGTACATACAATTTGAAAGACAAAGTTATTTTAAAAAACCCCAAGGCTACATTTTTAGAAACCAATTGCCTTAAAATATTTTCTTGTCAGGAATTAGTAAAATAAAGCTACTGATTCTTATCCATTTTTCATTCTTTGCCCAAACCACCATTAGAAAAAAAATGGTAACACCATCCAATAGTTGTTTCCAGTGTTTATACTTAATATTAGTAAATCAGTTTCAGATCCTCTGATCAAAGGCACTATACAATATACACATTTTCTTATTAAAATAGGAGTCTCTTTCAATTAGGTACTATCACTAAAATGTACTTCTATTACAGAATCTTGCTAAGCATATTTGTAGAGTGTCATCTACCTAATCACTATACTCTGACATCAGTTGCCTTAAAGTAGAATCTGATGTGCATTTGAGTATATATTTTAACTTCCTCTGAGGAGACTACTAGTGAGTCTAACAAATGACTGTCCACACATTCTACCCCATGTAAACAGTTACACTGTAACCGGTCTGATCAGAAGGGTCAGATTTCATTGTGTGTTTAACAACCTGAAAGTGACTGGCTGCACAAAGGAACCAGTAAAGCTGAAAACGGGGACAAGGGAAAGTGTTCAATGCCACTTCCATTGATTTTTAATAGGAATTTTCTCCCCATTGCTTTCTTGGGAACACAATCAGGTCCAAAGCTAGAAAGTCAGTCCAAATATTCTTTTCTACCCATTCTATTTATTTTATAAAATAGGAAACAAAGTATGAACCTTATGGCACTTAAGGGATGATCAAATACGAATATTGGAGAGTTATTCTCTAGCTACCACCCACACCCCAAATCCCCTTCTCCAATTTCTAAAATTTTGGCTACTCCTCACTTCAGTGTTTTTTTTATTTGAAATAAAGCCTGATTTTGAATTTTCTACAGTGGGTAAGGTATGAGATTCTCTTTTGGGGAGGGAGCTATTCCCAGGACTCAGAGGTTTGAGTAGTTACCTTTGTGGCTGTGAATAAAGAAAATAAACCCTTTTCTATAAGAGAGCTTGACAAGCACTGAATTTCTACACAAAGCTTGCTGTAGGGTCACTGCATTACGGTAATACTGGGGAAAGACATTTTTGCGATGGCATTTAGTATAAATTACACCTTTGGAGGTAGGCTTTATAAGCTACTGAACAGTTTAGGTACCTTTAAATAGTATTTCAACACTGTACACAGCCCACATGATAATTGATTGCACCAGAAGTCCCAGATCTTGTGATCACATGCACAGAGCACCCAAAATAGTAGCTTCAGCGGATGTAGTGAGGGTGTATTAATTTTTTTTATTTCCTGCTATTCGAATCTGCAGAGTAGGGGAGCTTCAAACAGCAGTCAAAAAAATGACATTATATTCATAAGTACTTTGGGACCAAAGTCCTTTTCCTATTTAAAAATCATGGAGTTTTGCTATGAATTTCAAGAAGAGCAGGACCTAAGAGAACAAGTGGCATTCACTTTCACACAGATTTCTTACAGATAAAATAAAATAAAAAAAAACAAACTATTTTTTTTTGCCACTCATAGCTGAAATTAGATATTCTGCAATGTCTGTCAAAATGACACCAACCAAGAGGTTAAAATGTCCTTAATGTCCTTTGCAAAAACCAGTCACACATTCTTTTAATGAGAACAGAGTCCTCAAAACTTTTGTAGGCAATATTAGATTTCATGGCTGTAGAATTATGGTCAGCTATAAGGTCTGACTATCCTATTGTAAACCTTCAACACAAGTGCTGCACTTAGCTCTAGAACATTGCATAATTGCAGTGATCATAGAGACTGATATTTCAAAGATAACGTACTTTCCTGTAAAGGTACATGCTCAGGTATTTGGCATGGTCTTTAAAAATGCAGTCAGTATGGACAATAGGATATATGGGGTCTGATTTTTCTACCCAATTAATTAAATTTTCACAACCCCTACTGTGGATTCAGGTATATAACAATATAAAAGGTACATTTTACTGGTATAGCTTGTTCCCACAGGGAAGGGAAATAAGACATAACAGTGTAAAGCACCTTTACGCTGATAACTGTATCCACACTGGGGGGAGGGGAGGTAAAGAGGCGGTGTACTTGTATAATTAAAGTAGTTTTTGTATATAGACCAGGCCTATGTTTAGTGAAGGATACAGCAGTTTGGAGTCTCTGAAAGGTCTAGCTACCCAGTGCTCCTTTCTGTAGTGTCTTCACCAACCAGGAGAAAATGTAATTTTTGAACATTTATATACTTGTACTAATTGTATTAGACCCATGCCATGTGTTACTACTTAACGCATACACCCCTTTGGCAAGAAGCAACATATATTAAAAGACCTTCACCTGTTCTGCTAGGCCAAAGCTAAAACTGGAATTTATGTTGAGCTGGTGTATGCTATATATACACACACACTTGCATCATTACTTAGTCAGGTTTTCTTAAAAAAAAAAAAAAAAAGAAAAAAGACCACACACAATCAAAAATGAAGCAATTTGAAACCATGAGGTATTTTGAAATTTTTTAGCTTCAATTTTAGATGTCAATAACTGCTATTCTGCTGCGAAAACTAGAAGATTTGCCAGGTTTCATTATGCTGAAAGCAGCAATTATGAAGATAACTCTACTGAACAAGTTACCCAGAGATCATCCAGTAATCACCCAAGGCCAGCTTCTGTTAGGTGCTGAAAAACCTTCCAAATACCATTGAGGTCAATGAGTTTTGGGGGATAGAGGCTCTCAGCACTTGGGGGGAAAGCATGTAGTATGTAGACAGGATTGGACCACTAGCAATGGCCAAGATACATGTATAACATATGCCAGGGGTCGGCAACGTTTGGCACACGGCTCGCCAAGGTAAGCACCCTGGCGGGCCGGGCCAGTTTTATTTACCTGCTGACGCGGCAGGTTCGGCCGATCGCGGTCCCCACTGGCCCCGGTTCGCCGTCCCGGGCCAATGGGGGTGGCGGGAAGCTGCGGCCAGCACATCGGTCGCCCGCGCCGCTTCCCGCCGCCCCAATTGGCCCGGGACGGCGAACCGCGGCCAATGGGGGCCGCGATCGGCCGAACCTGCCGCGTCAGCAGGTAAATAAAACTGGCCCGGCCCGCCAGGGTCCTTACCCTGGCGAGCCGCGTGCCAAACGTTGCCAACCCCTGACATATGCTTTCAAACTTTAATGCAAGATGTCTGCAATAAGCCTACCTTAGTACTTAAGAAAAATTCCTGTTAAGATGTGGCTTATATTAATAATAAAAAACAGCTATTCAGCATGGCGTCAGATTTTCAAGTCCTCAAACAGATTTTTTTATTCAGCATTAAAAAAAAAAAAAAAAAAGTTATTAAAGGTGAACGGCAAAAGTGAGGTTTTGTTTTGTTTTTTAAAATGAGTTTGTACCTTTTGATGTATTATATAAAGAAGACCTGAAAGAAACCAATCCAGGGCGATTTTTTTCTGGGGGGGGGGGGGGGGATATAGGGGGGAAGACACACCAGGTGGGGAGGGGAAGAGTTTGTAGCTCTCTTCATCTGGGTTTTTTTGTTTGTTTGTTTTTTAAACTTATTTTAACTGTAGAAATATTAGTTTGGCAGGAAAGCTTCTTGGGGGTTTAAGAGAAGTGAAATATTGTGAGCTCAGATGAAGGTGGATGTTTAATCTTTAAGGCATCATTTCTCCCAAGTTTTTTTTGCTAGGTATTAGGAATTAAATAAATGCTATAAATCAGAGAAAAACAAAATGCCCAGTTTTCAGCTGAAGTACAACAGTCACTTCAATGATTGAAATCAATGAAGTCACACCTGTGTAAGGCCCTGATCCTGCACAACTGATGTCAACAGGATCTCTGCTATTGGATACAGTGAATTCATGATCAAGGTTTAAATTAGGAGCAAGAAGAATTAGGCACCCTAAGTGTTAATCAGTTTGACTAAAAGTCCCAACTTCCTCAATTGCTCAGCTTTTGGTTTCTTGTGATGTCATAATTTCATTAGTTCCCATAAAGTCTTCCTGGACAGACAAATCATGAGTTTAAAACAAAAAACCCAACACATTTGGGAATTTTGGGGGAATAAATGCCTTTCAGGCCTTCTTATTAAAAAAAAAAAAAAAAATCAAGAGGGTGGGGGGGAGAAATAGGCACAAGCCCATCTTCCCCTCCTTTGCAAGTTACATTTGAAATATTAAGGAATCAGTCTTAATGCATAATTTTAAAAGCTGTATCTTTTTCAGTAAATGAGTAAAGTCTCGAAGTTTACGAACAGCTGACCCTCAACACCTATACTCCAATAAACCATGTTATTATTAAAATTACAAAACAAGATCCTAATCCTGCAAGCTGTTCTGCATAGAGCCCAAATTACTTCAACAAGCATTATATAAGTGTAGGATTCTGCCCACGTACAGCATCATGTAGCATCAGGGCCTAAATATAATTATTCAACTGTTTCCAACATTACCAGTAGATACAATAGAAACATTCCCTAGCCTCATGATTTTAGGTTACCTTCCCCCATTCTTAACATACTGTTATTTTGGTTAGACAAATATCATGATTAAAAAGCACATGTCTGCCATGATTGAATATTAAAGTCAGTTCTCCTTACAATACATTAAAAAAAAACCCACAGTTTTGCTGTTCTTTTTTTTAAAAAAACAAAACATTTGTATTAAAATTCTTAAAACGGATAGACATTAAACGCATGTCTGGAATTAAAGTTACAGTTGTTAGAATTTTCTTGGTACATCACAACATTAAGATTTCTCTCTTTGCTGGCTGGAGGTACATCCTACATCAGAGAACCAAAACAAAAGAAATCCTCCCAAAAAACTAAATGCCTGTAAATTTGAATTAAATGCAGTCCAAATTTGCAAGACATGGAAATGACATTTAAAAGGCTCAAATGGAAATAAGAAATAAATTCCACTAAACAATAGGCTTTTTTGTCCTGGCTTGTTCAGTGTGATTACTGAAAGGAAGCTGTTAAGTAGTTTCTGGAGTAGTAGATAATGGGATTCTGTGGAGCTTTCACAGGTTGGCACCGGCTGGAACAGCTGAGTTTTGAAGGCACTCTACAGACACAGGGTTGCTGTTGGCCCTGTATCACATTTTAGGAAGTCTTTGTACTTTAGAGAGCTAATCAAAATCAGTTATTGCCAACCCAAAAATAAGGAAAACAAACCACCACCACAAACCTCCCTCCCCCCTGAAGAAAAGAAGAAAACACAACTAAAAAAATATTGTGCAGATTTGTAACATTTTCACAGCTGATTTAAAAAAAAAAAATACTACCGCTCTCCCCCAAACTCCCATCCGATACAGCAGGTAAACAAAATAGAAAGTTTCACAAATGATCAGCAGACACGTTCTGGCACCCCACACTGTATTGGCATCAGTGTTATTAAAAGTCCCAGTTCAGATGTGCAATACTTCAGATTGGATACACTGTAACAATAATCCAACTTTGCATAGAAATCCTCAGAATCAATATCATAGTCACAGGGTGCATTCAAGGTTGGCTAAAGAGAGAGCACCAATCTTAGTTTTACCCCCACACGTCCACGGAAAGATTTCTCTCCCCCTTTCTGCAATGGTTTCTTCGTTTACTGCTCCCCTCAGTTCCTTAAGTGTAATTTAACTCTTCCAGTTAGAAAACGATTGCTCACAAGCTCCCCTTTCTCCAGGCCGAAACTTTTCTTACTGGTGTCAGTTGCCAATACAGCAATCTGTAAATGGTACTTACGGGAAATATGCAACAATCAAAATCGATGAAATGTACATGCTGAAAAAGCCACGTTTCCAACAATACACCCACCCCATGACACTGATCACTGCAGCAGCTGCTGCTGCAGCCTGGAATCCTTGTGTATGCAAAGTTGTTTCCAATCTTTGTTTCGAGCGATCACATTGCTGCTTCTTTTTGTTGTAAACCTTTGCGAACGACAACATTGCCCCCCACGCCCTTTCAGAGGATCACGCAGGACGAGCAGCACTGATCGTCCCCGTTGGGCTGGGAAGCGTAGTTCATCTGCCTGACAATCTCTGCAAACAGTTCGTCCACTGAAGCTTTGTTTTTGGCTGAAGTTTCCATGAAGGGGCAGCTCCACTCCTCGGCCAGAGCTTTGCCTTCCCCATACGAGACCTCCCTCTCGCCCTCCAGGTCCACCTTGTTGCCCACCAGGATCATGGGCACCTTCTCGTACCTCTTCACCCGGATGATCTGATCCCGCATGGGCTTGATGTCCTGGAAGCTCTGCTGGTTGACCAGGCTGTAGACCAGGATGAAACCTTGCCCGTTCTTGATGTAGAGGTCCCGCATGGAGGCGAACTGCTCGGTGCCGGCGGTGTCCAGGATCTCCAGCACCGAGGGGGAGGAATCCACCTCGATCTCCTTGCGGTAGAAATCCTCGATGGTGGGGTCATACTTCTCGATGAAGGAGCCGGTCACGAACTGCACGGTGAGGGCGGATTTGCCCACCCCGCCCGAGCCCAGCACCACCACTTTGTATTCTCGCATGGCTCCGCTCCGCACACCCGGCTCCTTCCTCTCTGGGTCTCTTCTCTCCCTCCCACCTCCAGTCAGCGGGGAAGGAGGGAGGGGAGAGAAGCCGCCCCGCCGCGGCTCTCACGGGAGCGGGGTGAGCATGCAGCAAGCAGCCGGCGGGGGAGTGAGCAGCGGCTAACGCCCGGGCAGCGCCAGCCCCCTTCGCGCGGCAAGGGCTGTGCTCAGCCTCCCGGGCAGGCTCCTGGGCCAGGCAGCCGCGGCCGAGCCCCGGCAGAACGCGAGGGCAGCGCGAGCCCCTCTGACAGGCAGGCGCCGTGCCCGAGCCT
This sequence comes from Emys orbicularis, assembly GCF_028017835.1. Taxonomy (NCBI): domain Eukaryota; kingdom Metazoa; phylum Chordata; order Testudines; family Emydidae; genus Emys; species Emys orbicularis. The sequence continues at coordinate 80,865,032 of NC_088691.1, read as the reverse complement.
CAGCAGCCCTGGGAGACGGGGAGGCGGCAGCTGCCAGCGGGGCGGGGGAGGAGATCGCGAGTTCTCATCGCCCCCCGGCAGCCAGCGCGTGGTGCACCAGTCCCGCGGTGCCGCCTCGCGCCGCCACGGGCCATCCCTTCCCCGCAGCCTCGCGCTCAGCTCCGCTCACAGCCCGCCCGGACCCATTGGCTCGCGCTAACGCCCTCCCCCCGCCATTGGTTTCTAGAGCGGAGGGAGACCACACAAGGACACGCGCCCCCGCTCGCCCTTTTGTTCGGATTGGCTGCCGCCTAGTGCCCGTCAGGCCGCGCTGCCTCATTGGCTCAGAGGTTTGAGTTCCTCCGCCATTGGGTCTCCAGAGGGAGGAAGATGATTGGCCGGTGAGCCGCTGTCTGTCTTTCTGCACCGCCTATGAAGGAGTTTTGGCGGATACTTATACTTTACAAAAGGCCAGAAGCGGAAGCGGAGGGACCCGGTGCGGCAGGCCCCTTCCCGGAGGCGCCCAGCAATGCAACCCTTCTCGGGTTAGTCCCAGGGTGGAATTAGCGCAAGCTGCAGCCCTAGGCACCCCCGCCGGGGAGGAGGGCTGTGGCTTACCGCTTTGCCCGGACCCCAGGGGTCACCCACCTAAAACACACGTGCTGGGCACGAGGCGGTTTGGACAGTCTAGAGCAACCCGAGACAGTCAGCTCAGTCGGGTTATTTTGCTCCTTGGGAGAGGTGGAGGGGACCTGGCTGTGGGGACAGAGGTAACTCCCATCTCTCTTCCTAGCCCTCACTGCTGCAGGTAACCGGGAAGGCCCCAGGCTGCCTGACTACCCCTGTTTTGATCTGATAGGGGTGGTGGGAAAAAATCCTGGGGCATGAAAAGGGAGGCCTCGCAACACCTGTAGGAAGGGGCTGGGACCCAGGCCAGGGAAGACCTCTCTCTCTCTCTCTCTGCAGAATGAATTACTACTAGAGCTCAAGTTCATTTTCCTCTCCTCTCGTGGGAGCAGGGAGAGAGCAGGAAACCTGGCCCTCCTATGTTTCAACTTGAGCATGGGTAGTCAGTGGTTTCACACCCTGAATTAAAAGCAGGAATGGGGGTTGCCCCTCTCTGTATCATGATGGGTGTCTGGGCACTAGGTCAGGATCACACACCCCACTCCTTGTGAGCAAGTGCAGCTTCATACCAGGTGAGCGGCTCTCCCAGCCACTTGGCAAAGCACTGTGGGGGTGTGTATAGGGGACTTTGTTGCCACCCTCCCAGCAGTGCTTTCGTTGGGTGGGATGGGCAGCTACTACATAGAGTCCTCTGCTGGGGTGCAGGGAACCCCCATCTGCTGAGTCCTCCCTCTCCTCAGAGGGCCACCCACCCAATACCCACAGGCACTAGTTCCCATTCTACTTTAAAGACAAGCAGCTGTTTAAAATGTCTGAGTTAAAAATTCATTCAGAGCACCTTAAACTTCTGTTACACACCACACCTGAAGTTTGAATAATTAATGCCCAAGAATGACAACTGCCACATGTTTGACACTATTTGCATTTTGTTGCTTGTTAACAACTCACTCAGACTGTGACTGAGCCAAAGAAACACTGGCTATTTGCCATTGTTTGCAGAAGTCATTCCTTTGTACTTTCTGTCAGTCTATTTGTAGTTTTAAGAAAAACATCACTGGTTATTTTAGCACCTTCCAATCTTTGTTTTGTGTGTATTGGCCATACTTAACAGTTCTCAGTCTTTATCCAATTAACCCTCTCTATCCTAGGCTCAGCCCCGTTTAGGAACTTGTTTAAATGCAGTTCTTCTTAAATTGGTTTATAACTTGATCAGTCTGGTCAGTGCAATCAGAGACAAATTGACAAACCCATTTTTTAAAACAGCATTCTGGAATGGTTGGGCGTTTTCCACACTTGCTGGCCAAACTCATGTTAAAACCATTTTAGCAGGAACTAACACAGTTCTAAAACCACCCTAGGCGGGGCTGCATTATGATGCTACTGTTGCTGATCCTGCACTCTTTGCACACCTGAAACTCCCCATGAAGAAAATGGGGGAGAGATACTATGCTGTGCCTCATGGAAGACAAAGGAGAAAAGTGGCTTTAAACTACCTTTGCATCAGCCAGATTCTGAGCTGCCTGGGGATTAGAGAGGTCCCTGGTGTAAATTAGAAAACAGGGAAGCTTCACCAGTATAAGTCACTTTTTACATTGGTGTAATGCATCCCCACTAGAGTTTTGCGCTAATGCAGTTACATCCATATAGTTAACATGGAGCAAAAAACCCGTTGTAGATAAACTCTCAGTATGTCCTTCAGTCTCACTGTCACAAATGGGGGATACCTTGTGTAAATCCTAATAAGTTTAAGTACATAGATTTGCAAATTATATATGTAAAGTTAGTGACTATTATATGATGGTATCTCCAGGGAAACAATAGCAAAGGTCCAAACTACATCCCCACCACATACTACTCATTGAATTCAGCAAGTTTTTATCTTCAAAGCCTAATTGCTAATGATGAAATAATAATGCATTTTGTTTATTGAGAACTTATATGTCAATAGCATCCTATGTGTTTCACAGAAACCCAAACATAAACCACACTCATTAGGTCATCCCCCTGCCTTTCATGTTATCAGCTGAGCCTATTGATATTTAACTCAAGACACCTGGATGATTTTAAAGGAAACAGACAAATTTACACTTTAAACTGCCTTTTATCATAGGGCAGGGATAGAGGCACCGGAGTGAAGGTTGCAGTGTGGCTTCTGTTTAAAGCTATTCACATACGTAGCCAGATTGGTTTGAAAATTACCATTTCAGGTGCCCGGGTAGAGTTTGTGGTGCAAATTTGAGTCCATTTTATCAAAGGGTTCTAGAGATACCCTCCCCAAATGACCTGTTATTAAAATAATTCTTACAATTTTTTGCACACAAATAGGAAGCAAACATGGAGGAAAGGATCCAGGGACTTTGTATCACTGGGATGCTCCCAGTGAGGTCTAGTGTCCAACACTAAGGAAAACGCCCCATGTTATTTGACTTTATTTTTGGTTCTGCAAGGTGGATGGCAATAGGAATTGGGAATATCCCAATACTTTACCTCTCCTTAACCACATAAATAAGCCATATTTCTGTGCCCACCACAACTCCAAATCAGGACTCCTATTCATACAGATCAATGGGACCTTTAATGTGGCCTGCATAGCAACACTGATACAGGGACTAACTGCTGTTGGTTGACAGAGATTACATTAGATGCACTGAGCTGCCTTTCCTTCTTATTTCAAGCTGCAGAGTCACAATGAAAGTGACTAAGGCCAGGCCTCTGCTACGAAGTTTTGCTGGCACAGTTATGTTGGTCAGGGTGTGACAAAAACTACACCCCTTAGCTAACACAGCTATGCCAACAAAATCCCCAGTGTAGACACAGCTATGCCAACAGAAGAGCGCTTCGAAGGGCTAAGGGCTTGTCTACATAGGGAAATTTACCAGCATGATTATATTAGGGCTTGTCTACACTTACATTTTATAGCGCTCTAACTTGCTGGCTCAGGGGTGTGCAAAATCACCCCCCTGAGCGCAGCAAGTCTGAGCGCTTTAAAGTGCTGGTGTAGACAGGCTCCGAGTGCTGGAAACCGTGCTCCCAGCGCTCGGAGCTAATCCCCTCATGGAGGTGGATTAACAGGAGCGCTGGGAGAACTCTCTCCCAATGCTCACGCGTGACCACACTCGCACTTCAAAGTGCTGCCGTGGGAGCGTTCCTGCGGCAGCACTTTGAAGTTTCCAGAGTAGACATACCCCTAGTAAAATTATACTGCAATAGTTATATCAGTATAACTCCCCACATAGACAGTTTTACTCAGGAATAAGAGTGCCTTTTTGGAGTTTAGTTTATGTTGCTTTGGATGCCTAAACCTATAGGCAACCAAGAGCCTCTATTAAATTAGGTGCTAATTTCAGCTACACAATTTTGAAAATTGTAGGCCTAAAGCCAGGTCTACACGTAGATTCTGAACTGGTATGACTATTTCAAATTAGGAGTGTGATTTTTCCCCCCCAACGTAGTTATACCAATATAACCCTCGGTGTGGACTCTATACCCTTAATCATTTTTTTGCCTTTTGCTGTGCTTTTTCCATTTCTAATATATATATTTTTAGATGGTGTGACCAGAACTGCATGCAGTATTCAAGGTATGGGTGTGGCATGGATTTATAGAGTGGCATTTTGATATTTACTGTTTTATTGTCTATCCCTTTCCTCATGTTTCCTAACATTCTCTTAGCTTTTTTGACTGCAACCGCACATTGAGCAGATGTTTTCAGAGAACTATTAAGAATGACTCCCACATCTCTTTCTTGAGTGATAACAGCTAATTTAGATCCAATCATTTTGTATGTTGTGACAATGCGGTTCTGGCGGGACCCAACTGAGAGTGCCAACTCAGGACAAATTGCTAACACAGGGCAGTTACAGCCCAAGGCTGGGGTTTCTCTACCTCTAAGGCAACCAAACCAGCCAGACTAAGAGGACTTCGGTCTCACCCCACTGGCTTAACCGCAACCTCACAAGCAATTTCCTTAGACACTCCAGTTTCCCAGTATCACCACCAGTGCCGCTCGTTATGGGGGATAAATGGCTATGAAAACCAATATCCCAATATACACAAAAAGGTTCTCTCGATCCCAAAGGACCAAGCCCCAGATCCAGGTCAATATACAAATCAGATCTTTCCCACAAATCACGCTGTTACCAATCCTTTAGAATCTAAAATCTAAAGGTTTATTCATAAAAGGGAAAAAGATAGAGATGAGAGCTAGAATTGGTTAAATGGAATCAATTACATACAGTAATGGCAAAGTTCTTGGTTCAGGCTTGCAGCAGCGATGGAATAAACTGCAGGTTCAAATCAAGTCTCTGGAATACACCCCCACTGGGATGGGTCCTCAGTCCTTTGTTCAAAGCTTCAGCTTGTAGTAAAGTTCCTCCAGAGGTATGAAGCAGGATTGAAGACAAAATGGAGATGAGGCATCAGCCTTTTATAGTCTTTTCCAGGTGTAAGAACACCTCTTTGTTCTTACTGTGGAAAATTACAGCAACATGGAGTCTGGAGTCATATGGGCCAGTTCCTGCATACTTTGCTGAGTTACAAGGCGTATCTGCCTTCTCTCCATGGGTCCATTGTATAGCTGATGGTCCTTAATGGGCCATCAAGGAGGCTAGGCAGAGCTAATCCCAGCTTGTCTGGGATGTCACCCAGAAGCATAGCATAAGTTTGCCATACAGACAGTATAGTGCCAAGATTCATAACTTCAACTACAAAACTGATACACACATATAGACAGCATAATCATAACCAGTAAACCCTGACCTTGTCTAAGACACCCCATTTGACCCCCTTTATACAAGATTTGGGTGCCACTACAGGACCTTGGTTGCAACAATGATCTATATGGTCCCAATTAATGTCAATAACGTCACATATGTATAGCTATGTTTTCTAATTTGCATTACTTTACATTTATCAACATTGAATTTCATCTGCCAGTGTGTTGCCCAGTCACCCAGTTTTGCTACCTCGCTGTTTACCCCTTTTTCCAGTTCAATTATGAATATGTTGAACAACACTCATCCCGGTACAGATCCTTGGGGGACCAACTATTTACCTCTCTCCATTCTGAAAACTGACAGTTATTCTTACCCTTTGTTTCCTGTCTTTTAACCAGTTACTAATCCATGAGAGGACCTTCCCTCCTATCCCAGGACTGCTTACTTTTCTTAAAAGCCATTGGTAAGGGACCTTGTCAAAGGCTTTCTGAAAGTCTAAGTACAGTACATCCACTCGATCACCCTTGTCCACATGTTTGTTGGCCCTCTTTAAGAATTCTAACAGATTGGTGAGGCATGATTTCCCTTTACAAAAACCATGTGGACTCTTCCCAACAAGTCATGTTCATCTTCATCTATGTGTCTGATAATTCTGTTCTTTACTATAGTTTCAACCAATTTGCCTGGTACTGAAGTTAGGCTTACTGGACTGTAATTGTCAGGATCGCCTCTAGAGTCTTTTTTAAAAATTGGCATCACATTACCTGTCCTTCAGTCATCTGGTTCAGAGGCTGATTTAAGTGATAGGTTTCCTACCACAGTTAGTCGTTCCGTAATTTCATATCCAAGTTCTTTCAGAATTCCTGGGGAATACCATCTGGTCCTGGTGACTTGGTACTCTTTAATTGATCAATTTGTTCCAAAACTTCCCCTATTGATACCTCAATCCAGGACAGTTCCTCAGATTTGTCTCCTAAAAAGAATGGTTCAGGTGTGGGAATCTCCCTCACATCCTCTGCAGCAAGACCAATGCAAAGAATTAATTTAGCTTCTATGCATTGGCCCTTTCTTCCTTGAGTGCTCCTTTAGCACCTCAGTGGACCAGTCCCCACTGATTATTTGGCAGGCTTCCTGCTTCTGATGTACTTAATTTTTTTTGGTTGCTGTTAGTTTTTGTGTCTTTTTCTAATTGCTCTTCAAATTCTTTTTTGGCCCTGCCTCATTACACTTTAACACTTGACTTAAAGTTTATTCTCCTTTCTGTTTTCCCAGTAGGATTTGACTTCAGCTTTTAAAAGATGCCTTTTGGACTCTAACCACCTATTTTACTCTGTTTAGCCATGGTGGCATTTTTTAGTCCTCTTGCTTTTGTTGTTGTTGATTTGGGGGTATACATTTATTTTGAGCCTCTATTATGGATTTTTTTTTTAAAATGTCCATGTGTAGTTCCCCTTCTTGAAATTAAATGCCATAGTGGTAGGCTCCTTTGGTATTCTCCTCCTCCTCCCCCCAGGATTTAATTACATTATGATCACTGTTCCCGAGCGGTTCAGCTATATCCACCTCTTGGACCAGATCCTCTGCTCCACTTAGAACTAAATTCAGAATTGCCTCTGCCCTTAAGGGTTGCAGGACTAGCTGCTCCAAGAAGCAGTCAGTAATGTTGTCTAGAAATTTTATCTCTGCATCCCATCCTGAGGTGATATGTACCTAGTCAATATGGGGATAGTTGAAATCCCCCATTATTATTGAGTTTTCTATTTTTATAGCTTCTCTAGTCTTCCTGAGCATTTCACAATCACAATGACCATCCTGGTATATTCCTACTGCTATAATAATATAAGAGAATATATAAATATAAGAAGAGTATATTCCTACTGCTATACTCTTATTAGTCAAGCATGGAATTTTTCTATCCTTAGACATTCTATGGTACAGTTTGATTCATTTAAGATTTTTAATGCGTTTGACTCTCTGCTCTCTTTCACATCTGTTGCCACTCTCCCATCAGGACGACCTACTCTGTCATTCCTATATATTTTGTACCCTGGTATTACCATGTCTGGCTGATTATCATCATTCTGCTAAGTTTCTGTGATGCCTCTTATATCAATATCCTTATTTAATACCAGGCACTTGAGTTCACTCATTTTTAGACTTCTAGCTTTTGTATACAAGCACTTACAAAATTTGTCAATATTTAGTTCTCTGCCTTCACATGATGTAATTGAATGGGACTCTTATCTGACTGTTTTTCTTCAGTTCCTACCTGTACTTTATCAACTTTTATCCTGACCTCTTTGTTAGGATACAGAGTATCCCCTTAATAGAGCCTCCCCTAATGGATATCTCTGTCCGAACCGTGTACTTCTCCACTCCTGTTGGGTTTCTCCCAGCCCTTAGTTTAACAACTGCTGTATTATCTTTTTAATTTTACATGCCAGCAATCTGGTTCCATTTTGGTTTAAGTGGAGCCCATCCTTCCTGTATAGGCTCTTCCTTCCTCAAAAGTTTTCCCAGTTCCTAATAAACCTAAAACTCTCCTTCCTACACCATCGTCACTCTCGTCCACTCATTGAGATCTGGCAGTTCTGGCTGTCTAACTGACCCTGTGCGTGGAACTGGAAGCATTTCAGAGAATGCTACCATGGAGGCCCTGGACTTTAATCTCTTACCTAGCAGCCTAAAGTTGGTCCCCAGGACCTCTCTTCTTCCTTTCCCTATGTCATTGATACCTACATGTACCACGACCACTGGCTCCTCCCCAGCACGGCATATAAGTCTGTCTAGATGTCTCACAAGTTCCACAACCTTCACATCTGACCGGCAATTCATGATGCAGTTCTCCCAGTCATCACAAACCATCTATTTTTCAATAATCGAATCTCTCATTACTATTACCTGTCTCTTTCTAATAACTGGGGTTCCCTCCCCTGGAAGGGTATCCTCAATGAGAGACAACACCATGACATCATTTGGAAGGAGGGTCTCAACTGTGGGATCGTTTCCATCCACTCCAGTTTGACATTCTCCTTCCCCGAGGCTTTCATCCTCCTCAACAGCACAGGGGCTGTCAGACTGGAGGTGGGATCTCCCTATTGTGTCATGGAAAATCTTAGGCTACATCTACACTACGGGGGGGGGGTCGATTTAAGATACGCAAATTCAGCTACGCGAATAGCGTAGCTGAATTCGACGTATCAGATCCGACTTACCCTGTTGTGAGGACGGCCGCAAAATCGACTGCCACGGCTCCCAGTCGACGGCGCTTACTCCCACCTCCGCTGGTGGAGTAAGCGCGTCGATTCGGGGATCGATTGTCGCGTCCTGACGAGACGCGATAAGTCGATCCCCAAGAGATCGATTTCTACCCGCCGATTCAGGCGGGTAGTGTAGACCTAGCCTTATATGTACCTCTCTGTCTCCCTTAGGTCCTCCAGTTCAGCCACTCTAGCCTTAAGAGCCCATCTTTGGTTTCGGAGGGCCATGAACTGTTTGTACTGAGTGCACTCATATGCCATTTGCCCACAAGGCAGTCAATCATACATGCTGCTTTCAGTGCAATAAACTGGATAGCCCCCAGTTTGCTGCTGGTCTTCTGCCTTCATTGTTGTTACTCCTGCAGCTCCCCCCCCCCTTTTTTTTGGCAGGGTGGAGAGGAGGTTATTGCCCTAGAGCAGGGGTCGGCAACCTTTCGGAAGTGGTGTGCCGAGTCTTCATTTATTCACTCTAATTGAAGGTTTCACGTGCCAGTAATACATTTTAACGTTTTTAGAAGGTCTCTTTCTATACGTCTATAATATATAACTAAACTATTGTTGTATGTAAAGTAAACAAGGTTTTTAAAATGTTTAAGAAGCTTCATTTAAAATTAAATTAAAATGCAGAGCCCCCCGGACCAGTGGCCAGGACCTGGGCAGTGTGAGTGCCACTGCAAATCAGCTCGTGTGCCGCCTTTGGCATGCGTACCATAGGTTGCCTACCCCTGCCCTAGAGAATGTTTATTAGGTGGATCTGGCTCTCACATTCCCTCTTTAAACTCCCTTGCAAAACTCTTGTTTTCTAGCTCGGCCTTCACACAGTGAGTCAATGGCAGAGTGAGGAAGAGATCCCAGGGTCTTCTGACTCCTAGTCCCTCCTTTAATCCTGTTCTAGTGGCCTTGTGTAGCCATGCAGTAAGTTAGAAACACAGCAAAATTCTACTCATGGATGCATATTATCAGCAGTGGGAGTTAGTGTGAGGATTAAGACCCCGGGTTCAGGAAAGTATTTAAATAGTACATACTAAGTCTATCTCTATTTAGGACAGCATTTAAGCACATACTTAAGTGCTTCTTGCATAGGGATGCTTTCCTTAATTAGGTCCCAGATAACTAATGGTACCTCAAAGTTGTGTGGTGTGAGCCTGGCAAAAAAGAAGTAGACGATTTTACATTGGTGGTGCAGTCCAAATCCAGCACTGAAATATGATGGCACAACTCCCACTGAAATCAATGGGAGTTGTGCTGGCTTATTCTAGGGTTGAATCTGGCCTTATGTTTCTCTGTAGAATCCATGAATATGGAAAAACTTCCCACAATTTTCCAGTGTCCTGGGAGATCATTCTGTACAATAAGGACTTGCTTATCTCTTTCCTCAGGATTCCAAGCATGAATTAATTAACAATTAATTAATTAGCAATATATTGTTGAAATAGTAGAAGATTTATAAAAACTGGACAATAAATTTTAATTTTAGCACAAAATCCACCATCTGTGTGTTTGGACTTGTTCCTCAATGATAGAATAACATTGTGATACAGCATACTTTTTTCCTTTCTGCACTGTGCTATTAAATCCCACTTTTTCTGAAAGAGAAGATATATTATGTCTAAAGGGCAACCAAAGTAACAAATGGCACTTACATTGTTGAATTAAAGGGAGGCAATTGTTTGCTGAGCCCTAATCAGTTATTAAGTTTATTAATTTGAGCTAATTACTAGCCAGTTCTTGGAGACCAGTTGGTGAGGGGGGTAAACAGTTCAGAGATTTAAGTGGATAATAGCTGTATTCAAGGTAGTTTGTTCATTTTATGAAACACTAATTAAATTGAAACTCCTATATTTATCCATGTGATACAAGGAGTAGTGCAAACTTTAATTGTGGCTCTAGTGATTTGGGGGGTGTTTTGTTATCTGTCTCATGAAACCATCATGAAAGGCACCAACTCATGATTTTTCCCATATTCAAAATGTTCATCTATTACTGTCAAGAGGGATGAAGCCATCAAGATAGCCACCATTTCCCTACAATCTGCATGTGGAAGTGAGGCTACCCTTAATAAAGTTGGCTGCCACCTCTCATCCTTTTCAATTAAATTAAACCCAGGCCCACAGAGAAAATATCTGCCACTCTGTGGTTCAGGGGATTGGATCGGACTCAGGGACTGTGAGGAGCAGCAGGGACACTGTGAAAGTGGATGGGATGAGTAGGGGGGAGCAGGGTACTGTGGGGACAGGAGCGATGCTGAGGGGGGTGCAGAGGACAATTATGGGTTGGGAGGAGATGGAGGAAATAGAATGGCAGCTCCCCCACCCCCAGCCTGGCGGTAGTGATGGGTAAGAGGAGCCCCTTCAGAGCAGCTGGGGGAGGCAGTGTTGCGTTGCCAACTCTCATGAACTGATCAAAAGTCATGGGATTTTGGTGCCTCCACGAGGAGCTTTCGCAATGATGCAAGAAGCAAGTCCAGTCCCACCAATGTCATGGCTGGGCACATGGGCAGAGCTCTGTGTGAGAGCCTGAGGGCTGAGGAGACACATCTGCCCTGCCACTGAGCTCTGCTGTCATGTATGGCCTGATACCAAAGAGAGAGTTCTAGAGCAGTGGGAGTCAGGAAAGTGCTGCTGGGACCCAGGTAGAGAGAAGTCCTGGAACAGCAGGAGTCAGAGAAATGTTATTGCTGGGTCAAGATATGAGAACTGCTATCCATTTCCTATTACTCTATCAGTGGTGAGGAGAAGGTAAGGGGAGTCTCCACCTGAGTAGCCACAGACAGGCATGCATTTGTGTGCAGGGAAAATTGACTTTTCAACCTGAAATTACACACACATTGGCAGAAGAGAGGGGAGCCAAAAAGTCAGAAGACAGACTAAAAAACACACACCGTGATATGACTTTTTTTTTAAAAGCCTCAAGATTTTTGGGGGGCAATCTCATGGTTTTGAGGGTTTGACTCATATTTTTTGATCTCTTGAGGTTGGTAATATCATACTATATTTCAGCATCTTCTGAAAAATATGCACCAATCCTGCAGTGAGCTCCAGATATACAGACCCATGAACGTGTGCATGGATCCATTAGAAGAGGTAAGAATATTATTAAGCACCTTAGTTAGCTAAATAAACAAAAATACCAAACAGTTGATTATTTTCATATTCAACACTCGCAACACCAACTATTTTATGAAAAGCAACAAAGAGTCCTGTGGCACCTTCTAGACTAACAGACGTACTGGAGCATAAGCTTTCGTAGGTGAATACCCACTTCGTCAGACGCATGTGGTGCATATTTATACCTGCCTCTGGAAATTTCCACCACATGCGTCTGACGAAGTGGGTATTCACCCACAAAAGCTTATGCTCCAATACGTCTGTTAGTCTAGAAGGTGCCACAGGACACACTGTTGCTTTTTACAGATCCAGACTAACACGGCTACCCCTCTGATACTCAACTATTTTATATAACTTCAGGATGCAGCAGATGCTTCCAGTCATACTTGGGGGGAGGGGGAGCACAGTAGGAGGTTTTTGATTCAACAGTCCATAATAAAAAGATTAAAATTGTTGGCTTTCATGCGGAAAATTAAATTAGGCTTCACGGTTAACCCCACATTGAGTTGAATAGGAGTGATTCAGGTTGTTCCTTCAAGAGGACAATAGGTTGTAAGGCTTATGAGTTCTCTACATCTTGTAGAGCTACAAATATTGAGGCCAGGTCTATACTACAGACTTCTGCTGACATTCTGGTGTTGGTCAGGGGTGTGAAGAGATGTGCTTCCTGGCTGACATAGTTGTACTGGCAGAAGTTCCTAGTGTAGATGAATCTATAGCAGCAAATCATTATAGCTTGTTTCACTCATGGAGGAACCTTTCCTCTTAGGGTAACTGGCAGGTTGATTAAAATAAAAATAGAATATTTTATTAGCTGAAAGTGACCTTTTGAGCATTAAAAATCTGCTTTTTGTTAAGTATTTGTGTTTTATAATAGAAAGTATTTGTGCATTAATTACTTTATAAACAATAACATTACTTTTGGGCTTTGTATGTATGATCTGATCTCATAGGATTCCCTCAGCTTTTTAAGTAACATCCTCGGTTAAGTCTATAAAAAGGCCTCGTCCCTTAAGAGATCATTGTTTATTAGTCCATTCTATGGTTGGTTACTTATTACACGTTTCAGTGTTATAAGGTTTTATTTACTGATTGATTGAGGCCTGTTGTGACACTTACTGTGGTTGCTCTCTTCCAAAGGCCCCTTTACAGCCGTAGTTATCCCCACCAGAAGAGAAATAACTATTAATCACAAATTGGTTAGTTTTACTACAGGTTAAATTGGAGCTTAGGGCTGCTTACCCCAATAACAGATTGTCTGCCAATTATAGAAACTGACATTTTATTATTAAAAATTTGTTACATATACCCTCCGCATGGGTTCTGACAACAAATTTTTTGGTGGCCTCAGAATGTGGCCACCAGCTGTTTCTGGTGGCCGCTCTGACAATTTTTCGTAAAATACTTAATTAACTTTAAGAAAAACAGATAAATATGAAAATATACATATCCAAATCATTGTAAGTTATTTATGTAGAATTTTTTTTGCAGACTCAATGATAAAAATAATGTACAGTTGTTTCTATTCTTTACTGGACCTAAACAGAATAGAAATACAAATAAGGTGCTTTGCACATTCTTGTCTTTTGTTGTTTTTGCTTTTTTGGTTGCTTTTAAAAAAAAAACTTGCTAGGTAGTAAGTCTGCTGTTGCAAAAAGTAATATTTGTATGTTTGTTAATATCACTTTTCACAGCAGACTTACTAGCTAGGTGGGAGGCTGTGAAAAGTGATATTAACAAACATACAAATATAAATTTTCACAGCAGACTTACTCAGCTCTGGCAAGCCAGGAGACATCTTAAGCCCTCGCTGGGGAGGCAGATAGGGAGTCAGAGGGGACCAGGGGGGATGAATCGGGGGCCAGGCAGGGATGATACAGGGAGTGGCAAGCCGAGGGCTGGCATTCACAGCCAGGGACCAGAGCCTGCTGCCTGCCACTCCAGGACTGCAGCCCGAAGCCAAAGCCTCACTGCAACCAGGAGGGTGGATGAACTCACTGGCTGCCTGCTTCTCTGACGTTTGTGATTCCAGCCGGGGGGCAGGGCCCAACCCCTGCTTTCCCCTCTTCCCTCCCCAGTCACTGCCCAGGAGGCTGTGGCCACAAGAAAAGCCCCTGGGTGGCCGCATTTGAGAAATGCTGCGGAAAATAAAGTAAAACACATATAACCCATTTCTTCCCACAGTTACGCACTTGCAGTCCTACTGATGGCAATGGGGAGGAGGTACTGGTGTAGGTGAGAGCAGAGTTTTACCCTTATTCTTATTGGGGAGACTTTTAAAAGTCCTAATTTGAAGTAAAATAGCAACACACAAATCAAATGAATGCAGATTTGAGGCTTACGCTCTTTAACTTGTGCTCTCCTACCCAGATATTCTAGTATACACTATCACATTAAGCCCTGTTTTAAGACCCCCCCTGCAAAGCCTACAGCACATTTACGTGGAAGAATGAAAGCATGTAATGTTGATGCATTTGCCTACATAGGGGCAGATCCAATACCCCTTACAGTCAACAGAAAGAGTTCCTTTGACTTTAAAGGGCATTGGATCTGGCCCTAGGTCCAGTCTCAGTTTCAAACTCATTACTATAAAGTATTATGGTGTGAGTTTGAAGGGTTCTATATACATTCAAATTCTATTTCTTTCAAATGGATTGGGTCACTTCACACTTTGGAGGTATTAATTAGGAACACAGAAATTACTATTTGAGAGAAAAAGATCTAACACTTTGTGTCTCAAAGCAGCAACTTTGGTTCCATTTTATTTAAATATGCCTGTTATAGTTAAGTGGTGGGAGTGTGCTCAGCACTGTATGAGATATAGCCTCTACCCTGAGGAGTGTACCTTGTTCTCAGACTGTCTACAGTTACAGCACTGCAGTGGTGTGTGCCACTGTAGTGCTTAGTGAAGACATTACCTACAGCGATGGAAGAGCTCCTTCCACCTCCCCAAGAGGTGGTAGCTATGTCCACGGGGGAAGCCCTTCCATCAACATAGCACCGTCTACACCGGGAGTTCAGTCCGTATAACTGCGTCGCTCAGGGGTGTGGATTTTATGTCAGTTATGCGGACATAAGTTTGTCGTGTACCAGGGCTGAGAATTTTACTGGCAAACACAGTGAGTTAGATTTACATATTGGCTGTTGAGCTGGCCTTAGTGTCACAATGGGAGTACCTGGGTGTTGAACACTTATGGTCCTTATGTAGGTACCTGAATGGGTGCTGAGCTCATTTGAAAATCTGGCCCCAATTGTGGTTGCTGAATACTTGCAAAGATGGCCCTGAGCCCTTTTGGAGATCCAGCCCCATGTTTTACACTTTTCCCAGTGCCTTCCATCTCCCCTCCCTCTACATCGCCAAACCAAATGTTTATAATGGAAATACGGGCAGAACTCAACCAAATGGTACTGGATGTCACCATAATAAAAACACCCTTTTGCCAAGCTTCCATGATCCTGCCTAGAAAATCATGTTTAAAAGATGCACTTTTGTGCAATTAAGTAATGTGCTTACTGCTTGACATGTTGTTCTATATTACAACATGTTCAGATCAAAGGGGGGGAAGAAACCACCACAATTTTGCACTGGAAATCTCACAGCTGGGATCCTCACATTTCTATCTAGCATCTCAGAGCTTGTCCACACATTGCATTATTTCCGATTAACACCATTGATGGACACCCTTATTCTGAAACCAGAATAAGAGCCTTGTTCCTGTTTAGCTTACCACACTGGGAGTGAGTTGCCCCTAAGTGAAACTGCTCTGTTTGCTCAACAGCATAGATAATCAGAAAGTAGCCAACCAGATAAACCGATAAGTGACTCAGACCAAAGTTACTGCATTGGGCTGTAATTTGATATGTTTGTAGTGTGAGCTGGTTTCTCTCCTGATTCAAGGAGCTCTCCCTTTCGCCAGCCATCTCCTAAGTAACAGCTGATTAATGCAGAGTCATCCTTTCCCTGCCCATCTGTATTTGCAAATCCAGTGTGTCACTGGGAAGGGCAGCCTTAACTGTTGCTCCTTTCTTAAAGAAGATTCCCCTTTTCAAATGCTGTATACTGTATGCTCAAGTCTCACTTTCAAGACATCATAGTGAGCTGTACTGGGTGTAAGAAAGGCAAAATATTTTTGTTATTTAAAAGAAAAAAATAGTACCAGTCCAGATTCAGAATCTGATGTAACACACACCCTCCAATCAAACAATGATGCCCCCAGATCTTAACTACACTGTAAAAATAGCCTACCCTGCCAATACACATTTCATTTGCGCTCATTTGGATTTGGTATTACAATGCTATATTATATTTCTTTATTATGCATATGCCCAGAAGTATGTTTATACTTGCTCACGGCTACGTACTTTGTGTGGGAAGATTCCTTAGCAAGGGTCAGTTCTATTTTTATATTTCTCATGAATATTAAAAATCCCTATTGACAGGACCAGTAGCTGAAACAAGAAGTGATGGAGATTAGGGTTCATTGTAGATAAAAATTAATTTTGTGTTTGATGTCTAGATATTCTATTGAGGGGACCAAACGCAAATAGAGCATTTATCCATCCCAACTAGGAACAGTTGTTAAGTTATATGTTGGTGTGTGTGAAACGTTTTTATTAGTTTGTCAGCTTGTTGGTCCGTATATGTAACATTAATCAGCACTTGCATGGAAACAATTCTGTTGTACATTAACAAAAATAATTGTAATCAGCCTGAAGAAAAGTTGATGAAGTCCAAGAATAAAGATTCCAAATATAGCAAAATACCTTTTATAGAGAAATTTAATCTTTAGTAAACCAACCTAATTCTCAATTACTGAGGGACAATCTCCACTCATTGATATATTTTGCTTTCCACAACCAAATCTCCGTACAACTTTTCATGAGTGATGTACCCGAGTATTCGGATTCTAATATCTAAACTGTATTGTTAAATCTATTCACCTAAATTTGGGTTATTGCTGATTAGGTACTCTATGTATCATATGACTTTTAAAAACTAACTTTGTATTTGTGGATAATCTAAGCACTATACCCAGATGTACAGACACTCTTTTCCCAACCTATGTATTATATAATGTTTTTAACATTAGCTTTAATAAGAAATTTAAATCTGTTCTACACAGTGACCATCAATAGTGTGCCATGTTAGCAGCGTTTGCACTGCTAGCATAGAGGCAGCTGCAGGACTAACATTCAGGCACAACAAAACATGATTCGGAGAATTCCCAATCTGCAGTTTCTGAAATATTTATTTTATTCCTGTAACTCATGACTGACAGCAACAAGTTTCCCCTAATTGGACCCCTCTGATCAAGTGGCAGTGACAAATGAAGGCCTGCAGCCATATTATCTTGGACTGCGATCTTGTATCTCATAAGTTAAGTGGGAGTGGGATGGGATACCTCCAAGCAAAATTCAGGTGCTGCACCAAGTGGTTTGTGGGTCAGTAGGTTATGCTTTTCTTTCTGAGTCACACTGTATGAGGAGTCACTATAGTACAGGGGTGGCCAACCTGTGGCTCCGGAGCCACATGCAGCTCTTCAGAAGTTAATATGCGGCGCCAGCACATCCCTCGCCCGCGCCGCTTCCCGCCGCCCCCATTGGCCCAGGACGGCGAACTGCGGCCAGTGGGGACCGCGATCGGCCAAACCTGCCACGTCAGCAGGTAAATAAACTGGCCCGGCCCGCCAGGGTGCTTACCCTTGCGAGCCGTGTGCCAAACGTTGCCGACCCCTGTTGTATAGGCACCCACTCCAGGGCTGGAGCTACAGGCGCCAATTTTCCAATGTGCCAGGGGGTGCTCACTGCTCAACCCCTGGCTCTGCCACAGGGCCTGCCCCCACTCCACCCCTTCCTGCACCCTCCCCTAAGCCTGCCGTGCCCTCGCTTCTCCCCACTCCTTCCCCAGAGCCTGCACGTCACAAAACAGCTGATTGGGAGGTGCGGGGAGGGAGAGAGGGGGAGATGCTGATCGGTGGGGCTGCCGGTGGGTTGGAGGTGCTGGGAGCGGGGTGGGGGAGCTGATGGGGGGCTGCTGACGTATTACTGTGGCTCTTTGGCAATGTACATTGTTAAATTCTGACTCCTTCTCAGGCTCAGGTTGGCCACCCCTGCTATAGTAGATGTTCTCATCTTTTGCCTGTGGCATAAAGTTGAAGTCCTCCTGAGCATAACGTTGCCAACCCTCCAGGATTTTCCTGGAGTCTCCAAGAATTAGAGATTAATCTTTAATTAAAGATTGTCATGTGATGAAACCTCCAGGAATACGTCCAACCAAAGTTGGCAATCCTACGAGCATTTGTAATCATTGACGGGCTCAGAACTTTTTCTCAGCTAACACCATTGTTCTTGGAGTCATATCTTGTAGTCACTTTCTGACTGCAGAACGTAACCCTCTAACACTGGAGATATTATCCCACCCAAAACCTGGTTGCATTTCAATGGTGAGTAAAATGCTTGGGATTACCGTTAAAAAATAAGGTGGGTTAAGTTTCAAAGTAGTGCTGATGAATCATTAACCTGAAGAACGGGGCCATTTATGTAGAGCCTAAAGTGGTGGGGGCATAAACAAGGGATTGGTAGATGAAAGGGGCATGTAGAACCCATTTCCTCAATTTTAGGGGCGGGGGGGGAAGGGAGAATCAAAATACATAGCACTAAACTTAGACACAGATATTTTAGTGGAAATTTTCAATGAAAAAATAATTTGTTTCAGCTGAATACTGAAAACTTTTTTTGTTTTTAATTAAAAATTCAGCCAAAATTTTCTGTGGCCATCAGACACCGTCCATGGAAAGTTTTGTTTAGTCACAAACCCAATTTTCTGTCACAAAAGCTTCAATAGAAAATTTTCATCCAGCCCTAATGGCAACTGAATTTTTAAAATATTAACCAACTCTTTTCTCCTTCTAGCTCCAATTCTCTGGCAGTTGCCCTTCAGCCCAGCTTATTCACTTTGTCAGGTATTTTTTCCATTATAAATCTCCTCACAAAGTCTCTCATTTCTTCCACCCAATATGATGTACTGTAATACATTTACCTTACTTATACTCCTGGCCTCCTCAATACTGCATTTTCACTAAGGGGCTACCAATTAACAGTGTGATTACTATTTGTTGTTGGGTTACATTTCTAAACCTTATCCAGCACTTTGGTATTAAAAGTAGTATATAAATAAATGCAATCTAGTGGTCTGTAAGAGTGAGATGCCTATTCAACAACATTACTTTGCATTGAGCCAATGGAGTTACACCAGGGATGAATTGTATCATTTGTGCTTTCAAGGGTATTTACATAAATCCCATTGTTCTCTTCTGACAGATCAAGAAGGATTTGCTGAATGACTGATTGTTCACTGCCCTGCCTTAAAGTGTTCCCCCATAATGCTCATGAGCCAAATCAAGGAAACAGTTAACTTTTAAGGAGACTTCAGAATGGACTGCAAGGCATTACTCTACTGACAGTGGCTATTGAAAACAAGCTGCACTTTGCATCTCTGGGCTTAACAATGATCACACAGCAGTCAGCATACAATCTAAGCTTTAAAACCAAACAAATGTATGGTCTAACAACCAAGGTCTTTCCCCTGCCTTTATGATCACTCACTGACAATAGATCCGATGTTGTAAGAGCAGTGCAAGATGGCAAGTTCCCATGTGAGCATATTTTGTTCACTGTCTGAACTTGCTGCTACATGATATCATTAAGAACGATGTCATTATTAGATATCATCTGGCAGAGGCTCACAAAATCTGCACACCATTTTTAGTCGCTTGGTACAAGCTTGTAAAATACTTAGGGCTTGATCCTTCAAGATGCTGCGCACCTTTAACTCTCAGTGAAGGCAGTGGCAGTTCAAGGCACACTCAGCCCTTTAGACTGCAAGAGAAAACCAGCTTCCTCATCTACACAAAAGGAAGTGTCTACTCAACTGAGCTGGCTTTTAATATATTGGAAAGGCTGCAAGATCAGTAAAACCTCTGCATACTATATGGCCACCTGGGCAACGGAGGTTTATGGAATAATTGTGCCAGATTTGGCAGCTGTTAGAGATGACCACGTGATAGGTCTGTGAAAACCATTTTAACATTACTTAAATAATCCCCTTAATCAGGCAAGCGAGAAGCACACTGAAAGGATGGCACTATTTCAACTCTGAAACTTACATCTCATTTTTATATATAGTAAAATGACATAAGAATTTGTAACCTGAAGAGTTCTTTCATTACGTGAGGTAAATAAAAACAATCAAGTTTCCATAATCATACTTTATACTTGATTAGCACCTTCTGTTTGAGGAGCTTGAAGCACTTTACAAACACCTCTACAAAGCATCCCCTATTTACAGATAGAGAAACAGAGAGGTTAAGTGACTTGCCCAAAATAATACAGCGAGTCTGTTGGCAGCCACAATAGAATCTAAATCTCTTGATTCCTAGTCCTGTGCTTTGACAACTGGACCATGCTCTTTCAACCATGAGTTAAAGTGCCACGGCTTGTGACTTAGACGCATGCCGCTTTTGGCTGGTCAAGGCTAGAGGGGATTATCTTGGCTGACTGTATCACCAACCACCTCATTAAACACCATCTGGACTCTCAAGACTCCCACTGCTGGGAAAATTAACATGAATGTGGTAGCAAATCAACCCTTGCAACACCTGGGCTCGGCTGCTAACCCCTCTCAGTCTTGCTTCAGGCCAAACCATGGCTCATAAACTATGTCAGTTGCATTGATGGATGATCTTATGACAGTGGACAGATAAGAAATAATGATGCTGATGATACTTGATCTATAAGCCAGTTTTCATATTGTCATTCATGAGAATGGAGACCCACATGCCCTGGGAGAATTTGACAGAAAGATGGCTATCATCACACACAGAACTAGGAATTTACTATGATCTCACTTAAACCCTAATCCAACCATTGGCTCCACATGGGCAGACCCCTTGTCCCTATGTTGAACCCCACTGTACACAGTTATCTGCAGGATTAACACTTTATACCTTGTTTACATACAAAAGTTGTACCACTTTAATTATACCAGCACAGCTATTCCCATACAGGAATACTGGGATAAGACACATTAATACCAGTATAAATGCATCCACACTAGGGGTTTTACTTGTATTAACTATATTAGTTAAAAATAAGCATCACTCCCCTACCCAACATAGGAATACCAGTACAAAATCTGTGTGTAATCAGGAAAAACTCCACTCAACTCAATCATGTAAAACTGGTAAGAGCTCAGAATCAGGCCCATGGAACCAGGTGCTGAAATTTTTACTCATGTAAACTTTGACTTCAAAGGGAATTTTACCTGAGTAAATATGGTATAGTAACATAACTTCAGGATCTGACCCATGAGACCCGAAGGGAACAAACTCCACACATTACATTCCTTCCTTGTCTGATATGTTCATGTGAATAGCATTGATTTCTTTAAACGTGGTCCATTTGTAACCAACAAACAAGATTTGCTGTGAGTCATTGCCCCTTTGCACCTTGGATCCATTATAATTAATCGTATCAATTAGCCTGCTCATTTTGGGATCTCTGATTGCCCATGAAGAAGTCATTGTACAGTACTTTGTGAACTTCATGGTAAAAATTAAATAGATGAGATGTTCTGACATTTTAAACAAACTACAATTTAGAGGCTCAGAGGGAATTTCTATTTTTATCTGTGCAGAAGTTAACTGGGTTCTCTCCTGTCTTTGTGAGAAGGCTCTTTCTCTGCAGCAGTGAATTAAAAGTTTCATGCTGAATTAGAAATTAAAAGTAGATATAGCAGTGAGAAATATACTTATGAGGCAAAATCCTTTAAAGGTTACAGGTGGGAGAACTTGATGGCTCAGGGTAATGGGATAAATTGTCAGTCTGAATCCACCTCAACTTGTTAATTAGTGAATAAAAGTAATTACCCATCTAATGGTTGCTCAGAAACAGGTTAGTGATCAGTTCATTTAATAGATTCATAGAATTTAAGGCCAAAAGAGACCATTCGAGCACTGAGTCTGACCTCTTGTATAACATGAGCCATAAAATTTCATCCATTTACTTCTGTATTGAGCCCAGTCATGTGTGTTTGACTAACGTGTATCTTCCAGAAAGGTATCCACAGTCTTGAGAGAAAAGTTCTTCAGAAGCACTGGCAGTTTCCCAGAGACACAATATTAAAGGCTCAACAGCAATCTATCCCAATGTGAAGGAAAGGTAGGAAGAACAGTAAACTTCCATCAGGATCTTTTTATGAAAATCATAAAAGAATACTACAAAAAGTGGAAACATGAGCAAACAGCTAAGGATGAGCACAAAAGAATAGGACAAACATGTAGGGACAAAATCAGAAAAGCAAAGGCACAAAATGAGTTACACCTAACAAGGGACATAAAAGGCAATAAGAAGAGGTTCTATAAATACATTAGGTGCAAGAGAAAGATGAAGGAAAGCTAACAATGGACAATATCCATGGTCCTGCATCAATATAGGGGGCTGAACCAGATGAGCTCTTGAGGCCTCTTCTAGCCATACATTTCTACGATTTGAAGACAGCGGGAAATGGACAATCCACCACTATCCTTGGTAGTTTGTTCCAGTGGTTAATCACCCTCACTGTTACTGAACTATACACATTTCCTAATCAACAGCTGTCCACATCAAGAAAAGTATCACCACAGTTGGATTTTTTATTAGCACAGGTCAAATTGATCCTTCTTGCAAAAAAACCTCATAAGTAAACCCAGTGGCATTCTCCTTGCTGCTTCAGAAAAGCTACTCTAGCTTATCTAATATACTTACAAGAAAAAGGTTTTTCTACAGGGCCCTGCATTGCAGTATCTAGCCACCTCAGATAGGAGGAGGCTGGGGGGTTTAGAACCTCATGGTTCCTTGGGGTCTTAGAAGAAAGGATGCTGTAGGTCTGTGGAATCTTGTCCTGCGTGGCTCCATTGCCCTAACTTCCCCATATATTGTCACTGTCACAACAGGTTAATTTTTAAGGTCTGTTTAGTATTCCTCTTGATGGCTTTCATATGAAGAATCCTCCGTCATCAGGAGACACATTGATGTTGATCTGAAATGAACAGGCTGGCAGAGGAAAAGTCACTAATATGTTATTCCATGTGGTGTAACTCTCAGGTTCACAGGAAACAGAAGTGTTTAATTCCCTTATCCTGCAAGGCATGTCTTACTGGTTAGGGCTCTTTTCTTTTAGTTTGGGCGAGGCTGCTGACGTCTAGGGGAAAAAATAATTTGATTGTTCTTGGCATCTCTCAGCTGACTAGGTCACACATAGGATAAAGGTAAAGTTTAGTGACAAGATTTTTATGGAGTGCAATAAGCAACGATTACTGTAATGTATGAGTCATATTTGAATTCTCTGTGCCAAATTCATACCTGGCATAACTGCTCTGAAGTCAGCACCTAGATGCTACAATTATTGGACTATAAATACCACAGATAAAATGAGTCATTCCAAGGATGAATTTGCCCTCTTCTCTGTTCCATATATACACAGGAAAGAAGGCCCTTTCAGGAGCATAAGTGACTAAGGCCTTATTTGCATTGTACAGCTTTGTTTAAGGAAGACTAAGTGCAAGGGCGCACAGGTAGTATCTGGAACTTTGCATAAGGTAGGTGTGGTCCTGACTTTATCTAAATGAAGACAGATATCATATGCTATGATTGTTCTTACCAGTAACCTCTGATTCACAGATGCAAAGGATTTACCATTACAGGATGAGATCACTGATCCATCAAATCCAGTATCCTGCCTCTGGCAGAAGCCAAAACTCAATGCTTTAGGGGATGGCAACCCTGTGCACTTAGCCACTTGAGTAATGCTGAACATGGTAGAAAAATATCCCCCTGTAGTGATACACATGTGCCCTGAAGCCCTCTGTACCTTAATATGCAGAACTATAAATTGTTATTATTGGTCAGATATTTATCCAGCTTCTATCAGAAGATATTGCAATAAATATCAGATTTCATTTCAACCAATTCTGCTCACTACCAACATGCTGATAAAAATAAGTATAGGATTAAGAGCTAAATTGGGGTTTAAGCCATGTACTGTGTGTGGTGGGATGTGTACCCCCAAATGGGCAACAAGAAGGTTAAGTTGGGTTTGAGAGGCCAATTATGCTACCTGGCTGCACCTGGAGGGTCAGCCAGGCTTAATTAAAGATAAAGCCCAGCTGGGGAAGGAGCTGAGAAATGTATAAAGAAAGGAAGCACAAATTGGGAGGAGACTGTAGGAAGAGAGGGAAAAACTCTGAAGTCCCTCTCTGAGTAGTAGAGTGGAACCTGGGGAGATACAGAGAAGTCACTGGGGTGGAGCACACTCTGGTAGTGAGCACTGACAAAAGGGCAGGACCTGGATGGATTAAATTGTTTTCATCTTAGATTTTGTTTCTCTTCTGGGTTTGAGTAAAAGATTCAAGGGAGAGGCCCTGGGGCCACTATTCTGACAGAGGAGTGGAACGAAAGAGGAGCCCTCAAGGGGCAGATTGATGACAACTACAGTCATGTGGTGGGACACTCCCCATTTGGGGGACATACCACAGAAGGGGAAAGATTTAAAATGGCTGGAGCTCTGACAGGGGGCAGACCACTGCGGGGCCAGAGCAGCTGTTGACATGTGGTGCTAGATGAGGAGAGCCTGCCCTGCCATGAGGGGTGTGGCAACAGTGAATCCACTCTCCTACGCTGTGCTATATGCTGCTCCGAAGATCCTGGAGGCATTGTGAAGCAGGAGAATGGCTACCTCTACAACTTTTAGAAATGTGCAAGCTGTGCTAGTTGGTGCAGTGGGGACTGGGCCCTTGCCCCATCCCCTTCCCTCCCACTACAGGTAGGCTAGTCTGTGGATATTCCCACCATGCGTGCCAGATTCACACAGTCCTTATGCTCTTGGTGTACAGGGGTAGTGATGGTGCCCAACCTCACAATTCTGCACTAACCTCTGCACAGCGGCAGAAAGTGGGGCAGGTTCTTTGCGCCCAACCCCTACTTAGTGCCCAACCCAATATGGGCATGCTACTTGGTCCTAAGATCAGAATTACAGATGCAAGACTGCTCATAATTTTAATGATATATATCCTTGTTGGATGACTTAAAAAAAAAAAAACTTACCTGCTGACTAATTTGTTAGATACTGATTCTCTCCTGTTAGAAGTAACAACTCCATTTTCTCCCATCATCAGGACAAACCCAAGCCCTAGATTAAAATAAAGCTATAATCATATGTAATTAACTTTTCCCACTTTTCTACTAATTAATTTAAAAAACCCAACATCTGAAAACCTATTATCTCAGTGCAACAGGCAGTGCTAAAGGAGGAGAGGCGAACATTGAATCAAAGCAGACGTATCCTATTCTTGTTGATGAGCTTGGTCTGTACAAAAATATCCCTAGCTTTGATACACCTCAAAAATCAGAGGTAGTGGCAGGGAATAGTTAGCTAAACACAATTTTAGACACTGTGCAAATGAAGGTCGCTTATTTTCAAATTATATTTTTAGTTATAGCTATAAAATACTTAAAATTTGTATTAAAATAAATGCAGTTCCAAGTCTGATACTAATAATAATGATGAAGTCAAATGTTAGTGAGTCAGCATATTTTATTTCTCTCTACTAAAGATAGTGTATAATGTATCAAACTTGTGTTTCGGATATCTGTGTTAAGGCTTCAGAACTGATACCTCAAGGTTTGGGATTGGGAATATCTTGCTGTATTATCTCCTAATTGTTCTAAACTTGCATATAAACTTAAAATATGGCTTTAATTGGTGTTTGTATATTTTTTTTCTTTCTTTATATAGGACTTAGATACAGTGTTCCTATCACTAATTTCTAAGTTATCTGCAAGAAAACTCTAGTTTCGTTTTCAGGTGCCTAAGTAGCCCCTGGAATCACGGTTAAAGTGCTCCCCCCCAATCTGAAATGGCACCACTGGCAGAGAGAGAGAGAGCAAGCAAGTGAGCAGTTACTCAGGAGAAGAAAGCTGGCACATTCCATCTGGCCCTGCCAATGGGACAGGTGTTGAGGTCATAAAGTTGCCTCTGGATCGAGTTGCTTGTTTTACTGATATTGGAACGAGAGCTGTTCAAAGAAGTTGATGAAAGAAAACTCTGCATTTTCTATGTAGATTTAAAAGATTTATCTGTGAGCAAAATTAAAGTAGGACCAAAAAGAGCTAAGGTATGACAATACTTGCAATACTGTTTAACTGTGCATATGAAAATAAATTTATGAATGAATCAGAGTCATTATATCTACCAACATTTCAACTAGAGAGATCAAATAATAATGGAGATATACTTCTGAAGCATCAAGCTGTTCAATGGGTAATATGATTGGGACACTGAAAATATACACTATGAAAATTCCATCCTATAGCATACATGATGAGTACACAACGTTACACAAGCTTCATGTTCTCTCTCTATTATAACTAGTGTCCTCCCATTTTCCTCCCTTATACTTTGTTTACTGATGTCCTTTTCTGCATTAAGTCTAATTTAGATTGTGTTTTTCTCAGCGCAGGGACCTACCATTTTGTTTATCTGCAAAGTACCATGCACACCTTTGGTGCTGTATAAATACATAATACTGACTTAGGGTTTCCTTGTAGAGTTGATGTATTTCCAATACATTTTGCAGAATTTAAGCTAATCCTCTGCTTGCAAACACATCTTTCCCAATGTGAAGCACTACAGTGCCATCTTTCTAATGAAGAGATCAGGCACAGGGCTAGCCTTACCATGAGGCAAACTAAGGCGGCCACCTCAGGTGCCAGACTGGGAGGGGGGGGCGCAACTAGGACCCAGAGTGTAGAAAATTGTGTCTGCTGCTGGTGCATATGTATTCTCTCTGCTCTAGATGGGACAGTCTGGCACTAGCAGTGCAGTCGAATGAGTAGTTTGCCAGTGAAGAGTTCCTTCTGTACACTGTTACCATACACCAGGGGTTGGCAACCTTTCAGCAGTGGTGGGCCGAGTCTTCATGTATACACTCTAATTTAAGGCTTCGCGTGCCGGTAGTACATTTAAACGTTTTTTAGAAGGTCTGTACCGAAAACATCCTCACTTCAGGGCAATAGGACCTTATGACACCCTACTCCAAGCTGTCATTCTCTGTCTTGTATGCAATCTCAGCAGCCTGGCAAGACTGAGCTGTCATGAAACTTAGCAGCCCAAGCAACACACTTGTTGCCCACCTCTTCTCAGGATAATGGATAAAATGATCAAACCTTAAAAGCTAACTGTAATTACATAGCAAAAAACACAGTGTAATTACAATGTAATTATAAACTGCATTGAGAAAAGTCACAGTGTTAGTACATTGTATTTTCCATACTTGGCTTCCAGCAGAATATGTATTAAGAACACCAATGGGATGGTACGAAGTAAATCAAGCATCTAGTCAACTTCTGATCATATGAATCAGTAGTAATGCATACTGAAAAGCAAAACCTTATTGTAATTGCTATGTAACTGCATTGTAATACTTAGCCTTATTATAAAGCTTGACAAAAAATAACTAAGGATATATCTGACATTTAAAAAACCTACTTGCCCTAGAAGAGTAGAATTCTGCAAAGCTGCTGTACGTACAAACACCCATCCATGTGGAAAAGAGAGCAGCAGGTAGTAGGATATGAAAAATATTTTCTTAAATTGCACCGCAAAACTGAGTGTTGAATGATTTATGATAGGTTCTCTCTAAGTGAAACTCTCTCCTACCACACTGTTAGTTTATACAACTCATTTGCTTTGCATTTTATGAACTCATTTGTGCTGACTTCTCCCTCAAGATGGTGCCTGGTCTTGTGTTTTGTTGTTATTTTTCTCTCTCTCTTTCTTTGGGAAACATCCCTTCTTCTGTGTTTGCTAGGCCTAATTCCAGTTCTCCAGCTGGTGTGACTACATTGGAGTGATTCCTGATTTACATCAGCATAAATCAGGTCAGAGTCTTTTGTTCAGGGCATAACACCTATAGAAGGAGTTACTCGTGTTGATGAGATAGTCTCCTAGAAAAAGAATCCCGTTGGAAGTAATCCAGTTGAAAGAGGTGAATGTCTATGGGAGCTGCTTAGCCCGCCGCCACTCTGGGGTGCCCGCTGCTGGCCCCTTGCCAGCTGGGGTCCCGCCGCTGGTCCCACTCAGCACCCGCTGCTGGCCTGGGTGAAGGAACCCCAGACTGGCAGCGGGCTGTGACCCCAGCTGGCAGGAGCCAGCAGCCGAAACCCCAGAGCGGCGGTGGGCTTTCCACCGCTCGCTCCTGCCAGCTGGGGTCTCAGCCCGCTGCCAGCCTGGGTGAAGGAACCCCAGGCCGGCAGCAGGTGCTGAGTGGGACTGGCTGCGGGACCCCGGCTGGCAAGGGGCCAGCAGCGGGAACCCCAGAGTGGCAGCGGGCTGAGCGGCTCAGCCCGCCCCGCATGCCATCAAAAAATCGGCTCGCGTGCCACAGGCAGGGCCGGCTCCAGGCACCAGCTTGCCAAGCAGGTGCTTGGGGCGGCCACTCTGGAGAGGGGCGGTACGTCCAGCTATTCAGCGGCAATTCGGCGGACGGTCCCTCACTCCCGCTCGGAGCGAAGGACCTCCCGCTGAATTGCCGCTGCAGATTGCAATCGCGATCGTGGCTTTTTTTTTTTTTTTTTTTTGCGCCGCTTGGGGCGGCAAAAACCCTGGAGCCGGCCCTGGCCACAGGTGGCCGACCCCTGCCATACACCCTTCAGTATTGCACCTCTCAGATCCACCCTTCTGTAAAAATGCCACTCCAGCCATTGTGGGGAGGGGGGTGGCAGGGGAGGAGTGCGACAACTGAATTAATATAAGGCATTTTTAGTGTGGCTGCAAGAGCTCATACCAATTCAGGATGGCAAGTGAAGATGTATTCTATTGGTGATGGGATATTCAGCTGCTACATCACTTAATTTACCTCTCTAGGGTAGACAGGGCCCAAGGCCAGGTCTACAGTTTAAATTTACATTGGTATAACTACGCCACTCAGGGGTGTGAAAAATCCACACCCCTGAGCGACGCTGTTATACTGACCTAAGGCCCTGTGTAGACAGCACTATGTCAGCGGGAGGGCTTCTCCTGTCAACATAGTTACTGCTTCTCGCAGAGGTGGATTAACTATGCTGAGAAGAGACGCTATCCCATTGGCATAGTAGCATCTTCACTGAAGCACTGCAGCTGCACCGCCGTAGTGTTTTCAGTGTAGGTCTGCTGTGAGTCTGCAACGATGATTACCAACTGTGCTTTAACACGCATAGACAAGGAACAAACATTTTTTCTAGTTGTGTTTAACATGAACACACACTAAGCTGACCAGATGTCCCATTTTTAAAGGGACAGTACCGTATTTAAGCCCTCCTGCAGATGTCCCGACTTTTTCTTAAAAACGGGCAAATTGTCCTGTATTTTCTGTCTCCCCCTCCATAACTACCGGCGGGTCCTGCTGGTGGCCAGATCCCTACTCTCCAGCCACCTGCCCACCAGTGGTGAGTGGGGGGAGGGGGGATGGGCAGGAGGGATCTAGTGGCCGACAATGGGGGGTGGTAGGGTTGCCAACAGTCTAATCACACAACCCAAACACTCTTGCCCCACCCCTGCACCAAGGCCCCACCCTGCTCACTCTATGCCCCCTTCCTCTGTCACTTGCTCTCCCCCACCCTCACTCATTTTCACTGGCTGGGGCCGAGGGGTTTGGAGTGTGGGAGGGGGCTCCAGGATGAGCTTGGAGCAGGAGGTTGGGGGGCAGAAGGGGGTGCAGGCTCAGTGAGGGAATTTGGGTGCAGGAGGGGGTTTAGTCCTGTTGGGGTGAAGGGTCCAGACCGTAAGCGCTTACCTCAGCTCCTGGGCGACGGTGCAGCGGGGCTAAGGCAGGCCAGCACATCCCTGCGGCCCCTGTAGGGGTCTCCATGCGCTGCCTGCGCCCAGAGTGCCATCTCTG
Organism: Emys orbicularis; assembly: GCF_028017835.1. NCBI lineage: Eukaryota > Metazoa > Chordata > Testudines > Emydidae > Emys > Emys orbicularis. The sequence goes on along the minus strand of NC_088691.1, from coordinate 80,835,372 downwards.
CAGCTCCCATTGGTTGGGAATTGCAGCCAATGGGAGCTGCAGGGGCGGAGCTTGCCTTAGCCTCACTGCGCTGCCAACCAGGAGCCCAGGAGCCACCCTAGGTAAACGGGGCCGGGGGCTCCACACACTTCCCCCTCTGTGTGCCGCTCCCGGAAGCAGCCAGCAAGCCCCTGGGGGAGGGGACTGGGGGCTCCGCGCGCTGCCCCTGCCTGCAGGCACCACTCCCGCAGCTCCCATTGGCCACAGTTCCCAGCCAATGGGAACTGCGGAGTCAGTGCTTGGGTGGGGGCAGCGCGCGGAGACCCTCTGGTCCCCCACAGGGGCCGCAGGGATGTGCCAGCTGCTTCCAGGAGCGGCGCGGGGCCAAGGCAGGCCAGGGCTGCCCAGAGGATTCAGGGGGCCCGGGGCAAAGCAATTTCAGGGGGCCCGGGGCAAAGCAATTTCAGGGGCCCCTTCCATAAAAAAAAGTTGCAATACTATAGAATACTATATTCTCAGGGGGCCCCTGTGGCACCCAGGACCTGGGGCAAATTGCCCCACTTCCCCCCCCCCCCCCCCCGGCAGCCCTGGGGCAGGCGGGGACACACTTTTAGCCCCTAAAATCTCCGGGACTTTTAGCTGTGCTGACGGACTTTTAGCACCTAAAAACTCCCGGTTTGGCTTCAGTAGCCTCCAGGAGATAGATCCCGATTCCGGGAGACTCCTGGCGAAACTGGGATGGTTGGCAACCCTAGGGGGTGGGTGTGCAAGGCTGGTGGCGGGGGGAAGATGCAGCACGCGGGGCCAGCCACTCCCCCCGCTGGTCGGTCAGTGCAGCCCCCGCTGCATGCCAACTCTTGGCCAGCAGAGCTCCACCCTCCATCCCATTTCCGGCCGGTGCTGGCTGCCCACTGTGAGCTGTGGCGGCCGGTGAGTGTGGGCAGGTGCCAGGTGGCGGCCAGTTACATATCGCCGCTGCTGCCCACCCGTTTGCTTCCCTCTCCCTGCTTTGCCCCTTTACCTCTCCCCCAGCCCCGCTGCTCCTTTATATCCCCCCCAGCAGGGCGTCCCCCGCTCCCAGCACTGTGCTGAGGACCAGCCCCTGGTCAGAGTGCTCAGTTCACCAACAGCCTGGCCAGCAGGCTCCTTCCTTCCCCCACTGCCTCTGCCTGGGCCAGTGCCATGGGAAAGCCTGAGACCCTCCGGCCTGGGGCACTGGCCAGAAGGAGCCAAGCCCTGCATGTGCCAGAGCCCCACACAGCGCTGGCACGGGGAAGCCTCTCCGCCCCTCAGCTAAGCTCTGGATTGGCAGGGGGAAAGCGATTTCCAGCCTGTTCACACCCCAGCCCTGCAGGCTCCACAGCAGCCCCTGGGCAGAGGCTTAGCACTCGCTTCACCCATCCCCCCCCCCCCCCCCACACACACACACAATGCATCCTTAGGGCTTAATCCCTTCCTGCTCGCGCTGTAGCCGAGGGACAGGAGGCAGCTGGGTTATGTTGGTGAGTGGCCAGCAGCAGCCTGGAGGTGTTTGCTGCCTTTCGACACTGTGTGGGCAGGAAGGGACAAGTTGCTTCGAGCCACAAGGGGGTGAGCTCTGCAAAGACATGGGCTAGGTCATCCCTTCCCCCCACCCTCCCCTCTGGCTGGAAGCAGCTCCTGTCCCTTCCCTCCAGCACACTGCCAAAAGGCTGCTGCTGGCCACATTCTGGTGTGAACCCTGGCAGAAATCTGGGGAGTGGAGCATGTGACCCTGCGTCGTCCCGTCCCCCGTCCCCCCATGTTGCCTCAGAAAAATGCAGTGCCAGGTAGCAGGAGAGGCGCGTCCGTCCCAGGGGCCCAGCCAGGCATGGAGGGTGGAGAGTACCAGGCAGGGAGGGGAGGGTCGGTCAGTCACCCTCCCTGTGTGAGAGAGGTGTACAGGAGTGTGGGTGTGTCACCTGTGTGTGTGTGTGTGTGTGTGTGTGTGTGTGTGTGAACCCTCCCCATGTGAACCCTATAGCCTTAAAGATAAGAAGGTAAGTAAAAAGAATCCAACTATACAGTATTTCTTTTTAGCAGAGGCTCAGTCAACTTGATGTTAATTTGAACGTTTGTACTGCATAGTTCTGATTGATTGCCGTTGAACTCACTTGAAAACGAGTACTTTTACCAAGTGTCCCGTATACAGCATAAGGAAATATGGTCACCCTAAGGTAACAAACATCCCTTTAATGTTGCAGTGGCATCAATCTCAATGTAGATAGGCTTGGGTAAGCCTCACAACATATCTATCAGGTGGGGGTATTTAAGTATCCATATAAGACTCTGATTCTGAAAAGACATGCTCAGATTAAGCAAGTGTTTGCAGGAGCTGGGCTTAGATTACTTAGTGTTTGTACATTGCATTAAATATGCAAAGTATTATATAAATGCTAAGTATGGTCTTATTTGCAGGATGCAAACTAGACACAATCAACTCAGGGCTAAATAGGGATTGGGAATGGCTGAGCCATTACAAACATTGAATCTATCTCCCCTTGTAAGTATTTTCACACTTGCTTCTTATCAAACTGTCTGTACTGAGCCATCTTGATTATCACTTCAAAAGTTTTTTTTCTCTTACTTAATTGGCCTCTCAGAGTTGGTAAGACAACTCCCACCTGTTCATGCTCTCTGTATGTGTGTGTATATATATCTCCTCAATATATGGTTCACTCTATATGCATCCGAAGAAGTGGGTTGTAGCCCACGAAAGCTTATGCTCTAATAAATTTGTTAGTCTCTAAGGTGCCACAAGTACTCCTGTTATTTTTGCGGATACAGACTAACACGGCTGCTACTCTGAAACCTAAATTACACTTAACACGGAATCTGGGATAAGAAATTCCATAGCATGTGGCAAAGTGACCCAGACATTTCCAGTGCAATATCTGTAATTCTTTTAGTAGAACTACTCAATGCAAATATCCAGCAGATAACCATTGCTCCTTTGTGGTTCACAGATAAGAATTTAAGAGAGCAGCCGAAGCATGCATTTGAATTTGATTAATGACAAAAGAGACATTTCAGAAAACAGAGGAGACACTGTCCACTCAACTTAAAAACACAAAACAAAAAAGTCAAAGTGACCATTTTCAATGCAGCAGTAAAATGAAAAATGTCTTTCCCTTTCAAAGAACATAGTCATTTGCACTTAGTGACAATACACAGAGATTGATATGCCAATGTCTAAAATAGCCCACTGGATTCATGCTTTCAAAAGCGTATTATTCTGACATCCAATTAAATTGTGATGATGGTTAGAACTTTGTTTTTCTTTCCTATTTCTGATGATTTCAAAATTGTTCAGGTCCAATCCTGCATTCGTTGACAATCAAAACAAAAGGAATCAGGCTCTTGGTTTGTAAATAGAAGCCATTCCCCTTATAGTCTGCTCCATTCATCAACGTCACAATGCAGTATTGGCACCATTACAGTCCAGTACCATAAAAGTAACACTATTAATGTCATACTGTCAGGGTCTGAGCCTGAAGTCTTGACTCGTGCAGAAAAATTACCACTGAAGTCAATGGGAAAGACTGGGCCTATCCTATGTGGGGCAGCACCTCTCGATAGACACTGAGCCCTCCACTTTCAATGGGCACAAGTGTGCACCATTGAAATCAATGGGAGTTTTGCTGTTAACTTCAAAGGGAGAAGGATTCAACCCAGTGACTTCAGTGGGAGTTGAAGGTGCTGATTACCTTGCAGAATCAGATTCTTTAGTATCAGTCTCTGGATGAAGCTACGCTGCTCTGCACCCCTGCTCCAGCATAGGGAAGATGGGGGAGGTATTCTCTGCCATGAAGGTGTGGAAGCTTTATAGTTAAGGAGTCCCACCAGCTAAAGCTGTTGAACCAGCTCACCCTCTCGCCAGCCACCTTCATTGTGCCCCCAATGGGCCAGGACAATAAACAAGCTAGGTCTACACTTCCACTTATGCCAGCAAAACTTATATCACTGAGGGGGCGTAAAAAAACCACCCCCCTTAGTGATATAAGTTTCACTGGTAGTGTGAACAGCGCTCTCTCCCGCCAACATAGCTACCGCCGCTCATTGAGGTGGTTTTATTATGTCGACGGGAGAGGTCTCCTGTCAGCATAGAGCGGCTACACGAGTGATTGTACAGCAGCGCAGCTTCATTGGTACAGCTGCCACTGTAAACTCACTCGTATAGACATGGCCTCATTTGGTCTATGTTGCTCCCAGAAACGCACACAATTGAATAAAGGTTATTTCTTTCTACAGCTGAAGCTTGTTCCTCTGGTACATGTTTTGCTACCACCTGAGCTCTGTGCGGCCCACATAAGCCTGGGCTGAATCAGTAAGAAGCACAGAGTAGCATTAGCACAGTAATTATTAACATTTTAAATGAAAAAGAGATGATTGTGATAAAATACTAGGTGTCTAATGTCTTCCAAAATTCATTCATCCAGGAGTTATTTTATGTTACTTTTTTAATAGTCTCTTCAGTAAGAAGGTAGCGCCTTATATTGTCTATATTCCCCATTTATATTTTGTACTTCAGGAGGCTCAATCCTGATGGCCTGGGATGTTTGCTTATGTGAGGACCAGGGAAAGTAATTAACTGCAATATATAATACAAGAACAGTAGAATGGGTGCTCCTCATCCATGTTTTAGGCAAAAGCCCTGAGCCTTCACACAAAAAGAATTGCAAATCTAGACTATATAACTGAAGTAACTCCTTATTTCCTGATCAATATATTTTCCCTGCTACCTCCTTATTTTTCCTTCAATGCCATGGATCCACCTTGTACCTCAAAGCTACAAGATATGTTTAGATACCTTTGCTGTTCCAGAGAATTTCAAAAGTTGATCAAGAATGGATATTAACTCTTCAGTGCTCAATGCCCAGGCTCCTGAAGAGAGTTCAAAGGTTGGTTACAAATTTCCAATTTCCAGTGGAAAAATCAGTAGCTTAAACTACATATGCTTCTTCCACGTGCTCATGTATATAACTTGAACAGAGACTTCTGAGAGTTTTGAATCTAATGACATCTGAGAGTTTTGAACCTTTCTTTCATCAAGATACCAATACGGATGTGCAGATTGTATTAATGATGTACCATCTGTTGTCTCCCTCTTTCTAAAGTCTCATTTTCTTAGGTATAAAATATTCTAAAAGCTTAGGTTTGGGAGGCTGGATGACTCAGACAATTGATAATGGAACTAGTTCATTGGTTCACAACCAATTCAGGGCCAAGATTCTGCAATCTGATCTGCAACCTGACTTCAGTGGGACTCCGTGCAGGTGTCAGGGTTCTCCCACTCAGATCGTATTGTGGGAGTGGGGCCCACTGACTGAAAGACCTTACCATCTGATTATTTGTGCAGTTGCTTACGTTACATGAATGTTATGGTCTCAGTCCAGTTTCCACTAGTGGAAACTAGTGTCTACATCACACACAAAAAATCACCCATATAGTTGGCACTAATTGGCAATCTCAGCAGAGAGGCCAAGGGCTGAATGAGGTTGGAAATCTTCTCACGCCTACAGGTGGGTTAGGTTGAGGTACCACTGGCTCTACACATTCTAGGTGTCCTCCTTAGCAAAAAGAGTATTTCCTGGGGGCCATTTCTAGTGGGGGGAGGGATGGGGCTATCAGACCACGGAGAGGGATTCTGCCATGCTCCAAGTCAGCCTTAGGGATAGGGATAAGACAAAGGAGGGAGAAATGCAGTGAGTCTGCAATATGTGGACTTACTGGCCAAAGTTCATCAGGGTGGCAAGGCTCGGTTGTAGCTGCTACAGTCCATTAGCTATAGCAGCAGCAGTGGAGAGGCCAAGCTAGTACTCCACACCGTGAAAAGGAAAGATGGTATCTCCCCAATACCACTAGAGGCTCAGGCTTTACGCAGGGGCTCCAGGACTCAGGGAGCAAGGCAGGAAAGAAAAGAATCTTGTCACCTACGGTACCACTGTAGTGTAGCCACTTCTGTAGTGTAGCCACTAACAGCACATAACAAAAGCTACACAATAGTTTAGGAGGGAAGAAGAAGAAAAACACCAGACCCAATTGAAGCTGCAAGAGCTGCTTTTAATTAGGAGGAATATAGTCACCCAACATGGGATTTTACATAGTTTTTAATATTTACTTAAGAAATCACCAGAAAACATTAAACCAGAAAATTCCCTGGCATGGAAATCTCACAAAGGGCACCAGCTCAGCACAGCAAACATAAATATAAAACATTTAACTTGCACTTCCAAAGTAGCATATAATAAATTCCAAGTGTCTGCCGTGAGAGTCTCAAGAGGGAGAGCTGACCTGAGGCTAGCTACCATCCCTGCCACAAATTTATTTGAATGAGCTGTAATTTGACACACAGCTTTTCTGCCAAGGAATACCTAACAAGCAACAGAAAAATCAAGTTACCAATAGTTCTTTCAGAAAGCAGCAGATCAGCTTTTGAAAAGACAATTCTGTGATTAAAGCAACACTCTGACCTCTCCAAGAGTTGTAGGTGGATGGACAATACACCTCCATATAATTACCTGTTGCAGTAACTCTGTTGTGACTGAAAGCTATACAAGCACTGCCAAATTTAATACATCTAAAAATAGGTTTCATGTTGGTAGTGGATTTTCTATAGTGTGTCCATTTTGTATTATGCTCTGGATCTAATTCACTGGTAACTGACACACATTAAAGGCGGTATCATTCCATTCTCTGAAAGGTAGGCACATTCATTCTTCCTTTCTTTCTAATGGGATTTTTCTACTTCTGGTAGCTTGGGGAAATATCCTTTTTTCACCCATTTGTAGCTAGCTGTTATGGAGAAGGATATCTTCAAAACTGGCTGGAGCTTATGGATTTCACAAGCTAAAAGTCACATCTGCACTCATCAGTATAAAAATATCCTAACTGTAGTTGGTAAGTATCAAGTGCAGTCACCACACCCTTACCTCCAAGAGCACCAGAGAGATAGCATAAAAGACTGACCTTAGCTCACAACCTGTCACCACTTTTGTGCTGATTTCAATTGATTTTACAAGCCTGGGTGTCAGGTTCTAGTATAGAGAGGCAATGCTCTACTTCTGCATAACCCTAATGTCATGTGCTAGAACCCTACCCAGAGATGTTGTTATTTATGCTGACTCGCTCTGGAAAACCAGAGCAGGTGACTCCAACTAACTCTAATGCAGAAGTACAAAGAGTTTAGTGTTCCCTGGAGGCAGAAAGAACTAGGGGCAGGGAAACATGGTTCCTGCAAAGGGGTAAAATCCCTAGGAACAGCCAAGTTAAAGAAAAATTTAACCTAATCTTTTTTAGATTATAAACTCTTTGGAGCAGGGACTGTCACTGACAGTGCATTTATACAGCATCTTGGGCACGGGACCCAGTCTTGCTTGGTTTGTAAGCCCTACCTCAATGTATATGTTTATTATTAATAATAATTATAGGCTTTATGCTTTGTTTTGTTGTTATTTAAGTTAGAGGAAAGGTGTAAGTTTAGACCAGATTCAGTGTGTACATGGGTGTGTGCATGGTGTTTACATATTGTGCTAGGAAAATGGTGGGCGCTCCACCCACTTACGCCATGCTACCTGAAGTTGACAGTCCATGTGTTTTGTGCTATGGCATCTGCTATTTTCAGGGAGCTGTAAAAACTGTGTTGACTTTCTCACCCTTGTTTATCAATTCAGAAAAGCACTCAAGGAATTCAGACTAATTTGGCAGACACAAACTACTTTCTGAACCTACCACAATTGCCCTGCACTAACAATCGATCTCAAAGGTTTTCTAAGGGTCTTCTTTATTATCAAAGGTTCTCATCGCCCCTACAATTGAATTCAAAGTCTATTATTTCTTCAACCCTTCCTTGTACTTCTTTGATTATGGAAACTGCATCAGACCTCCCTCCCCCATCCCCATTCATCAGGAACTGCTCATGACCTCTGATACCCCTATGACAATATTTCTGCCAGGAGCTAGTTCAGTGTGTCTCACTGACAGGTACATGCACATTTTCACACTGATCCTTTTGAGCCATCAGGTAACCATTCCAGTTAATGTACCATTTACCCCACCACCACCACCACCACACACACACCATAAGTCTTTTTTTCCCCTTCTTCGGTTTTGTGTTTGATAAAATGTTATTCTAGTTTTCAGCTCTTCCAAAATGACTTGCAGAAGGCAATGACAGGTTGCAATTTTAAATCCACTTAGGGTTTTTTTTTTCTTTTGAATAATCCTGTTTGACAGGCTTTCCCCCCCTCCCCTACTTATCATTAAGTATGGCTGAAGCTCAGACTGAGCAAAAAGTAGATTAATTGTAATGGTTTAGGGATACAAATGCTATGCTTGAGAGAGAGATTTGGTCCAGTCCTTCCTGGAAAGAAACAAAACAAAACTAGAGTACATATGCTAGCTGGTAAGAATTTGATTAATTACCAACTATCGGCATTTATCAATTCATTCTGGATTCATGTTCAGCTATTGTTTTAATCTCTTGGTAAAACAGAACATGGGGTCATTATACTGTATCTGTTACAAGCCCAGCAATTACAATGAATGTGGATAAAAGCATTTGCTGTGTAATTTTCTTCCTATGGTCCATAATAATGAACCATTAAAGAATTTGAACTTTTTTCAGCTAATGCTTTATGCTAATCCTTTCCAGTAGCCAGGATTATGCAATCTAATCAGCTACTAACTGGTAGGATTTTTCATCTTTATTTTTTTAATAGCAAAGTTTTATTCCAACCTAAAGGGAATAAAAGGCTGGAAAAAAAATGAATGGATAGAAAATGAACACAGCTTTCTATCTCATCTATCCATCATTCAGTGGTTAGAGTAGGATACTGGGAGTCAGGACTCCAGAGTTCTGTTCTCCTCTCTGCCATTAACTTGCTCCATGCCTCAGTTTCCTCACACAATATGTATGTCACAGTATGTACTGCCCGGGAGTTATATCAGAATTAATAGGCCACATCTAGTAAAGGTAGAAATCAAGGAGACAGGGAGGAACATGTGGTACAAAAGATGAAGATGTACATCCAAGTGGGTGGCATCTGTATTCCACAACTTAACTGCTGGTGGATGCCTGTGATTACTTATTGCAATTGGGCAGGATTAACTACTTTGGCTCAAAGTGGCCATTGTGCACTAGAATTAGAGGACCAGGATCAGACACAGCGAAGTCTGTCCATAGCCACCCTCACTCTCCACTGATGTACATTGGAACTTAACTGGAGTAAAACAAGCATGGAACACTCTGGAAATCTGCGCAGGATGCAGACCTGCTGTGCATCTCCTGCAGTGCCCCTCCCCCCCCAAAGAAAAATGTGCTTACATTAAAAACTGGTCTAAGTATGGAACGTGTGTGACGGTTGGATCACAGAACCCCCACTGGGAGCTGCCAACCGATGTGCCAAGACTACCCCTGTTCCTATTTTCCCTGCCAGCTCAGGACTCCAGCACCCTATCTTGCTGAGCCAGACACTCCCGTCTGCTCCAACACAGACCCAGGGTCTGAATTACTTGCCCCAAAGCTGCAGGTTTACCTGAAAACAGCTCACAGAAGTGTGCTTATCTTTAGCACTCAGATGCCCAACTCCCAATGGGATCTAAACCCAGATAAATCCGTTTTACCCTGCATAAAGCTTATGCAGAGTAAACTCATAAATTGTTCACCCTCTATAACACTGATAGAGAGATATGCACAGTTGTTTGCTCCCCCAGGTATTAATACATACTCTGAGTTAATTAATAAGTAAAAAGTGATTTTATTAAATACAGAAAGTAGGATTTAAGTGGTTCCAAGTAGTAACAGACAGAACAAAGTAAGTCACCAAGCAAAATAAAATAAAATGCGCAAATCTATGTCTAATCAAACTGAATACAGATAATCTCACCCTCAGAGATGCTTCAGTAAGTTTTTTCTCAGACTGGACACCTTCCAGGCCTGGGCACAATTCTTTCCCCTGCTACAGCTCTTGTTCCAGCTCTTGTTCCAGCTCAGGGGATTCTTCATGATGGCTCCTCTCCCTCCTCCTTTGTTCTCTTCCACCCCTTTATATATCTTTTGCATAAGATGGGAACCCTTTGTCCCTCTGGGTTTCCCCACACACACGCACACACGCTGGAAAAGCACCAGGTTAAAAATGGATTCCAGTTCAGGTGACATGATCACATGTCACTGCAAGACTTCATTACCCACTTGCCAGCACACACATATACAGGAAGACTCACAGGTAAAACACAGCCATCTGCAGACAATGGTCCTGGTTAATGTGAGTCATCACGATTCCAAACCACTATTAATGGCCCACACTTTGCATAATTACAATAGGCCCTCAGAGTTATATTTTATATTTCTAGTTTTAGATACAAGAGTGGTACATTTATACAAATAGGATGACCACACTCAGTAGATTATACACTTTGTAATGATACCTTACAAGAGACCTTTTGCATGAAGCATATTCCAGTTACATTATATTCACTTATTATCATGTTTTTATAAAACCATATAGACTGCACAACGTCACAACGTGATTCTAGATACCCACAGAGAGGCAGCAGATATAGCACTGTACTACTTAGCAACCTGCCACTATCAGGAATGGCCAGTAATGACAAATGGTCAGAAGGGATCAAACCCCAAACACTGTGTGTCACCCTGTCCTCCTGGATGGGTTGTACATGCCCCTGACAGATAGAGCTAAGAGTCAAACCCCTCAGGTATGTCTGTACTACATCATTTACAATGTAGCACTTCTGGTAAAGATGCTCTAAGCCAATGGGAGAGCTCTCCCATTGGTTTAGTAACTCCTCCCTCCACAAGAGGTAGTGAAGCTCTCACACTGACATAGCGCTGTCCATGCTGGTGCTTAGGTCAATATAACTTACATGGCTTGGGGAGTGGATTTATTCACCCCCCTCAGCAATGTAAGTTATACGGAAGTAATTTGTAGCATAGACACAGCCTGACTCTTTGATAACACTCGTGTAGCCTGCCACATCAACAAAATCTCATTGGCTTGAATGGAATTCACACTGTATCTATAATCTCTTTTTATCTAAAATCAGGCACACTCATTTCTTGGGGAGAGGTGGTGTTTGTCTATGATGACATTCCTTGCATTCCATCTGGGGGCAGAATTGTTTGCAGATTTTAGGGATGGATTGAACTAGCCTGCAAAATGTGGGTTCTGTAGTACACAGGGTGGAGTTGGGCTTGCCTTCCTACAAATCCTGCTGCTCCCCCTCACCCTGTGGGCATGTCAGGCCTGGAAGGCAATGGCACCCTTGTAGTTCTCCTATGCAAGGGGAGGTATGCCATGGATAACCTATTCAAGGGGAGCTCTGCACAGCACAAAGAACTGCTGGCCCAGGAGGCTCAGTCCATGAAAGTGTTCATGGAATCTTTGGGGGTGCACTGGGGGAGAGGGTACATGTGTAGTCATTCTGCAAAAATTCAATGCGACGCCGCTCTTTGGGGTGGGGGTGGGGTAGTGGTAGCGGGTGTTACTACAGACCAGGGCTGCAAAAGCAGCACTGCAGGTGCTCCACTGCCCCCAGGTTCTTATTATTCATTAGTATAGCAGAGCCAGAGCTCTGCTATAGTTAAGGTTAAGACCAGCTGTCTGTTTAAAGCTTGACTCTATGTGCTCAAAATCTACATGGTTACTTGGATTGTCCTGAAATTTGGTGGGTCTCATAGGGGCATAGGCTTCTGTTAGTGATCCACATTTGGGGCCATTTCACCAAGATACAGCCCCCTAAAAAACAGGTTATCTTTTTTTGCTTATAGAGAGAGATTAAACTGGGGCTCAGAACTTTGCACCAGCGTCCCCAACAGAATGCATGGCAACCACCAGCCCTTTGGTAGGAAATCAAATTAAAACATTAATTTCAAAAAACATTTAGCTTCTTCAGTTAGCCTCACGTACTTATTCTCACTACTAATAGATTATACTGACCCTGGTCTACACTAATGAATTAGGTCAACCCAGCTACATCACTCAGGAGTGTGAAAAATCCACACCCCAGGTGGCCTAGTTAAATGGACCTAACGCCAGCTGTAGACAGAAGAATTCTCCCAGAGAGGTGGGATTACCTATGACAATGGGAGAACTCCTCCCGTTTGCGAAGGTAGCGTCTACACTGAAGCAGGGGCGGCAGGTTTGTAGAAATTTTGGTGGTGCCCCAAACTCCATCCCCACCTGCCTAAGGCTCTGGGAGGGAGTTTGGGTTGGGGGAGGGGGTCTGGGGTGCAGGCTCTGGGATGGAGTTTGGGGATGGGAGGGGGTATGGAGGGAGGGGGTGCAGGCTCTGGAATGGAGTTTGGGTGTAAGCTCTGGGCTGGGGCAAGGGGTGGGGGTGTAGGAGAGGGTGAGGGGTGCAGGGTCTGGGAGGGAGTTTGGGTGCAGGGTCTGGGAGGAAGTTTGGGGGCGGGAGGGGGTGTGTGGGAAGGGGATGGGGGTGCAGGCTCTGGAAGGGGGTACGGTGCTTACCTGAGGCTCCTAGGCAAGGTGGGACGGGAGTCTCCATGTGCTGCTACCCCCAGGCACTGCCCCCGCAGCTTCCCATTGGCTTCAGGGGCGCTTGGGGCAGGACACATACCCACCCCACCCAGGGGCTGCAGGGAGGGGCTGGCATCCACGTGGAGTGAGCAGGCAGGAAGCCGCTCAGCTCCGCTGCACTGCCGGTGGTGAGTGGGGCCCCGGGTTATTTTAAATCGCCCGGGGGACGCGCAGGCGGAAGGCGGGGCCGAGGGAGAGACTGGGCCTCAGACAGGGCTGGAGCTGGGCCCGTGGGCCCATAGAACTCGCCGCCCATGCACTGAAGCGTTTCAAGTGTAGACAACCCTGAATACATGCACAGAAAGACGCTATCTGGAAAACTGTATCATAGGACCTTGGTGGCTTTGAGGGAATGTGGTGGCCATTGAATCCCCAGGCACTGTGAGCTCATATCCAACCCAGGGCAGACATCTGCTTCTATGAAAGGGTTTTTCATTTTGAGGAAAGCAATCTGAGTACAGCAAAATATTCAGAAGCCACTGAAACTATTTTTTTAAGAAAGAAAAACTACACAGGCAAATGCTTTCTGGCAGAGGACAAGCATGACTGGGGAGGAAGAGTAAGTGGAAATAGGGGGAGAGGGACTGGGGCGGGAGGTCAGTTGATGGGGAGGGGTGGGACACCAGGAAAGGGAATATGGGAGTGAGGAACATGGGGCTGGCGGGAGGGAAATAGGGACAGGGTTATCCATCAGACCCCCATTCTCCTCCCCAGTGTGTGCCCCAGCCCATCTACAGGGGTATGATACTGCCTTTTCTGCCCCCCCCCCCCCTTGTGTAAGCTAGAAGAGGGCTTGCATAGGGATCTGAGCTAGGATCTGGGGATCCCTGCCTTTGGGGAGTGCCTGAGCACCATTCTCTGTCCCCTAGTATGTGTGCCAGGCTCAGTGGTCCCAATGCCCATCTATAGGGCTATGAGCCAGGTCCTACAGGGGGCTTGCCTTTCTGGGGGGGGGGGGGGAGATCTCACTCCAACTCCCCACCCCACACATGAGCCAGGATCTGGGGAAGCCCTGTTACCCCTCAGGGGATGGAATTTAAGCATGGTCAGAGCATGCACCAAGAACATTCAATGCTGAGGCTGGGGAGAGGAGCTGAGCACAGGCATGCTTGACACATATCAGAAAGTTTCCAGCACTGGGGAGGTGGGACGGGAACCCCCACTGACATGAATGGAGCAGTTTGTGCCTCTCAGAGCTCTATTGTTTCAGGCTGTATTCCTCTCTTTCTGAGGTGAATCTCATTGAGATGAATGGGCCACTTAACACCTCTCTGAGTCTGCAACTTTGACGTTTGAAACCCACCCTTGGCAGAAACCTGAGAATGAACTGTAAACATTGGGGGGGAAATCTGCCTCTGCCAGGTTGTTGTTTTTATTAAGAGGGGGAGAAGAGAGAGAAATGTAATTTGGAGTACAGCAGAATAGTCAGAAGGCACTGAAATAGTTTTGAAAAGAAAATAAATTACACATGCTAATAATTCGTGGGAGGGCAGAGGCAACTGGGGATGGAAAACTAGGTGGGAACAGGGGGGGAGGGGGTTGGGTCTGCAGCTAGGTATGGGGGTAATATGGGGAGAGGGTGAATGGGTGGTGGGGAGCAAAGAGGGGGGTCTAGAGCTCAGGTAAGGGCAGAAGTGGCTGGAGAATGAGAGGGGACCAGACAAAGCTGGAGATATGGTGGAGGGTGGCTTATTGTCAGCCCTGAATTCTCCTTTCCCCAGTGAACACTGGGATCTGGGGTGGGGAAAATGAAATCCAGAAAATGATTAATACATATGTGACGGGTTGGATCACAGAAACCCCCTTGGGAGCTGCCACCCAATGTGCAAAGACTACTCCTGCTTCTGTTTTCCCTGCCAGCTCAGGACTCCAGCACCCTGTTTTGCTGAGCCAGACACTCCAGTTTGCTTTAACAAAGACTCAGGGTCTGAATTACTTGTCCCAAAGCTGCAAGTTTACCCCAAAACAGCTCACAGGAGTGTGCTTGTCTTTAGCACTCAGATGCCCAACTCCCAATGGGGTTTAAACCCAGATAAATCCGTTTTACCCTGCATAAAGCTTATGCAGGGCAAACTCATAAATTGTTCGCCCTCTATAACACTGATAGAGAGATATGCACAGTTGTTTGCTCCCCCAGGTATTAATACATACTCTGAGTAAATTACTAAATAAAAAGTGATTTTATTAAATACAGACAGTAGGATTTAAGTGGTTCAAAGTAGTAACAGACAGAACAAAGTAAGTCACAAGCAAAATAAAATAAAATGCGCAAATCTATGCCTAATCAAACTGAATACAGATAATCTCACCCTCAGAGATGCTTCAGTAAGCTTTTTCTCAGACTGGACACCTTCCAGGCCTGGGCACAATTCTTTCCCCTGGTACAGCTCTTGTTCCAGCTCAGGTGATAGCTAGGGGGTTCTTCATGATGGCTTCTCCCCCTCTCTGTTCTCTTCCACCCCTTTATATATCTTTTGCATAAGGCGGGAACCCTTTGTCCCTCTGGGTTTCCACCCCCTCCCCTCACTGGAAAAGCACCAGGTTAAAGATGGATTCCAGTTCAGGTGACATGATCACATGTCACTGCAAGACTTTATTACTCACTTGCCAGCACACACATATACAGGGAGACTCACAGGTAAACAGCCATCTGCAGACAATGGGAGTCATCAAGATTCCAAACCATCATTAATGGCCCACACTTTACATAATTACAATAGGCCCTCAGAGTTACATTTTATATTTCTAGTTTTAGATACAAGAGTGGTACATTTCTACAAATAGGATGATCACACTCAGTAGATTATGAGCTTTGTAATGATACCTTACAAGAGACCTTTTGCACAAAGCATATCCCATTTGCATTATAGTCACTTATTATTAATTTTTTTATAAAACTATCCCAGTTACATTATATTCACTTATTATCATGTTTTTATAAAACCATGTAGACTGCACAACGTCACACCCTCCTCCTGAACTTACTGCCAGAGACTTGGACACTGACCATGGTGGAGGCAGTATACCTAAAATTCGTTTTTGGGCTCCCCTATGGGGCAGACACTCCTGTGTCCCCCAAAAGGGAAAGAGACCCTGATCCAGCTGTAGGCTCACAGCTGCCAGCTATGAGGGACCTTTCGCTGGCCAGCAAAATCCCCCCCCTTTCACTCAGGTTGGGTTTGCTTCCAGCTAGAGTCCTTGGGGTTTGTCCCCACCGCAGCAGTCACCAGGACCCCAACTTCCAGCTCCAGGATACATGTCTCTGTGCACCTCTTCCACTCCATTACAGCCAGGTCATGCTTCTGGGTCTTAATTGCTTTGTCTCTTAAGTCCAGGTTGGTGGGCAGCCTTTTCTTTTTCCAGGTCAGCCTTTTCCCAGGCAAATTGTATATTAATTTCCATTTGTCTTCCCTTGAGACCATCACTTGATGAGCTGGGATACCACAGAGAACACCCTCCTGCCAGAACAGGCACCCCTCCCCTCCTGTCTTGCTAGGTTAGACACTCCAGTCAGCTTCAGCACAGACAGAGGTTGGGCCACACCCATCTGCAGTTCACTGAAACTGAGATTTACTCAGCTCAGGGGCTTCTTTGTTAACAGAGACATTCCCAGCGCCCATTGTTCAGTCTTTCTGGGCAATTTGCAACTTGTGTAGTTTTAGCTTCTTTTGATATTCATTCTTACTTATTTTGCTTCCTTTTCTGTCCCTAATTCCCTTTCCCGAAATAAGCAAACAGAAAATAACAAACCAGTAACCACTTTGTCTGTTTTCCAGCCACCACACTTAAAACTCGCTTAAAATCACTACCAGTATCTCAAAGCAATCAGCTGTGCACAGATCCTGCCGACTACGCCACTGTGACGGGTTGGATCACAGAAACCCCCTTGGGAGCTGCCACCCAATGTGCAAAGACTACTCCTGCTTCTGTTTTCCCTGCCAGCTCAGGACTCCAGCACCCTGTTTTGCTGAGCCAGACACTCCAGTTTGCTTTAACAAAGACTCAGGGTCTGAATTACTTGTCCCAAAGCTGCAAGTTTACCCCAAAACAGCTCACAGGAGTGTGCTTGTCTTTAGCACTCAGATGCCCAACTCCCAATGGGGTTTAAACCCAGATAAATCCGTTTTACCCTGCATAAAGCTTATGCAGGGCAAACTCATAAATTGTTCGCCCTCTATAACACTGATAGAGAGATATGCACAGTTGTTTGCTCCCCCAGGTATTAATACATACTCTGAGTAAATTACTAAATAAAAAGTGATTTTATTAAATACAGACAGTAGGATTTAAGTGGTTCAAAGTAGTAACAGACAGAACAAAGTAAGTCACAAGCAAAATAAAATAAAATGCGCAAATCTATGCCTAATCAAACTGAATACAGATAATCTCACCCTCAGAGATGCTTCAGTAAGCTTTTTCTCAGACTGGACACCTTCCAGGCCTGGGCACAATTCTTTCCCCTGGTACAGCTCTTGTTCCAGCTCAGGTGATAGCTAGGGGGTTCTTCATGATGGCTTCTCCCCCTCTCTGTTCTCTTCCACCCCTTTATATATCTTTTGCATAAGGCGGGAACCCTTTGTCCCTCTGGGTTTCCACCCCCTCCCCTCACTGGAAAAGCACCAGGTTAAAGATGGATTCCAGTTCAGGTGACATGATCACATGTCACTGCAAGACTTTATTACTCACTTGCCAGCACACACATATACAGGGAGACTCACAGGTAAACAGCCATCTGCAGACAATGGGAGTCATCAAGATTCCAAACCATCATTAATGGCCCACACTTTACATAATTACAATAGGCCCTCAGAGTTACATTTTATATTTCTAGTTTTAGATACAAAAGTGGTACATTTCTACAAATAGGATGATCACACTCAGTAGATTATGAGCTTTGTAATGATACCTTACAAGAGACCTTTTGCACAAAGCATATCCCATTTGCATTATAGTCACTTATTATTAATTTTTTTATAAAACTATCCCAGTTACATTATATTCACTTATTATCATGTTTTTATAAAACCATGTAGACTGCACAACGTCACAACATATCACCTATCTGTGAAATGGGGGGACTGGCCAGCGTGTGGGGGAGTGGCCAATTTGGAGGAGGATGGACCTGGGGTATGGCTGGGGACATAGGCGCCAGCTTCCTCATTTCCCTAGGCGTGCTCGACCTCTGCTTCGCCCCAGGCCCTGCCCCCACTCCACCCCTTCCCCCAATGCCCACCTCAGCCCCACCCCTCCTGTTCCCACCCTGTTCCACCCCCTCATCCCCAGTGCCTCCTGCATGCCACTGAACAGCTGATTGCAGTGGGCGGGAGGTGGTGGGAGGGAGGAGGAGCTGATCGATGGGGCTGCTGACGGGCGCGAGGTGCTGGGGGGGGAGGGAGGAGCTAATCCACAGGGCTGCCAGTGGGTGCTGAGCACCCACTATTTTTTTTCTGTGGGTGCTCCAGCCCTGGAGCACCCACAGAGTCTGCGCCTATGGAGGCTTGGCTGCAGCAGGGGCAGGAGTCCCAGCTAGTGGTGGGTAGGTGAATAAGGGGCCCCGCTCAGGCCACATAGCCAAGGTACCAAGCTGCTGCCTGTGATATGCATATGAAGCAACACAGGGCAAGAGTTAGCATGGAGAAACTTACATGTTAATGCTTTTTACAGTGCCAGGTAGTGGCTTAATGGGATGGGAAGAGATCAGGAGCTGGAAATGTTGGGGGAGGGGCTACATGTTGCAGGGAACGGTGGAGCAGGGGAGAGACACAGCAGTCTTCTCTCACATGCTTAAAGTTAATGCAACAACAATGTAATACAGCTGTCACGGTTTTGTGTCATAGACCATAGATGAGATTTTTTTCACTGACCCCGTTAGCAACCACACATTGCAAACATTTCAAAGCACAACCATTATCCCCATTCCACGAGAACAAAATGGAAGGAGAAGGAGTACTTCTCACATCACTAGACCATATGGTGGTTGAGACGCCACTGGTTTGGGACTATTCCTATCTCTGCAACTGGCCTGCTGGATGACCTTGGGCAAGGTACATCATCTCTGTGCCTCAGTTTCTCATCTGTAAAATGAAGATAATGATGTTAAATTCTTTGAGATCTACAGCTGAAAAGCACTGTATAAAAACTAGTTCTTTTGATTACTACCTAGTCCCAGTAACATATCAACCTCGGTGAGAACTACAGCTGTCTAAATCACCATTAACTCCTACCAAACAGTTCTCTGTTTAAAAACAGGTAGAAAGTTTAATGTCAAAAAACTTTGTTAACATAGAGGTAAGGGCCCCAGTGTTTGCTTGTGCCCTCCCAGAACAACAAGATCAGCAAAACTTACAATTCTGAAAAACAGGAAATACAGAGTTAAGGTAAACACCCACTCAGCTTAACTCTGCCCCGTTTGAGCAATGCCCCACAACACATAACACACCTACTCACACTCTGCCTTTTCACTGCAATGGACAGGTCCTACCTGCACTTCTCCAATGTTCAAATACTGAGCCTACTCCCCTGACAGAATACCACACCTTTACAATTTAACAACCACTTCATACCCTGTTACAACCCCTTCACACTTCCACACAGGATACCACCCACACTTTCCCCTACCCATTATTAAATCCACAGACTGCTCTCATATTCCACCTAACTAATGACAATATCCATGGCAAAGAAACCCCAGGGCCCTGCTCAGTACACAACCTACACAATTCTGTATTGAAATGATGTAGACTGGAACTCCAGGGTACATATGCATCTCTTTCCTTTGATAACAAAGATAGAGGAGCCAGACCCAGATCTCTTTAGATCACAATCACAGTCCTTATCTTCCAAGCTGTTCCAAATTATATCCCTACAGCTACACTTAAAACAATGAATGCAGCTGAGTACATGGTGATAATTCCCAGTGCCTACTGCCAGCTCCAGGGGCTCAGAGTTAAGGTTGCATGGGTCTTTACCTTAACCCTGTATTTCCTGGTTTTCAGACGTTTGAGTTTTGCTGAACTAGATGTTCTGGAAGGGCCTGAGCTATCACTGGCCAACCTTACTCTGTACTAAAGAAGTTTTTTGCCATTTAATTACAGTAGTGTCCAGAGGCCCCAGTTAGTGTGTGCTGGGTATCATGCAAACATATAGCACAAGACAATCCCTCCAGATTGATTTCAATGGTGTTTACACTTGAAATTAATATAGCCCAATATCTGTGTATACAGGCACATTTATCCTGGGTTCTGGCCAAACTCCAACTGAGTTACTTAATTGCATCCAGCCTGCATTTTCAACTGGACAAGGCACTCTTCATTACTTCCCACTTTCAGTGGCAGATTAACACACAGGCCCATAGAGTCCGTGCCCAAGAACCCTGGCCAGTTTGGGGGCCCCAGGAGCGGCAGAACCTGTGTAGAAGGGGAGAGGGCCACCAGAGCTGGAACTGGGGCCCTGCCCCTGTTTCCCCCCCCCCCACCCCCCACCTTGAGGCCTTGCCCCCTGGTGAGACCAGAAGTCAGAGCCGGGCCAAGGTAAGAGCCTCCCAGGGAGCCTTGGACCCGCCACCTGCCCTGGGCAGGGGGCCAGGAGAGCGGCCCCCAGCCCATGTCCCCACCCCCCCTGGGCGTACCTAGGGCAGATGGAGGGTCCAGGACTCCACAGAGCAGCCCAGGGGGGCAGGGTCCTGTAGTGAGGGGGGGTAAGGCCCAACTCCCCCTTCTCCCCACCAGGAAGAGGCTGAAGCCACTAGCAGGGGCTGTGCTGCTGCTCTGTGCCTGTCATGTGCCCCCCCCCCCGAAATTTCTCGGGACATCTCTGGTGGGGAGGCCAAGCAGCAAGGAGGCAGCATTCCCCCTGGCAGCAGGGCTCCCCCTGTGTCCCTGCAGCCCAAGGGAAGGAGGAAGCAGCAGGGTGGCTGGCTGCCGGCTGAGCTCCTCCCCCACCACACGGGGCTGCTTTGTCTTCCCTGCTTTGCAGACCATTCACTGAGGTGAGTCATAGGGGCCAACTCTGTGGGTGCAAAAAAATTAGTGGGTGCTTAGCACCAATCGGTAGCCAGCTCCCCCCTGCACCTCCAGCACCTCCCGTCCACCGGTGACCCCGCCTATCAACTCCTTCCCCTCCCTCCAGCACCTTCTGGCCGCCATGATCAGCTGTTCTGTGGCATGCAGGAGGAACTGGGGGCAGGGGGAGAAGCAGGGACAGGGTAAGCTCAGGGGAGAGGGCAGAACTGGGTGGGAAGAGATGGGGCAGAGGCTTGGGGGAAGTGGTTGGGTGGAGGCATGGCCCAGAGGAAGCCAGCACCTGTGGTCAGGGCAATGCATGGGACTCCAGCAGCAGGGAAGGGAAGCAGTCCCACGTGGCGGGGAAGAAACTAAGCTGTTAGTTGGTGCCTAGCATAATGGGGTCTAGTCCATGACTCCCAGGCACTATGATAAACCAGCCACCCACCCTGCTGCTTCCTCCGTCCCCCGGCTGCCGGGACACATTGAGAGCACCACTGCCAGGGGGAGTGCTGCTTCCTCGCTGCTGGGCGTCCATGCCAGAGGTGTCCTGAGAAATCTGGAAGGGGGACATGTGCCCCCCTGAACCTTTCATTTGTGGCCCCCCCCACCACTAGCCACAGCTACCTGTCGCCCATGTTAAAAAGTGAGGAGGCATGCCCCTCCCACTTTAAATATGTGGGAGGGGCCATGGCTCCCCCCCACTTCCTGGGCCCCCGGCTGTGCGGGGCCCAAATGTTCTTTGTGCCCAGGGCTCCAATAAATCTTAATCTGCCTCTGCCTACTTTACAGCATTGTTGTTACAGAGTGCTGCTAAACGCCTTTTATTTCCGAGTGTAGAAGGTGACTGCATTGCTTCCCGTATATGTTCTGAGCACAGCAAGATTATTGTGTGCATCTCAAGCAACAATTAGGAGTTTTGCCTTACTAAAGAATGCAGGATCAGGCCCCTAGTTTGTGACGGGGGGGAGGGATAGCTCAGTGGTTTGAGCATTGGCCTACTAAACCCAGGGTTGTGAGTTCAATCCTTGAGGGGGATCTGGGGCAAAATCAGTACTTGGTCCTGCTAGTGAAGGCAGGGGGCTGGACTCTATGACCTTTCAAGGTCCCTTCCAGTTCTAGGAGATGGGATATCTCCATTTAAAAAAAAAAAAAGAGACTCTGGACCCTGAAAGAAATAAAATGCAGTAGATTATTCTGAAGAAGCAGAGAAGTGTTGTGTGGGCTGAGATTATTTTTCTCTCATTATTTGCAACACACAGTGACACCATAAGTGAGCACATAACCTTAAAAAGCCACTGCTGAGTAGTTATTTTTAATATGCTGGCAACCTCCTTTATGTTAATGCACTTTAAAAGCCCACTGATTTTATTCTTCTCCAATTAGCAAATGTTTTTGTCCAACTATTTTGAATGGAGCTGAAATTAACAGGAGGAGCACTGTCTACTTAATACTGCATGTAACTTCAAGCTAGCAAACCAGCTAGTCATTTTATACTTGTGCTATATAGTATAAGTACTTTCATATAGTAGCATAAGTGGAAGTCCTGGAAAATACATTTATTTTATATTTTTATTGATTAAGTTTAAAGGCTTTGGTTTCTTTTATGTTGCCTCAAGAAGCAAAACACATGGATATTTTACAAAGTCAATGGAAATGCTATTTTAAAAACAATTGCTAAGATAACACATAATTGACCATGTTTCAGGACTATTTACTTCACAGACTACTGTCCAACAGTCAGCACCTCCAATATATACACAGTGATGTGTTTGTTATGCAAGGAGAAGAAAAATTAAAAGCAACATCCCATTGCAATTCAATTGCTCATTTCCTCTTTATGCCCACAAATGACACATTGCTTTTACAGGATAGATAAATGGGTGAGACATTTTCTGTGTTCCATTAAGGAGACAGCGCTTAAATTAATTACAACAGGAACAAAATACAAAGTTTTATTCGGACAAATAATCCAAAGGAAATATTTATTTTCTTCAGCAAATAATAAATGCAGATGACATCTTCTAGCCCCGAACATATGAAGACTCCCAAATCACAATTCTGCTAAGTACATATGGCACTAATTGATTCTGTGCTTCCATGTCCTCTGCTGAACAGATGGTTTTTACTCTTGTGCTTTAAAGTAGGGGTTAATAGCTAAGTGGATAAAAGCACTGGCCTTTCACCTCAGGTGCAACTTAGGTTTTAGTAATTGCATGGTCTTGTGTTTGTCAACAGTTCTCATAACTCACTGTCTATGGAGGTGCGTTCATGGTCTGTTATTTATATTTCAAGTGTATTGTTTATTTGCCTTTTTTATTTCGTGTACTGTTCCTAATGGGTTCTTGAAATGCCTCAGTTGTTTAAGAAGCAAAATATTGTGAAATCTGGTCTTCCAACATTACAAGTCCTGGATGGTGCAAATATCACATTATGGTGGCCTCCCACATGCCTGCCTGAAACTCAAACCCTCCCCAGAGAAAACCCCCCCCCCCCCATAACTGCAAATACTAGGAGTTTCAGCTTTACCTGCACCCTGTATTCTCCACACAGCCCTACCATAACTAGGATGACCATATTTCCCAAAGAGAAAACAGGACACCCCCAATCGCTCACCCAAGGACCCCACACCCCATGTTGTTGCCCGTCACTGGAGGCTGTTGCCCTGTCGCTGGAACCCTGGGCCCCACATGCTGGGCCCCACATACTGGAATGCTACTTCCCCTCCCCCCCAATCCTGCCTCCCCCCTGCAGGAGGCTGGCATCTCCACTCACCCCCCTCCACACCACACACCACTTTTTTTGACAAAAGTGGTCATTTGTCCTGTTTGCTCTTGCCAACTGATCAAATCAGCAAAAACAAATGGGGCAAATGCCTCCTTTTGGGAAAAAAGTCAGGATGGCAGGGACAGGACTTAAAAAAGGGACTGTCCCAGCCAAAATAGGATGTATGGTCACCCTAACCATAACAGTAGCTACTGGAGTCAGCAGATACCTCTGTCACATAGTGGGGTTTTTTGTGTTTTTTTTTTTTTTTAAACCTTGACCCATGGCTGGGACCAGTGTCTTACTGGGTGTGACAAGATGTACCTATCCCTTTAAAGGATAGTCTGGATTGGCGATTACAGTCAAAACACCCTAAAAGCAATCCAGGAGCACCCTGCCCTTGGGGCTGGACTTTATAAAGAGACTTATACCCACACCTATGCCTACAGTTGCAGGCCCCTGGACCCTAGAGACTTGTTTTTCTGACTGCAGTTTCAAGCCTCGGAGATAAAGGCCTTATGAGTTTTGTTAAATTGCTCCTCCCCTGACTTGATGCCCAAGGAAAGAGGCGAAAATCCACCAGCCTCCTAGAACAATAGTCAACTAGGAACTCTCCAAGACAGGGTTTGGACTGGAGGTCTTCTTAAAGGAGACATGTTTTTGTTTGGTTTTGGCCTTCCTAAATCCTGACCTATGCACTGGGGCTCCGGTGTGCCCCACCTTTTTACATGGTATTTGATGCCCACTAGATATTTGTCCAAAATGGAACAAAGATACTTGTATCTCTCTGTTTGGAAGGGAACCTGGCAGAGATTTGGAGAAGGTGAGTTCAGCATTTCCAAATTTTCCTGGAAGCAAGTAGTACTGAAGGAGAAGAAGAAACCTAGACAAGGCCATTCAAAACCTTCAATGATGTTTTGATGCCTTCAAGAATATCGCTTGAGAAATGCATATTTATGTTACAGTACATCAACTGCCAGGTGAGATCATTGACCAGTATGTTACCATCTCACACAATAAAGTTTAACCATAAATGAATTTAGTGTGAGTGAATTTGACCAGATGGATGAATTAGAGATCAAGCTATTTTTGATACAACAGGTCAAAGCAAGGTTATGGAGGGAAGTGGACCGGGCATTGCGAAGAAAAAAGAATAACTGCAAGACTAGTGAAAACGGCACTTCCCAAATTAAAGTGTTAAGAACTGAAGTGCATCTCATTAACATCTCATCTCATTGACAGAGTGCACTCACTTCTCGTGAGCGCCTCCTGTCAGCCAGGTGCAATCCTAAATGCTTTTCTTTCTCCACGCCTGGCACCCCCCTCTTGGCTGTTGCCCTCATCAGGCAGGTCTTCAGTGAATCAGGCCTCTGGCCAAGTCACACACAGTCAAAATGCATTAAGAAACCCTTTCCAGGGTAACAAAAGTCCAACAAATGGTTGGCCCTCTCCAGGGTCTTCAGCCCCATTTCTGGACCTGTTTAAATTCTAGCCCCGATCTTGGGTTTTTAGTACTGAATCTTATCGCCTTCTTGGGGTTTAGGCCACTTCCCCAGCAGCTGGGGCAGGAAGAGGGCTGGGGATGACTCAGGCCCACCCACTACTCCAGGTCCCAACTCGGGGACTCTACAAATAGCAGCTATGTGCCGCTTTCTTTAATAGCGGCTGCTGCAGCATTCCCTTGGATGCTTCCCACTCGGACCCATCACCTTAACCCATTACCAGTAGGGTTACCCTCCTTGGGTTTTCTGTCTGTTCCTTGTTTGCACAAGATTTCTTCCAGGCCTCCTGGCCTGGAGGTTCCTCTGTCTTATCCCTTCTGGTCTCAGCCAAGAACTGACCTGCTCAGCCCTGGAGCTCCTTTTAACTGAGCCTGCCATGCTCTGATTGGTTGCTTCCCTGCAGCCTTTCTAGGCAGGCCTGGAGGACCCACCTTCACTGCTCCTTTTCTGGGGCAGGGTGTGGTAGGACCATGAAGTCTCCACCAGGGTTCTAAAAGGGCCTGGAACACCCCATCACAGGTATAAAGACAAAATACAGTTGAGTAATTGTGGAGGCAATTACCACATGTTACAAAAGTGTCCAGCACAAAGGATATAGTGATTAGCATTCAGTAAAAGCAACCATTTGCAAAAATGAGTTATTTTAAGTACAAATCATAACCACCAAATCTCAGACACTTCATGACCTCTGCTGCTTCTGACACTTGAAATCTTGTTATCCCTTGGCTTCTGTCCTCTCCTGGTTTATATCTTACTTCCCTGATTGTTCTTTCAGTGCTTCTTTCATTGAATCTTCTTCCTCCCCTCTGAAGATCACACAGGGCTCTGTCCTTGGCCCCTCCTCTTCTCTCTACACCTTTTTCTTATGGAATCTCATCCACTTACATGGCTTCTACTCATCTCTATGCTGATGACTCAGAAAGCTAACTCTTCTCCTGACCGGTCTTCCTCCATCCAGTCCCACATGTCAACCTGTCTCTGACATCTCTGCCTTGATTTCCTGCCATCAACTAAAACTGAACATGACCAAAACTGGTCTCTTTCACTAGCTTCTTAACTTTTTGCCATTCCCCTCTTCCTCTGTTGCAAACACAATACCACCCTCCTACCTGTCACTCAGACTCACACGTTCAGGCTGTTCCCAAATCTTGTTCCTCCGACCTCCATGACTTTCTGAAATCTGACTTTTAGCTGTGTAGACAGAAACAAAAGCTCTTGTGGAGGCCCTATTCATGTCCCAGCTTGATTACTGCAACTTCCTTCTCTCTGGCCTCCTGACACCCACATCACCTCCCCTCCAGCCCATACTGAAAGTAGTTGCTAAAGGCATCTTCCTTGCCTGTTGTTCTAAGTCACTCCTTTCTTTGAACATCTGTACTTTGTCTTCCACCACATGCAATTAAAATTTGTCTTCACTTCTATCTTCCCCCACCCCTGCCCCCATTTAACTACAATCTGAGGCACGTATGGGGAAC
The DNA here is from genome assembly GCF_028017835.1 of Emys orbicularis. Classification (NCBI taxonomy): domain Eukaryota; kingdom Metazoa; phylum Chordata; order Testudines; family Emydidae; genus Emys; species Emys orbicularis. The sequence goes on along the minus strand of NC_088691.1, from coordinate 80,809,072 downwards.
TGAGGGGAGTGGGGCCAGGAATTCAAGGTGGAGAGCAGGTGTAAGGGCCAGAAGAGGCAGGAAGGCATTTGGGCTGGTAGCAAGAGGCATAGTTCAATTTCTTTACCTGTAGAGAAGGGGATGCTGGTGTGAGGTGCCCCATCAGAGAAGTCTGTCTGGGAAACTAATCTTTATAAAGGTAGAGCATACCCACCGAAAATGAGAACACCCCATTCTGGGAGAGGAGCAATGGAAACTGTTTTCCATTCAGTCTGCTTCAGCCAGGTGCTGAGGCAGAAGACAAAATGGTAATTTCATTTCCAGAAATGCTGAATTTGGGGGGAGGGGGGGGGGGTGCAGCAGCTTGTCTAAAGAATAAAACGGCAGCCACAGAACTGAGAAATTAACAGGACCTTAGCTAAAATGGACCACTTGTTACCAAAAAGCCTAAAGCACCAGCAGGTAGCTTGAACAAGCTTTTATTACAGTTCTATGCTTTATACAATATTTGACCTGGAGCTAAACAGATTTTAGCTCCCCAAGTGCTGTTAGAGGAATAAGTCACACAAGCATAAAACCCCCCCCCAAAACCTTAAAACAAAGATTAAATAGCTACTATGTTTATAAAAGCTCCCTGGATATTAATACAAAATGCTACTCCACTCAACCTAGAGTGCAGTATTTTCTCATTATTAGGTTAGAAACTGAAGTAAGATTGGGCTGGCTTTGTCTGTACTGTACCTACTAGCTGAATGCAGTTATGAACACACACTGTATATCATATTTAATACATAATTGTGACAGACGTTGACAAATCTGAAAGCATGCATTTTTGTTAATACTAAATTCACACTAAGTGCCAGACATATCTACAAATGAAAACATGAGGGGGCACTGGATGTGCCAATCCAAATTCACTGAAAAAAATTACTGTTAAATGGCTGTTTTAATATCTCTGAATTAATGCATTAGGGACAAAATGTCAAAGATCCACATGTTTGATAGTTACTTGGAAATTGTAATACAAATACAATTCCGGGGGAGGGAACCCCAAGCTGTATAGCAGGTAGGTTGCAGGTCCAAAGACATTCTTTCAAAATTTGGAAAACAACCACAGTGTTAAAACTTAGACAAATCCCAGCCCAACTGACTTGCTATTTTGTTGGTTCTCTGCCCATTCGTGTTCTAAGCTTCATTCTCAGAAGCAAGGCCTCAGTGAATAGGATATGTAATAAGCAAGACCTCTTCCATCAGGAGTGTTTACAGGATAGCTCAAAAAAAGAAAGACAATTACTCATCATTTATCCTACTGGAAAACTCTGATTCAGAGGTCCCATCTACACTACAAATATCACCATTATTTTTTCTGTTTTCTTGGAGATGTCCTCCTCCAACCCCCCAAAGGCTATGATAGAACCATAGTGCCAGTCATCATCCCGCTTCATCTGATGCTCTTAGAAGAGGCCCAGCCCAATTGCCCTCCTCGCCAGAAGATAGCAAAGGGGAGGAAAAAGGCTGCTTTCATAGCCCAAATCTAAGTATATTGACCCTCAAAGTGAGCCAGCAAGGGATGACTCAGCACCAGCCCCTTCACATCCCCTTTCAGGGTTTGATTCATATCACTTCCATGAACCAGATCCAGCAGGGTTGTTTTAACCTTAGGAATGTGAATCTACAGTAGCCTGCAAAAGGATTCATAATAAATTTAAGTCTTGAATTGGCTGGGGGGGAGGGAGATAAATGAACTAAAGATACTGATAAGGTTAAAGACAATGCTTACTTTTCTATTTCTGACTTTAACATATAACAATCAGCATTTTCGCTATCTGCCCTTGACAAGTATTTGTTTTCCTTCTGTCTTGGATTCGTGACATGCCTTTCTTGGGTTGCTCAGTCATGTGGAGCAAAATTTTATTTTAATGGAAAGACTCTCATTAGCTTCAGTAAATAGACTTTGCATCAAGCGCATACTTTGTTTTTTCACTGGACAGATTCTGCACTGATCTGCCCTGTGCGGTCCCATCTACTTCAATGGGATTTCACAGAATATAAATCACCAGAGAATGTGGCCCAATGATTAGCAGAAAATCAAACGTACCATTTGAGTGTGAGCCCCACAGATAATTTGAAATTCTCTGCACTTAACTTTTTATTTAAAAAAAGAAAGAAAGAAAAAAAGTAGCAAAACTCCCTGAAATTTTGCCCAATTAGCCTGCATCCTTTTTCTTCTCTGTGTCAAAGCTACAGATGTTTTACAGGGATGACTTGCCAGGCAATCACCCACCCCTCCCACTTTATCCAGGCTTGGGACTGGCACTAGGCCAATGTTTCTCAAACTGGGGTTGCCACTTGTGTAGGGAAAGCCCCTGGTGGGCTGGGCTGGTTTGTTTACCTGCCCCATCCGCAGGTCCAGCCGATCGCAGCTCCCACTGGCCACGGTTCGCTGCTCCACGCCAATGGGAACTGCTGGAAGCAGCGCAGGCCGAGGGACGTACTGGCCGCCGCTTCCAGCAGCCCCCATTGGCCTGCAGCGGCCAACTGCAGCCAGTGGGAGCCGCGATCGACCAGACCTGCAGATGGGGCAGGTAAACAAACCGGCCCGGCCCACCAGGGGCTTTCCCTACACAAGCGGCCACCCCAGTTTGAGAAACACTGCACTAGGCACTCAGTGGCATGAGTTAAAAGATCCTGACAAGTTGCAGTTTTGCACCAATTGAGAACAATACAACTGCCATGGTGGGGTCATGTCCAACGTGCAGAAGGAGGTACATTTTTACAGAAGGTTTATAAAGCGGAGGTTGAAGGAAGTAGAGCATGAGGCCAACCACAAATGAGTTTGGAAGATGCAAATTTTGAGGGACTCTTGCTGAAGGAAGAAGACTTGCAAGAGAAAGTTCAAAACGGACGTCCATTCTGCGCACCAGTATGGCTACATCATCACCATGTGAATCACAGATAAGGATGTAGTTGAGATAGCAGAACTGATGGTGGTTCCCAATTTATGGTTGATACCTCTATCTTCTGTCCCAAACATGACAAGCACTTGATGTAAGAAGAATTTGTGTGTGAACTTTAATAGTGCTGCTTGTTCAGTTTCATGCTAGCTGCTGAGTCATACCCTTTTTGCTTGTTTTTCCACTCATACCATCTCTATAATGAGTTGGAATGAGATCCACTCACCCACATTAATGGTTTGTTAATACTTAACATCTTATAAACATTTCTTTCAAATGTATGGATCACCCTTAGATGTTTGTAGTTTTTAAGCTATGCTCCATATGTATATTCTGTTTTAATGTACATTACAAAGACTGTACATTAACAGGTTACAAAGTAGCAGCCGTGTTAGTCTGTATCGGCAAAAAGAACAGGAGTACTTGTGGCACCTTAGCCACAAGTACTCCTGTTCTTTTTGTACATTAACACTAATCCACCAAGTAGGCCCCCACTAGTGTACACATCTTCAGAACAAAGTTAAGCAAATTACTCTAATCACTGTTATCTAGTTAAAGGAACAGTATGGACAAATGCAGTCTGAGGTTTTACATCTTGAAACAAAAGTAGCACTACTAGCCTTGAGCGTTTGAAACTGAAACCCTTGGACCCTGTCTGACACATAAAAAGAACAGGAGTACTTGTGGCACCTTAGAGACTAACAAATTTATTTCAGCATAAGCTTTCGTGGGCTACAGCCCATTTCTTCAGATGCATAGAGTGAAACACACAGACAGAAGATATTTATACATACAGAGAACATGAAAAGGTGGAAGTACGCATACCAATTGTAAGAGGCCAATCAATTGAGATGAGCTATCAGTAGCAGCGGAAGAAAAAACTTTGAAGTGATAATCGAGATGACCCATAGAAGGTGTGAGGAGAACTTAACATGGGGGGAAAAAAAACCATTCCCAGTCTCTGTTTAGACCTAAGTTAATTGTGTCTAATTTGAATATTAATTCGAGTTCAGCAGTCTCTCTTTGGAGTCTGTTTTTGAAGTTTTTTTGTTGCAAAACTGACACCTTCAAGTCTGTCACTGAGTGATTAGAGAGGTTGAAGTGTTCTCCCACTGGTTTTTGAATGTTATGATTCCTGATGTCAGATTTTGCAGATGTAATTCAACACTATCCACTCCCCTATGAAGATAGAACAATAGGGATATTGAGGGTCAAGACAACATATCAGAAAGGTTTCAAGCACCATTTGCTAGTGTTATTTACAATCTTGTCTATTTTAAATACTGTTCACTTAACCAAACAAGGTGACAAAGAAAATCAGAGTAACTAAAGGGATTAGTCATTTGGTAAGGGTGTTTAAACAGGTTGTCAAACAAAAATACGGATGTTAAACATTCCCACTGGAGCACTTCCTGAGAGGTGAGTACATGTATCTGTTTATCTAAACAAGAAATATAGTTATAGGGACTTACAGGAAGCCTCCCATTCATTTTAATGGAAGCAAGATTAGGCTAGCGATTCTACGATAACTGAATTTAAATATCTGATCATAGAGTCAAAGATGGTAGTTGAAATTAAGAGGGGCCTGGATAATTTGATGATGAGTAATATCTCTAGTTTCACATGGTAGAATATGTGTAATTAAATTACACATTAAATTACAATTAAATTACCACCAGGCGGGTCAGGAAGGAGTTTGTCCCTCTTAGGACAGCAATGCATCATTGTACACGTGCACTATAGTGGTTTTTCACTACTGCTACATTTTATACTATAAACACAAATGAGTTTAACAATAGTTGAAAAAACTTTGCTGTGGTCTAGCGGAGTTATAACATGGCATGGTCCAGCTTTGGGGACAGCCTGTGTTAAAGCCAAGTAAAAACCTTGGACCAGCTGGTCAGCTAGTGTAAACTCTTATAACTGCATTGACTTCAACTGAGCTACAACAGTTTACACAATTGAGGATTTGGCCCCCAGAATTTTATCCAATGTCTTTACTAGGCTAAAGCACCTAAAAAAACTGGTTATGTAACAATAATTTGTTTTCATCTGTGTGGATAGGACCAAACTGTTCTAACATAACTACATTTAACAGCTTTTTTATAATACTACACTCTTTGGGACATGGGCTGTGTCTTCCTCTGTATTAGGACTGAGCATAGCACATTTTGGGTGCTACAGCAATCTAAATACATAAATAAATAATAGGGCCACATGCTTCTCACTTTACTCACACAACTAGTCTTACTGCTTTTAATGGGAGTATTAATATGAATCAAGGAAGCAAGATTTTTGACCAGAGTGTGGGTGGGACCAAAAAAAGCAGGCAGAGACTATTGGTGGGGGCATGACAGCTCATTGATCCAATTCAATATGCCAGATCCTGTGTTGCTCTATTCCTCTACTTTTTTTATGAGTGTTAATATCCATGTCATCTTATATACAAATATGAAGACTCTACAAAGTAGAAATTCCTGCCCATTTTTCAGTCATAGTGTTCTAAGTTAATTTCTTTTTAGGACTCAGTCCATTTACAAGTCTCCGACACTATCTGACAATCTATTTTCCCTACTAAGAGATTAACCAAAGACCTTGTACTCAAACTTGCTAGGACCTTGCAGATGTTCCAGTCACAGAAGGTCTTAGAGCACATTACACCAGCCCCAAAGCAGCCTCTTCAGCATACTTCAGAATGATGTATATCACAGAAGTAGATGAGTTCTACCTGGAGTCTGAGTGATAAATGTTTGCAGAATTACTCTCAGTATGGAATCTAAAGCCTGGTCTACACTCGGAAATTATGTCAATGTAACTACATAGTGAAAAATCCACACCCCTGCGCGATGCAGTTAAACCATTCTAACCCCTAAGGTAGACAGCCCAGGTCGATGGGAGACTTCTCCCATCATTCTAGCTACCGCCTCCCAGGGCAGTGTGGTACCTATGTCTTCACTAAGCACTACTGCGGCACCGCTGAAGTGTTCTAACTGTAGACAAGCCCCAAGTCTGATATTGAGCGAGTCCTGTAATAAAGTAGCTAAGTAGTACTCCTCAGACCTGCCTTGTTTGTGGGTTACTATTCCTCTCCCAAGAATGGGGCTCATTGAACGAGGAAAAGATACCTACAAGTAACTGTAGCATTATGAGTACATTGATTATAAGCAACAGTTCCACCCTTCCCCATTTCTTTGGGCACTTTCACCATAAGGCTTGGATTAGCAGAAGAAGAGCTGAGGGGTTGCTCGGGTCATGCCTTCTTGCAAAGCTTGGATATAGGGCACATGTGTGGCACATAATGATGACTGCTGTCTAGAGAGTTCCAAACTCTCATACTAAGGGCATGTGCACTCACAGGTACGTCTGTGCAGACAATCTACTTGAGATGTAGCTACTAGTAAACAACCTATTTTATTTATAGTTTAAACTCCAAAATGCTGATAATATAAGTGATTTTTCCTTGGACTTGTTAGAATTTATTTTCTTATGTCTGAAAATGGACTAGTCACTCTACATCTTGAATCTTCTCAATTTTCATACCTAAACGTTCTGCAAAACTGAGAAGGAGAGACAAAAATACCCACGTCATGAATTATCACAGAGTATGTTGTAAAAGGCCTGATGAATTTTCAGCTTTGTTTTAATGAAATCCTTTATATATCCCATCTTTCTGCTAAAACACTCTCCCCATTCCGTATATAATCTACCTGCCCCACATTTGACAACAAGTGCAGAGACAACCCGGCACATTTTCAACCTTGGAGAGATACAATATGAATCCTTTAGTAATTTTGACTGGATTATTGTATTCTTGGACACGAACCCTGAAGTGGCTGAAATGTTTTGAATAACATGAATATGCTGGTTTGGGGCAATTATCCAGAAACAAATGAAACCTTGTGTATACAACTGTACTTAAGAAATCTCCAAGGACAGAGTGAATAGCACTAGAAGCACTTTAATATTCAGTAATATTGATTGAATAGACTCTAATATTATTTTAATAACCAATAGAATGTTCAGTTCTATATTAAACCATTATCAGTGTTCATCTGACCTACTTAAAATGTTCAGCACTGCAATATTATACATCTATTTACATTTTTTTTTAATCGCATAATGTGCCTATCCTAATTCAGGGCACTTTTTACATAGATTTAAAACAGTCACATAAAGGATAAAATCCAGCAGCTTCTCTTCAGCTTCAAATTCAGAAAATGGTCAAAGGTAAAATCTAGCCCCAACTGTAGTACTTGCTTGACAAGCAGACTGATGTAAAGATAAACCTTTTACTATGAACAGAACTACATAAAGAATTGAAGTAACAAAACTTCCTACTCTGTATAGCTGGAGCCTGCAACTGCCCTGTATTGGGCTTCTTTGTTGCTCCCCCAGCAGGAAGTATCATAGGCAAGACAACTGCATAAAGACTGCACAGGAAGTCACTACACTATGCTTACTCTATAGCACACCAACAATATACCACCTCTCCCACAAATACCAGTCCTTATTGTCCCTGACCTTTCCCATAATCCTGGTAAAATAGACATCCCTTCCTGAATGCCCTGAAGATCAACAAGTACCTCTACTGACCAGAGCTGTGGCAGTATTACACAGTGAGAGTTGCCGTCACTCAAATAGATTCAAGGAGCTCAATCTATTTAGTTCATCAAAGAGAAAGTTAAGGGGTGATTTGATCATAGTCTATATATACCTACATGGGAAACAGAACTTGCTAATAGAGGGCTCTGCAATCCAGTAGACAAAGATATAACAAGAGCCAATGGCTGGACATTGAAGCTAGACAAATTCAGACTAGAAATAAGGTGCAAATTTTAAACTGTGAGGATAATTAACCCTTGGAACAATTTACCAAGGGTTGTGTTGGATTCATCATCACTGGCAATTTTTAAATCAAGATTTGATGGGGGTTTTTTTTCTTCTAAAAGATATGCTCTAGTTCAAACAGGAATTAATTCAGGGAAGACTTATGGTCTGTGATATGCAGGGGGTCAGATTATATGATCACATATGGTTCCTTCTGGCTTTATAATCTATGAAGCAGGCAGATCCCAAGCAATATAGGACAAACTCCAATATATTAAACTTCTTCTGGAGTCTGACTAGCAACCAATGCAAATAACAGCACTAGTACCAATGCTGCTGTTGAGATAAACCACTTAACAGGTCTGAACCTGCATCCAAGGAAGCAGATGGCTTGGTCCAACCTCACTCAGTTTTTTTCACAAATTAACAAGAAGCATCTTCAAAACCGGAGGAAGTTCTATCACTGCCACTGAGTGAAAACAGCTTGGATTAATGTAATTTGAGTTAATGGGTCCAAGGAAAAAGGGAGTCAAGCTTGTTGCTAGGCAGATGAGAGATAGGGAAAACTGCAGTGTGTTCACCTCGGGGTAGAGTGTTGAGCCTTGTGATTGGGTGAACACTGCGGGATAGAAGGCTGACTAAGACAATCGGGAGGGGATTTCCCAACTATTTCCCCGTGCCTGGATTTAGACATGCCAAGGAGGCCCCCTAGGTCATGGGGACTTTTTCCACTGTGAGTAACTTCTATTGCTGGCGCAGAGAGGTTACTGCCCTGAGTGAATCAGCACCCTCAACACCTTGCTGTACTCAAGCACATTCAGGCCTACAACAACTCATCAAGCTCCATGGGTTCCTCCATATTACAGAACCAACTAGTGCAGAATAAACTGGACTCGTGAATCCAGGGAAATCTACCCTGGGGTAGTGTTATTTGGGGGGTTGTACGATGTTACTGATGTACCCTTCAAATCTATCTTGCCCCTTCCTTTATATGCTGCCTTTATATTTCCCCTCATAAATAAAGTGTACCTTGATTGTTGGTTCATCCATTATGGAGGTATCAGAAGAGTATACGTACGAGGTATTGGGCTAGTCACAGGGACAAGTACTGGATCTGGGATAGTTGAAATCACACAGAGAGGTAAGGTAGGGTTTTCCTGACTACCTTAAACAATCAGGTGGGGGCATGACCAGTTAGTAGCTAAGAACTCAGGCTATTGAAACCCACTGCAGCCAAAGCAGAGGGACAATGGGTAAGAGCTCTTGTTGATGATTAGCTGCCCTTAGGGGTATGGTGACTCATAAAACCCCCTTACATTAACCAAACTGTCCAGTGCTCAGAACAAATCTACTGATCAACACTTTGCATATGCTATGGTGGAAGCAAAAAGCCTCCTGCACAACCACAACCTGAGAATTAAAAATATATATATATTTATGATGCAATCTGTCTGACTTGGTATGAAACTTCAGCCAGCAGTGCTCTAACCATCTTCCTCATTCATCTGCCTCAGATCATTTAGAAATCCAAGTGCACTGTAAAGCCAAAACTGGTTAAAAGGGTCCCTAGAAGTTACCCTATTAATGGTCTATGCCACACGCATAATTCCTTCCTACGTTGTATTCTATTGCCCCCAAAGATTGAGGAACCTAAGCCCTCAACCAATTCCCCCAAGCCCAACACTGGCCTCATGGCCTCCATATACTAACACCACAGTCCCATCCGACAGCCACACGCAGGGAGCCATGCCATCAAAGGGGGTACAGCCCAGTGCCAGGCAATCTAAGTAGCCTCGCCCACCCATTCTCCCTCTGCCTCTGAAGTACATTTTCCAGTATCATTGCAAGGGTCTTCCACCAAAAACTCCTCAAACTTTCTATTCTCTTTCAGCCTACTGTATAAACCCACAATGTAAATTTCTGTTTAAATAGGTATTTGTTAACATGTCCAGGATTATCTTCTATTTAATTATTAACACAGTATATATTCCAAGGCATCTTGAGCACTAGAGTGAAGAAAAGTAGCAGTGAAGAATTAAAAGAAGGAGATTTGCTGGAGCTGCTGAAGAATAGGGGAGTATGGACAACGCACTTGCTGATAGTTGCCTCTGAAGAACTCAGGAGGAGGACTTGAAGACTTGAAGACATCAGATATGAGGGTGGGGAGAGGGTGGCAGGGCCTTCTGTCCAGCAGATGACAAATAGAGCAATGGAAAAGGTGAAAACTGGGCTTGAAACCAGAGAAAATATCACTAATTTGGGCTACGCCTCAAACCCTAAGTTCAGTAAGACTTGTCAATAGACCAGGTGTAAATTTACTTTGATTCCACACAAACCTGATGCTGTCTCATTTGTTCTGCCATTAACTATTTACAGACTATGAAACTGAGGTGCTATGTATGCCTGAGAAATGAATTCTGTATCGTTTTAAGTTCTCTGTGGCAGGTTGAGAGGGACAGGTCAGTATAACTTAAGATCACTTACACATACCACCTCCTTAGTTTGCAAAAAAAACCAACAAACCATGTTTAAAGATTGGTACATTGAGACAGCATATAATAAAGTCTACATAGATATTATTAATAATCACTTTGACTAGCTCCTCCTCCTAACTCCTTAAGTCAAGGGGCCCTTCTGTACCTCAGAACAGGCACATAGTTGCTTTAGTTCAGGGTTCTCAAACTTCATTGCACCGTGACCCCCTTCTGACAACAAAAATTACTACAGGACGCCAGGAGCAGGGACCGAAGCCTGAGCCCATCCAAGCCCTGCCACCTGGGGATGGGGGGAGGAGGGGTAAAGCCAAAGCCCAAGGGCTTCAGTCCCAGGCAGGGGGCCAGTAACCTTAGCCCCGCAGCCCAGGGCTGAAGCCCTCAGGCTTGGGCTTTGGCCCTGGGCCCCAGCAAGTCTAAGCCAACCCTGGCGACCCCATTAAAAAGGGGTAGTGACCCACTTTGGGGTCCTGACCCACACTTTGAGTGCAGCATTAAGCCCAATACTTCCCCAGCCCTTGCCCCTCAGATCGGACCTCCCCACCTGCCTGCTCCACAGCAGTCTTTTGATAAGGTTTTCACTTACTCATCTGGGGTTGCATCCAGGTACCGTAGGCTTTAAGTGGCTTGGGAAGAAGCCATGACCCCTTCTCCAGCTGGTCACAGACAGGAAGGCCAAATGCCAAGCTGTCAGGGTTAAAACCTGATGAGTGACATAACCTGTGAGACTGAAGGATCTCAGAAATACAGGAAATGGAAACTCCTGGTGTTTCAAAGTCATAGCTAAATACATTGAAAGGCTTGAAGCACAATGCCTATCAGACCCAGCCAGGGCCATGTCAGTTAGCAAAACAGCTGTGGGCGAGAGCACATATTGTGGGAATCTCGGGGCACTAGTAATAGCTGGAATGAATGAGGCAGCTTAGCAACTACTCCGTAGAAACAGGTACTGGGGAAAAGACATGAACGTCTTCTCAGAGTCAGAGGAAAAGTGAATTGAGAGGTAAGGCTGCAGAAATACACTGCATCAAAGCATGAATAAGTATTTCCCCCTTTCTATATACAATGTATAAACAAACAAGTCTTTGACAAGCTGGGTTTTTAGGAAAATGAAGAATGTGAATTAAGCCCTCTAGAGCAGTGGTGGGCAACCTGCGGCCCATCAGGGTAATCCGCTGGCGGGCTGTGAGACAGTTTGTTTACATTGACCTTACGCAGGCATGGCCGCCTGCAGCTCCCAGTGGCCGCGGTTTGCCGTTCCCGGCCAATGGGAGCTGCGGGAAGTGGCGGCCAGCACATCTCAACTCTAGAGGATCAAAACTGGGCCCTTTCCTCACTTGATGCATTTCACTATAGGCAGGCCAGGACTGAACCAAATTGAAGCTCTGACCACCCACACACCTTGGTGAACTGGATTCAGACCCAAACTTTGTGGCTTAAGCATATTTTATAAGAAAAACCTCTGCAAGAAGACGGAACACTGCATAACATCACACTCCCACTTTTTGTGTTTCTTCATTAGCATGTATCTCAAAGAGGAGAAGGGAGGCTTTTCCCCCTATGTGCTTTAGAGGTAGGTTTTGTGCGCTCCTTGGCTGCATCTTGAAAGGAAGATGTTAGGAATCATGTCTGGTGACACCTGTCTGGAATTTGTTTCCCGTCTCTTCTCTGTTCCCACTTACCCATCTTCTTTCCTCATCCCCCCTTGGCTCTCTTTTCCACTGTTCCCCAGTGTTTTTCTCTATTTCGGTGAGTGAAAGAAAACCAGATGCCTTTGGCGCCATCTAGTGATATTTTTGAAGACTGTTTTTGATACTTGAGCAATGCAGTGACACCTCCAGCAATCACTTTGCTCTCACTAGCACTAGCTAAAACATCCTATTCCTGTACTGCAATCCTTTATCTTCCTGTAACTGGTACTGAAATGGATGCTTCTCTTATCTGTTCTTTGAACACTGCGGTTATGGAAACTGGATCTGTACATAAGTGTTTTTTACATTTTTCCCTCTCAATTCAGGGCATTTAAAAATAAAAGTGGAATTCAGCCAGCCTGCTGAAATATATTTTGAACATGTAGGGATGCAGAGGCAACACATTCAGACTGATTCTGAAATAGCAAATGAAAGCTACTTGGAGAATGCACACCATTTAATCAAAGATAAAACTGAGTTCTATACATTGCCAGGTATGAACATCAGTATTTGGGAAATTGTACTGAGAAGGGGGAAAAAATGCAGATTTTAGAGTTACTCAAAGCAGAAGGTTTACAATATTTAAGGCCTGATCCAGTTACTACCAAAATCAATGGCAAAACTCCCATTTACTTAAATGGTAGCAGGACCAGATCTGCTGCGTGAAACTGGAAGGCTGGCCTCAAAGCAACAGCAGAGGCAATATGATGATTACATAATCAGAAACTTTTTCTCCCAAAACACTGGAGCCAGAATAATTTTCTCTCTTTCCAATATAACACAGAGGTAGCTTACGCAGTAGGCATTTTAATTAGGAATGAGAGATGTCAGAAGAGACGAGCACTCCCATTGCAAAAAAACCCTGCAGGAATATTATGCTAATGAGATACAGGTGCAAAAGACAAAACTGAACTAAGCTTACATGTAGTCAATATATCAGGCCCAATACATGAAGGTTTAATTTTGAAACCTGTTACTTGCATTAACACTGGCTTGTTAGAGAGGGGCACATACTAGCTCCGATGCCTCTCTAGCATGTTTCCTGTTACTTGTGTTAAGTAAGAGAAGGTACAATTATTCCTTCCAGTATACACTACTGTTCAGTCTCTGTTTCTGCTGCTCTTCCTCACATGAGACACAACCCCTTCTCCCACTCCTCACAGAAGAACAATTTGGAGGGGGAGGTCACACAGTGAAACTCAGGCCATGCTTTCCAGATGTCTTTCAATAGAGCTGGGCTGTCCCTGTTTATAAAAATGGGTAGAACACTCCATGAAGTAAAGATAGTATTGTGTGCCCAGGCCAGAGAAACCATCAACATGAATTTTGAAGATAAAATTTTTAAGAATCCAAAATAGCAATTTTGAACCCTTTGGTTAAATAATTAGCTTTAATTTTTATCAGGCTTAATCTGAATGGGAAAAAAGGTTGACCTTTTCAGCCTGAAAATAAAAAACAGCAACTTAGACACAGATGTTCTTAGCATCAACTTTTATAATAAATTTGGCAATAACAAGGAAAGGTTATAGCTAAGCTGGTTATAACAGATTAGGAGAAAGAACGGGAAAATGTGAATGAACGGTGTCTCTTGCTACTTCAGAACTAAACCCCGACAAAACTGATCTCATTCTCTGCAGTAATTATCAGCAGCCTGTGTTCATTCTTGTCAATTTGTCAGAATTTGACCTTAAAGTAAATTTCATTAATATTGAGTTTGCAGTTAACATTAAAGGTGGATTGTTGCACAAATTCTCTAAATGTATCATTCTCTCCAAGAGTTTTGTATTTCCACTTATCCAAAGATTCGTCTAGGGACTGAATGGGACTACTCACAGGATCAGACCTTAAGGCCTCCTGGTTCAGACTTTACGTGGCTTGCTAGATCGCAGACTAGTTTTGGCATAGCTGGGTATAGCCCAAAGTGTCCTAGCTCCCAGGCCGTGCTCTAACCCAGGGGTCTCCAAACTTTATGAGACGAGGGCCATATTAGATTTTTGAAGGGGCTTCACGGGCCGAAGCGACTGTGAAAGAAATTAAATATATGCAAATATATGCAAAATCATTAAAAAAACCAACACTATTCTACTGTGTCAGTGTTGCATTAAATTCTAAATCAGGTATAAATGTTAATCGATGCAGGTACTGTGAAATCACACAAAATATTTGTCAATACATTAAAAATCATTTCACTTTTTTTTAATTTTATTTCTAAAAACTCACACATTTGTATCATACAAATACTGTTTGGTTCTATTAGTGATGTAGTTAAAATTTAACCATATGAAACTGTTAATTTCCATCTTCTTTACTCCATTTATTGGAGATGTAATTAAGCATCTGGCTTGTATTTTTACTCCTAAGGCAGGGGTCCGTGGCTGCTCGGCTGCAGCAATGACTCTCCCCTAAGTTGACTCCCCTTTTGGGGGGGGACACTGGCTCCCAGAGCAGGGCCGGCTCTAGGCACCAGCAAAACAAGCTGGTGCTTGGGGCGGCACATTTTTAGGGGCGGCATGGCCGGCGCCAGAATGCCGCCCCTGCCGCCCCTAAAAATGTGCCCTGGCCGCCCTAGCTCACCTCCGCTGCTGCCGCTGATTCGCGCACCGCTGCTCGCCCTCCCTTCCAGGCTCTCAAACCTGGGAGGGAGGGGGAGATCCCGAGCGGCCGCGGCGCGCGAAACAGCTGATTCGCACGCCGCTTCTCCCCCTCCCTCCTAGGCTTCAGAGCCTGGGGGGAGGAGGCAGGGCTGGGGATTTGGGGAAGGGGCGGAGTTGAGGCGGGGCCGGGGGGTGGGGTAAGAATAAAACGGGGGGGGGGCGGCCAAAATTGATTTTGCTTGGGGCGGCAGGCAAAAATCCTAGAGCCGGCCCTGTCCCAGAGGCACTCACTCCTCTGCACAGCTCAGCTGTGCTGGTGCCCCATGTGAGCTGCTGCCGGCGGTCCCTCCCCCTGCCTGCTCGTGCCTACCCAGCTGTTCACTTCTCCCCTGTTGGTTGGAGGGCCGGACAAATGGAAGCCCCGAGCCGGATCCGGGCCGTAGTTTGGAGACCCCTGCTCTAACCATTAGAACAGACAGTTCAGAGTCAGAGGGTGAAATTCTCACCTTACTGAAGGTGAGAAGTTTTCCCACTGGCTTCAATAGGACTAGGATTTCACCCATCCTGTCTCAAAGTCAGTGGCAAGACATCAGACAAAGAATCTCTGAATGAGGTCACTGGGGAAATTTGTCTGTGGGCCAGAGGGTGTTTTATTTTTATTTATTTGGAAGGTAGCTTTCCATCATGGACAAAAGAAGAGCTAGGGAGGCTTTCAAACTAACTAACTAATTAAATAATAATAGTAACCTCTGGTTATATAGCACTTCTCTGTGTACATCTGAAAGCACTTTACAGAGGAGGTGAATATCATATATGGACTGTGAACAGCTGGATACCTTGAAAGTTATCCCAAAAAACATATGTAGCTCTTGAGGAATTTTTTAGTAACTGTGACTAAGATCATTTAACTATTTTAAATTAGAAAATTCATTATAAATGAGTAAAGGGAAATGTATTGCCTGACTTCAATATTGTTTTTCTTTTCTAACATTAGAGAAATTAGTCCAGAGCCCAATTAAGTCAATGTAAGACTCCTACAGACTTCCAATCAGACATTAAATGAATTTTTGCACTCATGACAGGTACGAAACTGACAGCATTACAGCGTAAGTCCTTTATTCACAGAACAACAGCTATATAGTTTTCCCACACTACATTCCCACTGTAACCTACTAGGTAAAAAAAACAAAACTCTCTCTCTAAATTTTAAAAATCCCAAGGTCCATTTAAACCTTTGCCTTTTTGCTGAAACTGCCACCATGGTCCCAGGTAATGTTTCTTGTCACGGCAATTTTTGTGTCATGTTGTATTCTGCAACATTTAAGATCTGACAAAGAAAGACAGCAGCTTTAAAGTCATGAGGCCATCATAAGGTGATTCCAGGCTGTTGTATCACCCAAGCAAGGTATTAACAAACTTCAACAGAACTTTATTTACAGTGGAAATCTCTTTACCAAGCTGTAGCTGCACACTCTGTAACTCTCCCAGCCTCCTCAACTCCTCCCACCTCCTTCCTGTCCTTTCAGACTCCCAACAGCCAGTGCTCCCAGTTCTAATAATCACATGCAACCACACAGGCATCAGAATTAACAGGATGCGAAACAAATGCTGATAGATAAAGCATGGTAACTGTAGTAGCTGGAAGTGTCTTTGTGATTATTGGTCTTCAAAAGTACAGATACCTGTCTTCTAGGAACTGGACATAGATCAGCACTTCATTTCACACGCAGCCCACTCAACAACCATCAGGTAATGGTGGCCCAGTAGTGATCTAGTTCTCCTGCCTTCAGTCTTATTACAAATGGGGTTTCTAGTTTAAACCTATATAAGGTCACTTTTTACTAGTATTTGCTTATGTCAAAAATGCTCTTTTTAAAACAAAAACAACCCCCACTGCTCCGGACATTGCTTCTAATTAATTCCACTGGTGTAATAAGACCTATCATCTCCAATGTTCATTTTAAAGTAGAACCTTACCTAAGAGTTTCCATGCTTTCTAAGTTTTTTTTCTTTTCTTAACAAGTCTTCTTTACGATTCTTTTTTAAAAGATACATCTGTTTGTCTAGCATGTCTATGTAATATTTTGTGTCACACTCAGTGCTACCCAGATGCACACACTAACAGACACAAATTCTTACGCACACTAAGTTACACACACTCTCTCTCTAGGTTCTTACAACTGCAACAATCACCATAGTGTCCAGAACTCATTCAAATACATGCTCACACATACACTCATTCGCCAATTCTCTCCTCTCTTGGGGTGGGAAGAGGAGTGGGAATTTGGCACTAGGTCACGCCTAGGCAGATGCCAGGTATGCTTCATCACCGAAGGCAAAGTTCCCCTGTGTATGGGCATTCTTTGTCTACATATCATGGTGATTCCCCCAACACAAGGAAATTCAACCCACTGCAGGATGAAGTTTCCCTTAACCTTGCTTCTAAAAGCAGGAGCACAGTCAGTTAACAACCTGTGTAGTGGATGAAAGGATGCTTCAGTCCCTGTTTTAAAGGCGTAACTGTTCTGCATCCCCTCCATTATTAATACATTATGCTATTCTTCATGTAGGTGAAAATATCTGTTGACATTACTTTAGTTTCCCCACAACCACCTCTTTTACCTGGGGTTAAAAGAGCCAGGTAAAATTTCAGATGGATGGTTGGTGAAGTTATGCAGTGGGGTGAGGAAGTCTGTCATAGTGTGAGTTGGGTCTTTTGGTGAACTAGGCGAGCCACCTGGCCCTGGTTTCCACACAGACCTTGGGATTTATAATCGACAGACCATGTTACTGGAAGCTGGAAATAAGTCCTGGTTCAGAGGGGTGCTACAGATCTAGTCAGGCTCCCCCTGCCCACAGCCCACAAACTGCTGTGACTCCCAGGTGTTTTAAGCCTCTGTAATCGGAATAGAGACCAGGCACTGTCCCCATCTTGGCATCCCTAGGCATACTCACAGAGTGAGCCCTACTGTCTAGACCCCCCTCCTAACAGCAGAAACCATGTATAGAGCCCTGTGTGAATACAAAAATATGGATCTGCATCTGATCCACATCCGCCAGGATCAACCTGCAATCCAACCTGCGATCCGCACTGCGCACCCACAGCAGCAAGCTGTCTCCCAAGGGGTAGCGACAGAAAGGGGGGGAAAGGAGTGAGTGGGGAGGCGGGGCTTGCAGGGAAGAGGCAGCATGAGGGTGGGGACTGGGGGTAAGGGACAGCATGGAGGCAGGGTCACAAAGAGAAGGAGTGGTGCGGAGGGGGGATCTGGAGGGAAGGGGCGTCGCATCACGTGCTGCTCCCGGGGGCTCCAATCCCTATGGCCAAGGGCAGGCCCTGTTGCCTAGGAGCCAGCGGGCCAGGCCCAGGACTGGGAGCTTGGCCAGTGCTGCCAGGCTGCCTGCCATGGTGGGTACACTGGTACTGCCCAAGGGGCCCGAGCTGCTGTACAGGAAGCGGCACAGCGAGCAGGTGCTGGACAGCCCCGACTCCAACCTGCCATCCAGCCCCAGCTACTGGCTGCTGGCCACCAGCCCTGAGAGCGCTGTGCCACCAGGCTGCCCGAGCTGGACACCGCAGGCCAAGCACCCTGGTGAGTGAGCCCTGCACAGTTGTATTTGCATCCGATCCACTATCCGCAAAAATGGCCTGCGGATATCTGCAGGTTTGCAGGGCTCTAACCATGTGGCTCAACTGGAACCGCTACTGACTCCTCAGACTCCCCCTGGAGCCTAAACACACCCTCTCCCAGAATCCCATTGAAGGGGTGAGCTTTCTGGGTTACAACTTAACTCTCTCGGGGGCACGTGGTAGGGGTAGCATACAACACACAGACACACTTTGCACAGGGTTCTACAATGCTGTTGTTAATTACTTAATCACCAAAAAAAAAAAATAGTTAAAAAAAAAAAAGCCAATAACAAAACCCTAATGTACATCCCCTTTCCATCTCACCCTTCCCTAGGAAGTCCTTGGGGGAGCATCTGTGTTCAGGGGTACGTGGATTCCCCTCTCCCTTTTACTCATCTGGGTCCTGCAGCAGCTTTATCTTAACCTGGTGAAAAATGGCCAAAGAAGAGAGCAAATAGAATAGCTTCTGCCTTTTATAATCTGCCAACCTCTCTATCAGATCACTCCCTGGTCAGCCTCAGCAGGTAACCACAGACCTCTCCCTAGCAAGAGGATCTCTCCCCTGCTAAACCAGTCCCTCTGGGCATGGGCCAGCCTTTTGTCAAGGGTGCTTTCTTTTTGAATACAGGCCCAACAAGATGTACTGACCCGCTATTGTTAGGCCTTTACCACTACCCTTGTTGGAATTTCAGCCCAATGTGGAGGTGAAAGGACAACAAAGAGAACAAAAGGCTGCACCTTCAGAAAGGGGTTTGCAACTTGGTACAGACCCATATAGTTCATAATTGCACACTGTATTCATAAATTGTATAGAGAGATTCCCCAAATCTTTACAAGGAGGCCGTGTGATTGCAGGACTGTATGTGGAAAGGTGTTGGTACAGTCAAGGTCAGATCCAGGTTGAGGGAAGAGGAGGTGTGGAACTCTACTGAGGGAGCCAGGGAAGATGTGTGGAGCAGATACTATTGTCTTTTAAGGATGTGGATGCAGAGTCCTAAGGTCATCCTGCATTTTGGAAGGTGGAGCGCTGGACTGTTAGGAATTGAGGTCAATATTGGACTCTGGTTGTTGTTGTGTTAGAGTCAAGTAATATTTAAATAAAAATAATATAGTAGTTAAATACAATTGAGCCTCTCTGTGCCTTAAGAAGAACATGGAAGGAGCCATGGTGACAGGCGGCTGTTTGGGATTTCTCCAGGCAAGAGGCCCAGGAGGAAGACACCAGACTGACATCTGGCTCTCCCTACATGGAGGTGACAGAAGTCTTGGCAGGACCTGCAGAGAGCAGCCCAGGAGAGGCTATAGGAAGAAGCCCTGGAAAAGGTCCAGAGAGCAGCTCTAGATACGGGCTCTAAAAGGATCCTGGGGAGGGGTTTGTGTACTGAGAAGCCATTGAAGTAGGTCTCACCAGTGCTATGAAACAGATGAAGTGGTCCTGGGAAACAGGGAAATAGGGCAAACTGCTGCCCATTATTTAGGGCTGCAAGGCTGAGGCCCATAATAGTGGGAGGGTATGAAGCCCCTCTGATGGCTTCTAGAGAATTACTGCAGAATTGCTGCATGGAGGGAAAAAGGGCTGGTTAGCCCAGGAATGGCAAGGTCTACTATGCCCCTCATATAGACGCTGTGGCCAGCTCTTCATATGAATGAGGGGAAAAGGGGAGGCATCAGCATGAAATCTTGTTCTTCCATACCCTTCTCCCCACATCTTGGCCATTTTCTTTTTAATCAATTTCATCAACCGTTGATATCAATGTAGTACACAAAAGATGTGATTTGTCTAAACACTTACAGGGTGAAGCTTATTGTGGTGAGTTCTCACCTCAGTGAATTTGCAGAGAAAGGGAGAGACTTTACTACCACCCTATACTGAAAATCCACCGACCGCTATGCCTACCTTCATGCCTCCAGCTTCCATCCCGGACACACCACACGATCCATCGTCTACAGCCAAGCGCTGGAGGTACAACCGCATTTGCTCCAACCCCTCAGACAGAGAACAACACCTATAAGATCTTCACCAAGCATTCTCAAAACTACGATACCCGCATGAGGAAATAAGGAAACAAATCAATAGAGCCAGACGTATACCCAGAAGCCTCCTGCTGCAAGACAAGCACAAGAAAGAAACCAACAGAACTCCACTGGCCATCACCTACAGTCCTCAGCTAAAACCTCTCCAACTCATCATCAGTGATCTACAATCCATCCTGGACAACGATCCCTCGTTTTCACAGGCCTTGGGAGGCAGACCAGTCCTCGCTCACAGACAACCCACCAACCTTAAGCATATTCTTACCAGCAACCACACACCGCACCATAACAACTCTAATTCAGGAACCAATCCATGCAACAAACCTCGATGCCAACTCTGCCCACATATTTACACCAGCGACACCATCACAGGACCTAACCAGATCAGCCACAACATCACCAGTTCATTCACCTGCATGTCCACCAATGTAATACACGCCATCATGTGCCAGCAATGCCCCTCTGCTATGTACACTGGCCAAACTGGACAATCCCTACGTAAAAGGATAAATGGACACAAGTCAGATATTAGGAATGGCAATATACAAAAACTTGTAGGAGAACACTTCAACCTCCCTGGACACACAATAGCAGATTTAAAGGTAGCCATCCTGCAGCAAAAAAACGTCAGGACCAGACTTCAAAGAGAAACTGCTGAGCTTCAGTTCATTTGCAAATTTGACACCATCAGCTCAGGATTAAACAAAGACTGTGAATGGCTATCCAACTACAAAAGCAGTTTCTCCTCCCCTGGTGTTCACATCTCAACTGCTAGAAGAGGGCCTCATCCTCCCTGATTGAACTAACCTCGTTATCTCTAGACTGATTCTTGCCTGCATATTTATACCCACCTCTGGAAATTTCCACTACATGCGTCTGACGAAGTGGGTATTCACCCACCAAAGCTTATGCTCCAATACGTCTGTTAGTCTATAAGGTGCCACAGGACTGTCACTTTTTACAGATCCCGACTAACACAGCTACTCCTCTGATACTATACTACCTAGTTATTCACCAAAGCAAATTATATATTTGTAAATTATTCCCTCTCCCGCACCCAAACCAGGCATATTGTTGAATTCAGTAAGGCTACTTCTACCCTATGAGCTAGAGATGTGATTCCCAGCTCACATACATATATCCATACCGGCTCAATGAGAGCTAGTGCACGTATAGATAGTAGTGCAGGCAGCAGCAGCACAGCTTAGCTGTGCTAAGTATGTACCCACGAGGTTCAGGCGGGTTTGTATTTGGCATAGCTAAGCCATGCTTCCACTGCCACTGCCCATGCTACTGCAGCTACAGTACTATTTAAACTCATTCTAGCTCTCCTTGAGCCAGTACGAGTATGCGTACGTGAGCTGGGAATCACACCTCTTCTTCCCCAGCTCATTGTGTAGACATACCCTAAACCACCACCAGTATTAAGGATCACAGTGTGATTGATCGGTTTCCCATAGCTGTTTTCCCAACCGTGATGGGTTGTATAAACCTCACAAAGGGCTAATAGAAGACAGAGCCCAATTAGGCCACCTATTGCACCTGGAGGGCATGTCAGCCTCAGTTCAGTATCAGACCCACTGGGAGGGAGGTGGCTGCTTGCCATAAAGGAAGACATTCAGAACAGTAGCGGGAGGATACCCAGGTGTGTGGTCTCTTAAGAAGAAGGCCCTGGGAAGAGGCAGAGAGTGGAACCCTCCTCCTGGATAGAGAGACTGAAGGAACCAGACATGGGGGTGGGGAGAAGAGGAATAAACTTCAGGAGCCAGGATTCGTTTCTGCAGAGGGCCCTAGAGAAAGGGGCAGGACTTGAAGGAAATGAATGTTTGGCTTGGTGTCCTGACAATAGGACAAAGGGGAATTGGAAGAGAAGCTGAGATCGCAACTCCTAGGGGTAGAAGTGAGCTGGTGTTTTTGTTCAGTTGATGAAGTGCCTGGAACCGCAGTAAGATACCAGGTGGGGCAGAAGGCTGTTTGGTTTGCTACATGTGTTTTCATATTGGTGAAGGAGAGTGTTTAGGACATTGAAGTCACTGATGCCCAGGGAATCCAGGCAGGAATCCAGAGGAATATACCAAGCAAGATAAGTGACAGTGCTCCAAGAGGTGCTCCAGAGAGGTAACAATGGCAATGTCACAAGGGGGTTCTCTGGGGCAGCAAGGCCCATTTCACCCAAGTGCACATACCGTTATCCAAGAAATAGCCATTGGTCTAGTCCATTATCTCCTTCTAGCAATCAATCCTAGTAGTGGCTGACTTTTAGGACAACAGCTGTTAAGAGGTCTTCCAAATATGCTGCCTGGAAACAAACGTCACTCCATTAAATACTTTTATTCTAATACGATGGAATGCTAATTCACGCTGCCAGTTTGAACAGCATTAAGGAATCCTGAAGGACAGTTTGAGTGGCTCTCATGAGAGTGCACTCAGGTGTGTTTGTCTTGGCCCTCCAAGTGGCTTTATTGACTTTATGAAGTTAAGGTTCCTGGAGTGTCTGGGTTTTATTTTTATTTGTATTGTTTTTAAGGGATGCTGAAATAGTTAAGGAGAGTACCAAACTTGCTTTACTGGTTTTTTAAAAGGCTAGAAGCTATATAATACTGCAGAGATCATAATATAAATGTTAAATAAGAATAATTATCGTATGCAGCAATAGAAGAATCATTGATAAACATTCCTAGGACAAAAACTACTGTACAGTAGGTGAGTGATGGCCCATAAGTTAGTCTTCCATAGCTCTCTCACACTCTCCATTCACCAGTGCTGCATCTAAAGTGGCTCCAGAGTGCCCTCCTAGTTTATGCATCGCTCCTCCCCTCTCTTTGCCAATTGAGCAGTGTTGGGGCTGACTGCTGGCCCAACCGTACGTTGGCCAGCAGCCCTCTCCAACTGGTGACGTATGTCCCCCTTGCTGACACTCACACTGGTCATATCCATCCTAGGGTAGCCCTGCCCATCTGTCCCATTTCTCTCCTCAGCCTCTCAACATAAGGTCAGTGGCAGTCACTGTCATCTGCTTCTCCAGCTCCCCATGCCTGGTAGATATGATTAGGTCCTTGCTCTCAGGATCTCCTTCCATCCTCCTCAAGTGAAATTTCACTTTGGCTGAGGAGATGTAAGGACAGCCCTGCATCCCCCATTCTCCTGCAGTCAGATCCAGGCCCAGGCAAGCATCATGTCCTCTTCCTTTTCTCTTTATTCAATGTTTTGAGTACAGTGTTTGTCAAGGGGTGGGAAATCATCATTATGTCTATGTCAGAGAGACTGAAGTACAGTGAAGTGACTTGCCTAAGGTCACAGAACAGGTCAGGGATAGAGCTGGGAACAGAACCCAGGTCTCCAGTCTAAGTTCCTGTGCAGCATCCTAGGCACTGAGCCATGCTATCAGTGTAAGAATGTAAGGGCTCATCTGGACAACTCCTCAGACTGAAATCCTGTAGTTATCTAAAGAACAAATAAGGCAGGAATGGTTGCATATAAAGTGTCACAGCTGACCTCTTTCAACCTTGGCCTTCAGGAACCTTTTTCTGTTGCTGAGGGGGTACAATGTCTGTCCTCATTCAATCATTGTTTTTTCCTTCTGAAACTGCCAATAAAGATAGCAATTTGTATCAGTGGTTGCACACACCTGTCCCCTATAAGCTGGATTTAGACTTCCCACTCATTTCAAATAGAGTATCAAACAGCTACCAGCTGGAAGAGTTATTTTTTAATGTTTTTGAAATATTTTCTTTCAAGGAAGTGGAAAGAGTGGTTCATCAAGAACCCGCCTAGAGATATGAAGGCAGTTCAGCCATTTTTGGCAGCCAAGGTGGTAGTGAGTCTGTTTCTATAGAAATGGGGTTTAATACTAATTAGCGCTGTCAGTTCCGAAAAGTGCGTTGTGATTAGCTTTAAATCACTAGCAGGATTAATTCCAATCAAGAGGTACACTAATTAGGTGGTTTCTCTCAGGTATTTTACACTGCCACCCATTACTATGGAAGTTACAGGTATTTAGGTGCCTAGTTCTCACAGTAATAGGTGGCAGTGTAAAATCCCAAATAAAAAACAAAGTGCCATGTGCTAGTACACTTTACATTCTTTAAAAATACATATTAAAAGGAAAAGAGTAAGTCAGAAACCAATTCATGTATATAAGGCAATAGATCAAATCAGTGTCAAATAGTGTGTGAGAGAGATAGGTGCCTAGACCATTTAAAGATCTAAATAGGAGTTCTACCTGTGCATTACTTTAGCTGAAGGGAAGATAAAACCCATATTGCTAACTGGTTTGTTAGACAGTACTTGTATCATCCAGGATACGTTATTTATTGGGTCACAATACCATATTTCCTTCTGCCAATGCTAGGACATTATTAAGGTTGAGGAGATATACATCTTACCAAAAATAAAACACTATGGATTTAATATAGCTACACTATATTGATATTACCAACACACTCAAATCCAACGTTATTGTTTGACCCACTTACCATTTAACTTTGTTAAAGTTACTGAAAGATACTTTTCCATTGACCTTGTTGATTTCATTATCATTTACTTCTTACAAGTTACAGTTTGTTAAGTGTGCTGCTAGAAAGCTTATTTAGATTCCAGCAAAACATCACAACTCCTTTGTTAATCTCCTTTCACCCACTTTGTTCTGTTTCATAGCAAAAATTGCTCTATTTACTGTTCTTTTATGATGGCAGTGTTGTGGTCTTGCTCTTTGCTAAGTGACTAGCCTTTGAGTGTTTTTAATCCTGGCTGTCTCCTCTGTTACTCGGACAATCTCTTCTGCATCTTTCCTCTCCAGTCAGATCACATTATCTCCAACACACTCAAGACTTTTTCTCTTTCTGGTCCACTGATCCAGAAATAATTTCTCTGTAAAATTACCTTTTTCTGCTTTTTTTATTCCCACTGAAAAACTCATTGTAGGGACCCAGCGTGGCTGCCCTCCGAACCTGAGGGTAAAGGGCCGCTCTCTCGGCCTGAGTGGGTGGGGCCAGGCCAAGCTCACTCCAACCCCCAGAAGGGGAGGGGTGGAACAGGAAGTATAAAGGGCGGGGCCCTTAGCTCAGTCAGGGCAGCACCAGGGAGGGAGCCAGACGCAGACCGCGGACTGCTCCCTTCAGACCCTGCTGCCATGCCAGGGGAGGCCCTGGACCAGTGGAAACCTCACCTGGAGGAAGGACTGGGGCTGCCAGAACTGCCTGCTGCCGAGTACCCCGAGGAACTGGAGGAGCCGGAGGGGGAGCTGGAGCTACCAGCAGCCGAGGACCGGGAGGAGCTGGAGGAGCCTGAGCCAGAGGGGGAGCTGGAGCTGCCAACCTATCACAGACCCCACGGACTCAGTGGCGGGACCCTTGTCCTGACACTGTCAGGGCCCTGGGCTGGAACGCAGTGGTGTAGGGTGGGCCTGCGTTCCCCTACCCGGCCGACCCACATCAGGACGATAACCCCGACAGCGCTCCCCTGCCTGAGGGGCGCGCTACTGACCTTTGCCGGCGCTCCCCTGCCTGAGGGGTGCGCTACGGACCTTTGCCGGGGCTCCCCTGCCTGAGGGGCGCGTTCCGGACGCCGGCTAGTGCTCTTCCCGCCATTAATTCCCCAGTGGCAGAGGCGTAACCCAGGCCAGCCAGTGACGTTGTAGCTCTCCACCACCCCCTAGCGGGTCGGTGGACCGACCGACACTGATCACAAGTGGTGGAGAATGCGGGCAGCCCCCCCTATCCCTGCCGGAAGGGCTTAGAGCAAGGAGGCAGCGATAGCCCCCTAATTGGAATATGGAGATGGAGAGGCTTATCAAGATGCTGGCCGAGAGTCAGCAGCAGCAACAACAACAACAACTCATACAGCAGCTGGGTACCCACCAGCAGCAGTTACTTCAAACCTTGGGGGCCCAGCACCGCGAACAACAGACCTAATGTTTCCAGCAACTTGCCACCCTGTGGCCGAGCCCCGGTGGGGCCCAACCGGGCGGGGCGGTCACCCCCAATCCTCCGGCTCCACCAATGCGTCTGGCCAAGATGGGGCCTGAGGATGACCCAGAGGCTTATCTGGTGACCTTCGAGCGGGTTGCTGCAGTAGCTGGTTGGGCTCCGGACCAATGGGCAACCCTTCTCGCCCCCTATCTAACAGGGCCGGCCCAGAAGGCTTACCGGGGGCTACCAGACGATGAGGCCTGTGTTTATGCCCGAGTGAAAGCCTTCGACATCACCCCGGAGACCTTTTGGCGACGGTTTCGGGGAAAGCTTTACCCACCGGGCGCCCGGCCCCGGGCCATGGCCCAGGAATTAAAGGATGCAGCGTGCCGATGGCTACAACCCGAGCATCGAACTGTGGCTGAGGTGACAGAACAGATCATCCTCGAGCAATTCGTGCACATCCTCCCGACTCCGGGGAGGGCGTGGGTGTTGCGGCACCGACCTCAAACTCTGAGTGCAGCTGTCACGCTTATGGAGAACTTTCTAGAGGCCGAGGCCCCAGTAGGACCGGCAGCCCGGCCCCCAAATTCTGGACCCGGCACTCAGAAGCCTGAAAGGGGGTCCACCCCCAAAGCCGACGTGCCAACCCGAGCCCGACGACCAAACGGCGGCGGCACTACTTTTTCCCGACACCCCGATGCTCCACCGCCCACGCCGTCCAGACGCTTGACCCGACCATCGGGCCCCGGCCAACCCCGCGGCCGGGCCGCACAGAGGTAGGACCTTGCTTTCGGTGTGGCGAGTACGGTCACCTGCAACGAGACTGTACAGCGATGGAATGCGACTTTGGCCGGGTGTACACCGGGGAGCGCCGGGCCCGCCCGCCGTCCGCGGCCAAATTGACGGCCCCCATGGACATCGCCGGGACACCAGTTGTGAGTCTAATTGATTCAGGCTGTGGGCAGACTCTTGTCCGCCAGGCCCTCCTCGCGGATGACGAGCGGATCATTGGGGAGGTACGGATACAGTGTATACATGGGGACGTGAAACCGTACCCCACGGTTCAGGTCCCTCTCACGGTGAACGGGGCAACTCAGTTAATGAATGTGGCAGTGGCCCCATCCCTTGCCTACCTGGTCATTCTGGGCCGGGACTGGCCAGATTTCGTCGAGGTGCTCGGATCCCTATCTCCGGAAGAGGCGTTCGAGGGAGCTTCCCCTGAGACAGACACAGGCCCCGGGGTGTGTCCCGACCCCGGCGTTGACCCATCACTCTCACCCAGGCAGGACGGCCAGGAGACGGGGGGGGCCCCCGGTGGACATTATGGACTTTAGCAGAGATCAAAGGGAAGACCCTATCCTCCGGTTTGCCTATGAACAGCTGGCATGGATAGAGGGGAAGGTCGTGGAGGCCCAGCGGCCTAGGTTTGAACTCAATCACAATTGTCTCTACCACGTGGAGCGAGACCCTCAAACCCAAGATGTCTGGACCCAACTCGTGGTTCCCCGCATTCATCGGCGGGCTGTCCTGAAGCTGGCCATGACATCCCGGCCGCAGGCCATTTAGGACCAGAGAAAACCGCGGCTAGGGTCCTGGCCAAGTTCTTCTGGCCCGGCATCCACCGCGAGGTGAAGGATTACTTTGGGTCATGCTCGGACTGCCAACACACCGCCCCGGCCGGGGTCCGGAAGGCCCCCCTGGTCCCGTTACCAACGGTGGGCGTTCCGTTTGAACGAGTAGCGATGGACCTGGTCGGACCCTTCCCAAAAAGTCAGGCAGGCTACCAATATATCCTTGTCTTGATGGACTACGCCACCCGCTTCCCCGAGGCTGTCCCCTTAAGAAGTATCACTGCCTGCACTATTGCGGCGGAGCTCGTGAAGATCTTCGCCAGGGTAGGCCTCCCTCGGGAGATACTCACTGACCAAGGGACCAACTTCACCTCTAAGTTGTTCCGTCAGGTGTGTGCCCTGCTAGGGATTAAGAAACTGCAGACCTCGGTCTACCATCCCCAGACTGATGGGTTAGTCGAACGTTTTAATCGGACCCTGAAGGGAATGTTGCGATGCTTCCCCACCCAGGACCTCCGCCAGTGGGATCAACTACTTCCCCCTTTACTACTGGTGGTTCGGGAAGTTCCGCAGGCTTCCACGAAGTTCTCTCCGTTCGAGCTCCTCTATGGGCGATGACCCCGCGGAGTGATGGACCTCCTGAGAGAAACTTGGGAACGTACACCATCCTCAACGCAGGGCCTCTTACAATACGTCTTACAGCTGCAGGGGCGGCTGGCCCGGGTGGGTGAGAAGTTAAAAACAGCCCAGAGGGCCCAGAAGCAGCAATATAATCGGGGCACCCAGGCCCGATTATTTGCCCCAGGGGACAGAGTCCTCCTCCTGCTCCCCTCAGAGGAATCAAAACTTTTTGCCCGCTGGCAGGGCCCGTATGAAGTCCTTCGCCAAGTGGGGCCTGTCACTTATGAAATCCGGCAACCTGGTCACCGGAAGGAAAAGCGGATTTATCATGTAAATCTTTTAAAACCCTGGCGGGAATGGGAAGGACTACTAATTGCCCCGTACCTGCCTGAACCAGACCTTGGGCCACAACTCCCCGAAGAGTCTGATAATGGTGCACCCCAGCTAGCCGAGACGCTCACTGCCGAGCAGCAAGAACAGGCCCTCTGCCTAGTGAAGGCATTCCCCAGGACCTTCACCACGAAGCCCGGACGGACTACGCTCACCTACCATGCAATCCAGACCGACCCCGGGGTGGTGGTCCGAGAGACGACCCGGCCATTGCCTAGGCGAATGCGGGAGGCCGTGGAGGAGGAAGTCCAGGCCATGTTGGGGCTGGGTGTTATTGAGCATTCCCAGAGCGAATGGCGGAGCCCCGTCGTCCTTGTCCTGAAGCCAGATGGGAGCCGGCGGTTTTGCATTGACTTTCAGAGAGTCAACGCCATTTCAAAGTTTGACGCATATCCAATGCCCTGCGTCGATGAGCTCCTTGACTGGCTTGGAGAAGCTTGTTATATCACCACGTTAGATCTCACCAAGGGGTACTGGCGGACCCCCTTGGAACCTCGATCCAAGGAGAAGACCGCATTTGCCACCCCTTCAGGGCTGTACCAGTTTACCCGGATGCCTTTCGGCCTCCATGGGGCCCCAGCAACCTTCCAGCGCTTGATGGATCGGATTTTGCAACCACACACCAAGTACGCCGCCGCCTACCTGGATGATGTGGTCATCTATGGCAGCAACTGGGGGGGAACACCTCAACCAAGTAGTGGCTGTCCTCCGGGACCTCCGCGCCGCCGGCCTCACAGCCAATCCAAAAAAATGCTGAATCGGGCGGGAAGAAACCACGTATCTGGGGTACACCCTGGGGCGGGGACAGGTACGCCCCCTCATCGGGAAGGTCCAAGCACTCCAGGAATGTCAGGCGCCGACCACGAAGAGGCAGGTGCGTCAATTCTTGGGCCTAGCTGGTTATTACCAGCGGTTCGTACCCCACTTTGCAACCATTACGGCCCCTCTGACAGAGCTCCTGACCAAAGATAGCCCTCGCAGAGTGTGCTGGTCCGAGGACTGCGAGGAGGCCTTTCAAACTGTCAAAGACCGCCTGTGTAGTGAGCCAGTACTCTTCAGCCCAGACTTTCATCGTGATTTCATTGTTCAGACTGATGCCTCCGGCGTGGGGCTTCGGGCAGTCCTCTCACAGGAGGTGGACGGGGAGGAACACCCTATTGTTTACATCAGTCGGAAGCTGTTCCCCCGGGAGCGGAATTATTCCATCCTTGAGAAAGAGGCGCTAGCTGTTAAGTGGGCGGTTGATGCCCTCCGCTACGACCTCCTCGGGGCCCCCTTTATATTGGTTACACATCATGCACCCCTGAAGTGGCTCAACAAGATGAAGGACGCGAATGCCTGCCTTCAGCGATGGTATCTTACTCTACAACCCTACGCCTTTACGATTCGCCATCGGGCGGGACGGGACAACGCCAATGCAGACTTTCTCTCCCGCCTGGGGGAGGCTGAGGATGCCAGCTCCGAGGTTAGGGAGCTGGATTTGAGGGATGGGGTATGTAGGGACCCAGCGTGGCTGCCCTCCGAACCTGAGGGTAAAGGACCGCTCTCTCGGCCTGAGTGGGCGGGGCCAGGCCAAGCTCACTCCAACCCCCCGGAAGGGGAGGGGTGGAACAGGAAGTATAAAGGGCAGGGCCCTTAGCTCAGTCAGGGCAGCACCAGGGAGGGAGGCAGACGCAGATCGCGGGCTGCTCCCTTCAGACCTTGCTGGCACGCCAGGGGAGGCCCTGGACCAGTGGAAACCTCACCTGGAGGAAGGACTGGGGCTGCCAGAACTGCCTGCTGCCGAGTACCCCGAGGAACTGGAGGAGCCGGAGGGGGAGCTGGAGCTACCAGCAGCCGAGGACTGGGAGGAGCTGGAGGAGCCTGAGCCAGAGGGGGAGCTGGAGCTGCCAACCGATCACAGACCCCACGGACTCAGTGGCGGGACCCTCGTCCTGACACTGTCAGGGCCCTGGGCTGGAACGCAGTGGTGTAGGGTGGGCCTGCGTTCCCCTACCCGGCCGACCCACGTCGGGACCATAACCCTGACAGCGCTCCCCTGCCTGAGGGGCGCGCTACTGACCTTTGCCGGCGCTCCCCTGCCTGAGGGGCGTGCTACGGACCTTTGCCGGCGCTCCCCTGCCTGAGGGGCATGCTACGGACCTTTGCCGGCGCTCCCCTGCCTGAGGGGCATGCTACGGACCTTTGCCGGCACTCCCCTGCCTGAGGGGCGCGTTCCGGACGCCGGCTAGCGCTCTTCCCGCCGCTAATTCCCCAGTGGCAGAGGCGTAACCCAGGCCGGCCAGTGACGTTGTAACTCTCCACCGCCCCCTAGCGGGTTGGTGGACCGACCGACACCGATCACACTCATTTACTTTGATTTGTCCATGCTAAGTTGTATAACTTTATTTTGCATTAAGATCAGCATTTGGATCTTTAAGACAGATCTGCACAGCACTTTGTAAAGCTTGCATGACTTGCAAAATAATACATTTGATTACTATGATTAAAATTGGTATGTGTTTGTAATACTTTCCTGAATGAGAGTAAATCTCTCCTTAATCTTTACTATCAGCTATACATCTGTAATTACTAGTTGAGTATAATAATAGCTATTATTACTGAGGGGAATGCAAATCTGACACACATAAATACAGATACGGTCCTTGAGCCTTATCATTGCAGCTAGTCACTGTGGAATAGGTCTTCTGCCCTGCAGAGTTAATAGCACTGAATAATACTGATTTCCTGTTAGAAAAGGAAGGCTTTAAAAAAAAAAATCCAGGAAATCAGTATTATTCAGTGGTACTAACCCCGCAGGGCAGAAGGCCTGCCCCCACACTGGCTAGTCGCAATTTTAAGGCTCAAAGGCCGTCTTAACAAAGAGAGCTATCGACCCCCGCCAAAAAAAAAAAAGAAGATTTTTGAGCTTCCATTTTTGCCTTGCTTGTAATAGTGCAACGTCTGAAGAGCTTAGTCTTAGTCCCTATATTGACAAGTCTTTGCTTATTAGCTTCCCCTTCAAATCTTTAGGCTAGAATCTCAGTTAATCATGTTTGACTTTTCCTATTTGCAATTTTACTTCAGCCCCTGGAAAGTAAAATTATTTGCAAAATAGTTATCATTGAAATGTTCTGTTCATTTCAAATTGCTCCAAAAGAGCAATGGCAGAAGGCAGAACATGTGGATTAGAGCAACAGCAATAATAATGCAGTAATGGTTCTGTTTATTGAGGACTATTTTTAGTACTTGGCACAGAGGTACTCAAATTGATTTGCACATATACTTTTTTAAAAGCTATAAATGACTCTAGGAATTGAATATGGGATAGAGCTTTCACTTCTAGGTAACCAATTTGAATCTGGGCTGGGTTGGTAGTGATTTGAATTAGTTTCTATTTGATGCTTGTTCAGTAGCTTTAGTGAAATGTGTAGGTGGTTTCAGTCCATTGGCACCCCCTGTTGTAAGATAGAGAGGTCAAGGATTAATTGGGACATGGATAGTGAACTACTCATAGAGATGTCCCCTTCAGGTAAAGGATGAGACATACGTTGATAGGCTGGTGTGGGAGAGGCTAGCTCTGTCACTGTCCGCACTGTGTAGACAGAAAATGTCAGACTCCAAGGATTTCCATCTTTCATTGACTGTGTCTGTCATAGATAGTTTCTTCCCCCTTTCAAATTTCCCAGAGTAGCTACCACCAGTCAGCTTTTCCCATGGTAGCAACAATAGGAGCACTCGTGTAAACCAACTGCTGGTGTTCTAAGCATAGCATTGTCTAACCTGCTCTGAACAATTCTAGATGGCACATGGTAAAACACTGATGGTTGCCAGCCCCATGTCTTGTCTTCGAGCTCACAACGACTGCTACCACAGATTGAATGTAACAATGGTGGGAAACTGAGAGGCAAGTGTCTGGTGTAGACGTGGTCCTTAGCATCAAACTCATTAAGTTTTGTTTTAAAACAAACTAGATTACACCTATCTGATCATTCTCCTTAATAGCCATATTAACACTTATCCCTCCCTCCCCCCGAGACAAATCCTCTTCCACAGAGGAGGGGAATCAATTTTCTTCCTTCATGGTGTGAAGGAGAACAAAACTCCAAACAACCTGCAGGGACAGAGTGGAAGGAACAGAGGGGAGAAAGCAGGTACGTGGAATGCTTCCCTACTCCTCCCATGTAGCTGACCATGCTCAGCACTTCACTATGTGCAAACGTTGCCTTGTGCGGTTTGACAGAAGGTGTCAGTATTAGAGCTGGAACTAGTCCCTTGCTTAGACCATTAGCACATACTGCCTCCCACTCTATTGAGCTGCCTTACTTGTGACTCATGGGTCATTCTGGTTGCTCAGCGGAGGAGCAGTCTCTCAGAAAGATAGTTGTTAGTGCTCTGTTGTCACTAGTGATAACCTGTATGGCACTGCGCCCTACAGCTGACTTCAGGAAACAGCTACTGGCAAGCAGTCTCCTTTAACTCTTCCTACCATTAGTGAACTGGTTAAAATAAATTCACAGCAGTTGCCATGAGACACAGAAAAAAACCCCAGCCCAAATAGAGTTGTTTTCGCAGGGCAAAGTCCTCAATAATAGACACACCTATAAACTAATGGGCAAGAGAAACTGTAAACCTTTTATTATAGACAATGGCAATACTTTGACAGAACAGCTAAGCTTCTCCTTCTCTTTCACAGAAAAATTATAAGTGAAGGTAGTACATGGAGAAACAAGGACATTTCTGTGACTGGTGACAACCTAGTTTATAGTGACAAAATTCCAATGACAAGGAATTTTGTAGAAATCAAGAAAACCAATGAAAGAATAAAGGATTATTCAATTTGGAAATGCAAAGGAATGCAGCACAAAGGCTGACAACTTCTAAAAGTTGTCAGCTGATGGGGTAGTTTTGAAAATCTCAGTTCCAGGTGTTAGGAAATCACAAGGATTTTAGTTGGTGCCGTAGACGTAGCAAAAACTACAGATAGAATGAGCAAGAGAAGCAGCGGTGGGGTAGAAATCACTTATGTCAACAACTGGAGAGTAAGCTGAGGAAATGTGGTAGAAATATTAGACCCTGAAATTTCTTGTACTTACAATAGTACTAAGTACTAAAAGTAATCCATCTGTTCTAAAAGCACAAATACTCTGACATGATGAGAATGCTCCATTACTTACAGAAGTAGACTTGGTAATAGAGGACACCTCGTGGTGGTTAGGGGTAATTGTATGACTAAGAACTGTAATACTGTACTTGTGAATTCATAACGGAATCTGCTTGTAGTGGAACAATGCTAAAGATGTTTTGCTCTGTCAGCGTTTGCCCTTCAAATAACTCTAAATATACATGACAAAGTGACCAGAAAAACAAATATACACATTTACACAGACCATGACAGCTCTGAAATCTACTGGTATGCTCAGCACAGTCATTTAAAAAAATTCATAAGCAACAGATATAAACTGGTACTGAAGACATTTAATCCTGGATTGTACAAATTATCCTGAATTGGGGATGGGGGGTGCAGAAGAAGAGACTTGCCAACACTCAAAAATGATTTGTGCAGTTGGATTCCACCAACATTTCACTTTTCTGTATTTGCTTATTATTTAAGTGCTGTGCCCAGTAGAAGATATCTTCCCCCTCTGGAGATAGACTTGTAATCTAAATAGGTGACCACCACAAATCACTAGGAGACCCACAGGTTCTAACTTGGAACCTCTTCCTGTCCTCCTATTTTTTAATATTGTGGGAGAAAGGAGTTTTGTGGGAGGAAGGTAGGTCTGAGGAGGAATTTGAAAGAAGAAAGCATCTGCTGAAACACTTGCTACCTTGACTAGAGGCACTCATGCTACATCCCCTTGTTATGCTGCTCCTTAGCTCCTGGTTAATTTCCTAATTTCTATAATATTTGGGTATAAATATTTGCTTCCCCACATAACTCACAGCAACAAACTATGAGATGTATGCATCAGATAACAGTCATACCGCTCAATTGCTTTTTCACTTAGTCATATTTATACATTATTTATTGATAGTTTACAGGAAATACAAGGGAAAAAAATAAAACAAATAGCAATCAAAGAACACAGAGACCTCTAAATATCATAAGCCGATACTGACTTCTCCTGAACCTGGCAGTCAAGACTTACGTAACCTGAGACATAAATAGTAACAAGGCAAAACTACGCAAATGAAAAGTTATGATGACTATTGAGAAAAAAAACCCTCCAGATAGATAGAGTGATGTTAGACTATAGAATAATCTCAAGGAAAGTAATGGAAGCCCTGTATCTTATCTATATAAAACAGGAGTAGACAAAATACTAGCTAAGGGCCAAATTCTGACATTCATGCTCAGTACCCCCTTACTCCATGTAGAGTCCCACTAACTTCAATAGGACCTTTTTTTGTGTGTAGCAAGTTTAAAGTTTTTAACGTTTAAAGAATTGCTACAGGCTTACTGCTCGGGAAAAGAGATTTGAAGCTGGCAGAGGAGAGCAGGGCCTTGCCTGCATGAGGTTGCATGTAGCCTAAGGAGTCATAACAAAATCAGGTCCTAAATCTGTGGATTCTGGGCATCCACCTGACGTGCTAGTTCTTCTGTATTATTCCCCAATCCCTACCCCCTCGCAGCATGGCTGTCCCATGTGTCATATGGACACAGTGCACAGTTAAGGCTAGAAGCCAACACCCCCACCCCTGACACAAGTAGAATTTGCAATGGTGATGCTGCATATGTTTCACTTGGAAATCTGCCATTGGTTCTGAGGAAGCATTCTGTGCATTGCCAACCTCAAGCCTTCAAGCTCCCAAAAATCTGATGATTATTAATCCAATCATCAGATTTTTTAATAAAAAAAAGTGGGTCCTTTTTTATTTGCCTTCTGGCTTCATGTTTTCAAGCTTTTCTTTCCAACTACAGCATCTAGAAACTTTTATTCTTAAAAAAACGAAAGCTGAGCTTCTCAGTCACATGGCATCAGGAGTTGGGGCTGGAAGAAAAACACCACAGAGTCATCGTAAAATCAAAAGCTGGCATCATTGTATAGATTAGGTGTTCTGTGGTGTAGAGCCATGTCTGGACATAATGTGGAATCTTTATTGATTATAGGAGGGGTGATGTAATGGTTTATAACACATAATCTTAGCCATTACATTTCTAAAGAATTTCCAGACTGCAGCGTCTCACAGCAGACAGACTTGGAGAGCAGATCCAATTCAAGATTGCTGCTGTTACAGAGTGAGTCTCCCATGCTGACCTTGTGCCCTCTCTATCAAGGAGACTTTGCATTTGTTTATTTGTGGGGTTCCCCCCCTCTGTCTAAAATAAAAGTAATTCCACATGAAAACATGCTTTCCTCTTGTCTGTATTAGTGTTGTCAATCCCAAGCTGTCATAACTATAAAGGGAAGGGTAACAGCTCTCCTGTGTACAGTACTATAAAATCCCTCCTGGCCAGAGACTCCAAAATCCTTTTACCTGTAAAGGGTTAAGAAGCTCAGGTAACCTGGCTGACACCTGACCCAAAGGACCAATAAGGGGACAAGATACTTTCAAATCTTGGGGGGGGGGGAAGGCTTTTGTTTTGTGCTCTTTGTTTTGGGGGTTGTTCGCTCTTGGGACTAAGAGGGACCAGACATCAATCCAGGCTCTCCACATCTTTCTGAACAAGTCTCTCATATTTCAAACTTGTAAGTAAACAGCCAGGCAAGGCGTGTTAGTTTACCTTTGTTTTCTCAACTTGTAAATGTACCTTTTACTAGAGTGTTTATCTCTGTTTGCTGTACTTTGAACCTAAGGCTAGAGGGGGGTCCTCTGAGCTCTTTAAGTTTGATTACCCTGTAAAGTTATTTTCCATCCTGATTTTACAGAGATGATTTTTACCTTTTTCTTTAATTAAAAGCCTTCTTTTTAAGAACCTGGTTGATTTTTCCTTGTTTTTAGATCCAAGGGGGTTGGATCTTGATCCACCAGGAGTTGGTGGGAGGAAGGAGGGGGGATGGTTAATTTCTCCTTGTTTTAAGATCCAAGGGGTTTGGATCTGTATTCACCAGGGAATTGGTGAAGAGTTTCTCAAGGCTTCCCAGGGAAGGGAATTAGCTTTGGGAATGGTGGCAGCGGACCAGATCTAAGCTGGTAGTTAAGCTTAGAAGTTTTCATGCAGGCCCCCACATTTGTACCCTAAAGTTCAGAGTGGGGAAGCAGACTTGACACAAGCATTCAAGAATCATGAGATAGCCCTCCAAGAAGTTGGCAACACTGATATTGAAAAGATAGCAATATCTTACAGCTAGAGCTGGTGGCAGACTGTTTTTTTGGTCCCATGAAAAGAGTAAAAGATTTCAAAATTTCTTCCTGTTCTGCATCAGCATGAAATGGAGACCATGACCTTTTCCCATGACAAACCAGAGAGAGACATCTACACCAGAAAAGCCAATAACCCAGTGTTTAGGGTGCTCACCTGCGATGTGGGAAACTCGGACTTGAATCTGGGTCTTCCACATACATGTCCGAACCATTGGGCTATAGTCAGTTCCGCCAGCCCTATGTATAATTATTTATAGAGAGTGAGACTGTTCCAGCAGGAAAGACTGGAAGATATTCAAAACCACTAGCCAGCTGGTTAGGGCACTCAGTTGGGACGTGAGATACCCAGTTTCAAGTCTCTACTCCAAATCAGTGCTCTAACCACTGGGATTTTGGTTGGCTGTCTCTCTGACCACAAATTCCACCCCAAACCAGAAAAACCTTCTCAGCAAAAGTTTAATCAAAACTGGTATGTTCTCATTAAAAAGTTTGTTTCAACAAATTGGTATTTTGCAACACAGTGTTTCCTTAAAACTCCTGCCCAGTTCTACTTAGGGCACAACTAAAGATGCTGTAGCATTAGCTTAGTTTTGTAGTATTGCCTAAAGGCCCCAGTTTGGATTTGGTGCCTCATTGTGCTGGGCACTTCAAACCGAGTAAGAGAGCCCCTGCCCCAAAGAGCTTACAGTCTACTGATAACTTGTTACCAGTCTAATGGTACCAGAGCAAGTTCTGGAATTTTTCCTTTGCTAGTATCAATAAGAAGTTGCACTCTCTACTTTGTGTTTGCAAATATATTTCTCTTCCACATGTGGTCTCCCCTAAATTTTACTTTCTCCAGTCCTTAGAGACATTCAGTTAGGCAGCTTTTTTATATTTCTAATATAGAGGCACAACAAAAGCTAAGCTGATGCAAGCGCCACTCTATTGTTTTGCATTTGTAATACCTAGAATACAGGTCACTGGATCTAGGTCAACACACTTTTAAATTAATTTTGATACTATAATATTCACTTCATTCCAGAAATTTTATCAAAAAATTCTAAATATGCTAGGAGATGCCTCATTGTATTTTAAATTTGAGATAAATGAGGTTGTAATACTTTAAGGTAAGTGTAAAGTATACCCTAGCCACAAAATTAAATTAGATTAAGCTATGTCCACTGGTAATATACACTTTCATTGCATTCAACACCTGATCCCAGTTATTTTTTTGGCATAGATTTGAAATCTCATTAACTCTCTCCATAGAATTCACTGCCACATAAAGTCACCAAGACAAACAGTATCAGGGCTGGTTTTGTTTTTAAAAAGAGGACTGGATAACTAACCAACAACATGTGCAGCTACATAAACCAAGACAATGTTATTACAATCACCAAAACTCATGCCTCAGCAAGAAGGCTAATGGGGGTGGGGGGAAGAGCACTAGGGAACTTAAGATAATGAGAACTTTCAATAATTTAACAAGTGAAATTGGCCTCTTTCAAGTATATTTTGGGAGTTGTGAAGGAACTGCCTTGTCCCTTGTGTTGTAATATATTGCTATTTTCTTGTTTCCCTGTCTCATAACTATCCGGGTGCATCAGTATTTTCTACCTTTATCATAAATAATATATCCAATATTGGTCACGGTCAAAGACAAGATACCCAGACTAAATGGACCATGAGAATGAGACTATGTTCTTTATTGACATAATTCAGATTGTTACTAAGGGCTAGTCTACACTTACCGGGTATTTCGACGGCTGCGGATCGAAGTTCCGAGTTCGATTTATCGCGTCTGGTGTGGACGCGATAAATTGAACCAGGAAGTGATCCCCGTCGACTGCGGTACTCCAGCTAGACGAGAGGAGTACCGCGAAGTCAACGGGGGAGCCTGCCTGCCGCGTGTGGACCGCGGTAAGTTTGAAGTAAGGTATGTCGAATTCAGCTACGTTATTCACGTAGCTGAATTTGCGTACCTTACTTCGACTTGGGGGGTAAGTGTAGACCAGGCCTGAATTTACTTTTAGCCTTAGTCCCAATACAAGTTACCTTTTTATATTTTAGAATCAAAATTTGCAGTCTGTCCTTATTCAGTGAGGCCAACGAGAGGGCACGATTTGACCCTTAAAGTGACCCATAAGGGGCTGTTCAATAACTGAACTGAAAATGTACTTGAGGCTGACCAAAACCCTGTCTCCCCCCCGCCCCCTGTTAAATTACTTAATGGTGCCAAATGATTAAAACGTACATTACTAATTAGATGTGCCCCTAACACAGTAAGTATAGTGGCTGAGTACTCTTTACAACTACAATTACTGTGTTTCTGCATCTTGTACAAGGGAAACCTGTGAAGTCAGTCATTAGTCTCACCCTACCAGCCTTCCATCTTTGACAGCCCCTAGTGAAATTTCAGTCTCATCTTTCTGGCTTATCCCATAGTGGAGTAAGAAGAGTCAAAATATTGCCAGCTTCCCATTAATCTATGTAGCCAATCCAAATGACTGAATTTTTGTATGTACATAGATTTAATGATTAAATCTTTGATGAGCACAGTCTCAGTTCTTTAGGGGTACTGGTGTGAGAATGACATTAGCTGTCCTTTGGCATTAACTGCAATAATAAGAATCCTTCATAACCATAATGAGCACAGCCAGACTTGAGCCACAGAGTAGATCCACGTGTCTCTTCTCTTTCTTTTCATGAGTGGGATGAAAGCAGATTCCCCATCCTTCCTCACACCAGGGTAACTCATTGTTTTGGCTTCAATTAGATAAATTATACACAGGTGGTCGCACCTCTTTCAAAGTCTCTTCAGCTTGACAGCAGGTTCTGGCATTCTTCCCTACCCCCTTCCTCCTCCCCCACACCCACCGTTAGCTGCAGAGGAGGAAAGGGAAGGAAAGCTTTGCTGCTGCTGTTCCTTCCACAGCAAGGCTTTTCCAGGTCTGAT
Organism: Emys orbicularis; assembly: GCF_028017835.1. NCBI lineage: Eukaryota > Metazoa > Chordata > Testudines > Emydidae > Emys > Emys orbicularis. Next base: position 80,769,152 of record NC_088691.1, on the reverse strand, counting down.
CGATAACAATAGTACAAGGCTGTCTTTCAGCAGTTGTCATTCTTAATGAATGCTGCTCTGGTAACACAGGAGAGAGCAACAGCAGAGCTAAGACTTTGGTGGTAACCTGCCTTCCAGTGCACATTTGATTAAGATGGAAGGAGTTCATAGGAATAATGTCGAAGATGAACTGTTTTGTGATTCCTCCCCTGTAAGATGTGTGGTGTTTGAGGTTTGCTTTTGTTACAGAATATCAGCCAGCTAACAAGATGAAACTACATTAGGAGAGCCCCTAATGTAGTGAGTTTTCACTCAGGCAAAAATCCCAGTTTAGTCAGTGAAGACCACAGGGTCAGGCCAAAGCCTATGAACAAAGTAGAGTGTAAGCTTATACTTGGAAAATTGTAATATAAACAAGCTAGTTCCCAAATGTGCTTTCATGCTACAGTGTGCTAAAATAAAGTCATTCACCTGTAATTATGACAAAAAGGGAAGAGAGACTATTTGAAGAGGTGGTTTTAAGAAGGTGAGAGAAGGGGGAATCTGGTAAATGTGAGCAGGAAGAATTAAATGATTGTGTTGAATAATATTTAGTCTATGATTCAAATTGTAATCTCACCTACAATGAAGAGATAACTCAACACTTAAACTTGAAACACTTATTTGTTTCAACTCAACACTTAAACTTGAAACACTTTCTCCAGCTGGTCCCATTGGCGTCAAAGGGGTTGCTTGCATGAGTGAGGATTATTCACTCTGTGAAAATTGTAGAATCCAACCATGTAAAAAATTTTTTTTTAAAAGAAGGCAGAACAATTATAGCAATAAAGAGGCCTGCTTCTGTCATTGAAGCTAATGGTAAAATTCCAGTAAATTTCACTGGGCACATCCCAAAGTAGTTTTAAATCAAGAAATACTGGCCAACTAGTCATTTCTAATCCAACCTCACTGAAAAAGTACTTTGTGGAACAGCTATTAAATGTATGTTAAAAATGAAATTGCATAAAGTTTAGCAGTTTTCTTCGGGTTCCTGCTACCTTATTAATCCTAGATTATACTCCCCGACCTGAGGACAATTACACCTTACTAAGTTACTGTCAGCGTTACCCTAGACAGGTAATGGGAGCAGGCTTTCAGCTCAGGTGGCTTATGGCCAGATTTAGCCAAAAGTTCAGCATATTAAATGCTTTTCGGAAAATCTAGCCACTTATTTTCATTGCTTTAAGTGGATGGTAAATGTACATACAAGAAATAAAGGAAAGATCACTCAGCTCTCAGAAGTGCTAACCGCAGAGTACCAGCTGAAATGTACACTAGACTGAAACAGTTCCCCAGTGCTGCTTTGCATTCCAAATTGCCACATTTAGTACAAACCACAGCTCCAGCTATCTAGGAAAGGACCTGCTAGAATGCCACCTGTAATGCCGTTATATAGCTCCAGCATTAAGCTGATGTGCTAATTACCCAATTGGACAGTTTGATTATTTAACAAAACAGAATGAGGGGAGTGAGTGGTGTGTTACAATAGTAATATAGTGATGATTTTATTATTGTTCAAAAAAAATTTTAAGCTTGAAACTATTAGCTGACAGCATGGCTTGTGCAAATGGAAAGACAGAGTGAATGGTGTCCATGTAATTACTCCATAATAGGGTTTTATTTCCAGTTATAATTATGAGACTCAAACAGTTACAGTTCGCAAAATAATAGAAACATTGCCCATAGTTATGAACTTTCTGATTAAGTGGCATATAATTTGTTCATTGTGGTATCTCTTATTCTAGCCACCGTGAATTTAGTGATAATTAAAATAGTTTGCATTATAATCAAACAATTACCTCTGGGGGAAGATGTAAGCTATAATAATCCACTTGATTATGCTGCAGCGGTGCTCTGAAGTAAAAGACTTTCAAATGCTTTGAAACCAAGATACTTGCCCTCATTACATATCAGAATTATGAGACTTCAGACAGCATATGAGAATTGTGATACTTCATAGGGAAGAAGCCAAAATCCTTCTGTACTGCAAAGTATGATAGAATCATAGAGTTTAAGGCCAGGAGGTACCCCAGATCATCCAATCTGAGCGCTTGTATATCACGGGCCACCATCACCCGCATACTAAACCCAACAATGGGAATTAGACCAAAAGTATTACACATCACAGGAGACTAGACTATTATGTGCCAAGTGGTAAGAATAGGAGGGATTGAGGCGCATCAGTGCTTGAGATCCCTGCAATGGCATAGAGTTGATTGAGAGAGAGAGAAAGAGAGAGAGAGAGAGAGAGAGAGAGAGATTTACCCTGATGATTGCAGCAAGAGATCCAGACCGACATGCTTCAGAGGAAGGTGAAAACCTCCAGGGTTACTGCCAATCAGACATGGGGGGAAAATACTTTCCAACCGCACTTATGGTGATCACAGTCCCCGGGCACATGAGCAATAACCAGCTGGCCAAGCACCTGAGAGAATGCTGAGTACCATCTCAGAACACCAAAATCCCCCTATCCAGTGCACCATCTCCTTCTGAGGCCATCTCTGATGCTTCAGAGAAAGGGGACAAAATAACTAACTAGCTAAATAAATAAAAATACAAACAAACTCTGCAAACTTGGGCCCTGATCCTCCAAAGGTTGCACACATGCTGTCTGCCCTGAGTAGTTCCATTGCCTTCAATAGAACTACTCACAGTACATAAAGTTAAGCACATGTGTAATACTTTTTAGGATTGGGGTCTTCAGCTATACCAAGTGCTTGGCTAGTAAGCTAAAGTGAGGAAACAGCACTCACCCTTTCCTAGACACTACATAAATGTGCTGCTAAATAGAGATGGGAGAATAATTCATAACATTTAGTCAATTCATTTTACCTCTCCCACCTCCCTATGAATTGCCCTTTGAGGATTGATTTTTTTTAATTCATTTGCTATCTGAAATTTGCCAAACTTTAAGCAATTTCTGATTTCAAGATTGTTCATGAGTGGTTTGTTGCAAGTACTCAAAACATTAATTGTAATGGTTAGGGGAGTTTGAACACAAAGAAATATACCATCACCTTCCCAGACTGGAGGAGTATAATTCCTACGGTAATATTTCCAGGACAAATACTCACATGAATTCAGAATGCTGTGAATATTTAACAATATTTAATATAAATCACTATTTTCTCAACCATGATTGCCAGAAATGTATCTGTAGAACCAAAAGACAAAAAAGAGCACAAAACAGTCAAAAATATTTGTTTAAAAATTCAAACAAATAGTTGTAAGGTGATTTGGGTTTTTGTTTTTTGGCAATGTTTACCCAACCCTAGTAGTGAATACCTGCTTGTTTGGGGTTTTCCCTGGAATTTCACTTCCAATGCATAATGCATTTAAAAAAATCCCATTGTGATGCCATGTGAGCACATCATCATAAGTAAAGCAAATGGACATAATTATTATAAATATCCAAGGTTTGGGATTTGGAAAATCCAGGATATTTTATACCTGTATGACTAGCCCTCAGAGTTAGACATTTCAGGTAGGATTTTCAAAAGCGTCTAAGCGGGGAGCATAAGACTTGTATTAAATCATCTCAGTATTCCCTGGGACTAGGGAGTACTCTCTCTGGCTACCTATTCCCTATTTTGAGTTCACCCTCTGACAGGAACCTTTCCTTTCACAGCATTTTTTCCTGTTAACTTAATCTTCCTTTACGTTTGGAAAAGAAGTATCTACAGCCTTAAGGTAGCAATATTGCAGGAATGTTGCAAGGTGCACCTTCCTCCCTTCTGGCTGGTATACAGGAATTTCATTTGAAGAATCGAGAATCTCTCTAAAACTGGAATGGAGTTTCTAATTTTACCCACTGTATACCGTCTTAACGTCTACTTTTTCCCTCCTTTCTCTCTCCATTTTCATGTTCCCTCCATCTCCTTTCACACTCCTATCTTCCATTTGTTCCTCTCCTCTCTGAGGTGAGTGTAAAAGTGCTAGAGCAGATAGTTGGGGTGGCCTCCGCCTTTATTGCCTTTGGGGGACATGGGGTTCTCCTTGGAGGCCAGAGGAAGAGACTGGCAGGCCAAGCCCCTTCACATGTTGACTAGCAGGAAGAAGCCACAGCTGGGTCTATATAGAGGAGCTTAGGAAGGGAAAGAAACACACAAAGCAGCCAACTGATATATAAACATGAGTCTCTCTTTCCCCTGCTGCTGCCATCTCTATCTTCTGAAGGAAATTTAAAAAGCAGCTGCACGCTCTGGTGTACTGTCCCCACCTCTCCCATTCTACATACTGTGGGAGGGTCCAGGATAATGTTCCTGACTCTTTTCCATTCTAAACTTCAGTCCTGCACATGCTCAGGTTGCACGTTAATTCAGTCCAATACAAATATCTTTCCTCTTCCAATTTAATTTGCAGTCTTTTACTGAAGTGATAGTCACTTACCCATATATCCAAGGCTGTATATATTCTGGGAAGAAGGTGCACATAACTAAATGTTAAAATGTGAGTTTGTGACTGATTGATTGGCTTTGTGTAAAATTTGACACCACCCTCTCTTCTCTGTATTGCTCTGAGGAAACGTCAGGCAGTTGCATAGTCTTTTCAAAAGATATAAAAGCCTAATTGGCCATAGTGAGTCACAATGATTGCCCAATAATGATTAAAAAAGTGACTAAAGTGCAACACATAGGGGTCTACTCTGTGCCAGCTGGATAAATTCCATGTATCTGGAATAGCAATTTATAATAGTATAGTTCTCTCCTGTGCCATCATAAACCTAGAAACCATCTTTCCATTCTGGGAGTGGAGGGAGGTTTGATCCACTCTCTCTCCTCCAAACCTTTCCCCCAGAACTTTTCATAACTGGTTCACTAAATGGTTGGCTAAGACTTGGCTAAATGGTTGGCTGAAATCTTGATATCCAGGAGATATTCTGTTCACAAAACTGTCCCTCCCCAATGAAGGGATTGCTAGCATCGATAGTCTTCTCATTGACAAGCCATCCAGCACAGTGCAGTCTCAAAAACCTGATCCAATCCTGACTAGTTAGATCAACATTCAGCACACTAGCTTATCACTCGCACACCTCACTCTGAGGCAGAACTCAGGTTTAATGATAAACGTGTAATGCCTGGTATGAGAAATTAGTTCTCATGAAGTTCATGTAAAAATGTTTTTAATCTTTAACAGCACATCTTCAGAAGTCAGTTTATAGCCTACTAGATAGGCTCCAAGGAAATATGTTAGATATGCCAGTAGGATCTTGCCTGATACATGTTAATTTATTATTGATTTCAGTGGGAACAGTATGGGACTCATTTTTCAAAGGGGCTTTCTGTGTGTTCTCCAGTAGACTGTAGGGTCAAATATTATTAGATACTATAGAACAAATTCCAAAATGAGCCACAGAGATAAGAGCAAGAATGTAGGCAGCTTTAAGTAATGTAGATGGGGTTTGCTTTTCCACCTTAAACCCCAGTATCTATTATCTGTTTAACCATTCAGCATTTTAAGGTTAATAACTTTACATTCATAGAAGTGGGCTGACCCCTGAAGCTTTGTGAACAGAGGTAAATCTGACTGAAATAGACATCTCTGGAACTAAAAACACAGATCAGAAGTGTGATTATCCAGACTTACGGTATTTGGGATCACCGGCTTAATTCTTTATTGCAGCTTTTCTTAACATGCCTGACACTTTCAGGCACATTCCATTTCTTAAAAGAACATAAACCTTATCTACGTGATAAATGTACTCACTATGCTAAAACCTGTATTTTGGAGATTCTTGGAACATTATGATCAGGATATTACTGAAAACACTTGTGGATTTTTATCTATTACTTATGGTTGGGAAGCCATGGGATGGTGGTTTCTGCAATATTTCATTTGAAAATGGAGTACAATGTTAAGTTATAAAAGTCACATTGAAGAGTCTGAAACTTTATGATAGTGGATTGTGTATATGTTGCATGTTTCTTTACCCTCATTTGTTGACTGTAGAAGTGGTACAAACCATATCTTTTAAAAAAGCTAGACCAGGGGTTGGAAACCTGTGGCACGCAGCCCATCAGGGTAATCCGCTGGCAGGCCACGAGACATTTTGTTTACGTTGACCGTCCGCAGGCACGGCCCCCCCGCAGCTCCCAGTGGCCGCAGTTTGCCGTTCCCGGCCAATGGGAGCTGCGGGGGGCCGTGCCTGCAGACGGTCAACGTCAATAAAATGTCTCGCGGCCCGCCAGCAGATTACCCTGATGGGCCGTGTGCCGAAGGTTGCCGTCCCCTGAGCTAGATCAGAAGCTACAAAGACAAAATAGCACAGACTGTACCCATTTTCCAAAATAAATCCCGTAGTTGAAATAACATCTTGCTTCCCTAAATCACCTTAAGAGGCACATAGTCAGCCATCTGCTGTGACACACAAGATAAGAATGCACTGATTTATATTATTTGAAAATTATTCAGTACAAACTGATACTATATTTCAATAAGAAAAAAAAAACCTGAGATCACGCAGGCACAAATGTTATAATTAAACTTGCTCATAGAAAGGCTATGAAAATTCCTCTTAAGTATCTATTGTGGGAGTAGAATGGCTCTCATACCACGGCATAGGACACACAAACTCATCAATCTCCCATTTGATATTTTATGTGCTGTAAACTGCTTATGGTATCAGTTGGTAAAATGTATGCTTTTCAATTCAGCCACAGTTTTATCCCATATTCTCAGTATGGCATGTTTCCCCACAGCTCAGCAATTTTCCAGCATGGTCTAACTACAAAGTTAGGTCCACATAAGCTGATCTGCATCAACCTAGTTATGTGTCTACACTTAAGTTTGTCTCCTGCAAACATAAGTACCCAGTTACAACCACTCAGTAACACCTGCTCCCTGAAAGATGCAGACTATGGTCAACCCTAACAGTCATCAGCAGCTGTCTTACACTACCTCTTTCCCTGCAACACTTTGGTCACAATTTTGACCTTCACTGCCCAGGGGTCACAGACTGGAAGCCCACCCTACTTGCCCTTTTAAAAACCCCAGTGTGTTTTTGAAATGCCTTTTCCTGATAACCTACATTGGCAAGCACACTTAGCAGCTCACCTTTGTTGCTTGCATACGACTGCTCAACACACAGAGCTACTAGATGTGCTCCTGCTTGGAGCAGGCAAGAAGTATTGTTCTCCTCAGTCAGGTGTGGCCTGGAGGGGTGCTGCCTCCATGACCTCTGAATGTCTGACTCTGATCAGGAGGAGAAGGAAGAGAAGTAGGGAGGATACATTCTGTTAGATTCTTCAAGTCACTATGCCTCATACCATGGTCATAGGTTCTTGGAGGGCCTGCATCATAACACGACCATGAAAAACGATCAAGAGTGGACAGAGCAGTTGCTGCAGGAGAGGCAAAAGGACTGGGGTGTGCATTGGAAAATGCAGCAGAACATAATGGGGTTGTTCAGGCAACAAACACAAATGCTGCGGAGTATGGTTGACCTACCGGCCCAAAGATCCTTGACTCAACCACCTTTGTGCTCCATGGAGAGCTTCATAGTCACTGCTCCCTAACATACTACATGGCACCACAATGTACATCTTTACCCTTACCAATCCACAGGGGATAAACAAGGAGAAACATAGCTACACATATTCTGACTTGTGGGAAACTACAGGTCAATGTATATGTAACCACAACGGACTACACTGAACCATCAGTTACATACCTGGATATAAATGTTCATTGTTTACTTCCATTTTCACTTGGGATTGTAAACTAAGGTTCACCCCATTAACAGTGTTGTAAGATTTTTGTACCCTTGTATGTTTATGTTTGCGCTTTAATTTTGTTAACTGCTGGTTTGTACACAATACTGTTCTATTTTTGGAAAGTCAGAGTATCTTTTAGTTCACACCAAGCATTGGAGGAGGCAAAAACCAACCATATTTATAAACATACATCAAGCATTACAGAATTCATAGCGGCAGGCAAATATATAACCTAAAGTATACAAGCCAGACACTATTTCATGAAAGCAAGAGAGCAAAAAAGATTCAGCTACTAGCTCAGCAGATGCAGAATCATTTAATGTGCCTTTGATAGACTGAAGGGATGCTGGTATTGTTTACTCACTGGATTGTGATTTTTTTCTCACTGAGATCCAATGGTTATAGTTGCATGTTGTGTACTACATAATATCTGTGAGGCAAAGGGGGAAAAGCTGCCACCAGCTGGAGGGGGAAGGTGGTTTGCTGAATTTGAACAGCCAGACTCAAGAGCTATTAGAAGAGCCATCCATGGAACTATGCGGCTGAGGGAAGCTTTAAAATAAAGTTCTATCAGTCAGCTACAGAAAGGGCTGGCATTTCAACATCATTAATGATAATCCACTGGTCAGGAAAGAACGTCCATGCTTGCAGCTTTTCAAGAAATCCTGTGTTTTTAAAAATGCAAGTGTCATGCACTTTTCCTGACCAGCCCACAATGATATCAGTAAAGTACCCATGGTGATCCACTAGTGCATGCATAATATAGAAAAGAAGCCTTTTCTGTTGACGTACTGTGGGGCAAGGTGGGCAGGTGCCAAAATAGAGAAGTGTGTGCAGTCTGTCACCCCACCACAGTTCTGGAACCACATTGCTGTAAATCCTTCCACTATTTCCAGTACATTGCCAAGAGTAACAGTTCTGTGTAGCAGGAGACATTTAATGGCATTTCACACTTGGATCACAATAGCCCCCCACTGTGGATTTTCCAACTCCAAAATGATTGCCCATTGACAAGCAGCAAGCTGGTGTTGCAAGTTTCCACTCGCTTCCCAGATGTCCATACAGCTCTCATCCTTGTGCCAGAAGGCTGGGGTGGGCTTGGCACACAGATCCAGGAACTTTTGCATCTGAAAGTTGTGCAGCCACCTTTCATCATCCCAAACATGCATTACGATGAAATCCAATTAGTCAGTGCTTGTTTCTCAGACCCAGAACCAGCACTCCACTATATGGAATTATTATTTTTTTCCTTTTGCTATGTTCATCAACATCCAGTTATTCTGTTCAAAGATCTCCGCATCTTCCTTGTCACAGTCCTGTTTGTGGAGCTTGAGGGAGCACTGCTACAAATACTGGATAATCATGCATCATGCATCAGCAATTCTCATGAGAACTGTTACAAGCTCTGGAGGATCAATGCTTCTGTCAGAGTGATGATGGAGACAGAGAGGCACCACATGGGACTGTGGGAGTGAAAAATTACGGGATGGAGAAAACAGCATGGTGGGAACTTGATTGAGAACTCCCAGAAATCCCTGGGTGAATCGCTATTATCTCACAAAGTACTGCACATGTGTCCCGTCTGGCATTGCGCCAGACAACAGCATGTGGCACACTGGGATACCCACCTGGTATGCACCACACTTAATGTTGATGCACTTCTGGTGGGTACAGCACAGGGCCAATGCAAGCCACCAAGTGTGCACACACCCACATGATACACAAACTTGGCAGCCCTACACCAACATAACTGAACTTTGTAGTGTAGACGTGGCCTCTGTGCTTGTTGAGCTTTGCAGGGCTTTTCCCTTTCTACAGTGGCCTCTTATGGTTATTTTTTGCTATACAAATTTAGTGAAAATATTTAACAGAGAAAAACGAGCAACTCAGCAGCGTATTATGGAAGCATCACTCACTGTTCCATAATAAAGGTGGAGTTGAATTTTACACAATGCAGAAATTCAACTTTTTTGTTGTGTATGAAGAACACAGTATATTTGCCCCAAAATTACAGTACTTTTTGAATACCGAATGAATTTTCTGAGACTTTACAATTAAATTTGTTTAAGAGTAAGAGTGGAAAGTAATTTAAAATTGGGGTCTTTACGAAGTTTAGCACCATTTTTCGTCCTAAATGATGCTTCAGAAATCTCTTATAAAACTCACTGACATTTTATCCATCAGAGATCCATTTGAAGACTATTTATTTTAAAGAAGTAATGGTAATTTCCCCTTTATTCTTCATAACTGAAAGCTTCTTCAGCAGTGCTGCCCAATAATGTCCTAGAAGAGAGAATGGCACAAAGAACTGCCCTCTTTGAAAAAGGGTTGCCATTTCCCATTCATCCCAATGAGACTGAGCAACCAGGCTGCTGTTAATAAAGGTGGCTGCTCGCTTCACACTCACTGGAAGCGGTAGAAAGTGGCTGCCATTTTCAGAGGGCACTTTAAATGAGGACAGCTGTGATCTCAGTCCCACTGAGATCAATGGGAGTTGGCAGCCACTTTGAAAGAATCTTCCTTGATGGAGATTTTTATGCACGAGTCTCTGCTGACAAGCTTTCAGTTATGAAAAATAATGGTAAAAAGTGACTCTTAATCCTAAATACACCTCTACCCCAATATAATGCGGCCCGATATAACATGAATTCGGATATAACGCGGTAAAGCAGCGCTCCGGCGGGGCGGGGCTGTGCACTCCGGTGGATCAAAGCAAGTTCGATATAACGCGGTTTCACCTATAATGCGATAAGATTTTTTGGCTCCCGAGGACAGCATTATATCGGGGTAGAGGTGTAGTTCTTTTCAAAAAGCTACTTGCTGCATCAGATCTACTCAACAAAGAGGATAGGAGGGGGGAAACTAGGGGCGTGCATTTGAAGGAGGATGGAAGAAACTGGTGCATGTGTGCTGGGCAATGTGTGGCATGTGTGGACAGAGAAAAGTGTGGCGGACAGGTAGGAGGAGAGATTTGGGACATGTACAGGGATGTGCAAGAGGCAGGAGGAATTTAGAGGACAGGAAGTAGGAGGAATCTGGGGTATATGTTTTATACTGAACAGCAACACTGAGGAAGCTGTTTAGGCTTGTCACTGATACCAAAACTACAAGCTAAGTCAAGGGAAAGAGCCCTTGTTGGTGGCACAGGAAAAATCTGTCCTCTGGAAAACAATCATCACAACCAGCAGTGGTGTCACAAGAAATTGTCTACAGATGTATGAGGTTATCACACCAAATGGACACCTACTCCAAAGAAATAGGTGACAACTTCTCCAAATCCCAGAAGAGCTGGAGATAAGGAACTGGTAAGGGTAACTGACACTGCCATTTTGCCCAAGAGGTCACAGACAGGCAACGATCACAGCAGGGTGAGACAGAGACCCAGCACATGGAACAACTACAAAAAGTGGACTTGCCCCCTCCTGTCTGCAAAGGTGCCAGTATCTCCTGGGAGACCCACAGGCAGATGTGACAGCACAGGGAACCTCAAGGACTAATTGAACACTTAGTTTAGTAAGCAGGTTGGTTATAAGTACTTGACACTCTATTATGTTAATGTTTATTTATCATTATGTTCTGCAGGGAGCATACCTTTAAGGGGATCTATCAAGAGCCAATTGCAAACCATTGTTTTATATGGTCACCATCCTACAGTAAGCAAACAAATAAAACAGGAACCCTTGTATGAATAAGGATATTGGAGGAGAGGGATCTGTAGCATTCAGTTGTTGTCAAATGTCTTATCTGTAGGTTGGACACTGAGTATCAATAGATTTCATGTTGATGTAAGCGGGGGAATGGTCCCGCTATTGTGGGGAACTTTCCTGGCTTCTGCACTACCCCGGTGAAGTGGGCTAGCGAAAGGATCCGAGTCCTCGCTCCCACTTCCTTTACCCAGAGACCTCCCTGCCCTTGAGGACTCCCCTTCCACTCTCCTGTCTGGCAGAGTCCTCGTAAACCCCGACAAGGCTGGGCCCAGGATTCCTGGGGGGCTTGACCCCCAACCCTGCTGTGGTCACCTAGGACAGGGGCTAGGGTGTCCCCACTCCGGGGTACTCTCTTTGCACTGGGCACCTCCCTGACCCACTGATCATCTTATACAATTTAAAGCAAATACAAGTTGTTTAATTAACAATTACTTTTAAAAAAGAATAAGGAAAAATGGAAAAGGTTAAAGGAAACACATCACCCTGCTCTGAGGCAGGGAATATCACAAGCAGTGTCTCTGGAACGTCAGGGCAGTTCACAGTCTGTTCCTTGTAGGTCCCGGGCCTCCTTCTCAGGCCCTGGCTGTGCTGCAGGGACGCTGTGGGTTGGACACTTGCTCTGGCGGTGGCCACACGCTCTCAGGCTCTAGGTGGCAGGACCCTTCTTCCCAGCGTCGCCCCCGCCCTGTCAGGGTTACGATCCCCCTCCAAGTCTGGCCTGCAAGGCCTCTTGGCTGAGGTATCTCCCTGCGCTGGGCCCACTGCCAGGGTCCCCCTCACTCTCCCCAGCTGCTCACCGCACCCAGCTCCGGACTGCTCCAGCCCCAGCTCCAGCTCCACTCTGCCTCAGCACGGCTGCTGCTGCTGCTCTGCCTCCAGCTCCCTGGGCTGCTTCTCTGGCCCCTCTGGCTCTGGTTGCTGCGGCTCTCCTCCCAGGGCAGGTCTGCTCTGCAGGCTGCTTCTGTAACTCTGGCTTTGGGGCTGCAGCTCTGCTCCCAGCAACTTAGCTCAGGCCCCTGCTCTCTCCTGGCTGTGCTCTGGCTTTGGGGCTGCAGCTCTGCTCCCAGCAACTTAGCTCAGGCCCCTGCTCTCTCCTGGCTGTGCTCTGGCTTTGGGGCTGCAGCTCTGCTCCCAGCAACTTAGCTCAGGCCCCTGCTCTCTCCTGGCTGTGCTCTGGCTTTGGGGCTGCAGCTCTGCTCCCAGCTCAGGATCTGCTCTCCCTGGGCTTTGTCTCTGGCTCTGTGGCTGCGCCTCTGGCCCCTCTGGATCTGGCACGGTTCTGCTCTCCAGCTCAGCTTGGGCCCCTGCTTTCTCCTTAGCTCGACCCCACTCAGTCTGACCCAGGCAATTCCAGCTCACACGGAGGACGGGGCCTCCCTCGCCTCCTGACCCTCTGATTAGCCTGTCAATCAGGCTGATCTGGAGCATTGGCCTCTCCCCATTGTTCCTGGGGACTGTCAGTCTCAGGCTCCTGATTTGCCATCGACCCTTCCCCTTTTAGTACTGGGAGCAAGCCAATCAAAACACCCCCACTGAATGTTAGTAAGGGGGCAACAGTCCCCTTACATTGAGTCTAATTTTGTTCTTTGAAGGTGCTACTTTTGCACACTGAGCTGTCCTTTGGGAACAAGCTGATACAGCGAAAAATACACTGACATTTTTGAGTCTCTAAATCTCACTTCCTTGCTTTGACTTCTATTAACCTGGGAACAGTTAAATAATTAGTAATGATTTTCATGCACACTAGGATCCAGATTGCGCCATCAAGCCACAGGCCCTTAACAGGGCTGCATGAAACCACACTATTTTGGGGGGGAGCTTTGGGGAGTGGGGGAAAATTCCCTTCAGCCTAGGATTGCAAGATTTCACACTAGCCCTTTTTTGGGGGGGGGGGGAGGGGATTAGGAGGGGGAAAGGGGAAGAATGCAGATTTTGGGAATACCAAAACATTGCACAATCCATATCAACTTCACCAAATTGTTGGTTTAGGGGGAAGAGGAAAAAAAAATTCTGAAGAGTCTAAATGTTTCATTTTGTTCTTTTTTTGAAATTAAATACTTCAGTTTTTCAGTTTGAAACTATTTTGTTTCAAAAATCTCCTTTAATTTTTTTAAAACCTATAAATGCTCAAAATCAAATCACAACATTTCAGTTTTGTTGAAACACATTGTTTTATCCAAATTGAAAATGAACCAAAAAGTTGGTTATTCACCCAGCTCTATTCAGCATGCTCTCCCTTCTGCAGACAGCCAGCTCCAGTTCCACTGTCTAGTCTATAAAAGAGGCCCTGTCTCCTCCTTGCCACTTTGGCACAGTGAGGTGCAGTCCTGCATTCAAAGCACAGGATGCAATGTGCCAGGTCCCTGTGTAGAAGATGCAAATGGAAAAAGCTCTTTGCAACCTCTCAAAGGCCGGGCACAATCTGGTCCTAAACGTAAACTTTTTCCCAACTAAACAAGCTGCTAACAATAGCTCAGATTGGAAAACAGAATGCAAACTATAAACAGGATGTGCTAATTGCATAACTTGTTCCTGGGGACCTTCCTCAGCCAGTGTTTCATTGACTTTTGACAGTTCAATAACTTTGATGTACAATCCAATTATAGCGAGCCATGTAAAATTGTTGTTTTGAAAGCAGTTTGGACAGCAATTGGCATGCATTTGATATATTTATCTTTTGTTTAAATGAGCAAAGCTGATCAGTTTATCATTGCCTTAGGTCTCTGTTTTTTCCTTTCTGACGGCCCGATCCAGTACCCCTCTTGCATGCTTAGGGGTCAATAGGAGTTTTGCATGAGGAAGGACTGCATAAAATCAGGTTTCTGAATAACAGGTTTCACTCTAGATTGTGATCCCTCTTTCTTGTGAATAAGGTCTATAATTTCTCCTTATCCTCTATAAAAAAAAGTTTGATGCTGGTCCCCCCCACGACCAGCTGTGTGCTGCTGATGTTCTGAGATTGGTTATTTTGATGTACCTTGTATGTTTAATTCCAGTCAAGGGGATAATTTCTTACAGGCTGCAGGACTGTTTCTGAAAACGTGCAGAATCTCGGGTCACAAGGGGGCTCCAGGATTAGACAAGGTAGGGTACCAGAGGGCTTGCTAGAGAGTGGATTATATGCATATTCCTTACTCTTCCACACTTTTGACCTTGCTGCTCTTCTCAGCCTCCACTCCTTCCCCAGACTGTCCCAGCACACTCTTGTTTGTTTATGTTTATTTTTTATGATGTAGATCTACCTACAAGAGGCACTGTTAATTAGAGCTGGTAAAATATTACTTATTTTTGTGGTAACTTTTAAAAAAGTTGTGTGTGAAAATGTTCAGGCTTTTCAACAAAACTTTAGGTCTTTAAGAAGTGATTTCGGTAATTTTTTCCCCAGTTTTTGAAAACCAAAAACTGAATTGGAACACAAATTTTAAGCCAAAATGTTACTTATTATTGTTGTTTGTTAATTTATGAAAAAAATTCAGTGTGGTCTAAAAAAAAAAAAAAACCCCAACCTTTTATTTTTAGAAAAAGTTTCATCAGGTTTTTTTAAACCATATATAGTTTTAATGATAAGCATGCGGGAAAGAGGGAGGGAGTTGAGAGATTGGGGACTAATAGAGATGTTCCAATTGAGTAGCTCCACAGGAGAGCATGGATGTCTCTTTCTCGGGGGCTGGGTTAGGAATGAAAGTAAGGGATAGTTAGTGGATTTATAGTTGTCTTACCTGAAGACTCCATAAAATAGCTTCTTCATTAGCAGATGCTCATTTGCATGTACAATTATGATAGAATTTGCATACGCAAATAGGCTATGCATACCCACATTTGCATGCACAAATCCTAGTTGATGTCCATCTGTCTGATTTGCATGCATGAATTTAGAAACCATGATGAGGCCGTTTTAAGAA
Organism: Emys orbicularis; assembly: GCF_028017835.1. Taxonomy (NCBI): domain Eukaryota; kingdom Metazoa; phylum Chordata; order Testudines; family Emydidae; genus Emys; species Emys orbicularis. Next base: position 80,753,813 of record NC_088691.1, on the reverse strand, counting down.
TGTGGTCTTGCAAATATTAATTAAGGAAATGCACGACCTCATGGGAAAATTGGGGGGTGGGGAGGGCAGTTCTTATAGCCTTCGAAAGTCATAATTAAACCCCAAGACTATGAATCCTTGATCTAACAATAATGACCATTTTAAAATAAGAGAGACAAAGTGGGTGAGGTAATATCTTTTATTGGACCAACTTCTGTGGGTGAGAGAAACAAGCCACACAGAGCACTACTTGAGGTCTGGAAAAGAAGCTCTCTCTGGCTCGAAAGCTGAGCTCTCTCACCAACAGAAGTTAGCCCAATAAAAGATATTACCTTGCCCCTCTAATATCCTGGGACCAACACAGCTATGACGACACTGCTTTTCCAAATAAAATGTTTCGCTAAATTTTAAAAATCACACTAATGGAATAATTAAAAATACAGGCATGTCAACACTTGAAATGCTGCAGCCACTGTAGCGTTTCAGTGTAGCACTTCACTACCCACACTAATGGGAGAGCTTCTCCCATCGGCATAGGTAATCTACTTGCCTGAGAGGTGGTAGCTAGGTTGACGGAAGAATTCTTCCTTTGACCTAGCACTGTTCTACACTAGGAACTTATTTCAGTAAAGCTACATCTCTCAGGATGTGGGTTTTTCCACACCCCCTGAGAGATACAGCTATACCGAAGTAAGTTCCTAGTGTAGACCAGGCCTACAACTCTGAAGGCTTATGGCATTGAAAGGAGTAAAGATATAAAAAAGAAATTGCCGATCCCCAAGAAGCAGAGAGTTCTATAATATCATTTGGATCTAAACCATCTTACATTTATGTTTGTTATCCAAGTAACAATTTTAATGATAGCTACAGATTATTCAAAGACTTTTAGGCTTCATATTATTTGAAATGAAATTATAACTTTAGTTATTTAACAGACTAGTAATTCCCAGGATCTGCGGCACTCTGTACTGAAGTTCCCTTTTTAAAAAGGAAAGAAATACATTTCACTATCCAGAACTGAACCAAAACTATGCTCTGCACTTCCTAAATATTTAGCTTCAGATCCTAATTTTAAAGCTGCCCCTTAAGTGAAAGTGTGTTTTTATCTTATTTTCACCTTGCATATGATGAGCATGTGATGACTTTCAAGCAATTTGAAGGCTTTTTTTGGGGGGGGGGGAAATCTTGTTTTTTGGTATAGCCTACAAAACTATTATTTAGGATTTTTACTCAAATAGCCACCTCTTGGATGAGGTATATTTGAAACTTCATAAAACTCCAAGGTAAACTACATTATAGTTTGCTGCAGCATCTAGTCTCCTAACTTTCAATCAGGTTTTCCATAAGTTTGAGTACTGTATGTCTACGACGCTGTTATTGAATACCTATTGGCCTTAGTGGATTCAGTTTCCTCCTGATCTTTATTCCTTTTGGTATATCTGTCGCATTCAGAGCAGGCTTATAGATCACAAGGGAAAACAACAACAACACCAACAACATTTACAACCATTTTTGATTAGAAGAGGAGTAATAGAAGTGGAAGCCATTGGTGAAAAGCAGCTTACCAAGGAAGAAAGTCAAAAACAAGAAGTTCAGACATTTCAACAAAACATACCTGCAGTCATATCACATAAATATGACATGCTCCTAGTAGTTAATCCTTACTATGATTAGTTTGAATTTTTAGTCTCTTGACCTCTGGGAGCTGCAGAGGGAAGGGAGAAAACACATTGGTTGGGGCAGACAAGGTCAAGGTCTCCAGCTTTTGATGAGATATAGATATAATGAAAGATTAAAACATTGCACACACTGATTTGCTACCTTTCATACCCACAGAAGTTGTCTCATGCAAACAAATCCACCTGTTGGGGATTAACAGAGACTTCTCTGCTTCTGCATCAATTCACAAATAGAATTTTCTGATCTTCAGGAAAAACTGGTGAAAGATAGCTGTTAGAACCTAGCAACAGATGTCTTCTCCTAAACAGTCACTGAACAATGCCAAGAGAACAATCCATACACTTTTAGAGTTAGCATCTAGCTCCCAATGGGTGCTTGTTTTTTGTTTTAAAAAACAAACAAACCTGAGATTTGGCCTTCTTACTTATGTAACTGGGATTACATTTCACTTCTCCACTGCAGAATGTTTAAATAATCATATTTTTGGAAGTAAATGATTGATTTTACACAAATGTCTATTTAACTCTTGCCCTTGGCACAAAGTATACTTTCATTGATCAAGTAAAGAATTAGTCAAATGCATAATTTTACAGTACTTTAGTCTGAAACATTTCTCCTGCTTTTCTATGATCAAAAATGCCAGGTGTCCCTAGCTCTGTCAGAAATGACATCAAATTCTGCTGCAGCATTTATCTCGATATTTTTCCATGGGATTTTTTCTGTCTTTTTAAAGTTTGTCTCATTTCTAATGCTTCCCACATTCTCAGCACTGGTCTTATTCCCAAGCATTTACCAAGTTTTAAAAGTCCAAGGACAAATATGAAAGGAGCCCAAAATGACCAATATTATGACAAATGATCTATACAGTAAGCTTTGACACAGTTTACTGACAATATAAAATAAATGAATCTATACAAGAGTAAACTCTATGGTGTGTCTATCTCTCTCTCTCCCTCCCATATATATATTCAGAATAGGCCTGGAATCAACAAGATGAAATTCAACAAAGACAAGTGCAAAGTGCTACTCTTCAGAAGGAAAATTCAAATCCACAAATACAACATGGGGAATAGCTGGGTAGGCAGTAGTACTGCTGAAAAGGATCTTAGGAGGTTACAGTGGATCACAAATTGAATGTACATCAACAGTGGGTTGAAGTTGCAAAACAGGCTAATATTCTGGGGTGTATTAGCAGGAATGTTCCACTCTACTCAGCTCTGGTGAGGCCTCAGCTGGTCTATTCTGTCCAGTTTTGGGTGCCACACTTTAAGCAAGATGTGAACAAATTTACATCTTTACAACAATGATAAAATGTTTAGAAAATATGACCTATGAAGAAAGTTAAAGAACTGACATGTTTAATCTTGAGAAAAGACAATTGAGGAGGGGCCTGATAACAGTCTTCAAACATGTTAAGGACTGTTATAAAGAGGACATAGACAAGAGGACTTCCCAATGTCTCTTCCAGCACTACATTTATGTGATTCTACACACACACTTGAGTAAACAAGTTTTGTACACGGGAATTATACAGGGTTTTGTGGGGATGGATTTTAACTCCCAGACTCGCACAAAGAGCACAGTCAACCCCCAGTAATCCACTGCTGCTATTCAGTCCTTGGGCTTTCAGTCCCTACACAGCAGTGAGGCCCCCAATTTAGTAAGGTACTTAGCATGTGCCTTTGAAACCAATGGACTACTTACATGCTTACAATTAGGCTTGTGTTTAAGAACCTTGCTGAATCAGGGCCTTATTGAATCAGTGGAGCCATATAATCATAGAGTCACTGGCCACGCCCATGCTCATCACTTATTCCATCCTAAACCTACTCCTGTGCTGATTTATGCAGAGTAGATTAAGATTTTTAGGCTAGTTTTGCAGAGGAAAGCATAGTCTTCCTGCGTGTCTGCTTGCACACCTCCCAGTCTTCCATGCAATGAATGGAAACATAGTTCTTCCATGCTGAGGAACTTATCCTGACCTTTACTATATTACTGTAGAAGTAATTTGGGCAAATGTTACTACACCTCTACCCCGATATAACGCTGTTCTCGGGATCCAAAAAATCTTACCGCGTTATAGGTGAAACCGCGTTATATCGAACTTGCTTTGATCCACCAGAGTGCGCAGCCCCCCTCTCCCCCCCCGGAGCACTGCTTTACCGCATTATATCCGAATTCATGTTATATCGGGTCGTGTTATATCGGGGTAGAGGTGTATATAGAAAAATATTGTTAAAGGGCTAAAATTTCTCCCTATTATATGACTGCTTACCCAGTCAATTAGTCACTTTGTGCAAGCTATATGTTTGTTGGTGCCTGAGAAAGGAATTTGACTTCTAAAGGAATGTGTGTGTTGAACTGTACATTAGGATTAAGCACATTAGAGTTCCCGCTTGGTCTAATTTTAGCATGTTCAGTTTCTAGGATATTGCTGCTTATCTTTTTCTCTTTACTCTGTAAAGAATTCTCACTATTCGTCCCATTTGAGTAAATTAAAAGTTACACACAGAATAAGTTGACAACCACCTTGTTTCTAACTAGATTTAACCATACTACCACATCAGCAGGCATGGGCCTGTGTTCAGGATGGGGTAGACCCCCGAAGCTCCCAGGTGAGATGAGCATATCTCCTGCTGCTACTCCCATTAAATACAGCATGCATTCCTCTCTGTGGTTGGCCAGCTCTGCTGGCTGGTGCCAGGGGGTGAATCCCTGGCTCCCTTCCTCCTGTACCCCTTTGTGGTTTAGTGGTGTTAGTCAGGACCAGTCCTTCCACTCAGGTTACAGCTTTGGCTGGTCTCTGCATGGTGAGCCCAAAGGAAGGAGGCCCCGTTAGCTCTCACTTTCCCACCAAAGCAGGAGCTGACCCATCTCTGATCCTATGCTAGTAGCATCATTCTCACTAAGTTTACTGATCTTGGACTCTTTTCAGTCCATGTCACTGTCTCATTCCCGTGTCTTACACTTCTGTACTCACTTTGTCTATGAGTCAGTGAATAATCACAGCTCCCTTTCTTACACCAAGCCTGGGAATGGTTACATGGCATGCCTGTTTTCACACAGAAGATGGAAGTTATGAGTGGTGACCCAAACCACAGCTGAGGACTTCTCATAAATTCAGCATATGCGGGGGCAATGGCAGAAGACAGAGCTGACTTGTCTAAGCCATGTCTAAGACTTGGTTCAGATGTAGAGTGATCTGTTCAGTGCGGATTTATTTGAAACCTATTTGTAAGGCAGACCAAGCCATCCGCCATAGGAATGTACAGATTGCTGAGCACATAAAGAGATTGCTAGGGGATGCTTTTGTAAGGGGATTACAAAAGATAAAGCAAATAGTCTTATGAGTTAATCATTTGCAGCAGTAGATATTACTAACTGTAATTGAAAACTTTGAGGCTTTGTCAGAACACAGAAATTACACCAGTTTAAATTTAACTCAGTTTTTAAACCAATTTTGTAAAGCTCTGTGTAGACACTTAGTGGTTTGAAGAACAGGAGTAGTTGTGGCACCTTAGAGACTAACAAATTTATTTGAGCATAAGCTTTCGTGGGCTACAGCCCACTTCATCGGATGCATAGAATGGAACATATAGTGAGGAGATATATATATATACACATACACATACACACCGAGAACATGAAAAGGTGGGAGTTGCCCTACCCACGCTAAGAGGCTAAAATGAGCTGTTATCAGCAGGAGAAAAAATAAACTTTTGTAGTGATAATCAAGATAGCCCATTTCAGACAATTTGACAAGAAGGTGTGAGGATACTTAACACGGGAAATAGATTCAATGTGTGTAATGGCTTACTTCAATTTAACTTAATCCACTTATTTTACCTCATTACATTAAATTGAAATAAGTAACTCAAACTGAATTAAGAAAAATTATCTACAAAAAAAAAAAATCACAACTTTAGTTAAAATGGTGTAAGTTTGTGTGGAGACAAGACCCAACCTCCTTAATATATACTTTCCATATAAATCAGTTATACCGTTGCTTGAACAATAAGAAGCTGGAAAAAGGATAGTTGATTGATTGTCAAGAATTTTGATCTGAGTTGAAGCTAAGTGTTTTATCGAGCATGCTAAACAGCACTTGGGTGCATAATGTACCTGGACTGCACCTCAGAAAAGGCCTTAGAAACATCATTCATTGTGACATTCAGATTGACTGCCAAACAATTAAGTCTTTTCTGGGTTTACTTTCTTATTTAGGGCCTGATCCTGCAGGCTTACTCACTCAAATAGCCCCTCCTTCCCCAAAAGTTCAATAAGTTGCAACAAGCCTACTTGTAGGAGTAAAGACGGTAAAAGTTCTCTCATAGAAGTAAGGGCTGCTTTTGATTTTGAACATCATTTTGTTCTTTGTGGAGGACTTTGGCTGTTTAAAATCTGCAGTGACTGCAAGCCACCCAGGAGTATCATACAAAAGGAAATGAGTCTCCAGCTTGTAACTTCTGCATTTCCTTTAGCCATCTGCCTGTAGGAGATAATGAGGGTGTGGGAGAAGAGAAGCGAGGAAAGGAGTACATTCTGATCTCATTACATTAGTATAAGACTGGAGTTACTCCATTGGCTTAAATGGATTTACTCTAGATATACACCAGTTAGAGATCAGAACCTGACCCTAGGTCAACCAATATTCAGTTATTTTCATACAAGGAAAGAGATAGGATATTATACAGCATTGGCCACATTCTGCCCTCAATATTCCTGGACATCAGTATCAGTTATGCATGTGTGTTCAAAGACAGAATTCAATTTATAACCCCCCAATCAACTTTTTGCCAGCTGAAGGGGAGATACAGGAGGCAGCAGAGGGCAGTGCCTGTTGCTGACTGCAGCAATCTCAAGGAACTCCCCTCTCCTTCCTCTGATAGCCACCAAATGGCTGATCAGCAGGGAGCCAGTTGCAGGGAAGCTTCCTGCCAGCAGGGGGCAATTATTCCCTGTGGGAAAAGTTACTCTTCTGATTATTACATTCGACTAATAGAAGCTTTGCTGAAAAGTGGGACAAATAAGGTTTTAATGGGGATAAGAAGTTTATGAAAGTGGGACAAATGAGGATCTACAGTAACTACATTAAAAATAAATTGTACATCTTAGAATAATAAAGTCATAGGCTAGGATTGTACCTTCTGAGGAGAAAAACCTTGTGGCGTTTCCTCCAAATTGATCCATTAAGGGGGAAGGGTTGGTTTCCCATTCCACACCATGGAAGAAGCAGGTATTCCAACCCCTCAAGTTCTTCAGATCCTGGGATCCCCAGGGACACATTCCCAAAGGCAGATTTCGCTATACTACCATTTGCATGTATTCTCTGTAGAACTGTGGGAGTAAGAGGAAATAAATGATGTGTGTCCCCCTCCCAACTGTGGCCCCAAGTCAGCTCCTTCCAATGCTTTGTCTGCTCACTACTCCTGTGCAGACCCTTGGTTAGGGGATAATGGTGCCATGGAAGCAGCCAGACCCTCCCCCTTTCTATGTAAAAAATCCTGGAGAGGAATGATTCCTACTTGTCCCCCAGAAGTTAGATATAGTAAAGACCCATGGGATCATTTAGTCTGGCAGCACAGATGTGTTTGCTAGTGCTATATTTGCTAGTGCTTTGTCCTGTTCATTTTTAAGTGTCCCAAGTAATAAGGCTTCCATCACTTCCCTTGCATAGTTATCTACAACTACTCACACATACATTTCTTTCTCTCTTTCCTCAAGTCCCTGTGGTCCATAGTAGATACACACTAACTTATCTATTGTTTTTTCGTTTCTTATATCCTCACCTACAGAACTTCACCAATGCACGCTTCATTGTCAAATTGCATCTTGCTGACATTGTACATACTTGTGCTGTAAAGCACCACATCCTCCATCTCTTGTTCCCTTTCTGTCCCTGCTGTATAAATTGCACATCTATATTTCAGTTATGAAAATCAACCTATCATTCTGTTATGCCCACGTGGTTTTAGTCTCCATCATTCAGCATAAGTTCTAGCTTCTCTTGTGTACGTTATGAACTCCTTGCATTTGTGAACTGAAACTTCAGTGCATTACTCTTTATCTTACGTTTGAGAACACTTATCTTCTGCCTTACTTTGTATATTGAAGTATGACAGATCATTTATATTAGACAAGAGCTCCCATTTCTCCTCTGTCCCCACTTAGTTTAAAGTTAGTCTACCACACCATCCATTTTGAGTCTAGAGAGAAGGGGGCACCAGCCTGCAAGTAGAGACCATACAAACAAACAAATACTTCATGAATCCAAAACCCTCCTCTCTCGGCTATCTATGCACCCATGGTTTGGTCTATATTATTGCTTGTTTGGTTTCCAGTTTTACAGGGATTATGGTACAATAGTCATTAAATGCTAGGACTCATTGAACATTAACATTGGGACTGCAAAGTTATTCACCTGTTACATCTTCAGGCCTATTTCTCCCAATTTACTTTGAGTATTTTAACAAGATATAAAAACAAAACAAAAATCAAAACAAATGAAGAGGTAAGTGTCTTCCCTATCTAATGTCTCTGAAATATTCCAGCAGCACCTTTTTAATGACTCATCTGCTAGGAGCACAATGAAAACAGCCAGATACTGAATCTAAGTTCTATAATCAGGATGTTTGTCAAGCTAACGAGGCAAAATGACATACCTTTGTAAGATATTGCATGCCAGGAACAGTCTCTTCACGTGGGAGCCTCCTAAAAGTAAATGGGATAGAGCATTGTCAGTTTAGTTTGTATAGTTCTAAAAAATAGAAATAATACAGCCCAGTGGTATAATGGAAGAATTCCTATCAATCTTATGCCTCCATCTGATATTATTTCAAGTTAAACTAGCCAACTGGCTTTCCAGAAACTATTCCCAAATTTGTAACAAGAGGCAAGTCTCTCAGTACCAAAACCAAGAGAGGAAACTCTCAGACTGAATGAACATTGTAATTTTTGCTGAAAAAATTGCACCAAGCCTTCTATAAGCCACCATTTCAAGGATTTCTGGCTTGCAGAGATAACTTAATTCTGATTCAAATGTTTGATATTCAAGGTCCAGAAACAATGTTTGACTATTGATTTTTTATTAAAAAGTATTTTAAAGTTATGACAGTACAAAAATAGAAGTTTACTGATTTAGTTCTGGCTTGTGCTTGCATAATCCAATCATGTGCTTGCATTAAAAGTATTTTAGCATAAAGTCTGAGCATGAATTATATTTTTTCAATGTCCTGTAAAGTGCCTAGCATACTTTAGACACCATATACATAACTTTTTGTATTTTGAATCTTTTTAATCCTCTGAAGTATTATACCTTAAAAAATGGTTACTGTGTATATGCAGTAATGGTTTTTCAAGAATATTTTATAAAGATTTTCAAGTCACAAATATTTAATGGCCATAGGAATAAATAAATTATCTAATAGTTAAAGCATATATAAATATATAAGTAAGTGACAGAGCAGAAGAGCCCTGAGGGAACCATTCTAGTTTCTTGAGAATATGCAGTTTAAAATATGCTCCTACAATCCCATGCATATTTGTATGGAAGGATTTTGTACTGCCACCTTACAGCAGAGCTGTATGAACTTTCGATATGTTCATATTTATAAAATCTTTGGATCCAATTTTGGTTTTATGCCATTGGCTGAATGGTGAGGTGCATGGAAGGGCTGCAGAACCATGGGACTCCCCAGTGGAATTCTTGCTGACTCAAACAGAATTCCTCCAGGGGCTAGGAGGGAGTGCAGCCACAGCAGGAGTATGGCTCCATTTTGCAGGATGAAGATGGAGCTTCCTCTCCCACTCACCTCCAAACACACACACCAGGGGCTGGGCGATGGTCCTACCTTCACTTTGCCCCATCCCATTTGGGGAAGCTAGCAGCAGCACTAACATAATACCAAGCCTGCACTTCCCAGCTTGATTATCTAAGCACCAGCCACAACCAGAGGGTAAAGCTGCTGGTGCCTTCTCCTCCCTGTCTTAACCCTCTCTCTTCCCCGCCCCCTCCCACACCTTTTAACACCAAACATACACTTGACCAGCCACAAACTTGTCTTATGTGCCTGGTGTGCAACTATCTGTGTCTGATTCTTAAGACGGCAGCTAAAATTTCCCATATTGCATCTAGGCCCTAATCCTGCACCATTTAAAGTCAATAGGAAGTTTAACACTGACTTCAGGGGAAGCAAACTCTTAGCCAAGTACAATACTCGTGACAGAGATCTCAGGTGGTGGAAGAGCCAACAAAGGGAAGGCAGGGAAACCCTATTGTTTCAGTTATTTAAAACTAGGCTGAACAGAAGATTAGAGCATATACTGTTTGAGACAATCCTACACAGAAAAGGGATGGACAAGATTTTACCTAATTGGTTTTTAGCATGACATATTTCTATGATTTCAGGGGAACAAAATTCCTTCCTGAACCTCACTGAAGTTTATTCCCTGAAAGAATATATTCTGTTTTCAGAAAATAGCCCAAATAGCATATCAGTGAGCAGAAGATGTCTGATGTCACAAAATGGGAAATTACCACCTAGGAGGGAGTTCTGAAGAAAAGGATCTGGGGGTCATAGTGGATCACAAATGAAATGAGTCAACAATGTAATACTGTTGTGCAAAAAAACACAACCCCCCCCCCCCACACACACACACACCCCAAACATCATTCTGAGATGTATTAGCAGGAGTTTGAAAGCAAGACACAAAAGGTAATTCCTCCACTTTACTCAGCACTGATAAGGCCTCAACTGGAATATTGTGTCCAGTTCTGGGCACCATGCTTGGGAAAGATGTGGATAAATTGCATAAAGTCCAGAGGAGAGCAATAAAAATGATTAAAGGTCTAGAAAACAACCTATGCGGAAAGACTGAAAAAAAAATGGGTTTGTTTAGTCCACAGAAGACAAGACTGAGGGGAACATGATAACAGACAAGACTGAGGGGAACAGGCTCAGGTTCCTTGACAGTGGTGGTAGTGAGCAGAGGAGGCAAGGTAGGAATAAGCTATATGCCTGAAAGACATTTGGTTTTAAAAGTTAGGTTTTTTGTTTTTAATCTTTTAAAACCAGACACATTTCAGGCTTTTGCAAGACACAAGACAAATGTGGGTGCTCATTAGAGCTCTTGACCTCTATAAGAAGGTTGTGATGTAGTTATTTCCTGTGTGATTAATAGCAAAGCAGTCAACATTTGGGAAAATGCTCACATCTATTTAGAGTTTACTGGAAAAGAGATAATTTGGATGCCTTCATTCCACATTTTGAAGTATGTCATTCTGTGAATCATGTTATTAGTAGCGTTGTACAAAACCCAGTGGTTTTCTTTTGCCTTGCGGGGGGTCCAAGCAATTTGTTTTTTGTTTCAGTCCGTGGGGGTTCACACCTCTGCATACTGTTTTGTTTGCAAGCAAATCCCAAATCTCAATGTAAGTGTCAGTTTAAGCCAGTTTCACCAAATTTCATGCTACATCCATATGAAGTCATGAATTTTGCATGATTTCAGTGCAAAATACAAAATACTAAAGGTTCCCTTCAAACTGAGCACAGGTTATCTAGAATTTGAGAAGAAGTTTTCTTAAAAGGTGTCTGAACCTTGTGATGAACCTAATCTGCATCTGCTTTGGTTTAATTCCAATTGTGAAAAACTGGCAGAGCCCAGTTATGCCAGAAAATTCTGTCATTAACATAAACTCCATCCAAGAGTTTTAAAAGAGCTAGCTGAGGAGATTGCTGAACTGTTAGTGTTGATTTTTGATAAATCTTGAAACACTGGGGAAGTTCCAGAAAACTGGAAATAAGCTAATACCGGGCCAATATTTAAAAAGGGATGACCCGGATAATTATAGGCCTGCCAGTCTGATATTGATCCCAGGCAAGATAAAGGAGTTAAAAGAATTAAAGGAGGATAATGTAATTAATGCTAATCAACATGGGTGTATAGAAAATAGAACCTGTCAAGCTAATCTGTAATATTAAAAAAGTATCATGTTTGGTTGATAAGGTAGTATACTTACACTTTTATAAGGCATTTGACTTGGTACTACACAACATTTTGATTAAAAAAAACTAGAGTGATATAAAATTAACATAGCACACATTAAATGGATTGAAAATTGGTTAACTGATAAGTCTCAAAATGTAAAGTGTAAAAGGGGAATCATCATTGAGCAGATGTGTTCCACAGGGATTGGTCATGGGCCCTCCAGTATTTTACATGTTTATCAATGACCTGGAAGAAAAGAAAATCACTTATAAAGTTTGCAGATGACACAAAAATTGGGGCAGTAGTAAATAACAAAGAGGACAGCTCACTGATACAGAGTGGCCTAGATTGCTTGGTAAACTGGGTACAAGCAAACAATATACATTTTAATATGACTATATGTAAATGTATACATCTAGGAACAAAGAATGCAAGCCATACTTACACAATGGGGGACTCTATCCTGGGGAGCAGTGACTCTGAAAAAGATTTGGGGGTCAGAGTAGATAGTCAGTTGAACATGAGCTCCCTGTGTGACACAGTGGCCAAGTAGTCTAATGCAATTCTTGGATGCATAAACAGGGGAATCTTGAATAAGAATAGAGAGGTTATTTTACCTTGGTATTTGGCACTGGTGCAACTGCTGCTGGAATACTGTGCCCACAATTCAAGAAGGATGTTGATCAATTGGAGAGGGGTCAGAGAAGAGCCATGAGAATGATTAAAGAATTAGGAAACATGCCTTATAGTGGAGACTCAAGGAGCTTAATCTATTTAGTTTAACAAAGAGAATGTTAAGGGGTGACTTGATTACAGTCTATAAACAAATATTAAATAATGGGCTCTTCAGTCTATCAGAGAAAGTTATAACATCATCCAATGGCTGGACGTTGAAGCTAGACAAATTCAAACTGGAAATAAAGTATAACTTATTTAAACAGTTAGGTAATTAACCATTGGAACAATTTACCGAGGGTCATGGTTGATTCTCCATGACAGTTTTTAAATCAAGACAGGATGTTTTTCTAAAAGACCCGCTTTAGCAATTATTTTGGGGAAGTTCTATAGCCTGTGTTATACTGGAAGTCAGACTAGATGATCACAATAGTCCCTTCTGGAATTGCAATCTATGAATTAGATTGCAAACCAAAATATTTATATTGGGCCCTATCCTGAAATCCATACTATTCAGTAATTACAAGTTTCAAGTACTGAAGTTTCCTACAAATTCTGCCATTAATGGGGGCAAAGTTCCCTGGAAACAAGGATTCCATTCCATTGCCTGTGGATCTCAGAGGAGCCTGAGGAGGCAAGGGAATCCTCATTCACCCTCCAGCTCCTGCAAGGCCCAAAAGAGCATAGCAGTTTCATGCTTCCAGAGAGTCCCCTACCAGTAACTTAACCTCCCAAAGTGGGGAACCTGGTACAGAGCAAGAAACGGACAAAAATAATATGGCCTCAGGCTGTCTTGATGAGCCCTGGCTTCTCCTAAGTTAGTGAAGGAGAAGGCAGAAGAGTCCAGCAGGCTCCCCGACCATCCCCTTCATCTCTGTGGAACCTGAACCCCACAGAGGCTTCCTCAGGGTCAGGGGAAGTAACCAGGGTGCCATGCTGTCTAGGCAGAATTCCAGATTTCTGTGGTTGCAGGCTTCTCTCATATAGTGAAGAAGGAAGCATGGGACTCTGTGGGAGGACTGGGCCATGTTGTCCTCAGTGAAAGGTTCAGTAAAGGCAGAAAGATTAGCAGGCACTTAAAAATGATAAAACCACTCATTTTAAGTGAGGTATAATTAATTGACTTCAGTGGAACCATACTGGGAAATAACAAGGCCCAATGTATTTTTCAGAAAGATTTCATTATCTGATATAGGTATGTTTATAAGACTTGTCAGTAACTTCTACCCTCTAAGTAGTGTTTGAAAGATGCAACTTCACCTTTTACATTTCCTTCATGTAGAAAAAAAAAAAATCACAACGTTTCTCTTATCCTGTATTGATATTCTTCTACACTTTGCCACGACTTTTGGAACAAAGTAATGCAATCTTTTTAAATTTGTTTTATTGATGCAGGAAGAATTATGAAGAACTATGGGGCAGAGTTCCAGACAGCTGCCTTAGCTCTCCTCAATGAGTTTGAATGAGCCACTTGCAGATTGCACTTAATGACTTTTGTAGAATCAAACGGACTCGCTGGAATAGAGCTTATGAAAATGTTTCTGACAGAACATTTTTCCATAGAAAAATGCTCATTTGACAAAATGGAAGTGTTTTGCAGAATGTATTTTTTCATCAAAATGGTCATCTAAAAGTTATGAAAGTCCTTATTTCAAACTAGCATATTATAGTCAAAATGAAGTGCTTTGCTAGGACCTTTGTAGGGTTTTCTAAAACAATTTTTTTTTTTTTGAAATTTCAGAAAAGGGGATTTGTTCTGATTTCAAACAAAAGGAAATTTTAAAGTGTTCAAATTTCCCACAGAATAGAAATTGAGTTTTGACCAGCTCTAGTTTGGAACGACAATGGAATAATAGCAAATACTGAATCTAGGACTCCTATCCTCTCCCACTCCCTCCCAACCCCCTGATGTTTGTGTATCATGATCACAGTAAGTGGTCCTGTATTTTCACAGTTCTTTCCCCAAGTTTGCTTAAAAACTGAACTTGAATAAGAGTTAAAATAAGAGAACAGATTCCAGATTATATTATGTTTGACTTTTTTTTTTTACAGGGAAAAAAAAGAGGCAAATGAGAGAGTCTGACATTGCTGATCATTTATTTATAACTTGTTCACTTGACATTATCAGCTGAATCCACCTTGAATTTTTACTTCACAGTTACCTTAAAAATGATCAATGAAAACCAATCATACTAAAATGCTACTGTATTGAACACTTTGTGACTTGTTTGCCTCTATAGGAAGTTTATGTCTTTGTTGGTGTTGATGCTGGCGACGTTTGCTTTGAAACCACTGACCTATTCAGTTGGTAGTTGGGGCACAGAATTTTTAGGGTCTAACAGTAGATTCTGTATCATGGACTGAGCGAGGAAAGGAGGCATAGCTAGACTTCAAACTGAATGTCATCTTCAATAGTAAGTACAAGCTACCAACATGCTCAGTAAGTCAGTGGTGCCTTCTGAAAGCAACAGCAAAAAGCACCCAGCTGAGCTGTGCAGCTGTGCTTAACAGGGTTCCTTATTAAGTGGATACAGTGAACAACCATCTTTACTCTTGTTTCTGAAGCTTTACTGATTTCCTTCCCCCTGCTCCTTTATGGATCTGGGAACATATAAGAATTCCTTTAGCTGATCCAAATCAGCCCTAACCAGATCTCATCTTTGTCACTGAATATCCCCTGGTGCTTGCTGAAGGAACATAATGTGCTCATTTGGGCTTTCTTAACAAAATTTTAGGGGGATCTGTCATTTTATTTTTGGCTGTACTTTGCCCTATTTCTCTATTTTAATACCAGGAATTATTGTAAGACATAAGAGATCTTTGTGATCTTTCTTAGAAGTCACTATTAGTGGCTATTAAACTAGTTCTCTTACACTGGGATAAATCAATAGTAAGTTTAGTCCTCTGTACCCATGAATATTAGGGCATCTGTATGGTAACTCCTTAACTCTGCAGTATCGCCTGCCCTCCCATCTCACCAGATGATATGTGCCCCCTTGACAGCGAATCTTCTTCATGGAGTTTGTTGCTATGGGCTTTCCTGACTACCACTGCCCTTAAGCCCCTCCCTCAAGGAGAGTTCCACCACCAAAGAGGAAGATGCACAAGACTGCATTTGCAGTAGCTTTCACTGGTTTCTTCTGCAAGTTTGGGGGAGAAGGAAGAATCTGAAGACATATGAGTTTCTTCATTTGTAAAATGGGGTAATGATACTTGCCCACCTACCTCCAGGGGTCATGTGGGATTAATTAATGAACGTAAGGCACATTGAGAACTTCAGAAGAGACTATAGGACTTCCCTAAAAATCATTCTTATGGCCTACGTTATGCAGAAGGTCAGACTAGAGGAGCATAATTATCCCTTCCGGACTTAAAAATCTATTAAAACTATTGAAGTTACATTGAAAAAGTTTATTTACCCTCCCTGGATCTTTGCACGACAGACCAATTTTTTCTTTACTTCAATACATATTTAGAAACAGTTTGAAGAATTGATATGCTGAGGACTCATCAATATGGACTATGATAAAGAGAAAGCCAGAAGAATTCACATTTCATTTCTATCATACTTTGATGACAGTTCAGCTAATGACTTTATAGTGCTGTCCCAACACTTGATGTTATGAGCAATGCTAGTCCAGACTATGTATATGAAATGACATTGTTGTGGCTTCTTTATGGCAAAAATTGACACTGAATTTATCTTTCTTCTTTTGCTAAGGGTGTTTGATGATTATGCTCTCACTTCCAGGTGAAGTATTAATTCATTAGGACTTTGTGCTCTGTTGGTCTTTAAAACCACAAACACATATTTACACTGGGCAGGTTCATTATTTAGATAACTTACCATCTGTGACACTAGGTCAAAGAGACTTCCCAGATTCATTATTTAGATAGTTTCCCATTAGCTACGATATGAGAAAGTGCAGGATTTTAAAAATATCAGATGAAATAAGGATTCAGAGCCCAAATCTGCAACACTTGCTCATCTTGAACACCACTATGGGTGTAATTCAATGCGTCTAGTAAGAGCTGTTCAGTGGAAGTAGGGGTGGCAGACTCAGCTTCTCCATGGCCAAAGCTAATGTACAAAACCTATGCCCAGTGGAATCAAACCACTGCAGCTGTGCCACTATAAGATTTCCCATACAGCCACTCTATACCAGTGGGAAAGAGCTCTCCTGCCAGTATAATTAACCCCCCCCCAACAAGCAGCGGTAGCCATGCCGGCAGGAAAGTGTCTCCCGCCAACATAGTGCTGTCCACACTGGCGCTTTTGTTGGTGAAACTTTTGTCAGTCACAGGGATGTTTTTTTCCACACCCCTGACCAAAAAAAGTTTCACCAACAGAAGTGCTAGTGTAGATAAAGCCTCAGTGGAGGCACTTGATAATCTTTTGCCGAATTTCACCCACTCAGCAGAACTTCAGCAGGATTTTTAAGGGGATCTGTCATTTTATTTTTGGCTATACTTTGCCCTGTTTTCTATTTTAATACCAGCAATTATAGCAAGACATAAGAGATTTCTGTGATCTTTCTTAGAAGCCACTATTAGCAAGGATATGGACATTTACTGCTGCTCGGCTAGATTTTGATAGAAAGCACCAAATCTCACAAGCCACGCCATAGAACCCCAAACACTTTGTCCATTGTCCACATGCAAATCACTTTAACCCCATTTTTGATGATGATGTGAGTCTTCATTTTGATTAGACAAATGACTATCTATTGGATAGCCACATGTTCGGTTATTGGGGCATCACATAGCCACGAGAGATAAACAGGTTCTGTTCCTTTGCCTGATACGTTAGTCCTCTTAGCTGGAAGTGCTGCAAAGGCTGTGAGCAGAGCTTGTCAAGGGAGCAGGTTATACTGCTCTGAAACAATCCCTGTAGTTGGGGGCGGGGGGAGAGGGGGAGGGAAGGCAGTAAATAGATTAGAATGGTGGGTCTCAAAAGGGTATCCCATCCAGCCTCCTGTGGCAAAAGATGGTCACAGCAGGAGAGCTTTGACAAGTCAGAGATGGTTGGGTAGGGGACAGGGAGGGTAGTTGGAGTCATAGGGAGAGCTTGTCCTATATTGTGGGTAGTAGGTAGAAAAAATAATGCTCCCTAGTTCATTTGTGTAATAAATGTTGAGAGAACTGTTCAAGCCATTTTAGGTCCACATAACCATAAAAAGAGTGTTACAACAAATATACTCATTACAAAAGATTACTCTTCACTAACCCAAAGCAAAGCTGTGCCATCTAGCAAAGTTGAGAGTTGCACATTAGAACAGAACCTCCAAGAAGTTCTTAGTGTTGCCCCTGTGGCTTGACTGGCTGGCCAATATTCAGGGTTGTTTGTTAGGCAGAGAAACTGATGAGTCAAGTATTTCTTTGGTGCAATCTTGTTTGTTTATAAAGAACATACACGAAGTCCTATTTCCCTTAATGCAGCAGAAACAATGGGAAGCAGTTTCCTTGTTTAGAAAACCCAGGCTGCCTTTCCAGCGAGTACTGTACCCAAAATAATCTCAGTCTCACTCTCACCACTGTTTCTCTTTCTGCCTCTCTCTCTCACACACACTCCTGCAACCAGTCAACCCCTCTCTCCATGTCTGCAATCAGTCCCAGTGAAACCCTTTGTCCACATGGCTTAGCTTCTGATCAGCCTTGCTATGTGGCTCACTGCCTTGAGTGATAGTTCCAGTTTCAGTTATCACTATACAAGGAGGCATTTAATCAGGACCGATGTAACCACTAGGTGAACTAGGTGGCCACATAGGGCGCCAAAATTTGGGGGAGCCAAAAAGTGGTGCCCCAATTTTTTAATTATTTTTTTACACTTTTTTTCACATCTTACGCGGGGGTCTTACCGACCCGCTGCGGGTCTGGGGTTCCGTCCGCTGGCTCCTGCCAGCTGGGGTCCCAGCCAGCGGCTCCGCTCAGCCTCCTGCTGGCCTGGGTGAACGGTCTGGGGCTGGCAGCGGGCTGAGGTCCCGGCCGCCGGCCCCGCTCAGCCCGCTGACGGTCTGGGATTCTGGCTGCCGGTCCCTTGCCAGCCGGGGTCTCGGCCGCCGGCCCCGCTCGGCCTCCTGCCGGCCTGGGTGAACGGAACCCCAGACCGTCAGCGGGCTGAGTGGGGCCAGCGGCCGGGACTCCAGACCAGCAGTGGGCTGAGCTGCTCAGTGGGCTGAGCTGCTCAGCCTGCTGTCGGTCTGGGGTTCTGTCCACCGGTTCCTGGCAGCCAGGCCAGCCCTGCTCAGCCCACTGCTGGCCCGCTGCCAGTTTGGGGTTCCTTCCGCCGGCTCCTGCCAGTCGGGGTCCCACCGGCCTGCTCAGCCCACTGCCAGCCCCGCTCAGCCCGCTGCCGGCTGAGTGAATGGAACCCCAGGCTGGCAGCGGGCTCAGCGGTGGCCCGGACCCACAGCCCACCATTAAATTTTTTTTTTTTAAATAAAAAAAAATCGGCTTGCGTGCCACCTTTGGCACGCGTGCCATAGGTTGAGGACCCCTGTTCTAGTGTATACAGTGGATACAGGGTATGCTGTACTTTATGGTAATTTTCACTCTATGCAATTTTCCTCTTATGCACTGACCTTAGAACCTAACTCTCGTGTAAGATGTGACACCACTGTATTCATTTTTGAAAGTTTATAATAAGCGATGCTCCGGGGGGAGTGGAGGGGGAGGGGGGCGCAATGTGGAAGTTTTTCCTAGGGCACAAAATATCCTTGCACCGGCCCTGGATTTAATAGCTCCTTCCATGTAACCTCAATGAAAGGTAGTCAGTCAACTGTCAACTTTAGCCAGGTCTCTGATTGATCTATAGATCAAAAACACACTTGATAGCAACCATTAACCCCTTCCACCATAATAGTAACTCCATTCAAGAACAGGAGAAGGTGTTAGCATTTGTCTACTCAGCCAGCTCTCTATCCAGTCACTGAAAGAGGTAAGATAAAAGAAAAGACAGAAGGGACAAGGCACTCCATAGAGTTCTTGAGATATGGAATGTTTAAGGATATCTTTGATTTTGCTCATAAAATGGCAGCACCAAATATGGAAAGGACTGAGGCATCCACAATAGAAACTGAAAAATATTGACCCTAATATGATGTTAAATTAATAAAAGAAGAGACACCTAGAAAAATATTTTAAGAATATTTCCATGATGTTTGAACATATCACTGATGTTCAAGTCTGTGTTGATTGTTTTTAACAAGTCGGTGTCAGTTTAACACCAAATGAGGATTAAAAACTGGAAAAATGGTCTGGAATAGTGGGGTGGCAAAATATCCTGACGACATGTAGGCTAATCAAAGGTTGTGAGGGATTCCAGAAGGACCTAGGACCACATAATTGGTCAGTACAATAGCA
Organism: Emys orbicularis; assembly: GCF_028017835.1. NCBI lineage: Eukaryota > Metazoa > Chordata > Testudines > Emydidae > Emys > Emys orbicularis. The sequence continues at coordinate 80,734,130 of NC_088691.1, read as the reverse complement.
GCTGTCATTTCTCTGTTAGTTTTCCTTCACTCCTGCTTTCCTTCCAGACACTGTCCCTAACTTCCATTAATTTTTAAAAAGTGATATAACATCCATAACCATTATCATAGCTATAGAGCTTTTGCTATAGTAACCCGCATCTACCCCTATTGCCTTCCTCGCCCATTTTAAAGACATCCCTGGCTGTGTTATGTTATTTAAAAGCTGTGGAATGCTGGAGCCAAGGGCCTGTCATTTGTAATGATCTGCAAAGCACTGTGCACACTGGTAGCACTGTATAAGAGTATGAATTCACTGAATAAAAAAAGCACAAGGTGTTACATACCAGAGAACTAATCCTGCATTCCTTGAGCACCCAAATGCTCCCTCAGATCTCTTATTTATATTGTGGTAATACCTGGAGGCCGCAGTCAGAGATTGTGATTCCTTTGTGCTGAGCATTGCACATGTGTGCACCCATGCACACGCACAAAGTGAAGATACAGTCCTTGCCCCCAAAGAGCTTATAGCCTAATCAATGAAAGTTTGAAATGCTCACAGAACACAGGTCCAGACATAATTTAAGTTACATGTACACAGTGAGCATTGACTTGTTTGTAACCTCTCAGGAAAGATGACATTGTGGACAGCTTCATCTTTCATAGAGGATATAGGTTTCCTCCAGCACTTATCTACATTTCTTTCTCCAAGGGGATGCAAATAAAGTGGAATGAGCTTAAGCCATATTCCTAACCTTATGAAATCACTGGCACTTGATACTGACTTGCATATCCTCACTCTCAGCAAATGTCAATCATGGTGTATAGAGAGGAATTAGAACTCATCTGGGTCATCACAGGCTCTGGCATGTATAGAGCACAAAGTCCACAATTTCTGCTACAGACTTGAGGGGATTGTAGTCAGCTACAGTACCTATTGGCAGAAGAGTTTTCTGTTTACGTCTCCTTACTTGTGCTTAAAAGTATAATGAAGACAACTAAGTGTATTCCCACAGCCACTGGCTTTGTGATCACACTTGATAGTGCTGGGAAGGAGTCAGTCCCTATATTTCAATCAGTCTTATGCAGGGAACTGCTGTCCATAGCAGCTGTCAGTGGCAGAAGTAAGTTATATTTCTGTACCTGAGAGGATGCAAATAAAGTAAATGGAATTTGAGTTCTTATCCATCACCTCTGGATGGCTTTGGCATTTGGAGATTTTATTGCCTAGAATGAGGCTGTGCACTGAGACTGAGAGGAAGAAAAAATACAAACAGAGCAGCCACTATGATCCTGCTGATGTGATTTTTTTGTGCAGCTTTTGCTTTCATGGATACTTAGCACAGTGGCAGTCACGTTAGATTTGGCGAAGAACCCTTCTATACCAGTGTTTACAATTTGTTTGCAGTGTTATTGTAGCCATGTTGGTCCCAGGATACGAGATAGACAAAGTGGCTGGGATAACATCTTTTACTGGACAATTTCTGTTGGTCAAAGATACATGCTTTCGAGCTCCACAAAGCCTTCAGATATAAGTAGAGCTTGAAAGCGTGTCTCTCTGACCAACTGAAACTGGTCCAATAAAAGATGTTGCCCTACCCACTATGTCTCAGTTTTTACAATCAGTGATTAGAGAAAGGAAGGGTGGTCCCATGATCACCTCATCTAATTCAACTGTTCACAGTTGTGTTTAAACATGATCATATTTTGCAATGGAGGCAAGCCCTTCAGGAGGTTTTGTTCTGCTGTTGACCTGACACACCCCCATGACTTTGTACACCCTGAGGGCAAAGGCAAAGAGACGCTTCACATGCAGGGAGGAAGATCCTTTCACCTCTTTCCATACAGGCCTACCTAACTCAAGCCCTTAGTTTTCAGAGACAACCCATCTCTCAATATAAAGTGACTTCCTGAACACATCTCACTTATTAAGCAAGATTTACTGGAAACGTGTAATGAAGCATTCTTATTCGCCTAGCACAGCAGTTCTCAAACTGTGGGTCAGGACCCTGTTTTAAGGCTGGTGTTAGACTTCCTGGGGCCAAAGGCTGAAGCCCAAGACGCCACCCCACCGTCCGGGACCAAAGCCCGAGGACTTCATCCCTTAGTGACGGGGCTCAGGTCACAGGCCCCCCACCTGGGGCTGAAGTCCTTGGGCTTTTCCCCCCCACCCCCACCTAAAACAGTGGAGCTCATGCTTTGGCCCCCTACACCCGGGGCAGCTGGGCTCTGGCAAGCTCAGACTTCAATCCCCCCTCCTGGGGTCATATAGTAATTTTTGTTGTCAGAAGGGAGTTGCGGTGCAACGAAGTTTGAGAAGCCCTGGCCTAGAATATACAAAGAAAAGCACTGAAGTTTTCTTGCAATAATTTCAATAAAATAAGTTCAGCAGTCCCTAGTGCCACATTCTCTCTCATAATTAGAACAAACATGCCATTAGAAGTGTACATTCCTCAAATTTCTCTCTACAAGCCAGCTTATTGCCAGTAACCTTAAGCCTTCCAAAGGCAACTTGTTCAAAAAGCACATGGCTACTATCTGCTAGAATCCAGCCTTTTCTGATGATTAAGAAACAATGCAAAACTTCACTGGGCTGACAAAACAGAGACACTTGTAGAATCTGGAACAGTCCAGCTATCCACAAGTTTCCTATATTTTACCTCAGAAGCATAATACTGCAAATTGCAAACTGTAATTCTTCCCTTTCCCTGTTCAAAATAGAGAAAGCAACTATTCCCAAGCATAAATCCCAGTCACTGTTAGATTAAAATACTAGGCATCTCTAAACACTCTGACCCAAATCCTACCTCAGACGCTGAGGAAGAGCAGCCTGACTTAGTACAGAGGGCATATGGGCGGATGAGGAAACCTTTCTGCTCCAGAAGTTTGGAGCTGCTCCGCAATTGGTTGTACTGCAACTCCTGCTCCAGTGAGCAGAAAATCCATGTATTGGCATATTAAATACCCTTGCTCCTCAGACGTTAAGAACACTGCAGATCTTTAGGGCAGTTGTGTCTAGGTGTGAAGGAGATTAAGTTGATCATAACCCTTGGTTGTATAGGTGGAGGCATAACAGCATTTGTTCCCCCAGTTCAGAGTCTGCTTTTTTTTCTTGTGTCTGACTGACAGAGATCTAGTAATTACACCGTTAATGATAATTACACGAGTACCCTCCATAACTCTTTCAGTTATTGGGAACAATGTGATATTATATAGTTTGGCTCAGAGAGTAATTATAGCCCAATTTTAAAAGGTAAAGTTGTTCAGACATGACTTCTCTTGTTGCATCAGTGTATTCCCAGCAGAGGATGATATACTCTTCCTGTAATTATCCCAGCTAGTGAGAACCATCTCATTAGTGCTGTATGCACTGTTTGTGTAACACGGTCAGCCACCACCCAAGCATACCCTCTCATTGCCAGGGATGGCTCTATAGCAGCCTGACTCAGTTTCCCTTCTCTCACAAGGCTCCTCACTAACTCACCATCATAGTCCAATATGAACTAAGAACACTTCCCTCCCGGCCAATAAAGTGCCCTGGCCATCTGACAAGTGGTCAGGCCATGGCCGATGATGCAGGAGATAGCATTATTAAATCAGAAGTCAGGAGCTTTGGGAATATACATGGGAGTCTCCCTGATAAAGTCACCCTCACTCCCTACAGCACTCACCTGCAGCTTCCTCAAGCCAACTAGAACTTTCCAGGTTTCTATCCTGCCTGGGCCTCCTCAGTGAAGTGTTACCAACTCCCACTTCAACCCCTTTCCTTTCCTCCATTATCTCCCCCAGGCCTAGCCTGAGGTAATCACAGGCCCTCATTATTGCCCACCAGGCAAGGTGAGCTAAACTTCTCACAGGTGGGTTGAGGCCCCATTTCCCCTTCACTCCATGACAGCGTACACAACAAGGTTGGTCCTGCTTCCGTATGCTAGAAGTGAGTAGAGGACAACTAGCCCTGCCATTGCTGTTAACTCCAGATGGGGGATGGCTGAGTGAACCTGGTGCCTCTGCCTTTCATGTAGCTGAGACATAGATTGGGGGGGGGGGGGGGGGGGGAATGGCTACACTTTGCAAAGGTGTAGCAAGTTTCAATACCCAAGATATGTTCCACAGTGCCCAGAAAGCATTAAGCCTTACATATGCACTCAGATAACATGGTATTGGGGGCAATCCAGGAATATAGACTAATATTCTTAACCTGACCCATAGTGAATTCCCTCAAAAAGCAAAGATATGAAGGATAAAATCTTTTCACATAGAAGGGCTCTATGCGCCAACAGAATTCCCTTTTTTACTGGGGCTGAAGATGAAATAGTTCCAGCACAGGCAGCTGGTAAGAGACTTCATTTTCAGGGTCCTCAGGGCAAGAGGCAGCAGGACAAATCTTTGTATAAACCAGCATGGTGCCACTGAGTTCACTAGAGCTAGGCCAATTTACACCAGCTGAGGATCTGGTCCAAGGTTCACCATCCTGTTCTATTCTGATAAGTGACTGCATAAAAATAGTTCTGTCTCCTCTGACTCAGCACATCTGCTCCTGGTGTGTATTTAGAGTTTTAGCTGCTCATATAGTGAGAAATGGTTTTCCTGTGTGTTACTCCTGTTAGCCCTGCTGAGCCAACACCGCGGAACTCATTTCTCATTCCTTCCTATGCATCAACAAAGTTGTGTACTCAGGTCCAATCACTTACACTTGAGCAATCCCACTGAAAGAAATGGGGTTGCACAAGTGTAAATAAGGGACTAATTTAGCCTGTAGAATCTTTATTAGTGGGAATGAGCCAGACAGAAAGAACCCACTCTGACTTTCAGGTTGTAGGCTGAGTTTACAGGGCTGGCAGGGAGAAAAAACAATTATTCAAAGACAATGTAGTGTGAGGAGATAAACACAAAAAGCCATGCCTTATGTAGTAACTATAGCATTCCCGCACAAGGCAGTCCCTCTCTTTAGTAAGTTCTCCCTACAACACTTCCTGGTCCTTGCTGGTAGGGTGGAGGAACAGGAACTCTATAACCACTCCACAAACAGAATATATTTAATCTGGAATCTGAGAGATGGTAACAATGAAGTCACTTTTAAGAGTAGAAGAACACTTTAAGGGGAAAGTTGTGCTAGAGAAGTCTTTCCCAAATAGTAGGTCCCAATCCACCAGTGAGTCATGGGAAGGTTCTAATCCAGGATTAACCCATTAGTGATCCCTGGCCTAGGCAAAGATATAATTCTTCCAGGCCATGCAGAGGGAAGGCCCTGGGGAGGTTGGAAAACAAGCCTACCCCACAGCTGCAGCTCCTGTCTCACAGGGCTGGACTCAGCTCCCTGCTCTGGCCATTATGACCTGGAACACCTGTTTGCAGCACCTCCCTTTGGCTCAGCAACCCCTCCATTGTAGCTGGGCCAAATCTGAGTGGTGCTCAGGGTTGCAGTGCTAGGGCAGGTAGTGCATATATGTAGTGGTGGATCACCTTAGTAAACAGTTGGGGAACCACTGTACTAGAGTCCACCTCTGTTTTCAAGTTTTTAAAAAAATTTTATAACAAACATTGAGTGCTTTATTTAGCTATAAATAGCTAAGATGGGTTTGAACCTCCACCACCTCGCACCTTGTCAAAGTGGACCAAAAATGCTATTCTAATTTTGATACCATTTTCACTTGCTTTATACTCACTTCACACAGATGTACATGATGATACAAAGAGCAAGGCAATGGAGAATCAGATCTTATGTCCATAATGCCTTCTTAATCAACATTTTTGATTCACTGTTGTAGAGCAGTATTCATACATGTCCCCTTCTTCGATATCTAGAACTCAGTGGCGGATTTAGAGTTAGTGGGGCCCTGTGTGCAGCTTCATTTTTGGGGGCCCCCTTCGGGACCCAGCCAAGAAAAAGAACATTCTCTTTTATCTCCTCCCCCTCACCTCATTTTTCATTCTTTTTTTCTTCATCCTCCTCCTATATTATAAGTAATGGGAAGTAAATGAAAATAAAGTGAGGTACCTTGATTGGGGCAGGGGGTTGGGGTGCAGGAGGGGGTGCAGGCTCCAGGAAAAAGTTTGGGTGCTGGGTGCGGGCTCTGGGCTGGGGCAGGGGGTTGGGGTAGGAGGTTGGGGTGAGGGGTGCAGGCTTTGGGAGGAAGTTTGGGTGCAGGGTACAGGCTCGGGGCAGGAGGGGGGCAGCGCTTACCTTGGGCAGCACGGCTCCCAAAGCAACAGGCACACACACCCCTACGGCAACAGCTCCTAGGTGGGGGGGAAGGGCATGGGGTCTCCGCACACCACTGCCCACAGGTGCCACCCTGGCAGCTCCCATTGGCCATAGTTCTCAGCCAATGGGAGCTGTGGAGCCGGTGCTCAGGGTGGGAGCAGCGCATGAAGCAGCACAGAGGGAGGGAAGCAGAGCGGCCAGGGAGCCGCCTTAGCCCTGCTGCTGGCACGTCTCTGCGTGCCCCTTGGGGGGGGGGAGAGGGGCAGCGCATGGAGCCACCTCCCCCTGCCACCAGGGGCAAGCAGACACGTGCCAGTAGCCGGCCGCTTCCGGGAGCGGCATAAGGCCACCAGCCATGGCATGCAGGCAGCCTACTTGCCTGAGCCCTGCTGTGCCGCTGGACTCAGGGGCAGGTTGTCAGATATTTGTTCTGCATTTTGGGGACCCCCATGTTGTTGGGGGCTCCGTGCTACCGCATGGTTTGTTTCATGGTAAATCTGCTCCTGCTAGAGCTGTATCTTTCAAGATTGCATCCAAATATTTTTACATTTAAGCCTGCAACTGACAAATTGCAGCCTGTAGGGAAAGCAGCAGTCTTTAGCATTAGCTTGTAGTTTCAAATCTGACAAACTCTCAGTAGCACATGATCTGCTGGAAATGAAATGGTGCCAGCTCTGATGAGTGTTTACTGTATAAAATTAAACAGCATTACAGGGAGCGTTGCTGACATCCCTTTAAATCATAGTAGTGACATCAAAGATAGCAAACATAGCTGGTAATAGGCAAAGACATTTGTGAAATGATATACTTTATGCATGGAGTGTTAGTTTGAAAGACTTCATAACAAGTATATCTGCATTTTAATTCACTTCACCAGTGTGAAACATGTTAGCAACTTTATAGGTTTGTACTCCACAAAAACAAATGTCACTTTCAAAATACCTGCTTTGAAAATGCTTTGAGTAAAACTGGCTGGTTGGCAAGCCCATCTACATCACAACAAATATCAAGTGTTTGTGTTATGTAAAAGAACCATGTTCACAGCAAGACTGGCCATTTCATTATCTTGTAAAACTATACTTTGACACTGGATGGTGATTAGCTGGATAATTATTCTGGGTCATGCCATATTCACATTTATACCCCTGAAAAATCACCACTAAGATTGGATAAACCAATGAGATTCAAGTAACAATCCAGTCAATCCTGCCCTCCCTCAATAGCCAAACCCAGATTAAATTGTGAAATGGGGTTAATCTGTTTCCTAGCATTACATTCTGATGGCAAGATCTGGCCTGCTTCAGCAGTATACTGGGGCTTCCTTGTTAGTGGTGCCCCAGTGAGCACATTGCTCTGGGGACACCCCAAATCTCCATGATCTAACCTTTGAAGATGCTCTGTACATCTTAGAGCTTCACATCAAGGGATGCCTCAAAGCATAAAATTGAAGAGGAGAAGCAATGGGGGCCTAGGTTTGCTGCTATCAAGGGTAAGGCAGTGGCACATCACACCTGAGGAGCATGCCAAGGAGCGGACTGAAGAACAGCTTCTCTGCCAGTGGGGAAAAGGGTTTGATCCTTCTCCTAAAGAAGATTGCTGTTTTGGGGGAAAGGTGCACTAAACAATGATGTACTGGGATGGGATCCTGTGAGCTCCTGGTTAAAATTCTACCTCCTAACGCCTGGGAGGCTTAGAATAATTTCCCTGCCACTGACAGAGTTACTTCCCTCTAAGGATCATCCTTACCTATGGCTTATAAGAACACTTGTATCCCATTTGAGGGCTTCAGAGAAGCAGCTTGCATGGGGGCAGAAACTAGAACTGCAACTGAGACTGCTTGCCTTATCTGTGCTGAAGGGAGAGACTGTCTTGGGGGGGCTGGACCAGAAACCAGATTAGAATGCCGGGGTGACCAACTGCAGGCTAAAGAGAGTCTGCAAGTGGCTGGCCCACATGACCAGAGAGAGAAAGCTGGCTGCTGGAAGACAAGGTTGGAGGAGAAGCAGTCAACCTAAGAGTTGCTCGCTGCAGTAGATGGCTCTTTTGATACCTGAGCCCCCAACTCCACAACAGAGACCAAGGCCCAAGATTCTTCTTCACCAGTGAGGCTTGAAAGCTAGCTGAACCTCCCCTGCACCAAGACCTAAGATCCTGAGGCCCACTGGTCCTATGGTGGATGATGAAGCCTCTGAGGAGGGAAAAATAAGGGGCTCCATCAGGAGTGCCCCAGGAGAAGACTATAGAAAGTCAATTAATCTTCTCTAGCCCTGATCATCAAAGCAATTCACCAGCCCTCACACTTGTCAAATTAACCTGCTCCCAACAATTAAATTAACCCTTCCCTCCCTCCAGCCATCAAATCTAATAACCTTCCTTCCTCCCCCATCAAATCTGCTTACTTCCAATTACATCACTTAATATCCTGCTTCCTCAGTTCAATTCACCCCTTCAGACCCACTAGCACTTATTAGCAGGCAGCTGCTGTTCCCCATCCCCCAGTTAGCTTCCTCTCCCCAGCCAGAGGCTGGGAACCCTGCTGAGTGTATCTTCACCCTCTGGATCCTGTTCCTTTCCCTCCAGCCCAGGTTACAGTGTAGCGCTGTTGGGTAGTGGGAGTGTTGTCTGAATTCCCTGCACTTCTACAGACTGCACCAGGAAGTGCAAATCAGAGCTTCTGCCCCCAGCGAGGCAATCAGTGGCAGGTTCTAGCTGTGGCAGGGTGCCTCTTCTCCTGGGCAGAAGTGGTTATTTGGGGGGCTGGTTGATTAGGCTGCTCCTCCTCTGCTCAAGGCAGATTGAGAAGGGAGAGGCTAGCTGGGGGCAAAGCTGCCCTTCCTCCACAACTCCTTGCTATGACCTGGCAAATGAAACCACAGTTGCATTTGAATGAGTGTTACACCAGGCTCACCCCCACGGTTGCTTACATCACATGACTGGCCTAGGGGCAGCCATGCACAGCTAGTGGGAGAGGTCTGATGATGTAATGCTTCTATGTCATGGTTCATTGTGTTATTCCTCTGTATCCAGCCAAGAGAGTTGTGTGGGTAGAACTCTGTCAGAACTGGTCTTAGTCTGTCCTCCTGGCATAGAAAAAGGTTTTTTTGACTGTTGCTCACATCGCTGTCATTAGCTGTTGATAAAGAGTAGTTGCCATTTTGTTAAATCACCTATGACGCTTAGTAATTACTTCTCCAAACACCACACAGCTGACAAACCAATCGACACACTTGCTTGCCATATAGTCTCATTCAGTCAATCTCTTTTATCTCATTTATTCCACGAGCATTAGTACATTTAAATATTAAATGCAACATTGTATTAAATGTCATAACTATAGAAACATTACTTATAACATAAAAGGTAAGGCTGTCATTTTTTCCTTTAAACAGGTGTCATTTACCATGCTCTATGTTATGGCTAAAGGAAAAGAAAGTAGCACATCTAAGTCCTTTCTGTTTTGGAGAAACTCTAAAATCCAGTGTTTTCTCTTACTGCTCAGATCCAGGAGCATCACACAATGGATTTTAGACAGTCATATGAATCCTTTGGTTTGGTCCTGGAGCCCTTATTTAAGCTGAGCAAGGGAAAATCCCATTGAAGTCAATGGTGGTTCATCTAAAAAGGACAGAGCGAAGACCTCAGGATCTGGCCCCTCATTAAGTCTTATGAGGATGATTTTAAAAAAACCTAACACACTAATGATAATGAGACCTAATTCTCCTCCCACAGGTTTTATGCTAATGTATCTTTACTTCCCTCCATTGAGTTGCTCCTGATTCTTACCAGGGTGTGAGAGAAGAGAACCTGGCCTCATGCTTCTAGCTAGCTGAAATTGTATTGTATTCTGTTCCTCCACTAACCACAACTTTTGTAAACCAGCAAAAGTAAATCAGGGATTTCGAAATCCTAAATACATATGATGGCTAATTCTTGGCACTACCAAGAGGGTACTCTCAAAGCTATTGGCTTTAATGGAAGTAATATTGAGCCCATTTTAAAAGCTATGAATATACTGCATAAAATACTGGATTCATTAAATTCTCAGCCTAGCTAGTTTAATTTATACGATGTTTGATTTCTTGAAGATGCTGTTGCCAAATACCACACATCATATTTGTTTTTTGATATTTTATTATTGCTTATTGTATAAATTTCTCCAGCTTCTTTGACAGGCTGGGAGGAAGGAGCCAGGATAGAGTGGGCAGGAACCAATCCAGATGAAATCATATAAAACTGACCTACCTCCCAGGTCTAGGGTTATGATGGGGGTAGGTAATTTCCAATACGTATGTCATTTGAAGTGGAAAAATGAATTTCAATCACAATTGACTCATAGCATTATAGATTATGGCTTTTATTTAGCTACCATGTAAACTGATCGTGTTCATGAACTCTGTAGTTAATATTAATTGTAAACAGTATTGATAGAAGATTATGTTTCTGGAGATATATAAAGTGTCCATGCAACTTAGAAAGGAATTTAGAAGTAGCCTTTGAAAAAAACTGCTTTTTCTAGTTCTTTATTTCTAAATGCCCTCCAGGACTGTTAAACATTTTTCTAAGCAAGCAAAACTAACTGAGTTGTCATATTAAATATTTTTCTGGGTGACTGGATGTTCTATAGTTCTGGTAGTTAGGAATGCTGCTTATGCACTTTTTTACAGAGCTATTCTCTATAAGACCTTTATGTATTTCATTTTCTGAGTTATTAAGGCCATCCCAATTGATGTGATCTGCCAATCTTGCAATATAGTTGGTATCCGCTTTGAATACAAACTACTAGACTTAGGCTCACTGATCCCATCCATTGGCAGCTGTAGAGGAGATTAAATAAGCATAATTGTTAGCCAAACTGGCTGGCAAAGACACAGGGCCTGATCCAAAACCTGTTGAAGTCAATGGGAGTCTTTCCATTGATTTCAACAGGCTGTGGATCAGGCCCATCAGGGAAGAGGAGAGCCCTCAAGACTACAGATGTTCCTCTGTGCAAATACAATGCGGCAGGGGCTTTCTGAATTTTGTAGTGGAAGCCAGGCATGCTGGGGGAACAGTAGTTCTGTGCAGTTTAAGTTCTCCAGCAAACAAGCAGATTTTCAGCAGGGAGCTAGCATTGCTAAATCAGCTCTGTGCTTTACCCTCCCTCCCCTCTCGCTCACACAGATGACAGAGCCAGTGACAGCACTGCTGCCTCAGGAGCCATGCAGCTAGGAGGTTAGTGGACAAGGGAAGAGAGAGGAGAGTTTGAAGGACAGAGGGCTTGACTCTCAGGATCTGTACAGGTACCCCCTGTCCTGAGTGTATCTGCAAATCCCACTTTATACAAGGGGATGATGGCTAGTGTTTTCTACAACACACATACTGTTGTCTGGCTATGCCGAAAGAAGGACAGGAGACATTTGACATGGGTTTAATCAGGCCACAACTTTATTATTAGATGTCTGGGACTAGCCGGCAGATTACAGTGTACAGTGCAGGTAATCCCATGTTTATTCCATAATTACCTGGGGGGCTTTTACCAGCTCCCACTCTTTTTCCATCCATGTCCCTCCGGCAAATCCATTGCCGGGACCTTACCATCCACCCCTTCCTCATAGGAGGGTTAAGGTGGGCTATAAGAATGGGGGGTTGGCTTCCTGCCATACCAATCATAGGAGTCCCCAACTGCCCCCCGTTCGTTCCTTTAGTGAACACTTCTTTTTAAGTCCTTTTCTAAGCCATTTATCTGGTCACTGTATACCTTTCCTGTCCTCTGGTGTCTGTGCCTTGTCGTGGCGGGACAGCTTGCATGCTCTAACGATCCCCAGAGTCTGTGTCGGTGGGGGCTTTTTGCTCCTGGTAGGTTCAACCATGCCGGATTGTTCTGTGGGGAGGGGCCAGGCAAAACAGACACCCTGGTCCTCCAGGTTAGGGGTTAGGCACAGGGCTAACAACCCTGTCCAGTAAAAAACAAAATATGTTATGAAAACAGCGATGGAGAAATTGACCATTACGGTCTGTGATGGCCTTCAGGAGTCAATGACCCGTATGACTGCCAGTGGTGAAAGCTGAAAGGAAGCCACTGGCATGAAGACTGAGGTGCTCAACACCAAGACAAAAACCAAACATTTTTTTTGGAACGTACGGACAACGTACAAAACAGGGAGGCTAGCTCAGGTCACAGCAGAGATTAGACGCAAAGGTGGACACCTGAAGGCAAGCGAAAACGAAGCTGCCCGAAAACAACATGGTGAAGAGTTGTGGAAGGTGAGCTGAAAAACCTGGGGCACAGCTGGGGAACCATTGAAATACTTGCCAGAAACAAAAAGGAGTGGAGGAGCTTTGTCACTGCCCTAAACGCCAGAGGCGTAATAGGAACATGATGATGAAGATGTATATCTTTCCTATGGAGTACCTGCATTGGACATCCGCTACAAGGAGGTGCCAGCAATTAGCTTGGCTGCCTCCTCCCAACACCCAGTCGGGTTCCCAGACATCTCCTAATGCCATCTTTTATATCAGTTAAAAACATGACAGCACCTACGTCAGACAGGTGAACCCCATGCTCCCAAAACAACTGCTGCCCCATATACTATACCAGGACGTGAAATTACTGATCCTTCTATGGTCCCAAGGAATTTGGCCACCTCCCCATTCACCTCCTTGCCTTGTCCACTCTGGGGGCATGAGGGGGGGGGGGGCTCATGGCGCCCCACCAGACCCTGCGCTGAAGCATGTCTGACCAAATCATGTTAACTCCTGGAAAAAGTTCAAGGATCAGCCCCCAAGTCCCTTCTTGCTCTGAGCATTAGTTCCACCCCTTTAAGCATTCCCAAATCATTTCCCCCAAGATGCACCATAATTATATATGGAGGCCACTGGCGGGCTCGCACAGCATATAGCATCGGTATTAGTTGATCCCATAACATGGCCCTCCTTGCATGCCAACTGAGTATCGCCTCATCACTGAAGCCCAGCTGTTGGCCCTTGGGCAACCTGGACCTGTGCCTATGGGCCCAAAAGACAATACTATGCCTGCAGATCCACACCACCTTCTGCATGGCTGGTCGTCCAATATCTGTAATGAGATTATGACAAATGAATGCTGACTTACTGCCTGAGGTCTTACATACGTTTGGTACACATCTGAATGCCAACGCCCGATTGTCTCTGCTCCCATACCTAGCTGTGCTGCTGCCATTGCCGCCCCGATTCTGAATGAGTGGGAACCAAATTCAGGGGCTGGCAGCCCCAACCTCATCAGCCCCCTTCTCAACATGGTAACAAATTGATATGCTGTGAGGGGATTCCCATCACCATGCATAAAAAGGGGGCTTTTCTCCTTTGGCTGTATAACCCTGTAGGCCCTCAAAGCCCGAACTGGGCAGACCCCAGGCTCACCACCCTGCCGAAGGATCACAGATTCACCCCAGGCCGACATGATCTGTCTTTGACCATCGCAAGTGTAATATCATTGAACGCTCATGCCATTGTATATCACGCAGTTGCAAAGCCCTTCCTGTTGAGTCCCTACTGAACCCAGGTACTAGTTCACTGATCCTGAAAGCACCAAAAACTGCTGTCAAGAATGCAGCCCTGAACAAGGCTGCCTCCTGTCCATTATGACATACGTCGCCAAGGATCTGCACAAGATCCTTAAGTATGTAAACTGTGATGGGACAACAGGAATCCACCATGGGGCCACCGGTACACGACCACCCAGCCAAAAACCTTTGAACTAAAAAACCACTGCAAGGATCAGGATAACCATTTAGCCTACTAACGAATGTAATGGCAGAAAGGCAATTCAAGATTGTGGAGGACGCCAGTTGATGGTTTGCCAATGACAGCGTGTACCGCAGCACCTGTTCCTCTGTAATGGGCCATATTGCTGACTGGCCTTCCTCATCCTGAAATTGCATGAAAGCATTAAAACTTCTCTCAATCCCTGCCACGTGCACGGAGCAACTAATCTCCGCACCACACTGACAACCATTCTACGCCAAAGTTCCATAGCACTAGTGGCATCTGCCTGGGTTCCCAGCTGGCTCCTGGTGCCAACTCCAGATATCTGTGGACCTGAAAATGAGACAGGCATGTGCTATGCCACTGTCAACCCCAGAGAGGTTATGAAGCAATGTAATTACCTGGAGCCTTTCCAGGGGCCAAGCCTCCAGGCAAAACACACAAGTTGTGCACAGGCAATTGGTTGGATGGCCCTGCCACTGTACCCCCAAATTCCTCCTTGTGGAATTATTGTCTTAACAACATGGCCAAACCTCACCCCTGACTTTAATTATTACTGTGCATAAAGGGAATAAGAACCCCCATTAAACCCAGCCCACAAATTTGACCTAACAGCCTTGCTGGGGTAGTCCCACTGGAGGCCATCGCCCATTCCACTGCTGCTTGAAGCTAGCCTTGGGGGAAACCCACAAGTTGTCCACAGGCAATTGGCTGGATGGCCCTGCCCCTGTACCCCAAATTCATTCTTGTGGCATTATTGCCTTAACAACATGGCCCCAAGCCCCACCCTTGACTTTAATCATTATTTTATATAAATGGGATAAGAATCCCCATTAAAAAACCCAGCACATAAATTTGACGCATTGGCTTTGCTAGGGTAGTCCCACAGGAGGCCTTAGCCCATTCCAATGTTTGAAGCTGGCCCTTTGCACCGGCCTGCCTTCTGTCACCCACGCCCTGTTCAAACAGGGCCTACCTGCAGGTGCATTTGTTCTACCCTGCGTCCTGTACCTCCCCTCACTATTGTGGCAGGAATGTGCTGTATGAGACCCAAAACACATTTTGCATGCATGCCTGAACGTACAGATGCTGCAAAAGCCAGTGCTATAAAGAAATGTGTTCCTGTGAATGTATTGCATGCCCACCCGATGCTGCAAAAGCAACTGCTGTGATTAGATGTATGCCACTGAATGTATTGCATGCCAGCCCGATTATATTTATATATCTAACAAGGCCGGGCTTCTCCCTGGGTAAACTTCATCTGTAACACAAACATAGCTAAGGAATGCAGCCTTAGCAAGACACCTCTCCCAAGGCTGTCCCCATGTTGGAGGGACTTAATTAGCCTGTATCACCCATGCAATACCCTGCATCTACTTACAGAAACTGAGACAGTTTCTGGTTGGCCCATGTGATACCGCATCGTGTTTTTTGTTTTTTTTTTTCGGGGGGGTAAAGCCTCAGAGGAACCACTAGTGCCCACAATCCCCACCTTTGCCACATCATTTTGGTATGGGACCCTGAACCACCACATGTACCTCTCCCCAAAGCAGATCCAAACACCTCTGCAATTGGGAACCTTTATCCATTGTTGATTTAACTCACCCCTCCCCTCATCTCTGCCTCGTCTCCTGCAATCACCTGAGTGGAATGTCCTAGAACCGCGTGAACCATTACACCTTGTACGGCCTGCAAAGCTGTGGAAAAACCTCAGACGCAATAACCCTGATTACTTGTATCAAATCCCGGCTGACTGTCCCACCATCCAACACAGCCAGCTCACTTGCATGGGTGAGTGCTTCACCTTGAGCCCCCCCTTGCCCAAGCCTGATAGGCTGCCCTTGGTAATGAAAGGCACTATCCCAGGCTCTCCCAGCCCCTTGCCCTTGTTGCGAGGATCCTGCCCTTGGCTCACCCCGGCC
Organism: Emys orbicularis; assembly: GCF_028017835.1. Lineage (NCBI taxonomy): Eukaryota > Metazoa > Chordata > Testudines > Emydidae > Emys > Emys orbicularis. Next base: position 80,718,303 of record NC_088691.1, on the reverse strand, counting down.
CAAATCACTGCACTCCGCCTGCCCTGTGCGGGGTTTGATTCCTTCCCAGTTCCCTGTCCCATCGACACTAACTGGGAGGGAAAAGCAAAATTCCACCCCCTGCTGTCTCCTGCCCACTGCAGATAAAACCAGAAACCCTGTTCCCTAAACCTCCGTGCACCGCCCAGCTGCTATGACAAGGGACCACACTCCCCCTCCCTCTCCTCGTCTGTACCCTAGGGAGAGAATCTGGCTCCGAGCTGCCTCGCTACTCACCTGCACCTCCCTTTGTGAATTCACTCTGCTTTGCCTGCCTGAACCATGGGAAAGGGAGAATTAATCCTCCCCCTGTTCCTCCCGGCTCTCATTATCCTGTGTCTGCCTGGAGCCAGCCTGGGACAAGGGCCTGCTTCTCTATTCTGGGACTGAAGTAGGAGGAGGGCTTTCTCCCTCCTCCCTCTCCCTGATCTGCTTCCACGTGGAGTGGAGCCCAGTTAAGCTGTACCCCGGAGCACTCCTACTGAGACTTGCTGCTAGTTTAGGGGTGGGCAAACTTTTTGGCCTGAGGGCCACATCTGGGAATAGAAATTGTATGGCAGGCAATGAATGCTCACAAAATTGGGGTTGGGTGTGGGAGGGGGTGAGGGCTCTGGGTGGGGGTGCAGGCTCTGGGGTGCTGCCAGAAATGAGTTCAGGGTGTAGGAGGGTGCTATGGGCTGGGACCGAAGGGTTCAGAGGGCAGGAGGGCGATCAGGGCTGGGGCAGGGGTTTGGGGCGTGGGGAGAGGCTCAAGGGTGGAGGCTCCGGGTGGCACTTACCTCAAGCAGCTCCCAGAAGCAGCGGCATGTCCCGTCTCTGGCTCCTTGCGGAGGTGCGACCAGACAGCTCTTCATGTTGCCCCATTGGCAGGCACCGCCCCTGCAGCTCCCATTAGCTGCAGTTCCTGGCCAATGGGAGCTGCGGGTGCCGTGCTTGGGGCGGGGGCAGCATGCAGAGTGGAGCCCCCTGGCTGCTCCTAAGCATAGGAGCCAGAGAGGGGCCATGCCACTGCTTCCGGGAGCCACGTGGAGCGACCCCCAACCCTGCTCCCTGGCTGGAGCGCCGGAGGGGTGCAAGCCTCAGACCCTGCTCCCCAGCGGGAGCTCAAGGGCCGAATTAAAATGGCTGGTGGGCCGGCTATGGTCCATGGACTGTAGTTTGCCCACCCCATGCTAGTTCCTGCCTTTATTCTGGGACTGAAGGGGGAGGGGAGGGCTCCCCCCCTTCTCCCTAGTCACCACCCTGCTTCGCTTCGATGTGGAGCCGAGTAGAGATGAACACTGGAGCCCTCCTGCCTCAGCCTTGGTCTGTGTAAAAAGAAGGCTCCTGGCACCGTGCTGTTCCTTTTCAAACCCTGCATTCCTAGGGGATGAGTCAGTGACCACTCTGCCCCTTTTGCATCTGTTTTCAGCTCTCCCTAACCCTCCAGCCTTCACTGGGCCAGACCAGCCAAACGCCCCCTTCCCCCCCGCTTAAAGGTGCATGGTGGTCATTCTGAGCAAACAGGAGAACCTGGACTCCACAAGATGGTTATTTCCTTGTCAGAAGAGAAATGATTTGACAAACTCATAAGATACTGTTATTAATCGAGTAACAGAGGATACAAGTAGGTTCTCTGTTGAACAGGAACATTAGATGGCAAGAGAAATGCGTAGTTTGCAACTTGTCAGAATAGCAGAGCAGAACTGTACCAGGAATCAGCTCTCTGTTCAGTCCATCACTCAGGCCTGGTCTACACTTACCCCCCAAGTCGAAGTAAGGTACGCAAATTCAGCTACGTGAATAACGTAGCTGAATTCGACATACCTTACTTCGAATTTACCGCGGTCCACACGCGGCAGGCAGGCTCCCCCGTCGACTTCGCGGTACTCCTCTCGCCGAGCTGGAGTACCGCAGTCGACGGGGATCACTTCCTGGTTCGATTTATCGCGTCCACACCAGACGCGATAAATCGAACTCGGAACTTCGATCCGCAGCCGTCGAACTACCGGGTAAGTGTAGACTAGCCCTCAGACTATATTCCTATCCATGGCTGTTTCCCTCAGGATGCTACTGTGTGCCTGAGTAAAAACTCAGAAAACACCTTAAATGCTGTTGAGTTGTCACTCAAAGTCAAGCGCACTCCTCTAGCCAGGTGGCTTCCAGATGATATGCTTACATCGGTAGATTAGACAAATGGTTAACCCTTCTAAACTGACTAAATGAATGCCAGTGAAAATAAGGTAGGATCAGAATCTAAAATAGGGAAAGAACAAGTCAAAATTACTTAGACAATTTAGATGTCTTCAAATCACCAGGGCCTGATGAAATGCATCCTAGAATACTCAAGGAGCTGACTGAGGAGATATCTGAGCCATTAGCAATTATCTTTGAAAAGTCATGGAAGATGGGAGATATTCCAGAAGACTGGAAAAGGGGAAATATAGTGCCCATCTATAAAAAGGAAATAAGTACAACCTAGGGAATTACAGACCACTCATCTTAACTTTTGTACCCAGAAAAATAATGGAGCAAATAATTAAGAAATCAATTTGCAAACACTTAGAAGATAATGAGGTGATAAGTACCATTCAGCATGGATTTGTCAAGAACAAATCGTGTCAAACCAACCTGATATCTTTCTTTGACAGGGTAACAAGCCTTGTGGATGGGGGGGGGGGGGGGGGGAGTGGTAGATGTGGTATATCTTGACTTTAGTAAGGCTTTTGATACTGTCTGACATGACCTTCTCATAAACAAACTAGGGAAATACAACCTAGATGGAGCTACTATAAGGTGGGTGCATAACTGGTTGGAAAATCATTCCCAGAGAGTAGTTATTAGTGGTTCACAGTCATGCTGGAAGGGCATAACAAGTGGGGTCCCGCAGGGATCAGTTCTGGGCCTGGTTCTGTTCAATATCTATATCAATGATTTAGATAGTGGCGTAGAGAGTACACTTATAAAGTTTGTGGACGATACCAAGATGGGAGGGGTTGTAAGTGCTTTGGAGGATAGGATTAAAATTCAAAAGGATCTGGACAAACTGGAGAAATGGTCTGAAGAAAATAGGATGAAATTCAATAGTATTCCACTTAGGAAGGAACAGTCAGTTGCACACATACAAAATGGGAAATGACTGCCTAGGAAGGAGTACTGCTGAAAGGAATCTGGGGGTCATAGTGGATCACAAGCTAAATATGAGTCAACAGTGTAACCCTGTTGCAAAAAAAAGCAAACATCATTCTGGGATGTATTAGCAGGAGTATTGTAAGTAAGTAATTATTCCGCTCTACTCTGTGCTTACTAGGAACTGGAGTATTGTGTCCAATTCTGGGCGCCACATTTCAGGAAAGATGTGGACAAATTGGAGAAAGTCCAGAGAAGAGCAACAAAAATGATTAAAGGTCTAGAAAACATGACCTATGAGGGAAGACGGAAAAAAATTGGGTTTGTTTAGTCTGGAGAAGAGAAGACTGAGAGGGGACATGATAACAGTTTTCAAGTACACAAAAGGTTGTTAAAAGGAAGAGGGAGAAAAATTGTTCATCTTAACCTCTGAGGATAGGACAAGAAGCAATGGGCTTAAATTGCAGCAAGGGCGGTTTAGGTTGGACATTAGGAAAAACTTCCTAACTGTCAGGGTGGTTAAGCACTGGAATAAATTGCCTAGGGAGGTTGTGGAATCTCCGTCATTGGGGATTTTTAAGAGCAGGTTGGACAAACACCTGTCAGGGATGGTCTAGATAATACTTAGTCCTGCCTTGAGTGCAGGGGACTGGACTAGATGACCTCTCGAGGTCCCGTCCAGTTCTCTGATTCTAAATTTGAAAGGAAGCTTTACCTCTGTTTAACCACATCACCTTGACTACTGGTTCAGTGAGGCAATACAATTTCCCACTCAAATGTCTTTAAGTGCTCGACTGTTAACCCAACTCATTAGGATGCTGCAAGAGTCTTTTGTATAATGATTTTAAGTCAAGTTAAGCCCTTTTATGGGGTGCCTCATTTCAGTTATTTAATTAAATATAGTGATCAGTTTAATATGTTCACCACTAATATTAAGATTAATAAAAATTTCAACAGAGAGAGAGGATTGAGGTACTGCAGGGATGAATAATGGCACTGTTCTGGAGATGGTGATAAGCAAGTAGCTTTCTGGACAAGGAACTTATGGAAGGAAAAATAAATTTGAGGATTTCCGGTTTTGAGATAAAAGCTAATGTGTGAATTCAGGAGAGTGCTGGGGAAGTCAGAGACGTGGTTCTAAAAGGATGGCTTGGATGATGATACATTCACTTTCAGGTAGCCATTTCCAGTCAGGGAAATTTGATTATGACAGCAGCAAAGAGTCCTGTCATGCATCCGACGAAGTGGGTATTCACCCATGAAAGCTCATGCTCCAATACGTCTGTTAGTCTATGAGGTCCCACAGGACTCTTTGCTGCTTTTACAGATCCAGACTAACACGGCTACCCCTCTGATACTTGATTATGACAGAAACACTTGATTATTCTATACGGACTAAAATACACCTCTACTTACATAAAAGTTCGTGGTCACTCTTCAACAACATTGTGATGAAAACCAAGTGCACAAATCAATGAGAAAGAGTTAATGAGTTTTCAATCTTCTGTTTACTTTTTCAGCCTCATATTGATTATGTTAGGCACTAGTAAAGTGTTAAAGAAACTTTCCACAGTCTGCGTATCAAGAAATGTGTGTAAAGATGGTCACAGCAAGGTTAAACATTGTTGGTATGATAGTCTTGCCAGAAGAAAGAAAACAAAAATGTTTTTCTTAGCAGATGGATTTTGTAACTCTATCCCACAGAGAAAGGGAGGGATAGAGAGAATGTTTGTTGAATCAAATACAAAATGCCCATTTAGGGAGATCTAAAGCAAATCATCTTTCTTCCTCCCTCATGATTTTAGTTTTTAATTTAATTCCACGTTCCTGTCCCCCACCTGTTTCCAGAGAGATTATAAAACCATGATAGTCCTTTGGTTGTTTTTGCCCTGATCTCGTTGTACTAAATCATCACTTTGTACTTTCTGTACACTGCCTGAAAGGAGAAGAATCTGTGTACAGAAATAAATTCATTGTGGTGAGGAGCTATCTTGGCTGGAGCAGTAGCAGGCCTGCAAATCTGAGGCTTTTATTGAGAATCTGGAGGGAATTAAAGAAAATAAAACAAGGATACTTGAATATCTTGACCTTTTTTTTGTGCTTAACAACATTGGAAAGAAAGCTCTCTCAGTGGTAGCCTCTAAATTACAAGAATAATTACAGTCTGTGTCTTTCCAGCTGTCTTTCTACTCTTCTGAAAAATCGCAACCTCATTTTACACAAAATGGCTCAGATGTCCCCATATGTAATTCCATATAGTGCATGCATATATCACACACATTTACAGTAATATATCTGAGAATTAGGCTCCTGGACTTTAATTTTCTTTTTTTTCTAAATTTTACCTAGCATAGACAATCCATTTGTTTTAATTCACTATAAATGTTCATCCAATTAAAGTTTTCTGCTGGAAACACAAACTATTTATTTATGTATTACTGACTGGTGTTGCCTTCCAGATAAGGACCAGCTTCTACAACTTTTTTTCATAGGAATATTCTTCTCTACTCACACAAGTAGTCTCATTTATCTTAATTCAACTACTCCTATAAGAGAAGATTTGCTGGACTGGGAATTTCACCACGAGGAGTCATGTTTTTCTGAGATAGGAAAGCTGCTTTCTATAAACTTCATTTAACTTGAGATTAAGCTATGAAACCATCATCCCATTTGTCTTGGGACATCAGGTGAGACAAAAATAGCAGTTTCAGAGGTGGAAATTCTTTTGTTACTGCACTGAAGGATAATTTATTTTTGTGATCCATAAATCTTATTTAGATGGTAACAAATGACTTGCTATTTGATTTTGTGTCTACCTCATCCTCTCATGTTATAGTAAAACAAAAATCTGTTTTTTCTTGCAAAATAATTAATCAGGATATCATTACCTCTGGATAACTGTTAGCAATTGATTTACAATCTGATTTAAATAACTTTTTCATTAAAAATAGCCTTGTGCAGAAGCACAGGAGAAGACACTAAGTTTTGACTAGTAATTGGTACTATATATGGAGTAAAAGAACAACACTTCCCATAACTAAATTTAGCTTTCAATAATCATCACATAGTCAATATCAAATACGCCTACAGATTTTTTACGTCAAGCAGTATTGCTCAAGCACAACAAACAGTTTAATGTTAAACACAAACTTATTTTTGATTTGAGCAAAACATGTCCTGACACATTCTGGAGGCAGATAAAAGCTATAGTTCAAAGGAATGCATAAATAAGAAGTGATCACATTGCTTCTATCTGTGTTTAGTCAAGTAATTATTATAAAAATCTTTAAAGTCAATATTTAATTTTTGTTTATATAAACAGATATTGCTTTTAAATATAGGCTCAGATCAATCCCTTTTATGGAAATGCCAGTGGAAATGGGTCTAGGGAGAGCAAAATTCCACAATGGATCCTCTTACCAAGTTTACCCCCCCCCCCAACTCATTTTCAAGAGCGGGGGGGCATTTGTCTCCTCTATCCTTGCCTTTCCCCTAATGAACCATGTTCTGACTATAGAACCAGAGGATCTGTATGTGCAGACCGTATGCCTCTGCATTGGGACTATTGCCCCTGGCCTCTCTGATAGCTTAGCTCCAGTGGGGTTCTGCTACCCGGGCCTCCCATGCCCGCAGCTGTCTCTCTCCAGAGCTCTTTGTAAGTGGGGGTTCCACCTCATCAAAGTATTTCACACCAGTGGTAATGCAGCCTGGAATTGTATTCCTAGTCATAGCAGTCTGCACAGGCTGCCTCTTCCCAACCAAGTATGGTTGGCTCCCTCTCACTCACCCAACATGAACCCTGACTCTGCAGAGACCCTTCCCTAAATCCCAGGAAAAGAAGGATGGCCATTCCCACTGCCTCTTCTCTGCAAGAAGAGGTTAGATCTCAGGGTATGAATCTTACCCACAGTAAGTATGGTATCTAGTCACTATCTGGCTGCGTTTCGCTGTTCCCGGCCAATGGGAGCTGCGGGAAGTGGCAGCCTCAGATTTGCAGGCCTGCTACTGCTCCAGCCAAGATAGCTCCTCACCACAATGAATTTATTTCTACACACAGATTCTTCTCCTTTCAGGCAGTGTACAGAAAGTACAAAGTGATGATTTAGTACAACAAGATCAGAGCAAAAACAACCAGTTAACGGAATTCCTTTGTCTCAAGGTCCAAGCTTCTTTTAGTAAATGACCATGAAAGCTCAGTCACAGCCACACGGTTTCCTTCTCAACTGCAGAAGAACATCTTTTAATTTTTATTGGAATGAAAGCAATGCCCGTTCCTGGCTCTTCCAGGTGGAAGCTAAAGTAAGTGTTTTAGGGAAACACAAAGAGTTACGAGTACTTAACTATTCCAGACTTTTCTTAATCAGACAACTCATTGGTTCATCTTTCACCTATTCATTTTATCTCTTGTGTTTTAACAAAGAATTCTTAATTTTCTGCTTCAGTTTCCTATATATGTATATATGTTAACAATAACTGAAAACAAAATAACCAAAGAACATTAGAAAAGTCCCCTTCATCTCTCATGCCACTACAGAAAAAGGTTATAAGCACAGCTCCTAGCCTTATCAATTCCTCCTATTAAATCTTAACTAGATATGGCATGATTCAAGACCCTCTTAAGTCAAGGAAAAACTTCAGTTGGCTTTGGATCCGACCCATAGAGCTAAGCTGTGCCTGGCAAGTGTTAGTCTGAGTAGGAGTGATGCTGAGCCTCATGCTATTCGGGGGGGGGGGGGGAGATGGGAGGGAAGAGGAAGGGGAGAGAAATGCAGGGAAGGATTTTGCCTCTGAAATCCCTCTCTAACTCCATACTGTGCGCTGGGAAGCTGGGTCAGCCCCATCCATCCTTTTCACCTGCCCACAGAGGGTTAGATTGTGAACCCCTTCACTGAGATTGGTGAACAACTCTCCACAAATGGAGTCCTGCCCACTCGCCTTGCCAATCTGAGTAAAGGGTTCACACTCTGGGCCAAAGAATAAAAGGTGGCAAAGGGAATATGGCCATATCACAATCTGCTTCCTGTGATAGAAGACTGTTCTGTCAGTTGTCACTCTGATATCGTCCTTGTTATTTGGACCAGTTCAGTCCCATATTGTCAGACTTCTGATGTAAATCAGACAATTTCATGGACTGAAGTGGAATTAACCTGCGTATGTCAACAGTGAATTTGGCCTCTAATGCTCATTATGACACAGCCCCTCCTCTCCAAAAGCAACAATAAATCCCCTTTAGATTATTTGCTATCCTTTTCTTAATAATGTATCTGCACAGTTGCTACTTTATTTACTAACTTTTATATAATGCATTATATAATTTTACTAGGGCTGCCAATTAATCGCAGTTAACTCACGTGATTAACTCAAAATTAATCGTGATTAATTGCACTTATAACAATAGAATACCAATTGAAATTTATTAAATATTTTTGGATGTTTTTCTACATTTTCAATATTGATTTCAATTACAACACAGAATGTAAAGTGCACAGTGCTTACTTTATATTATTTTTTATTACAAATATATGCACTGTAAAAATGATAAAAGAAATAGTATTTTTCAATTCATCTCATACAAGTACTGAAGTGCAATCTCTTTATTGTGAAAGTGTAACTTACAAATGCAATTTTTTTTTTTTGGTTACATAGCTGCACTCAAAAACAAAACAGTGTAAAGCTTTAGAGCCTACAAGTCCACTCAGTCCAGTAGCGTAGCTGGGGGGCGGGGGGGGGGGGAAGTTGGGCAGTGGCCACTCCCCCACTGAGCACAAGTGGCACCTTGTCAATTTCTTGGCACCTTTTTAATTTTTACTCACCTGGTGGCGCTCCAGGTCTTCGGCGGAACTTCGGCGGCGGGCCCTCACTCGCTCCGGGTGTCTTCGGCGGCACTGAAGGACCCACTGCCGAAATGCCGCCGAAGACCTGCGGAGCGAGTGAAGGTCCCACCGCCAAAGACCCGGAGCGCCGCCAGGTGAGTAAAAGCACCACAGTGGGTGGCGCCTTTTTTTTTTTTTTTCTGATCGCTCCCCCTGTTCCCTCCACCTGGCTACGCCACTGACTCAGTCCTACTTCTTATTCTGCCAATCACTAAGACAAACAAGTTTGTTTACATTGACGGGAGATACTGCTGACTGCTTCTTATTTACAGTGTCACTGGAAAGTGAGAACAGGCGTTTGCATTGCACTTTTGTAGCTGGCGTTGCAAGGTATTTACATGCCAGATATGCTAAACATTTATATGTCCCTCATGCTTCAGCCACCATTCCAGAGGACATGCTTCCATGCTGATGATACTCGTTAAAAAAATAATGAGTCAATTAAATTTGTGACTGAACTCCTTGGGGGAAGAACTGTATGTCTCCTGCTCTGTTTTACCTGCATTCTGCCATATATTTCATGTTATAGCAGTCTCGGATGATGACCCAGCACATGTTCATTTTAAGAACACTTTCACAGCAGATTTGACAAAACACAAAGAAGGTACCAATGTGAGATTTCTAAAAATAGCTACAGCACTCGACTCAAGGTTTAAGAATCTGAAGTGCCATCCAAAATCTGAGAGGGACAAGGTGTGGAGCAGGCTTTTAGAAGTTTTCAAAGAGCAACACTCTGATGTGGAAACTACAGAATCCAAACCACCAAAACAGAAAAATCAACCTTCTGGTGGTGGCATCTGACTGAGATGATGAAAATGAACATGCATCAGTCCGCACTGCTTTGGATCATTGTCAAGCAGAACCCATCATCAGCATGGAAGTATGTCCTCGGGAAGAGGGTTGAAGCATGAAGGGACATACGACTCTTTAGTGTATCTGGCACGTAAATATCTTGCAACACCAGGTACAACAGTGCCATGCGAACACCTGTTCTCACTTTCAGGTGATATTGTAAACAAGAAGCAGGCATCAGTATCTCCTGCAAATTGTAACCAACCTTGTTTGTCTGAGTGATTGGCTGACCAAGAAGTAGGACTGAGTGGACTTGTAGGCTCTAAAGTTTTACATTGTTTTATTTCTGAATGCAGGTTTTTTTGTACATAAGTCTACATTTGTAAGTTCAACTTTCAGGATAAAGAAATTGCACTACAGTACTTGTATGAGGTGAAGTGAAAAATACTATTTCTTGTTATTTTTACAGTGCATATATTTGTAATCAAAAACAAAGTGAGCACTGTATACTGCACTGTGTGTTGTAATTGAAATTAATATATTTGAAAATGTAGTAGACATCCAAAAATATTTAAAATAAATGGTATTCTATTGTTGTTTAACATCGCACAACTAAAAAATATTAATCGCGCAACAGCCCTAAATTTTACCTGTTTTATATTTTGTGGTTTTTCTGCAAAGTGCATTTGACTTCAGCTTAATTCACACTCCACCCTCTAGCAAAAATGTTTTATTATTTATGCCAGTTTTATTGTAGTTTTAGTCACCATGGTTGACAAGTTTCCTCTAGAGATTGTTTTCCATAATGTGGCAAAAATAAACAAACACTCTGAAGCACAAAGGAGGTATCATTAGTTGAGATTCCTTCAGAGCAGGGAGACTGAAAACCATGCAATTAACCTAATGCTTTCAGTGATTACCCGACATATATGAAGAGATGAGTGTTCCTATTGTGGCAGCAGCATTATTAAATTAGTTTTAATTATACAGGCGTGACAATTAAATAGCTTTTCCATTTTGAAAGTTTCTACAGTTTCAAGTGAGGTTCCCTGCACTTCTTGTGCTGGTAAGAGCCCTCAAAGCAGAATAAATATTTCAAGACACACTGGTGCCCAGCATCATTGATGCACTTGGTGCCTTGCAGACAAGGTTTGTCTCTATTATGAAAATCATGCATTGCTGAAAGCAGAGCGTCAGTCATAGGGACAGCTGAACTGATTGCTGAAAACTGTTTAACTACATAGATAGCCAAGGATAAACTGTGTTCAGCACCACCTCCTGGCCTCTGAACAGTCTGTATTTAGTTAAAACATGTTCAGCACTGTTTCAGTTGCACCCACTTATTACACCTGTTGTCAGCAACAGGTAACTTTCCATAGTGACACACAAGACACGATTTCTGCTCCCTCAAGACATGAAGAGGTTGTTAATTAGTTATTTCACCCCAGTTGACCTCTTTGCTGTTAAGTCCCTTTTTTTGGTGTGTGACTTTTGGTTTAAAGGGTTCATATTTACAGTTGTGTGCACAATGTTTATTACACCATTTAGTGGATCTATCTTTCTATGTTATACTGTATGGCTGATACCTCTAAAATATCTAACTTGTCTTTTTAAGGTTAATCAATACTAATATAGTGATTTGTTATTTAGTACATGCAGGAAATGTAGACAAAAATACATAGTGTAACAATAGGTGAACACCAGTGGGGATTGAAATTGCAACCTTCCTCTGAGTTCACATTCCTTTTACAGCCAACTGCAAATCAGCTTCCAGAATCATGTGTAGGAGATAGTTGGAAACCACCACTTCCAAGAGGAAGTCAAACAATGGAATGATTATATTCAGGTCATTTGGCACAAGCTGGTTCCTTGGCTGTGTCTGTGGTTGACAGCGATGGAAGTGCCTCTGGGGTGGTCTTCGGATCGAGTTGCTTTGAGCCTGATTGAACGACTGTGTCTTTTCTGGGAACAGTTTCCCTTTCATTCACTTACTGCAAGCTCAGAGAAATTTTCAGTACATACTGTGCTCTGCTAGAGAAAAATCCTGCAACACAGGCACTGTCCTATCTAATAGTGTAAAGTTAATGTTCCCAGTGAGCAAACAGAGCATCTTTTCTTCACAAGTCTATCCACTGACCACACTGATCTTGGCTATTCTGCTTTCTGAGTCACTTCTATTCAGTTTGCCCCTTCTCAATATGGAGCATCCATACCAAAAAATGCACATTTTTTCTCTTTATCCATAGGTCAAACTGCAGAATGTTTCAACACAAAATTTAAAGGAGAAATGAAATCAGGATTCCTAGACTCTTGCATCAGACTTGCTGACACATATACTGTGGATTTTATTGTAAAAAGAAGTGAGGCTGTAAATCTTGCATTTGACACATTAAGAATTTGGACATGATGGAATTATTATTGGCCACAACTCATAGTACTGACATGCTGAAGGTAACTTTACTTAAAATGGCAATTAGTGAGATTTAAAGAAACACCTGCCCATCCCATGATTTAAAAAAAACAAAAAACAAACAAAACCCACAGTGTAGCTCTTTGAATCTTCAAACACTCCAAATTTTAAAACAGACAGACAACTAATCATAACTGCCTTCTATCTCCCATACAATTAGGAAGTAAATACATTTTCCATTGTATACACTTCTCAGGTGTTTCGAGGACATACAATTGCACCGTGTTTTATTTGGACAGTTTTATATGTCCAAAGTAACACTTTTATAATTTTTAAAAGTATTCTATTTACAAATTTTAATTATGAAATAAAAGTTACACTACCCTGAGTGCTGTTACCATGATGATGGATAGCACCAGAGCTTCCTAAATATGAGAGATTTGACACGTAAATAGCCAACTTATAAAGTGGAAGGAAGGACTTGTGGTTACGGCACAGGACTGTGTATCAGGAGATGTAGGTTCAGTTCCTAACTCTACCATTGACTTCCTGTGTGACCTGGAACATGTCGCTTAGGGCTTGATATTGCTATATGCTGATTTTTAATGAGTCTTCCATTTTTTTTTTAAATTATGCCTTAAGCAGTTTTTCCAAAGATCAGTAGAATGATTCATAAAAACATGCAATACATAAAGCAATGAGAAACACAAGGCATTCCGTACTTGCATAAATCCACAGCTATGGGTAAGGAGTTCACAGTTCATGGAGGGCATAGTACAATGGTGGCTCTATTACCAGCCAAAACCTGGTGAAGCTACTCTGAATTACTTCAGCTAACAGTAACCCCAAGAGGTCAACATGATAGATTGGTGGCTCATAAAAACGCCCAGCTGCACTCTTTTTTCCTGGCCCTGCCCTCAGACTAGATATGGTTGGTCTAAGAGCTACATTATGCTTACTGTATGTCATTGAATTTTGCTTCTACACCGGGGTGAGCCACCAGCTTTTTGGCTGCTTTGTGCCACTGGTGTGGTGCAAAGGAGCTGCACAATTGTACATGGGCATCTCTGCATTGAATGAAGCATGTAAGAGCCATCCAGCATTATGGGAACAGAAGGACGTGGATACCATGGGGGAAAACCCTAATACAAAAATATAATTAAAATGATGCTCGTTAATGACTGTTGAAACAAACAAAGAAAAAAATCCAATTTAAATAACCAACTTCACCAGCTACAAAAGGATTAAATTTTGTCAGGTTACCTGCTCAAATACTCAACTGCTAGAGTCAATACCTAGAGCAGTGGTGGGCAACCTGCCGCCTGACAGGGTAATCCGCAGCCACTGGGAGCTGCGGTCGGCCGTGCCTGCAGATGGTCAATGTAAACAAACAGTCTTGCGGCCCACCAGTGGATTAGCCTGACAGGCCATGTGTGGCCAACGGGCTGCAGGTGGCCCACCACTGATCTAGAGAATATTCTAGTTCTATTTCATTTACAGGTTTTTATAACATCCAGTAGCATATTTTGAGGCAGGATGTCTGTGCAAAAAGTAGAATGTGATCCTGTAATAAGACTGTATCATAATATGTACGCACCAAAGGGCTGAACTAAGGTTTCATGGGCAACCTTAATTCTGGCATTTTGTGTCTCCTGAGTGCTTGGCTTTGCAACTTTAATGTTCTTGAACATAGCTTTTTGGAGTCACTTAATATAAAAGTTTTCTCCCCAGTATCTTACAACAAATGGAAAACTCTAAAATGTATAGGGCCCAATTCTCAACTACAAAGCTATGCCAATTTACATCAGCTGAGGCCCTGGCCTCATAGTACATACAAAGGCCAACATTTCAAAGTGGAGAGCCTAAATCCATGTTAATTGTGAATAGAGCTGGTTAGAAATTTTTCAACAAACTTTTTTTGCTGATTAATCTAAACCAAAACTATTCATGAAACAGGGGCAGTTTTGTGACATCTCCTGACCTGAAAATTAAAAAAAAAAAAAGTTTAAAATTGATATAAAGATCCGGTTGTGACATTTTCAAACTGGAAAGTTTCCATTTTTCAAGTTAAAACAACTTTAGCTTTTTTAGACAAAATTTTCAAAAATGTTGAAACAAAAAGAGGGGAAAAAAATCAAAATTATCCCAAAAAGTTTCAATTGACCTAAACCTTTTAAAAATATTATTTTTAGGGGTTGTAAAAATTTGATACTTTTACTTTTTCATCCTGGTTTGTCAGGAAGAAGAGAAAGGATCAAATTATGAAGATCTGTGATATGTACTGTGAGCGGTGCATTGTTTTGGTGCCAGAAGAGAACTGAGTCTGTCTAGCACTATCATAGTGCTATCCAAAGGATAACGGCACCTGTATTCTGCCGTGTGGTCCACTCCAGGTGTGCCCAGTCGGGTCTCAGGTTTCCTCCGTCCCCTGAATGCTCAGTAGGAGGAAAAGGGAGCTCTCCTGCCCCCCCCCCCCCCCATCTGGAAGGGATAGCCTCATCCTGTCTCAGTTCATCTGTGCACAGCATGGCCACCAGCTCCAGTTTCTTCAGATCAGTAGCAGACACATCTTGCTGCTAAGACAAGTTCAACAGCTGCTGTTTGTTTAGTGGTTCTTAATTCCTGGTCCTGTCTCTTTTTTGCTATTCTTTTCCTGTAAAGACTGGGACCCTCTTTTTCTTTGTAGTTTTTCCTTCCATAGTACTTGCTTTCAAAGCTGTTGGAACTGATGGCAATTCACATGGTCATAGATCCCATACACACTGCCACTATATTGTCAGGTTCGGGATAACTACATCTGCATCCCCCAAACCATGGTCCAACTCCAGGAGTCCCCAGATCTCCCACTGTCACCTGTCTTTGAGCAGGAACCCATGTCCCACTCCCTTCTGACTGGGGGTTTAAAGGCTGGACAGCTCCCTGCCATAATCTGTGATATCCCAGCAAGCCAGTTTG
This sequence comes from Emys orbicularis, assembly GCF_028017835.1. Taxonomy (NCBI): domain Eukaryota; kingdom Metazoa; phylum Chordata; order Testudines; family Emydidae; genus Emys; species Emys orbicularis. Next base: position 80,703,147 of record NC_088691.1, on the reverse strand, counting down.
CCTAAAGCCAACACCCCAGCTTTGCTTTCTCTCCAAGGGCTATGAACAGTTTTGTTGCCAGCAGTTACAATGCTTCCTCAGCAAGCACATTATTCTTAAGGTAAAAGCATTACAGGGAAAACATTAAAAAACACTAGAAGTTCCTATAAGCATGCTAAAAGCTTGCCAGAGGTCACCCATTGGTGTTACAGGGCCCTAGTATGTAAATGTCTTTTCAACCCTTCCGCGAGTGTTGGGGCCCTGTTTAGGAAGAAGGTCCTTTCTGTTTTCTGGATCAGAAAGAGGGCCCTGAGTCAGTTCAAACTCATCCTTTTATATCGGAAGTCCTTTCTTTCCTAGTCTGTGGAAAATCCAGACTCAACCAATATATGCAAACACCTCTGGAACTCTTTACTAGCCCAGGGTAATCAGCCCCACCATTTTTGGTACCTGAAGAAGCTGTGGTAACCCTCCCCCATAAAGTATATAGGATTGTGTTCCAAACTATTCATAAATTAAATACAATATTCCCCAGAGATACTGCCTGGGGGTTGCAAATTCTGCCACAGGTACCACTGCTCTCCCTCCTTGCCCCTCTTGACTCCTGAGTAGTAGTGGAATTACTATTTTTGCATTTAGGTTATGCTACTGGCCACTTACAAATTATCTCTGACATCATTCTACATTGCAGATACATTTTTGAACAGATTAGTAAAGTGTTGACTAAGCTTTTTTAAGGAATGAAAGGTAGGCACAAATTAATTCTCAATCATTGTGATCATAGCTTAGAATTTGAAGGTGGAAGACAACTTGGGTAAAAGTGATCATGAAATGATGAGTTCGTGATTCTAAGGAATTGGTAGGAGGGAAAATAGAATCAAGACAATGGACTTGAAGAAGGCAGACATTAGCAAACTCAGAGTTGGTAGATAAAATTCTGTGGAAAGCAAGTCTAAAGGGAAAAAAAGTTCAGGAGAGATGGCAGTTTTTTTTAAAAGAGGCATTATTAAGAGCACAAGAGTAAACTATTGCAATGCATAGGAAAGATAGGAAGTATGGTAAGAGACCAGCCTGTCTTAACCAGATCTTCAGTGAACAGAATGTAAGTGTCATACCAAAAAAAAAAAAAAAAATGGAAACTAGGTCAAATTATAAAGGATGAATATAAAAAACCCACAAGCACATGGAGACCAAATTAGAACGTCCAAAGCACAAAACAAAATTAAACTAGCTTGGCATATAAAGGGTAACAAGAAAACATTTTACAAATACATTAGAAGCAAGAGGAAGAGTGAAGGTAGGGCAGTACCATTACTCAACAAGGGAGGAAAGACAGTAACAGAAAACACAGCAATACCAAAGTGTCAAATGATATTTTTGTTTCACTTTTCACCAAAAGGCTTAGTAGTGATCAGACGACTAACATAGTGAACCTCAGTGTAAATGAGATAGGATCTGAGGCTAAAATAGGGAAAGAACAAGTTAAGAATTACATAGACAAAAAAGATGCCTTCAAGTCCACAGGGCCTGATGAAATACCTCCTAGAATACATAAGGAACTGGCTAGCGATTATCTTTGAGAACTTGTAGGGGATGGGAAGGAAGAGGACAAATATAGTACCAACATATAAGAAAGGGAATAAGGGCAACTCAGAGAATTATAGACCAGTCAGCTTAACTTCGGTACCCAGAAAGATAATGAAGCAAATAATCAAACACTCTATTTGTAAGCACCTAGTAGATAATTAGGTGATAAGTAACAGTCAGCATGGATTTGTCAAGAACAAATCATGTCAAACCAACCTAATAGCTTTCTTTGACAGAGTAACAAGCCTTGTGGATGGGACGGGGGTAGCTGTAGATGTGATATATCTCAGCTTTAGAAAGGCTTTTGATACGGTCTCACATGACCCTCTCATAAGTAAACTAGGGAAATATAGCCTAAATGAATCTACTATAAAGTGGGTGCACAACTTATTAGAAAAATCACACTCAAAATAGTTAACAGTGATTCACAATTACGCTGGAACGGGATACTGAGTGGGGTACCACAGGGATCTGTCCTGGGTCTGGTTCTGTTCAATATCTTTATAAATAATTTGGATAATGGCATAGAAGGCACAATAATAAAATCTGTGGACACAAAGCTGGGAGGGGTTGAAAGTGCTTTGGAGGACAGGATTACAATTCAAAGTGATCTTGACAAGGTGGAGAAATGGTCTGAATAAAATAGGATGAAATTCAATAAAGACAAATTTAAAGTACTCCACTTAGGAAGGAACAATCAGTTGCACAAATACAAAATGGGAAATGACTGCCTAGGAAGGAGTACTGCAGAAAAGGATGTGGGGTTTATAGCGGAACAAACTAAAATATGAGTCAATGTAATACTGTTGCAAAAAAAGCATACATTCTGGAATACATTAGCAGAAATGTTGTAAGCAAGACATGAGAAGTAATTCTTTCACTCTACTCAGCACTGATAAGACCTGTGCTGGAGTACTGTGTCCAGTTCTGGGCACCACACATCAGGAAAGATGTGGACAAATTGGGGTAAGTCCAGAGGAGAGCAACAAAGATGATTAAAGGTCTAGAAAACATGACCTACGCAAAAAATTACCCAAAAAATGGTTTTGTTTAGTCTGGAGAAGAGAAGACAGAGGCAGGGCATGATAACAGTCTTCAAGTACATAAGAGGCTGTTACAAAGAGGAAAATGATAAATTATTCTCCTTAGGCATTGAGTACAAAACAAGAAGTAGTGAGCTTAAATTGCAGCAAGAAAGAGTTAGGTTAGACATTAGAAAAAACATTCTAATTGTTGTAAAGGTAGTTAAGCACCGGAACAAATAACCTAGGCAGGTTGTGGAATCTGTCACTAGAGGTTTTTAAGACCAGGTTAGACAAACACTGGTCAGGGTGGTCTAAATAATACTTAGTCTGACTTCAGTGCAGGGGTCTCGACTAAATGACTTATTGAGGCTTGTAACAGGGTCAGCACCCACCTCTCATGAGCGCCCTCTCTGGTTGTGTGCATCCACAGTCTTTAAACCAGTCCCAGCCCCGCCATCAGGCTGTACCTGCAGGGCTTCCTCCCTGGAGGCAATGATTTTGCCCTCTTAGTCTGTTTTGGCCCCAGTCTTCAGCTGGGCCTCCCAACAGTTCAGTCCCCTTCTGAGGGTTTACTGATGTCTAATTGTAGGCGCTTCCCCAGTGGCCTATGGGAGGGACCCCCCCGGGAGGGACCCCCCCCCCCGCCGAGTGCCGCGCCGCCGACCCCCCCCCCCAAGCGCCGGGCCGCCGAAACCCCCGCCCCCGAGCGCTGCGCCGGGCCGCCGAAACCCCTGCCCCTCCCCCGATTGCCGCGCCGGGCCGGCCAAACCTCCCCCCCCCCCAGCGCCGGGCCGCCCAAACCCCCGCCCCCCCCCGGAGCACCGCGCCAGGCCACCCAAACCCCCGCCCCCCCCGGAGCGCCGCGCCAGGCCACCCAAACCCCCGCCCCCAAGCACCGCACCACCGAAGCCCCTGCCCCCCCCAGCGCCGCGCCACCGAAACAAAAACAACAAAAAAACCCCTCGAGCGCTGCCCCGCGAACAAAAACAAAAACACTGCGAGCGCCCCCCGCCACCCCAACATTGGCCGACCCTTATAAGGTGCCGCCCCAAGCCCGTGCTTGGTCGGCTGGTGCCTGGAGCAGGCCCTGCCACCCACTACTCCAAACTCCAGGCTTCACCGATGTCTTACCCTTCGCTCAGGGCTCTTCTAAGCTGAGGCCCAGTAGCCACCCAGGAGTTCTTCCTTGCTCTCCTGATCCCTACTAGCACTGGGCCATCTGTTGTGCTGCAGTTCCCTCATCCAGCCACACTATTCACATTCCTCCAGCTCTAGTGAGGAACTGCATGGTCTCTGTAGTTCCTTTTTATAGGGCCCTCCTGGGCCTTGATTGCTGCTTCCTCTGTAGCCACTCTAGCCTGATTGGAGGACCTCTACACTGCTCCTTACCTAGGACTAGTGTGGCAGGACCCTGAGACCTCCAGCAGGGGGGCTCTGGGCCTAGTCCATCCCATCACAAAGTCCCTTCCAGTTCTACATTTCTATTATTTACAGATCCAGTTGAGGATCTGCCAAATTCCTGTATAAAACACAAAAGGAGTCTTCTAAACCCTCTTCCTAATCCCTCCCACAGCTGATGACTGAACTGAGCAGATGGACCATTAAAATAATAATTGCCTAAATAGAATTCAACATTGAATTGAATTTATGTTGTCTCATTACTTAGTTTGGGTTGTTGTTTGTTATATGGTATTCTCATTTGTATTTAAATGCTATCTGATGCATACAGAACAAGGATGGTCCAGTGTTTAGGCACTAGCCTCAGGAAATGGGTTTAAATCCCTGCTCCATCACAGACTTCCTGTGTGAGCTGGGTCAGCCTCTGTACCTCCATTCCCCATCTGTAAAATGGGGATAGCAGCACTTCCCTACTTCACAAAGGTGTTGTGAGGAGATATACATTGTGAGGCACTCAAATATTATGGTGATGGGGGCCATAGAAGTACCATAGATGGAACAAAAGAACACTAGGAGTGCGATTTGCAAAATAGTTCAGGACTATCTTAGCTGCTCCCATGGAAGTTAATGGTAAAATAAATTAGAGTTAGGATTTTCAGTTGTTCACTGATGCCCTATCCTCGAGGGTAGGATTAACCTCTAGATCCAAGCGTCACATACGCTCTTGAAGAAACTAGCACGTAACATAAACACTGAATTTTGCCCCAAATATTTAGCGGGGTTCATTACTTGTGGAATCTGCCCTTTCTACTGAATGACATAGAGGGAGGTGAAGCATATTAACTGCACAGAAATTAAACTGGAGAGAAAGCTCAGAGGGGAAGTGGTTTTCAGAGCCAGGAAGAGCTAGGTGAATTTTTTTGAATAGTTCATTTGACAAATCATGCAATTTCTGTTGGCTCATAACTATTCATGAATTTTTACACAAGTTTACAAAATACTTTGACAACTTTTTTTCCCCCTTCAGAACTTAAACAGCATTCATAAATAGCAAGAGGAGGTGAAAGTGGCTCCCTTATTCCCAGGGATTAGGGCACTCACCTGATAAGTGAGAGACCCAGGTTCAATTCTCCCTTTTGCCTTATGTGAAGTAGGAATCTGAATTTAGGTGTTCCCCAGTGCAGTGAGTGCCTTAACCAGTGGCCTATGGGATATTTTTGGTGTAGGTCTCTCTCAGTCTCTCCTGTTAAAGCTGTTCCACTTTGTACAAATAATTAAACAGTCACTGGAGGAAGGACATAAACCTAGATCTCCTACTGCCTAGGTGAGCAGCCTAACCAGTGAGCTACAGCGTCACTCACTCTTTGATCCCCTGACTATTCAAGTGTTTTATACAAAATAGAACCGCTTCAGCAGGAGACCCCATAGTCCAGTGGTTAGGGCGTCTGCCTATTGTGTGTGAGACCCAAGGTCAGATACCTGCTGTACAGGAGAGAAACTGAACCTGAATCACACACATCCCAAGTGAGTATCTTAATCTCTTTGCTAAAAGTCATTGGGGAGGGGAGAAACTGCTTCCTTCTATTTTGTGAATCTAGCCCTTCATTTCCTTTGCTTTTATTTTAAACAGCGCCTGGAAACAAAACAAAACATTTCATTCAACCTGAAATGAAGTTTGTCAACCTTTTCTGATTTGCCAACATTTTTTGGGATGTTTGGTTTCAGTTTGACCTAAACTGAATTATTTCTTTTTTATTTTGGGGGAACTGCCAGCAAACTGTAAAATCAGTTATTTGCCCCATTCTAGAGCCAGCATAGCCCAGGCACTTGAACATGCATTCCAATATATGCATAGTTTGGGGAGATGTAGCTAGTCTGAAGGAGTGAGGTAGAATCCATTCTGTACGCAAGCATACTGCTGTGGTCAAGTTATGAAGAAAACACTGCTAACTCACTCATAAGATAACGCTTATTGAGCTGGCTGTACAAAATGTTTTCAGATGTCTGAAGCTACTCATAGACTCATAGACTTTAAGGTCAGAAGGGACCATTATGGTCATCTAGTCTGACCTCCCGCATGATGCAGGCCACAAAAGCTGACCCACCCACTTTCCCTTAACTCAGCTGTTGAAGTCTCCAGATCGTGATTTAAAGACTTCAAGTCACAGAGAATCCTCCAGCTTGCGACCCCTGCCCCATGCTGCGGAGGAAGGCGAAAAACCTCCAGGGCCTCTGCCAATCTACCCTGGAGGAAAATTCCTTCCCGACCCCAAATATGGCGATCAGTAGAACCCCGAGCATACAGGCAAGATTCTCCATCCGGACCCTCATTTTACCAGCGATGGCACGTTATTGCCTAATTGACTAAAATCATGTTATCCCATCAAACCATTCCCTCCATAAACTTATCTAGCCTAATCTTGAAGCCAGAGAGGTCTTTTGCCCCCACCGTTTCCCTCGGAAGGCTGTTCCAAAATTTCACCCCTCTGACGGTTAGAAACCTTCGTCTGATTTCAAGCCTAAACTTCCCCACGGCCAGTTTATATCCATTTGTTCTCGTGTCCACATTGGTACTGAGCTGAAATAATTCCTCTCCCTCCCTGGTATTTATCCCTCTGATATATTTAAAGAGAGCAATCATATCTCCCCTCAGCCTTCTTTTGGTTAGGCTAAACAAACCGAGCTCCTCGAGTCTCCTTTCATAGGAAAGGTTTTCCATTCCTCGGATCATCCTAGTGGCCCTTCTCTGTACCCGTTCCAGTTTGAGTTCATCCTTTTTAAACATAGGAGACCAGAACTGCACACAGTACTCCAAATGAGGTCTCACCAGCGCCTTGTATAACAGAAGCAGCACCTCCTTGTCCCTACTAGAAATACCTCGCCTAATGCATCCCAAGGTCGCATTAGCTTTTTTGACAGCCACGTCACATTGCCGACTCATAGTCATCCTGCGGTCAACCAGGACTCCGAGGTCCTTCTCCTCCTCCGTTACTTCCAACCGATGCGTCCCCAGCTTATAACTAAAATTCTTGTTAATCATCCCTAAATGCATCACCTTACACTTCTCACTATTAAATTTCATCCTATTACTATTGTTCTGGCATCCCTCCACCATATATCTAGCTGCCTGTGGAGCTTGGACATGAGGAGGCTGCAGCATAGTGCTACACCAGGTACCGGCACCAAACTCTTCTTCCCTCTAGTAGCTGGTCTGTGATATTGCATTGCGCTTCCACAGCTTCCCTGCTGCCACATCATGAATTCTCCCTGCCCTCATTAGATTTTTCATGCCAGGGATCTTTCTGTAGTATCAATCATTTTTCTATATTACCTATCACCAAGCACCGTAGGAGGCATAGAAGGCAGCTTGGAATTCTGGGATAATCCTATTAGCTGCATTTTTCTGCTCAGCTGATCAGTAGTGTAAGAATTAACATTTTAAACCTTCAAGTATCAGAATTAACAATTCATTGTTATGAATGAGGTAGCTTAACTTTCTCAGAGCTTTTTTTTCAGGCTGCTTGCAGATGGAGAAGGTAAGCCTGTTTTGGCTTATATTTGGTTTCTGTTTTCAAAGTTATCTTCACAGTCAGAAAGGCTAAAAAAAAATATCAAGGTTTAAAAAAAAAAGCTTAAACTCTGAAGCACATTTCTGCATCAAGTGGGAGATCGTATAGCTAATGCAAGGGCTGTAGAATTGCAGACCACAGGGGTTCCTGCCTGTCACAGTAGCATCTAAGGTCCACTGACTTTTGCTCCCACTAACAATTCAGGATGCATAATTTTTAGGGGAATCCAAAGCATGCAGCAACATGCTATATAACTTCTAATATTTCCCATACCTTTCACACTTACCCACAGTGACCACTGCAATGCAGACCCATATTACTTTACAAGGCAGTAGTGTGAGATTCAGTATAATGGTTCAATGAGAGAACAATGTTATATTGAGGGGTTTAAAAACAAACAAACAGTAATTTGAGAATCTAAGGCTCTTCTGATGCTATTTAGTAAGCTAAGAGGCCAGTGCCAGGATCCACGCTAATGGGTTTTATGCTGATTTTAAAAGAGCTGTGGAGTCTTCGGGCAGGGAGAAGGTGTGACTGTATCCCCTTGAAGTTTTCCCATTCACAGGGTACCTGGAAGTCACTGGGGTTTCCATGACCTTCTCTTGTGTTGTTGGGGGAGGCGAGAGAGAGAGAGGAAGATATTATAAATAATTTAAGTGAAGAAAAGTTACAAGCCTGCTACTTCTCAACTAAATGGAAATGGCAGGAAAGCCTAAATAGTTTCAGGTACTTTAAATAAGTAGATCCCATGGTGGTAATTTGGCAACTGGCTGCTTTTACATCAATATATCCTACTGGGGGAGTGGGAGCATCTTTTCAGATATTTATACAAGTGGGCAAATACACTGTTTTGCATTATAGTTCATCCTGGGTTGTAGCTAGGATACTGTATTCACTCTTAGCACAAGCCACTGCAGGCTCCAAGCTACCACAACCCCCTTTCTGATGGGTAGGGAAAAGCAGATGAGCTAATCAGTCAGGCCTGCTGAGGAGAGGGACAGACCAAGGCACCTGGTAAATGTGAAGTAACAATTTGATTTAGTGGATATATGTTAATATAACACCAGAGACTGAGATGAGATTCTGGCCCACGTTTTCTTAAAATGGTCATGTAGGTTAACAAGCCAAGCGTTAGAGTTAATCAAAGGATATTTTTTGTTACCATGGGCTTTACAGAATTTTGACAGTTGTACAATCTAAACTTGATCATCAACAACATTCTGGATGATCACAAGTTAAAAACTGGAGAGGCTATATGTACCGACAGGTTTTTCAGGTACTGACATTCCTCAAAAGACATACTGGTAGGGAAGCATATACTTTGGGTAAATGAATCATCTCCCAGCTGAGGTTCATCCAAAACTCACAGTGAGTAACTTTGCTGTAAAATGCTCAGGAGCCTGATTCAAACAACGCAAAGCAAGGGATGGCTGAACATAACAGAAAAGGGTGCTAAAAGAATTAGAGGATTACAAACTCACTTTCCCTTTCACTTCCTCCTTCCTTGGGGCATATTTTTAGAATTCAGCACTTGATCTGCACTAAAACATTCACACAGCAACATCTAATTTCACTAACTCCACAGTCAGGATATCATTCATGGGTCCACAAATTTGCAACACCACTAGCCCAAAACAAGGCCAGTACAGGGAAAGCTCAGTAGCAGCTGCATAACAGCCATCTGCTGATAGCTGCAGACTGGGGATACCTGACTGTCCCTCAGACCTAGGGGCATATGGCTGTATATACAGCCCACTTCAGCTGTGCCTTCATTTCTGAGATTTCACCAACAACTCATAATAACAAGTGCAAAATATTTAAAATGTGCTTACTCTGTTAGCTATAGACAAGAGTGTCTCAAAGGAGATCACCTCTCTTTCCTGATTTTGACTGAAGATGGGCCTCTTATTCTAGGTTTCCTTAATGGGCTCATTAAGGCAATGGAGTACATCTGCCCTGAATAGCTGGCTGACTGACAAGCATCAACTGCTTTCCATTAGATCTAGACAAGCTGGAGAGGGAGTATCATCTGCCCACGCACACTTCAGGCATTCCAATTATAGGTGAGACCTGGCTAGCATTGGGAACACTCAATTTAAATCATTTTAATTCCCCAAGAGCAATAGGTGAATTCTGAAAAACCACAAGTGATCTGTATACACCCAGCTGTGGGGCCTGGTCAACTGGTCAGCCTGTAGTTTTTAATAAGAACAAAGAGTGTTTTTTATTGTTGAACATCGACAGAGTGTTTCTAGGATGATAGGATTCCCCATAAAGGGCTTGTACAATTTATCACAGAGAATTTTTTTTCTCAGTCATGCATTTTGTTTCCAAAGGTTCTCAACCCTTCATGGACTTCCCTGGGTGTGGTTCAAACTTGCAAGAGCCTATGTAGAAGGCAGGGCAGAACTTCCTGACTGAACTTCCCCAGAGCAGTCTAAATGTTCGTTTGTTCAGGTGGTAGTCTTAAGACCTTGATTCACTCTTTAATTCAGGACTATCTTTTTAACTATGTAGCTGTCATCTATCTCCCTCTCACTCCAAAGCAAGAGCCTCCATCCCAATACTCACTCTGGACAAAGGAATCATAGGCATCCTAGTCTGAAAAGACATTTATTTACCTAGTCTATCTTCTGCCAGTGCAAGATTTTTCACTGTTTTCTGATGCTTTATCCGAACTTTCTTTTTAAAGGAATATTTCTCTGGGATGACAACTCTGTCTTTTAGTAGGTTGCTAGTGAAATATACTCCCAGCTCCAAGGAGACCAAAGCAATTTCAATTCTAAACTGACTCCAAAAATGAGGTCTCCAGTGTGATAGCTGTAACAGTAGCATGACAAGTGAGATGAATTTCTTTGCTGGGCCTCTGCTTTCATTGGATTCTGTTGAATTGAGGAGAATCTACCAGACCATCCTTTTTCCATTTAATTTTTGTTACCTAATAATTTGAGTCCATCAGTATCAATGTGCAATTAATAAATCTTACACTAGTTTTCTAAATAACTTTATTATAGAGTTTGACTTTATATATAAAAACAGGTTTCAGAGTAGCAGCCGTGTTAGTCTGTATCCGCAAAAATAACAGGAGTACTTGTGGCACCTTAGAGACTAACAAATTTATTAGAGCATAAGCTTTCGTGGGCTACAACCCACTTCTTCGGATGCATATAGAGTGAACCATATATTGAGGAGATATATATACACACACATACAGAGAGCATGAACAGGTGGGAGTTGTCTTACCAACTCTGAGAGGCCAATTAAGTAAGAGAAAAAAAACTTTTGAAGTGATAATCAAGATGGTTCAGTACAGACAGTTTGATAAGAAGCAAGTGTGAAAATACTTACAAGGGGAGATAGATTCAATGTTTGTAATGGCTCAGCCATTCCCAATCCCTATTTAGCCCTGAGTTGATTGTGTCTAGTTTGCATATCAATTCCAGCTCAGCAGTCTCTCGTTGGAGTCTGTTTTTGAAGTTTTTCTGTTTTAAGATAGCCACCCGCAGGTCTGTCAAAGAATGGCCAGACAGGTTAAAGTGTTCTCCCACTGGTTTTTGAGTATTATGATTCCTGATGTCAGATTTGTGTCCATTAATTCTTTTGCGTAGAGACTGTCCGGTTTGGCCAATGTACATGGCAGAGGGGCATTGCTGGCACATGATGGCATATATCACATTGGTAGATGTGCAGGTGAACGAGCCACTGATGGTATAGCTGATGTGATTAGGCCCTATGATGGTGTCACTTGAATAGATATGTGGACAGAGTTGGCATCGGGCTTTGTTACAAGGATAGGTTCCTGGGTCAGTGTTTTTGTTCAGTGATGTGTGGTTGCTGGTGAGTATTTGCTTTAGGTTGGGGGGTTGTCTGTAAGCGAGGACAGGTCTGTCTCCCAAGATCTGTGAGAGTAAAGGATCATACTCAAAAACCAGTGGGAGAACACTTTAACCTGTCTGGCCATTCTTTGACAGACCTGCGGGTGGCTATCTTAAAACAGAAAAACTTCAAAAACAGACTCCAACGAGAGACTGCTGAGCTGGAATTGATATGCAAACTAGACACAATCAACTCAGGGCTAAATAGGGATTGGGAATGGCTGAGCCATTACAAACATTGAATCTATCTCCCCTTGTAAGTATTTTCACACTTGCTTCTTATCAAACTGTCTGTACTGAACCATCTTGATTATCACTTCAAAAGTTTTTTTTCTCTTACTTAATTGGCCTCTCAGAGTTGGTAAGACAACTCCCACCTGTTCATGCTCTCTGTATGTGTGTGTATATATATCTCCTCAATATATGGTTCACTCTATATGCATCCGAAGAAGTGGGTTGTAGCCCACGAAAGCTTATGCTCTAATAAATTTGTTAGTCTCTAAGGTGCCACAAGTACTCCTGTTATTTTTATATAAAAACATAATGTATATTCTTTTTGCCTACCCATTTAATTATGTACTTTTCTGTAACCAGCCCTTTGAAACCCAAATGAAATATAGATGCAGAGTTAAGATCTTTCTTGTGGGGTAATAAAGTACCAACATTAAAACTTATAACATTGAAAGCGCCACAAGATGTGGAGGAATAAAATTACCTAACTTGGAGTTGCCCTGCCTGTCAGTCTGTCTAGTCTAATCTAAGAAAGTTAGATATACATGATTTTGTCTTTAAAAAATCATAAGTCAATATAAGCATGGAAAGGATTAAGATCAATAAACTGGGTAAGTACAGCATGTTAATCTTTTTTTAATTAAAAGAATTCACATTTGATTACTAATATACTTTATTGGAACAACTGACATATGCACCTCTTGTTACATTATATTTTTGTATGCTTACTTGATGTTTCTTAAGAAACATCTATCGTATCCTACCTGTTTTAATTACTTTCTATGTAGTGGCATTTCATGATGTTTCACAACTTCAGTCAAACTATTTTTTAAAAATGAGAACATTAGACTCAAGCCTACTCCCACTGAGATCAAATAGGGTAGTACTTGGACAGTGAAAAGAGTATCATCAATAGCAAAACCAGGAATAAAGACGCATGCAATACATTGAATGTGAAAGAGCAGAGGTGTTGTGATGCTTCTGGAGATTCATATTCTTAACTATTTTCTCATCTTTATTTTACATTAATAGGAAAGAGACGAAAGAATGACAGAGAGAGTAGCAGGCATCCATGCCTGACCTTGCATTAGAGGAACCCTTGAACACCAAATACTGCTAGAAAACTATAGCCCCTAACTAAATATTATGACTGTTTCTTTAGTATTTGTATTACCATAGCCTAGGCTAGGGAGTCTGGGGATCCCAATCAAACACCCCATCGTGTCAGAGCTGTGCAAACAAGTAAAAGTAGGACAGTTCCTGCCCCAGGGAGTTTACAAGCTAGTTTTCTGACAGATGGCCTTATAATCTTTTTACTCTGTTAAGGATATATGTATATTTCTATTTTGCTACAGTAAATATAGGTTGAGCTTGAGCACTAACTTCATACTGGTGTCTGTACAGAGTTTGGAACTATTATTGACCCACAAGGCAATAAAGTATTGTTACAGTGATAAACAAAAACTAATACAAATTAGTAAAGTAACAATACTAAATAATAAAACATCTCGGTAGAACAAACAACAAATTCCAATGCACTTCCACTCAAGTGCACAAGTGCTCCTGGCCAACAAGTACCAGAGGGATGTTCTTTGAAATTCAGGAAGTACACAATCTGCTGATTCACATTGATCTGTTCTGACTTTATGAACTTCAGCAACTTAGTGCAAGTTTTGCACTTCACATCATAAATGGATCAAGACGAATAGTCAGGCTTCTCAATTCCATGTAGGAGAGACATAGCGTATTTATCATTGGAGCCATCGTCAACCAAGAGACATACCCACCTTCCTGTTGGTAGAGGGGAGGATGACTGTTTTGTAACAGAATCCCTCAGCAAATGCTGGAAGGGAAACTAAGTGGGCAAAGGAAGGAGAGAACTGTCATGAGACAGTTGGTAACAGATATGGCAACAGACTGACATGGCAACAGAACAAGTGTGAAAAACAGAGTAGTTTCTTTTAAGGTGTTTACTTAGTGGTTACTGCCTTGCAACCGTATAAGAAAGAGATTAAAAGACATAACAGATATGCCAGGAGACTGCACACCAACCTAAGGCACTCAGGACCTCAAGCCTTGTAAAACATTGTATCTTAGGATGAAACTATCTTCATTTAAAAAGCTCCATTTGGTTCAGAACACAGCAGCCCATTTATACAGCAATACCCGCTACACAGAGCGTGCTACCCAAGGTGCCCTCTTCATTGGTTCCCCACTGAATAATATCTCAAATTCAAGGTTTTGTTCCTCATCTTCAATTCCTCCATGAGACTGGTTACCTCCAAATTACCCGATGGACCATCTCACTGTAGGTGATTGTGACCTTTCATGACAACTGGGTTCCCCTGGAACAGTGCAGCAATCAAACTCAAAAGTGAGACTTGTGCATACAGGAGAGAGATTCCTTGGCAACTGGCCCTTGACTGTAAACTCACTTTCAGAAGAGACCAAGACGACCACAAACTTCAGCACCTTCCAAACAAAATGAAACCCCCCCCCACCACTTCTTTGACCTAACATTCCCAAAATCCCACCAAAATCACGCAATTAAATAAAACCAACTCCTGAGAGTAAGCAGCAAGGAGAAAGAAAATTAGAGGGGTTTTCTTGTGTTCATCTTAGTACATTTCCTAAAACTCTCAAATATGATGGTGGTGAGGGCATTTAGGAGACTCTAGATAAGTAAATAATAGGGTCTGATATAAAGCCTGCTAAAGTGAATGGCCGTCTTTCCAGACCCTTTAAACTGTGTTTGGAGCCCTTGCTGGAGAGCAGTGGAGAACTGACTGATCACATTGTGCTAGACTCTGCTCCATGATTCCATATGTTACGCTGTAAGACAAAAAATACATTAAATATGTTTTGCACTATTGCTTTTCCATGGAAGTAATTGCTGTAGAAATAGTAACTAGAAACAAATATGTACTGAAACTAATTTATACAAAAGTCTACTATAAATCCAGAAACAATTTAGGTAGAGTACGGTATCCTCCAAACTGCAAATTCAAATGCTGTAAAAAGAATGAAACAGGCTATAAATAAATGTTTGCTATACTCATGAATTGATTAAATAGAACAACTGTAATTTTATGGCACCAATTAAAACTAGTACTTTGGTCAGGCTAATGAAAACATGTATTTGCATAATTAAGCATAAGGTTAAGGAAACCAGAAATAAGTATGCAATAACTTCAAGTTTTATAATACATTTGCATACCCTATATTATTCAGGTTGGACTGCAGAATGAGGCACTTGGATTTTGTTAAAAAAAACATGACCAAGGTTTTACAAAGCCCAATATTAATAGAAAAATATGAAAAGTATTTTGTTTTGCATTTAAAGATTTCCTTGCTGAATAGGTACAAACACTGTGAGGGAACCCTCATCTCCTATAGACTTTTGCTTTGCCTTACAATGTAGCATTATTACTTTTGATGCTCCCACCACATCTTTTCTTGTAATGTGGATGCACTTTAGCCCTGCATTGTTTAAGACTCAGCCATTGCAGCATTATGCATGAGAAACAGAAAGTGAAAGGGACTAGTCAGTTGTCATCAATCAAACTGGATGAGGTGCACAAAGTTCACCTACATTATTATTATTATCTATTAGTATTACAATAGAGCTTAAAGACTCCAATCAAATTGGGGCCCCTTTGTGGTAGGCATTGTAAAAATATAAAATAAGAGGTCATCCCTGTATGGAAGAGTTACAATCTAACTAGACATGACAGACGACAGACACAGACACAACAAATAAGCAACTGGTAAAAGTTCAAAACTAATTTGTAAATAACTATTTCTCTGCAATTTCCCTTTGCCCCCGCTCCCCTCCCCGGCCAGGCTATCCCCTCGCCCCACACACACCTTTCCAGATGCCAAACTCTGCTCAGTCAGTGCTTGCCCGCTGTATCTTTCTTCCGCTCTTCTCCACCCGCACCCCAACAGAAATAGATTAATCCTACGTCTGGAAGGGAACAAAAAATAAGCCAATCCAAGAAGCAATGGAAAGCAAGGTCAGCTGATGCTGCCCTCCTTGTGGAGGGAGTGAAGGAAAGGACTCCACAGGGGGTGAGTATAAGACCCACATCATAAATGATGAAAAGTAAATTAGAATGTTTAAATTCTTTACATTTTAATAATTGAAGTTATTAACTCAGGCAAGGAATTATTTAAAAAAAAATTAAACCACATTAGGAATCCTTTAAGGCCCTAAGAAGCTACAGGTTATTTCTATGGCTGCAGGTGAATTTCCGCATAGGACTGTGGAATGCCAAATTGGGTGTATCACAGCACCCACTTTCAAGGAAAGAATTCCATCAAACATGAACTCTTTGGACAGGAGAACTATCATGACCTGCCTCAAAGTGAGCTCAGAAAGGTGAGATGGGCAAAGGAGATGGTGTTGGAGTACAGATCAGGTTCAGGTGTGAGAGTACAGCAGGGTTCAGTTGCACTCTGATAGCAACAAAATTTCACAAGCTGTTTGCACAAGAGTTCAGCCCAAAATGTTGGAAGTCCTGTCAGATCTGCTATGTTTGTGGAGATCTGTCATCTTGGGACAGGATCTCAGTTTGGTCACATCCATACACATAGTAGGAAATAGGCTTCTCCCAGGTCTGGCTCTATTATGGGTTGCCAGGCATCCAGTTTTTGACTGGAATGCCCGATCAAAAAGGGGTCCTGGTGGCTTCAGTCAGCACCACCGACTGAGCCGCTAAAAGTTGGGTTGGCGGTGCAGCGGAGCTAAGGCAGGCTCCATGTCTGTCCTGGCTCCGCGCAGCTCCCTGAAGCAGCCAGCATGTCCAGCTCCTAGGTGCAGGGATGGCCACAGGGGCTCCACGCATTACCCCCACCCCAAGCACTGGCTCCACAACTCCCATTGGCTGGGAACCGTGGCCAATGGGAGCTGCGTGGGCAGTGCACAGAGTCCCCTGGCCCTTCCACCAGGAGCCAGACATGCTGGCTGCTTCTGGGAGCTGCCCCAACCCCTTGCCCCAGCCCCGTCCACTCCAAACCCCTCAGCCCCAGCCCGGAGCCCCCTCCTATACCTCAAACCCCTCTTCCCTGGCCCCACCCGAGCCCACACCCCCAGCCAGAGCCCTCGCCCCCCTCTCACACCCCCTGCCCCAGCCTGAAGAAAGTGAGTAAGGGTAGGGAAGAGCAAGTGACCAAGGGAGGGGGTATGGAGTGAGCATGGGGTGGGGCCTCAAAGATGGGGCAGGGTCTCAGGGAAGAGGTGGGGCAATGGTGTTCGGTTTTGTGCGATTAGAAAGTTGACAACCCTAGGCTCCAACCAAGGACCAATTTCAAAAGGCTAAATTTAGAGCTCGGGATTTGAATCAGACTCCTAATCTCCACAACATTCAGACTTGTCCCATATCGATAGGAACATCACCTGACATCCTATCACAGGGGCAGAGTCTTCTTTAGTTGACTGAACATCTATCATCTGTGGAAGAAGTTCTATTTGTTCCCCTTAATAGGAAGGTAAAAGTTAATGGATGGCATAAAAATAATTCTTTCTAGCTAATACCCAGGAAAGAGAGAGAGAGAGAGAACGGAGAACAACCCTGGATCAAAAATTCAGCATCTCGTCCACAAAATTAGTAATTAGAAGGTGGAAATGCGATGCTCCAAAGATTAGGACTTCTCCTGACCCAGCAAGACAAGCTTTTCTTGCATGGTGGAAGGGTTGTTTCAAACCAGATACTTTCTCAAAATCACAAGATAGTTTGCTGTGCTAGCCTGTTACCCACTGTCTGTGCCTGCACAGGAGAATTACTATTTATACCCTTGGGCAGGAATTTGTGATGGTGAGTGAAAAAGAAGTGTATGTTTTGTGGCTACTGAACTGGGTTTATTGTTTTTGTTTTTGGAGGTCAGCCTCTGAGCTGAACATCATTGTTTTGGGCGGTGGGGGGGGAAGAGGGGAGTACTGTTAGGAAATAAAGCCAATTTGGGATCAGATTTTCAGTTAGCACCAGTAGCTAAGTAACTGCATCAATGCCTACAAAGATACGAATGTGCACTTACTAACTTTGGTAAATCTGAACCTTATTTCTATTTTATTTTCCCATTCTTATTTTTATCCTAGTTTCTCTCTTTCTCATTCATCCATCTTTCTTCCTGTCTGCTGCTATTAACGTAGTAACTAGTAATATAAGCTAAAAGTTCAGTACAGGTGAAGAGTGACAGTGTTATTTAGTTGACAAGTAGAACATCTCTTAAATTAGAGCTAAAAATACAACATGTGGCTGCTGCAAGTGCCATATATGGCAAGTGTCATATGTACACTGCTTTTCCTAAGACCTGAGCTGAGTGGTTTTTTATCTCCTCTGCTCCACTTGATGGTCTCATTAACACCTAGCCCTAGGGTATGTCTACACACCATTTTGGAGCAAGTTTCCCAGGCCAGGTCGACAGAACAGTGCTCTAAAAACAGCTGTATATACACAGTAACTTTGAAGTTGCTGCTCAGGCTGGAGCTTGGGCTCTGAAGCCACCTCCTCCTCCTTCAGAGCCACAACTTCAAAGCACTGCCTATACAGCTAAAGAGCTAGCACAAGCTGCTAAGCCACATCTGTCGACCCAAGCAGGGAGGCTTGGTCCTGCTCGCTCCAAAATGCTATGTAGACAGACCCCTGGGAGCCCAATCTGGTGAGTGCCAGCTGCAAGGTACAAAGTACCCGCTGTCATGTGACAATGGAAAACACTCACAGAAAGAGTCAGTTTCTTTTAACACTTGACATGGAATTTTATTAGAATAAGGAAAATAATAATATCCCTACCACTTCCCTCTATGTGTCTTGCTGTGCTTCAATGTAGATCTTTACCCTAAAACTTCTGCCTGGCTACTTTTTTTGAAAACAGTATACACATCTTGAAACGCTTAATTCCTATTGGTTTCAGAAAGAGCTGAAGGCTCTGAGCACCTCCCAGAATCAGATACTAAAAGAGTTAAGAGTTTATGGTCATCAAGGCAAAACTTTGCTGGACTACAGAATCAGGCCCCAAGTGTAAGGGATCCCTGCATGCAGGTTTTGGCAGCTAAGTAGAGAAGCTCATTTTAATTTTTCGTTTTTGTGTTAAAATGTCTTTATATGTAGACAAATCTACTTTAAATTTTCTATATTTTGTTATGGAGGAAATTCCAACCCTCCATTTGTACAATGTGTGCATGAGTAAATGATGGAACTACATGGGGAATGGAAAGAATGAAATTGAACGCAGCCTATGAGCAGGATTTGGGGTATCTTTGCAGATGCTAGTCTAGCCTCAGGGCTCCAATAAGAGCTGTACCTCACCCCCACAAATGGGGGCTGCAACTACTGGAGTTTTGTAGCTCTAGAAACAATGGTTACACCCACTCATCCTCTAGCCTGGCTCCAAATCCCTCTCTGCTCTGACCTATGCAGAAATGGCACAACCCCCTTGTCTGCTATGCCCATGCACAATTACCCCATCACTTAGGGCAGGTCTACACTTACTTCCTGGTCCGGCCGTAAGCAATCGATCTTCTGGGATCGATTTATCGCGTCTTGTCTAGACGCGATAAATCGATCCCGGATCGATCCCGGAAGTGCTCACCGTCGACGCCGGTACTCCAGCTCGGCGAGAGGAGTATGCGGCATCGACGGGGGAGCCTGCCTGCCGCGTCTGGACCCGCGGTAAGTTCGAACTAAGGTACTTCGAATTCAGGAATTTGCGTACCTTAGTTCGAAGTGGGGGGTTAGTGTGGACCAGGCCTTAGCTGTGCAAGAGAACCTTTGCAAGTGTTCCACCACCTTGAGGTTTAAAGTAGGAACTACAAAGCCCTAAGAGCATTTTTCCATACCTTAATCATTCTCATCACCCTCCTCTGACACTCCCCTCCCCCTCTAAGTCTGCACTATCCTGGTCTCAGAGAAGATATAGCAGAATTAGAGGTACTTAAGATAACTAGATACTGAATCAGTGTTGTTAAACTCTGTTTGTCTTCAAATACAAACTAATGTTTATTTCATAAGATGTAACACCTAGAAACTAGAAAATGAGGGTATTTGGTCAGCTTGACAAGTACAATCTTCCCTAGACATTTTTAAAGCTGTCTTCACTGATCATGGATTAAAAAACTGTGAAATTATTTCAGCCTTCAATTACAGTGAGTAATTAACATGCTACAATTCCAGGGCCACAATATCTTAAGAATCTTTGACAAAGAGTCTGAAAAATATAACAAAGAGAAAGTGAAAATTAGTTTTGGTTGATAGCTCTAGAAAAGTCAAGTCTTTTTCACTAATACATATAGGCAGCAACAAAATGAATCCGGGTTCCTGGTTGGAAAATCCTTCAGAGCATGTGTACTATTACATTGTTCAGTAGTAAGTTAGGCATTTCATAATTCTACTGTATTGCATGATTTATAATAATAGTTGTGTTTCCCATCTTGCAAGCATTCTTATCCTTTAAACTGCCTAGGGTCATTTAGCAGAGACCAGTTTTTATATGTAAGAAAATACATGATTTGTAAACAATACTCCTTAGCCATTTTATTGTTACTTCGACCATGTGATATGTAAGAAAGCATTATTAATGTTAAGGACGTAACATTATTTCACTTAACAGTGACTACTGTAGATAATCTATTTAGTTGTCTCTATTAAAATAATACTCTATAAATGGTACATGTAACTAATTTAAATAAACGCCCCCACCATTCCTCAATCCATATTTGTTTCTTCTACCCACCTGCGATATCCTCTCTTAAACTAAGGGTGCAAGTTCATTGGGGCAGGGATGCTTTTTCCATTCTAAATCTGTAGTGTGTGAAGTCACAAGCAGGTTAGAGACTCTAGGTATTACTGTAATACAAATAAAAAGATGGAATAAAGTAGTGGCAAGAGAGCTACATTAACGGATGTCAAATAAGATAGAGAGCTTTTGAAAGTAGTAGAATGACACCTTATATTAGTTAGAGAATCACAATACTCAGCTGTAATATGGAATATTATGTAAAGCTAAAAAGATGGATGATTTGAAAGGAATAACAATGACATATAGAAAGATTACAGAGATACAGTACCACATGTCCCCAGTCTGAATGACAGGCTATTAGCTATAAAACTCAAGACTGACTGTCTTTTTGTTCTGTTTGTACAGTGCCTAGCACGATGAGGTGCTGATGCTGTGGTAGTGCAAACAGATAATAGGAATAGTAAATACATTCTCGGAGAGTTCCACTCAAATACTGTAGCTTAAAACTTCCAAACAGAATCTGCCTGTTGAGATCTAATGTCTATTTTGTTGTTAAGACAGTAAATGGAATCTTGGCCCCATTGAAGTTAGTGGCAAAACTCCCAATGAATCCAATGGCTCCAGGATTTTGCTCTAGATGGCCAGATTATAAGCACTGGAACCGAAAGAAGTTCAAAGAGGTAGCAGGTAAGTGACAGGTCATCAGGCTGGGCAGTATTCAGGAGCATCATTAGTACCTTAAATTGCAGGCTCTTTGAGACAAGGAACATGTTTTTGTTCTGTGTTTGTACAGGGCCATGCCTCGGGCTCTAAGGTGCTACAATAATAGAAACAAATAATAATAATAGCTTGGGCTTGTAAGTGATCTGATAGTTTTTCTCTGCTGCAGGCTATCTGAAAGCAGGCTGCTCCCTTTAACGTAGTACTATTTCAGCAGCACTATAATAACATGCACTAGGACAGTGTTTTTCAACCACTGTTCCGCGGCACACTAGTGTGCCGCGAGATGTTGCCTGGTGTGCCGTGGGAAAAAAATATTAAACCATGCTTGAATGTCGGAACTGGTTACTAAAATTTTTGAATCCCACCACTGATGTTAAGGACTATAAATAGCTCAGAATATCAGCTTTGTGTTCAGCCAAACAGGCCCAGGTTGCGCACTGAATAAAGTATTTTATAATTTTTCATATTTCTGTTTACTTACTATTTCATAATAAAGTAATTATAAAATACTTTCTTTGTGTTTATTTGATTCCTATTCAAGAGAATTACTTTATATATAGTCAATATAGGCACAGAGTTAAATTTTTTAACATTTTCTAATGGTGGTGTGCCTCGTGATTTTTTTCATGAAACAAGTGTGCCTTTGCCCAAAAAAAGGTTGAAAAACACTGCACTAGGAAACTTTAGTGAGTACCAGCAAAGTCTACACAGGCCAGTTAGTGCGCAGCACATGATGTGCTTTAGAATTCACACGCCTTCAGAGTGCATTGCTATACAGTGTAGACTAGGTCTTATTCAACACAAGGTATAATATAATTTCACCTTTGTTAGACAAAGTCAAACCCTAGCTGTGTCTGAACAAAAGGAGAGAGAGAGACAGACAGACAAGCCTTTACATATATTGCAGGTCCTGTAAAACAGAGGAGACCCAGAGAAGCAAGGTTTGTATGGAGTAGAGAGAAGTGGGACAGGCAGTGGAGGAGAGATGGTGATTTGAGGTCATTAAGAAGCACAGTTTTTATAATTGTACAATATTTTATTATGCTACTGTTTCTGTTTCCCCTCTTACTGGAATTTCACCTTCCTAAGTTTCAGGCCTATTGAACTCTAGATTTATCCAAACTGCATTTCTTTAATGGACACAATAATAAAAAATTATACCACTAGATAAGCAACCTCTTCTCCCCCACCCCTATTTGTAAATGTTTCTCTTAACTCCCACATCACCAGAATCTACATTTGGTATTGAAAAATTGGCTCACTTTTAAAAGATGCTACTCAGGTCTGGAGGCAGGGAAGAAAAGAGTTACAAGTTTAGGTACAAGTCGCTAAATATGTTAAAACACTATCAAACTTACTTTAAATAATATGCTTTTCTAATAAAAACTGCATCACTTGTTTGCCTGAAGTTATAACATTATTACAGATAGATCAGTATTTATTACTATTATATAAAGCAAAGTTGGAAGTGTTTTACATCATATTTCTAAGGTTGCTTAAACATCCATATAATTGAAGATGCCCTGAACCATAGCATTCAGATCCAAATCTAAGTTCAGACTCTAACTTCCTACAAATTCCAAAGCATTCAGATCAGAAATTCTGATCCGGGCCCATCTATGCATGTAGTTTTGCAACAGAAACTACGATCTGTTGACTAGGATCCAATCTTGCAAATAACCATGTAAGTAACTTTACTCGCTGAGTGGTTGAATTGAGTTTAATGGGACTACTTGTCTGCTCCAGCTTATTTCAGAGGTCAAACCAGGCCATAGTATCTCCAGGAGTCATGAGAGTGCCAAGAGGGTATACAGCTGTAACATTTAAAATACATAATATAAAGGTTTTTTTGCATAATGCAGGAAGTTATATTATCTTGTACTGCTGCCTCCCGATAATGAAAGTATGGGATGACATAGTAAGAACAAGAGCAAATCTTGAGTAGTCTACAATGTTATCAATACAGCAAGACATTTTTGTCATCGTGCATAGTTTTCCTCAAACTTTTAAAATATTAGAGTTCATTTTTAACATTTTAAGCTGCCTAAAAAAGCAATGTGTAGTCACCCAGCAGCAGAATCAGCATGCAATAGCCATCCACAAAGAGAAAAAGGAGCTAGAGAGATATTTTGGCCTTTGATCTAAATATACTGGGTGATGTACTGTAGAGTGTCAGGTAAAGGTTGTGCATGTTTTATAATACTGGGAGAGATGCATACCTGAGGCTGAAAGGGAAAAGGTTAGCAAAATGGAAAGAGAGAGAGAGAAAGAGAATTATGACAACAGTTATTATGGTAGGTGAAAATTGAAGGTGATGAAGAGGTTTTGTACTGAATATACAGTGTGAAAGACTGCTAGATAGTCAAGGTATATTAGGCCAGATTCTGATCTCAATTACACTGGTATATTCTCAGCAGAATCTCACCCACTGAAGTATTTTCTTTATTAGAAAGTAGGTTAGACCATTAAATGCTCTATTGAATAAAATATTGTAACTGACAATCATGCATAATAATTTATTCACTTGTCTTAAACCTCAGTGGACCAGACAGGAGCCTTTCAAGAACTTTCTGAATTTATATACTTTTGCAAATGATAATGATCCTCTCCCCCTGTAAGTTTTACCTTTGTACCTCTGTTTTAGGAATATCTTGTGAATTTTTAATTTATTGTAATAATATAGAAGGCAGCAAAACAGTGTTCATAATTTTATTGGGTTTTATTTAGTCTGAAGTTGATAGGTACAATGCCAGTAACTCTGGTGGTTGCATTGCAGTTCTGTTGTCACTAAAAATAGTTACAGTTTCTATCACCATGACTTACACAAAAACTGCATGCAAATGACACAGTGCTTTATAGAAAATAGACAATCATTTTATTCATGAGTTATGCACAACTAGTTTTTTTAGTTACTATTGATTTAAATCAACTACAGAACCTGAGAAGCTTAAATATTGAGTAACACTGTCTCTATAGGCAAGTCAAATTAAATGGCAGTACTAATCACAAGTTTTGGATACACTAAACAATATTAATCTCATAGAATTATAGAAAAATAAACATTTTCACATATGCACTTGAAACACACTGTAGTCCAAATTCACAAAACATTAAGCATGTAAATCACATTTTATTCCTTCATATTAGTTTGAAATGATGATGCCAATACAATTTACACCCCAGACATAACATTGTGTAACAGATACAGATTAAGTGGTCAAATTATCAATGGTGACAAAAACATCTGGAGTTAAAAATAATACAGCAAATGTAAGAGTGATAAAACGCTGCAAGTCAAGCTACTATACTGTAGTTAAGGATTTTTTAGTGGTTCTCAGACAACTTCCTTGTGAGGGTCAAATTCTGCCCTCGAATATGCATGCAAGACTCCCATTAATTACATGTACAAGAAGTAGCATGGTCAGCTGAATGAACACTGGTTTGGGAGTCAGAATCTAATTCTAATCCTGGCTCTGTTGCTGATTAACTGTATAGGCAATTTGCTTCACCTCTCTGTGTCAGTTTGCCTGTGTATAAAATAGGAATAATGATACTTACCTACATTAGAGAGGACTTAATGTTTGTATAACACCGCACTGAACATGTAAGCTATTATATGAATGCTAGGTATTATTAGTGCTAGAACTTCCAGATATATTTCATGGCATTGTGCCCACATAGGTACTCAGAAGCCATGCTCATGAGCATGAAATAAATGTCTAGAGAGAACTGCATGTAGAATTTACCCCATGGGGAAGCATATAGACTATCCAGCAAAACTTTACTTGAGGCAGAAAGTGGACACTATAACGCTTGGATATTAATGTGTACTAATTTACATTTTTGGAAAATGGGCAAGATGTTAGGACTACTTCCTTTGGCTGTGAGGAACACAGGAGACCAAATAAAAGACTAAAGCAATATGGGGCAAAAATGCCCCAGAAGCAGTGGGAGTAAGCCAAGCCAGGATAGCATGTTTTCCCCTTCTTCTGTGCCTAGGACCCAGAGGAACTCTACTCACTTTTGGGGATAGGCGGTGAGTGAATAAAAGGAACAGCCATTTTACATAGCATGTGCCTCTCAGAATCCAGTGGAAATGCAGTGGGCAAAAGGAGAAGGAGTTAATTCTCCACCCTGTGGTCTGCACAGAGGGGGAAAATAGCACAAGCTCAGTTTGAATGACCAGTAGCAACCCCACATCTCCTTAAGAAGCCATGCTGCCAGAAGGGAGGCATACTGGCCCTTGGCAGAGCTGTGGTGTACAGGTCCTGGGTCCCCTGCCTCCACTGTTCCCCCGTTTTTCCTCATGAGGGAAGGATTCAGTGGCATCTTGGCTATAGGAAAATCCCTACCATGGGTTTTAATGTTGCAATAGTGTAATGCGACCCTTAATAATAATAATATATGGAGATATACCTATCTCATAGAACTGGAAGGAACCTTGAAAGGTCATCGAGTCCAGTCCCCTGCCTTCACTAGCAGGACCAAGTACTGTCCCTGACAGGTTTTTTGGGTTTTTTTGTCCCAGTTCCCTAATTGGCCCCCTCAAGGATTGAACTCGCAACCCTGGGTTTAGCAGGCCAATGCTCAAACCACTGAGCTATAATAACATGCTTATTAGATGGTTCTATAAAATAATAACTCAATCCCAAATAATTCAATCCCAAATTCTGTCCTCAAATGCGCAGGGGAAGCTATCCCTAAATTCAATGGGAGTTACTCATGTGCATCCAGTGGCAGAATTTGGCACTTCGTGTCTTTAAAATTAAATTTTCATTAGGCTACTAATGCATAAACTGGACTCAAACCTGCTAGTTTAAAAACAACAAATTTAAATAGCCAAGATATCAAGCTATTGAAGTTTCTAAAGTGCCCACAGCCCACATATAGTAACCAGATTACCGTTGCTTCATTTTGTATTAGACATTATCCCTCCTGGGAGCACATGGGCATAAATGAGGCAAATTTGACCCCATGGAGCTATAAAATGCAAATATACCATGAACAGTCATTTGTTTCTGTATAGATCATTGTAGCTCTGTTTGGGTCAAATATTCATTTCTTTAAAAGTGTTTTTTTTTTTTTAAATAAAAAGTGTTTATCAAGAGCTTTTATGGATCTCTAAATAAATAAATGTATATTTAGAAGACTACCAGCAAAGATGCCAAGAGAAAATAGCTGGCTCAAGGTTCAAGTCCAGCCCATCACACTAAAGAGTTGTCAGTACTGTTAGGCAGACTTTGTGTAAGGAGGTGATTGCCTGAGTCCAAAAGCCCACTATCATCATTGTCACTAAATGGCATTATTCTCAGCAGTGTCAGCAAAGGTCTGAATGGAAATAAAAACTGTATTCTCCTCACATACCTAGAGGTGGTTCCACTAGGGTCAGCATGAGAGATGTGGTGAGAGGCACGTTAGGGGATTTTCTCTGCTGATGCTAGTGCTGTGAATAGATGGAGGGGGGTCCTTTGGTCTCAAGGCCTATCAGACTGGTTACCTTTCACTAGTATTAAATTCATTTTAATAAGATTAAATCCCAAATGGCAGTAGTGTTTACCAATATATTTGGCAAATTCCCCCAGGAGCTATGCCACACTGAGCAAGAAAACAATTTATTTCTGGTCCCATGACATCCAGCCCTGCGACAGTTGGCCAGATCCTCCTCGGATGTGATTACCCAACACACACCATGCTGTGATGTTGCAGGTACAAAGTAGTCATGCTGGAGCACTGAGTTAGAGTCACTCTTGTTATCCTGTGCCATGATTTTGCAGTAGCTCTATCTACTCTGAGGTGCAGAATGTGTGCCAAATACAGTAATGTTAAAAAAAAAAAAAGTGGGGACTTAACGTGAGATTCTGTGGACCAGCTCCATGTTCCAGCTGAACTCAGTGATAGTTGTGTCATCTCAGAATGGTGCATGTCAGGGACTCACATCAGAATAGGATGGTGGTACTGGTTGTTGGTAGTTCTGAATGTCACAGGACCTGAAAGAAGGAAAATAGAATAAGTTTTAAGATAAAAATGTACTTAATGCCCCTCCTAACTGCACCATGGAAATTTCCAGGGCATAACTGAGCTAAAGATACTGGAATGAGGTGCCTTGCCTCCGCAAGTCACCTTTAAAAAATAATCCTGATTACATACAATACTACCACAATGGACAATAGTGAGGTATTGGGCTGGTCTCTTTAAGTGAGTGTATGCAGGCAAGATGAGTAAAAATTAACTTTCCACTGTTGTGTGGAAGGCACAGCAGGAGTCCATGTTTGGAAACCAGTGTGCTGTAGGGAGAATGGTGTACCCCATAAAGGAGCAGAGCGGCGGGCATTCTGCCACTTAAGGAGGGTAAATATTGCCTTCGAGTTTCCCATAGAGTTGTGCAGATCCTCCCTGCCCCTCATTATGAGCTGTACCTATGTGTTACAATTGTATCCCTAAAATTTTGTTGCTGCTCTTGATTTTTAAGGTCTAATATACATTAATGAATAGCCAATATGGTTTAGCATAGTTTTGATACACATTTAAAAAAATAAAAGTAGGTTGATTATATGGTTTTTTTTAAAGTATCTAAATACAGACTTATCTGAATCTGAGGATTGACTATCTATTGAGTACGTGTGTTTCATGCTTCAAAAAGTTCCTAATTAGTGCAACATTTTATTCCCTAATTGAAGGAAAAAAGAAAAAAAAACCCACAAAACTGTAAAAATAACATGATTTTAAACCCATAAAAACCCATTCATTGCACGGTCTGCAAATCCATTCTGACACTATCCTTAATTCATCTGCCAAGCCCACCAGTGCATGTCTCAGTTAAGTGTGGTCTCATAAGTGCATAGTTACACACCTATGTACTGTGGGGCTGATTCTCATTCTCTGGCAGCGTAAAGGAGCCTTAGGCTTTGTCTCCACTAGCACTTTTGTCAGCAAAATTTTTGTCAGTCAGGGGTATGAAAACGGCGTAAGTTTCACAGAGAAAAGTGCCTGTGTGGACAGAGCTATGTCGGCGGGAGAGCTCTCTCCCACCGGCATAGAGCGGCTACACAGGAGACCTTACAGCAGCTCAGCTACAGCGGGATAGCTGTGCCACCGTAAGGTCTTTAAGGTAGTCTTAGCCTTATAAATGAGAACCAAGGTCTGTACATTCAACAATGTTTTGTCACAAAGAGGAGCATTAGCCTTGACTTTTTGCATTAGCTTTACATTTTCTTGGATTTATAGGATTAAATGAGATTTTTAGCATTACTGTAAAATATTATGCTTGCTAAACAGTAGCTTAATTTACGTGTAGACTGCACATCAACAGCAAATAGTAGTCCAAAATGTCTTGCATGGCTGGATCTGAGAGTTTATTATAAAAGATGTTCCATTAGAGTACAATTACAACAATTCAAACATGCCATTCTATTTTTTCCATTAATGCTCAATTATGAAAATATGAAAAACAGAATCATTTAAAATGTTATTAGACAACACTTCACATTTGTACTTAGTCTTCCAATAAATAAGTTAAATAAATAGTTTTTGCAGGTTAAGTAGTTTTATATTTCTGAATGTAAGCTGCTTAACAATGTAGTCAAGAGATCTCTAGAGCTATTCATTTTCTGCATGTAGTCAGTCCTTGGAAATTAATAAGCAAAATAGAAATAGTTTATTTTTATTCCTCGTATAAAGTTTGTGGGGGCTGAGGATTTGTTAAAACCATTTACTGATTACATATCACACCATTTTGTGCGCCAGATTCAATAATACTTTCAGACACATTTCAAACAATATCCATGTGAAATAAATAAGGTTTCGTTCCCCACAGATTCTGTCTGTGTTCAACTCCTCACTAACTGATGCATTACACAATGTATTATTCTGCCCAATTTTAGGTGACCCTTTTACACATTTGAGTGAGATAAATTATGAAGGTACCCACTCCCCAGCATGAAATTATTGGCAGTGTATTGCAACATTTTGTTGATACAGTAATTCTTTATTCACAGTAAAAAAAAGGTTGAAGTTTATCTTTTTTTTTTTTTTTCCCCTGATTCCAACAAATATTGTTCTTTAACCCATTTTGATAAGAATTTGCCTGGGAAACAGCTTGTTATCACACAAGATAAGAAAGTGAAAAATGCTTGTACCAAATGAAGGTTAAGATAATTCAAGCAACAAAGAGTCCTGTGGCACCTTATAGACTAACAGATGTATTGGAGCATAAGCTTTTGTGGGTGAATATCCAGTTCGTCAGACGCATGTGAATGAAGATGAAGAATCCATGTACACATGCGTCTGACGAAGTGGGTATTCACCCACGAAAGCTTATGCGCCAAAACATCTGTTAGTCTATAAGGTGCCACAGGACTCTTTGTTGCTTTTTACAGATCCAGACTAACACGGCTACCCCTCTGATACAAGATAATTCAAATATCTCTGGCTTTTATGTGGATAAAAATTGAAGTGTTTTCAATAATAGAGTTTGTTACCCATAAGAGAATTCACACAAACTTCCAGCATCAGATGCTGAGTGTCAGAGCCGCAGTGAAGTGTTGGCCAAAATTTGTAACTCTAAAGAGCAAGCCTCTTCCAAATCTGTAAATTTGGTCCTGCCATTTGCCCAAGCAGAGCCCATTCCTGCAGTCCTTATTCAGGTCCATTATTTGGTTCTTTCCACTGAAGACAATGAGGGTTTTACTTCAGCAAGGACTGAAATATTGGATATTTAGATATGCAGTGCCAATTTTTTGTACTCAGATTTGTAGGTGATATCTACACTCAAAATGTACTGCGATTGTGTGTGCATAGGTAGCTGCTTGCACAAAAAGCAAAATAGACATCAGTCTGTGTGCAAACATCCGGATGAAATTCTGACCCCTCTAAAATCAATAGCATTGACTTCAACATTGCCAAAATTTCACCCTTAGTTTTCACGTACAATCACAATAATTTGTGAGAGTCATAATACACATGGGCCTGGAACCTATCCTTATAGGAATCAAGCCTTCAGCGAAGATAGAACCAGAAAGGGCACCACTGAGCTACCAAAATATTATCATTTGCTCCAAAAGTAGAAGATACAGAAATCACAAGATAATGTTCAAGGTTGCTGCATCATGATCTTAATGTAAACAATTTTTTACAGTGTAAGTGTAAAAGAAGAGGCTATGGATGGAAGTATGGACAGAGGCCCAGAAAAGAAGTTTATTTTTCTTGGAGATTTTTTTTTTTTTTAAATCTGTTGTTATTAATGGAGAGAAATGAATTAATAACAGCAGCACATTTGAAACTATTATTTCCTCTATGGGCTTTGCTTTGTCTTATTTTATCTGTCCCCAATCAGAAAGATATACTATTGTGAGCATTTTTTTAAAAAAAGGTAAAAACAGAAATCTGATGCGTTTCCCCCCCTTTACGATTAATTTTTTTTTTTTTTACACTTACTTTGCTTAAGTTCACCTTAAACTCACAAAGTGAGACACTCCCCGACACAAAAAGAGCAAGGTTGCTGGCCGGTTCAGTAGATTTTCCCCAAACAGTCATGGCACTAGAGCATCTTACTGTGTTAAAAACGGACAGTTTTTTGTTTTGTTTTTTGCAACTGCTTGCAAATCTTTTGCATTCACAAACTCGTGTCTCCATTCACTTTATATTCTGCTAAAATATTGAGAGTCACTTCCTCGCTTTTTGATTGCACATTGAGCTCACTTCTTCTAGACGCTTTTCTGGTTGCCCTTGAAAGTCTACTTCTAAAGGTATCACCTGCCAAAAAATACAGAATAGGATCTACACAGCTGTTGAGACTAGCTAACCCCCTTGTCACTTGGTAAGTGGCATATACTTTGTCATTGAAGGCACACATTTGTGGAGTCTGAAAATCCAGTCTGGCTCTTAGATTCAATGTCTTCATCACATGAAAGGGAAGATAAGACACGGCAAAGACCATCAACACAATAATAACCAGGTAAATTGATTTTCTCCTAAGAGGAGAATTGTCCAAATCCTTGTAAATCAAAGCTTTCACTATTAGTCCGTAACAACCAAGAATCAATATAAATGGGATGCAGAATATAAACACAGTGGTGCACATGCTGTAAATGAAGTAACTTCTCAGATAATCATCAGATGTAGTATCATAACATGTAATGGTTTTATTTTTCCTTAGCCCAGTTCCAGAGTAGAACAATATAGGAGAAATCCCAGCTACAACAATGACCCAAACAAGGGTACTGATGTAAACAGCATTCTTTTTCTTCAGTCTCCCAAGTGATTTCAAAGGATACACTACCCCTGTGTATCTGTGCACACTGATGCAAGTCAGAAACAAAATGCTGCCATACAGGTTCACATGGAAGATGAACCTTTGCAGTTTGCACATGATATCTCCGAAGATCCAGTCAGTTTTATTGAAGTAATAAAAGATGAGGGCAGGGAGTGTCAAGACATACAAGAAATCAGCTAATGCCAGATTAAACATGTAAACTGAGATGCCACTCCAAGGCCTCATGTGGAAGACAAACATCCAGATCGCCACACTATTGCCCAGGAATCCAGAGATAAAGACTAGAATGTAGACAGTGGGCAGGTAATAGAACTGGAAGCCGGTTTTGGTTAGGGAACATTTGGTAGTGGCATTTCCCAGAATCCAGCCAGTGTTTGACAGAATGTTGGTTTCAGTCGCATTCAAAACAGCTGAAAAGAGGACTTCAGTCATGATCTCTCCACTAAAGTCAGACAGGTCTGGGGCTAAAGCAGCAACTGTCTCTGGGGGGACAAGAAAGCATCTAAAACAAAAAGGCAAAGAAAGACCCAGTTGGAACCTAGAATTTTTTGTTGTTGCTTTTATTCAAACATTGTCAGATGAAGAATCCATGTACACTTGTTCAATTTTATGCATCAATCATTCAATTATTTTTCTCTACGCAGTTTAGGTTAGCACAGGGCATGAACTTTTTCTATTAAATATTTAAACTTGCCAAGTGTCACACTTGGCCATGCAGCAAAGAGTTACAGATCCAGACTAACACGGCTACCCCTCTGATACTTGACACTTGGACATGACACAGGCACCCTCCCTCACCCCCAATGAAGACTGCAAGCATCCCTGCTAGAATTTAACACATCCAGATGGGCTGCTGGGAGTCAACAGGGTCCCGCTACAGATCCTTCTCCTCCTCCCTGCCACCAGGAGCTACGGTACAACAGGGGGGTCTTCAGGAAGCCAGGCCAACTTTCCTCTCCCTCCCTTGTTACTCCCCTTGCTAGACCCCAGCTGACATGAATCTGGCATGAGCAAAGAGGAAACAATGAGGGTAAGGAGGAAGTGGCAGCTGCACCAGTGCCCCAAGGATGGCCATCAGGGGCTGTCAGTGGTTGATGGGGAGATGATGGAATGGGGGTACAGACTGCATTGGGAGTAGAAAGGGGCAGGAACTGAAAGAGGGAAATGAAGCAGGCAGGAGCCAAAGTAGAGGAAAGGGGCGGGGGGGGAAAGACACACAAGGGAGGGATTAGGAACTGGCAGAAGAGGGGCTGACTGTGGCAAGGGCGGTAAGGGTGTCATAGAAGGGAGCAGGGGCTCAATAGAAGAGGGAGAGACAAGCTGAAGGAGGCTAACGGGGAGAAGAGAAGGGCAGACTAGGGGAGGCTAAAGGGGGCAGCGGCAGAAGAGGGAGTCTGCTCCAGGTTCCCGCCCAAAGCAGTGATTTGTATTGCCCCCTTGGGGTGAGCCTAGAGCCCCTCCAGAGGGACTCCCCTCCCCCGGGCAATCTCGCAGAGCTTCCGCTCTTCCATCCACCTCAGGCTTCGGGCTACCCCCAACCCCCGCCCCCGGGGGGCCCTTTAAGCGACCCCTTGCCCCGCAGCTCCCTCCACCTGCCCCGGCCGCCCGGCTACCCTTGGCGCCTTCTCCCTCCGCGGGGAGGACCAAGAGTCCCGGCCGCCGCTGGGGCAGGCGCACGGGGCAAGCCGTGGCGGGCTTGGGGCAGCCGCGCCAAACTTGTGGGCGCTGCCGGTGCCGCCTCGCGTGAGCGCGCCGGGGCAGGACGAAGCAACGGCCGACTTGCCCCGGGCACCGCCGCGCTCCCTGGGCGATCCTACCTTCCCGGCAGCTCCGCGGGTCCGCTCCTCGGAGATCCGGCCCCCGCCCTGCCGCCGCCTGCTCAGCCGCTCCGGAAGGCAGGAGAAGGGGCGCCCGGAGGGCGGCATGTGCCTCTCACTCCCCGCGCCGGCTGGGAGCGCAGGTCCCCGCCGTGCCACCTTGAAGGCTTGCCGCAGCCCCGCTCGGCACTAGGCGAGGGCGGAGGGAGCAGGAGGCGGGAGCGGGCTGAGGAGCAGAGTTCAGCCTCCTTAGGCGGCGGTAGAGCCGGGAGTGGCCGCCACCCACTCAGCCCCAGCCCAATCGCGGCTCCGCTCCGGCCCCGCTCCGGCCCCCCTCGGCTCCAAGCCCGGGAACAGGGGACGGAGCGCAGCACGCAGCAGCGGCTCCGGGAGAAGCTGCTTTCTGACGGGCGCGTGTTAGCTCAGCTCCACATACCCTCCCTTCTGCCACCCAGAGCGCTTTTTGGGGGTGGAAGAGGGGGAGAGAGATAGCAGGGAAGGATCCAGCAGTTATGGTTAGTTTCCTTGACCAGCTGGCTGTAGCTTTCAGAAGTGGGAAGGGAACGCACCGCCTAGCGAAGTTCCTGACACCCAGATAGTTGTTCTGCTACAAACAACAGCCATCCCTACAGATACAGAGCTGCACATAGACGGAAACCCCGCGCAGTCACATTTACAGAGATAGTTACACGCAGAGACCCCCCCCCCCCCACACACACACACCATCTTTACTAACATCTACGTTAATAATAAACCGCATTCTTGGCATGAACATGTGTCATTTTATCACAGCTCTATTTAACGCGATTACACACATGCATAACTTAAACCATAGACAGACTCACACACTGATATACGATAACACCCTCACAGGCACTGACAGGTAGATCATTGACACCCATTCACACACACTAACGCTCATTTACATACCCATAGGCACAGAACTACTCGGACAGGTGGGAACAAAACACCCCCTTTCAGGAGGCAGATGTAGAGAGAACATATGCAGACAACGGCTCCCTGTTAAACAAATGGGCCTGTTTTGTTTGTTTGTTTGTCCTTTAGATTTTACCTTGGGAGGCACTGCATTAAATTTAAAAATTAATTTGACTTTGTTCATGCCTGGGTTGTTTGACAATCGGGGAAAGATTCAGATTAATTCTTACCAGATCTGTGATTCTTCTAAGACCCGGAGACTTCTAAAAGTCTCTTTATTCATCTTAAAAGATTTGTAATTTTTGTCTTCAGTGAAACTTTTGAAGTATTAGTCAACAGTGGAAATGCCTGGAAAAAAATAATTTACAGGTACCGACTGTAAACAAAACACAGTATCCGCAGTCCTAGAAGTAAATGGTATGTTGCTCTCTAGTTTAACTTTGTGCACCAAGCATTTAATTTACTTTCCCAAAGTAACCTGCATTGTATTTTCTAGGTCAGAATGTTATTATTTTGTTTCCTTAACAAAACAGAATTCACTGGTTTCAGCCATCTGGTTTCTTGCTCCTGTGTTAGTAAAGTGTGTGATGTAATACGTACTACAGTCACATCCCTGCTAACTTGAAATACAGCCATAGTTTAGCACTATTACTATTTCTTGCATTATTTATGTATAAAATTTTCAAACTTGAAAGTCTTTCCAAATTACATAACTAATTTATTGGGAAAGCTTAGCAGGGAAACCATCCAAATGCTCTATGTCTCCAGGAATACACAAATGAATGCAGAGAGGAATTTGAAACTGGTCACTTCTTAGGGTAAGTTACACAAAAATATAGTTTTAAGCAATGTTTTGTTTCTCAATGATAGAACCTTATGCTTTCTATACATTTTGGTGGGTTGTTGTTTTTTTGTTTCTCTTTTGCAACATTTCAGTAGCTACAGACTTACTACTTTAAAGCTTTTTTTCCCCTCTCCATTTTATCCCAAATAAGGGAACATCTGAATAGTATGTACCATAAAAGTATAGTCTCATCTTACAAAATTGTTCATTGGTGTCCTCTCATTTAAAATGTTAGCAAAAATCCCCTCATAACCACAATGTTCCCATAAGAGAACCTACCCACAAAACAGTATATATATTTACTGCTGGCTTAGGAATGAGATTACTGCTTTCATAAGAGGATAAAATAAACTGTTCAGCCTTGTAGTTTAATAAAGACTTGGATTGTTGCTTTAGGGGAAAAAACAATGCAATGCTATTAGCATGCTAAAAGTCTTTTAAAATTGCCTATTTATTGTTTTATTATTAGTGATTTCATTAGTCACATTAGTGATAAATGTTTTATAATAAATATCAATCTATCTAGCACTGTAAATTTACACAGCATTTTAGTGGTTAGAGTCAGTTATAGTTTAGTTAGGTAGGTGCCGTGCAAGCCTTCCTACACACATCGACCAAAGCAGACGTCATGCCTGACAGCAATTTCCCTCTTTTCCAGTCTAGAGCAAACTGTGAATCATACCAAACAATTGTAGTTTAGTAATATCAGCAAATATACTGTGAGAACTAAAATCCATTGTCATGTTTTACCTAAGCAGTGTTTTAAGTTCTGACTTCTAAAGGTGAAAGGCATTAACTATGCATTAACTCAGTGTCCCACAACCACCAATTAAAAGAAAATGTTTTCAAAATTCTTACCCATAACTGAAATACTGTAAGTGCTTACAGGGCTTCAGCTATGCTCTGAGCCTGCGTCACTGACAAACTGTCAGTGTAATGAATAGTCTTGAAGACTGAAATACATCAAAATTTTATTTAATGATAAATTAAAAAAACCTAAATATAATGGCACTGAAGTACATATACTGGAAATACAATTACTAACAGTATATCAATAACAATATAAAGAAATTCATGTAGAACACTCATCCTTTCTGCTCATACTTAGAGGTGATCAAAGGGATGTGAGGCTCAAATCCTGACCCCACTGAAGCCAGTCACAAAACTCCATTGACTTCAATAGGGCCATGATTTCAATAGGCCCAAGTATGTAAGAGGAAGAAAGAAGTGTATGTAGTAATATTCCTCAAGAAAGCATGGAAGTTACTATTTATAAACAATGAGTGTTTGAGATTCTGTGCACCAAATTAATCTTTAATATGACTTTATTAGAGATGATTAAGGTATTAGGCTCTGCTTCCCCTAAAACACAAGGGGCTTCTTTTCATGGCATCATCCCATTGGTTAACTGTAAAAATTATTGTGGAATTTCCCATAGACCGTGGTGCTAGACATATTAAAATTTGTATTATGGGAGCGCTTAGAGATTCCTACCTAGATTGGAGCCCCATTGTGCTGGGCATTGTCCAACCACACTGTAAAGAGACAGTCCCCTACCTCAACGAGCTTACAGTCTAAGCCTACAAGACAGGCAGAAAAGGAAGGTGCAAGGACATCATTCAGCATTACTGTCAATGGAAACCTGCTTTGCACCTTCTGCCACCTCCATGGAGGATATGGCATGATCACAAGCTGAGGGAGTAATGGGTCCTGGGGTTGTTGTATTGCCCGGGAGGACTGGAAGAGGCTGGCAGTTAGCGCAGATGGATATTGCTCTACTCAGATGGAGTGAGACCTACAAGACATTTGAGGGTTTTGATGGGGCTACCCCCATATACATACACCTGATCACTCTACAGAACGCCAACACTAGCCCCGAACACATGACACCTCAGAAATGCTGCAGGTTTAAATTTGTGGGATTCTGCCTCCCCTATTGGATTTTTCTGCTAATGGACATGATCCGTCCCCATGTCAATCCATAGTTACCATCATTTCAAAGTCTTCTTTCAGGGAACAATCCTCCAGGTAGGATTTCTTGCAATTAAAAGATTTTGTATGTATGCTGGTCAATGTTAGGTCATTTTACTATGATTTATAGATTTTAAGGGCATAAAAATTTCATCCAATAATTCCTGAATCAAGCCTATTAACTAGTTGAGTTAGAACATATATTTTAGAAAGATGTCCAATCTTTATGTAAAGACTCCAAGTGACAGTCCACAACATCCACTGGTTATTCCAATGGTTAAATTGCACTCACTGTTAAAAAGTTTGGGTCTTAATTCTGATGTACATTTGTCTAGCTTTAGCTTCCAACCATTTGGACTTGTTATGCATTGGTCTGCTTGATTAAGGAGCCCTCTACTATCAGAAATCTTCTCCTCACATAGGTACTTACAGACCGTGATCAGATTGGTACATACCCTTCTCTTGGATAGACTAAAGGAGCTCAATCTATTTAGTTCCTCACTTTAAAGGCAGGTTTTCCAGATCTTGAATCATTCTTATACCTCTTTTCTGAAACCCTTCACATTTTTCAACATTCTTTTTGAAATGTGGACACAGCATTCCAGGAATAGTCTTACTAATGCTGTATACAGAGATTATAGCACCTCCCCACTCCCACTTGATAGTCTCTAGAATAAGTTATGCAACTTCAGCTACGTGAATAATGGCACTGAAGTATATGAATAATGTAGCTGAAGTCAACGTACTTGGATCTACTTACCATGGTGTCTTCATTACGGTTTGTTGACGTGAGCCGCTCTCCAGTCGATTCCCCTCGCGCTTCTCGTTGAGGTGGAGTATCGAGTCAATGCTAGAGCAATCGGTGGTCAATTAATCATATCTATACGTCTATCCGGCCGGTAGTGTAGAC
This sequence comes from Emys orbicularis, assembly GCF_028017835.1. Classification (NCBI taxonomy): domain Eukaryota; kingdom Metazoa; phylum Chordata; order Testudines; family Emydidae; genus Emys; species Emys orbicularis. The sequence goes on along the minus strand of NC_088691.1, from coordinate 80,665,276 downwards.
AAGCCCTCAGTCATTTAGTGTTTCCAAAGATGGGGACTTTGGATAAACATCCAGAAGTCTGAACGCTTATCAGGATAGAAGACCCTGTGATCCTCCATCCTAAATAAAGGGACCATTGGCCCAACAGGCTCTAGCTATGGTTGTCTTCTCGGAGAAGGCCCCTTTGAGCAGTTGAGGGGATGGGGGGAGACTAATTCTTACACTATGCACCTTAAGGGGAAGATGAGAGGCTTTTCCCCCTCCTTCCAGGATCTTTGAGAGCAATTCCCCTTCTCTCTCCAGGATGAGCAGTGGCTTATGACTTCCCACTCTCTTGCTCCCACATACTTCTCTTGTCCCTGGAATCCTTCCATTTTTCTTATGACTGAATTTGTCCTATTTCTATCTTGCCTCATTTTCTCTCCATTTGGTCTCTCCTTTTTCCCCCCACACCTTTCATTCTGACTTCCCTTTTTATGCAGATGTCAGAGCTTGATGTCCAGATTCCATAGCCAGAGGATAGCCTCTGTACCAAAGGAAGCTAGACATATAAACTTCCCCATGCACATGTCAGGTTGGGCACTCTTCCACCACATGAGTTATTGTCTGCAATGCTGCCCCATAGTCACAGCGTGAGGAGGAAGCCAGGCCAAGTCAGTGCATTGTTGTGGCAATTCTGGATGAGCCAGGGGGTAGCCTGTTGAGCCTGGTGCAGGATCTGTGATCAAGTGAAAAAGGAAGCAGGTGCAGTGATGGACATCTGCGTTTACCTAGTGTGTTAGGCTCTTTCCAAATGCTTCCCCTCTGTAAGGAGGTAGTTTTCAGCTCCCTGGCAGCATTGATCATCTGTTCATAATAAAGGGCCAGTAGCATTTTTGTCCAGGAGTGCGTAAGCTGCCATAATAAAAGGGTGTCGAGAAATCAGCTGTGGTGTCACACCCCAGTCCACAGGAGTGGGATTCCTCCTCTGAATATGAGGACCTTTGAATTGGCACTGCATGTTGTTTCTCTCTGAAAATGGGGCAGTAGTCAGCTGGAGATATAATAGGTTGGTTTCATTTGTCACAGCTATCCAAGGAGATGTAATAGTAATGGCATCCTGTTGAAGGGCTGGTGAAGCTATGGGCACTAGCACAAACAGACTGGAGGTTGGGGTATAATTCAAGCAGACACTAATAATATGACTGGCCACATTCAATGCAATGTCAACAAGCTGAGTGTAGTGGCTGACACACACACACACACACACACACACACACACACACACACACACACACACACAGAGGCTGCAGAGCAGTATTCAGCTGGAGCAAATACCAGGGTCAATACAAATGTATGAAAGACAGAGGGGTCGTCTCCCCAGGAGGTTCCTGATATGAAAACTATCTTCATTTTCAAGTGTCCCAGGAGCAAGTCTATTGCAGTCACCTGGCACCCCCTCCCCTACTCTAAGCAAAGTTAGAGTAGACAAAATGCAAAATCTGAGCTCAAGTTCTCCATTCTGACTACTTGTGTCTATCACTCTTTCCTGTGTCTTCTATGCTTCAGCTTCTATCTCTGTCCCTGTCTCTCACAACAGTCTGTCATTGCTTCTCATTCTGACACCTCTTGTGTCTCTGCCCAGTATGAGAGTTGGGCTGGTGCCCATAATATGGCTGTGCTGAGCAGGAGCAGATTTGGGCAGGGAGATTTGGGCAGCTTCTGCTCTAGTGCAGGATAGATAGGCCTGTCGTTGACTGCTTCTTGTCTTTTCAGCTACGCTCTTCTTCGTGCATCAGCTATGAGCTACTGAGGAAAGTGGTATACTCCAGATAGCTGCCTCTATTAGTGGGAGGACGATTTTATTTATTACCAGCCTGTTGGCCAGGACTAACAGCAAGCATTCAGGACAGAATTTGAAAGCCTGGGACAGTTCTTGACAAAACAGGGTGAAAATGAATATATTATTATTATTGATATTAAAAATGTTATTTGTAAAGCATGCACTCCTCTTCCCAGCAAAAAAGTGCTCGGGGTACAGAACAGCAATCATAAAACAACTTAATTAAATAAACAGAACACTCCAAACTTGACAAAATTACAAACAATAAAGCCACATCAATGGCAGTAATTTAAAAATACATTTTTAGGGACAGATGAAATGAGCTGGATTTCAGGAGGCAGCCTGAGGGAGTGAGGAAACACAACAAAAGCTCAATTGCTTACCAACTTTAAGTATGATGGCAGAACTCCCTAAACACCAAGTGATCGCAAAATCCGTAGGTGAAGGCTCCAACAGGAGGTCTTGAGTACATCCTTGAATAGGAACAGCCCCAGATTTATAAACCATTAAAGCTAATTTAAACTAAATCCTTGACTTAATGGGCAGCCAAACAAAGAGCGCAAAGTGGGCTGAATACGATTCCGATTGCTCTAACCCATGAGCAATCAACGCATTTGGCTCAGCCTCATGATAACCCAGCAAAGAGGAAATTACAATAATCGAGACTTGAGATCATGAGGGCACGTGTTGCCATCACCAGTATGTCTGGAGATAAATAAGGGCAAAACCTATGCAAATTGCATAGCTGAAAACCACATTTCTAAAACCAGCTCCAATGCATGGCTTTCCGTGGACAGCAATGCCACAATTTTTAGCTTGACTCAGTGACCTCCACATGAGTTCCCTCAAACAGAGGAGATATAAAAGAGGAGCGAGTTATCTGATAAAAATTATCCCTGTCCAATAACACCACTTCTATGTTCCCAGGGATCAGGACAAGAAGCTCTGACGGGATAAATGTGTGTGTATTGTTTTATGAATTAAGTACATTATCGGGTTTGTTATTCATTTATAATGAGTTTGTGTCATCTATACTGATAGGAATAGAACCTAGTCAAATAATGGAAAAACAAATTGTGAAAATTGTGTAAATTTTTATCTTATTTGTCTAATCAAAATTTCTATTGTTTATGAACAAAGTTTTGAAATTTGAAAAAACTCAAAAAACTGTTGTAGTTAAGAGTTTCTATTGTACTTGCATTTGTATTAGCTATGTGTTCATGGCTGGATTTACTCAGCGGGAATTTTGGCTGAGTAAAGAATGCGGGATCAGATCCCATAAGGGGATGGGGGAGACTAGCTCATGCAAAGAAGTGAAAACAAAAGATTGTAGGAAAAGAACATAACCTGAATTACTCCAACTCACTCCCCAGAGCCATCATTACTCATTCTCTACATTTACGACTTTGAATGTGTATATTGGTTATGGGCACCAGAACTGTTTGGTGATGTTGTTTCATGTAAATTGAACTGTCATGCCATTTTGTAATTTGGCTATAATATTTTGCAAAGCAGCAGTTTCAGATAGAGCCATAGAGCAATTCATACAGTTAGAAAACTTGCTTTCCATTTTCAAAAGAAAGAGCCATTTCTTAATGTTATTGTGCTTTTGGGGCCGACCCAGCCCCTTGGGAGCCAGTCGGATTACTTGTAAGCCTCCCAACACTACCACAGAGTGGCAGTGGCCTCTTGAGCCATGACTGGATTGTTGCCTGATGTTTAGGGGTTAATGTTATTGTATCTGATATGTGTCTCCAGTTGATCTGATCAGAAGATAATAAGGTTCTTGTCCCAGAATCAGGCTACACAGAGTCATGTAAGAACCCTTGGGATGTACGGCAAGGACACTTACACAGAGGAAAAAATACAGCCTTAGAGACTTATTAACATAAGCAGAAAAGTTATTGAAGTTCCAAACCCCAGAATTAGAAGGAAATAATACCGTTCTGGAGTTACATGTGGTATTTTCTATAAAAGCTTCCTAGATTAACATTCACACGCCTTGGGAACCTGATGGTAAGAGACAAAGGACCAGCCTCGCCTCTGGCATGCCAAAAGAATCCAATGGCCTCAATGCTCGAGTTGAAGATGGAAAAAGCTAGGAAAAGCTAAGCTAAGCTATACCCTCATGGTGGTTTGCCCCTCTTAGAGGGCCTGAGCACTATATGCCCAACCTTCCATGTCCAAATCTAATTTCATCATCTTCATAATATTGGGATGCACTTTATAGGCTGGCATATTGATAATATATTCATACGTATTAATGACAATTAGCTCATTCTCAAACCTGTTATTTCTGGCCTGACCTGGTTTTTGGTTGTTACTTCCATGTTCTTTATGGTATACACAAAGGCTTAGGTAAACAAAATCTAAAGGGTAACCATTAGCCCATGTATCTATACCAAATGTCACAAACATACTTGACTATATATGCTAACTTGCTTTACCTCATCATACAGGATATGGGCCTATAGGTTCCTTGTGTTACTGCCAAACATAATAAAATACTCTAATACAAAGCTACAAATTCAATATAATAAAACAAACAAATCAATTATATCGGGCATGATATAATATAGCAAACCAGCCAGCAGGCTAGCCCTATGGGCTACAGGATATCCCCTCCTGGCCAAATGTACCCACTTCAAAGGGTGATGGTGGTAAGCACACTACTGCATTCAGCAGCCAAGCTCCACCCTGCTGCACCCACAAACAGCCCCTGTGTGTTGCCTTGCAGAGCTGGGCTTTGCACCACACAGGGAATGCATGTCTCATATGGACGCTAACCTCTTGCACGTTGGAATCAAACTGCTTCAGCTGCCAGAGGCCCCTTACATTCAACTAAGCAAGAAATGAATGTGTCACTTCTTGACTAATTATGAAAGATCGCTGCACTATTGTGATTTCATACGCTGATGGCAACTCTGTATTTTGCGGATTTTATCAATAATTTTTTCCTATTTCAGAGTATGATCATAAAATGTGCTAGATTATGACCCATTTCTCCACAGCTCTATCATATATCTTAATCATTCTATATATTCACAGCTGAGTAGGCTTCTCATCCAATGTTTTCTTTGCTATAGTTTGAATTAATTCCAGTTTTGTTTCTTGATGCTTTGTCTGCAAAAAATCAAAGGATTTTTTACCACTCATTTCCATTAGAAAAAACATGCAGTTTTTCTCCCACCTGGCCTTTCACAGCTGAATTGATTTAACTGCATGATAAATCCCTAACAAAGAAAAAAAGTACGTTAGACATCGAATGGAAATTCTCAGGCAGTCCAATCACTGAAACTATAGCAGAGTGTGTGGGTTGTGTGCAGAAGGAATGATTTAGACAATCTCAGTAGTTCATATCTTTTGTTTTCAATTATCAAGGAGATTAAAGATATATTAGGATTTGAAAGTATATTAGTATGAAAGACAGGGCAAAAAAATCAGACTTTAGTCTCATCAGTCATTATTACAACCCACTCGCTGTAGCAAAGACATTCCACCCCATAAGGCTTTATGGAAATATTCTTATGAATGTATATATGACATAACTGGAATATGTTTTATGCTACATATGCCATGTAACATATCTCTGTAAAGGTTATGATCTACTGACTCTATCCCTCCTATTTGTATGCATGTATCATTTTTGTGTTCAAAGTTATGGATATTCGCTGTGACTTGCTTGATTTCAAAGTAGCCTTAGTAAAGCATTTGGTCAGCTTCTTGAGAAAGGAATGTGCAAGTTAAGTGCCCAATCAAGAAACACTTAACGGACAATGGATCTTGGAAGGCTCCAATCCACATAAGAATTCTATTTGAGAATGTTCAAGGTAGCATGTGAACAATGGCTGCTGCCTGTAAAAACTGAGTCATGCATGGACATGTAACTTGCCCATGTGACTCCAAAACTCCATCTTGGAGCTGGACTTTGCATAGGAGAGAGGAGGGGGTCTCCACCCACAAGGGAAAGTCTATTTAAGCCCCTGGGAGACCCCTCTATTTTGTCTTCAGCTGGCTCAAGAGATAGCCTCTCCACCCCAAAGGATACCTAAAAGAAACTGGGACCAAAGACATTAACTACAGGGGGTGTGAGTGATTACTGGACCCAGACTAGGAGGAGACTAGTCTCCAAAAGGAAGCTTACTGGAACACTTCTGAGGGTGAGGTTTTATCTGCATTCAGTTTTCTTACTGTATTAGGCATAGACTTGCGTGTTTTATTTTATTTTGCTTGGTAATTCACTTTGTTCTGTCTGTTATCACTTGGAACCACTTAAATCCTACTTTCTGTATTTAATAAAATCACTTTTTACTTATTAATTAACCCAGAGTAAGTATTAATACCTGGGGGGGGGGGGAGGAACAGCTGTGCATCTCTCTCTATCAGTGTTATAGAGGGCGACCAATTTATGAGTTTACCCTGTATAAGCTTTATACAGGGTAAAGCAGATTTATTTGGGGTTTGGACCCCATTGGGAGTTGGGCATCTGAGTGTTAAAGACAGGAACACTTCTTAAACTGCTTTCAGTTAAGCTTGCAGTTTGTGGGACGTGGTTCAGACCTGGGTCTGTGTTTATGGCCGGCAAGCATGTCTGGCACAACCAGGCATGGCTCTGGAGTCCCAAGCTGGCAGGAAAAGCAGGGGAAGAAGTAGTCTTGGCACATCAGTTGGCAGCCCCAAGAGGGTTTCTGTGATCCAACCCGTCACAGGAGGGAAAGACTTTCCTCTCACAGAAAGCCCTCTTATTTTGGGTTTGCCTGGAGGACCAGGATTTGGTCCACTGTAAGCATGTACAAAAAGTACCGCATAAGATCAGATCTTTGATCCATCTAGTTCAGTATCCTGTCTAACGGAGGCCAGCACTAGATGTTCAGAGGAAAGTGCAAAAAACTCAATTGAAAATTGTGGAATATTTTCTCAGAGGAAGTTTTTCCAATAACCCTCATCATTTAGCATGAGGGTTTGTATCTCCTGTACTTATCTTATTTAACATAACTGTGGAGATTCTGATTATCTAGGTAAGATGCCCCCCTGTCTTCACTAGGATTTTATCTTGAATTGATTAACTCCAGTTAAGAGACCTCTGCACCACAGAGCAAAGACAATGTCTAAGTCTGCTGAGTACTGAGGACTTGATCCTGTACCACAGAATCAATGGGAGCATAATCAGATCCTGAATGAAGCAATGTTGCCTTCACTAGTGCTGAAAGGCCATTCTACATGGTGAAGGTCCTTGTACTACTCAGGCAAAATGCCCACTAATGGAGCAACTGAATGTAAAGCACAAGTTTTTTTGGTGTTAATCTATTTACCTAATGCTGGAGTCTGACATACTCAACCTGTTTGCTGCCACTCTTGTTGCAGCCCTTAAATACATGTTGCATGTTCTTGAGTCAAGCCCTCTATATTGCTTTTGAAAAAACATGATGCCAAACGGATTTGGCAAATGAAAGCCAAACAAGATAGTCAAGAGACCAGCCTCCTTTCTTGGCCATTACATCAAATATTTCCTTAGTCTTGAGCATTGACCAAGCAAACCTTAACATCAGATGACTGACCAAAAGACAACAGAAAGACCCTTTTCATCAGTCTTGAACATTTCAGGATTAATATTAATTCCTGCTGATGTTATTGGAACCATCTTTGCTAGCTATATTTCCCAAATACTTTCCCTGAACGCTTCAAAAATGTATGTTAAGCATCAGTGCTAATGGCTTCTACAAATGCTGCCTAATACTCCTTTTTATCTATTTCTTAGAAGCCAGAATGATTGGTTCTCTTTATCCAAAGCACTACCCCTTCACTGTGCCAAATCTCAACAGCCCTTTTGAAAAGAATGCCAGATAAGCCAACTAGTTACAAAGGATGAATAAATCTGTCCCTTGACTGAGGTGTGTGTGTGTGTGGGGGGAGGATGCAACATCATGTTGTTCCTCTATGAGCACCAGTCTGGGGGGGAAGAGGAGGAGGCTCCTTCCTGGGGGGGAAAAAAAGCAAAAATGCTGTAGACCATATTAGAGCCTGGGACAATTTGCCTTCAGTCTATAAGGCTCAACAAAATTTCCAGAGTTCAGGATTGCTCCTCTACTGTTCTGAGTCACAGGGAATAATTGATCAGAATAATTTACCATGTCTGTTTGACACACTCCATTAGTCACATGTTGAAAGTGAGTCTCAGTTGAGATGCCATCCTGCTCACCTTTAACATCAGCACGTGGTTATAAAGTGCTCTTGTCTGGCTGTCTTGAAGTTTGACTGATTTCTATCCTACTTCTCAAGCTCTTGTTTCTCATTGCCTTTTTTCTGACCTCTCTAGGCTGCACTCACTGTTCCTGTAGATTTGAACAGTCATATTTATATTCTTTGTAGTTGATCACTCAGTGTACTGTGGATGACAAATTGTTAACTTAAGTTATCAAGAACACGACCTAATATACTAGGCTAACGTATTGAAAACCCCTTTTCTCATCTAAGCAAAAGACTGCTGGCAACAGAAGAAATGTGTACAGTATATATTTCTTGAATCCTTGAACCCATATGATATTTTACTGTCTTTAAAACAAATTCTGCATGGGTTAATTAGACATGAAGGTGATCAGTTCATTGCAAGCTTGAAAGAGGAGGAGATCTAGGGAAGCTTGGCAGCATCCTACTCTAAGTGTTTCTTCTGTTTTGGAAGAAAAATATTGGTACAGTGAGGCGCATCCATAACACAACATTGTTTCATGTATGATTATTAACTTGGAGGAATGGTGTGATGTCAACAATCATACTATTTTAACCCCCAATAATATGTATGTCAACAGAAATATTTGCCTCTCATTGACTGCTGTTTTGAGGTGGCTAGTTACTATCAGAATGTGGATTGTGATGGTCTGTGTTACTGTCCAAGGTGAAATATGTGGTACAAGTACATGATAAACAATTCTTCACACTATAAAATGTTGCAAAATAACCACTTTTCAAGGGTTCAAAAAAAATTATTGAGCTAGGGAAACTGTTTCAAACTACAGGGAGTATCTTGCCTGTAGGAGAAGGTGGTATTATAAATCCAAAATGACTTCCCAATAGAGAGGTTTTGTTCAGATGTCAGACAAGAGAGACAATGGCTTTTGGAAGGCTTGACTGAGGTGTTGACATACATTAGAGTTTCCTTAACTAGTCAACCAGGCAAATAGGGAGGAAATGTCAAAGTTTTCATGTCAACAGAATTCAGTAAAGTATTTGCTAAATCATATAGTAAGGAAAATGGAATAAAGCATTTACTCATAGGTGTTATAACCGAGGCAAGTCAGTTAAGGCAACATATGCCAATGACAGGTTTTTCACTTATGCAAAGACAAAGTCCAGGAGAAGAACTATTAACAGAGAGACCAGGGAGCTGGAGGGAGAGAACCATCTGAGACAGGCAGAAATACTTAATCTGGAAGAAGGATGCTCAAGCTCACTGGACAGTTAGAAACTTAGCAAGATGTAAGAATTTTAATCCTTCTTAATCAATAGACTAACACAACATATGTTTCCCTGTAACTAGCTAAGACTTGGATAGTCTAGTCATATCAGAATGTTTAACTCTTCTATAACTAACTGTTCTGTATGTGGGATAAAACTTGCTGTAGTTTAAGGTAACTGGAATAGGTGCCTTTCACTTGGAAGCTTTTGAGAGAAGGAAACCCAAATTTGAATATTGGAGGAGGCTAAGTAAAGATAGTTGTTAAAGGCTTTAGGGCCCATTCCCAAACCAGTTGTTCTAGGACACTGGTCAGTTGGAACAGAGACATGGGACTTAAAGATCAGGAGAAATGCAATGCTCGGGTGACCTCTGGTAAAAGTAGTGTCATTAGAAGTGATCAGGTTATTTCAAGGCAAATATTGTTTCTCTGCTCTGTTTTTTTCTAATGGTGATCTTGTTGCCATATTTGACTATAACTGGGTGACAGAAGCTACAGCAATATCTTCAGCATAACTCTTTAAATGCACCTGAAAAATTTGCTGATACACATGTGGAGTGAAAATAAGACTCATTTGCCCAGGAGGAATCATTAAATGTGCTCTTAAATAGTCATTTGCCTATAATGGATGCCTAAAGTTTGTGGGTGCAGTTAAGTAAAAATGGGCAGCACTGAAAGTTTGGCTACAAACACCAAAAACAAACATTAAGCAATTTTTTGTTGCAGAGCATTGCTGTCGTATCATCTGATCATCAAGAAATCTTTCCAAGGACATCTTTGACAATGATAGAGTCAAAGAATGCACTTGTACTGAAACAGCTACATTATAAATTAATGGTATGACATCACATCAGCACCGTGTCCATTTTTTATTATATAAAACGTAATCTTTTTGGCAATGATGCTGATTATCATCAAATATATCCAATTATTGTGTAATAAAAAGGGTCCTAATCCTGCAGTCAGTTAGCTTCAATGGGAGTTCTTGGGTTGCAGGAGTGAGGAAGGTTGTATTTGAGATTCATATACTGGACTAGGACTCAGGAGATCTGAATTCAGTTCCCAGCTCTGTCAGGATGATCTTGATCATAAACTTCAGCCCCCAAAGAAAGTGTTCAAGAGTTCACAAGCATTGAAAATAGGTGTTTAGAAGGGACTACCAAATTACCTTCACTGTAGTTTGGTCACTCATGCAGAAGCAGCAGGGGAGCCAGAAAGCATTAGTTCAGATTCCTCAGGATCTCAGGAAAATGATTTTCCTCAAGTTATATTGTTATGGCACAAGTCACTAGGAAGACTATGCGTAAGAGTGTCACCAAGTTCTAACCACAGGAGCAAACATTCAGTCACAGGTATACATGCTGTGGTGGTTTTAGCTTGATTAAGCGAGGTTCTGTGTAGAGGAAGTTATCATTGGAGGGGTATCTGTAAGCAGCAGGGGAGTTTGCCCACTGACTGTCTATGATTAGAGTCAATTCTTGAGGCAGAGTTGCTCTCTGGGAACCAGGCATTGTTTTTGGGCAGAGATTCCTGAAAGCAGGGATTCCCTAGATGCCATTTGATCACCTCTATTCCAGGGCTGGTGTAAATAAAACAATTAATTCTTGAAATATATCCAGAGTCTGTATCACTGATTTCTCCTACACTGGAAAGCTGACCTGTAAGGCCCTCAATATCTGCCACTACTGGGCAGAGGGTCAGAAGGAACAATATTAGAGTGCTAATTATATTTCCCTTTTAGTATTTCTATAAACACGTTTAAGTTTCAGCAAAACAATTGCATTTCACCTTTAACGTAATATTGGGATCAGGTGCTGTTTATTTAAAGTAGCTTTTTGACAGTACTAATAAATATAGAGAGACTAAAAACTTGAAGACACAAATGTTACAAGGGTAGCATATTGTAATTTTTCAGAGTGAACCCCAAAGATGAAATAGGGAAGGGGTCACTAATTTCATATTAAACATTGGGAAGAAGGTTTTATAATGAGACTATTCTATACCTACATTTCCTTTCCTGATGAGTTCTACACTAGCTGATCTGAATGAAATGAAAGACATTGCATCCACTCAAGCAGAGCATTATATTTCCCAGAGAAAGCTCAGTATGTGCAATTGTGTTGACAGAAATAATGTCATGATGAATGTTTTTCCATAAAATATTATCAGATGGAGTGCAAAGTACATGGTGACGGTCCAATGTATACATACAAATTACCAGTGAGAGTTTTGCTTATGACTTCTATGGGAACAGGGGGGTAAAAAAGTATCATGTGGCATGTATTTTTCAGAATAAAGGATGTGAATATAGTAACGGTGAATCTTGCCAAAAATCTTAGTACTTGCACTTATAATCCCATTTGTCTACAGATGAGTGATGTGTGTTCAATATGGCTAGTACAGAAGATACACACTCAGCCTTACTCATAAAAGGGACCAAGATAAGCTAGTTAACTGATAGTTACAAGACTGAGTTGTCAAAGTGTTGGATTCTTTTTCCATATGGATAATGACATTACAACATGTTGTTCTGTTAATGTGTTGTATAGTAGGTGTTGTGATTATCAATACTAAGGATCAAAGGGTGGTTACCTAACCATATAGCTTCATTTTAGAAGAAGGGGGTCCCTAAACTTTTTTTATATTCACATTTTTCTCCAGGTCAGTGATGGTGATATACAGCCTTGACTAAGCTCAAGTTTTAGGTGTGACCCAGAGCCTACTGAAGTAAATGGAAATAACTTCCATTGACTGACTTCAATGGGTTTTGGAATACACCCTTAGGGTATGTCTACACTACGAGAGTAGTTCAATTTTACTTAAATCGAATATGTGGAATCGATATTGCAAAGTCGAACGTGTGTGTCCACACTAAGGACAGTAATTCGACTTTGTGAGTCCACACTAACGGGGAAAGCGTCGACATTGGAAGCGGTGCACTGTGGGCAGCTATCCCACAGTTCCCGCAGTCCCCGCTGCCCATTGGAATTCTGGGTCGAGCCCCCAATGCCTTCTGGGGAAAAAAATGTGTTGAGGGTGGTTTTGGGTAACTGTCGTCATCCAACCGTCACTCCCGCCCTCCCTCCCTGAAAGCGCCGGCGGGAAATCAGTTCGTGCACTTTACTGGTCAGTGACAGCGCGGACGCCACAGCACTGCGAGCATGGAGCCCGCTGCGACCATCGCTGCAGTTGTGGCCGTTGTCAACGCCTCGCAGCTTATCATCCACCTTTCCCAGAGGCAGATGCAGATAAATCAGGCGAGGAGGCTACGGCACCGCGGTGAGGGCCTGAAGTCTGAGAGTAGCACAGACCTGTCAGAAAGCACGGGACCCAGCGCCGAGGACATCACGGTGGCAATGGGTCATGTGGATGTTGTGGAACGGCGATTCTGGGCCCGGGAAACAAGCACGGACTGGTGGGACCGCATAGTGCTGCAGGTCTGGGATGAATCCCAGTGGCTGCGAAACTTTCGCATGCGGAAGGGGACTTTCCTTGAACTTTGTGAGTTGCTGTCCCCTGCCCTGAAGCGCAATGACACCCGGATGCAAGCAGCCCTGACTGTCCAGAAGCGAGAGGCCATAGCCCTCTGGAAGCTTGCAACGCCAGACAGCTACCGGTCAGTCGCGAACCACTTTGGCGTGGGCAAATCTACCGTGGGGGTTGTTGTGATGCAAGTAGCCAACGCAATCGTTGAGGTACTGCTCTCAAAGGTAGTGACCCTGGGAAACGCGCAGGCCATCATAGATGGCTTCGCCGCGATGGGATTCCCAAACTGCGGTGGGGCTATAGATGGAACTCACATCCCTATCCTGGGACCGGACCACCAGGCCAGCCAGTACATCAACCGAAAGGGCTACTTTTCAATGGTGCTGCAAGCACTGGTGGACCATATGGGACGTTTTACAAACATCAACGTCGGATGGCCGGGCAAGGTTCATGACGCTCGTGTTTTCAGGAACTCAGGTCTGTTTAGACGGCTGCAGGAAGGTATTTACTTCCCGGACCACAAAATAACTCTTGGGGATGTGGAGATGCCTATAGTCATCCTCGGGGACCCAGCCTACCCGCTAATGCCCTGGCTCATGAAGCCCTATACTGGCGCCCTGGACACTGAACAAGAACTCTTCAACTACCGGCTGAGCAAGTGTAGAATGGTGGTGGAGTGTGCTTTTGGCCGTCTCAAGGGGAGATGGAGAAGCTTACTGACTCGCTGTGATCTCAGCGAAACCATTATCCCCATTGTTATTGCAGCTTGCTATGTGCTCCACAATCTCTGAGAGAGCAAGGGGGAGACCTTTATGGCGGGGTGGGAGGTTGATGCAAGTAGCCTGGCTTCTGATTACGCCCAGCCAGACAGCCGGGCGATTAGAAGAGCCCAGCGGGACGCGCTGTGCATCCGGGAGGCTTTGAAAGCTAGGTTCCTGAGTGAGCAGGGTAACCAATGACTTTTCAGTTTGTGTACAGAGAAGCTGAACCTGCCCCCGTTTCTTTACCCATTAAATGTTCAGTATCCTCTCCAGTTACATACCCAGTTCCCCCCCTTCCAACACACGTTTAAAAATAAAATCACTTGAATTTTGTTAATGAACACCGTTTTCTTTATTACTGTTTTCGTGGGAAAGTGTTGAACCTGGGACGCAGACTGTGGTGGGGAGCGGGTGTAGTGTAGTGATGCAAATGACGCTTCCAAACTCCAGGAATGACAGGCTCCGCAGTGGTGGACTGGTGGTTTCAACGGACCCTGCCACCCCTCCTGTTCGGGACTCTGTGTGTGTGGGGGCTATGTGACTTTGTGGCAGGGGGAGGACGGTTACAGATCCCCTGCTGCGTGGCTCTGTGATCCAGGATAAGGACCGCTGCATAAGATCTGTAACTGCCCTCCCCCGCCACAAAATCACAGAGCACCCCCCACCCCCCACAGAACACTAAAACCACCTCCCAGACTGACCAGGGTAACTAGTGACTGCAATGTGTGTGTGCCTTGCTGCTGAACCTGCCCCCGCCTCTGTACCCTGGTAAAGGTGACTGTCCTGTCCAATTGCCAACCCCCTTCCCCCCCTTCAGACAGACTCTCCTCTAAAGAACATGATGGAAACAGTAATTAACAGAAACGTATTTTTTATTAGCAACTACACATGAAACTGGGGGGTGAAACTTGGACGGGGGCTTGGGTGAGGCGGGAAGGAAAGGACTTGTCAAATTTTGGGAAATGAGAGCCTTCTAGTACTAGAGCACTCTGCAGGGGTGGAGTGAGAGTTTTCACGGACTCTGCCGCCCCTCCTTCTTTGGACTTTGGGTGAGGGGGGTATGGGACTTGGTGGCGGGGGAGGGCGGTTACAGATAGACTGCAGCGGGGCTCTGTCCTCCTGCCTCCGGTCCTGCAGAACATCCACAAGGCGCCGGAGCGTGTCCGTTTGCTCCCTCATTAGTCCAAGCAGCGTTTGAGTCGCCTGCTAGTCTTCCTGCCGCCACCTCTCCTCCCGTTCCATGTGTGAACGGTGCATTTGGGACAAGTTCTCCCTCCACTGGGTCTGCGGTGCTGCCTGGGCTCGGGAGCAGCCCATAAGTTCCGAGAACATGTCCTCCCGTGTCCTCTTCTTCCTACGCCTAATCTGCGCTAGCCTCTGGGAGTGTGATGCCAGGCTACGTTGGGAGACAATCGCAGCTGTGGGAATGGGAAAAAGGGAGTGAATTCCTCAGAAAGATAAATTTAGTTGTGAACAAAGAACATAGTCTTTCTCTGTGAACAAGACCATGCACAGCACCTATCACATGCGCACTCAGGACAAGGTCGAATTTTCGGCCTTCGCATTCAGTGCCTGGGGTCTTGCAGTGCAGATCAGAGAAGCGGGGCAGGACACCGGAATTTGTGTAGCAGGCTGACATGGTAAGCCATAGACTTGTGGCTGCTTAAAACTTTAATAGTTGCACTGGCCTCCTTTCACATTGAAAGCAATGCCAGTCCCTGCTGCCAGCAATCCGGCAAGCATGAACTCTGCCCCTGTCCCACCCCCTCGCGGCTGTCCCAGGGAAAGATCCCTGTATGCTGCCCCTCTCCCGCCTCCACCGCGTGGCTGTAAACCGCCGGTTACAGTTCTGTAAAGGAACGTGCAAGCAGTCCCAATACTAACATTCCCCTACCTAATTCAAAGCAGGTCACCATGAGCGACATCACCCTGATGAGGATCTCAAACACGGAAAAAGAAAGAATGCTTCGGGAAAGCCTGCAAAGACCAGGGCCGTATGCCGCCATGCTCTGCAGGGCAATGATCCCGGAGTACTTGCTTGTCTCCTGGCGCGGAAATGTCTGCTATTACGGAGGACCCAATAAGGCCGCTCTCCCCAGGAACCTGATGCAAAGGCTTTCCAATTACCTCCAGGAGAGTTTCGTGGAGATGTCCATTGAGGATTTCAGCTCTATCCCTGGACATATAGACCGCATTTTACTGTAGCTGCACTGGCAGGGACTAAACAGTAGAGCGGCTTGGGCAGAACAATCATGCTAAACCGGACATTGTTAGATTTTTTTTCAATAGTTGCACTGCCCAGGACTGAAACGTTAAGCGCCTAGGGCAAACTAATCATGAGAAACCCATTGTTGTTATTGTTAATATTCCTGGTCTGTTAAAAATAAATGTTTAGAGGTTTAAAACACTTACTGGCTGATCCTTCCCCTGAATCTGTGTCCGGGTTAACGGCTGGGGACGGTTGGTATGGGATCTCTGTAAGGGTGATGAAGAGATCCTGGCTGTCGGGGAAATCAGCGTTGTAAGCGCTGTCGACTGCCTCGTCCTCCTCATCTCCTTCCTCATCTTCCCCGTCCGCTAACATGTCCGAGGAACCGGCCGTTGACAATATCCCATCCTCAGAGTCCACGGTCAGTGGTGGGGTAGTGGTGGCGGCCGCACCTAGGATGGAATGCAGTGCCTCGTAGAAACGGGATGTCTGGGGCTGGGATCCGGAGCGTCCGTTTGCCTCTTTGGTCTTCTGGTAGCCTTGTCTCAGCTCCTTGATTTTCATGCGGCACTGCATTGCATCCCGGCTGTATCCTCTCTCTGCCATGGCTTTAGAGATCTTCTCGTAGATCTTTGCATTTCGTCTTTTGGAGCGCAGCTCGGAAAGCACGGACTCATCGCCCCACACAGCGATCAGATCCAAGAATTCCCGATCAGTCCATGCTGGGGCCCTCTTTCTATTCTGAGATTGCACGGCCATCTCTGCTGGAGAGCTCTGCATCGGTGCCAGTGCTGCTGAGCTCGCCACAATGTCCAAACAGGAAATGAGATTCAAACTGCCCAGACAGGAAAAGGAATTCAAATTTTCCCGGGGCTTTTCCTGTGTGGCTGGTCAGAGCATCCGAGCTCGGACTGCTGTCCAGAGCGTCAACAGAGTGGTGCACTGTGGGATAGCTCCCGGAGCTATTACCGTCGATTTCCATCCACACCTAGCCTAATTCGACATGGCCATGTCGAATTTAGCGCTACTCCCCTCGTTGGGGAGGAGTACAGAAGTCGAATTTAAGAGACCTCTATGTCGAACTAAATAGCTTTGTGGTGTGGACGGGTGCAGAGTTAATTCGATGTAACGGTGCTAAATTCGACATAAACTCCTAGTGTAGACCAGGCCTTAGTGTCCAGGGCCAGATTAACCTTTTGTGGGCCTGGCGTCAAACATATTTGTGGGCCCCCATGGAGGCAATGGAGCATGGTGCAGGGAGGTCAGTCCCCAGAGCAAGGGGCTAGCCAGAGTCAATGGGTCATGGCATGGCAGGGGCAGCCCCGCTCCACCCAGCCCAGTGTGAGGGCACTATTTACAAACCGGCAGTTGCCAGATGCACCGTGGCCCGCCTGGCCCTGTGCTGCCAGCATGCCCCTTCCCCTCGGGGGCGGGCCCATGCCACGCCACACACCCCACAGCCCCACCCAACAACTCCCCAAGGCCAGAGCCCCGCTGGACCCACTATGCCCAGTGCTCCCCCAGACCTCCCCCACAAATGCATAGCACCCTGCACAAAACCACCCCTGTCCACAGCCCCACCACAACTGCACAGCTCCCAACATAGAACCCCCACTCCCTAGTGCTCCAACACACAGATCTTCCCCACCTCCTCCCAGCCCAACACCCCGCCCCGACCCCCCGGAGACCCACTCCCCCACGCCTGCTGGCTGACGACTGTGTCTGCCAGGCTGAGCCAGCAGCGGAGCCAGGGCTGGTCCCGGGGCCGGGAATCGCTCCAGCCCCTTGGGACTGGCACGACCAGCCAGGCCAGGGCCTGCCCCAGCCAGGATCCCTCATGACGTATTTGCCTGGAGGAACCCAGCCAAGCCCCCCACACTGTCGTCACCCCCCCGTCCCCGGCTGATACTGGCCAGGCTTCTGCACCAGTCCCAGGCGGCTCAGCTCTGGGGAGACAGGCAGAGCCCCACAGGTGGTGGGAAGCAGAGATTGCCCAGAGCCAGAGGTGCACTGGGGTCCAGCCAGGGGGCGGAGAGGAGACCTTGGTCAGCTGGCGGGCAGGCCGAGAGGAATAAGTGGTGGGCGGGTGGGGGGTGAAAGCCAGCGGGCTGGCGGGGTCTCGGGGTGCAGTGCAAGCGGAGCAGGCCGGGGCCTCTTCTGAACATGGGCCCAGCTCCATGGAGCCACTGGCGCAATTGTAAACCCGTCACTGTTAGTGTCTGCCTATTTATTGTAACTGCTTCCACAATATGAACCAGTCAAACGTGACTCTTACTCAGGCCTCATTGTAATCATTGAAAGAAAACTACTAACTGAAGGTAAACTACTCATTGACTATGGCTCTGTAAGCCATACTCCCATGCAGTTGGTATTACAATCCAGAAGTATCAGCAAACACATGAAGGTAAGTGCTGATCACATGCAGACTGTCAGATTGATATGCCATTACATTGACAAAAATGTACTATCAAGTTCCCTCTTACGTGAAATTAATCTTGATACAACAATGAGTTTTTAAACCCTGATATTTTTTCATTACTAACCACCCTGGAAGTGTTCTGCTCACTGAGAACCCAGATTGTAAGTCTAGATGAACCATAAATAATTCAAGCTGCTTGAATCTTCCTTTCCTTGATGGTATTGTCCTGTCAAGCAATCTTTGCAAGTCTTCATCCACATTCCTAAATTAAGAAGAGTCCTGTTCAATATCCAGTGTTTCTCTCTGGATCACCAGGAGCAAGCAGACTGTTAGAATACAGCTCTAAGAGATCTCTTGTGTATGTATGCACATGATTTATATGTTGTTTTGCCTAATCTATAGAAGTTAATCAGTGAGGTAGTACAGGGCACATCAGATTAATAATTCATGAATTACTGGACGTGCTAAATGCTTCAAAGGCCACACAAGACACTTAGCAGCCCATATCCAATGCTCTGTCATGGTAAGTCTCCTTCAGCAAATAGAAGACTTAAGTAGCAACAGCTTGGATATACTGATACATATGTTGGTGGCAGATGGAAAGGTGAAGCAGATTTAGTCTCTGCTTTTCTCCTTGGTGGTCCTTTACCTTTGGATAACAATAGTATTATCTTACTATACATTAGAAATGGAATAAAACAATGGTGAGTTAGTGATATCCCTAATGACTTTTGGCTAGTACCCTTATTAATCTCAATGCCCTGGCTAATTTTAAGTGTTGATCCCAATAGAGAAATTCAGAAGCTAGGCAAAGAGAACCTATCATATAGTCCTGAAATCCTATCCAGATTAATTTGTTGCTCTCTTATACCTTCTTGTGTCAAATTGGCTGACTTTAAATTAAGGACCTGAGATTCTCAGGATTTCAGCTGTTGATCAATAAATATCATGGTGCTGAGCATCTGAGATTATAATATACAAAAATAAAGGTAACAATTGATTAGTGGTCTGATTTTAGCTGCTGACAATAAAATAGTGAGATGGGAGTAGTCAAGCTTGATTGCTTTATTAATCAAGTTACCTTTATTATTTTAGAATAGTGCACAAGGAGAGGTATACAATACCCAACCTTTATGGAACCAAGCTTCCCATCAATGACACAAATGAGAGTTTGTACATGTTTCAAATTGGCAATATAGCAATATTCAAGCCTCCCATACCAGTGGGGTTAGAATACTTTGATCCTGACCCTTGCTTTGGTCCTGACCCTTGCTTTGGTACTTGGACTGACTTTTCCACCTGACTTTGGTTCTTGGTTCTTGAATCTGGCCCTGAGCCTTTGCTCTAACTCCTCGGTCAGGACTCCAGCTCTGACCTTCAGCACTGTTCCTAGCCTCTGGCTGCCACTGCTGGAGAGCGGTAAATGAAGAGGATGGGTCACAGATACAGAACAATCTGAATAACTTGGTAAGCTAGGCACAAGCAAACTGTGTTTTAAACACAGTTAATGTAAATTTATACATCTGGGAACAAAGAATGTAGTCCATAATTACATGATGGGGGAGTCTATCCTGGGAAGCAGTGACTCTGAAAAGATTTGGGGGGACATCATGGATAATCAGCTGAACATGGGATCCTAATGTGATGCGGTGGCTAAGAGAGTTACTGTGATCCTGAGATGCATAAATAGGGGAATTTCGAGTAGGAGTAGAGGTCATTTGACCTCTGTGTTTGGCACTGGTGTGACTGCTACTGGAATACTAGGTCCAGTTCTGGTGCCTACAATTCAAGAAGGATGTTGATAAGTTGCAGAGGGTTCAGAGAAGAGCCATGAGAATGATTAAAGGATTAGAAAAATGAATAGTGATTTATTTTATTTATCTATTTATCTTAAAGAGAAGGTTAAGGGGTGACTTGATTACAGACTCTGTGGGGAACAAAGAGATTGAAGAGTCCATTATTAAATAACAGAGAGGTCTGACAATCCAATGTCTGGAAGATGCAGCTAGGCAAATTCTAACCTGAAATAAGATGTAAATTTTTAACAGTGAGAATAATTAGGCATTGGAACAATTTACCAAGGGTCACGGTCAGGGATGAAAGTAAGTCCAGTGACTTACCAGTACGCTGGGGCCAGCTCTGGCCCCCGGAAGGAGCGGGGCCTAGAGTGGAAGGGGCGTGGCTGAGGGAGTCAGAGCCAGCCCCAGCTCACCCTGTAAGGTAAGTGCCCCTCCCCCAACCGGGGTAGCAGCAGCAGCAGACCAGGGCTCCGGGGGCTATTTAAAGGGCCCGGGGCTCCCCTGCTTCTACCGCCCCGGCCCTTTAAATAGCCGCCAGAGCCCTGGAGTAGTGGCGGTGGGGCTCCGGCGGCTATTTAAAGGGCCGGGGTGGTAGAAGCAGCGGGAGCCCCAGACTTTTTAAATAGCCCCCAGAGCCCGCAGCCCTACCCCAGGGCTCTAGCAGTGGGGCTCTGGTGGCAATTTAAAGGGCCTGGGGCTCCAGCCGCTGCTGGGAGCCCCAGGCCCTTTAAATTGCCACCTGGGGAAGCCGGGCCGCCCCGGTACGGCAAACCGGCTCTTGCTGGTACACCGTACCGGGGCATACCGGCTTACTTTCACCTCTTGTCACGGTGGATTCTCCATTACTGACAGTTTTTAAAATCATGATTGGATGTTTTTCTAAAAGATATGCTCGAGGAATTGTATAACAGGCCATGGAACTTCCCCAAAACAGGAGGTCAGACTAGGACTTTTCTAGCTTTGAAATCCATGAATCTTTGTTCTGACTACTGGCCCTGAATGTTACTGCTCTGGCCACTAGGCCTGACTGCCCAAGCCCTGGTCATGAGGAACATTAGGCAATTAAACTTTCCATTATTATTAGCTAAACTTTCCCACTCGTAGTAAGTATTATACAAATTACTATAATGTTTTTAAAGCGTGCTACATGTTTTATTCACTTGGCAATAGGCCTTTCCTCGGACCATTAGGCTACAGGGCCTATTGCTAACAGTTACAAAACCTAATCACATTTTCATCCCATAATCTGACTGGAGCAAACCCCCTTCTTTCTCTACCTGACCCTCTTAGCTGAGGAACTTATTAATTTTTAACATGAAACTGAAAGATGCCAGTCATGATGGTGTCATCCACTCTCAGCATGGTGTCCTTCATGTGCCAGTCCAAAAAAGTGTCTTGGACTAAGTTATTCATTTTAGTGCAATTAAGCAATCCAAAACTTACTTTGTAGATTTTCTGAGGCCATCTACAATATCCATTTTATTCTGGGGACATCTAAAAAGATGGAGATTATAGCAGAGGGTAAAATTAATCTTTTCTTGTTTTTTTAGACTCCATTCAAGCTCACATAAAATATCAAATCAATCAAATCTGCATCTTGTCCATTGCCTAAAAAGTCCATCTTGGTGACTATTTCTTTAAATTTAGACAATATATTGAGAAGTGTCGGTCCAGGGCACTATGCACTTTTTTTTTTTAAACTAATCCTACAGGTTGACTGACAGGCAGCTCTCTCATCCCTGATTATTTCTCTACAGATGCTGACTTATTTGGTTACACTCATAGGTAAAAGCTCTCCATTAGTATCTGGCACTGGTTTTCATCCCTTGCTCTCAATAAGCGTGCAAAAAACAAAACAAAAAACACCACCACCCACTCACAACCCTGCACTCTCTCTCAAATTAACTGCTATGTTAGACACAAGCCAAGAACAACATTAGGGAATATGCAAGGAGAAACGATACATGAAAAATATATGACTAGCTAAATTTTCTTTAAAGCTACTGTAGTGAAAATAGCATCTTTGTTTTTCAAGAGTTTGAAATTGTAATTACTAATACAAATTAATCTATGGTATCTGGCAAATTTAATTTATTTCAATGATTTAAGGTTTTTTCAAACTTAAAGCTCTTAAGTTTTATGTTTGCAAATACTACAAACAATACATACTACTGGGGAAGCAGAGGTTATAATAATAAATCCTAGAAAGTACTGCACTGTTACTCATTAAAAAGACTGCTTTTCTCCTTGAACCATAGAAAGGTAAGGCTGGGATGGACCGAGAGGTCCTCTAGTTCATCCCCCTGTGCTGAGGCTGTAACAAGTATGCCTACAGGTATTGGTCTAACCTGTTCTTAAAAGCCTCCAATGACAGGGATTCTACAACCTCCCTTGGTAACCTATTCTAGAGCTTAACTATCCTTACAGTTAGTAAGTTTTCCCTAATATCTAACCTAAGTTTCCATTGCTGCAGATTAAGCCCATTGCATCTCATCTTACCTTCAGTGGACATGGAGAACAATTGATCACAGTCCTCTTTATAGCATCTCTTAACATATTTGAAGACTTATCAGGCCACTGCTCAGTCTTCTTGTCTCAAACCTAAAATGCCCAGTTCTTTTTTAGCTCTCTCAAAGGTCAGATTTTCTAAAAAAAAAATTTTTTCATTTTGTTGCTGTCCTCTGGGCTCCCAACTTTGTCCACATCTATCTTCAAGTATGGCACCCAAAACTGGACACTAGTCCAGCTGAAGCCTCACCAATGCAGAGTAAGGTGGAACAATTACCTCATGTCTTACATTTGACACTCCTGCTAATACACTTCGGAATGATATTAGCCTCTCTCATCACCGCATCACATTATTTGCTTATATTCACTTTGTGATCCACAGTAACCCCCAGATCCCTGGAAGTCTCTTTCAAGGGAAGGCAATCACTTGGATTTTTAAGATAGAAAAAGATTAGAACTGAACTAGTTTGCAACTGCAATGGAAACTAGGTATCAGGTTTCTACCCTCCCAAGTATTCTACACTTGTTCCTCTGTCATAGGTTATCAGTAATTTTCAGTGACTGCTTGCAAAACAGAACAGTTGTATCTCATTTCAGGAGTATTCTGATAAACAACCCGTTTGGAAGAAGTTTCTTCGAGTTGCCTTCTCAGCTACAAAATCTTTGGATCTATATTGAAGGACCTTGCAGTTTTGCCCTTAATTACTTTTGACTGTTCATAAAAATCCTATATCTTGGAGTATTGCCAACCAACATCTGCTGTGTAGGGTCAGATTGACCCTGCAAAGTGGGAAGATGTGGCAAGTAATAAATTACAAATGGAGGGCTGCCCAGCACCAGGGTGTCAGAGGCTGAAGAGTGGTGGTTGAGAGCGGAAAGCAAAGAGTGAAGAAAGCGCAGCAGACCTCAAACGCTAGTAGAGCACCAACTTTATCTGCCCTGTGGTTTGCGCCTGCATTATCTGGGGCGAGGACAGTCACTTGAGACTAGAACTTTTTAGTCACTTGCAATGCTACAGCATGACACATAGTAACTGAACTGCTTTAGCGCTTAGTCCTTGGAGAGGGACGGTTGCCACGGCTAAGTTCAGCAATGATGGAAGAACAGTTCCAGCAAACATATCCAACAGCCCAAGTGCAATATGAACACCTGCTATCTAAAACTATGTAGTACTGACCAGGAAGATGTCAGTATTATTCTGATGTATCGAGGTTGACTTGAGTACTGAATAACTTCCAAACATCTGGAGAAGCTGCACCAGTGGGGGAGGGAAATGGACAGGTCGTATTCGGAACAATAGGTAGTTGTCCGCACATAAAGGAATGCCATAAGATTGCCTTAACAATTTATAAGGAAGATGTCCCTTCCTTATAAATATAAGATGGGCCAGTGGATCAAGGCAAATAGTGAGGAAAGGTGCATTCCAGATTACTAACTTCTTTCTAAGTCTTTGGACAGCACTCCATTTATAAGGATCCTTACCTAATGTTTGAATCCATTTCAAAGAGTCATTCACAACACCAAATTTTCCTAAAGCTGTACACATTAAATCTGGTTAGAAGCTCTCTCTGCAATGAGTGACAAAACCAACATACCGAGAACCCCTCTAAAAGTTCATGACATTGAACAGCCACATAGTATTAGCCATTGCTTGTCTCCCATTGGTAAAGCCCAGCTGGCTGGGACTGACCAAGGAATGATTTCTCACCCCCACCTTATCTCTTTTTTGAGCACTACTGCAAAGATTTTCATGTCATTCTTTGGAGCCATGTGTCTGACTGAGTTACCCATTGTTTATGGATTACAATATCCCTCAATATCTGGAGGGATCTGGCCACCTAGCCCCATATGCAACCACAATGTCTTTCCAGTGCAAACCTACACCCGCCTATAATCAGTATATTTAACTCCACATCAATCAAAACAACCTTAACTCTCAGATGCTGCAGTATCAAAAACACCCCATTCTAGTGCCTTAGAAACACCGCAGGGCGGTCACTCCCAGGCCCTCTGTGCAAACAAGCATCGCAGTGTTCATGAGGCATATTCCCTATATGCATTTACCGGTATGTTGTCTGCACTGGTATGGACAACTATGCACAATGTCCTATGCAAATTATACATATGGGATTCTTAAAAGTAATATATTGTATAAGAGAGCTAAGAATGGGGTTAGATTTACTCAGAATATGGGCACATGTTAACACTGTTCTTATACTTTGTGTACACCCTGGACAGTATATGTCTCTATATTGGTATATTACTATGTAAGAGGCAAACTATCAACATCAAAATATATAAACATTTTGTACTGTAATGAACTTTGTTACCACCTACTTTGCATGACCTTGATACTTGATGTCTTGCGGATAGCAAAATGCAAATAAACAAATGTGTGTTTATGTGAACGTATACACACACACTCTTCAGACCAGAGGAGGCTGATCTGAAGCCTGAAATATAACTTCCATCAAAGATACATTTCAATGCCAATGTGAAAGTTCATAATTGTATATTTAAAACTATAACACTCCTTCCACAACTGTCTAACCTAATATGAAGCAATTCATGTTTCCAAAGGCTGTAGTATTTAGTTGTTATGGACAATATGCACCTTAGCTACAGAAATTTCTTGGAACCATAGTGCCTTCTCTAGTTTATAATTAAACTTTGGCAACTTCTCGAAGCTCAGATGTGCTCTTTACCAAAATATATAGTGACCGAACTCTAAAGAAACTGAACACATGCAATATAAAAAAAAAGTGTTGATATTTTGGAAACTTAACCTTCCTGTTTTGTATACAAGCATTTAAAGTATATTTAAATTAACTTCTTTTTAAAGCTGCCAGTCTAATTTAACAGCATAGGTTTTTGTAATTCTTATGGCTATTTAACTGTTACTTGTTAGGTAAAAAAGAGACGAGTCAATATTTATTAATACCAGAATGAGGAAGGATTATGGTTTTAGTATATGCACTTGATAGTTTCAGTGCTGTCATTTTAGTTTGTCAAAAAGTTTCAAATTTCTGTCAAGGTGACTCATACCAGTACTAAAAGGACTCCCAGCTACCTCCTGCAAACACTTAAAGTATTCCAATTGCAGTGGATACACTGAACACTTCCAACTACACCTTTGAAGGGGAGGAGGACAAAAGAGAGGAGTTACAACAATCTCCCAGTACTAAGGATTCAATCCTGCAAAGTGTTCAGGGCCTCTTGAAAAGAGATTATGACCTGATCCTGCAACCCTTACTCATACAGGCAGTCCTTATTCATTAAAGTTTTCATTGATTTCAGATGGGACAAATTGCATGAGTAAGGACTACTCATGTGAGTAAGGGTTGCAAGATCAGGCTCGTAGTAAATGAGACTCTGCACTTCTGGGAAGTAGAAGATACCTTGGAGGATCAGGCCCTAGGGGAGTTAATAGTCTTTTCATATGTGAGAATGTGACTTCCATTGATGCCAGTGTCAGTGGGAGATTCATAGATTCATAGATTCTAGGACTGGAAGGGACCTCGAGAGGTCATCGAGTCCAGTCCCCTGCCCGCATGGCAGGACCAAATACTGTCTAGACCATCCCTGATAGACATTTATCTAACCTACTCTTAAATATCTCCAGAGATGGAGATTCCACAACCTCCCTAGGCAATTTATTCCAGTGTTTAACCACCCTGACAGTTAGGAACTTTTTCCTAATGTCCAACCTAGACCTCCCTTGCTGCAGTTTAAGCCCATTGCTTCTTGTTCTATCCTTAGAGGCTAAGGTGAACAAGTTTTCTCCCTCCTCCTTATGACACCCTTTTAGATACCTGAAAACTGCTATCATGTCCCCTCTCAGTCTTCTCTTTTCCAAACTAAACAAACCCAATTCTTTCAGCCTTCCTTCATAGGTCATGTTCTCAAGACCTTTAATCATTCTTGTTGCTCTTCTCTGGACCCTTTCCAATTTCTCCACATCTTTCTTGAAATGCGGTGCCCAGAACTGGACGCAATACTCCAGCTGAGGCCTAACCAGAGCAGAGTAGAGCGGAAGAATGACTTCTCGTGTCTTGCTCACAACACACCTGTTAATACATCCCAGAATCATGTTTGCTTTTTTTGCAACAGCATCACACTGTTGACTCATATTTAGCTTGTGGTCCACTATAACCCCTAGATCCCTTTCTGCCGTACTCCTTCCTAGACAGTCTCTTCCCATTCTGTATGTGTGAAACTGATTTTTTCTTCCTAAGTGGAGCACTTTGCATTTGTCTTTGTTAAACTTCATCCTGTTTAACTCAGACCATTTCTCCAATTTGTCCAGATCATTTTGAATTATGACCCTGTCCTCCAAAGCAGTTGCAATCCCTCCCAATTTGGTATCATCCACAAACTTAATAAGCGTACTTTCTATGCCAATATCTAAGTCGTTAATGAAGATATTGAACAGAGCCGGTCCCAAAAAAGACCCCTGCGGAACCCCACTCATTATGCCTTTCCAGCAGGATTGGGAACCATTAATAACAACTCTCTGAGTACGATTATCCAGCCAGTTATGCACCCACCTTATAGTAGCCCCATCTAAATTGTATTTGCATAGTTTATCGATAAACTATGCAGGTCTATCAAGAGGTGATTAGAACCCATTGCATAATTCCTAATGGAACATCAGGGATGATTCCATAACAGGTACTGACGAGGCTTGCTGAGGAAAGAATGTACTGTTAATACATCTGTTAGTACCAGGGCCGGCTCTAGGTTTTTTGCCGCCCCAAGCAAAAAGAAAAAAAAACCTCCGGTAGTGCAACTGCCGAAGCAAAAAAAAAAAAAAGGTATCCAGAATGCTGCCCCTGAAATTGTGCCGCCCCAAGCACGTGCTTGGTTTGCTGGTGCCTAGAGCCGGCCCTGGTTAGTACTGTTGGTCCTGCTAATATAAGTTAAACAACACAGGAGCAACAAAATACAATCTAAATGTCATGATCTGACTTAATTGCAAGTTATTCTAGCTCTTTGAAATACCGCTAGTTACACGCTTTACCTTTATGGGGCATAGAGGGGAAGACGATTTCCTACTCCACTCCCATTATATACTCTGATTCTCATTTACACTGTTATCCATCTCCATACACTACTCTGGCAGTGTAGAAGGCCTTTAAATGGGGCATAAATTACAGTTACATCCACTTTACATGGTCAGGGGTGTAAAGTGACCAATTTATGTGCATCAGGCCTCTAGTCTCTGAAGCACGTTCTATCAAAAATTACTTTGTGTGTATTTTTTAAACAGTAGATAATCCATTTGAACTTTAGCCAACATTTTAGGGTTTTGGGTTATTGTGAATGGCAAATGCACAATGGGAAATAGCAAATGACAGGAAATCAAAAGGATGTAAAATATATTTAGTGCCAAATTTTGCCTTCATGTATGCAGTTGCTGTTTGCCAGTTCAACTTCTGCAAGAGTACATCAGAAATTGTCTCAGTTGCATAGATCATCCACTTAAGCCTAAATTCTACACCCCTGTAAAAAGCACAAGTAAATAGCCCTTGATTAAAATCAGGCCCCCAAGGTGAAGAGTACTGTGTATGCTCCCCAAGGACGAGGAGCCAATGGACTGATGTAAGATCTGTGCATTAAATTCCTGTCTATGTGGCAAGGGTAAGCCAGTAGATGTATATATTCATGAACTCTCAGACCCTTCCCTGCCCTTTCAAATTTCTTTTGCACTGTTATAAGAAAGGCAGTCTTTAGTCTTGCATTACTATAGTGAGACATGCAGCAAAATTGTCTTAAGCTGCCTGGGCCCATGGAGGGGAGGGGAGAGTCTTAGATCTTAATTGGTTCACTGCTTAGTTGCATAATGGACACTTAGTGTTTTGTTTTTGTTTTTTTTAACCCTTAAAAAAACAAGCCAAGATCTATCTGGGACAACAGTTGGGGTGGAGGAGTGGGAAAAAACTGCCAAAAAGGGTGAACTGGAGGGAAAATAAAGGACTAACTCAAAGTATCACTTTTGCTAAGTGACAGAACAACTCCACAATGACCAGCATAAATTAACTGTGCCAATGACAGGTATAACTTGATCTTTAAACCTAAATTTGACTTTTAGCTTGCCACCTCCCTCCTTCATCATATTGATTATTGTAACTTCCTCCCCTGACCTGTACTATTCATATGGTTTTCCTTCAGTCCATTCAAAATGAAAGGCCAAACGCCTTACTGCTTATCCATTGATCTGACCAAGTCAACCACTCCGAATCATTTTATTGTCTTCCCCTTCTTCCACCTCAAGTTCAAGCCTCTCACCCTGACCTGAAGCTCTGCCACTCCTTACTTATCTAAAGGTGTGACCAGGTAACAAACGCCACATTTCTCCCACTCCAACAGTGAGGCCAAGTTTGTTATCCTATTTGCCCAACTGTCTTTTTTCTTGCACTAACTCGCATTGAAAATGCAATGGGAATGGAGTCTCTCCCCCTCAAGGCTCCATTGAAAACACCAGTCTCTGTTTAGACTCTAGAGAGTCTTATTTGTTTCTATTTAAAAATTCATTTTATTATCAATTTGAAAATTGATTCATGAGCATAAACACACTGGATTAAAGAGCAACGGCAGGTGAAGGCTAATGTTATGACGCCACGCAGAGTCATGTGGTTTATGAACGCTCTTCTTCCCCTATGAATTTTGAATCTAAACGGACATCTTCCCTTCTCTATATTAATCATTTTAATAAAATTTAGCATTTATGCAGAAACCCAGCAATAATTTTGTGACCTAAATTGGACTACCTAATTTAAGGCCCAATCCAGGAAGGTGCTGAGTACCCTCAATTTCCATTGACATCAACTAAAAGTTACTAAGGGCCCAATCCTGGAGGAGAAATGAAGAGATGACTTTACTGTAAGTCAAAGAAATGTATTTAAAAGGAAGGATGGTCTAGTGGCTGGGGCACTGGCCTAGGATATGGGTTCAATTTCCTGCTCAGCCTTGGACTTTCTGTGACCTTGGACAAGACACTTAGCCTCTCTATGTGTTAATTCCCCATCTGTAAAATGAGATAACACTTCCCTAACACATTAAAGGTTATGTGGTGCTTTGAGATTTACAGGTGAAGAGTACTATATAAGAAAGAGCGTTATTACTGACTGAAAACTGGTTAGGCCCTTATTAATTTATTCTGCAGTTTCTAAAGCACTAGGTTCAGTTTTAGCCACAAACCGAAGAACCATTATTTTGGTGGGAAGCAGCACAGCTTTAAGACTCCCCCACCCTCGCCATACAACTTAATTTTGCTGGAATATCACCCCCTGCCTTCACCACATCCTTTAACTCCTAATTACATCCAAAGTACCTTAAATTGTTTCAAATAAATGTGGGGTTATTTTATATTTGATCTATGATTGTATAATCAATATTTAATAGTTATGCAAATATTCATTGTATAACAGATACAATTTATAAACACTAAGTTGTTTAACCATTCACAATTTATGCTTAAGGGTGGTGCAGGTTTAGACTAATGCAGGGGTCGGCAACGTTCGGCACGCGGCTCGCCAGGGTAAGCGCCCTGACGGGCCGGACCAGTTTATTTACCTGCTGACGCGGCAGGTTCGGCCGATCCCGGCCCCCACTCGCCGCGGTTCGCCGTCCCGGGCCAATGGGGGCGGCGAGAAGCGGCGCAGGCAAGCGATGTGCTGGCCGCGGCTTCCCGCTGCCCCCATTGGCCCGGGACGGCGAACCGCGGCGAGTGGGGGCCGGGATCGGCCGAACCTGCCGCGTCAGCAGGTAAATAAACTGGTCCGGCCCGTCAGGGCGCTTACCCTGGCGAGCCGCGTGCCGAACGTTGCCGATCCCTGGACTAATGGATTAAGTGACCAAAGGATACACAGTAACACATTTTAAAAAGTTCTGTTTAAAAATGAATGAGCAGAGGCTTACAGTTTTCTAACCCAAAATTCAGACTGTTGCTTCTGAAACTACTTGATAAGCAGTTGGAGTCCCATTGCATATATGATATAGAATTTGTCACTTAGGCATGCCAATGTAAGACTTAAAATCATTAGGGTGCATCACAATGCCTTTTAAAAAAAGGCTGAGAAATATACACCTATGGGCCAAAATTATCTGAGGAAATGGGAAACAGTATACTTGTGTTTCATTGACTTCCAAAAAGCATGTGACAATCTACCGCTACAAATTGCTCAGCATATTAAGATCTGTAGGGACTCACTAATACAAACTTGAAGTAATTAAACAATTATAGTGGAAT
The DNA here is from genome assembly GCF_028017835.1 of Emys orbicularis. Lineage (NCBI taxonomy): Eukaryota > Metazoa > Chordata > Testudines > Emydidae > Emys > Emys orbicularis. The sequence continues at coordinate 80,634,591 of NC_088691.1, read as the reverse complement.
CAGAAGGCAACTGTGAGATGAAAATGAAAATCTAAGATTGAGAGAAGAGTGAGACAAGGTTGTAGAATGTCACTGACTTCATTCAAGCACTTGTAGCAAGAGGAAGTTAAAATCGGAGGAACAGAAGACAGTATTAAGTTAAATGGATGAACATTTGCTATGCAGATGACAGTGTGGGGTTGATTCAAAAGAAGGTCTGAAGTTAATGGAGATTAGACCATATTCATAGTTAGAATTGACAAGACAAGCTATAGTAGTATGCAAGAATCTTGGGAAGATATGCAAAATTCTACTATGGCTGTGTAATTTACAGCAAATGAGAAATTACTGCTACTTAGGAAGCATCATTACAAAAGATAGGATACTCAAGTCAGCACAGAATAGCAAGAACAAGAGAGAACAAATTCTGAAGACTAAATTCTGTCTTTTGAAAATGTACATTTTGTTTGTGTTAAACTATGGTTGTGAAACATGGACATTCAAAAGAAACTACAATCCTTCTAATTATAGTATTATACAAGAAATCTGAAGATATCAGACCATGTAACCACCAAAAAAGTACTGGAGCTATTGGAACTCAGCAAACTAGTCAGGTCTTATGAAGAGAGATTTGATTTGAAGAACACATTTTAAGGGGGCTAGTGGGTAATGCATATTTATGGGCACTGGAAGAGAAAGATGATGATGAAGAACAGGAGGCAGAAAAAGAAGATTGTAGATGAACAATGTGTTGTTCTGGATGGATCAAAAGGACTATTCATCCACAAAGATTAGCAGAGGGATCATACAGATGGGCTACAACAGTTTCAAACCGCCAGTAATGGAAATACCCCTTCAGTAACCCATTTATCTTCAGCAAAGTTACCTCAGGAATGTATGTCCTGTTTTCATCTTTTGTTTGGGGAAGGTAGGCTCCCCCAATCTTTCCTCTGGCTATCATTTGCACTTTATTTCCTATTTCATTTGACACAAGCTATGGTACTTCTGAATTGGGCCAGTGTTTTGTACTTTTATGCACCCATTATATTAGCAGATTCTTTTGGTATTGCTTATGGAGTATCCCTGTCAAATAGTCAGCTTGCTTTCTAACTACTAGCTTAATTCCTTTCCCTACATATTCTGCATAGAATAAACCAAATTAATCCCAGGTGTGTGTCCAGTGCAGTTACACCAATGATAAATTTAGCCCAGAGTCACTCTGTAGTCTTGTATTTCTGAGATGCACATGTCCCAAGTGGTGTTCTTCCTATGCCAGAGAGCAGATTTGTATACAGCTCCACTAATGGCAAGGAAAAGCTGTATTATAGTTTATAATACCAGATATACACTGCAAAAAACATTTCTATCACTAAGCATTGTGTTGAATTGCTGCAGGCAGCTGCCCTGTCACTCTGCCTGGCCTGCACTCCACTGAGATTTGATCCAGGACTGGGGATAACAAATAACTGTTTCTTGATGCTACTGAGGGCTACCCTTAAACCATGCCTCCCAGCTGTGCACACACACCCCTTCCCCCCACTCCCAGTGTAATGCTGGGACTGTATAGCACAAGGACATTTTGTTTTCTGTGGAGGACTTTTGTATTTTGATTTATAAAAACATGCCAAAAAAAGCACCTAGCCCAGGCCTTTACCAGAATTGGGAAAAACAAAACAAAAACACCCACACACAAAACAACCACCAAATGGAAAACAAGTCAGCAGCTGATAATCAGATCAATCGGAAAAGAAAGGTGTTTTTTTAGTTCTCAAACTACAAAAAAATTGTTCCAAACAGAACTTCTTCCTTCCCAACCATGAGCCCTTATCAAACTCCTTCCTCTTCAGAAGCAGAGGTAAAGTGATAGGCCACTCAAGGTTATTTCAGAGCAAGAGGTGTGTGTGTGTGGGGGGGAGTGGGTTCCAAAATTGAGGGTCCCCCCATAGAGACCACCAATGCAGCAGCTCCTGCCTCTTTTATACCATAAGACTCCATCTCAAGCCCATTTGCTGCTCCTCATGGGCTATGGGAAAGGTAGGAAACATGCTTCTGGAAAATCATTCCCACCAGAAAACCCTTCCCAGGTTGGAAGTCAGAATCCTGTGCTAGGCAAGGAAACTCCCAGAAGAACTGGCAGGGTTGAGAAGAGGAAAGCCATTTAGCATTCCTTGAGGGGTGGTGCAGAGGGACCCATCTATCCCTTGGAGTGGGAGACAGGCTTTGATGTTCCCCTAGAAGTCCCTTGAGGAAGCAATGTCCTGAGATGGGGTAGCTGAAAATCTAGGTAGGCAATAACAGCAGACCTCCTTCTGCAGGCATAGTCTGAACTAAACCCTACACAAACCACACTGTTCAGATTCTCAGCTCGAGGGTCTAATTAGGTCTTATAAGACATACCACACATCTGTTTGTTTGGGGCTCATTTTCAGTAATTTAGATGAGTGAGTCACTTTGCATGGGAGTTCCCTCATGTGGAAAGGAGGGGAGGTCCGCTGCTCAGAACATTTTAGATTGGACAAGAGACTAGAAAAATGTCCTGTAAGAAATCTTGGCTTGGAGAGGGAAATGCCTGTTAGAAATTAGAGACAACCTAAAACACCTATTGATCTATGAAGTTAGATAATCTCTATTAATATTCTTCATTAGATACTTTAAATGCAAAAAATTTAATAACTAGTTCTATATTAACTTTCATGTGGAGACAAAACAATTCTGTGCTGCATTGCTTAAAAACTACTCTGTATGGTTTATGCTGGCATGATGAACTCATTATGGAAGAGTAAAAGCATAGTTGATGGGCTTCAATGCACTGAAGACACTAATGCAAGGTCTGACTATAGCTAATTGCACACACACCCCTCCAAAAAAAATTTCAGCCATCCTGCACAGCCTCTTCCTCCCACAGATAAACTCTTGTATTCCTCCCACATTAGGAAGCCTAGGATGCAGGAGCGAGAGGAAGGCCAATTGACCTGGCAATGATTGAGTTTACTGCCTGTTACACTGCTTTTGTGTTATTGCTCCATCTGGGCTTCCTCTGACCATTAGGCCCAGATCCCCCAAGAATCCTATCTAATCTACTCTTTGGCAGTCTTCTGTCCATTAATTGAAGTGGTTAACTAAACATACCAAATATATAATTGGTGTAAGCAGCACCCACATGCTCCTGTAGACGTGTATCCATATGTACTTGCCTTTCCTGTCAATTGACAGCACTGTATTATAGCCTTCCAGCCCCTTAGTGACTATATATTTGAGTTCTCAAGGATTAGCATCCGGCTTTTAAAATTGGTGCTTTAGGGATTTATTTCAGGAACCTGTACTAAAAATATACACTAGTATTAATAATCCTTTTATAATCCCAGGAATCTAAAACAATCTGGGGAAATGGGGGAAATCCTCCTGTTAGAGTTCAAACATGGGTGGGTGCTTTTGTTATTGCACAGAAATACCTAAAATATTAATGACTGATTTTGCACTGATTTACAATCAAAACAAACATGGGGTGTTCATAGGTAGGAAGCATTTCTTTAGTTTGCGCATAGCATGTTTCAAATTGGTCATTTAAAAAAAAAGTTTTTAAATGGAGTGAAAGTGTAGAAGAAATACAAATTTATTCAGATGGAAAATCAAGAGCCTGCATAGTTAGGTATAAAGGGCTCAGCTGATGATCTGGCTCATAGTAACCCAGGACCAAATTCATCCTTTGTGTAATTCCTTGGATGGCACCCAATTTACATGCAGTATGGAACTGGCTAAACATTTTCAGTCATTGTTTGTGAAAATCTTTTCAAAAGATGCATTTTGTAAAGGCACCAAAAACACCCACAACCACACATTGTAACAAGGTGGCTTGCCTATTAAAGGCTAGAGGGCATGTGGCTAGCCAACTCTGATTAACCCAGGTGTGCCTTTGTAGTAGATTAGCTGTTTCCCTACAAAGATCAGCAGGAAGTTGCACTGAAGGATAGAAAGGTCAGTGGACTGTAAAGAAAAAGGAGCAGCGTGGGCAGCAGGCTCCTGCAGGGCACACTCTGGCACGTAGGGAGTTCCGGTCCAGAATGGAGTATAAACTTGTGCTCTGGTAATGGACTATTTTGACCCTGCAAAGAAAGTGTTTTCAGGGGAGTACAGAAGGGGCTTAAAGCAAGAGTCTCCAGCAGAGAAACTTGGGACTAAGGGCACGTCTATACTGCATGCACCAAAGTGCTGCACTACAATTCCCATGCATGGGCACTGTGGACCTTTAAGTTTGCACCTGCAGCATCCACACAGAAGAGTTACACTTTGATGTGTGGTGCAATTCGTGTCCCCGTTCTCTGCACTGTGGGGCAGTGTAGACACGCCCTTAGACCACAGTGAAATAGAGAGGCTGCAGTAGGCTCCAGCAGAGAAATTGGAGGAGTGAGACAACAGGCAGGAGAGGTTGAGGAGAATGGATGACTTGAAAACTTCAGTTTGAATGTTTGATAACTTATAGCAGCACCCAAGAAGGGACGTGAATGGACAAAACCATTTTTAAGTTTGAAGAGCGAACAGGGGAAAACAGAGGCAGGGCACTGCACAGTGACCTCTGGCTATGAGGGGGTGCTTGGGAGACAGCTGGCCCCGTTACTAACATCTTTGTAAAATATGCACTATATGAAGAAAACAGCCTAAACCTCCAAGGATGAATTTGGCTTAGGAGTGGGACCAAGAATGACTTTGGGCCACTGTACATAACTTCTGTATCTGTTACTACTCAATTTTTAAATATATTAAATATTTAGCATAATATGCTGAAACCTTCAGTAATCCTTTACCTACTTCAGTTACATAAGTAGTTTTTCATGCAATAGTCTAATGAAGTGACCTTCAATTATCATTAAAATACACATTGTGTTCTGATCTTTTACCCATAAACAAATAGTAATTTTTAGCTGCCTCTTACAATTTCAGCAGGGGAGGGGACATGTTAAGATTTAACAGTATGCATGACTTGACAGCAAAGTCAGAATTACACAATAACCATACTGCATATTCTTGAATGGAACTCATCATGTACTTCTCACTTGCACATCCTGCTTAAGGCCATTTTATTGCTAAAAATGAAGGTTTTTATACAGGCTCTTGAGTGGAAGGAATAGAGCTGAGTTTTATTTGCTTTAAGTCTGATTAACCTGGTTTAAGTGCCTCAAGTTTTGCTTATCTACTTAAGATCTTTCTTATATAAGTATATACTGTAAGCAAAACTTGAGGCACTTAAACCAGGTTAATCAGACTTAAAGCAAACCTATAATTATGCTAGTCTAAGAAATTGTTTCCTCTTGCATAATTTTTTCAGGAAATGTTGATCAGGCACAATAGAGAATGTTAAAAACAAAAGGTGCATTTCCTATGACTCTTGCAGATTTATAAGGAAAAAAGATAGTGGAGATTTAATTTATCCATCAATTGAAATAATTGCTTCCTATTTGTGGCCCATTTCTGTTGTAACATTTAATCATTATTGTAAGCCACAAATGGATTACTTTAAGGGAGATAGTGAATCACTGAGCACTTTTTATTGTTTTCCTTCTGTATTGCTTTTTCAGGCTATCCTAGTGTAGTGCCTATAAGAGGGAACATAATGAAATATGGCTGCTCTTTGCTCCCTCCTCATGAAGCAGTGTAGGTATTGGTACTGGCAGTCTGTCTCCTTATCTCTAAATGAAAAGAGACAAGGTGACAAAGATCTGAAAAACCCCTTCAGCCTGATTCTCTAGAAAAGAAGTAAAAATGACAGGAGGAGAGGAAGGCGTACACTGATTAAGATAAAAAAACTTGTGGGTAGACTTAGACCATGTACCTATTAATTTAAATAGAGACTTAATTCCACGCATACCTAGTCATTAAGGCATCCAGGCTCCCTTCACTTCCACTAGTGAAATGGAGTTATAACCTGAGGAGCAGGCCATAGGGACACATGCTCTCTAAATAGTAGGGCGTCCTCTAGAAAACCATTACAAGCCACACATGGATCAAAAATTAATTAAATAAATAAATAAATAAAAAAGGGTGGTGGGGAGAAATCCTGCCAATCCTCCATCAATCCAAGAACCCAAAGGAAGGGAGGGAGAGTGCTTGTTAGTTACCACCTGTACTGGAGACTAGATACAGGGGCGGGAAATAGTAAGTTGCAGGGTCTATACCTTACCCAAAAGTAAGGCAAGGCAGAGCTGTGTGGAGAGGGACTGCAGGAGGCTAGAGCTGCTGTGTGGGAGAGTTTATGTTTCGTTACTCTGCACCTTTTGCAATATGCCCCTTGCTTGGTTTTTCTGGGTGGGGAAGGGGAAAAGGGGTAATTTGAGTCAGTCATTCCTGAGAATGTATAGCCAGTTCATGTTTAATTTGTTTTGGTAGGCTTCAGGCTGGGGTTATTAGGGAAGATTATAGAATAAAGCTTTCTGAGATCGTGTGCTATGTTGCTATGGTAATCTTTTAGGATTCTAGTCTGGCTATGTTCCTATGGTTCAATGATCACTGTTCGTAGGGAAGCATGTTGTGAACAAATTGGAGGGGCCTCCATAGCTGCTCTATAGGAGTAACTATTTTCTGGCTGTGAATAGCCAGCATCCTCACCTGAAGTAGGTCACATCAAGAAGTGGTGACTTCAGTTCTCACTGGACATGTTTTACTTTCCTCCACCCCAATGTTTGTAATTCTTACTTAAGTTTGTTTTATGCTACTTATTTTCACCACTATCCACAGTGAAACTTCTATCTGAAGTTATAACTTGAGCGAGATGAAGATTTTCCAACCAAATTTTTTTGAGTGAAAAATGCAAGTTTGGTATATGTGAACACTTTGGGAATTTGTGTTGATTTCATTTAATTTATTTTTCCCTCAAACCAAAACAACTCGAGAAACCAAAATCTTTTGTTCTGACATTTTCAAAATGAAACGTTTAGATATGATTAAAAAAAACCTTTCCTTTTTTTTAAAAAAAGGAAGGAAATTTTGAAATGAAAAGTTTAATGTTTTGTTTTGGGTCAAAACAAAAAAGTATTGGACTAATTTTATTTTTAAAAACTTGTTGATTTGCCAAAACTTCCAAATTTCATTTTTGATTTGATCCAAAACAATTTTTTTTTAATTGTCAGTGTACTAAAAAAATCCATTTGCCCAGCCCTAATTATCACACATTCATTTTTGTAGGGGCAATTGCATCTCCCATTGCCTTTTTTTGTTAGGGACTTGATCCAACTGAACTTGAAATCAATGGGATTCTTTCCATCATTTCAATGGGAGTTGATCAGGACATCTTACCTTGTTACAAAGCATCTTGACTTATTACCAAACCAGTATCTTAGGCTGCTGCTAGGTGCAAAGTGTACCACATTCAGGGGAACTGTGACTATGCCAGATACCCAAAAGCATACCGACTTTGTGTGTCCCCATGGATTTTAAGCACACTTTGCTATGTGTATTGCCTCTTTGCTACAAATGGAGCCCAGGGTTTGGCTAGACTATAATAAGCTGACAAAGTGTCTACGACTTGGCTCAGTCTGTGGAATAGTATATTGTGACAGTACTTCTGTACTTATTTAAATTTTAATTTACCGGAAGAATTGTTATAGTTCAATGGAGTCTTAGCAGTAATGCGGCTGATAGGGAAATTTGTTTTCTTCTCCATTCCTTACACTAACAAAGTATGAGTCCTTTTGTTATGAAGTACAGCAAAATACTGCATGGACTAGTGAGAACCCACTGAATCAGTGGCATGACATGGCTGGGGTGAGGGAAATGAATTCCACTTTTGTGCGTATGTGCCCAAAAGCTATGAGTGGCTTAAGCTGTTTATAAAGATGTATATGGAGGATAACTAGTAAAAGATACTTTGAACTATTGGTCATAGACATGTCAGTAACTATTTAGTGGTATCTTCATTTGCAGAATGGCTCATCTTTATACAAGCTATAAAGCTCTTGGGTGAACACAGATAACTGCCAAGTGACAAAAGGTTACAGAATATACAGACAGCCTATTAAAAAAAAAAAAAAAAAAGTGGTATTGGGATTGCCATTGGCCCTTATGTGGGTGCGCGAGGGGCCTTCCCCTGCCCTTGTACCTGCTGTGCAAGGCCAAGCATAACTGCATTCCTTGCAAAATGACAGTGTAAAGCAGTGGTGCAAGTAGAAATCATTTCTTGCTGGCTGGGCCAGCTCCAGCTTTTTTGCCGCCCCAAGCGGCGAAGCGAAAAAAATAAAAATAAAAATAAAATAAAGCTGATCTGCGGCACTTTGGCGGGAGCTCAATCGTGCCGCTTCATTCTTCGGCGGCAAATCGGTGGCAGGTCCTTCGCTCCCTCTCTTCCTCTTCGGCGGCAGCTCTAAGAGGAAGAGAGGGACTGAGGGACCCGCTGCCGAAGACCCGGACGTGCCGCCCCTTTCCATTGGCCGCCCCAAGCACCTGCTTCCTTCACTGGTCCCTGGAGCCGGCCCTGCTTGCTGGTATGCTACACTCCTGGGAGGGACACGGGAGGGAGCACGTGACCCCCCACATGCCTCCACCCCACCCCCAGCACCTGCACTCTACCCAACCCCTCCCCATAATCTACATCCACCCCACATTACCTGGGGGTTGGAGGGGAGCTCTGTCCTCCTCCCACTGCGCTGGAGACTTCTGCTGTACAGACCCCAGGCAGGAGAGCTCAGGAGAAGCAGCTGCGTGGAAGGGCTGGGGGTGGGGCTGGGGCAGTATAGCTGCGCCAGAAGAGTTGATGGCATGGAGCTGCTCAACGGCCCCATGTTCTGCTCCTTCCATCGCTGTGGTTCCTGGGAGAGCCCTGAACCACAGGGCTCTCGCAGGAACCAGAGCAAGGAGAAAAGCAAAACGTGGGGCTGCTAGGCAGCCCCACACTGGCAGCTCCTCAAGCGTGGCTGCTGTCAGGGGCAGCAGGTTTGTAGAAATTTTGGTGATGCCCAGAACCTGCCCCCCCCAAACTCCACCCCCACCTGCCTAAGGCTCTGGGAGGGAGTTTGGATTGAGGGAGGAGGTCTGGGGTGCAGACTCTGGGATGGAGTTTGGGGATGGTGGGATGCGGAGGGAGGGGGTGCAAGCTCTGGAACGGAGTTTGGGTGTAGGCTCTGGGCTGGGGCAAAGGGTGGGAGTGTAGGAGGGGGTGAGGGGTGCAGGCTCTGGGAGGGAGTTTGGGAGCAGGAGGGGGTGTGTGGGAAGGGGTGGGGGTGCAGGCTCTGGGAGGGAGCTTGGGGATGGGAGGGGGTGCAGGCTCTGGGAGGGAGTTTGGGGGAAGGAGCAGGAGCACCGCCAGCTTTTCTGCTGCCCTAGGCAACGGAAGGTCCTGCCGCCAAAATACTGCCACAGTCGCCACCCCCCAAATTGTAGCGCCCTAGGCAACCGCCTAGGTCGCCTAATGGGTTGCGCCGGCCCTGGGAAGGAGGGGGTGTGTGGGAAGGGGGTGAGGGGTGCAGGCTCTGGGAGGGAGTGAGGGGGTACAGCACTTACCTGGGGCTCCTAGGCAGGGCGGGCCGGGAGTCTCCATGTGCTGCTACCCGCAGGCACTACCCCTGCAGCTTCCCATTGGCCGTAGGGGCGCTTGGGGCAGGACACAGACCTACCCCACCCAGGGGCTGCAGGGAGGAGCTGGCAGCCACGTGGAGCAAGCAGGCAGGAAGCCACTCAGCTCCGCTGCACTGCCGGTGGTGATGGGGCCCCGGGTTGTTTAAATCGCCCGGGGGACGCGCGGGGTGGGGGCACCTGGGGCGGAAGGCGGGGCCGAGGAAGAGACCTGGTCTCAGACAGTGCTGGAGCCAGGCTCCTGGTGCCCAGGCACCATGGGCCCATAGAACTCACCGCCCATGGCTGCTGTACTGCCCCCAGCCCCGTGCCTCCCCCCCAGCCCTGTCCTCCAGTGGGGCTATGGTACAGAGTCCAGGCAGGTAGCTGCAGCTGCGTGGAATGGCTGGGGGCAGGCTCCTCCTGTATCTTTCTGGTACACCATACCAGCTATAAATATCTTACTGGTATGGCGTACCATACTGTACCACTGTACTTGCACCACTGATGTAAAGGCTTCTCCATCCACACCTCATCTCAAAAGGTGTGAGCCAAAAAGATTAAGTCTTGGGAGGAGGCAAGACCATGCCCCTACTCTTGGGGTCAGGGAGGATCATGCTACACCGTCCACAAGAGCATAGGCAGGGTAAATTTGCACCATCCCCAGTGTAGACCTAGCCCTGTATGTACACTCTTTGGTTTCGTTGCTGCTGTTGATTTATGATTATATAGACAGAGGGTAGAGCTGCTGAGGGGAATCACAACATTTTGAAGGTTTGAATTCAAAGTTATGGATTACTTTTCTAACTGGTATAGGTTTTCTCCTGTTTCAAGTACAGCATCTTTGAGTCTTGAACAAACAAAACTCAAGAACAAACTTTGCTTTCTATTAACTTTCCTTCTAACATTTGAAAATTAAATTTGGAGTCCAAGAAACAGTTAAAATTGACACTTTAAATGGACTGTGACTGAAGAATAAAAACTATGCCTGTCCCAACAGGTAAAGGAATCATGTGAACAATGAATGGTTGGTGTGATGCACAGTTGGGTGTTGTGTGCACTAGGAGTGGAAAGAAGTTCAGTGTGGGACAGGGAAATTCAAGAAAGGAAGAAGTTACATGGGTTCACGTTAGGATATTTACATCTGAGCTGTATCACTGGGATTTAATCCCTACATCTGACTGGCTTGCAGGGTCTTCCCACAGTCACAATGGACAGCAGAGCTGTTTATGAGCAGACCTTCAAAGTGTTTTCCAAAAACATTAAGCTCCTGATTATCTCTCAGCTGTTACAAGTTAGTGTTTTGAATTCTGGTTCTCCCAGGCAGAAGAAATGCAGTCTTAGATTTTTCTTTAGGTGTCAGAGGATTTTTAGGAAGACTAACTCTGAAAGCAAAGGTGGCCAAGGCAGGGCTAAGACCCATGTTAATTTACAGCCAAGTCTCTGATATTGGCAGAAGAGTTTTCTATAGAGGTTAAGCAATGACAGATCTTTGGGAAGTGGTGGGGATTGTATCTCCCTACCTGTTTGTACTGTGCTCAGAACAATGGGGCCCCTCAGTGCTATTGCACTAGAAATACATTTTCCATTAGGAGTGATATTTGGCTTCTAATGATAGGCTAAGGAGACAGTTCTGATGAACATCCCAAATCCCCTTATTTCAGTTGCACTGGCTTCTTTTTCCTCTGGTGCAAAGGCTTATTTGTTTTTGGTTCTTTCACTACATAAAAAAAAAAAAACATCTACTATCTGTCATTTTTACTAAACAAAGTGTTAGATTCTGGAGTTTTGTTTAAGTTGTTTGTTAGTAAGAAACTAAATTATCCAATTTACGTTGGTTACTTTTTTAGCCTGAAATTCAATATTTAGCGATCTGTTCCAGAAATCTGACGTTCAGCAAGGATTCCCTGACAATGACGATCCCTGGCTTGGTCACTTCTTTTGACCGGGCTCCCCTAAGTTTGCTGTGCCATAGAAACCTGTAATCTCAATAAGTAATGTGAAACTAAAGGTTGAAAACTGCTCCAGCTGCTTTTGGTTAAAGGGGGAAACTCTGAAAGGTCACATGAATTTTGCTGCACAAAGAGTTTTCCCAGTGTTTTGGGGGATGTCCATCTCCTTCATTTCTGTAGGACAGAATTGTTTTTGCTTCAAGGCATATTGTGCCAGTTCCCATAAACTGCTTGCAGCTTGGAGTGCAAGAGGCTATAATAGCATTAGCTTTCTTTTACAGCACATTAGGTTCAACTAAGCAGTCTAACAGACATACACTTGCTTTGAGTGGTTACTGTTTTTCCATGCATCAGGCATACACCTCTAGAGGCCTTACTAACAACGAGTGACAATTGTAGCCAGATTCTTCTGTCGTTTTGCTACATTTTTCTGAGGGATTGCTTTTGATGGCTATCCTGTTCTGTAGGAGAACCTAGACTCTCAAAAGCTCCTTAAGTTATTAAAAAAAAAAAAACATGGATTAAATCTATTTTAACTTGCATATTTCTCCTGGGTACAATAATTTATGGAGTAACCCAAGAGCCTTCAAGATGAGGTTCAGAAGATGGGGTTTAGGACAGGGTTGTAGCACCATAAGGTCTTGTGGACGATGAGAGCCTACTACATTTGAACTTAGCTCAGAAATTCAACTCAGACTTGACAGTTATTTCATGATTCATTAAGGAGGGATGGTGTGGGGATAAAGCAGCAAATGTGAGGCGGAGAGCAAACATCCAAACAAAATATAAATGCAAAATACTGGGTTGGATAGTGCCTTTGTCTTACTCAGATGAGCAGGGGAATAAGGGCAGCAAGTTTCCCCACTGCCACTCTTCTGCTCAGCTGAATAAGTCCTCCCTGGATCTTTGGTCCTGGTCTAGTGCAGCGGGTCTCAAATATATTAAAAAGTGTGTTTAATTTATTGGGGGGGGGTCACACTTAGAGGCTTGCTGTGTGAAAGAGGTCGCCAGTAAAAAAGTTTAACACCATTATAAATGCTGGATGCAAGCGGGGTTTGGGGTGGAGGTTGACAGCTCGTGACCCCCCATTTAATAACCTCACGACCCCCTGAGGGGTCCTGACCCCCAGATTGAGACCCTGGTCTAGTGTGACACTCAGCCCTTGCTTTTCAGATTCTCTCCCCTTTATGCAAATTGGTGGAAAAGGAATAGAGAGAAGGGCCACACACACCCTCACACCTGCTGGCCAATCTGTGCCCTATTTTGGGTTTTATAATTTACCTTATCCCCCACCCCCAAGCAAGAGGAGAGCAGCAGAGGAATTATGAATTTCTCCCTGGGGCTACCTCCTAGGGTGGTGCAGCTACCTGCCAATCCTTTCTAAAGGGTGACCCACCTTTGACAATGTAGCTGTTGGGTTACTCTTCTGTCCCTAATACATAGCACAGGCTTCCCCTTTAACTAGAAGGGGGTCATCCCCCACCCCACTTCAATCATATTTAAAATAACACTGGTTTAAAATCGGGCAGGCGGAGAAAGGGAAGGAGGGATTGAGCTAGTTTAATAAGCCAAAAAGTTTGCAAGTTTCACTAAACTTTGCTATTCAGACCTGGGGTAAGCAGCTGCAGTTCCAAAGGTATGAATTGGGCCCTCTTGTTCTAGCCTTCATTTTTCAGGGAGTCACTTCTATTTATAATGCACGCTTTTCCCCTCGTCCTGCAAAGAGATCTGTGTGAGTGGACCCTTGTAAGGATAAGGCCTTTGTCTGCAGCCATATTGGAAGGCCTAAAGCCTAAGACCTTCGTCTGCAGCCAGATTAAAAGAGCAACCAAGCAGCAGCCATTAGCTGAGAAGCAGGAAGTCACATCCTCACATTACATCTACATTACGTTAAAACAATGTAATATCACGCTGTTAAGGAGGAGACCCTGTCCTAATGACACCCACTATCACCAGATAAAGAAACAGATTTTATGATGGTTAAAGAAAACTTTAAAGAAAAATTTCACTATATAAACTGGGGTTCAAAAGGAAGTTCTTTGGGAAGCAACTCCAGGACACATCCCCAAAGATCAGAGCTGCCAGACCTCAACACTCTGCCAATGACACTGTGCAGAAATTGGAGTCCCCCAGATGGACCTGATCCTGACTGGCCATCAAGAAACTGTCATCTGTCTTATTGGGAGTGGTGAGCACTTTATGTGTAGTGTGTGCATTCTGTTTTTGGTGCTTGTTAATAAATAGAGGTTATGTAGTATATTACTGTGTAAGGCTCTTTCAGTGGTAAGAGACCCCGTAAACCTGCAAAAGATTAAGCTCTGAGTCCACAGGGAAAAGGTATTTGCCTGGAGCCCACGAAGGGGTAAAGTTAGGTGCCTACATTAAGAGGGTTACACTTTGAGCCCTAGGAACTGGGTAAAGGTGGGTGCCCTTGAGTGTGTGAGTAACAGAGAATTTTGTGCGGGTAACACCCTTACCCAGCTGGGGATCCTTTACAAGATGGGTTTTGATTTGTAAAGTCTGACATTTTTCAAAATATTGTCCACGTTGACAGGTTCTAAATGCAAGTGTCCTTTAAAAATAAGCGGAGGCAGCCCTTAAATCTTTTAGCTTCAGTGGATTGTTTTCCTATCTGAACACACAGTGTTTTCCTACTGCAACAAATATAAGCTAATTTTAGCCCAGTAGCTTGTTTGGAGATCCTTCACACTCTTTCTTGGCAGAGTGCACAGGCATGTATGAGCAAGTCAGCTTTTCTGATGAGTTATATAACCCCGATCACTTACAATAGACTGCATCTTTCTTTAACAAACAGGAAGTCTGATAATAGTGTTGAAGTACGTGTGTAAAAGGTGGAGTATAAGCAGCAAGGATAAATACTATCCTATGCGTCTAATCTTTCCCCTCTAGTTTCCAGAGGCCTGGGCAGCTGCCCAGGTAACCCAGTTCTATAGATGACTCTGTAAATGTACACTGATGAATACAAGTGTACTGTATTTATCCTCACTGTTCATAAGAGAAGGCAGTGGCTGCTCATGACCTATGCCTGGCAAAGCATCAAGGGAGTTTTGATATCCTTATTTAATGGCTATGTAGTGAAACCCGTACTCACTGAGTAGTACCTTTTCTGTCAGTATTCCAGTTGACTTCAGTGGGACAACTCATGGCATAAGGCTATTCAGTGTAATAATTTAGCCAGAGCAGATGGTGTGGATAAACCTCTGTTTTTGCCTATTGTTTTGTATATTTTCAAAACTCTTGAAATAAGAGTAATGTACTATAATCTGGAATTAGAGTGGAATTGTAGGACAAGATGCATTCACAGCTGGTAAGTAGGATGTTGCCCAGAGGGCGCAACTTAGTTGTCTTCAGTTTGGCCTCCTAAGTATTTTTCCCTCTTCCACATTGCTATGAATACAGACCCTGCACTGGAGCAAGAGAATAGACATGCAATAAAAAAATCAGAATTTGAGTTGCTGTTGTGAGGCAGGATGATAAGTCTTTGTTTGAGTTGCTAACTTGCTGTTTGTGTTATCTGGGTCAGTTATTTTAAGGTTCCATCATTTGATAGATTTTTCTTCTTCTCCGAAAGTGGAATACTGTTAGCTCCTGGGTTGGCAGTCAAGGGAGTTTTAGGTGCACATCAAGGGGGTGATATAGATTAAATATAATGATGTATCCAATTTGGAAGGAACCCTGACTTAAAGCTGCAAATGTATCCATTTTGTGATCACTTCTAAATACCTAGTAACTGGTACCAGATCAAAGGATTTGTCAGGGAAATTTACCGTCCACTGTCATGGCAAAGCCAATAATATTAGAAGTGTGCTCATATACAGCACTATATGTAAGAATGCATGATGGATGATCAGTATTAGAATATTTACTATAACTAATATTCGTAAGGACAGGAAGTTAAGAGCAGTGCAGTTAGGCTATACTAAGTTATTAGAGACTACATACCAGAGTCACAAAAGGATTTAGGTGCCTAACTGCTACTTTGGGTGCCTAAATCCCAGAATCAGGCCCCCCTCGATTCACAAAACCTTGCAGGCACCTAAACTCACTTGGCACCTTAATTTTTGCAGTAAAAGCTCACTAGGTGCCTACATTTCTGTCTTTCAGCATATGCACTGCAGCGTCACTCTAGGCATCCAGATGTTTAAGCCCCAGAGCAATGCATAAACGAGGGGAAGATAGGTGTTCCTTTGCCTATCTCACTTGCAGGGCATGTTTAGAGGGCCCGTTACTGGGTTGCACCCCAAACACAAGCTCACAGAAAATAGCTGAAGCGGGAGGCCCTCTCTCATAACTTTGAGTCCAATGATTAGAGTACTCACCCAAGATGTGGGTGAGTGAGTTCAAGTCCCCTCTGATCCTGAGGGGACAAGAGACTTGAACAGAAATCTGCCGCGTCTTATTTTTAAGAAAAGGAAAAAAGTGATCCAGGAAACTACAGGCTTGGTAGTTTGACCCCAATTGTATGCAAGCTCTTGGAACAAATTGTGAAAGAGAAAGTAGCTAAGAGAGAGGAAAATGGTAATTGAGATAAAATACAACATGGTTTTATAAAAGGTAAATGAGACCAACCTGATCTTTGAGAAGGAAACGGATTTTTTTACACAAAGGAAACGCAATAGATCTAATTTACCTGGATTTCAGCAAGGCATTTGATACAGTTCCACATGGGAAATTAATTTAATTGGAGAAGATTGAGATTAGTATGGGAATTGAAAGGTGGATAAGGAACTGGTTAAAGGGGAGACTACAACAGGTCATACTGAAAGGGAGGTTACTAGTGGAGTTCCTCGGAGATTGGTCTTCGGACCTATCTTAAGATTTTTATTAATGACCTTGCACAAGAAGTGGGATTGTGTTAATAAAATTTGTGGATGACACAAAGCTGAGAGATAGCCAATATATAGGAGGACTGGAATATCATACAAAGATCTGGAGGACCTTGAAAACTGGAGTAATAGAAATGGGATGAAATTTAATGTGCAAAGTCATGCACTTAGGGACTAACAACAAGAACTTTGTCTATAAACTGGGGACTTCAGTTGTAAGCAACAGGAAAAAAACTGGGTGTATTGGTTAATCACAGGATAACTATGAGCTGCCAATGTGATGCAGCCGTGAATCCTAGGCCGCATCAGTTGAGGTATTTCCAGTAGAGACAGGTAACTATTAGTACCATTATATAAGGTGCTGGTGAGATCTCATCTGGAATAGTTGTGCAATTCTGGTCTCCCATGTTAAAGATGAATTCAAACTGGAACAGGTGCAGAGAAGGGCTACTAGGATGATCAGAGGAATGGAAAACCTACCTTGTAAGAGGAGACTCAGAGAGGTTGGCTTGTTTAGACTAATCAAACAAAGGCTGAGGGGACATGTGACTGCTCTCTATAAATACATCTGAGGGATAAATACCAGGGAAGGGGAGGAATTAAAGTTAAGCGCCAATGTTGACAAGAACAAGTGGATATGAACGGACATCAATAAGTTTAGGCTTGAAATTAATTGAAGATTTCCAACCACCAGAGGAGTTAGGTTCTGGAACAGCCTTCCAAGCGAAGCAGTGGGGGCAAAAAATCCTAACTAGCTTTAAGACTGGTCTTGATAAGTTTATGGAGGAGATGGTATGATAAGACTGCCCAAAATGGCATGTACTGATCTGTGACTGCTAGTAGCAACTATCTCCACCAGCCGGTGATGGGATGCTAGATGGGGAGGGCTCTGAGTTACTACAGCGAATTCTTTGCCAGGCGTCTGGCTGGTGGGTCTTGCCCATATGCTCAGGGTCTAACTGAGACACATATTTGGTGTCAGGAAGGCTTTTCCCCCTGGGTCAAATTGGCAGAGACCCAGGGTGTTTTTCACCTTCCTCTGCAGCATGGGACACTTGCAGGTTTAAAATAATGTAAATGGTGGATTCTCTTTAACTTGAAGTCTTTAAATCATGATTTGAGGACATCTGTAATAGACACCTAACTTCTGGCGGAGTTACTGGAGAGGGTGGGTGAGGTTCTGTGGCCTGCAATGTGCAGGAGGTCAGACTAGATTATCACAATGGTCCCTTCTGGCCTTAAAGTCGATGAGGCTAAAGTGTGTCCTAACCATAGGCGTATGGGGTATTCTCATGTGGGGCTCCCTCAGTCTGTCCTGTTCTATTATGAAAAGAGTCATTGGAGATGGGGGAATGGATCCTGCATCTACCACATGTGGGGAGTGTGTCCACCACGCTATAGAGTAATTCTTGTTTGCTCGCTCTCTGGCATCACCCTAAGATGTTTTAAACTTTAATAGTTTACATTTGAACATATTCAAGATATAATGTTTAAAATATGACAACTTAGACCCTCAGCTGGTGTAAATGCTTAGCTCTACTGACTTCAATTGAATGACAATTTGAGGATCTGGCCCATACTCCTTTAATCCCAGTTTTTAACAGTAAGGGGCTGTGAAGAATTTGTTTTTTTAACTCCCAGGAACAACTGAAAGGCTAGGGATTTGTTCAGTAGAAAAAGTCTGGAGTCTTTTACAATGCGTTTGTGACTAGGAGTTATTGCCATCTGAGTGCAGTTTGATGGCATGTGTGAAAAACTAATTCCCATCAGACAAATATCCACATTATGAAAAACCCCACATTTGGCAGGCAGGCTGACAAACTCAACAGGTTGATCCTTGAGTGAACATGGACTGTACTGCCCACTCGCTTGTAGAGGTGGTCAGTCTTGAAACATCTCTGCCCCTGTTATTTCTCTTGTGGATAGCTAGATTACTGCAGTCTCTACCTTTCTTAAGAATTAAATTTCACTTTTCTAAATAAAAACATTTTCTACCCACAAGTATTGGTGGCAATTTTTGTTAATAACTATGACCTATCATATTGCAGAAGAAAAAAGCACACTGCATTTTCTGAATTAGATTTCCAAGTAGGGGTAATCTAATACCTTCATGCACACTTTGCTTTAAGTTTAGATTTGCTGAGTTAGATAAGAGTATGTAAACAGGCTCTCAGGGTCTTATTTTATTCTTGTAAGTGGAGATATTTTGTTCTAAATAATTCAATATTATTCTCTAGAACAGGGGTTGTCAACCTTTCAGAAGCAGTGTGCCAAGTCTTCATTTATTCTCTCTAATTTAAGGTTTCACATGCCAGTAATACATTTTAACGTTTTTAGAAGGTCTCTTTCTATAAGTCTATAATATATAACTAAACTATTGTTGTATGTAAAGTAAATAAGGTTTTTTAAATGTTTAAGAAGCTTCATTTAAAATTAAATTAAAATGCAGAGCCCCCCGGACCGGTGGCCAGGACCCGGGCAGTGTGAGCGTCACTGAAAATCAACTCGAGTGCCGCCTTCGGCACGCGTGCCAGAGGTTGCCTACCCCTGCTCTAGAATCACAAGTAATCTGACACAACCTTGCACACCATTTCAAATGATTTTCTAGCTTGTGATTTATGGCAAAACCTTAGGGTAAATTCTAATTAAACTCAAATCACACCGTTTTTGTTTAGCTTTGTCCCAATTTGACTGTTAAACTGATTAAACAGAAACTTAACACCCTGTTTTGAATTTTTTGATCCACTTGCATGGCTAAGAACTATAAGGTAAGTTAAAAAGAAATGCAGTTATATGCTTCAAATATTTGCTGTAATAGAAAATGAGGTAGTTAGCACAGTATAGTAGTTAATGTATTACTCTGATTAAGCCTTTTCTCTCATTTTCACTCTGTTTAGTGAATGAAGAGGTCCTAATGCTGTATTCCTAAAATCTGCTCATCTGGTCACAGTGGGGCTGTCAAAGTCAATGGGATTTTCCCCTGCTCCCAGCAGCGTGAGGAAGATTGGTCGCCAGGGGCTTATGGGCCACATCTAATTTGCATTTAATGAAGTAAATTGCTGCTGTCTCGTTAACATGTAGGTGTGGCACATTAATACTACAAGTACAAATAATGTTCCATTTTGAGATGAGATGCCCTCTTGGATCAACACAATCTAAAACTTGTAGTTTCCATAAGCTGCACCTCAATATTAATGGAGGACAGCACACACAAGCCACATGGTAGAGGTCTGATGGTTCATTTGGCTACCCTGTCCTAACATTTTCTGATCATATGCAACTACATTTTAAGCAGCTACATGGAAAGCAACAGACCAGTTTTCCCTTGACTGATGAACATTTTAATTAGTTCTCAAACAGTTTGTAGGAATACTAACAGTTGGAGTTACAAGATGGAAAAGGGATGGGAACAGCAAAAAAGTTAAAAAGAAATCTGAATCCTAATGCTTATGTGCATTGTCCAGACTTGGTAATTCTTTGGATTCCCCTTGGTCTACTATTCATGCACAGTTTTCTCTTTAATGCTCAGCAGCTAGTTATTGCATTTGTTCTAAAGAAACCAGATCTCAGGAATCTTAAAAACAGCAGACATTTCATACAAAATCTTCATGAATAGGATGTCTGGGTGTGCCAAGAACTTTTCTTAGACATACCTAATGCAGTGTTCAGTATTTAATGGTTGATAGTCCCAGTATGGGCCTTCTGTTTTTAAACTAAAAAAAAAAAAGTGAATTTAGCATTCACAAGAGATGTGTCTGACTGAAAGGCCTGATAACTGAATTCTTGGTGAAATGGCATTATGTGCCACACAAAATTAGACCAAAAAAAAAAAAGAGGTTTTTTGCCCTACCGCTAAAACATTGGTTTCTTGTCAGAGGGGGCACTCTGATACAATTTACAAAGGGAAAAGTATTCAAAAAGGTTCACATGAAAGGAGAGCACTAAAAAAGAATCCCTTTGATCTTCATAAAGACTTTCTAATTTTGACCTTTGATCAGCAGGGAATTTAAAGAGGAGAGAACGTGGATGTAAATGTGATCTTTGTGCCCTATACTTCTTCTTTATGATGTATACGAATAGTCTAATATTTTAGGCCTTATTCATCACTGCGTTACTCTATTTTGACAGCAGTACACCATTAAAGCCAGTGGTGCTATGTTGGTATAAAAATGGAATAATACAGTGGTGAATGGGGTTCACTGTTTTGTTAGAGGTCTCGCTCACTATAAATATTAGAAATAGCAAATACCATTAAGAAGACAAAACCATGGGGGAGAAAATATTGAGACCTCTTTCATGCCTCTACGAAGGAGTGGTAGATGGCACAAACAGTATTCTGTTATCTGTGTTCGAATTTTCTATTTTGCAGTTCACGTTTAGCTACTGAAAACCATTTAGGTTAATGAAGTTTGCCTTTTGTTCTCTCTTATGTAAACTAAGTCAAATATATACACAATATTTAACAAGCAAAAACTTGTAATAGGGTATTATCAACTGACATTTTACATTAATCTGGGTTTTCGCCAAACAAACAGACTTCAGATTAGATCTGCCATCTAAAGATACTGGTCCTTTATTTAGTAGAGCCTGATCCTTTGACTTTAATGGGAGTTGGACCAGGCCTTAGTCCAATTAGCACTACAAAAGATCAAAATTTTAATTAAAGTTATATTCCCTGAGTACTATTCAACAAGGCTGCTTCTGAATCTGAGCAATACCCCCGTTCTCCTCTCCTCAACAACGTAATACTCCAAAGGAGGGATGAATGTTAAAAACAATTGTAAGAGGAATTGCCTCTAATTTATTTATCCCCATCAGGTCCCAAATCAGCCAGTGTGGATCTGCCCCACCCTGGGGAGCACAGGGAGCGAAGTCACAATCACTCCTTGAGCTGCCTGGGTGCATAGGGGCTATGCATCTTGGACAGCCCTTTAGGGAAGTGCAGACTACTTCCCCTGCTCCAAGGAGATGAGAGGGCATGACCTTGCTCATCCCTGAACCAGCGCAGGATTACGGTTGTGACAGGATTTTTTTCTCTTTGCTAGTCTATCACAAACAGGGTGGGAGCCACCAAAAATAAAGAATGCCATATTTTAGTGCAGTGATTCCCAATGCCCACTTTGTTTCTGCAGTCTCATATCTAACATTGTGTTGTCTATTCTCCTTTTCTCCCAGTCTTCCTGCCCTTTCCACATGGCCCCACTGCTCTATCACCCCTCTTCCATACTCCAGAAGGCCAGCTTTCTCTTCTCTCTCAACCCTTTTCACATTTCTCAGGTGCTCTGTTTTTCCCTCCTACTCCTGACCCCCGTTTCCTGAAGGTAACCAGTGTTTGTCCTGGAAGTTTGCCCTTTACATCCTAGGCTAAAGACCAGAGTTCTTTATTTTGGGTGTCAAGAAGATGTTATCCCTTGTGCTTTGGAACAGAGAGCATAGCTCTGAAGACACTGTGGCAGCTGCCATCTATACACAAGTCATTCTGGGGTATTTCAGATTTTCCTCAAGCAAGAATGAAGCCAACAAATACCAATCTGAAGTGTTTGTGCATTTCTTGGACAGGATCCCCTATGATTTTATAGCAAGGTGTTGGAAATTGTGAAAGAAGGCAAGCCAGGCTGCTAAATTCATGATGTGCTGACATTGGGGAGTAGAATGTGCCTGATTAACAGCATGGGTGAGACTGTTTGAGCAATTACTGCAGGGAAACAATTCAAAACTGGCAGCGAGATGGACTAGATCAGCTACTAGGTCATTTCCATTAGCTATGGGTCAGGTAGAAGTGTGTGCATTTTGCATTTGACAACTCTTTAACCATATGCTTGGAATAAAAAATTCTGAATTAATAAGTCACTGAATTTGAATTTCAATTATTTAGAGCACATTTAGGAACAGCAGCAGTGTCATTTTGTTGTTTATATTGAACAGTGATGTGCTGGGAGTGATCTCTTGGGGCTTTCTGGGAGCTCCTTGTTAAAATCATGTTGCACAATTCAAGAGACTGTTGGGATGACTTCCCTGCCAGAGATAGCTTACCCAAGAGCTCATAAAAATGCTTTCTGGGGCTTTGGAATAGATCCGATTGCACCAAATGACAGGTATTTAAAAAAAAAAAAAAACACAACCAGGAGGAGACTTCTGGATTCCTGTACAAGGTCTACAAATGATACAAGATAGTATGGTGCAATGTTCAGCAACATACTCCATATAGTTTTCAGGAGTAATGTATAAACATTTCCAGCAACTGCACTTAATGAAGTTGGTTTGCCAAGTGGTGTTTTTCTCCCTCTTTGTTTATACTTGTGAGAAAGCATTTCTATTTATGAATGTGAACATAAATGAAAGTGTTTTGCTGCTTCCTATAACAATTGTAGTGGCTAGCACAGGCTGTGGACAATTCTTGTGGGCTCTTTTGTTTAAAATACTGGTTTCACATCACTGATTGTGGGCTCCAGGGATATTCAGACTTTTTAGAGAGAAAAGTGTCTTCAGCAATACTATAAAGGAGAAACAGTACATCACTTTGTTTTATGCATTATAACAATCTGCTAATACTGGCATTCATTCATTCTTTGTCCTCCTTTTAGTTCTCTAAGGCGGTCTGTGTGCATTAACCTTTTGGAGTAATGTATTTTTAATTGTATGGAATACTCTTAATTTAATCTATACTCATAAATTACTAACTCTGTTGTTTAGGGCATTGTTTGTATAATTTAGCTTCCAGTACATATGTAACAGACTTTTTAAAACAGGATCTTGCAATAATATACTGAAGTATTTGGTCTTTCACAGGACTTGATGCCTATTGTTTCAGTTATATCTTCTGCTGTATCAATAACTGAGTAATAACAGTGGCAAGTGTCTAAAATGAATTGAACAAAGTAAATTGTGCCCTAGGCTCTGATTCAGCAGAGAACTTTGGGGGAAGTTACTGATAGTTTTCCCTCAGACCACAGATTCATGTAAGGCAAGCCTGCTGTTCAAGAGACAGTAGGTTTGTGGTGTGGGGAAAAAAAATACTGCTGGCCTGTGCCATGCTTTAATGTAGCAAGGTTATGGATGAAACAACAGATTAGACAGAGGGTAGCCTATTGGGCAGATTCATCTTACAGCATAGATGGGACCTAACAATTCCGACCAGAGCAGGATGTAGCACAGTTTGAGAACAAGGTTCTGTTTTAACCATGTCAGGGTACAGATGTGTTGTGGCTGCATCCCACAACATAGTCTATTTACAATCTAAGGTGGCTATGGCATGGCTTTGTAACACTTAATATAGCATGGTTTTTTCTTGTCTACAATGGAGAGGAAAATTGTGTTAGCATCTTGCTAGCAATAAACATTTCAACACAGCCTTGGCTTTCTATCAGCTTATATAGCCACCATCACTAGTACGAGTTTTTAAACATTCATTAATTGAAAATTGTACAAAAGTGTTTGTCAGATTAGAGTACATGGAAGGATAGTCAATCCCAGAGTCTAATGTAAACAAGGCTTTGATCTTCATATAATATTTGGAGAAAAGTATGTTTTCAGAATCAGTACCTAGAAGAGCAGGTTAACCAGAAAAACCAATCATTAAAGATATGGGCAGGAAAAGGATGTCATTAATTCCTTAAATACAATGCCAATATTCCTTGTACTTAAGTTTGCCTTTCCCTCCCCCACTCATGTTACTCCGTCACCACAAAGAGATTCTAGCTATCATCTGTTTATATAATCAGTCAAGCTACCATCACTGCAATATCTGAACACCTTGAATAGGTTTTTGTTAAACAAAAAAAACCCCTGCAAGTCTCCCTCCTCCTTTTTAAATATTTCCCAGCCTATAGGAGAAATAGCTTGATAAATTTATAGGGTTTTCTGTTTAATTAAAATGTGTAGAACTGAGAGAGAAAACTAACTCAAATCAATCAGTTTGGCATTTAGTTCTGACTGGTAAAGTTATTAATATGCATTACTGTTTTATTAGTAGTAGTAGTGAAAGTTCACCCTCTAGGCAATAGGAGATCACGGCTCTATTGTGCTAGGCACTGGACAACACTTAAGAGTCCCTACCCCAAATATCTTGTAATCTATATAGACCAGACAGACAAAAAGCAGGAGACTAAAGTACGTCTGTGCTTATTCTGAAGTCTTCTGGGAGTAGGATGACCAGACAGCAAGTGTGAAAAAAAAATCAGGATGGGGTGGGGGGTAATAGGCGCCTATATAAGACAAAGCCCCAAATATCGGCACTGTCCCTATAAAATCAGGACATCTGGTCACCTATCTGGGAGTGAGTTCCATAATCTAGGTCCAGATGCTGTGGAAGTTCTGTCTCCCACCCACAAGTAACCTCCTACTGGCAGGAACGCTGCCAGCTTTTCTGCCGCCCTAGGCGGCGGAAGGTCCCGCCCCGAAATGCCGCCCCACACAGAGGCGGCAGAAGGTCCCGCCGCCGAAATACCACCGCGGTCGCTGCCCCCCAAATTGTAGCTCCCTAGGCGACCGCCTAGGTCGCCTAATGGGTTGCACCGGCCCTGCCTACTGGTTGACAGTTACATTGCACTGATGGATCATAGCTGTTGTATGTGAAAGAGAAAGTCAGTCTTTGAGGAATCCAGGGCCAGTCCAATGGATGACTGAGCTAGGTTCTGTATTCAATAAGGAGCAGGGCCGCCCGGGGAGGGGGGAGGGAGGGGGAAGTGGGGCAATTTGCCCCAGGCCCTGCAGGGGCCCCCACGAGAATGTCGGAGGCTCCCCCCCGCCTCCGCCTTCCCCCATCGCCTCAGTGCGCTGCGTCCAGGAGCGGCCCTGGACAGCGCTGCAGCGGTGTGGCTCAGGCGGGGCCTGAGGTCCTCCCGCTCGGAGCCGCGTGGTAAGGGGGTGGGGCTGTGAGCCCCGGCACACCGAGCAGCAGGAGCTCCTGGATGCAGCTCACTGAGGCTCTGGGAGAGGGGGTAAGCGGCACAGTAAGCCCCTCTGAGCCGGGCAGCCCCTGACCCATCCCCCCCAGCCCTGACCCCCAGCTCCGAGCCCAGCCCCTCTGAGCTGGCCACCCCTCGACCCAGCACCCCCAGCCCTGACAACCAGCTCCGAGCCCAGCCCCTCTGAGCCGGACACCCCCCCCCGACCCCATCCCCCCCCCAGCCCTGACCCCCAGCTCCGAGCCCAGCCCCTCTGAGCCGGACACCCCCCCGACTCCATCCCCCCCCAGCCCTGACCCCCAGCTCCGAGCCCAGCCCCTCTGAGCCGGACACCCCCCAACCCCATTCCCCCCCCCCAAGCCCTGACCCCCAGCTCCAAGCCTCCGAGCCCAGGCCCTCTGAGCCGGGCACCCCCCGACCCAGAGCCCAGCTCCCCACCCAGCCCTGGGCAAGAGTAGCGCCACCCCCAGGCAGCGACAGCCCATTGGCACCAACCATCACCATCACCAAGCAACAGCCCATTGTGTAATAGTAAGTGTATACATACCATTAAAGCATTTAATGTTTTTAAATAATTTATTTCGTGTATTTTCAAATTATTAAAAATTAATTTTTGAATGTATTTCACTGGTTATTTTTTACATTTCCAAATACATGTTACTATAGTATTGCAACTTTTTTTAAATGGAAGGGGCCCCTGAAATTGCTTTGCCCCAGGCCCCCTGAATCCTCTGGGCAGCTCTGATAAGGAGCTAGTTTTGAAAGTGGAGCTCTGGGATGAAATGTTCATGGTGACCAGTGCTGGCACTCAGGGAGACTGCTACATGTTGTACCAGTTGGAGTTTTTCAGGATACATGGCTTTGCTATTGTACTAAAATTATTTAAATTATCACTGGGGGCAAGTGCTTACTGTATTGGAGTATGTCCTGCAGATTCAAACTCATTCCCACTCTAGAAGGGGTGAAATTGGGAAACAGAATTTAGAATCAAACAACTTAGACTTAGACAAAAAAAGTTTTTTTTACTATAACCTGGGATGCTATCAAGTGTGCACTTATTTGTACTCTGATGGCATATGAAGACAGGATGGACTTGCCCACAAACTTCAAATGAACTTACTGTTGATGGGATCAGAAGCTGGGGGGGGGAGGGGGAGAGGAGTGGTTGGAAGCCTTATTCCTTCTCAGTGATGGTGGGCGAGTTAGGTTTTCTGACAGTCCCTCTGTGGGAGAAGGTGGAACTAGAGGGAAAAGAAAGAAGCGTAGCCATAAGGACTGTATCTGAAGCAGCACAGAAAACATTATCTGGGCCAAGACTGAGGAGAGAGCTATTGCTGTGGTGGCTCCAAGGCCAAGGAAATAGCTGCTACTGCCAGGAAAGAGGAATTTAAAAATCGAGGTCACTTAAATGCAGTTCAATAAAGTTCTTAATTAAATCAGCAAAGCTTCGAGACTGGCATCCTAGGGAGGCCTGGTTCCCCCCACCCTTCCCTACTACTTTGTTAGTTCAGATGTACCAAGGGTTGTATTACATACAAAAATGTGATTATGGGGATCAGCTCAGCGAGGCAGTCAGTGCACAGGTAGGTGTGGTAAGAATCCATACAGTGGATAGAGGGAATGCAGAAAGGAGACATATGAAAGCCATGTGACTGTTGAAATTGTAGTTGAAAAGAAAGGACTCAAACTGATTAGAGAAATACTCGGAAGATTAATTCCCGCTCATGTGAGGCTGGTAGGAGAGCAAAAAAGGAGACCAATAAGTGCCACCTCCAACTGATTTGAAAAGATGGCATAAAAAAAAATGAGTCTTAATAGAAAAGTTTCTTTTATGGGGTAGATACCTGATGCAGAGATCTGGCTCAATGCCCAATGAGAGAGGAACAAATTAATCAGCTGACATTGTTCCTGAGCAATTACCATAAATCTGTTTCTATCTGTAGGTACCTCCCACACACGCTCTAATGTAGCACAAATTAAAACATCCAGAAATACATGGGCAAAATGTGCCTCATACGCAACGTTAGTTAGTTCGAGGGTACTGAATCTGGGGAGAACCACCAGCAAAACAGAAATATATTAAAAACTAAATGAAACCTTTGAAGCTGCTCCTTTCCCTTTCTTGTCAGTGTGGTCTCCAAGGCAAGAGATATAAAAGCACTTTAAAGGATAATTGTGGGAAGGGGGATCTATTCGTACTTACCCCTCCCACCACCTCCTCCTCCTATGTTTTGACACCTCTAAAAAAGCCAGACATTTCCAAAGTGTTGGATGGATTCTCAAGTGACTAGTCCCTCTCTCCCCTTTCATAGCCTCTGACATGAAATCACTGAAATGAAATCACTTAAAAATGCTCTTTTCAGTGTCTTTTCCTACTCCATCTTCTCTGCTCCTGTCATAATTTCACTGGTCTGGCTACAGGCTTGCTTCTCCCTTGAAATAGATTGCATGCAGAATGACAACATGACTACATCATGCTGTTCTTGTATATGTGATATATTGGTCCTCTCCACACTACATTTAGTTACTATTCTAGTAACAACCATTTTAAAATATGGTTGTTGGTGCAATGGTGGCTAATAAGTGATTTAAACAATGGTGGAATAGGGTTTCTTTTCTGAGAACAGTATAACAACATGCTGTGGAACTGTGCTATACGTTATATATCAGTGTCTTCACTGGCCCTCTTACCCTTAAAGCTTCCCACCCTTGCTATCAGTTGGAATGTTTGCACACCTAAACAGCTGTACACACAGGTGTAGATAATTTTCAGTGAAGTAGCTGTGTGCATACAGTTTACCTTTCCCTCACTGCTCAAATGAAATTAGAGCAGAGTAGGGACGGCATGATTCATATTTAAGGAATCTTCACAGAAGCCAGCAAACAGGAGCTATCAGCTAAAATAAGCTAATTGATGGATAGTGAAGAGCAAATATCAATCATTTAAAAAAACTGAAGGCCCAGGAGAACATGTTCTGAAACCCTCCCAGAAAATAGTACTTCGAGCTCAGGAAGCAATACCCCAAAGGAAGATCCTAGTTACAAACACCTGACACATAAAGGAAAGAGACAAAGCAGACATACTGTAGAGAGGAATTCAGTGTTGGGGACTTAAAATATGGCTGGGGAAAACAATAAGTGAAATCTAAATTACAATACAAACCAAGTTCAGAAAAATAAATATGACTCAACACCCCTTGGAGAGCCTTTGCTAATTTTTAAAAGAAAATTGAAATGAACATTTAAGGTGGTGATGAAATGTATGTTCAGATAACATTTTCAGTTCAGTGGATCTTTGATTTTGCAGCTAGACCTGGAAGGTGTATACTTCTTTTTCCAGCTAGGAAAGTAAAATGAAATTTACCTCCTACGTGGTGCTTTACATTTTCATAATGCAAAACGAATATTAACTTGTGGATCTTGGGCTGTTCTTATGAAGCAAGCAGCCTCCCCATTCCTACCACTCCTAGGGGTGCCAGGCTGTCAGTCTCCAAGGGAACTAGCAGATGTGGAGGAGAGTTTCTGTTCTACAGGAACATCTGGCCAAATTCAAGCCCTTGTAACTCCATTAATGGGGTAAGTGTGTAAGAATGTATGTTCTAAGAATATAGGAAATGCTGGATGAAGCTGAAAGCAATGGAGAGAAAACATGGAGAGGAAATAAAATGTTCCGAGATTACCCTTGGGCAACCATTAATTTAGGTTTACCAACTAGCAACAAATGCACTTGGAATGAGAAAGATCAAGAATGAGACAGATGATTAAGAAAGAGGCACAAAAACTAATCAAGGGTAAAAAGTAGAGGCTCACATTGGAAGAAAAGTATTTGGTTCAGAGAGAGACATAATAGAAGGGGGGGGGATGAGGAATGAAAGTGTAGCTACACAAAAGCTTTAAATAAATAGAGCTCAATCCTGCAGCCTTGAGTAAGAGAATATTTTACCTGTTAATTGTTTTCTGTGAACCTGGTTTCCACCAGTGCAGACTTATGGAAAAAACTTTTTATGCAGCTCCCAGACAAGTGCTAGCCAATGAATGTTATTACTTTATTTAAACATCTGTAGTGCCTCAAACCCCCAGTGACAATCAGAACTCATTCTATTGGGCATTGTACACACACGACTGCCCCTGCCCTGGCTCCTTTACAATCAAAGTAGACAAGATGGAAAAGCTCATTTGCACATCCTTCAGCCAGCCAAGTTCAATTCTCTCCCCCCCCCCCCGCATTTCAGAGAGATAGCACTGGCAGTCTCAGATTGCCATGACAGCGGACACTATATCTGTACTACAAGCTAGGGATGTGTAATTACCCTATTCACGTACACATTCCCTCTCTCGATGAGAGCTAGTGAAAGTATCACACCTCTAGCTCATAGTGTAGACATACCCTGAATCATTGGGTTTTCTAGGGACCGAATGGCTAGGCAGCAGTTCTACAGAAAAGGACCTAGGGGTTACAGTGGATGAGAAGCTGGATATGAGTCAACAGTGTGCCCTTGTTGCCAAGAAGGCTAACGGCATTTTGGGCTGTATAAGTAGGGACATTGCCAGCAGATTGAGGGATGTGATCATTCTATTTGACATTGGTGAGGCCTCATCTGGAGTACTCCAACTCCAGTTTTGGGCACCACTCTGCAAGAAGGATGTGGAAAAACTGGAAAGAGTCCAGCGAAGGGCAACAAAAATGATTAGGGGGCTGGAGCACATGACTTATGAGGAGAGGCTGAGGGAACTGGGATTGTTTAGTCTGCAAAAAAGAATGAGGGGGGATTTGATAGCTGCTTTCAACTACCTGAAAGAGGGTTCCAAAGAGGCTGGATCTAGACTGTTCTCAGTGGTACCAGATGACAGAACAAGGAGTAATGATCTCA
This sequence comes from Emys orbicularis, assembly GCF_028017835.1. Lineage (NCBI taxonomy): Eukaryota > Metazoa > Chordata > Testudines > Emydidae > Emys > Emys orbicularis. The sequence goes on along the minus strand of NC_088691.1, from coordinate 80,604,499 downwards.
AGTTGCAGTGGGGGAGGTTTAGGTTGGATATTAGGAAAATCTTTTTCACTAGGAGGGTGGTGAAGCACTGGAATGGGTTACCTAGGGAGGTGGTGAAATCTCCTTCCTTAGAGGTTTTTATGGTCAGGCTTGACAAAGCCCTGGCTGGGATGATTTAGTTGGGGATTGGTCCTGCTTTGAGCAGGGGGTTGGACTAGATGACCTCCTGAGGTCCCTTCCAACCCTAATATTCTATGATTCTAGGGTTTTCATGCTGACATTTTCTACCTTTCCTGTTCCTAACAGGTGCTCTTCACACACAACTCCATGTGACAACAAGAAAGAGTTGCAGGTATTGAGCATATCACAGGATCAGCCCCATAATGAATAGGCAGAGGAAGATGGGAATATTGAACATAGATGGAACACATCTAAGAATATTTGATTTTATAGAAAGCTGTAGTGTATTCACATGACAGATTCCCCAAGTGGCAATATATTCTGGATCTTTGCATACCACTGATTGTATTAAAGATCTACTTGCTCCAGTTTAAAAAGATACATACAGGGACTCCATTGGATTGGGGAATTCTAGACAGGAGAAACTTGTGTTGGGATTTGCATGCTGTATTTTCGATTGTCAGAGGATTAGTTTGTGTCTAAGCTCTAGGAATAAGCTGAAGGGTCTGGGCCTATTTGTCTGCCCACTAGGGCCACCCAGAGGATTCGGGGGCCCCTTCCATTAAAAAAAAAAAAAGTTGCAATATTATAGAATACTATATTCTCGTGGGGGCCCCTGCGGGGCCCGGGGCAAATTGTCCCACTTACCACCCCCCCCCCAGTCTGGGCAGCCCTGCCGCCCACTGAATTCTGTTTCATTGTGGATTTTGCAAGTGAGCATGGTGGAATGTGAGGATATGGATGCTCACTTCTAGCATCCACATAATTGCAAGATCCAAAAACAGTAAGTTGTAGGCTTGAAATAAGTGTTATATTGCACTGCACGTAAATAACAGTGTCACTAAATATGCAGTAAGGAAGCTGTCATGTTTGAGTTCACTGTCAGAATACTCCTGAAGGAATTCTGCATCAAATTTTTTTTTAAATTCTGCACACAATATTTTAAAATTCTGCAAATGTTATTGGTCACTAAAATGTGGAGGCTCCAGCATGGCAGTGGGGAGCACAGGCCACTGGCTTCACAGAGGTGGGAGATCACCCTGCAGCCCCCCCACCCCAACTCTCCCAGGAACACTGACTCATTGTTGAGGCTGCACCTGACCCTAATACAGTGCAAGGGCCAGGCCTGCCCCAGAAACACACCAGGGCCCTGCCCCTCCATGCTAGGGGCACCAAGATAGCAAGTGAGAGGGACAGTCTCGCACACACCCCCAGCCTTAGTCCCCAATCAGGGGCGGCTCTATGTATTTTGCTGCCCCAAGCACAGCAGTCAGGCAGCCTTTGGTGGCATGCCTGCGGGAGGTCCGCCGGTCCCACGCCTTCGGCGTACCCGCTGCCGAACCTTCCGCAGGCATGCCGCCGAAGGCAGCCTGACTGCCGCTCTCACGGCGACTGGCAGGCCTCCCCCCGTGGCTTGCCGCCCCAGGCACGCACTTGGTGCGCTGGTGCCTGGAGCTGCCCCTGCCCCCAATCCAGATGTGGGGCAAGCAAGCTCAGCCCATTAGGATCCTAGTGTGGAGGGGGATCCAGATGTGGGGAAATCTGGGTGCAGGCAGCTCAGTAGGGGATCTGGATGCATGGGGGATATCTGGATGCACAGGGGCTCATTGTGGGGTACCGGATACAGGGGGAATAGGATTCTCCAGGGGGTCCAGGTGAATGTGGTTGGGGCTCATCACAGTAGTCCAGATGCAGGGGTGGTGGGGCTCATCAGGGTGGGGGTGGTCTGTGTGCAGGGGTGGGGGGCTGGATGCAGGGGGAAGGGTTTTGGTGCCAGGACTTGGGGGGTTCTGGTTGTGGGGGGAGAGGTGAGGCTCAGGGGGGTCTGGATGCACAGGGTTGGGTGTAGGGGGAAGTAGCTCCCCATACAGTGACTCCATCCCTCCAGCAACTGAGGAGCCCTGGGGACAGAAAGCAGAGCTTCCTTCAGTGAGGGAGAGGCTTCTGGGGGTGGTTCTGACCTGGCCCGGCCCTGGCCCCTCCTTGCAGGGGAAGGAGTCCCATCCTCCCCTGCCTCCAGACCAGCCAGGACTAGCAGCTGAGCCTGCCACAGGGTAGGCGCCACCAGCTGGAACGTCCCCAGACCCCCACTTCCCCTGCAGTGATTTACCTCTCCACCAGCTGCTCCAGGTGCCTGAAACGACATGCCCCTGCCGCTGGGGAGGGACACGCGCCTTCTCTTGCAGCTTCCCTATCAGAAGTCATTTTTCTCCAGGGAAGCAAAGAAATCTGCAGGGGACAAATTCTGCATACACGCAGTGGCACAAGATTTCCCCAGAAGTAATAGGAGTCATTTGTTTCAGCACCAATTATGGAGGAGGGCATAATGGGTAGTTGTGAATAGGTTGTTTAGTAAATTCCTTAATCCAGAGCTGCAGAAAGAAAAGCCATATATTTTCTAATTTTTGAAAGCCTACATTGTACTGCTAGGAACGATGATCAATTCCTGCACAGCAATCACAGGCTTATTAACTTTATTTTAGCATAGACAGCAGACTGTAGATATAGTCACAGAGCTCCTAGAAGGAAGATGCATCCTAACTAAAGTCATTATTCTTCATAGTGATGAAAGCAGCTTTTTCTTGGCACATATCAAGCAGCTGCACTAATTCATGTGTTCTGGGGGCTATTCAGATTGGGCAAGGAACCCCCTAATCAGATGCACTAGAAACAAAACACATGAACATGCCCTGCAAAATCTAGCTTTGCTGTGGCAAATTCATTACAAAATACTAGTGTATTTATTGTACAAGTTTCTGCCATGGTTTAGAATTGCTTTGGATTCCTTGCAGTGGTGGTAATCATGGTGCACATGATTGCAATCAGACAGCCAGAGTATGCACTACATCTCCCTTTGCCAGCTTGGCCTGCTGCACCCTGAGGAGATTCACTGGGAAGATAGTAGACAATCTCTCTTTAGAGCTTCATGACACCTCAACTAGCAGGGGCTATGTAGGGCATGTGCTGAATTAACTCATCCCTGTCTGGTCTGGCCTCACCCTTGCCCCTCAGCTAGCACCACCCACTTTTGGGCCTGCACTGCCTTTATGCTATTGCATCCCTTTCTTAAGCCCTTCTGCCTGCACAAGCCTAGGGATTAATCCTATCTTCTGTGTCATGAAATCACCCCTGCTAAGTATTGCATCACCACATACATCTTAAACTATTGTGCATAGCTCACACATTATGACACAGAACAGCCCAGGGCTTCCAAGTTAACTAATTAAAGAAGGCTCCGCATTGCCATAAAATGAACTAAGCTCTGCAATTTAGTCCTAGTCAGTGTCTGTGTCCACTTTTCTGACTTTTGTCCGGCTGCACTCTCCACATCTTACCCACCATTCCTGTGGTCCCCCTTCTCCGGTTAGCTCTGCTCTAGAAAGTGCATCTTCATGCCGGGGTCTCCAAATAACCCAACCCACCCCAGCTGCATCTCCATTCTCTCACATTCCATCTGGCCCATGTGTTCCACCCAAGTTTGTCTTGTATATTCCAAAATAAATATCCAGAGTGAAAGCAGGTGTGGGATCCGGGAGAGATGGGGAAAGTAACATGGCAAAGCCTCCCAATTACTGAGCACCAAAGGCCTGATCTCAAACCTGAGGGGATTCTTTCTACTTACTGTTGAGTTGAATAGGCTTTGGAACAAGCCCCAAGTTCCCCTTCATTCTTTCAAGGACTTCTGTAAAGCCACCTAGAGGCACAGGAACAATTTGTACAGTGGGGGAGCTGAGAGCCATTGAACCAAACTGTAAACCTTGTGTATAATAACAGGAGTACTTGTGGCACCTTAGAGACTAACAAATTTATTAGAGCATAAGCTTTCGTGGTCTACAACCCACTTAAGAAGTGGGTTGTAGACCACGAAAGCTTATGCTCTAATAAATTTGTTAGTCTCTAAGGTGCCACAAGTACTCCTGTTATTTTTGCGGATACAGACTAACACGGCTGCTACTCTGAAACTTGTGTATAATGGAACCCACTTCAAGCCAGGGGGTGCGGTAGCACCCCTAGTTCCAGCACCTATGAAGCCATTTCTACAAAGCTTTCCATGCACTTCTCTGTCCTGTAATATAATGTATGTGCCTTATAGTTGCAAGCCCTTCACAGGTTTTATTTTTTGAACACATTACCGATTAATGGTGCCCTGTACATCTCTGGCATTACATGAATAACACCTTCCTAGTCTCTTTGCCTCTTTCTATAGACTAATATTTTATTAAAATCATTTCCCTATTTGATTTTCACTTATCCAATGTTACCTATGACCAGATACGTGTTCTTATGAAACACGACAAGTCTAGATGATAGCTATTTGCTGAATTTCACAGTAAGTGAATGCTCAAAGTAATTTCAGCTTTATAGCATGGTAATGATCTGTCTTTACCCTAATTAGCAAAGTTAAGCAAGAACTTGTGAGAGAAATTGTAGAGGCATCAAAGTAAAAAAAAAAGAAGAAAAAAAATAAATCAAGGTTAAACAGCAGATTTTTTTTTTTGCCTATTGGAAAATTTTTGGTCATGCAAAAATGTGTCAGTAACTTCAGTTAGGTATTAAAATGGACAACTGTGAAATCGGAATTGTAAGGAGAAGAAGTCCCCAGATGGTAGCAACTTTCAGTGCTTACTCAACCAGGCTAGATTCAAATAGGTGACATAGAAATTAAATGCACCATGCACTGTTACCAACCCCTGAGACCTCTCCTCTTCAAACCGTTCAATTTTGATGTTGGGTTTAAGGTCCCCAACAATTTCAATGAGTGTTTCTATAAATTATAAAACCCCAGGGAGTGCAGATTTCTTTCTGACACAGCCCTAACTACCAACTGTACATATGTAGTACTGCAACGTTAAAAACCATTACTCAAAATAAACCAGTCCAGAGATTGACAATGCTATTTTAAGCAGTGCGGACAGTAATTTGATCAGAGGATCTGGGTCGGTTATTCCAAGCAGATTAATCATGTTTGGTGTCTTTCAGTGTTTATTACGTGTCCTCTTAAATATTCACCTTGATATCTGGCCTTTATTTCAATAGTTAAAAATTTCAGCTCTTCCATGAATCTTCCAAACTCACGTCAACCAGTAACAGACATGCAGTTCCTGTGTTAGTGCCTGTGCTGTCATTCCTATATTTGTAAAGTGTCAGTTTCCATTGCTGACATTTGTTCTCACAGCTTCTGACTGTAACCAGATCCAGGTCTGCCTTCTTCTGTGTTCCACAGCTACACCTCGGATCAGTGACTCATTTTAAATATAACCCCCGAATAAGTAGCTGCAGAGGCTTCACAGGCTCTAGAGCACGTATGAATGCTCTAGTGTATTTGTCTGTTTAAAATAGTTGTACTGACTGGTTTGATTTTCAAAAATAACTTAGGGGCTATGCTCTGCCTCTGAGGTACAGCTCCACTGAGAACGTGGTGTAGGTGCACTCATCCAGCAGGAGCTCCCAGAGGCATTTTGCCCGATGCAGGTACAATGACTCCTGGAGCACCAGTGAGCACTGGTGGAACATGGTGCCTGTGCCACCCTTTTCCAGGGTGTACAGTATGCCCTTCCTTTCCATGCAGGTTTAGTATGGAGAGCACACAGGAGGGGCAGGTTGGGCCATAGCTCTATCCCCTACCCACTTAGTTTGGGAAAGCTAGTGCTGAAGCTTGAAATTTAGCTTTGGGGGGGCTCTGGTACTCTGGGAACCCCGGTCAAGCCCAGACACTGCAAGGGTTACTAGGGTGGGATGGGGGACTCCTGGCAGATCTCCTTCCTGACTCCATGCACTTGCACAGGGCTGGGCACAATTTAGACCCACATTTTTAAACTCTCAAATCAGACTTTCAGCATCACAAAAACCCAAACACTAACATGGACAAGGGGCTCCCACTACAGTCTCCTTAACATTTTATTGCATAACCTTCCATCCATATAATAATCCATAGAATTAGATTGGTTTCCTTGAATTTAGTGGAGGTTCCTTTCTGTAATTATGCATTCATTACAGTTATCTGGCTATGAATTGGGCTCCTGCTCCCTTTATATCAAAGGCAAAACTCCAATTGAAAGCAATGGAAGCAGGATCAGGCCCAGAATCTTTGCACATTTGATCCTAAGTGAAATATTTGGTGGCATAAATTCATCATTATAGGTCCGATCAAGCACAGAGTTAAGCAGTGCTGAGAGCCCACCCCAGAAAAAACTAAGTATTTCTAATTTACATACCAAGCAAATCCAGAATTTAAAGGCCAAGGACAATGTAGCTAGGCAAACACTTGTTTGTGCACACAAATGCAGTGAGCACAAACAAGTGTAGTGATTGTGTGCACAATTGCTAGCATCTGCCATTTTTCACATGCAAAATTAGTCCATTTTTTGAGCCTTTGAGCCCAACAATACTTAATAATGCTTCTCTGCACCTGTGGTACAAAGAGCCTTTTATCCATAGATGTTAAAAGCCCTTTGCAAAAATAGGTATCATTCTGCAATGTCTTCAGTGGGGAGACTGAGGCAAAGGACTGTGTGACTCACCCAGAGTCAGAGAAAGGTGGGCAGAGTGGGAAATAGAAACAGGCATCCTAATTCCTATTCCACTGTTCTAACCATTAGGAAGCACTGTTAGTTCAATCTGTTAGCCAAAGTGAGGGCAGTGGACATCCAAGTTTAAGATACTTCAATTGTATTTTTAGCAATTAAAATTACGTCACAAAATAAATGTGACCAAAATGCACTTCAAAGTCCCCTTTCCTCCTATTATATTCATTGCTTCCAGTATGGCGAACTCTATAAACAGACTTTACCCGACCCTTGTCTGTGATTCTCCCATTTCCCCCCTCCCATGAGCACTGACGCCCACTTGACTGATGGCGTGGGGAGAAGCCTTCCCATGCCAACACTGCAACCTATGATGCTTTTACCATCTTCATCCTCCCTGGGGATATCACCATATCAAAGGGGAGTCCACAGTTGCAGACTGTTTTGTATTTGACCAATACATGTCTGGGGACAACGCTCAATAGGTCAGCCATAGAAGTAATGAATGCTGAGAAAGCAGAATGGAAGCAAAGCTTTTATGAGTATTGGAAAATGAACTAGACAATGGATTTACTTTGCTACCATGACGAAGTTCCAAATGGCCATGGGATGAAGCATAGGACTTCTTCATTGTCACTATATCACCATGGACTTGTTACACTGACATCAGAAAAGATTTGATGCATAGGAATGCTAGGTGTGGAAGGACACGATTTTTTTGAGCAGCATATAGGCTAGGATGTATGTGCATCATTGCCCCCAATGCATGGAATCTGTTCAAATGACTCAGTCCCCAGACCGTTCACAGCTGTGATCTTCCTTTTGAGATGCTCAAGCAGAAGAGGGCCTTGCGCTTTTGGGCAGGAGGATGTGGAGTTTCCAGAAAGATGCCCAGCACCATAAAACTTCTAACACTTCACAAAAATTCCAAACTTTGTTCCTTGCTCAATTTGTGCTTTTAATATGATTTGTATTGCACACCATAGGATATTACTGTTAAAGACAAGTTCTGAAGAGCAAGATTTTTTTTTTAAATTGTTCCATGCCAAGGGATGAAACAGCAAGTCTCTTACCCACTGAAGACCATGTAAAATACACTGGCAAATCATTTGTCTTAGGATTCCATTTTACTCAATATAGTTTCTTATACCACCCACATCACTGAAGAATCTAAGCTCTTTCCAGAAATGCTCTAATCATGATAAACATCTGTCATGGGTGGTTCGTTCTCTCTCATCCTCTCCCTGAGGTGAGGGGAGCACTTGTGTATGCAGTGGAGCATTTTGATTTGGTAGGGGTATTTTTAAATAAATAGCCTTTTAAGGATTTGGCCACAAAATTATTACAAAAAGAGCCATGGAAATAGATGCAGAAGGTTCCATGGTCTAAGTTAGTCACATATGGTAGACAGCCAGTGGCAGTTTGCTTTAATTGTAGGTTATTAGCTGTAAATAGTCTGTTTATGTACCAGTTCTATTTTAATTTCTCCATGGCCGTACTATTAGAATACAGGTTTTCCTCAATAATTCATACCCCATTCATCCAAAATTCCCTGTTATGCAATAGTGTCACATCTGCTGCTACTATACTATAAATACCATGAACATCCAAAATTATTTAACATCCTTCATAATATTTGAAGATGAACTATAAGGCTACATGCTATAAATGCACTTTAGAAAGTTTTTCAAAAATAAAATAACCAAACTATAATCACAGAATAGCCTGAACTCATTTACTAGAATCATTTGCCATCCAGTGGGTAGTCTGATGCTGAAAATTGAGATTTAGGGCCAAATTCTGCTGACTTTCAGTGATGTCATTTGTGTGACTATCACATTTTAGAATGTGATTTTCTGAATTTTGACTACTTGTAAGTGTATAACTAGCCTATATTACTCACAACCTGGGAACTAATTGACAACATTTTAACTATGGAAGTTTACTTATGAGAGAGCCATTTTTCATAGATGATTTGCCCAAGATGAAAATCAGTAGTGTAGATCTGGACTGGTAAAAAAGTGGGTTTGGTAAAGGCTTAGAACAATGTGCCAGAATCATCTCAAATAACATACAAAAATCTGCATATATGTCCCATCTGATCTCAAGCACTTATACTCAGTTCTGAAGATTGTCATACCCAATGCTGTCAATTCAGTCTCTTTGGGCATGTTGGGGAAATGAAATGAATGTCCATTTCAATAAGAATCAGTGGAAAATCATTTTGGATTTCATAAATTGGATGGCTGACAGCAAAACTTTAATGCAATTTCAAATCTGGCGGAGAACAGATTGGGCCCCCTCACATTATGAAGTGTGAACTTGGTGAGGATGATCTTTCCTGAAGTTTAGTTTAGGCCAGGTAGAATCCTCCTTACTGAAGTCCAACCACAGGTGCTGCCCAGCCAAATGGTGCCAGGGGAGTCAGTTCAAATATGGTGGAGAGCAGGGGAGTCCGCCGAGAATTCGACTCCTGGCAGCACCAGCTTATACACAGTGTGGGTAAGACAAAGGGGAGACTCCCCCACCAAGGGAGACCCCAGGTCCCTGTGGGAGGTGGGGGAACAAGTGGGAACTGGAACAGGGTTCCTGCTGGGGAAGGGGAGAGAGGACACCAAGAAATAACCAAATTGATGCCACTGCTAGTCACCTAAGTACTTTTGTGAATCTAGGCCTTTGGTTCTGTAAATTAAGTTTCTCATGTTCTGCTTTGTTATATACAACCCATATTTCTGCTCTGCTTACTCATTGAAATTTACAAGCTGATGAACAAACCCATGCAGAAGTGATCCTGAACTACTACTAAGTACAACCGTCCAAATTTATGCAATGCAGAGAAAACACCAAGAACGATATAGAAGTGCATATTGAGGCATGAAAAACAAAGGATGACATGCTGCCTGCTACCTGCACTTGAAAATTAAACACAGGTTCAACCAGTCAGCAGCAATTAATATCTAGCCACAGATGGGCAGCCTAGCAGGCACTGTCAGCAGTTTTTAACTAACATTTCTCAGAGGAATACTCAGCCTTGAGATAACATGCCAAATTCAAGCCAAGGCCAAGCTCTCCAAAAGACAAACTATGTACATCAGGTCTGAGTTTGGGCTGTGATACATCAATAGCTCCAAGGCTCTTTCCCTAGGATAAGACTATGAACAGGCAAATAATTGTATAAGAATCACAGGTTTGGGGGGGAAATGAATAGCTTTTGGAGCAGACACTCAAAATTTAGCATTTTCACAAAGATGCTAAAGTATAAAATACTTTTTCTAAATTAGTAAACTTGTACTTAAAGGACTAGTTTATGCCCTGGGTGCCACCATGCATAGTAGAACTGGGCTATAGAGGAGTTGCACAGCAGCTATGACTCCTGGGATGAATTGTGGACTGTGCTAGATTCCTTCTTCAGTCATCCAGGCACTACATAATGATACAGTAGCTGCACCACCCTTGCCAAGAGCATATTTCTTGGGCGTCATACCTGTGCCCTTGCATTTGCCCCTTTCAGAAGCACCCATAGGAATCCTAATAAAGAGCTGGAACTATACTCATCAGGATTCTGGTTAGTCCTGCATAGGAGAGAAAGATATAGGGAGAAGCTTTTCATACCTTTTCCTCCTCCCACCCACAGATCTATGAAGTGGCTGGCCAGGTTCTGACCCAAAATTTTGCAATTTTTTTAAAGACTGATTAACTCACAATATTACTACAGATGTTCGATGCAGTACCATGTCGAAGATTAATATATAGGGTTTAGGAATTCAGCATTGAGTGGCTTGGTAATGGGAGTCAGAGTCTGGTGATATGAGGTACTGATGGGTGAACAGTAAAGTGCCCCACAGATAACAAATATTAAGAAAATTCAGTTTGTGTTCATCAAGAAAAAAAAAGTAATTCCATACCTGCCCACTTCATCCAACAAGAAGCAGTAGAATTGAAGTTTGGCTAAGTGTATATTATTAGCATAAATTTGGGAGCACAGATCTTTTTAGTTCTGAAGTCCATAACAGATTAAACTAATTCTGCTGCTCCCCTGCAGAACAAGCCATTTAATTCTGCTTCCCAGCACAAAAAGACTCACTCCCAACATAACACCACCACCCATTTGAATCTGCTTCACCATACACACACACACCCAATCAGTTCTGCCCCCACACATACATTTTATTCTTCTCCCTGATACACACCCCTCTCCACCATTGGTTCAGCATCATGTCAAGACTTTAAAATGGCACTTTCTTGAAGATAAACCTGTTGTGTGGGGATTCCTCTGAAAATCTGTGTGATGGGCCTAAGAGTGCTTCTGAATCAAAACCCCAGATCTGAACAGTACCTTCTCCCTTGAAACATGGGAAAGATTGCTATGAGGAGATGCTCTACTCACCACTGGAGCACATCCTTGTGCATGTGATGGGGGATTAGAGCTGCCATTCTGACACCCTTTCCTGCAGGGTGCTCACTTTGTTGCTCTCAAGACACGTTGGTTCCCTCGTCATGGCTTGTGGCCTTGAGCCAGGTCTTTGTAATTATCCCCTGCTGGGGTGGATGGACTGACATCTCTCTGTACCAGCCAGTCTTCCAGATTATTGCCCCTCAGTGTTGCTACTTCCCCAGCAGCTGATAGAAGAACCCAGGCCCCGCCTGTTCTCCAGGTTCCAGACCAGGGACCCTACAATAGCAGCTAAGGTCTGCACTGTCCCCCCCGCTACTGTTTGCCTATACTGCTTCCTACATTGCCTCTCTGACTCCTTCTCCACCCTCCTTGCCCTTCTGTCCAGGCCAAGCTCCCCTTTTTCCCTAGCCTCACAAAGAGTGACTGCAGCCCTCCTCCTGGCTTTTATACAAGCCCTGCCTGTTCCTGTCCAGGTGAGCTTCATCCTTTCATTAGTCCTCCTCCCTCCAAACCCCAAGTAAAGTTCTAACCCTCTAAAGGGAGAAATGCCAGGGATTCCAAGAAGTCTTCTAGGGACTTCGCTACTGCTCATGTATTACAGGGATCGAGGGCAGTATAAAACTCAGATTAGATAGAACAAATGAGCTTTCTGACATGTCTACAAGACATCTTTATACAAGAATAGGAATTCATAGAAGCTGTATGATACATTAGCACACAAAGACTCAAGAAATGGGTCTGCTAGAATTTCCTTTGGAAGACTATTACATGGGCTAATGGCTTGGATCTCAGGAAACAATTGCCAAGGGTCAGCAATAAGTTTTCTTTTGTTTCATTTCATTCCTCCCCCCCCCCCCCCCGTTATACCTCCTCCAACCCAGCCCAACACACGCCCAACACACACACACACATCCCTTCTCCTTTTCTGGCATTAACCCTCTTGTAGATGGCTACCATTTACAAAGCTTTGTTTAAATTTTATAATGCAAAGTAACAAACTTATTTTCTGTGAAAAGCCCATTCTTGTTTATTTTAGTCCCTCACCTCCCCTTCCCTTTCTTTATCAGGGTGATTATTAATACAGCGTGTCCTGGAGAAGGTCCAGCATAGCGAAGTGGTGGTCAGAAATGATGATTTCTTACATCTTCAGATAAAATTAGAGCTGTGATAAATTAGAGTTGATGATAATCATTCCAAAATAAATGAAATCAGAAGGGTTTATTTTCTAGTGCATTATTTGGAATACCATTTTCTCTCTTATATAGAATATCCTGATTCAGGCTTTAAAGACTATGTGTTATTACTGAAGGTTGAATTAGAATAGCACCGGCTCAAGGTTTTATTATTTCCAATTTGATTTTAAGAGTAATTTATTTTCCAAAGTGTTTGGTGCTCTTCTTTTTTAAAAGGCCTTTCCAGAGCACTTGTGATTTCCTTTGCATAGTTTCTGCTTCATTGTTCTAATTTAATAAAAACATAGCAAAATGCAGAGCGCAGACTCTTTCTGCCTAATGATGGAGTCCGATTTGTTTGTGCTTCTTGTTTGAGATTTTCCTAATTATACAGCATTTTTCAGTGGCAGCTGAAAAAAATAAGTGAGCAGCTGGTTTAGAGGCACAGTCTATTACCGTATTACTGGAGCTGTGGAAAAAATGTTACACTCACAGCAAGATTGGTCTAATCAGAAGTAGCAGGGGAAAAAAAACATTTTGTGCTAAGGGAGTAGTTTTAACTTTAAGCCTAAAATCCTAGTGTTGCCAATGCAAAGCCATTTTCAGGTTATCCAATATCACTAGAGGAGGCCACCCATAATCACAGCACAATAATTTACAAATGATTTTTTTGCAGGCCAGAATGTTTATGAGGTGGGGAATTATAGGGGAGAAGTGTCCAGCAGAGAATGTATACAGAATGAGAAAAGAAAAAGGACTGTGGGATAAGAGATGAACCTTGAAGGGACTTAAAAGGGACTGCAACCCCCCCCACACCAACTTTCTGTAACAAGAAAAGGGCAAGAGAATCAAATGGACTAGAGCACCAGTATCTTTATTGTCCATCATAAACATTATTTCTCCCATGCTGCCATAACAAACTTAAGCCAAGGCGTTCAAAAAAAGTTTGCAGTAATATTCCACGTTATCTTTCCAATAGAGGCTTCAGATATTCTCTTTAAACCCTGAAAAAAGCTTCATATTTAAATAGGATGTAAATCTAATCTTGAAATCAGCAATTCAGGCCAGGACAAAACTCAGACAAGGTTGCACAGAACCCAGAATCATTGTGGAATAACGGTCGCTGTTTCCAGCTTTGAACATCAGGAGATAGTGGGGTTCATTAATTACCCAAGCTTATGTTAGCAGAACTCTTATTGATTATTTTATATTTACACAAATACTTACCGTGTGAGCTTACCAATTGTGACCTAGTAGCACAATGTCTTCTTTGCCTCTTGGGGTTTTCCTATTTTCAAAGGTTACTGATTGTAAAGCAGCAAAGTTGTCTTGCAACTTATCAGTAAATAACAACACCTTAAAACCAGTTAAACTAGAACTAAATCTATTAATGGGTGTGATGTTTTAAAATGTATAACTGTACATATAGTAAACAGGTAAAACATTAATTTATATAAGGTATGCACTATATTAAGGCTGCCAACTTCCTTGTTTTTTTCTTCTCTAGATCCTATGCTAGGGATACCAAAAGTAGACATTTACGTTCATGGAAAGGTCAGCATTGTTCTTTACCTCAGCACAGCGCAATACTTGTTGCATACGTTTCCTAATTGCCAACAGACCAATAGCTTTGAAATAGTAGTTTAATGTAAAGCCTTCAATTGTGTGAGCTTCTCACACTACACGTTGCAATAGACAGTGTTTATGATCCCTTTGGCTTTCTTTTTGTTTCAAAGACCAGACATTCCCACAGGCTCTTGGGCTAGTGCCCTCTCTTAATCAGGTGAGGATTTGGTTTTAAAAATCTCTTAATTTAGTGTAGGCCTCGTTTTATTGTTCTGTCAATGCTTTAACTGATTTTAAGCTGTCTTTGTATTTATATAGATTGTATAAATGTAATGCATTTCTCAGCCATGTTGTTTACTGATAAATGTTATATAAAAATGATTGCAGTTGTAGCCAATGACAGTAGTCTGCTTATGGCTTTATTTACAGCCGTCTCACTACCTACTTAGGAATCCTTAGACTCACTTTTTAATCCATAAAACAGTTAATCCATAACACAGCCAAGTTACAAAGCTATATACAGCAGAGCTGCACATGTTTACTGGGCTCTGTCCTGCCAGATGCTCAATGCCCTTCACTGCTGTTAACTTTAATGGGAGGTGCAACCTCAGCGCCTCACAGAAGATGCTCAGGACCTCACAATTCAGACCCATTAGTGGGATACCTAAAACCGTGTGAAAGAGTGCCCAGTTTAGGGCTTCTTCAACCCAAATCTACCCAGCTTCATACAGTTCTAGTAAGCTGTCCATGCAAAGTCTGATTCATTCTCCTGGTGGGACCCAAGGCTCTCAGCCTGGTGGCAGCAAGTCCACCCAGAGTGGGGTGTAGAGAGATGAAAGTCTCCTACAGTTGGTCATTTCTCTGCTGGGGGGCAGAAGCTGGCTGGCAAAGCCCCAGAGAAAGAAATGAAAAGTGGATTGGGGCAGATCGGGGATTCAGTACATCACCAGGGGCTTCCTAGGATGGATGTCAGGGAGGTGCTCCTTGCCTCTTCCAACCAATCACAGCTCAGCTTGCTATTGGCCATGCCAAAGGTCATTCTGTAGAGCCCTCTTATTGGCCAGGAGGGAAGGAATTGCACCCACCCTAGCTCCTCCCCTCACCCAGCTTGAGGGCCATTCACACTTGCCTCTCCCTTCAGCATGGTCTTCCCTCCCATCCACACGCTTGCGGACCTGGCTTAGGGCAAGATTTTATTGACATATAGTTACTAAATATATGTTGTGATGCTGACACTAACCATGATGTTTTCATCTTTCTGTGAAAGCCAGAATTACAGTCGGGTTGCCACACGTTCCACTACATTATATGACACCTTTGGGGGCAGATGTAATTTTTGCAGGGGGGGGGGGTAACATTTATTTAGCTATTTGAGTGGGATGGTAGGTGAGGAGTGACACGTGCCTTCCAGAACTGGGCAATTTATGTGCAGCTGTGACCAAAACACACACACACGCAGACTCCCTTGAATCTCCCTCAGCGGCAGCCCTCATCCACTCAAGGGGTTGGAACGTCACTTGTGAGCCAAACACACCCAGGCCTGGATGTATAGCCACTTTGACCTTGGGGGTCTGTCAGTCAAGAGAAATGGTGGCTCATGCTTGTAGCTACTCTTTGCTGAAAAGACTACATTCATCTCCCCTCCTTCATTTGTTTACTTTCCTGTTTGTTTATTTAATAATGTTGCAGATGTACTGTTATTTGAAACATAGAACTTTTAGTGCATGATAGCAGATTCCACATGGCCAGTTAGCACACAACACGCCAGAGCAGTGTAGATTTATACCCCAGCTTGCCGCATTCTAACTCTCCATAGAGACAAGCCCTTAGCTACTGTGGCAGAGCTTCAACCTTGTCCCTGTGGGTCCCATGCTTCCAGGCAGTTTATGCTAGCCTCAGAGGCTCACTGCGACCCTTACATAGCCCTTCTCTCTCTAGGACCAGGGTTGCAGTCTACTGAGCCCTTTTCATCATAAGCCAGCAAGGAGGTTAGTGAGAGAACTTCCCACAGTCTCTCTTGTCCCTACAGGCTTATTCAAGAACAGTTTAGCTTCCTGTCCTGACAGGGGCCTGCTTTCCTCTCCCAGGAGGTGTTTCTGTAGTGTTGGGTTGAGGGGAACCCAGACCCACCCTCTACTCCAGGTTCTGGCCCAGGGACCCTAGTGGCAACAGCTGTCAACAGCCAACCTTTCACCACCAGAGCTACCACAGTTCCCTGGGCCACCTCCCCACAGCTCTCCCGCTTCTCTCTCTTAATGCCTTCTTCACCCTTACCTTAGGGCTCCCTTTCCAGTGACTTGAGAGTATCTTCATTACTTAGCCCTTCAAACATACTTCCTCTCCACTGGCTCCTTTTTCCTCCCCAGTGACTGGAGTGAGCCCTTTTACAGTCTCAGAGGGGCCTTAATTAATCAGGTGTTCAAATTAGCTTAACAGCCTCACCTGACTCTTTGCAGGTTAATTGGAATCAGGTGTTCTCATTAGCCTAACCTGGATCAGCCACCGCTCTGGTCAGTCAAGGAACAGAAAACTGCTTATCCAGTGGCCAGTATATCTGCCTTCAACTACTCTGCTGTACCCAATGGGCCTGGGTCTATCACACTACATATGCAAATCAGGGAGTTATGTGCAAAATCTGTGCAAGGTGTAGTCTCATGATTTAGTGGAAATTAATGATATTAATTAATGGTTCTAAAGGACAGCGATATCTCTTACCTGCCTTTCCCAATTCATAGAACAAAAATTAAATGAATCATAACATCAGCAGGCTTGACAATTGATATGTTCCCCAAAACATTTTTTTTTTTTTTGGTAAATTACACAGTTGGTACTGTGTTTTGCCTGCAGTTATGCCTAGTTATATCAATCACAATGACAAATTGTCACATAAATTACTATATTATGACTGTCACAATTTGATGCTAAATATTGCATTTGCAGCATCACTTAGCTAAACCATTTGAAGTGTTCTCTGAAAGCCCTAGTTAAAGACCATGTGAAACTAAAAGCATGTCGGCTAATAAATGGTTTTTAAACTAGAGATTGCTACAAAAAAATTATAATTTACATGCTTTCTGGTTGTGTAAGACTAGAGACACACGTGAGCCCTTCTGCCTGCTTAGATTGCAAAAGTGGCTGTCAGATTATTGATATCCAAATCCTGCATTTAGTTCCTGCGATTGGTACTTCCACACATTTTATGAATCCAGGAAACAATTTAAGTATCTAAATGCAGACTCTGAATATCTGATTACTCTGTATGCATTTGAAAATTTGGCCCACAAAATACATCTCTTTTTTCCACGTTAGCTGGGTGTGATTCACTGTTCATGGACCTGCCGAGTAGGAACCTTGAGCATCCACATGTCAACGGGATATTATGATATTTCAGAATGTGGTTGAGGTACTTATTTTTTTTAAACTATGCCATTTTAATTGCACAGAGATAGAAATTTATGTTGGATTTTGGGTTCTTAACAGCTGCTGATTCTCAACAGGAGAACATGGCAAGATTATGGAAACATACAAATGTAAATAAAATGCCATAAGAGCCCTTCTCCCTTGGAACAGAAAAGAATCAGCCAGTTGTTGATTAAGGACTGTCAGGGCCTCAAATTCAGCAGAACCAGTGAAATTCCCCTAGACAAGGCGGCTTGAGGGGAAGACACACGGGAGAATGCACGTTCACTGTACACCACACAGCACAGTTCTAAGGTGGCTTTTGCAGGGAATTTGTGTATGTGGCAAAAACCTGCCCATACTCCAAGGTCCAAGATGTGCTGAGACTAGGCAGGTGCTCTCTATTCTGTCATTGGATGCTGCGGCATCACCTACGGGTTCCTTACACACCACCATTTATTAAGGCTGCATGTGGGGATACATGCTGATGAATAGGAAATACGAACACATTAAGTTGACTGTTCCGTTTCAGAGAGGAAAACTGCAGTTTTGGATCATTTTGTGGATCGGGTGGAGTTGAAGTGGGGAGACTCCCTCATTTTCAGACATTTAAAGGGCTGTTTTGCTGCCATCAGTTATTTCTCTTGTCAGTTCCTTTCCTTTTTCACTCTGTGAAGTATCTGATGCCGAGTAGGTAGAACATGCTAAAATGGGGAGAAATAGTTGTGGTTAAACTGAAAATACTCCTCATTCATGGGTTAACACTGTCTGAAGCAAAATACAGAAATTTTTCACAGGAAATTGCATGGCAAGATAGTCCTTACTTTTTCCTACAGCTCTCTACAATGTCTATGACTTGGTACAGAAAACAGTCCCTGTGTTTTCTAAACAAAGGATAGTGTTTTGTTTACTTAGGTGTTCTCTTCAGTACACAGAAACACTTCTAGTTCTGGTCAACACCAATCCAAACATTCTTCTCACCTAGCTTTGCAAATAAGAACTCTGTACACGTCGTGTAGCGTGGTTCATTTTTAGAATTCACACAGATGTTGTTATGAAACTGGATTGCTAAATGCTTGATTAACTCATTCTAGTAAGAGGTCCTGTGTGTTTGATTCACTTTGTGAACAAAGACTGATTTTCATATGAAAACAGTGAATATTTTTCCTGAGGCCAATTGATTTTTAACTATTTTGATTTTTTTTTGAGCCATCCTGTTCTATCAGAGAAGCCATTATAAAAGTTGCAAAATGATAATGTAACAGATTAGGTGTTTGTACTCCTTATTACATTGCAAGTGAATACAATTGCTTTTTTATTTTTTAAGTAATTCAGATCACCTTTAAAAAAAACAAAGGCCAACTTCTGCAGGCCTTACTTAAGCAAAATCCCCAGGATTGGGGTACAGCTTTGTTATCGTTTTGACTAGCTCCAGATGGCACATTTTTATTTTTGTTTTTACCTCCCCTACATTTTGGAACACACTGATGAAATTCACTAACCCGATGATCAAGGCCAGTGTTGTTAGCATTTTAAAGATAATCACCCAGTGTATTTATGCCTGTTGTAGCAAGGTGCATTAGGTAGCTAATAGGGTTTTAAGATATAAATGTGCAGAGAAAATGCTGAGCATTACATAGAGGGAGAAACTTAATAGACTTTCATACAAGCATTACAGTTATGAGCCATCCATTGATTTTTAGAAGAAAAAGCCTGCCAATTCCATCTGTATGAATCCCCTAGCTAACACTGTCTGAATCTCTTCACAATTGTCAAATTAGCTTTGAAGTATTATAAGTATCTCCCTTAACTTAAATTCACTCAGCCTGGAAGAATGATTAAGCAAGTTAAAGACAACCATCAAAACAATTAGGCACTCTCTAATTTTTTATACTTGTTTCAGTGATTGGATCCTAATTCTGCACGGAGGACTCCATGGGAGTTTTACATAACTAAGGAAAGCAGGATCAGTATAGGTGTCTACATGGCTGCATCTACACTGGCAATTTCTAGAAAGTCTCTCACCACTGGTGCAATGCCATTGGTACAAACAGTGAGTGCTCTAGGGAAGAGCAGCCGCTGGCTTTTTTCCCCCACTGTTGCCTGAGTACAGTTTGCATTGGTGGGGCTGTAGCAGTGCGAGTGTAATGTGGTCAGATTTCATGAAGAGTGCCATTGTAAAAAGGCCTACATGCACGTGCCTGTACAGCACATGTGTGAGCTAGTATGTGCGTGTATAGTTTCCATGATTAAGAAAAATACCAGTCTGCTTTGTCAGGGCTGGGTCACAGGCAGCCACTGTGCCCTGGTCACCTACTAAGCTGTGATCAGGGGTCAAATAGCAGGTCAGGAGCAAGCCAGGTCAGAATGCTAGGAGATTGGGGTCAGGCACCATGTTGCAGGCAGAATGAAGCCAGGTCAGGATATTGGAGAGTCAGGATCAGATGCCAGCTTACAGACAGAAATCATATAGCAAAGTCAAGGACAAGCCAGGGTATATTTGTTTCTATCCCCTCCCACCCTCACCCCCCCCCCTTTTTTGTTTGTTTGTTGCTTTGTGAGAAGAGGTTTGGAGGAGAACAGGGTAGTGGACTCACAGGTCAATATAGGCAGAGTATTCCCTGATGCAAGAGTGGCATGGAAGAAAACGCATGGCTGCTTGATGGAGAAGCAGACAAGCAGCTGAATAAGACTGTGATAATTACTGAAGCAGAGGACTCAGGCGGTGACTTGTTGAGATACAAGAGCAGCTAAATAAGCATAGGCAGAGCTGTAAAGATCCTTATAGGTGAGGACATGTAGTTTCAACTGGATGTGGTGAGAAATGTGAAAGTAGTTGGAAGGATTCAAAGGGTGGAGCGGGGTGAGGTTGAGAATGATTCTTTGCGCCCAATGCAACTCTCACTGAAGACAACAGAAAGAGCGCCATTGAAGTCACGAGGAGTTAGATCTGGCCCTTAAAGTCCAGCTCACCTTAGTCTGAAAGCAATGCCAAAATTTCATGCAAACCACTAAAAGGCTCCTTCTGAATCCTTGCAGTACCACTATCAATTACAGCACCTCGTCTCTGTCTTTAGCTGCCATTTTACAATGTGCAGGAGGGGAGTCTCCCTATCAAGTCTTTACAAACCACCCTTAGGAGCGATATATGCTAGAAGAGGCTGCAGTAACTCATGATGGCCCTTTTCTGAATCAGGATTTGCTTTTAATAATTGATTTGTTTGCCATTTTCCGGCAATTATCATGAATGACCTTGACTTTATTTTCATCAAGAGCAGTGTCCTGTACAGGCTGCACTTTTGGACCTTTCATATTGCATCACTTTACAACCTTTAACCTGTCTCTTCTTCAGCTCTTTGATTCCAGAACTCTGCACCTGGCTTTTGAGAACAGTCTTTCACCCCTGGATCATAAATTTGTTAGAATGGCTCAAAAAATCCCTTGAAAGGTTATCAGCCATCTTGGACTTTCCTGTTACAAAGTGGGAGGCAGCGTGGTGAGGTGGCTGGATATCAGGAAACTTGGGATCTATTCCTAGCTTTGCTGCTGATCTGCTGTGACCCAGTGACAGTGGGCAAATCACTTCACTTATCCATGCTCCAGTTTCCCATCTGAAATGAGGATAATGATATTTATCCAGACTGGTAAAACACTAAGTATGAAAAGTGCTGTATAAGAGATAAGCATTATTATAAAGGGATGTAGCATGCTAATGTATGATGCAAGTTTCATTAGTGTCCAGAACTCACTTAAACTCTCCCTCCTACTCTCAGGACCATGTAATACCCTAGATCTGCATGTCAAACTCTAATTGACATCTATAGGAACTAAATACTTGGATCCAGAGTTGAGTATGGTCTTTATTTTTCTTCCTAGCCTATATTATAACATGCCTTTTCTAGCTTACTTAAGATAACACGGAAATGAGGCTGGCGATTTAACTATCTTTAATACATGCAATTCCCCGCTAGCTCTGCTAAAGACTCTTTGGTGAATCTGAGCTACCAAATAAGGATTTCAGGATACTTCAATTATTTTCTTCATCATCATGCTTTTTTTTTTTTAAACAAAAAAACCACCACCACCCTTGGCAACAAGAACCTCTTTTCTTTCTTTCAGACTCACAAATGTTCTGGCTAGGGGAAAATGAAACCCCACAAAGGATAATGTCAAATATGAAATAGCTTTTGTTTACTTGTATTTCCCCCAGCTGTGTTCCTTTGTTATTTCTCTCTATGGAGCTGAACGCAATTAGTACATGGTTATTTAAAAGATTTTCTTTCTTTTCCTCTTTCATTACAGCTTTATTGAAGGAGGGAAGCACAGATTTCAGCCAAGGAGGCAGGCTACAGGCAAATCTCGCCATGATATTTCCCAGGTGAGTAGCTGTTTAAAAGTCTCTTTACAAGTTATTGCCATCTCTTGTTAGGGTTTACTCTCCCTCAAATAATAAATACAGGTGACTATAGATCAGTAAAGTTTTTCAGCCAGAACTTTTTTGGGTCAAAAAATGCAGATTCAAGTTTGTGAATTCATGTCAAATTTGCTGAACTGTTTCAGTTGGGAGGTGAGGGGGGGAGAATTAAACAAAAAATCAAAATGTTTCATTTCAGCATTTTCAAAACAACTTTCCATTTAGAATTTTACTTCAATTTTATTTAAATTTTAAAAAAATGATAAGGAAGATAAATGTTTTGTTTTCGGCTAAACAAAATGTTTTGTTTGACCAAATTTTTTTGTTTAAATTTTTTTTATTTTAGTAAAAAAAACTTGTACAATTTTCATTTTGGGTTGACATGAAACTATTTTTTCCATGGGAGTCCTGCTGAACCCCTCCCCCCCACAATGGAATTACTTTCTCTAGAAAATGATATACCATTTATGGACCCCAAGGTTATGATATCTGGAAATGGAGACGCATTCTGCACGACCCTATACTCTTCCATCACACTTCCGCTACCCAACTCACACTGCCTGTCCAAATATAACTGTTCTTCAATTTTGCAAAAATGTATGCAAAGGTCAAAGTAACCTGGGTTGGTTACTCGGGGTAGCAAGTGAGGAGAGGCTATGGGGTGGGAGTTTTAGCCAGGCTCCCTTCTTGTACCCCCTTCCTACCCACTTATTCCCAATGAAGAGTACCAGGCAAGTCTCCAATCCTCTCCACGCTGCAGCCAAAGTTACAGTCTGAACAGAGATGAACCAGATCTTTATTCTTCCTTACTCCCTTGTGTGGCCAAATAAGGGCTTGTCTACATGGGGAATTACTCCAGTATAGCTATTCCTGATAAAGAGCTGCTACACATGGAGTTATTGTGAAATAAGTGCCTTACTCCTTTAAACAGGAATAGTTAACCCTCCCCCTTGAAATTCACACCCTACTGTAATTTGCATTAGTTTTCATGTGTAGACACTCTGGCCTGACACACTCTAGCCATAGGACATTATGAATTGAAATAGAAAATATTGAAACAAAAAATACAGAATGTGTCTCTTTGTTACTACATGGGGCTAAACTACACACCCAGGGCATCTGTTTGTGACATCTCAGCTCTAGTCAATGCAATTGATTCCACTCCACTTCATCATGCTGGTATTGCATCATAGCTACCCTAGATTTAAGGCAGCTGCAGTTCAGCAGAACATCATGACTCCTAGTTGGCAGGGACAGATGGGTCTAGCAGTTATTGCTGAGGACCAGAAGGGGAAAAAAATATTTAAATTCTGTACTGCAACTTGCCACTGACTCACTGCATGACATTGAGAAGGATAGTTATATATCTGTTTTGTTTAATGGTCATTTAAATCAGAAAACTCCACAGCGTAACTCTGTTACCCCATATTAGTCTATTACCTCACAATGAAACTGGAACATTTTCACGTGCTATATTGTAACTTGACACTAACTTTTGGCTGGTCCTCACGTCCTTAGTACTCTAAGGCTGACATGAGTCTAAGGCAAAGGTTCTCAGTTTGTAATTCATCTTCTGGTTTCATGCCCAGAACTAGAGCATACATGCCAGCTGCAAAACATAACAGTCATGGTCCTACACTACCTTCAATTGCATTGCCTAAAGCAAATTTAATGAGGCTGTTTTCAGCTATAACTTAGGTAAACAATCTATGAGCCGAACAGACTTGGTGAATTATTAGTCCAATTGAGGACTCATTCAGTTTCTCTTCTCACATAATTCACTCTTCAGCACTCCAGAGATCTGGACCATTTGTCTCCTGGAAGTGGCAGTTCTGGCAATGCAATGTGATACACAATTAGTACCAGAACTACATGGTGTTATGCATATAAATCACTCGTATTTGTAATGAGCCAGCCACTGCAACAGCCAGTTTTTGCTTTACAAGTGACAACTCCCTTTGGTCATTCAAAGACCATGTTTGCAAGTCAGAGACCTATCCTGAGGGTAAGCCAAACAAAAGATAAAGCAACTTCTGTGTGCTCCAGTTCCACACAAAGCCTTTTTGTTCTGTGTTTATTTCTGATCTTCCTAGTACCACAGGTTAAGAATTATAAATACCTCCGCTTTTTTGTAGCTCATGGTTTGTGTTGTCTAGAACGTGGTTACTTTGTTCATTCAACTGGCTCCTACTCCTGCATGTATCACCAAGCTTAGTGCTTACTCTGTAAGCAGTCTCATTGAAGTCATATGGCACAATTCATGGTAATAGATACTATGCCCAGCAGTAAGTATTTGTGGGATCAGCTCCTTGTTATCAGATCCTCACTCGCTGTTACTTTTTGTAATTTTCATAGGCCAGTGTAATTAGTCTCCAAACTAGGGTGACCAGATATCCCGATTTTATAGGGACAGTCCTGATTTTTGGGTCTTTTTCTTATATAGGCTCCTATTACTCCCCACCCCCTGTCCTGATTTTTCACATTTGCTGTCTGGTCACCCTACTCCAAACTGTCTCCAATTTAACAGTAAATGGGTTCTAGGCTAGACTTCTGGACAAACACTATGGCCTGCAGTCTTGGGTTGTCCCAAGCTGTGCTCTGAGCAGAATCTGAGTGGGAAGGAGCAGAGATTATGGCCTTGTCTACACTAAAGGGAAAAGTCAATATAAGCTACGCAATTTGAGTTACGTGAATAGCATAACTGAAATCAACGTAGCTTAGATCTACTTACCGCGGGGTCCACACTACTTGACGTCGACAGGAGAGACTCCCCTTATTCTTCTCGATCAGGAGGAGTACAGGAGTCGACGGGAGAGCAGTCGGCGGCCGATTTAGCAGGTCTTCACTAGAGTGCCACTGCTATAAATATTTTGCTTATGTCAGGGTTGAACCAGTTGGATTGATTGGGGAAGCACAAAGGTGATTGTCTACACTTACTGGAGGATTGACGCTGCGGCAATCGATGCTTGTTGGAGAACCAGTGTTGGCAAGGCCAATTCAGTCAGGGTGGATGTGGTTCACTCCCGATAATGGATGAGAAGGTGTCAATACCAAGAGAGGGAAAATTGCATTTGTAGTGAGCCAGCCACTCCCAGTCCCTAATCAAGCCCAAATTAATGGTGTTAAATTCACTACAAAACTTTTTGTTTGTTCACTACAAATGACAGACTGGACCTCTACATACAGTGCTTCCGCAGACGTGCACAGGCTGAAATTGTGAACAAACAGCATCGCTTGCCCCATAACCTCAGCCATACAGAACGCAATGCCATCCACGGCCTCAGAAACAACTCTGACATTATAATCAAAGGGGCTGACAAAGGAGGTGCTGTAGTCATAATGAACAGATCGGATTATGAACAGGAGGCTGCCAGGCAACTCTCCAACACCACATTCTACAGGCCACTATCCTCTGATCCCACTGAGGAATACCAAAAGAAACTACACCATCTGCTCAAGAAACTCCCAACTACAGCACGGGAACAAATCTACACGGACACACCCCCAGAGCCCCGACCAGGGGTATTCTATCTGCTACCCAAGATCCATAAACCTGGAAACCCTGGACGCCCCATCATCTCAGGCATCGGCACTCTTACAGCAGGATTACCTGGCTGTTTGGAATCTCTCCTCAGACCAGTGGTGAGCTGGAGCTGGTTCACACCGGTTCGCACGAACCGGTTGTTAAATTTAGAAGCCGGTTTAGAACCGATTGTTAAAGGGGTGGGCAATTGGAAGAGGGAGGTTTTTCTGTCGTTACACTGGCCCGCAGGACTGTCCTGTCCAGTCCGCCTGAGCTCCCGGCAGGGGAGGGTCCCCCGGCCCCTCCCCCACCTTCCCCCATCTCGCAGAGCCTCAGCGTGCCGTGCCAGCGCTCTGGACCACTCCTGGGCAGCTCTCCAGCTCCTGCCACTTTGAACAGCATGGTAAGGGGGTGGGGCTGCGAGCTCCAGCGGGCCGCATGGCATCGATACACGCTGCCCTGAGCAGCATGGTAAGGGGGCCGGGCCGGGGCTGGGAGGAGGGGTTGGATAAGAGACAGGGAGCGGTTGGAGGGGGCGGAGGTTCTGGGGGGGCTGTCAGGGGACGGGGGGGTTGGGTAGGCGTGGGAGTTCCGGGGGTCTATCGGGGTGGTGGTGGATGGGGGGGTCGGGGCAGTCAAGGGAGAGGGAGCGGGGTGAGTTGGGTAGGGGGTCCTGGGGGGCAGTTAGGCTGGGGGGGGTCTCAGGAGCGGGGGGGTTGATGGGTTGCGGGTTCTGAGGGGGGCAGTCGGGGGCAGGACATGGGTGGGGGTTGGATGCGGGGGGACAGGCTGTTTTGGGAGGCACAGTCTTCCCTACCCAGCCCCCGATACAATTTTGCAACCCCGATGTGCAGGGCCGGCTTTAGGAATTGCGGGGCCCAATTCGAACAGTTTTGACGGGGCCCCGGCAGGGATGACTTAAAAAAAAAAAACACGTAAAAAAACACGTGGGGCTTGTACTCACCGGACGGTGCTCCGAGTCTTCGGTGGCACTTCGGCGGCGGGTCCTTCACTCGCTCCGGGTCTTTGGCGGCACTTCGGCAGCACGTCCTTCAGTGCCGCCGAAGACCCGGAGCGAGTGAAGGACCCGCCGCCGAAGTGCCGCCAAAGACCCGGAGCAAGAGAAGGACCCGCCGCCGAAGTGCCACCGACGACCCAGTAGGGAACCTGTTGTTAAGATTTTTGGCAGCTCATCACTGCCTCAGACCCTACGCTACCAGCACTCCCAGCTATCTTCGAGACACCACCGACTTCTTGAGGAAACTACAATGCATTGGTGATCTTCCTGAAAACACCATCCCGGCCACCATGGATGTACAAGCGCTTTACACCAATATTCCACATGAGGGTGGACTACAAGCTGTCAGGAACGGTATCCTGATGAGGCCACAGCACGCCTGGTGGCGGAGCTTTGTGACTTTGTCCTCACCCACAACCATTTCAGATTTGGGGACATCTTATACCTTCAAGTCAGTGGCACTGCTATGGGTACCCACATGGCCTCACAGTATGCCAACATTTTTATGACTGACTAAGAACAACGCTTCCTCAGCTCTCGTCCCCTAGCGCCCTCCTCTACTTGCGCTACATTGATGACATCTTCATCATATGGACCCATGGAAAGGAGGCCCTTGAAGAATTCCACCTGGATTTCAACAATTTCCACCCCACCATCAACCTCAGCCTGGACCAGTCCACACAAGAGATCCACTTCCTGGACACTACAGTGCAAATAAGTGATGGTCACATAAACACTTAAACATAAATACCGGAAACCTACTGACCACTATACTTACCTACATGCCTCCAGCTTCCATTCAGGACACATCACACGATCCATTGTCTACAGCCAAGCCCTAAGATACAACCGAATTTGCTCCAATCCCTCAGACAGAGACAAACCCCTACAAGATCTTTATCAAGCATTCTTAAAACTACAATACCCACCTGGGGAAGTGAGGAAACAGATTGACAGAGCAAGACGGGTACCCAGAAATCACCTACTACAGGACAGGCCCAACCAGGAAAATAACAGAACACCACTGGCCATCACGTACAGCCCCCAGCTAAAACCTCTCCAGTGCATCATCAATGTTCTACAACCTATCCTGGAAAACAATCCCTCACTCTCACAGACCTTGGGAGGCAGGCCAGTCCTTGCTTACAGACAACCCCCCAACCTGAAGCAAATACTCACCAGCAACTACACACTACACCACAGAAACACCAACCCAGGAACAAATCCCTGTAGCAAACCTCGTTGCCTACTCTGTCCCCATATCTACTCTAGCAACACCCTCAGAGGACCCAACCACAGCAGCCACACCATCAAGGGCTCATTCACCTGCACGTCTACTAGTGTTATATTTGCCATCATGTGCCAGCAATGCCCTTCTGCCATGTACATTGGCCAAACCGGACAGTCCCTACGTAAAAGAATAAATGGACACAAATCGGACACCAGGAATGGTAACATACAAAAGCCAGTAGGTGAACACTTCGACCTCCCTAGACATTCTATAACAGATTGAAAAGTAACTTTTCTTGAACAAAAAAGCTTCAGAAACAGACTTCAAAGAGAAACAGCAGAACTACAATTCATTTGCAAATTTAACACCATTAATTTGGGCTCAAATAGGGACTGGGAGTGGCTGGCTCATTACAAAAGCAGCTTTGCCTCTCCTGGAATTGACACCTCCTCATCAATTATTGGGAGTGGACTACATCCACCCTGATCGAATTGTCCCTGTCAACACTGGTTCTCCACTTTTGAGGTAACTCCCTTCTCCTCATGTGTCATTATATAATGCCTGCATCTGTAACTTTCACTCCATGCGTCTGAAGAAGTGAGGCTTTTTTACCCACAAAAGCTTATGCCCAAATAAATCTGTTAGTCTTTAAGGTGCTACCGGACTCCTCATTGTTTTTTTGCCTACGTGTCTTATTTTTGAGATCCTTACTTGAAAATGCTGGGCATAACTTCTTAGTGCCTCAGTTTCCCAAGGCGTACAATGCCGAGGATAATGCTTACTCACCTTTATAACAGACTTTGATGCTACAGAGGGGGGGGAAAGGACTAGTTAATGACTATTACAATACTGCACTTCAGTGGAAGATCACCAATGAGCTTTCATAAATATTGTGAGCTTAAGTTCAAAAAACTTCTTTGGTGTAGATATTATAACCCCTTTGTACAGATGGGGTAACAGGGGCTTGGAAAGGGCAGCTGGTTTGCCTGAAAGTACTTGGGAGGTCTGTGGCAATTCAGGGACTAGAACAGCGACTGCCCAATGTTGTGTAAATTGCAAGACTATTTTCCAGCCGGTTTGAATTTGTCATGCTTGGCGATTTAAAAATGCATTAAACATTTAATGTAATACAAACTTCTCTGTCAAGCTAATTAGGCCTGTTTCTTTTCTTTTCATGTCAGGTATATTACATAATTCTCTTTTATTTTGTTGAGGTTACTTATGTCAGTTAGAAACACGTTCCCAGCCAACCACACCTAACTTCCTGGAATTTTAGGTTACATAGAGAGATTCCTGTAGTTTGTATGCTATAAAATGCTTCCTAAATGTCATCAGCCATCCATTAAATAATACATTAAAAGGCAGTATATTGTAAAATATGAAGTTAAAATATTGCTAGGAAAGAAAATATGAAAAATATTTTCTAGTAGCATGAGGTGCAGCTACAATACGGTCAGTAGCACTCAGTTTTTCCTGCAGATATGACATTAGCTAATGCTGGTATTCTGGATTAGCAGGTCTGGATGAGCAGTTTACATTTAGGTAACTTCATGCAACACAATGAAACTTCTAAATTGTTTTGGAAATCATTTTTATTTTTTTAAAGAAATCATCAGTGCAAAACTTCTTTGGCGATTGGTTCCCGTGAATATCAGTAATTTTCGAGATCTAGCTTAAGATCTTTAATATGCATTAGAGATGCAGGGACAATGAGGCAATTTGTTGTGGTAATTTACGAAGAAAAGTCCAGTGGTGTCATTGGTAACCACTGATCCTGGTATAGGCGTAAGAGGTGTACATCAAGACCTTTGATGTGTACGCCTAGGCAAGAGTATGGAGGAGTGGAGGCTGCCCTAGACCTACCATCCCCCCTTTAGACCATTGAGACAGAGTCTGAAGGCCAGACAGAGTCCAGATGTTCAGTGCCTCAATGGTTGTAGCTTCTGCAAGAGAGCAACAGATTAGAGCTACTGCTGACTGCCCAAGGCCTCAGCGAAGGCACGTTTCTGTCAGGGTGATGTCCCTTAGCTTAGTCCAACCAAGGAATACCCACAAGACAGTGGGGACTAGGATTTTGAGGCACCCTAAACTCACCTTATTCTGAAAGTTGCAACATTGTAGTATTTTATAGGACCTACCCCACCACAAGTAGCCCCACCATGTTGCCATCAGGCCCTCCAGTCGGATGAAGTTTACAGTCAGACCCAGGTCCAGTGGTGTAGTGGTAAATAAACAAACAAAAAACGAAGTGGGAAAACTAATCTGGTTCCAGGCCAAGGCAGTGGCATGGAAGGCATTAAGGCGGTGCAGAGATGCCCTTATTTTGAATTGAATTTAGGCTAGGATGACATTAGGGGTGAAAATCAGAAGTGCCATTAAAATGCATTTTTGGCACTCACTTTCACATACAAAGTTAACCACACAGCCAGGATTCGCTTATCGCAGGAGAATAGGAGTGGGTCAATTCCATATTCCCCAAATGAGAAGTGGGCAGATTCCATTTACCCTTGTTTACCCTCAAACTCTCTTCTGGGTAAGCTGCACAGATGCCAAACCTGTCTTATGAAGGTGCAGTTCATAAACCTTAGGTGTTCGCATTGCAGTAATCATCATCTTGGGAGCACAAAACCTAGCATACAGCAGGCTTGTGTGACAAACAGTAATTTGTCAGAAAATGAGCTTTAAAAAATGGACTGAGGAGCTTTTAAAAAATAAACAAAGCTTTTTGGTATCCAGGTGTTTAATGGAATGTATGTGGGAATTGTTCCACTGTTAATGGGGTTACACGGGTGTAAATGAGGGCAGAGGTTGGCCTTGTTTCGACTGACAGTATGTTTAAAGACAGGTGGAAATCAGTTCCTATTTTATTTTTCTGCCAATATTTGAGTGCAAGGACTCCGTGTTTCCCCTGTAATAGCTAATGTCTGTGTCACTAACGCAGTGTATGGGATGGGATAGCATGCTCCATCTGGGCCAAATCATAGAATCATAAAAAGCAACAGAGGGTCCTGTGGCACCTTTAAGACTAACAGAAGTATTGGAGCATAAGCTTTCGTGGGTGAATGCCCACTTCATCAGATGCAAGTAATGGAAATTTCCAGAGGCAGGTATAAATCAGTATGGAGATAACGAGGTTAGTTCAATCAGGGAGGTGCTCTGCTAGCAGTTGAGGTGTGAACACCAAGGGAGGAGAAACTGCTTCTGTAGTTGGCTAGCCATTCACAGTCTTTGTTTAATCCTGATCTGATGGTGTCAAATTTGCAAATGAACTGGAGCTCAGCAGTTTCTCTTTGGAGTCTGGTCCTGAAGTTTTTTTGCTGTAAGATGGCTACCTTTACATCTGCTATTGTGTGGCCAGGGAGGCTGAAGTGTTCTCCTACAGGTTTTTGTATATTGCCATTCCTGATATCTGACTTGTGCCCATTTATCCTCTTGCGTAGTGACTGTCCAGTTTGGCCAATGTACATAGCAGAGGGGCATTGCTGGCACATGGTGGCATATATAACATTGGTGAAAGTGCAGGTGAATGAGCTGGTGATGTTGTAGCTGATCTGGATAGGTCCTGTGATGGTGTTGCTGGTGTAGATATGTGGGCAGAGTTGGCATCGAGGTTTGTTGCATGGGTTGGTTCCTGAGTTAGAGTTGTTATGGTGCGGTGCGTGGTTGCTGGTGAGAATATGCTTAAGGTTGGCGGGTTGTCTGTGGGCGAGGACTGGCCTGCCTCCCAAGGTCAGGCCAGTCCTGACCTTGGGAGAATCATAGAATATCAGGGTTGGAAGGGACCTCAGGAGGTCATCTAGTCCAACCCCCTGCTCAAAGCAGGACCAACCCCAACTAAATCATCCCAGCCGGGGCTTTGTCAGTCTGACTTGCTGCACTCTACAAAAAGCCCTTTTGCTGTCATTAGGACATATTTCAGAGTAAAGTACTGGCAGCCTGATCCTTTGACTTTAATGGGAGTTGGACCAGGCCTTAGTCCAATTAGCACTACAAAAGATTAATTAAGATTTTGAAGTTATATTCCCTGAGTGCTATTGCCCAAGGATCTGGCCCTTAAGCATTAGTGAAGTAACACAGAAGCCTGAACTCAGGCTTTAGCAGATTAAAATGGGAGTCTATTCACCTTCCAGGCTAGGATCAAACAATGGTTATTAGAAACACGTTAGCTAATATATTTTAGCTAATATTTTAAAATTTGGTCTAGACAAGGAAAGTTTTTCACATGTGCTAATTTTTCAAAGCTAATGCTATTTGAAACACCACTTAGCAGCTCATCTATATGTGGTTTAACACTTTTACTATCGTATTAGTTGGTAAAGTCACCCTTTTGTATCTGGTAAATCCCAAGGGGAAAAAAAGCGAAGTTGTCATATCTCTAAATGGAAATCCTGGCCTCATTGAAATTATTGAAAACAACAGCAAAAGTCACATGGATTTCAAGGGGACCAGAATTTCACCCCTATACTTGGTGGTCCTGTCTCTCCCCCCCCCCCTTTTTTTTATACAAAGGGAACCAGTTGTTTCAATAGTTTAGTGAGGCTCTTGGCAATGCTGGCTAATGGAAGCTGTGAAATATCTTATTCATTCACCATTGGAAAAAGTTATTCTGGAATCAAGGATATTAGGTTTGAGGATTTATAAGCTATTTTTTGCTTCAGTGAAATGTTGCACAAGGAACTATAGTACTCAAGCAAAGCTGTCAGCTGTACACCCGTTTATCATCTTCACTTCAGGTGCAAAACTTTTCACCCATTTCAAACGGGCAGTTTTGGCTTTTTCCTTCCTCTGTTTATTTGAGCTGTTATATCATAAGGCTCAACTGGGAGAATTCTTGCCTCTCCAAATCCAATCACATTTTCTCATGAGGCAGGCTAACTGACACACCTCAGATACTGCTCTCCTACAAGTTACGTCCACACTGCAATCAGTGCAGTTAGGAATACTTGAACGAGCTTTAATCTAACAATTGCGGTGAAAAACAGCAGTGAAGACGCAGCAGCACAGTGTGGGTTGTACAAGCCCAACTGCACCCCTGGGTACATACACACATTGCGAGCCTGTGCCAGGATTCGCGCTGCTGTGTCTTTACTGCTATTTTTAGCTAGATTAAAGCTCATGTGGATATGACTACCTGAGGTGCAGTCACTCCTCTGATTGAAGGATAGACATATCCATTGAAGTAGGAGAGGCAAAAGTCCCTGCAGGAAAATACTTGGTGACTGGGGGGCATGAGGAAGGACAGTTTCTGGTTTGCATTGGGCAGCAGAAAATAAGCTAACGAATGAATTAAAAAGAAACAAAGTTAGAACTGGTGAGTCTGACAACAAAGATTTTGTTAGAACAAATACCCCAAAGTTTTACAAACATTCACTTTTAAATTGTTTTTTATAGAAGCCACTGTCCATTGAAAAAATCATTTCTGGTGAATAGGATGTTGTTATCCCTGGATCCTAACTTAAGAAAGTCAGTGACATTGGCACACCATCTTCCCTATATCCTCTTCTTTCACCGAAAATCTTTAAAAGACCAAGATCGGTTTTAGAAATGACAAGAACTATCTTGCAATAGGTGTTGCTCATTGAGGGACTGAGTGCTACGGTACTCCCTGTGCCTGTACAACTCAATCCAAAGCAATTTTATACCTACCGTAGTTGTCAGTGACTCAGAATCTGAGGAGAATGTGATTAGTCGTTCTGTTTTTGAACACCAAAGGCTTTTTTTAGAAGGGGAATTTTACCAATGAATCTTTGTATACAAGTCCCACACACAAAATCTTGTTGCTGCAAGTTAGCCAAGGAATATAGGATCAGCAACATTATGGCAATTATGTACAGCTCCACCTACTAAACACAATACGTGCCAGTTCTCCTTTGAATTGTGTCCCTATGGGTGCTCCACTTCAGGGTGTGTGCACGCCCATACACTCTTGATAGGAGATTTTCATCAGCAATGTCTGCAGGTCCACACCTGTCCCCTAAATATCCTTGTGCTCTGGTATGAGGGTATATTGGGGGGAGAGGGACAGACCTGCTGCCACTCCAGTTCCTTTTCAACTGCCTGCAGCTCAAGATGGAGCAATGTGGTGTCCTTTAGTTAGCCAGGCACCTTGATATCTCTCTTGCTTATTTTTTTCGTGTTCTTTTGGTATTTTCTTTTCTTTCCCCCGTGATTTAGCACAATTTTTGCTGCGGGGGTTCCCTTCCTGTTTTTGTTTTTCTGATCTGATCCTTTGTTTTTATTCTGGCCTTGATCCGTGGCATTGAGTACAAGTTATGCCCAAGACTCCTCGATTCAAACTCTGCCAGACCTGCCACAGGTCTTTTCTCTCCAGTGAAGGACATTCAAGGTACCTTCGCTGCCTGGGAGAAACATGCATCTCCTCCAAATGCAAGATCTGCTCAGGATTTAAAAGCAGATTTAAGAAATTGAGGGAGGATAGACTAAAACTCTTGTTGATGGCGCACTCTCTGAGGATCCGACTCACCCCACCACCCCCTCCATACCTCTCTGAACAACCTTGGATTTGGTTGCTCAGAGAGCCCTGGTGGCCATTTCTGCTGTGGTGGTAAGCAAAGACCCTTTAAAACCACTCAGACCCTCCAAGAAGAAAAGACCTAATTCCCCAGAATGGGATAAGAGAAGAGGAAAATCTCCCTTTTGGTCTGGATCTCAGGAAACCTCATGTCCTGATATGGGTACCCCTGAAGCTCTCATTCCCTCCTGTTTCATGACCATGTCAACAGCTGAGAAGACCACACATGTATTTAGAAGCTCAACAATCTAGAGTGGCATTGGTGTCAGCTCCAACTCAGTGCCTTTGAAACACAAGGACTCTAGAGCCAAGCCAAAATTGTCATCAGTACCATCTTTGTAGGCAGCCGAGAAGGGTGCACTGATTGCATTTTGACACCTGATCTCCAGTACCACCTGACATACTGACTCCTGAGGGCCCCTGTCCAGGATCACTGGTACTGTCTAAGCTCCTAATCCTGGAAGAGCCTGAATCACCATTGCTGAGGGGTACCAAGAGACACCATCCACTGGTACAGTTCACCTCCCTGAGCCTACTTACCCTCCAATCCTACCATCTTCAAAAAGTGACTTGTCCTCCAGGATCAACATGGTCACCAGCCCCACACAAACTCTTCAAGGGTACCAAGAGATGTTTCCAGCCAGTACCAACACATCCTGTGGTACTGTCTCACCAGCCAACCAAGTATCAGCTTCCAGTACAGATGCAGTTACAGGACCTCTCTGGGCCCTGTACCTGGTACTGACTCAACCACTGGTGCTGACACTATTTGCCCCTCTAATGGACATGGGGAAAGATGCCTCATCTAATTCCAAGGTATTTATACAAGGTTCCTCCACCTTCCCATTCCAATCTCCTTCCCTTGAGATACACCCAGAGGAAAAACTCCCAGCAGGAAATACCCTCAGCAACCTGGGGGGAAACCTTCCCTTTTGTCCTATCACATTGGGCTTGTTGGAACCTGTGGACCCCTTATGTGACCAGTTCTACAGGGTCCCATCTCATAAGAGGGCACACCAGGAGCAACAACTGCCCCACTTAGGTCCTGCTCCACAGGAAGATCTCACAGAGGGGAGCAAGAGACAGCTGAGGAAGAAGAAATACCACTCAAGACTTTATAAAAACCAATAGCGGAGTTCTTACAAATTCCATTTGAGGAGATGCAGGAACCGCAACATTCCCTGTTGGACATCCTTCATATATCTCCTCAGGGAAAAATCACCTTGCCCATCAACCATGCTCTGTTGGCCCCAGCTTGTACAGTGTGGCAAACTCCAGCTACCGTACCGCCTATGTGTAAATGGGCTGACAAAAATTGCAATATCCCACCCAGAGGCTTGGAGTATTTTTTTTTCTTCCACCCTACAATCAATTCCCTGGTTGTTGAGGATGTTTGTTTACTAACTAATGTCGGTCCTGCTCAACGCTATGTGATAAGAAGCTGAAATGACTAGACCTCCTGGGCCACAAGAGCTACTCTGCAACCTCTTTGCAGTTCAGAGTAAGCCAATTACTAAGCCCTGATTTTGCAAACTATTCAAAGTTTTAATCTTTTATTGAGCACCTACCACAGGATCCAAGCGAACAATTTCAACCCCTCATAACAGAAGGCCAGACAATTGCCTCAGCAGCTCTCTGGGTCTCGCTTGATGCAATCAATACAGCTGCACATCCCATGGCTATGGCAGTAGTCATGCACTGAGCTTCTTGGCTGCAGTCCTCCAGCCTCCCCTGGGTGTTACAAAATACTGCAAAGGACCTTCCCTTTGAGGGGCCCAAGTTGTTCAGTGATGCCACAGCCAGGTCTCTTCACTCTCTTAAAGACTCCCAGGCGACACTGTGACTCTGGATATCTAAACACAGCAAAGAAACAATACAGTAGATTGCAGACAGTTCAACAGTGTCACCCAGTCTATTACCAGCCCATGAGACTGACTGAAGCCCAGATTCACTAAGAAAGGGCTGTCCTCTATAGCAACGTCTCCCCAGTCGGTGACATCTTCAAAAAGAACTTTTTGACCTGCTTGCTGAGAGTCACGAACTGTCTCCTGCCCTGGATCCTACACTGCACCTTTCCTCGCTCCACCCTTTTGGGGATTCTTGCTCCCATTTCCTACCTTCCTGGGAGCTCATCACCTCAGACAGATAGATCATGGAGGTGATTTCTAAAGGCTACTCCATCCAGTTCAGCTCCTTCCTGTCCTCCATGCTCCTCTTCAGGTACCCATATTATGAATGTCTCTTGAGGCAGGAGGTACAATTCCTCCTAACACTAGGGACGATTGAACCTGTTCCACTGGAGTTTGTTGGAAAAGGGTTCTATTCCCTGTACTTCATCGGGGCCATTCTGGACTCCTCCTCTGCCAGAACATACTTGCCCAAAGACAGATTTGCCACAATGGCCAGCATCGTTTCAACAATACAACTGAGCCTGCAAACCACGGCAAAGGCTCGCCTGCAACTTCTGAGCCACATGGCAGTGGGTATGTTTGTCTTACCTTAGCTAGATTACACTCTCAGTATCTTCAAGCCTGGCTGAGAACAATCTACACCCCCAACAAGCACAGTCTATCCAAGTGGGTGTCCGAACGTGTTAGAGGATCCTCAATTCTCTAAATTGGTGGAAGGATCCACAAAAGGAGTGTGTGTGAGTTCCGTTCTTGCAGCTTCCTCCCATGAAGATCATCACTACAGATGCCTCCCTAGCAGACTGGGCAAAAACTTCATAGTTCAGGGCAAATGGACCCCTTGGGAAGCAATCTTCCATATAAACATATTAATGCTCAGAGCAGTTTGTTACGCTTGTCAGCACTTCCTACCCCACATCAGGGCCACCTGATCAGAATAATGCTGGATAACAGAGCAGCACTGTATACAAACATCTCTATATAGTATTTGTAGATAACAAAGGCCTTCAACACTGTTAGTCATGAGGGTCTCTGGCGGATCTTGCACAAATTGGGATGCCTGCACAAAATCATCACCATCTTGCACTCATTCCACAACAGCAATGCTGGCCAGAGTGCTGGAAAATTGTGTTTCATCAGAGCCTCTCTTTGTCATGAACAGTGGTCAGCAGGGCCGTGTGCTCGCACCTACATTATTTTACCATTCTCTTGGGTGCTCTGGTGCTAGATTCTTTTAAAGACCATGACCGAGGTAGTTACATGAAATTACGCACTGATGGCAGCATCTTCAGTCTCCAACATCTTTGTGTTCACACTAAAGTGATCGATTTGCTCATCAGGGAGTTCCTCTTCACTGATGACTGTGTATTTGTAGCACATACCATTTAAATCACCTGCTTTTCTAGATTGGCATATCAATCTGGACTCTATCAGCCTCAGGAAAACCAACGTGCTTTGCCAGCCTGCTCCACGAAAAATGCACTCTGCCCCCAAAACTGCAATTGATGACACACTGCTTAACCCAATAGAGTATTTTGCTATCTTGGCAGCACTTAGTCTAATAATGCCATGATCAACAATGATCTCATGCAGCACATTTCTAAAGCCAGTTCTGCCTATGGTCAACTTTGTCACCATCTGTAGAATGTGAGAGGCATTCAACTTCATACCAAGATTAGTTGTTTATCATGTAATCATGTAAGCAGTCTTCTCTATAGCTGCGAATCATGGACACTTGATAGCAGGCTCTTGAAGCACTCAGATCATTTTCACATGAGCTGTCTGCATCTCATCTGTCACATAAAGTGGTCGGACAGGATACCAAACATCAAAGTCCTGGACCAGTGCCTCATGACAAGCATTGAATTCCTTATCATGCAACCACAACTTCACTGGTCTGGTCACCTCGTACGCATGGATGATACACAACTCCTCAAAGCCATATTTTATGGACAGTTGAAAATGGGAACACGTATGCTGGGAGGTCAATGAAAATGATAAGGACACTCTCAAAGCTCACCTCAAAGCTGGCCAAGTCAACTTGAACACATGGGAAGCTGCTGTTGCCAACAGATCAGGATGGCAGCAGATCTGTTGGTCCGTGGTTAAAGCCATCATGAATAGCAGAACAGAAAAACCCAAAGAGACGTGTTAGCAAAGAAAACCAGGTGTGGCAAAAACATGCGGCCATGTCTGCTCAACGTGTGGACACATCTGTGGATCCCTCTTCGGTTTACATTCACACAAGAAGATGCACTGAAACAAACTGACTCATATGTCTACTATGATGGGAGACTCCAGTAACCAACAACAATGTATTCCATCAATCTACATACAGGAGCAAGATCCCAGTTCTTATGTGCCAAATCCATAAAACGATGAAACTGGTGCATATTACACCACATCCAGATCCCAGCGGTTCATCTACCTGGACTACAGAACACAACGTAGGCATTTCGGCATCGACCCTGAGTGGGAGATGAACAACAAGGTGTTCCGAAAGATATGGCTTACCTGGAGTCATCTGGAGACAGATCTCTTTGCATGCTGTCCAATTAGAAATGCAGATAATTCTGCTTGAAGGGAGGGCATCACTGCAACTCGATGGGATATGCCGTAATCATTCCTTGGCCTTATGTATTGCTATACACTTAATCCCTGATGTCTTTATTGCTCAAGGTCCTAAACAAGTTGGAACAGGAGAAATTAGTAGACATCCTCATAGTACCATCATGGCCGAGACAGGAGTGGTTCCCAGAGCTGGTTCGCATCTCTACAACTGCTTCTCCACCTTCCCCTAACAGTGAATCTCCTCACCCAAGAGTCAGGATTCATCACCCACCTCAACATCTCAGCACTTCACTTCAAGGTATGGCTACTAGTTAGCTCTCTGGTATTGCTTCCCAGAGGTACAAACAGTACTGCTGAACAATAGAAAACCCATCACAAGGAAAACTTACTTGTAGAAGTGGAAGCGCTTCCAGGCTTGATGCAGCCACCAATCTATACTTCCTCTCAAGTCCTGTCTAGGGTAACCAGATGTCCTGATTTTATAGGGACAGTCCCGATTTTTGGGTCTTTTTCTTATATAGGCTCCTATTACCCCCCACCCCCTGTTCCAATTCTTCAAACTTGCTATCTGGTCATCCTAGTCCTGTCTGACACACATTCTCAATTATCTGCTGATAAAAAACACAGATTTATCACTGAGCTCCATTAAGGTTCACCTCGTTGCCATCACAGCTTTTCACCCCTCCCCCGCCATTAAGGGTTTTTCAGTCTTCACTCACCCAACCACTACCAGGTTTGTTAAAGGCCTGTTCAACCTCTTCTCTCCTGTCAAGGAGCCAACTCCACTACGGGACATGAATTTAGTTTTCAATGTGCTGAGGAAACTCCCATATGAACCTATGGGGAACTGTTCCCTCCTTCATTTATCCCTTTATATACACAGACAAAAAATATGGATGCAACCATATTTCATAACTGATTAAACAGTACCTTTACTGATGTTAATCAGTAAGGGTTAGATTGTGATATGCTTTCGGACACTGAACAGTTCCTTATAGTACAAGTTGTCTCATTAAAACCAATGGGTCAAATTATGGAATAAATGGATATTAAATATGAAACAGTGCATCAAAACTTGGTCCATAGATATGTTCTAGTCCTGTGTACTCAGAACTGTATTAAATACAGTGCAAATGTAATATGCTCATGCTTGTAGTGTAAAGATGTGCTAGACAGACAACTTGTTGCAGAAATATATTACTTGTTTGGCAGGGTATATTGCTTTTCAAACATGATAAGACATGACATTGTTGACACCCACAGATTTCTCCCAGATCCCATTCAAAACTGAATCAAAAGCTTTGCTGCTGGAAAAACGTGTTTATTTAACTTGAACAAATTTCTATCCAGCATGAGTACTTGTATTTGCTCTTATTACAATGAGGAGAGGGGGTGAAATATATGCAATAATAATATTTCTTCTGTCAGAATTGGGACAATGGATTTACATTCATATGTCAAATTCTGCATCCTGCATAACCCCATTGATATCAAATAGGTTGCACAGGGTGCAAGTGAAGACTTAGCCCAATATTATTGTAAACAGCCACACTATCCATCATAGAAGAAATTTTCATAAGTTAATATACCAGACTTGAGAAAGTCAAAGATTTCTAGAAAACAGTATCTTCAAATAATGGCTACTGCAGAGCTTACTGTTACAAACCATTGTAAAAGGAAAAAAGAATAATGAACAGTTGTCATTTCTTCTATTGTTTGTCATAGGATAATTGCTACCACAAAAGGACAGTCCAGTTTAACTGACAAAAACAGATAGCTTTCTAGCTCAGCATGTTAATGGATTCAAGAAACTGAAAAATTTGAAATATTCTGGGAATGAGGTTGTCAGAGTCATAAGGAAAGGAAGTTCTGGAAATCACCGATAAAAACAATATTGTAGCTTGTAAAACACCAGCTAATAAACTTGGAAGCAAGGAACCAAAATGTCATTGTATATTACACACACACACACACACACACACACACACACACACACACACACACACACACACACACACACACACACACACACACACTTTAAAAGAACATTATTAAGGTTAAGGGAGAACAGTTAAGCACTCACAAAATTAAGGTTTCCTGGGATGGCAAAAGGCACATCCTTGACCTAAAGGCCATCCTTACCTCTTGCCAAATTGTCCCTGCTTCATAGCATGGGAGTGCCAGACTTTTCTGAAGCAAAGGTTGCCACATGTGTTTTGTCCTAGCCTTAATCTTGTAAATGACTGACCCATAAAATTGCAGTATATTTTTGTAAGAACTGTGCCTTGTTGGCTTGCCCACATTCTGCCTATGTCTGCTAATCCCTGATCGTCTAAGCTTTCTGAGGCAGGGCAGTGACTACCCATTACAGGCTACCAAAACATCCCCATAAAATGATGTCAAGCACTATGTAAAGGAGCAAAACTTCATCTAAGTGATTTTGTGAATGATATCAAATTAAACAGCTATCCTCCCACAAGAGCAAGGTCTTTAATAATTACACTTTGGTTGGAAAAGGTGAAGAATTAAGCATATGTCATGCATAAGCATTATGCCAAACAACAATTTTCACTTGGAGAGTGGTTTTGTCAGAAATACTGTCTTCTAGTCAGTAGTTTCACAAATTCCTCACTTTTGACTTAAAGTGCAGCAGATGTTACCATAAGAAGCAAACAGGAAACTATTTACACTGTAATCACATCATGCAGTGCTATTATTTTAATACAAGTTATTCATTCCATTTTAACTACAGTAAATGCATTGTAAGCTGATCTTTGTGCCCATCACCATAGTATCCCAGTTCAATAATAATATCTGGCATTTCTGCAGTGACTTTCTTTTGTAGTTCTCAAAGCCCGTTACAGATATTAATGAAATAAGTCTCCACAACCCCCCTGGAAATTAGGGTGAGTATGATGCCCATTTTACAGAAAGAAATATTGAGTTGCAGAAAAGCTTAAAGTCAACATTTTCAAATGTGGCCTCTGATTTTGGGTGCCCAATTTGAAATACCTTACTGATTACCCAAGGACACAGAGCAGTGGTCCAGTACGGCTCCCACTGAACTCAATGGAAGTGTACCATTAATTTAACTTCAGTGGGAGCCCTACATTTGTGGCTGAGCTAGGAATAGAATGCAGTTCTCCTCACTCTCGACAGGTCAGTGTTTGAACCCTAACACCATTCTTTCTGTGAAATTGGGGCAATTGGGGTGGGTTTCCTGAGGATTTAGGAAGGCTGTATATACCTGTCGAAGGGAACTTCTGATGTAAGCTATATTGGTCAAGGAATTTTTTCTCCGCTTAAGTTTAACTGTTTGCTTTCTACAAGACAAGGTCTGTTGGACTGATTCATAGATTCTAGGACTGAAAGGGACCTCGAGAGGTCATCGAGTCCAGTCCCCTGCCCTCATGGCAGGACCAAATACTGTCTAGACCATCCCTGATAGACATTTATCTAACCTACTCTTAAATATCTCCAGAGATGGAGATTCCACAACCTCCCTAGGCAATTTATTCCAGTGTTTAACCACCCTGACAGTTAAGAACTTTTTCCTAATGTCCAACCTAAACTTCCCTTGCTGCAGTTTAAGCCCATTGCTTCTTGTTCTATCCTTAGAGGCTAAGGTGAACAAGTTTTCTCCCTCCTCCTTATGACACCCTTTTAGATACCTGAAAACTGCTATCATGTCCCCTCTCAGTCTTCTCTTTTCCAAACTAAACAAACCCAATTCTTTCAGCCTTCCTTCATAGGTAATGTTCTCAAGACCTTTAATCATTCTTGTTGCTCTTCTCTGGACCCTCTCCAATTTCTCCACATCTTTCTTGAAATGCGGTGCCGAGAACTGGACACAATATTCCAGTTGAGGCCTAACCAGCGCAGAGTAGAGCGGAAGAATGACTTCTCGTGTCTTGCTCACAACACACCTGTTAATGCATCCCAGAATCACATTTGCTTTTTTTTGCAACAGCATCACACTGTTGACTCATATTTAGCTTGTGGTCCACTATAACCCCTAGATCCCTTTCTAGGGACTTAATAAAAACTAAGAGCTAGTTTGTACCCTGCTCTTCTGCATGTGAACAAGACAGTAGGTACAGCCTCCCCAGCTATTTACTTTCTGCCTCTCCTTACGGCAGGTCTGAATTTGACGCTACATCTTACAATAGAGATAGTGAAGTTTTGAGAAATTACTGTGCTAGAGGATAATGTTGTTCCTATTAGTAAGAAAGGTAAATTAAAGCTGATTACTCACTCTTTATGGAGTGCAGATTTGTTTTTAATTTATAGGGATTTACACTCAAATGCCTCCATGCAAATAGATAAATATGTACGTTGAACCCGTGCATTCCTTTAATCCAACTCCATAGCAAAAAATTAAAACCCCATAATTTATGTGTGATAGTTTGCGAATACTCATGCCCACCCCACCCCGCAGCCTCATTTTGAAAGCCAGCCTTCTATGCATAGTGGAGTCCTTCCTTAAAACTTATTTCTCCTAGAATGCCAACAGGAAACGATACATTAAAAGTAAATAAACAAAACCCTCTAAATTCTCAGTGCATCCCATATTCTCAGTTTCTTTATTAGACTGTAAATTCTTTTGGGCAGGGACTGCCATCACTTGTATGTTGCCCAGTGCAGAGCATATTGTGCACATACTACTAGTAAGAATAATACTAATTAAAAAAACATGGGAGGGGAAAGTCCATGAAAAAAAAAATCAAGTTGTGGCCCATCTGCAGTGGAAAATCCCTCCATTCTTCCCATTCTGAGAAGGGGCTGGTCCCATCATTGGAAAGGTGGAGTATGATCTCAAAGCCTTGCATAGGCTGGAGAGCCACAGTGACGTTGAGAATACTGCAGCTCTCCAGCCAGACACAACTATGGCTCTGAACATGTTCAGACTCCCTAGCTCAACGTGGCTGGTGCCCCCACAGCTGCCTTCATTCAGTGGTTAAACAGAGCTGTGTGGCTGAAGTTCCATGTGGCAAAGAATTTTGAAATATGGCTTCATTCTGACTTGGAACAAACATGATAAAATTCTTTGTGAAGGAAAAAAATCTGGAAAAAAAAACACATTTAGTTTTGATTCCAACTATTTATAAATTGTTTTATATTATATTGTTATGAGCTGGGTTAAACCTTGTTATGGGTTCAGTTAAAACCTCATTGAAAGTGATGTGTGAATTCATCCTTCACTTAAGGTAGTAGTAAGAGACAGTTGAGGTCCCACAACTAAAACAAGGGCTGATAGAATCTGCCCACAAACTAGCACCAT
The DNA here is from genome assembly GCF_028017835.1 of Emys orbicularis. Classification (NCBI taxonomy): domain Eukaryota; kingdom Metazoa; phylum Chordata; order Testudines; family Emydidae; genus Emys; species Emys orbicularis. The sequence goes on along the minus strand of NC_088691.1, from coordinate 80,560,806 downwards.
GGGGGGTGGAGGGTTCCACTGGGTATTGTTCTGACCAGGTTGGGTCAAAGAAAATACCAGATTCCATGATCAGTTTCTACTCCCAACTGCAACAACCAGCAAGACTCTGAACTTTGACTTAGCTGCTTGAGTCAAGAAAAGGTAACAATATGTAACACTTTTTTTTTTAAACAGAAAGTCATTTCAAAATGAAAAATTTCAACATTTAATTCAAAAAATGTTGCAATTTTTGCTTTTTCCCCCTGAAACAACATTCTGTTGAAACTGACCCAGTTTTGCAAAGCATTTTGATTAAACCCCTTATCCTGACAGAACGTGGGTCCACCAACTGTAGTTTTTCTGAGCAGCTCGAACTTGAATGCAGCTGCCTTTCCTTTGCGAAAGGTGGCATCTGGCTCTTCCACCTTTGAGTGGAACCTCATGGAGCACTCATTTATGAGCCAATTGTGAGGTCATGAATCCCCTCAAATGCCTCTTCTTTCCGTTCCCTATGCCATGTAATACAATCACGGGGTGAAACGCTGTCTCTTACTGCTGCATGACATTAAAAAGTGACATGATCACTACTAAACGTTGTGAGCTCTCCCATTTTGACCCAGGTAATGAGAGCCTTGAGCATCCTTAATCTCAACAGGGTTTTGTTCCCCTCCCCCCCCCCCCCGGCTTATGTAACACCAGTCAGGGAGGAACTTGCCAAGTTGGGCAGCTGGTCTATGGCTCTGTGCCCAGGTGCCATTTTAGAAAAATTCAGGGAGCAGGGGGCAAATTCTTGCCCAGTCAGATTGAAATTTTCCATGCGACATGTATTCCTGAGGCAGCTTTAAACAAAAAAAACAAAAAAAACAAAAAAACACACACCCCAAAACCCACATTTCAGTTAAAAAATTTCAGCTGTTTTGAAGAATGGGATTAGGGGAAAATACTTTGCCCCCATGTTAAAAATATTCTTATAACCTTTTCATTGAGAAACTTTACCATCTCTGTTCTTTGGAGCAAAGGATTTAAGATTTGGGGGGGGAAAGGGGGGGGGAGAGAGACATTGTCTTTTTGCTAATCCTGTGAAACTCTACCTAAAGTTGGCCAAGTTATAAATCTCTTTAAAAAAAAAAATCTGTTTGCACATGTTCAGGAGAGACTTCTTAGATTTGGCAGTAACATTCTTTAAAGATTCCATCTGACCTGGATGAGTATACTCCAGGGGTAGGCAACCTATGGCACGTGTGCCGAAGGCGGCACACGAGCTGATTTTCAGTGGCACTCACACTGCCCGGATCCTGGCCATCGGTCTGGGGGGCTCTGCATTTTAATTTAATTTTAAATGAAGCTTCTTAAACATTTTAAAAACCTTATTTACTTTACATGCAACAAACTATAGTTTAGTTATATATTATAGACTTATAGAAAGAGACCTTCTAAAAATGTTAAAATGTATTACTGGCATGCAAAACCTTACATTAGAGTGAATAAATGAAGACTCGGCACACCACTTCTGAAAGGTTGCCGACCCCTGGTATACTCCATCCTAGGACTGCAGGGGCTGAACTGGACAATTGCTCCTTCGGGCTGCCAGGGACTGCTGGGGAAAATTTCTGTGGAATTGTGAGATTAAAGACTGTGATCAGAATGAATATGCACAACAGGTCAATTAAGATTGCGGGAACTACCTTAGCTCTGGCATTTCCTAACTTTTGAGTGTTTGATTCAACCTTAACATTCTTTTAACATAATTTTTTTGGATGTAATATCTGTTTAAACCATAACAACAAAGCGATAGTAACTAAAATAGTCAAGAGAATTCTGACTGTAGATAATACTTATCTTATACAATTTCCTATTGTGGTTACACTTACTAATGAGCATTGAGTATCCAAATATTTGCATGAACCATAGTAGTAAATCTGAAACAATCATCTCAAATTTGAGTTGCTTATTTTATTGGTATCAACACACTCATTGCAGAAATTGTCAAGTATGTGAAAGTGTGGCTTAAACAATATCTGCTATGGTATCATTTGCCAACAATGGTAATCTCTGCAATTGCATCTGGTTATTTCAAAATAAAGCAGTGTAAGTGTAATGGAATACGTGCAATGCATATTAAAGCTCAATTATGGAAATAACTTTGAACATGTAAAGCATGGAATGCACTTCATTAAGTTTATGAGGAAATTAACAAAAACCTGTGTTGGACACACGTATTACAGCATCTTGCCAAGGCAGTGTGAAGATGAAAGCTGGAAGACATTTCTGGATTTCATTCTTGCAGTGAAGCTGAAATTTTGTGAATATTTACAGAGGTTTCTGCAGGTTTTATAATAGTAATAATACCTATCTTGTATAGCTCTTTTCATCCGTAGATCTCAAAGTGCTTCATAATCTGTATTATATTTATCATCACAACACCTCTGTGAGGTAAGGAAATATTATTATCCTCATTTTACAGATACAGCACTAAGGTATGCAGAGGCTAAGTGACTTGACAGAGGTTACATAGGAAGTCTTTGGCATAGCAGGGAATGGAATCCAGGTCTCCTATGTGCTAGGTTTGTACTCTAACCACTGGACCATTCTTCCTGCATGTCCTGTTTTGTGGGGCCCCTTCTGTAGAACAGTATGTAGGACTTCAGTACTCCACATTGGATGCGGTTGGCCTGTGGGCAAGCTATCGGGGTGCTTGTCACTGGAATCTTAGGCAGGAGGGTTTGCTATTGATAGCGCTTATGGCTAAAAGGTATTTCCATTGTGGAAGCACCTGTCTTTTGTTTTCTAGCTCATCTGATCAGCAGTGCTAGCCATAGGGAAGCGAGGAACCTCTCCTGTTAGTTTTTCTTCAGGTAAGAAGCACTACATGCTGATTTAAATTAAAAACAAGAGGCACATTTCATCTATTATTAAAAGTCTGCATTGCTAATACATGAAATGTGCATCTCCATTGCACTATACAACCAAAGCAAAACAAACAGAGGAAGAATCTTTCCTTATCTGTGCAGGCATCCCAAGGAATCCGAACACTGCTGCTACTGTCCACTGGAAACTGTGCTAATGCCCATGGTACCTGTCTGAGGTATTTCTAAGGCTGCTGTCACCTTTGTATCTAAGGTAGCATTAAAGGCAGTGTTGAGCATGACCAAAAGAAGACACATTTTCTCAGTGTCCCTTTTTTTCTGAATTGTGTCCCAAATTGACACTGGAAACTTTGTAATGAAAAATTAAAATCCAATAACTATAATCATTTCACACATTCTGCTTTCCCATTTAAACAAATGGGAAAGAATATAACAATTAAAAATGGGTGGGAACCAAAATCTCAGATCTAAACACTCACAAACCAGGAATGTTCGAGTCCAAATACATATTTTGTGGCTCAAGCCCGTCATTAATAAATCTCTCCAGGGACTCAACAGAGGAAAACCCAGTCTGTTCTAAACCAATTTCATTTCAGGTGCAACTGAGTTATTAAAAAAAAATCAAAAACGATTCAAGAGATATTTCCTAAACTTTATTTAATTAGAGTAGTTATGAATTTTCATTGCCCCAGGTTATGTAATTTACAGCAGTAGATTTCATTTGCTGCCTAAGCCAAAGATCTCATGTCCCTACAAAGTTATGCTCATCTGGGAGGAGCCTGGCCAGTCTGTGGAATTGCTGAGCTTACAACCTTACTATTTGTCCTTCAGTATACCTGATCAATGGGTTCAGGAAAGGAAATGTGTGTGACTGAAAGGCAGTTGGCTCTTTTGTTGCAGCATGGCTATAGTTCATGATATACACATTAATAAACTGAGTTTTCTGCATTTGGAGCCTGATCCTTTTGAAGTTAGTGGAAAAATTCCCATTGATTTTAATGTGGATTGCATCAGACTATTAGTAAACTGGCAGGACCATTGAGTTAGGAGGGAAAGAAATTGAATTAGGGATTCAGTATGGAGAATGGGTCATATATAGCCCTAACTTATCGTGTGTGTGTTATGATAAGCAGTATCTTGAATAGAATCCAGGAACGCTTCCATCATCTGCATGCATATGCTTTATACAGCCATATAACATCCAGTTTTTACAACTGCTTTGATCATCTTCAAAGAACCTATTCTTATCAGAGTCAGCGTTGACCTGACTGAGCTTCTACAATATTCAGAGAAGTCTGAGTCCAATCAAGGCGGTTCCAGTTACATTCTACAAAGTGGATTTGGTAAAAGTGAAAAATGAAGACTGACATCTGTTAGAATACTGCTATGTACATGTGGAGAAACAGCTAAAGCCAGGGAGCTCCATAATCTGCTCAGCGAAGGTAGCTTCCTTAAGCCGTTTTTAACCATGTTTTATGACGTTGATTCACTAGGGTTTCAAACACTGAAATCCAACAAATATTTACACATGCCTTAAAGTAAATGCAATTATCTATCTCCAAAGATAAAAGGCTAGCACCTTAATCAGCAGCACCTGCTGTCTTTTATTTTCTTTCCTTTTCAGAAGAAAAATAAAAGGTGATCATTCAGTAGAAAGATATTTCATTTTTCAGTCCCATACTGGATAGCATTACAAAAAGGCAAGAGGAAACTGCTAGATTGCTGGAAGGCATCCCATTTCCACCACTGAAAATAAGACATTTCACACGTACATTTTAGAAGCAAGATTTTTTTCCTATTACTGATAAAATGATAAAAACAGACATAATATTAGTGATTTCCCAGCCCCTAATGAAAGCTTTTCATGCTTTGAGACCATATTTCTAGAGTGTGACATGACAGCCTGAGACAGTTTGGAAAAACATGTATAACTTATACTTGCCTAGAAATGAATGATTGCTGGTTATGTCTTTTAAAACCCTTCCCAGAAATTATATACCAAACAATTCATGCCATTAACAGTTTTAGTAACCACTTGTGCACGTGGGAGTCATCTCAAGCTATGTTCTAGCTAAGAACATGAGAATCTGTCTTGAGTCCACTTGAGTTCTCAGTATTGAACCAGAGAAAATCAGTACTTTCATATGGATTCCGTAACAGATGAATTTGCCCACATATCAAAGAGATACTTTGTGCTCCTTTCACCACAATCAGCCAAAAAATAATCAGCCAACTGCTTCTGTACCCTTCAGGGGAAAAGGATGTCCAGAAAAGAAGCCCCAGAAAATTCACTGAACAAAGCAAGGAATGTTTTGTTCACATGTGGGCTGGAAATGAAACAAACTGATTATCTTAAATGCATATTCAAATACAATCCCATTTAGTGACCATTCACCCTTCATCAGAAATAAACTGTCAAGGCAAAATTAGAGGCTGTAGAGATTTATCTATATAAGGTGTCCATGTGTGTATGTAGAGGAAAGGAAGATGGGTGACATGGATACCAAAAAACAGTGATACCCAGGTATTAAAATAAAGACAGGCCTAATCCCATTACTTTCCCTGCAGGCTCTGAGCAACTCCCATGGACTTTATTGAGAGTTATCATATCCTGCAGGATCTGGTGTCCTAGGGAAGATAATAAAAGGTGCAGGAAGAAAGGCTCAGCTGGGGGAAATCAGCATACACATGCAGTACCAATAAGTCCCTTGATTTTGGTGACTAAATTAATTACATATGTCAAATCTCCCTAAATAAATCAAAACGTTTGACAGGGGGATTTTGCTGTCAGCTAATATTTTAGCTGTCTGGTAAGCAAGCTGATTAATGTGAAGGGATTCAGAGCTAGATTTAATTTGCTTAATTTATCCAGTTGTATTTGAAGGGGCCTCCATTCAGTTCTTGCAGATGCGTACAAGTTCCACAACAGCCAGTCTTACTAAATATCCTCTCTCACTCAGATTGGTATCACAAATAACCCAATAGGACTTGAAGACTTCATCATAAATAGTAAAATGAATACCCCACGATGGGCTGCCCCAAGTCCCCCAGCCCTTCCAGAAAAGCCTAAGAAATGTACCTTGCAACATGCCCTGAGTTTAGCAAATTTGACTCTGTTGGACCAAAGGCAGGGAACAAGTTCCAGAGCCTATGACAGTACTCCTATTATTCAGGGAGAGAATTAGGACCTTTCTTTTAAACCAAATGGCTAGTAGCTTGATTGCCTCTGATCTCAACTGCTACAGTGTCACACAGGGAGAAAGGAAGGCTCTCCAGTCATCACAGTCCAACCCACTTAGGACCACCAAAGCCAACAGCTTACATTCAGTGTAGAAATTAATGTGACAGCCAGTGCAAAACTTTAAGCACCAGGCAGTATGATCTTTGTGCAAATCTTTCTGAATGGTTTTATGCTGTAGTCTCATATGTACTGTGTTGCAATAGTCTAGTCTAGTCTAGTCCCAAAGCGACAAATTCATATATAATGGTAGCAAAGATCCACTTCCAAAAGAAAAAAGTGCATCTTTCTTGCAAAGCTTAGCAGAGTGTATGGAGAGTAAGCCCACAGTCTTGGCAACTGCTGCTACCTGGCAATCTGGGAGTAGCCAGGAATTTAACAACCCATAGTCTGTGCCCCGGTATAACAAACCTAGTAGAAATCTCTTTATCCTGGGTTTTAGCTTTTTCCCAGTGACAAATTGGCATAGGCAAAAGGCCACACAAATATGGTATATTTTGCCATTCCTTTCAAGTAATTAATGGTAATGCATTAAATGAGACAGCCTTGAGAGAAAGAGCAAGACATCTGAACAGCCACTCAAGAGGTCAGCATAGTCCTATGTCCAGTGAAGAGGAAAATCTTCCTGATATCAGAATTGAGTTATGCTTCATCTGTGTGGATGTGAATTGATATGCCAAACTAGAGTCTATCTTGTCAATCACCTGGCCCTTGATAAGTATATAGGGTAGTTGTTGAAAGATTCTACAGATGTGAGTTGTCCATTAGATAGGAAAACAGCCAGCTCTGAGTCAGTGCTGCTGTTTATATGCATGCTCACCAATTATTTTAAGGTTGTCTGGCAATCAGCAGAAGTTGTGTTACACCCAGGGGCCCACAGGATTGAATGGATGAATGAAAGCAGGTGATTTGAATCCAGAAATGGAGAGGAAGCTACTCGTTGAACTGTTTTGCTTAACTTATTACTAGGCAGAAATAACCATCAGTCCTTCCCAACAAGTAAAACGTTGCCATGCTCAAAGATCTCAAGCTGCTTTTCCAATATGAAGGATTAGGCCTTGCAACCCTCTGTCAGAGAAGTAGGGCACACAGAAGTTAAAGGGTTTGCTCAACTTCACCCGGGAAGCATGTGGCAGAGCTGGGCTAAAATCCATATTTCCTGGTTTCCGGGCCACTTCTATAGCCATGAGGCCATCCTGCTGCAAGTCAGCTTATATTCTTTGGTGTCTATCACGGTTAATAGCCTCCATCACCACAGTATTCAGGTACCAATAATTAGACTCTATGGCCCAAATCCTGGGCTGCCCTGCAGCCAATTTGTGCAACGCAGCTCGTGCAAAGCAACACTAAAACTAACATGGCCAGCCAGAGGATCATCCATCTCAACGTAAGGTATTCCTCCAGTGTAATGGCTCCTATGCTAACCCCATCCCAGGTGTTCATGCAGGCAGGGGGAAGGGTGGCAGGAAAGAGGGCTGTGTCCGGCTTCAGAATCAGCCCCTTTGGGCCATTGGGCAGCCTTCAGTGAGTGAGGTAATAAGGAAGGGGTCTGTTGGATCTGAACTGGTTCTCCCATCCCAAAACCTGATACACTCAACATGAGAAATGTAATGAACAAGCACTAGTATTGCCAACGCCAAGCATAAGTTTCTAAAAAATAAATACGTACAAAAATTTGGCTCTTTTAATTTGCCTTCTGGGTTCTGAGTCAATAGGATGCACTCAGGTCACATTTTCAGCTTTTCTCTGCAACTATGAGGGCTTGAAACTTACATTTATTTTTAAATGAACACTGAGGTTCTCCCACAATCACCTGCCTCCAGCAGCTGGGACATTAAGAAAAATATCTAATCTCTAGCTACTCTCAATCAAATTGCAAGAGCAGCAACAAAACACCTGTTTACTTACAAGTTAACCTATTTGTGCTTTGCCATCTCCATCACAGTGCACATGCATTGCTTTGTTGAGTGTGAGAATGCAGGTTTATTAACTGTCTGCAGTAAGCTGTTTGCACTGATTTATATTCATGGATCTGTAAGCTTAACATTCAAACCGGCCTGAAATGTGAGCCTTGAGCTGAAATAGGATGACCAAAGATGAAAGAACATGGAAAACTATGAAAGGCATATGGGTTTTGCCCTGTCTTCCTTAAAGAGTATCCGAATCCTATAAAGACTATCTGCATCTTTGAGACTCTTACAATAGCCCAGACTGATATTTCGTTACCAGAGAACTGGAAATCCTTCCTCTCTGGAAACCTTACCAGGATGAAGAATTAGATGTGGAGGTACATCCATTGTGTATAAATGTAGAATGTTCCATTTTTCAGGTTTGTGGTCTCTTTCTACATTATTCTATCTCCAAACCCACTCTGATCCAAAACTAAGTTTAAAGCAGCATAATTAACCATGCTAATCCTATGCATTACCAGTCCAAAATTGCTTCAGTTGTTCTTTGTATTGCATAAAGATGACATACCTGATAAAAATGGCATAAATCGTTAGATTTGAAAATACAGTGCTTTATTAACGTAGTTAGTAATGCACTGCCAAAGTAAGAGCTGTGGCCACTCACGTACTAGGATGTCTAACTGGTGTGAGTACAACAGTGGCATCCATCAAGTGTTCATGACTGCCCCTGATCTGTTCAACACCGGCCACCCGGGGGGGGGGGGGGTGCAGCAAGTGGGGCAATTTGCCCCAGGCCCCGGGCCCTGCAGGTGCCCCCATGAGAATATAGTATTCTATAATATTGCAACTTTTTTTTTATGGAAGGGGCCCCCAAAATTGCTTTGCCCCAGGCTCCCTGAATCCTCTGGGTGGCCCTGACCATTATTGACTGAATGATGGAAGCCATCACTAGCCACATACTGGGGCTGGTACTGCATGGTTTCTGCATAACAGACCTGGAACATGAGGCTGACTTGGCTATGTTACATGAACTAATCTCATTGATGCCCTGAATATATTTACAGAAGAAGCAAGTGAGCTTGGTCTTCAAGTCAATTGGGAAAAGACCAAACTTATGAAAGTGACTGATGGACCTCTACTCCTACCCATCGTAATCAATGGACAAGAAGTTGAATTTGTTCACTCACTTGAGTATCTTAGCTCTGTTGTCACCAAGAAGGGAATTTGCCTTGCTGACATGAAACTTCAAATGAGGAAGGCTACAGGTGTTATGCATGCTCTTTGGAAGCCTCTGTGGCATCCACGCCACATATCCACTAGGGCTAAGATACATACCTATCAAACAGCAGCTTCTGTCCTTTTGTATGGTCCTATTTGGGCCACCACCAAGATGCAAATGCACCAGCTGAGTGCTTTCAACAAGAAACAGTATTGACATATTGAAGGCATATGATAGTTTCATCACGTTACAAATGAGGATGTCAGGCGTCGAACCAGCCAGCCTCCAATGCCTTCCCAAGTGAGTCAATGCAAGCTCAGGTGGCTTGGTCATCTGCTCAGCATGCCAGCCTTGTACGTTGGACCCAACAAAAAGAGGGATGGAGAAGACTCCATGGATAGCCTCATGTGCCTCAGCCTTAATGTAGAGCAGGCTGCAATCATGGCAGGAGACCTGGCTCTGTGGAAACAGGTGATCCAAAGTTTGAACTCCATGCTCCATGAGCAGAAGAATTAATGAATAACAAGTCACACAATTAAAATAAATCTATGATTTGAGAAACCAGGGGGGTGTAGATCATGTTACAAATGTTAAAATTCACTCATCAATAAACTCCAACCCTGGGGACACAGCGATTGATATGGATAAACAGAGCAATTTTATACAGAAGCTTGTTTACCTGAATCTCTGGTTAATAAATTCTGCAGCTCGAGTTAGCAGAACATTTTCACTGGAGATGAAAGTCTCTTTCTACCGTCAGTGTATGAATTTTTTATTGTCTTTATCTGTTCAAGTGTTGGTAAGTGTTATGGATGTGCAATGCCTCCAGCATGCCCATTGCTTCAGCCAGGGTGACCTTAAGCATCCAGCAGTCACCTGCTATGCACAGGAACATTACCCTGTGCTATGAACTGCCTGTCTCATTATGTTCACTGTTCAATGCACTGGTCTTTTAATATCTTTAGAAAAATATCCTCTCCTATTTAAGAAAATGAAATGTCAAGAGTTACCGTATATGTAGGCTACGTCTACATTTGGAGCTAGGGGTATGATTCCCAGCTCACATAGACACAGTTTATACTCAGTCCTTATTGAAGCAAACTTCCCTAGAAAGACTTCAGGCTTTGACTCATATTTAAATAAGCTCTTATTATGTTAAATGGGACTCTTATTCGTGTCTTGTGTCCACTTCTTGTGAAAGCCAGAAAGATATATAGACAGCCTCTGTGAAGTGCTATAAATCTAGCACTAGAGACTTTACATTTAATTCAGATATAAACAAGCCACCATATCCAAACAGAAAAAGTATTATCTGCATTTCTTTTCACTCGTTGCAGCTGATATTGCTAAGACCCCTTCAGGAGAAGTATGGCCCACAAACAAGCTATAGAACAAAATTAATAACTTTCAGAGAGAAGAGGGCAGGATCTGCAAAAACTAGTTTAGTTGTACTTACCCAGCTAAATATCTAGTGGTCTTCCCTAGACTTCCAAACCCACACACACACACAAACTAAACAACGCCTGTCAACTGCTATCATATCACTAGGCGCTGGACTGGCTTTAGGATTTGGGAAAGGGGCAGTGAGATGTTTCTGTCACGTTACCTCAAACTTAGTTCGCTCCGTTAATATTGGGGATGGGGTATAGCAGGGTGGTATTTTTAGGTCATCATCAGTCTCCTCAGAAAAAGTGAAGTCCAGGTGCCTGTGCTGGGGTCTGTGCATAGATAGCAATTTAAAAAAATCAATTATTCTAATTAGTTAGGAGTCCATTAAATGATCTGTTCCCAGCTGTCATGAGGGTTATGTATTTTAGGTTCTGTTCTCTGCCTTGTCTCTAATTTTTAACTGTAAAATCTGGACTAGCCAGCAGTATTATGTAACACAGCAGCTGAAAATAGCCAGCCCATCCCTCTTCTCCAACCTTAGGCCTGGTCTACACTACGAGTTTAGGTCGACTTTAGCCGCGTTAAATCGAATTAAGCCTGGACACGTTCACACAACGAAGCCCTTTCTTTCGACTTAAAGGGCCCTTTAAACCGGTTTCTTTACTCCACCTCCGACGAGGGGATTAGCGATAAAATTGGCCTTAGGGGGTCGGAATTGGGGTAGTGTGGATGGAATTCGACGTTATTGGCCTCCGGGAGCTATCCCACAGTGCTTCATTGTGACCGCTCTGGACAGCACTCTCAACTCAGATGCACTGGCCAGGTAGACAGGAAAAGCCCCGCGAACGTTTGAATTTCATTTCCTGTTTGCTCAGCGTGGAGAGCACAGGTGACCACGCAGAGCTCATCAGCACAGGTAACCGTGATGGAGTCCCAGGATCGCAAAAGAGCTCCAGCCTGGACCGAACGGGAGGTACGGGATCTGCTCGCCATATGGGGAGATGAATCAGTGCTGGCTGAACTCCGAAGCAGTAAACGAAATGGCAAAATATTAGAAAAGGTCTCCAAGGCCATGAAGGACAGAGGCCATAACAGGGACGCACAGCAATGCCGCGTGAAAATTAAGGAGCTAAGGCAAGCCTACCACAAAGCCAGAGAAGCAAACGGAAGGTCCGGGGCTGAGCCGCAAACATGCCGCTTCTACGCGGAGCTGCATGCCATTCTAGGGGGTGCAGCCACCACTACCCCAACCGTGTGCTATGACTCCCTCACTGGAGAAACACACAGGGAAGAGGGTTCGGAAGAGGAGGATGGAGAAAATGTAGATAGCTCACAGCCGCAAGGAAGCGGAGAAACCGGTTTCCCCAACAGCCAGGATATGTTTGTCACCCTGGACCTGGAACCAGTAACCCCCGAACTCACCGAAGACCCTGAGGGCACACAGGGGACCTCTGGTGAGTGTACCTTTGTGAATATTACACATGGTTTAAAAGCAAGTGTGTTTAATGATTAATGATTAATTTGCCCTGGCAATCGCGGCCAGTACAGCTACTGGAAAAGTCTGTTAACGTGTATGGGGATGGAGCGGAAATCCTCCAGGGACATCTCCAGAAAGCTCTCCTTCATGTACTCCCAAAGCCTTTGCAAAAGGTTTCTGGGGAGGGCTGCCTTATCCCGTCCGCCATGGTAGGACACTTTACCACGCCAGGCCAGTGCACGTAGTCTGGAATCATTGCATAACAAAGCATGGCAGCGTATGGTCCCGGTGTTTGCTGGCATGCAGACAACATCCATTCCTTATCGCTCTTTGTTATCCTCAGGAGAGTGATATCATTCACGGTCACCTGGTTGAAATGGGGCAATTTTATTAAGGGGAAGGGACATCCAGAGGTGCCCGTTCCTGCTCTGCTGAACAGAAATATTCCCCGCTGTTAGCCACGCGGTGGGGGGAAGGGGTGAAGTGATCATCCCAGAGAATTGGGTGTGTGGGGGAGGGGAGTTAGTTGTGTTTGTGCTGCATGTTAACACTGAAACCGCAGCCCCTCCTTTTACATTGCAAACCCATTTTAAATGGCCAACCCAACGGGTGCTTGGTATGGGAAATGAGAGCACTACTGTTTGAAACCATTCCCACATGTTAAGAAGGTTAAAAAAGCCAAAAGACTGTGTCTTACCATGGCTGCCTGCAAGCTGAAATCTGTGGCCTGGCACTGCGTGAGTGATCTCTCACACCAAACCCGGCAGGCCCTCAATATAAGAGGAAAAATGCGACCTTGTAACGAAAGCACATGTGCTGTGTAATGTGAACAGCAAAATTTAACGTGAAAGAGTGTACCCATTGTTCTCTAAAATGTGTCTTTTTTAACCACCTCTCCCTTCTCCTCCACCAGCTGCAAATGTTTCTCCTTCACAGAGGCTAGTGAAGATTAGAAAGAGAAAGCGTAGGACACGTGATGACATGTTTACAGAACTACAGATGTCCTCCCACGCTGACAGAGCACAGCAGAATGCGTGGAGGCAGTCAATGACTGATTTCAGAAAAGCACAATATGAATGAGAGGAGAGGTGGCGTGCTGAATCGTGGGATGAACAGAGCAAGTTGCGGGCTGAAGATGATAGGTGGCGTCAGCTTGCACACAGAAGGCAAGAGTCGATGCTCCGGCTGCTGGAGCATCAAACTGATATGCTCCAGCGTATGGTTGAGCTGCAGGAAAGGCAGCATGAGCAGAGACCGCCGCTACAGCCCCTGTGTAACCAACAGCCCTCCTCCCCAAGTTCCATAGCCTCCTCACCCAGACGCCCAAGAACACGGTGGGGGGGACTCCGGCCACCCAGTCACTCCACCCCAGATGATTGCCAAAGCATCAGAAGGCTGGCCTTCAATAAGAGTTAAAGTTTTAAACTGCAGTGTGTCCTTTTCCTTCCCTCCTCCCCCACCCATCCCGGGCTACCTTTGCAATTATCCCCCTAGTTGTGTGATGAATTAATAAAGAATGCATGAATGTGAAGTAACAATGACTTTATTGCCTCTGCAAGTGGTGCTCGAAGGGGGGAGGGTAGGGGAGGGTGGGGTGGTTGGTTTACAGGGAAGTAGAGTTAACTGGGTGGAGGGGGTGGAGGGTTCATCAAGGAGAAACAAACAGAAGTTTCACACCGTAGCCTGGCCAGTCACAAAACTCGTTTTCAAAGCTTCTCTGATGCGCACCGCGCCCTGCTGTGCTCCTCTAACCGCCCTGGTGTCTGGCTGCGCGTAATCAGCGGCCAGGCGATTTGCCTCAACCTCCCACCCCGCCATAAATGTCTCCCCCTTACTCTCACAGATATTGTGGAGCGCACAGCAAGCAGCAATAACAATGGGGATATTCTTTTCGCTAAGGTCTGAGCGAGTCAGTAAGCTGCGCCAGCGCGCTTTTAAACGTCCAAATGCACATTCCACCACCATTCGGCACTTGCTCAGCCTGTAGTTGAACAGGTCCTGACTCCTGTCCAGGCTGCCTGTGTATGGCTTCATGAGCCATGGCATTAAGGGGTAGGCTGGGTCCCCAAGGATCACGATAGGCATTTCAACATCCCCAACGGTTATTTTCTGGTCCGGGAAGAAAGTCCCTTCCTCCAGCTTTCGAAACAGAGCAGAGTGCCTGAAGACGCGAGCATCATGTACCTTTCCCGGCCATCCCATGTTGATGTTGGTGAAATGTCCCTTGTGATCCACCAGGGCTTGCAGCAGCATTGAAAAGTACCCCTTGCGGTTTATGTACTCGGTGGCTTGGTGCTCCGGTGACAAGATAGGGATATGGGTTCCGTCTATCGCCCCACCACAGTTTGGGAATCCCATTGCAGCAAAGCCATCCACTATGGCCTGCACGTTTCCCAGAGTCACTACCCTTGATATCACCAGGTCTTTCATTGCCCTGGCAACTTGGATCACAGCAGCCCCACAGTAGATTTGCCCACTCCAAAATGATTCCCGACTGACCGGTAGCTGTCTGGCGTTGCAAGCTTCCACAAGGCTATCGCCACTTGCTTCTCAACTGTGAGGGCTGCACTCATCCTGGTATTCTGGCGCTTCAGGGCAGGGGAAAGCAAGTCACAAAGTTCCATGAAAGTGCCCTTACGCATGCGAAAGTTTCGCAGCCACTGGGAATCGTCCCACATCTGCAGCACGATGCGGTCCCACCAGTCTGTGCTTGTTTCCCGGGCCCAGAATCGGCGTTCCACGGCATGAACCTGCCCCAGGAACACCATGATTTCCACATTGCTGGGGCCTGTGCCTTGTGAGAGGTCTACGTCCATGTCAATTTCCTCATCACTCTCGTGGCCGCGCTGCAATCGCCTCCTCGGCTGGTCCTGGTTTTGCTTTGGCATGTCCTGGCTCTGCATATACTCCAGGACAATGCGCGTGCTGTTCATAGTGCTCATAATTGCCACGGTGATCTGAGCGGGCTCCATGATCCCAGTGCTAGCTATGGTGTCTGGTCTGAAAAAAGGAGCGAAACTAGTATCTGACGGACCAGGGGAAGGAGGAAGGGAGGGAGGAGTGAGTGACGACATGGCATACAGGTACAGGGAATTAAAATCAACAAAGGTGGCTGTGCATCAGGGAGAAACACAAACAACTGTCACGCAGAATGGCCCCCCCTAAGATTGAACTCAAAAGCCTGGGTTTAGCAGGCCGTTGATTTGACGGAGGGAGGGGGAAGCAAATGAATACAGAACAAATCTATTTTTTACATCTTAAGACGACGGTGCAGCATGACTGATAGCCCTCGGCATCTTCTGGGTGCTTGGCAGCAAATACTGGGCGCTTGGCAGTTATAGCCACATTTTTCCTGTATGATGACGATGGCCTTCAGGCCTATTGCACGATCTGCTGCTCAGGGAAGACTCTGCTAACGTGCAATGATCCAACAGGGCGCTTGGCAGAAAATGTCATACTACGACTGATAGCCATCATCGTCATTGTGAAGGCAGCAGAATATGACTGGGGGGATGGGGAACTGGGGGACATACGGAGTTCCAGCCACTGCTGTACGACGATGACGGTTACCAGTCATAATAAACCATCTACTGCCAAAAGGCAAAAGGCAAGGGCTGGTGCAATGCAGCCCTACGGCTGCCAGCCCCATGGCTGCCAGCACCCAGATCTCCGATGAAGGCTACCAGTCATGCTGCACCGTCTACCGCCAAAAGGCAGTTAGCTGCTGCTGCTGTGTAGCAATGCAGTCCCACGTCTGCTGGCACCCAGATGACATATGGTGACGGTGAGCTGAGCTGAGCGGGCTCCATGCTTGCCGTGGTATGTATGTTTTACAGGTAACCCAGGTAAAAAGGCGCGAATCTATTGTCTGCCGTTGCTCTGACGGAGGGGGAGGGGCCTGACGACATGTACCCAGAACCCCCCGCGACACTGTTTTGCATCATTCGGGCAAATCTCAACCCAGAATTCCAATGGGCGGCGGAGACTGCGGGAACTCTGGGATAGCTACCCATAGTGCAATGCTCCGGAAGTCGACGCTAGCCTCGGTACTGTGGACGCGGTCCGCCGACTAGAGCACTTAGAGCATTTTATGTGGGGACACACACAATCGGCTGTATACAACCGATTTCTATAAAACCGGCTTCTATTAATTCGACCTAATTTCGTAGTGTAGACATACCCTTAGTGAGGACATCTGCTATGGAAACTGAATAAAATACAGGGGCATAAATGCATCACATTCACAAGTCTAAATGTTGAATGTATTATTATCATTCTCCCCTTCCATTTCTTAATCCCCTTTTCCCATAGTGCCCCATTCTATCCTTCTCCGGACCATTTGTTTTACTTTCACCCCAATTCTATCAACTGTTCTTTTTTCCTCTATTAAGCAGAATAGCTTTGCCTCATTTTCTTATTAGATTAATTGAAAACTCTATGATCTGCCCCTTCATCTCTCCCATTTTACATATTCTCTTCCCCCTTGCTCCCTTTTCTTTCTTCATTCCCATTTTTATTCCCCTTCTGCATTCCATTGTCTCCTCCATCCCCCGCCAAATCTCTCTACTACTCCTGTGACAGGTTGGATCACAGAAACCCTGTTGGGGCTGCCAACTGATGTGCCAAGACTACTTCTGCCTCTGCTTTCCCTGCCAGCTTGGGACTCCAGCACCCTGTCTTGTTGAGCCAGACATGCCAGCCTGCTCCAACACAGACCCAGGGTCTGAACTACGTGCCCCAAAGCTGAAGTCTTAACTGAAAGCAACTTAAGTGTTCCAGTCTTTAACACTCAGATGCCCAACTCCCAATGGGGTCCAAACCCCAAATAAATCCATTTTACCCGGTATAAAGCTTATACAGGGTAAACTCAAATTGTTCACCCTCTATAACACTGATAGAGAGATATGCACAGCTGTTTGCCCTCTGGTATTAATACATACTCTGAGTTAAATAATGAGTAAAAAGTGATTTTATTAAATACAGAAAGTAGGATTTAAATGGTTCCAAGTAATAACAGACAGAACAAAGTATAATTATTATTATATTATTATTATTATTATTATAAAACACTCAAGTCTATGCCTAATACAGTAAGAAAGCTGAATACAGATAAAATCTCACCCTCAGAGATGTTTCAATAAGCTTCTATCACAGACTGGGCACAATCCTTTCCCCTGGTACAGTCTTTGTTCCAGCTCAGGTGGTAGGTAGGGGATTTCTCATGATTGCAGCCCCCTTTGTTCTGTTCTACCCCCTTATATGGCTTTGGCACAAGGCGTGAATCTTTTGTCTCTCTGGGTCCCCATCCCTCTCCCTTCTAAATGGAAAAGCACCAGGTTTAAGATGGATTTCAGTACCAGGTGACATGGTCACATTTCCTGAGAGAGACTCCAAGCCTTCATTCCTCCCAGCCTGACTCACAGGAAGGCTTGCCTGCAAACAGAGCCATCCACAGTCAATTGTCCTGGCTGATGGGAGCCATCAAGATTCCAAACCACCATTAATGGCCCACACTTTGCATAATTACAATAGGCCCTCAGAGTTATATTTCATATTTCTAGTTTCAGAAACAAGAGTGATACATTTATACAAATAGGATGACCACACTCAGTAGATTATAAGCTTTGTAATGATACCGTAACAAGAGAACTTTTGCATGAAGCATATTCCAGTTACATTATATTCACACTCATCAGCATATTTTCATAAAATCATATAGAGTGCAACGTCACAACTCCCTCTCCTCTCCTGGAGCTTTAATTAGCCCTACTCTTTGAAGTCTCAGAGTGGTTAATCGCTTCCTTGTGGTGGGATGTGGAGCTGAGCTAAACGAAGCTTAAACTCAACTGGGAGACTTGGTATAAAATGTCTCTTACTATGCAAACTCAAGAGCTGCAAACAGAGGCAACTAACAGGAAAGTTTTGAAGGGTGTCGCTGTGGACTTTGTGCTTGGAAGTAACAGGACTTGGTGAATGGTGCTTTGGAGACCATGGTGCATCATGAAGATGTAACCCCACCACGGAGCCTGACGTATAGAGGAAAACGGGAACATGAAATACCCAAACTACAGCTCCAATGAGACAGTGTAGAAGCATTTCTGACTTTTACTGTTTTTTGGGGGGGGGGGAAGAGTTGCCAGAAGCTCCACATTTTCTATGGGGTAAAACATTTTCTGACCAGTTCTAATTGTTATTCCCACATAGATTCATAGATTCCCAGGCCAAAAGGGACCATTGTGATAATCTAGTCTAATCTCTGTATAACACAGGCCATAGAACATCCGCAAATAATTCCTAGAGCAGATCTTTTAGAAAAACATCCCGTCAATTTCAAAATTGTCAGTGATGAATCCACCACCATCCTTGCTAAATTGTTCCAATCATCAATTACACTCATTGTTAAAAATGTACACTCTAATTTACAGTCTGAATTTGCCTAGCTTCCACTTCCAGTCATTGGATTGTTGCCGGCACAAAGGCCCGAGGACAGCAACAGCGGGGTTCGTTGCCCGGCGTGCTTCGCGCCAATAAACATACCGGGGTGGAGAAACAATCAAAGTTTATTTGAGATCTCAAAGTGGTGCACAAGGAGACAGGCAAGTCTCAAATCGAGCACACCAGCAAAAACAGTTTCTCTCCTCATATACTTTTCACAACTAAGCCCCCCCTCTCTCCCCCTCTACCCCCCCCCACCACTCCCCCTCCCCTCTCTACCGAAGGCATGTTTATACATTTAAGCCGTTAAATCATTCTAGGGCTATAAATCTAGCTTGTTAGTAACATTCCTCTAAACAGTTATTTGGTTCTGTTTACTCTTAGTTTATTACCCCTTCTCCAGCTAGAAACATGCAAACCTCATCATTATCGCTTGGTACCTGGTATGAGGGGGGGTTGTAATTGATAACTAGCTGTTTACACATTCCAATTTCTGTCCTTGGCTTTTGAGGCCGATTAGAGTTAAACATGGAAGAACTCTGGCTCATATATATAGGCCTAGTAACCCCAACAGTTCCCTCCTTTGAGAATACTCAACAAGCTTTTGGCTGAGTTTTCTCATATTCTGTAGACAAGATACGATTGAGTGCCATAGAGCTAGGGTTCTCAATGAGAGGGTATGCTGGGATTTCTGGGGAACGGGGGGCACAAAGCTTACGGAGGAGCAATTTAAAACAAGCAATCAGGAGGAGGGTGACCAGGCACAGTACCACACCTGTGAGGAGGAGACGCACAAGGCTATTTCCCAGTCCTCCTAGGTTGGGCAACCAACTCCAAAGGGAATCAAAAACTGTGGGTTCCCTTTCCTGAGCCTTCCACTGCTCAAAAGCCTGTTCGGCTGACAGGACGTGCTTGTTAATGTCCTGTGAGTTTTCTGGGACATAAGTACAACATTCACTCCCAATAAGGACACACACCCCGCCCTGGGAGGCTAAAACATAATCTAAGGCCTGTCTGTTTTGCAAGGACAGCAACCGGAGCTGGTAAAGCTCTGAGTTAAGGCTTTCCTCTATGGCCAAGGTCTCATTGGCATACTTGGTGAGAAACACAGAGAGCCTACGATAAAATTGAGCCAGTAGTCCCACCCCATAGGATGGGAGAAAGATCATACCCAATCTGTCGCCTTCTGTAATGGGCTCTGGGGTGGCATACAAAGATCTACGCTGCCTAGGGCGGCCAGGGGGCAGTTTAGGGAAGACACGAAGGGGAGGGGCAAGATATCCTAGATAGCAGCTTCCATACCACCGATGCGGTAGCCACTTATAGACAGAGGTACCGGAAATATAAAAGGAGTGGCCATTCCCTACCAAGCCATTATAACCGCTACTCCACCTATTTGCTTGTCTGTCATTAAACGATCCGAACCGGGCGGTAGAGTCGGATTTGCCGTTAACATAGACAGGGATGGAAGCGTCACTGTCAGGGGATAAATAATACTGACAGGTGCTATTCCCAGCAAACCAGGTGTGATTGCTGGACTTAAACTGTCGATAGCACACCAAACCAGGGGCCACTGGCCGCAACCTAATAGGGGAAGGGATATACGTTGAGTTGGCCTGCGGCTTCCAGGGGTCGTCCCTTAACGCATACTGGGACTCAATGGTACAGTTCTGTGACAAGGGGGTACCCGAGGCATTTTCCCCTCTACTGAACCATCCCCAACAGATATCTGACCAATTCTGGGGAACTCCCCTCCAGGGTAACCCTGCAGCATGATGCGGGATTTGGGAGCATACCCAACAGTTGGAGAGGTTAAACTCTTGGGCAAAACAAACCTTCAGGGACTCATATGTGTTTGTCTCTAAGTTAGTAGGGATTCCTTTCCATCCCGCATGTGCCTGGGGGGAAACGGGAGTTAACAAGAGGAGTGTCTCTATGGCAAAGAGCACCACTGTGGCAGACCCTGGACCTGAACTCATATTGGGCAGGTGACCCTAGGGCCTAACAATCACAATTCCCCAAATACCCACAAAATAACAATTACCAGTAGCAAGCAGATTAAAAACAACAGGGACCCGGCCACCAGGTTAGGCCGGCCCTGTGAAAATAAACACAACCAACGCTCAGAGGTCTCGCGGGGAGTGCGCTGTGACTGTCCAAAGAGATCACAGGGCATTCCCAGCAGACACTATTGTCGCCTGAATAACAGCTTAAGTCCCAGATCGTCGCTGGCAGTCTTCTCTGCAGGCTGGACGGTCCACCGTTCAGGAGCAGGCACTGCTTTCAGGCGAGAGTGATGAATCCAGTTCTTGTGTCCCTCAACCTTTGCTGCTGTATGGGAGACCAGCAGGATGGTGTGAGGTCCCTTCCACTTCTTTTGGAGAGGCTCGTCCTTCCAAGTCTGAACGAGTACGGAATCGCCTGGCTGCAAGGAGTGGATCGGGGCATCCAGCGGGAGAGGCTGCAAATCTTTGGTATACCTGTGGAGAGAACAAAGAACAGCAGACAGAGAGCACATGTACTGAGATAAGAAGCCACACCCCATTTCCCACTCCCCTGCCAGAACCGGTGTACCATTCATAGGCCATGCCCTTCCAAACATAATCTCGAAGGGACTGAGCCCTAACCTGCCCTTAGGGAGAGCGCGAATGCGGAGCAAAACAAGGGGCAAAGCATCAGGCCACTTAAGGGAAGCCTCTTGGCAAACCTTTGAGAGGTGCCGCTTAAGAGTCTGATTTGTACGCTCCACTACCCCACTGGCCTGCGGTCGCCATGGCGTGTGAAGCTTCCAGGGGATCTGTAGGGCATCCGATATCTTCTGAACGACTTGGGATGTGAAGTGTGTTCCATTGTCAGATTCCATCCACTGGGAGAGCAATCTGAGCCTTACTCTGTGCTACTCGATATCCTCGGAGTCCAACAAAGTTCAGGAGGCTCACAGTGGCTTTAAGGCAAGAGGTTAGACCCACAGCAGCAATTAACAAGTCATCCACATATTGCAGGAGGAGGACTTTGTCCTCGTTGTCCCACTCCTCCAAGTCTCTAGCCAAGGCCTAGCTGAAAAGGGTGGGGGAATTTTTAAATCCCTGGGCCAGCACTGTCCAGTAAAGCTGCTTTCTAACCCTCCTTTTGTCCTCCCACTCGAAGGAGAAAATCTCCTGAGACTGGGGGTCAACCGGAATCGTGAAGAAAGCATCCTTTAAATCCAGGACTGAAAAATGGGTGTACTGCCCCCCTATAGAGGCCAACAATGTATACGGATTTGGAACAAGGGGGTGTAGAGTCTTAACCCGCTCATTAACTGCCCTCAGGTCCTGGACCAGCCGGTATGTGCCATTGGGCTTTTGTACAGGCAAGATAGGAGTGTTCCAAGCTGACTGGCATTCTTGAAGTACCCCGCACTTTAGGAACTGGTCTATAGTCTCCTGCAGTCCCTCTCTGGCTTCCCTTTTGATCGGATACTGCTTGATTCGCACTGGACCTTTTCCTGGCAAGAGCTGAACAGTAATAGGAGTATGATGGGCTGCCTTTCCTGGGATCCCTGATGCCCATACCAGAGGAAAAACCCGCTTCTCCCACTGACTCCACTCTGGGGCTTGCATAGCTGAGGGCTCAATTGCAAGTGTCATTATCCAGGCATTCTCTGGGGGTAAGGTGAGGCTTATTTCATCTTGAGTGAAATGCAGGGTGGCACCTAAGCGACAAAGCAGGTCCCGTCCTAATAGTGGCGTTGGACAATCGGGGAGGTAAACCAGTCTGTGAGATAGAGTTCTGTTTCCCAAAGCACATTCCGCTGGGGCATATACTGGGCACTTAGTTCCTTTCCCTGCGGCTCCCACCACAGTGAGGGAATCTGCCACAGGCAGCTGAAGGGGTTGGTTTACAGCAGTTCGTGCAGCTCCAGAGTCTATTAAAAAGTCTATGTCCGAATCTCCCACCCGCATTTTTACTCGGGGTTCCGGGGGCAGGATAGTCCATCTCCCCTGACACCCCTATTCTTGATCCTCTGCTGCCATCATAGGGGTACCTTTCCTTTCGGGGCACTCATTTTTCCAATGTCCCTCCTTTCGGCATATGGCACACTGGTTGCGACCCAGACGCCTTTCCTGTAAACCAGGGCGCCCACGCCCACGTCCTCTCATTCTCCGGCCCCTTCCACCTTCCTGAAATCTTCCCCTGCCACCAGCCTGTACTGCTGCAACCATCATTTTCACTTGCCTCTTTTCCTTTTCTCCCTCCCTAAGGCTGTAAGCCCTGTTTGCAGTTTCCAGAATCTGTGCCATTGTCATGCCCATCAAATCCTCCTTTTTCTGCAGTTTCCTTTTAATATCAGGGGCAGCACGGCTGGTAAAGATACCCTTTATAATTGCCTCAGTAGCCTGATCATCGGGGTTTGCATTAGTAGTTTGCCTGATGGTATCCCGAATACGCTGCAGAAAAGCAACCGGACTCTCTTTTGGCTCCTGTACTAGCTCATACGGCTTAGCCCAATTGTTATGTCGGACAGCTGAGTGTCGGAGACCATGTAATAGGAGCTCCTTCTATACAGTGAGACGGGTGAGATCCGCCGGCATGTTGGGATTCCACCGGGGGTCTGCTGTAGGGACCTGGACTGCAGCAATAGGGACGTTTGCTGCATCTGCCTCATGTCTATGCTGTGCTTCCTCCCGTGCCTTAGACACAACCTGATTTCGCTCCACCTCAGACAGCAGGGTCCGCATAAGGATATTACAGTCATCCCAGTCAGGCTTATGGCTAGCCAAACACCCTTCAAAGACCGAGATAAACTTGCTTGGATTCGTAGAAAATTCCCCTGCCTGTGTCTTAAAAGCTGCTAGGTCCACTGGGTTAAAAGGCACATGGGTATAAACCTGCATTGTAGTGGCTGGGCGATTTTCTGTTCCAGTACGGGCTATCCGAGTCTCAGTAATCAATGGATAGAATCCCACCGAGGGGGCAATCTCTGGGACCTGAGGCACCCTGTCTTTATATGGTGGGGGTGTTGGAGCCGAAGGGGACACCGACTCTGCCATCACAACCGGGGGAGGGTTCTGGGGACTAACAGTAGTTACTACCGAACCTGTCGGAGTCAAATTACACCTTTGCAAAAGATCTGACCTATTTCTTAACAACATAAACAACTGTACATACATATGTTCATTCCATTTACCCGTACGCTGACAAAACAAAAGCAATTGAAGGATCGTATTATAATTAAGTGATCCCTCCGGTGGCCACCTTTCCTGGTCCTCTAGCTGATATTGAGGCCAGTCTACTGTACAGAATCTTTTCAGTTTACTTTTAATCAACGGATCCGATCCAAACACTTTCCAGTTCACCAGAATGCATTCTAAGGGCGTACACCTTGCCCTGCCTGCAGTACTCTGTCCCTGCCCCATACTCTAGGGAGACACTCTAGGGAGACACTGGGCGTCCCCAGGTCAAAACAGTCCCCACTGGACTGTTCCTACCTTATCCAAGGGTCCGGTTCTGCACCGTCGCCCGCAGCTGCTTCTCCACTAATCGAGCGCGTTGCACCGTTGTACCCTCCGGGGTCGACCAAACCACATCTCCGCCGAGGCCCCCGATGAAGTCACCGGTGCGCGCTGGGCGTCGGTCGTCGCCGCAATCCGTCGACCTCCGAGAGGGGTCCGGGCAAGGCTAAATTTCAGCCTCGAGCCCACCCAGGGACGCCAAGACTGTTGCCGGCACAAAGGCCCGAGGACAGCAACAGCGGGGTTCGTTGCCCGGTGTGCTTCGCGCCAATAAACATACCGGGGTGGAGAAACAATCAAAGTTTATTTGAGATCTCAAAGTGGTGCACAAGGAGACAGGCAAGTCTCAAATCGAGCACACCAGCAAAAACAGTTTCTCTCCTCATATACTTTTCACAACTAAGCCCCCCCTCTCTCCCCCTCTACCCCCCCCACCACTCCCCCTCCCCTCTCTACCGAAGGCATGTTTATACATTTAAGCCGTTAAATCATTCTAGGGCTATAAATCTAGCTTGTTAGTAACATTCCTCTAAACAGTTATTTGGGTCTGTTTACTCTTAGTTTATTACCCCTTCTCCAGCTAGAAACATGCAAACCTCATCATTATCGCTTGGTACCTGGTATGAGGGGGGGTTGTAATTGATAACTATGTGTTTACACATTCCAATTTCTGTCCTTGGCTTTTGAGGCCGATTAGAGTTAAACATGGAAGATCTCTGGCTCATATATATAGGCCTAGTAACCCCAACAGGATCATGTTTATACCTCTCTGTGCTAGATTGTAGAGCCCTTTTTAAATATTTGTACCCAGGGCCAGATTAACCTTTTGTGGGCCCGGCGTCAAACATATTTGTGGGCCCCCATGGAGGCAATGGAGCATGGCACGGGGAGGTCAGTCCCCAGAGCGAGGGGCCAGGCAGTGGCAATGGGGCATGGCATGGCAGGGGAAACCCCACTTCACCCAGTGCAGGGCACTATTTACAAACCTGCAGTTGCCAGACACACAGTGGCCTGCCCGGCCCTGTGCTGCCAGCGTGCCCCTTCCCCTCGGGGACAGGCCCATGCCACACCACACAGCCCCCCTCCCCCCACACATCCCCAGACTCCCTATGGCCAGAGGCCCCCCAGACCCAATATGCCCAGTGCCCCCCCAGACCCACCCACAAATGCACAGCACTCTGCACAACACCACCCCTGCCCACAGCCCCACCACAACCGCCCAGCACCCCCCACAGAACCCCCACTCCCTCATGCTCCAACACACACAGATCCTCCCTGCCCCTTCACAGCCCAGCACCCCCCCCCCCATACTTCCCACTCCCCCAAGCCCTGCCTCCCGAGTCCCGGCCACACTCACTGGCCCTGCTGGGAGGCGACTGTCTGCCAGGCTGAGCCGTCAGCGCAGCCAGGGCCGGTCCTAGGGCCGGGAATCACTCCGTCCCCTTGGGAGTGGCGCGATCAGCCAGGCCAGGACCTGCCCCGGCCGGGATCCCTCAAGACGTATTTGCCTGGAGGGGCCCAGCCAAGCCCTCCACACTGTTCCCCCCCTACACACCTGGCTGAGACCGGCCAGGATTCTGCACCAGTCCCAGGCGGCTCAGCTCTGGGGAGACAGGTGGGGCCCCACAGGTGGTGGGAAGCAGAGACTGCCCAGAGCCGGAGGTGCACTGGGGTCCGGCCAGGGGGCTGAGAGGAGCAGAGGGTGGGGCCAAGGGGCAGAGAGGAGCCCTTGGCCAGCCAGTGGGCAGGCCAAGAGAAGCAAGTGGTGGGTGGGGGGAGCCAGTGGGGTCTTGGGGCGCAGTGCAAGCATGAGCCCGGCTCCATGGAGCCACTGGAGCCATTGTAAACCCGGCACTGTCCCCATGTAGATACTTATAGACTGTAATCAAGTCACTCTTTAACCTTCTCTTTGTTAAGTTAAATAGATCGAGCTCTTTGACTCTATCACTATAAAGCATGTTTACTAATCCTTTAGTCACTCTTGTGGGTCTTCTCTGAACCCACTCCAATTTATCAACTTCCTTCTTGAAATATGGGCACCAGAACTGGACACAGTATCTCAGCAATGGTCATAGCAGTGTCAAAATACAGTGGTACGAACACTTTTCTCCAACTTAAAATTCCCCATTTATACATTCCAGGATCGGATTGGCTCTTTGGGCCACAGCATTGTACTGGGAGCTCATGTTCAGCTGATTACACTGCTCTACAGCCAAAATGCTTCTGAAATAAATGTAGTCAAACTTTACTAATTCTGGGTCACTGAGAACGAAAATGATGCTTAAAATTGTTGATTGGCTCTAGTTTTCAAGATATGCTATTGGGTCAGTACATACGACTCTTGACTTGGGAATGGTGGAGGATAAGTGAGTTATAAAGGGAAGGGATCTCAATTTAAACCAGAAATGACTGAAATACATCTTTGACTGGATCTATGAATAAATCTATGACTGGGTTTGGACAGTACTTGCTTTTTAAACAAAACAATGAATGATGCAATCTGAAGCTGGTATTGCATCATACATGATACGAATTGCATCATGTTATTCCTAGAAGTCATGGATGATGCAATCATAACGAAGCTTACATCACTCTGCTGAACAAATTGCCCTATATCAGCTCTAGAAATCATACAGTGTCGTGCTCTCTTATTTGTCAGTGTTTGATTTTGCAAAGGGACACATTTCTGTTTAGCCAAAGTGTGCAGAGATGCCTCGTACTTGTGTGAACAGTGCAGATAACTTCTGCTATGTTTGTGGTGAAGTGACTTTTGCATCCCAAAAGCGCAGTATAACCACTATGGTTAAGAAAGCCTCTCACCTTTATTTTGGCTGCAAAATTGGAGATCAGGACAAGAGGTGGGCCCCACACATATGCTGCAACACTTGTGCAACAAATCTTCGCCAGTGGTTGAACAGGAAAAGGAAATCTATGCCTTTTGCAGTGCCAATGATTTGGAGAGAGCCAACAGATCATACCAGCAATTGTTACTTCTGCATGGTGCCTCCAGTTGGGAAAGGTGTGTCAAAGAAGAAAAAGTGGACTGTGCATTATCAAAACATTCCATCAGCTATACGCCCAGTACCCCACGGAGAAGGACTGCCGGTTCCTGATGCACCAGAATCATTCTCACTTGAGTCAGACGAGGAAGAGGAAGAGGATGAAACTTCTGGTCCTGAACCATCAATGTCACAGGACCCACATTTTCTCCCATCCTCCTCCTCTGAACCACACCTCATAACACAAGGTGAACTGAATGACCTTGTCAGGGATTTGGAACTACCCAAGAGTAAGGCAGAGCTGTTGGGCTCCAGACTACAGCAGTGGAATCTCCTGGCAGGTGATGTTAGGGTTTCCATGTTCCGTGACCATCAAAAGGATCTTGTCCCATTCTTCTTCATGGAAGGTGATCTTGTAGCCTGCAACAACATCGATGTGTGATGGCAGCCCTCAACATCGTTCACGATCCAGATGAGTGGAGACTGTTGATTGATTCATCGAAGACGAGTCTTAAAGCTGTTTTACTGCATAATGGCAATGTTTTGCCATCAATTCCAGTTGGTCATGCAGTCCATATGAAGGAAACCTATGACAACATGAAACAACTTTTGAGGTGCATAAACTATGACCAACATCAGTGGCAACTTTGTGGCGATTTGAAGGTTGTTGCTCTCTTGCTTGGTCTGCAGACTGGATACACAAAGTACTGCTGTTTTCTCTGTGACTAGGATAGTCGTGCAAGAGATTCCCACTACATCAAGAAAGATTGGCCACTCCGACAGTCATTGGAGCCTGGGAGGAAAAGTGTTCAGCATCCACCACTTGTTGAATCAAGGAAGATTTTGTTACCACCCTTACACATCAAGCTGGGTCTGATGAAGAACTTTGTCAAGGCCATTGACAAAACACAAGCAGCTTTCAAGTACCTCCGTGGAAAATTTCCAAGGTTAAGTGAAGCTAAGATAAAGGAAGGTGTCTTTGTTGGTCCTCAGATTCGTGAACTTCTTCGAGATGATGCATTTGACCATGCACTGCGTGGCAAGGAAAAGACGGCATGGAAAGCCTTCCAGTTAGGGGCAATAAATTTTCTTGGAAACAACAAGGCAGACAACTACAGGTTGTTGGTGGAAAACCTCCTCAAGACATACAAAAGCCTTGGTTGCAACATGTCACTAAAGATACATTTTTTGCACTCTCATCTAGATTTTTTTCCACCGAACTGCGGAGCAGTGAGCGACGAGCACGGCGAGCGATTTCACCAGGACATTGCAACAATGGAGAAACGCTATCAGGGCAAATGGAGCCCATCAATGCTTGCAGACTATTGCTGGACAGTGACAAGAGATGCTCCATTTAATGAATACAAGAGACAAGCCAAGAAGCACCGAGTAGACACTGACTAAACTAGAATAGGACTAAACTATGTACATAATAGTTTTTTGCCTTTTGTTTCATAATAAATTTTATTTATATAACCCTTTTGCTGATTTTTAAAGTGTTACATAAACAGGACAGGTGAAATATTATCATGTAAAGCAACATAAACACATGAAAAGACCTAGGTTTACAATTTATGATTAAAACTCTACGATCTACACAATATACATAGACATAAAATGTAAAAACTTAAATATCTTAGAAACAGTAGCCAATCAGTTGTTTTAATTGTCATATTTGAATTCAGCACATCAAAATACATAATAAATAGCACATTTTATTTCTGAAGCAGACCACTTCTCAAAAATTGTAGACCAGTGTTATCCACCACAACCCCCAAATCCTTTTCAGATTCTCTGCTTCCCAGGATTGAGACCCCCATCTGGAAATATGGCCTATATTCTTTGTTCCTCTCTCTTTACAGCTAGGAAAAAAAGTTTAGGTGACATGACCACAGAGGAAGTCAATGTCAGAGCCAGGATTAGAACAGAGAAGTTTCTGTCTTGCATTGTTGTTCTTAGTACACTAGGACCATACTTCATTACATACTATTGAGCTTTGCCTAGAGGCCAGAGTGGCTTGTCCGAGTCAGCTAGATGCTGGAAGGGAGGCTGTGTCAGTCCTAGTACTAGAAGTGCCACCCTCCTCAGAGTCAAGGATTTTTATTTATTGCTCTCTCAGAACACAAAAGACCCACAGCTATTGTTCAAAGGCCCCAAAAAAGCCAGCCTTGAAGAGAGACTCTGAATAACCTATGATTTTTGAGAAAAAAACCCACCATAACAAAACACTCACTCACCACAACAAAAAGGGCTAGAATCTTATGTTATTAAAAAACCAAAGATGTTACCTCCTTTAGCCCTGAACAGTTAACCTGAATTTTGGCTATCTGATTCCCCATGGAAGATTAGTGAAGGTTCCACACCTGAACTTCAGAACTGAGGTCCAGACATTGTTTGCTGCTGCTGCTCCTGTACAGCTGTTAGCTGAGAATGAAGAAGTGGAAAGAGATTCACACCACTAAGCCTCTTTATTTGCTTTCCAATTGGCTTTTAATTAAACCTTAAGAAGAGCAAACCCTTCTAACTAATGTGCCGAATTTTGTCTAGAAGATGCTACTACTGTACCTTGTCCCTTGGGCAGCAAGAAAGCAATTTCCCAAAACTGAGTTTTAATTTTAGTGTTGTTTGAGTTATAACTCTGCCTTCAACAAGGCTGTAATGAAAAGAATATACAACTACTTAAAAAACTACCTGGCACATAGAGCCCAGGCAAAGTAGCGCTAAGCCTCACCAATTAACAATTCACATAATGCTGTTCATAACAGATATAAATTCCATCTCATTCCTTAGCTTCAGATAAGTGATAACAACATCAGAACCAAAATAGATTGTGGAAGGTAAGAGACTTGTAATACATTTGCATAATATCCTGTCCAGAAACAAAGCAAATATTCATGCACTCATTAAAAGGAAGATACAGTGAAATAGCCTTCAATTATGGACAAATTTATTTCTGCTCATCACTAAACTAATTATATCTTCCTTAATGCTATTATTTTGCAACAAACAAGTAGTGATTTCACCTTTGGGTGCCCTCTACACTGTGAATTGGTATAAGAAAAAATACATCCATTTCACTTAAAACGGCTTGCATAAAACACTCTTGTGAATGAAAACATCCCCCTGTACAAATAGATGCATCATAGAAATTTAATGAAAACACGCGAGGGAAACAGCTCATTGGATATCAGTAAGGCACTACCAATTTCACAGCCGTGAAAAATGTGTCACAGACCGTGAAATAAGCCCTTTCCCGTGAAATCTGATCTCCTCCCGCTGCTGGGAGTGTCCCAGGCGGGGGCTCCTAACTGGTAGTCCGGGCCAGGCTAGGGAGGGACAGAAGTTGTCCTTCCCCTGCATGGCTGCTCTCGGTCGGGAGATCAGACCCACCTCCAGGGGTTTCACAGAAGTGAGGGCGGTACGCTGTCTCCTGCCGGGGCTCAGGGCACCCATTTTTCTGTCCCCCCCCCCCCCCCCACACACACACACAATCTGCCACTGGCCGGGACTAGCAGCCCCTGGGTTGGGTGCTCCCGGCAGCAATTGGGAAGTTGGACCCACCTCCACATCTGGGAACCTCCTCCAGTTGCAGGAAGTTCTGGGGCTGCTGCCCAGCCCTGGAGCTTCCTGCAGCCAGCAGAGGTATCGGAGGTGGTTCTGATCTCCCTGAAAGAGCAGCCGTGTGGAGAAGAGCCAGTCCTGTCCCTCCCCAGCCAGCCAGGACTAGCATCTAGGAGCCCCTGGCTGGGGCGCTCCCAGTCAGGGCCGGCTCTAGGCACAAGCAAAACAAGCTGGTGCTTGGGGCAGCACATTTTTAGGGGCGGCATGGCCGGCGCCAGAATGCCACCCCTAAAAATGTGCCCCGGCCGCCCTAGCTCACCTCCGCTGCCGCTCGCGCACCGCTACTCGCCCTCCCTCCCAGGCTTGAGAGCCTGGGAGGGAGGGGGAGAAGCGGCGCCCGCGCCGTGGCCACTCGGAGTCTCCCCCTCCCTCCCAGGCTCGGGGGAGATCCCGAGCGGCCGCGGCACACGAAACAGTTGTTTCGCGCGCCACTGCTCTCCCTCCCAGGCTTGAGAGCCTGGGGGGAGGAAGCAGGGCTGGGGATTTGGGGAAGGGGCGGAGTTGAGGCGGGGCCGGGGGTGGGGGTAATTAAAAAACGGGGGGGGGCGGCCAAAATTGTTTTTGCTTTGGGCGGCAAAAATCCTAGAGCCGGCCCTGCTCCCAGTAGCATGGGGAGATCAGATTCAGCTCCACCTCTGGAAGCCTCCTCCTGTTGCAGGAAGCTCTGTAGCTGCTGCCCTCAGCACACAGCTCTGAAGGCAGCACAGAAGTGAGGGTGACAATCCTGCTACTCCATACAACAGCTTTACAACCCCCTCACAGTCCCATTTTGGTTCGGGACCCCCATGGTTACAACACTGTGAAATTTCAGATGTAAACATCTGAAATTGTGAAATTGACCCATTTAAAAAACCCTGGGCTGTGAAATTGACCATAATGGACCATGAATTTGGTAGGGCTCTACATATCAGTGTCATCTCTTGAAAACCAACACCAAACATTCTTTGACCTTGCCAAATTCTAAATCTTACTTATAGAAAAGCCCTACCCAAACCTGAGGCCAATGAGTAGAAGTATGAATGAGATGTTACCACCATTCCCTGTCTGTTTCTGTAGGTACACTAACGTTACACTCTCAGACTGAGTGGAAAAAAAGGCCCACCACCCCACTGTCCATATAGGTCACCATGTTTCTCGGGTAACCTCTGACAGAAAAAGTGAAAAGCGGGAAAGCTTGAG
Source organism: Emys orbicularis (assembly GCF_028017835.1). Classification (NCBI taxonomy): domain Eukaryota; kingdom Metazoa; phylum Chordata; order Testudines; family Emydidae; genus Emys; species Emys orbicularis. The sequence goes on along the minus strand of NC_088691.1, from coordinate 80,528,998 downwards.
TAGCACTTGAGTGGAAAATGTGGTTTGGTACAGACAGGCTTAAAAATAAGGAATTCCTATTGTGGAAGGCAAAGAGGTCCTCCTCCTTGTTAATGCTTATTTATGGCATCACCCATCTTTTTGAGGCTTAGCCAAAATCAGCACCTTAGATGAAGACAGCCAAAGCTGAGCTCAGACCAAATGCCATTCCTATTGGGAAAAAGGTAAACGTGTTTATATTGCTGCCACTATGGCATGGAGCACAAGTGAATCCTTTATAGAAACAAGGGTGCTGGAGCTGCAGAGCTAGTGTAGCGATAAAATGTAGGTAAGGACTCATGGGGCTCAGTTCTTCTCAGTATCTGAGCTCAGCTTCATGCAGCAGAAGTTGGGGACTGTCAGGGAAACGGTTACAAGTCAACAGCAGTACAAGTACAGTGGTACGGTACGGTACACCGTACCAGCAAGATATTTATAGCTGGTACGGCATACCAGAAAGACACAGGAGGAGCAGAACGTGGAGCCACCGGGTGGCCCCACGCCAGCATCTCTTCCAGCGCAGCGGTACCCACACTTTCCACGCAGGGCCTCCTCCATCTGTAAAGCATCCCCTCAAGAGGGCAGGGCTGGGGGTGGTACAGCCGCGCTGGAGGAGCTGCCAGTGTTCTACTCCATTCCCCTACTGTGGTTCCCGGGAGAGCCCTGAACCACAGGGCTTTCCCAGGAACTGCAGCAGGGAAAGGAGTGGAACGTGGGACCACTGGGCAGCCCCACACCGGCAGCTCCTCCGGCGTGGCTGTACCACCCCCATCCCTGCCCACAGATGGAGGAGACCCTGCGTGAACTGGCTGGGGCGCTAGAGCCGCGTCGGAGGAGCTGTGGGCGTTCTGCTCCTTTTGCCGCTGCGGTTCCGAAGTCTCCGGCACAGCGGGAGGAGGACAGAGCTCCCCCCCCCCAGATAAGGGGGCAGGGATCACAGGGAGGGGATGGGGAGAGCGTGGGGACCCCAGGCTGGGTTCAGGAAGGAGTCACGTGAGGTGGTCACATACCCACTCCCCCCGTAAGCTGCTCCTCTTCCTCCCCCCCCCCCCACTGGTAAGAAATGGATTCCAGTTGCACCACTGGAGGTCACTGATTCTATGCTGGCCTGACCCCATCCTGAGTTAATGCAGCATAGGGGCTGTTCTAACTTATACCATTGTCACATGGTCCTTTAGGGCCCCTGTCACCCACAGAAAACCAGCTACGTCCCCACCACACCCCTCCTGTCCACCATTAGGGTGAGGTGAGGTGGCAGGCCCAGAAGATGGTTCCACTACTTGACACTAGCAGCAAGCTCTCTTCTGGAGAATTACTGCCAGGGTCCAGCTCCCTTGAGCCACCTAAGTGCAATTTAAAAAAAAATACAGAATGCTAGCCAAGGACTGAAGAGGGTTTTACCAACTGTAGCAGAGGAAGGAGAGTGGGTAGGGAGAAAGTAGGTCATCTACCAAACGAAGATGAAGATGAAATTAATAGCTGAAAAACAGATGAGATACGGAGCTCTTTTAAAATAAATACATCTTTATCAAGAAAGAAGAGACACGTGAATAATTTGGGATTAGAACAGTAAGAATTAGGAATAGTGTAAAATAAAGAGCGGGTAACAGGGTAATTAGGAAATGTCAGAATTTGCAGACCACAGAGACAATTGCTTTCTAAATTAGCGTGTGCTGGAGTGTAACACTGCAATCTAGTCTGAGGAAAGATGCTGCAGGGCCCCAGGAGTAGGGCGAGGAGATGTCTGCACTGCAGTGAGAAGTAGGGCCATAGGACAGGCTAGCATCCCTGTGCTAGGTTTCCTCGAGCTAGCTTTGCTAAACATAGCAGTGAAGATGTGGCAGCCTGGGCAGATTAGCAAAGCAAATATAAACCCAGGATCCCTGGTGTGATTGTGTAGCCCACCCTGAAGCCTGGGCTGCTGCATCTTCACTGCTAGTTGTAGCTGCACTAGCTCGATTAAAGCTGGTGCGAGTACACCTGCCTGAGCTGCAATCACACCTGTAATTAGAGTGTAGACATTCCCTGGTTCCTGATTTTCCACCGCCCTCCCCAGGGACTTCCAGCTCTCCTCCCTGAGTGTAGATGAGCTGTCAGGGAAGCTAATGACATGGCGAGTATGTGCTAGCCTTCCTACTAAGTTAAGGGCAGGAAGTGGGTGTGGGAAGTCTCAGTGTGACAGGGTTTAGGCCCCACCTCTTTTCCCGGCAGCTAAAGGCTGCACCTGACTTAATATCCCAGGGCACCTAGCATCCCAAAGAGGTGAGAACACAGCAAGGTTATGGTTCTGCTATTCCTGATGCGCCACTCAGGAAAGTTGGCCAGGTGCAGAGGAGCATAAAGTGCACCCCACAGAGGCCTAGTAGTGGTTGTTCAGCCTCCTATGTGCTCCCCCAAAGTCAGACAGCTCTATGCTGTCCCCAATTCACAGCTGTGCCTATATGATCCAATTTAGCCCTCTGCAACTGCAGTTGGAATATTATGTTCATTTCTGGGCACTACCATTAACCTGAAGGATATTGACAAATCTTGGGAGATCAATTAAGCGCCAAAAAGGCTGAAGGGATTGATTTGCAGTATGAGGAGTGAGGAGTGAGGAGCTAAATGTGTCTAGCTTGGCTAAGGAGTGAGTAAGTGGGGGAGGGGGAGGAGGAAGGGACAGAATGGTGAGTCTACAAATATTTAAAGAGAGTAAAACCAAGGAGTGAGGAGTTACACAGGGTAGTGCAGGTCAAGAACTTCTAAATAGGAGCAATCAACTGAAATTATGAAAAGGATGATTTAGCCTGAATATCAAGAAAAGCACCCTGATAGTAAAATACATCTAGGTATGGGAAAGTCTCCAAAGGGATGTGAGAAAATCCCCATCTCTTAGGATATTTAAAATTAGCCTGGTGCACACACTAACACCTGTGGTGTAGGAAGCACACCTCTGGTGGCAGGCAGATAGACTGCATGATCAGATAGGGCTGGTTCACGTGTAAATGCTGTGAGAATACACCTCAAGCCATGATGTACCCCCAGTTACACAGTTTGGTAAAGTCAATACAATACAGGTTGGTTATGGAAATACTGACAACCTAGAAAGAGTTTGTATCATTCATGCTTGTAAGTATATTCTAATTTGTTTATAGTAGTCCCCCAAATGCTATGGGCTGGAGCATCCGCTCCTGCAGAAAAAAAACCCATGGGAGGGCAGAAATCTCCAAATGGACTCCTAACAGAGATTCCCCACATTGTTCAGCTAGGTGTTCACCTTTGGATCTTAAAGCATGAAAAGGTAGTTCAGCATTCCTATCAAAGTCCAATCTTTCCACCTATCCATCCATCCAGGTTCTTATAGAGGTGGCCATCCCCAGAGTGAGTGTGCGCATCTGTGGATAACAATGTAAGGATTGCCACAGTAAGCATTTCTGACCCACTGCGCTCAGAAAAGAATGCTTCCCTCACTAGCCGGCACCTGTCTTGGATGAGTCCAGAGGCAATAGGGACACTGCTACACTCCCCCCGCCCCCATACACACACACATGCACTTCCAGCTGTATGTGGGGGAGAGATCCCAAATAAGAATAGGTGGGGTAGTGAAACACATGCTACCCTTGGTTCCCCCTCCCCCTTCTTGCAGCATGTACATATGGGGACATGGAAGGGTGCTTCTTTCTTATTTCCTCCTCCCTTCCCCCTCCACCCTAAATGGCAAGGCTGGGGGAGGACTTATCTGTCCCAACCATTCCTGCTGCCATTCAGCTGCAGAGCCATCGGGGCTGGCTGATTGGCTGTCAGCTGCCAGGGAGTGGAGTGGCTTCTCTTTGCTCTAGCTCCTGGCAAGTGGCCATTTTGTGCTCTATTTGCTTTTGCTGCTGGCCAGTGGCCAGTTTGACTGTTCCGCCCCACCCTTACCTAGTGAGTTATATCTGGCACTATGCCAGGGGGTAGGCTAGTCTCTTAACTTTGTTTGGGGCCTGGAAGGGATTTTTCCCATATGGCAAAATTGCTGGGTGGGGTCCGCCCCTCCCCCGCTTTCAATCCAGCATCTCAGGGGTCTAGTTTGCGGGTTTAAATTATATTCTCACACCTGTAGCAGTTGGGGGTCAGGATAAAAAGGCTCCGATAGGAGGTCTCTGTAACCCACGGGGCTGCCTGGGACTCTAACCCGGGCTGCCTAGATATAATACAGGACTGGATTCTACACATATTTGTCTCCATAGCTGCTGGCCCATGAAAGCTCAGTGGGTCTTCTATAAAGTCTATAAAGCCATAGAAGCTACTCATGTTTTGAGTGAAGGGAAAGTACTTTATAGCTGTTGCCTTCAGCGGATTCAGATGTTATGTGTCTGCTAAGGCCTGCCTCTTTCCTAGGCACTGTGCCCAGCCCAGTTGTTATATATGGGAGTGATTTTAACCCAGGAACAGAATGTGTATGTACAATGAAATAATCTTTATGTATAATTTTTTTCCAAAGGAAATCTAGTACAAATATAAGGACAAAGAACTGCAGGAACTTTGCAAACACATGCAAGAAGAAAGGTACAGGAGGTCAAACTCTGAGTCTACTAGTTTTGACAGAGTCCCTATAAATAGCCCAAATGTATATCTTTCTTCCCTTCAAGAATCCAGGACATTCTATCTTATTACTTTTCTCAAGTGATAGACTCAAGATGTAACTTGACTTCAGCTGAATGGGTATTAAACCAGTAGTTCTAATAAATAATAATAATAATAATAATAATAAATGGAGATACGCCTATCTCATAGAACTGATTTAATATAGTCAAGGTCCCGTCTTCTCTTCCAAAAATGAGATCAAAGTGATATCTCTACAAAATAAATCTACATGTTTGCTGTGGTTCTAGGAAGTCTATGTGCTAGTTGAGTGTGAATGCTTAAGTAGCTTCCTAATGTCTGCCAGTTTCAATAATTCAACTGAATCTGCATTTGAAAGAAAGACAAGATGCAGTTTTAATTATCCATGAGACACTAAGGACAATGTCTATATGCCAACACTCCTAAGAGTCCTCTCTTCCCTGGACTTCTGTCAACAGCCCTTGGATTGACAGTTATACAGGGGGGATAGGAAGTACATGCCTCCTTTCCCCCTGCAATTTGTAGGTGGGGGCATCAGAATATCAGTAGGAGGCACAATAACAAAAGGATGCAGCTTTCCTTCCCTCAGCAGAACCTGAGATGAAGTGAAAAGATGAAAGAAGATAGATATTCCAGCTCATCCCATGCATGATGGAGGAGTACAAACCTGCTGTTCCCCCTCCCAGAATTCAGTGTATGCTGGCAGATGCACGCACACTCAGCTCACCACTATGAGGAAAGGTTGTAGTGGAGGCAGACCTTTGGGGAAGTCATGGCAAGGGGAAAAAGATTTGAGGGGTACCTTGGGTTAAACAAAAAGAAAGGAATGACAAGGAGTGGGGGTTTTCACATGGCAAGCTGGGGGTGGTGAGTAGAGAGAGAATATAGAGGGGACAAATACAAAGTAGTCCAACTTTTGTAATGCGAATTATGTGAGAGGGAAAGGAAGATAGAGATTGGCATGGATTTTAAATGGACTCTAATAGACCAGTCAAGACTCCACTGGAACCCAGTTAAATTTACTGAACACATGAGATTTTTCTAGTGGGTAAAAATATCACTTTTCCAAAAAACATTCCTGAATAGGAGCAAAACTGCAGCACACATGATTAGCCAAAAATGTTCAAGGACTTGGTCCAAAGCCTGGGAAGTCTTTCCTTTGATGTCAAGGGGCTTTTGATGAGGTGCCTCTCCAGTGCTTTCAGTTTAAATTCTGAGTTTAAGATCATGCATTATCTAACATTTGCATAAATCAACTATGTCTCAGTGGACACTTCCCCAAAGTAAAATCAAGACTCATTACTGATGAATGCAGTAAATTACTTTTACAAAATAATTATTTTGTGTAGGAAGTGAACTGATGAAGCAGAAAATAAAAAATAAATGAATGTCTACAATGTTAAGTTTATCCAGCATGGCTGCCCATGCAGCAACTCAGATGAGTTTCTTTGTGTAGTAAAGAGAAGTGGAGTACCAGTAGGTTTAGGAACTTAAATTGCTACTCAAAGCCACCTAGAGGATTAGCATGCCCACTCTTAGCTATGTTGTATTAAGGGTTCAGAGAGAAGTAAGGTGTAGAGATCCTGGTAGGGGGACAGAGCTTTGCTTGCTGCAGGGGAGTGGTTGTTAGGAAGCTGGTTACAGCTTCTAGATTCCTAGGTCCAGCCGGGCCCTGGTGATGCTTAGAGCTGCTACCAGGCAGCGGTAAATTACACCACTGTCATAGGGTCTTTAATGGAAATCACACCAGTGAAGTCCTTCCCCCTCCCATCTCCAATATGCCAGGTTCCCAGTGCCAGGTAGGATGGAGCAGAGGCATAGGGCCTGATCTGGCTAAGAGCTCTTCTCCAATAGGGAAATTCTCTGTTAGGCTCATTTAAGCCCCTGAATGATGCAAAAGGGCCAGATCTCAAGAGAATACAGCCTGTTGGGCCTGACCATGGAAGCGTTGCTAAAATAAAGCATGTTGGGAATTCTGCTTCTTTCATTCTTTCCATTGTTTTGGGGCTTGTTTGCTTTTTTGAGGTGTGGGGTGGCTTGTTTGCCTTCTTCTTAAGCATCCGGTATACACCCTGTATGGTATCCAGAGGTAGGATACCATACAGGGTGAATTCATTAACGGTTCTGGCATGGCAGTTTCTAAGTCCCTAGGTTAGAAAACTGATTTTACAAATCTCACACATTTTGTTTGCAGAATATTTTGCCCTCATTTTAAACACTTCTTTATGGCTGCAGCAGGATCCCTTCTTGGAAGCTACGGCTTCTCCTCTTGGCAGGGGTGGGGGGCTGGGGGAGAGCTCCTATCTAAACAATGACAAGGTGATATTGTAGAAGAGAGGGACCCGACTGTTCAGTCAGCTGTTGAGCTACCACACATGCAGGACTAGATAACAGCCCCACCACATATCTTTTCCCTGAGGCCAGACCTGAGAAAAAGAGAAAGAGGCTCCGAGGTTAGAAGAGGAACCAGAGGCTCCCTGCTGCAACATGCCAAACATTGCAAGAAGAAGAGCTCTGTGTGGGCTTGAAAGCTTGTCTGTCACCAACAGAAGTTGGTCCAGTAAAAGATATTACCTCACCCACCTTCGTGTCTCAGACATTACAAGTGTCAGTTAAAAAAAACAAAACAAACAAACAAACAAAAAAAACTTCTCTTCACCAGGAGTCCCAGGCCCACTGCAGTGTCAAATTCTGCAACCCTTACTCCAGCAAACTCCCCTTCGTTTCAATGTTAGTTTTGGACAAGAATACGGTATAGTGATCATGTGTGTAAGTATGAGCAAGGGTGTAGAGTTGAGGAATGCTCATTAATATTCAATGTAATGAATCACTAAATGCTTAAAAAAAAGATATACCCAGCAAGTGACTTATTTCACACAGCATTTCTGGCATACCTGTTAATTTTCCTCTTTTGTTACTGTCCTCACCTCCATACATGCACACCTTGTGATCATTTCCCATACTGCTGGATGCATAGAACCAGGCAGAAGACAGGAACCAGAGCTTGGTGAAGTGAGATAGCTTCCTAGTAATTGGAGCTATAACAACACTGACATGCCCTAGAAACTCTAGCTCAGGGTTCGGCAACCTTTCAGAAGTGGTGTGCCAAGTCTTCATTCATTCGCAGTAATTTAAGGTTTCACGTGCCAGTAATACATTTTACATTTACAGGGGCCGGCAGATGGAACCCCAGACTGGCAGCAGACTGAGCAGGGCTGGCGGCTAGGACCCCGGCTGGCAGGGGCCAGCAGACGGAACCCCAGAGTGGCAGCAGGCTGAGTGGACCGGCGGCTGGGACCCCAGGCCGGCAGCTGGGACCCCAGGCCGGCAGCTGGGACCCCAGGCCGGCAGCAGGCTGAGCCGCTCAACCTGTTGCTGGTCTGGGGTTCTGTCTGCCGGCCCCTGCCAGCCAGGGTCCCAGCCGCCAGCCCTGCTCAGCCTGCTGCCAGTCTGGGGTTCTGTCCGCTGGCCCCTGCCAGCCGGGGTCCTAGCCGCTGTCCCCGCTCAACCCGCTGCCGGCCCGGGGTTCCGTCTGCCGGCCCCTGCCAGCCAGGATCCCAGCTGCCGGCCCCGCTCAGACCGCTGCTGGCCCGGGGTTCCGTCCATCCAGGCCGGCAGCGGGCTGAACGGGGCCGACGGCGGGGACCCCAGGCCAGCAGCAGCGTGCCACAGTAAATCAGCTCGCGTGCCATGGGTTGCCGACGCCTGCTCTAGATGCTGAATGCATGATATTAACTTCATTGGTGGCACCAGGAATCAAATCGAAATACTCCAAAAAGGATCTGCATTTAAAAACCTTAATGAGCTTTTTAACCCAGTAGACCAAATCATTTATTTAAAAACATGTGCATAAATATTAATGTTTGTTTCCATATTTTGGATCAAGAGGTTTTGATTTGGCTTTGAGAACATAGCAGAAGTCAGACCATTTTTAATCTCTGCTAAAAATCAAAATATCACAATATTTTGCCTAGATCTGGCTTGAATCACCTTTTTTGCATAATTAAGCAAGCTGATCTTGCAAAAAGATTAAGGAGTAGATGGTAAATTTACAAGTAATACTTGAATAATATGACTCACCATGACATTAAGAGACTGTTTAAAAGTCTGTTTCAAGTCAGTTGCAAGTTCAGACTTCAACTGCATATTTTTCTTAAATGAATAGAGCTGCTCCTTTTCAAGTGCTGTTAACTCTTGATGGCTTTCATTGATCTTTTCCATTTAGATAGTTCATTTATTACTGTCATTTCACTGTTCACTTGAACAGGTATAAAACCATACAGACAAACCCTAGAACTTTGGCACAATACACATATCTGATAGGCAGTTATCCAGTAACTAAGAGTGACAACCGTGTATTGTTACATGTTGTTTGGTTTTATTCACTCCCAGGTTGATAAAATTTATAGGGTAAATATTACCAAATGTTTGATCTCAATTCATTTTTTTATAACTTTGATTCAAATTCACCAGAAGTTCAAACTAAACATCTGCTACCATTAGATTTTCTAATAATTATGATATTTTTCAGTGGGAAAGTTAACTATTAATAATGGAGCAACTTACAAGTACAGATCTTCAGAACATATTATATGCAAGCAAGTTGGCACAGGGCAAAGAAGAACATTTTTTCCCTGCCGAAAGATAAAAGGTCACAAAAAGACAAAAACATATCACACCACTTTGCAGAAAAATATATATTATAATCTGCTGGGAGCTCTATCAAAGACATTAGATTTTAAGGAAATACCTCACTATGCCACATGGCAGTATATCTACTGTTCTTGGGACAGGTACAAACCACTTGGATACCTTATATTTTTCTCCCCTCAATGTAGCATCTCAGAGTTTGCTTCTTCCTCTGATCACTGAAGGCTTCATTGAAGCCACAGGTTGATTTATATGATGTCATTTAGGCCTGGTCTACACTAACCCCCCAATTCGAACTAAGGTACGCAACTTCAGCTACGTGAATAACGTAGCTGAAGTCGACATACCTTAGTTCGAACTTACCGCGGTCGAGACACGGCAGGCAGGCTCCCCCGTCGACTCTGCGTACTCCTCGCGCCGAGCAGGATTACCGGAGTCGACGGCGAACACTTCTGGGTTCGATTTATCGCGTCCAGCGATAAATCGAACCCAGAAGTTCAATTGCCTGCCGCCGAACCAGCGCGTAAGTATAGACAAGCCCTCATTTTTAAATCTATTTCTGCAGAGACATGCAAGCTCCACTTCAGTGGAAATTTATCTTTATGAACACACTAAACCTCTGACTGATTAATTTAAAATAATGTCTTTGTTTAAATATGTAGTAATCAGGAATGATTACTGTATGAAGGCTTAAGAGTACATTCAAAATATAAAATCAGCTTAAAAATACTGATTAAGAAAATGTAAAACAGAGAAGAGCTGCATCATGTATTCCATAATATTTAATGTTGTATTCAGCAAGACAGCTGACTCACCTTTACTACAAAGTTTTTGCAAATAAATCTCTGACAAACTTCAGGGCATATCAAAAAGTAAATGGAAGTCTTATCATATCAAAAAACCTGTGACCGACATTTTTTATTCCCAAGTTTAGTGCTTTTAATTAGGTACTGTGACAAAGTTCCTCCTCTATCTTGGTGGGTCCTGCGCTTATTGGCGGATTTTCTTGCCTCAGAGATTCACCATGTGGGTTGGGGAACAGCCCAGAGACCTTCCCCTCTGGAAGAACCCACAGTCCAGGTCAATTGGGAGGTTTGGGGGGAACCTGGGCCCGCCCTCTACTCCGGGTTCCAGCCCAGTGCCCTGTGGACTGCAGCTGTCTATAGTGCCTCCTGTAACAGCTGCATGACAGCTACAACTCCCTGGGCTACTTCCCCATGGCCTCCTCCAAACACCTTCCTTAGTTTCACCACAGGACCTTCCTCCTGGTGTCTGATAACGCTTTGTGCTCCTCAGTCCTCCAGCAGCACACCCTCTCTCTCAAGGTCAGGGCAAAACTGGGAGGCAAGATCGAACCAGTATCTTAGATGCCTATATACAAATGCGAGAAGTATGGGTATAAGCAGGAAGAACTGGAAGTGCTAATAAATAAATACAACTATGACATTGTTGGCATCACTGAAACTTGGTGGGATAATACACATGATTGGAATGTTGCTGTGGATGGGTACAGCTTGCTCAGGAAGGATAGACAGGGGAAAAAGGGAGGAGGTGTTGCCTTATATATTAAAAATGTACACACTTGGACTGAGGTGGAGATGGACATAAGAGACGGAAGTGTTGAGAGTCTCTGGGTTAGGCTAAAAGGGGTAAAAAATGAGGCTAATGTCATGCTAGGAGTCTACTACAGGCCACCTAACCAGGTGGAAGAGGTGGATGAGGCTTTTTTTAAACAACTAACAAAATCATCCAAAGCCCAAGATTTGGTAGTGATGGGGGACTTCAACTATCCAAATATATGCTGGGAAAATAACACAGCGGGGCACAGACTATCCAACAAATTCTTGGACTGCTTTGCAGACAACTTTTTATTTCAGAAGGTTGAAAAAGCTATTGGGGGAAGCTGTTCTAGACTTGATTTTAACAAATAGGGAGGAACTCATTGAGAATTTGAAAGTAGAAGGCAGCTTGGGTGAAAGTGATCATGAAATCATAGAGTTTGAAATTCTAAGGAAGGGTAGAAGGGAGTACAGCAAAATAGAGAGACAATGGATTTCAGGAAGGCGGATTTTGGTAAGCTCAGAGAGCTGATAGGTAAGGTCCCATGGGAATCAAGACTGAGGGGAAAAACAACTGAGGAGAGTTGGCAGTTTTTCAAAGGGACACTATTAAGGGCCCAAAAGCAAGCTATTCCGCTGGTTAGGAAAGATAGAAAATGTGGCAAAAGACCGCCTTGGCTTAACCACGAGATCTTGCATGATCTAAAAAATAAAAAGGAGTCATATAAAAAATGGAAACTAGGACAGATTACAAAGGATGAATATAGGCAAACAACACAGGAATGCAGGGGCAAGATTAGAAAGGCAAAGGCACAAAATGAGCTCAAACTAGCTACGGGAATAAAGGGAAACAAGAAGACTTTATCAATACATTAGAAGCAAGTGGAAGACCAAAGACAGGGTAGGCCCACTGCTCAGTGAAAAGGGAGAAACAGTAACAGGAAACTTGGAAATGGCAGAGATGCTTAATGACTTCTTTGTTTCGGTCTTCACCGAGAAGTCTGAAGGAATGCCTAACCTAGTGAATGCTAATGGGAAGGGGGAGGTTTAGCAGATAAAATAAAAAACCAAACAAGTTAACAAATTTGTTAGTCTCTAAGGTGCCACAAGTACTCCTGTTATTTTTGCAAACAAGTTAAAAATCACTTAGAAAAGTTAGATGCCTGCAAGTCACCAGGGCCTGATGAAATGCATCCTAGAATACGCAAGGAGCTAATAGAGGAGGTATCTGAGCCTCTAGCTATTATCTTTGGGAAATCATGGGAGACGGGAGAGATTCCAGAAGACTGGAAAAGTGCAAATATAGTGCCCATCTATAAAAAGGGAAATAAAAACAACCCAGAAAACTACAGACCAGTTAGTTTAACTTCTGTGCCAGGGAAGATAATGGAGCAAGTAGTTAAGGAAATCATCTGCAAACACATGGAAGGTGGTAAGGTGATAGGGAATAGCCAGCATGGATTTGTAAAGAACAAATCGTGTCAAACCAATCTGATAGCTTTCTTTGATAGGATAACGAGTCTTGTGGATAAGGGAGAAGCTGTGGATGTGGTATACCTAGACTTTAGTAAGGCATTTGACACAGTCTCGCATGATATTCTTATCGATAAACTAGGCAAATACAATTTAGATGGGGCTACTATAAGGTGGGTGCATAACTGGCTGGATAACCGTATTCAGAGAGTTGTTATGAATGGTTCCCAATCCTGCTGGAAAGGCATAACGAACCTGTGGGGGTCCGCAGGGGTCTGTTTTGGGACCGGCTCTGTTCAATATCTTCATTAACGACTTAGATATTGGCATAGAAAGTACGCTTATTAAGTTTGCGGATGATACCAAACTGGGAGGGATTGCAACTGCTTTGGAGGACAGGGTCATAATTCAAAATGATCTGGACAAATTGGAGAAATGGTCTGAGGTAAACAGGATGAAGTTTAACAAAGACAAATGCAAAGTGCTCCACTTAGGAAGGAACAATCAGTTTCACACATACAGAATGGGAAGAGCAACAGAGGGTCCTGTGGCACCTTTAAGACTAACAGAAGGATTGGGAGCATAAGCTTTCGTGCGTAAGAACCTCACTTCTTCAGATGCAAGTAATGGAAATTTCCAGAGGCAGGTATAAATCAGTATGGAGATAACGAGGTTAGTTCAAGCAGGGAGGGTGAGGTGGTCTGCTAGCAGTTGAGGTGTGAACACCAAGGGAGGGGAAACTGCTTTTGTAGTTGGATAGCCATTCACAGTCTTTGTTTAATCCTGATCTGATGGTGTCAAATTTGCAAATGAACTGGAGCTCAGCAGTTTCTCTTTGGAGTCTGGTCCTGAAGTTTTTTTGCTGTAAGATGGCTACCTTTACATCTGCTATTGTGTGGCCAGGGAGGTTGAAGTGTTCTCCTACAGGTTTTTGTATATTGCCATTCCGGATATCTGACTTGTGTCCATTTATCCTCTTGCATAGTGACTGTCCAGTTTGGCCAATGTACATAGAGGGGCATTGCTGGCACATGATGGCATATATAACATTGGTGGACGTGCAGGTGAATGAACCGGTGATGTTGTAGCTGATCTGGTTAGGTCCTGTGATGGTGTTGCCGGTGTAGATATGTGGGCAGAGTTGGCATCGAGGTTTGTTGCATGGGTTGGTTCCTGAGTTAGAGTTGTTATGGTGCGGTGCGTGGTTGCTGGTGAGAATATGCTTAAGGTTGGCGGGTTGTCTGTGGGCGAGGACTGGCCTGCCTCCCAAGGTCTGTGAAAGTGAGGGATCATTGTCCAGGATGGGTTGTAGATAACTGATGATGCGTTGGAGAGGTTTAAGCTGAGGACTGTAGGTGATGGCCAGTGGAGTTCTGTTGGTTTCTTTTTTGGGCCTGTCTCGTAGCAGGAGGCTTCTGGGTACACATCTGGCTCTGTTGATTTGTTTCTTTATTTCCTTGTGTGGGTATCGTAGTTTTGAGAATGCTTGGTGAAGATCTTGTAGGTGTTGTTCTCTGTCTGAGGGGTTGGAGCAGATGCGGTTGTACCTCAGCGCTTGGCTGTAGACGATGGATCGTGTGGTGTGTCCGGGGTGGAGGCATGAAGGTAGGCATAGCGGTCGGTGGGTTTTCGGTATAGGGTGGTGTTAACGTGGCCATCGCTTATTTGTACTGTGGTGTCTAGGAAGTGGACCTCCCGTGTAGATTGGTCCAGGCTGAGGTTGATGGTGGGGTGGATGCTGTTGAAATCATGGTGGAATTCTTCAAGGGAAGGAGTACGGCAGAAAGGGATCTAGGGGTTATAGTTGACCACAAGCTAAATATGAGTCAACAGTGTGATGCTGTTGCAAAAAAAAGCAAATGTGATTCTGGGATGCATTAACAGGTGTGTTGTGAGCAAGACACGAGAAGTCATTCTTCCGCTCTACTCTGCGCTGGTTAGGCCTCAACTGGAGTATTGTGTCCAGTTCTGGGCACCGCATTTCAAGAAAGATGTGGAGAAATTGGAGAGGGTCCAGAGAAGAGCAACAAGAATGATTAAAGGTCTTGAGAACATGACCTATGAAGGAAGGCTGAAAGAATTGGGCTTGTTTAGTTTGGAAAAGAGAAGACTGAGAGGGGACATGATAGCAGTTTTCATGTATCTAAAAGGGTGTCATAAGGAGGAGGGAGAAAACTTGTTCACCTTAGCTTCTAAGGATAGAACAAGAAGCAATGGGCTTAAACTGCAGCAAGGGAAGTTTAGGTTGGACATTAGGAAAAAGTTCCTGTCAGGGTGGTTAAACACTGGAATAAATTGCCTAGGGAGGTTGTGGAATCTCCATCTCTGGAGATATTTAAGAGTAGGTTAGATAAATGTCTATCAGGGATGGTCTAGACAGTATTTGGTCCTGCCATGAGGGCAGGGGACTGGACTTGATGACCTCTCGAGGTCCCTTCCAGTCCTAGAATCTATGACTAGTACTATGATTTTTGGCAGAACTGCTATATAATTCAAGCCATTCTACCTTGAAGTCATATGCTTTGTGTTTTATTCTATTTGAAGGGAGGAGGAGGTAAGGTTTTTTAAGTTTTGGAAGAGGAGCTTTATAATTGGCCTATGACTATATTTGTGGGGCAGACGGATTACAGGTAGCAATATTTTTTGGAAGTATACTCCAGTTAACATTTTTAATAGGGTCTTGGACAGATTTTCAGAAGGCAGCAATCAGATAATCACTAGATCATGCAGTAATTGATTCCAGGCCCATTCATATTATTTATTTACTTGTAGACATTTCTGGGCTTTACATTACTGTAGAACTGGGACATCTTTTGCTATATTGATTAATTTAACTTTTGTACTTTTAAGCAAGGTGAGTCTCAAAAATGAAATGATAAATGTATGTATGTATACAATTACTAATAAGAGAAAAATAAGTCAATGCAAATAAAGTTTATGAAAAAAGAAATAATCTAATTCTTATTACTATCAACATATTTCATCTGCCTGTTGTGTGGCATTCTTGGTGCCTCACTTTTTTCAGAAAAGAATGCATGCCTTCCAAAAAGGACAAAGGCCATCATTTTAAAAAAATAGCTACTGATATTTGGAGCCTCCATGTTTGGACGCTCCGCTTGAATCATCATGGACTTCATTTTCAGAAGTATTGAGTATAAGAGTCAGCTTCAGCTGATGTCAATGGGAGTTGTAGAAACTCAGCATATCTGGAAAATCAAGCCCAAGGTGTCTTTGTTGTGCTCTTAAATGCTCCCCGAATTTCGTGTCCTCTTGCAAATTTAGCTGCTCACGTGCTCGGTTTCCTCTGTCCAGGTGAGTGGTCATCTGGTTACTTAGGAAACACTGTTGTAAACAGATGCACCTTAATCTGTAGCTAGAATTTCTGGGTGGACAAACCTAGAACCATTCTTGTTGCAAATAGCAAGGAAGTCACGGATGTAGACAAGTCTTTGCTATTTAGGGCTAAAGAGATAATACACCCAGTACTGAATAAGTAGCTAGTGCAGGGAGTGGTGTTCTGGAATGACTACTCCCATCATTGTGCCTCTCTCAGCAAATGAGCTGCCACATGCTAGATTACCTGGGGTTGACCCTGAAGGTTGAGTGTGTTGCAATCACCTTTCCTGCACTTGGATCACAGTGGCTAGATTCACATCCGATAGAAAGCAAGCAGTCTCCTGGCTCGTTCTGATCTAATAGCATATTCAATGAATTTTGCCATTTTTGAAGCATTTTTTCTGGTATTCAACCAGCTCGACTTTTGGCTAATTAGAGATGGAAAAAGGCATTTCTGGCCAATTAAGCTGGAATCTGAGCACCAGGAGGAGCGATGAATCTAGCTAGATAAAGCTTTGTTCAGATTCAGTAGGTATTTTTCCATCTCTGTTTTATAACTACTGCATTTGCGCACTATGTCTTAGCTACTGAACTGATATCTTTATGCATTACAATTTTATAATCTGTCCAATTTCAAGACTAAACTTGAAAGGAATATGACTCACCTTTTAAAATAGAATTAGAATATGCATTGTATAGTAACATTGTACAGATCTCTGCAGGCGGGTTACATGAAAGGTGCATTGGAAAGGAAACAGGACTGATTTAAACTGATTTAACATGAAATTTCATTACAGTCACCAATAAAAAATTATTATGTCTTCATGTATATTACTTTTGGCCACTATACATGGCAATACCCTGTAAACAATATAAGACCTCAATTTTTCATATGATACTTAACTTCTGGGGAATAAACATCAAAACTCAGTTGGGTAGTTAATTTACTAGTTCATGAGAAAAATATTCATCTCTGCTAGAACTGCATTTATTTAAAAAAACTTGTTAACTTATTCATTGTATGCATGAGCATTCAAACCTATAAACCATGGATCAATGCTATACCATATGTACCTCACTGGGGTTTGGATGGCTTCTTTCAAGCCCACTAAAGTATGGAAGTGTTTCTGAACAAAAATAGAGTTTGAAAACTGATTGTTTACCAAGTTTGACTGTATTGCATTAAATATAGTAGAGACCTATAAAGTATATTATTCCCTACTTGACCTTCATTGCATGGTGAATTATGCATAAGTTTCTGACTGATTTTAAGGTGAGTTGGATTCTCATTGCAAACTGACTTTTACATTATTATAGAAAATAATAAAACTGAAGCACAGCTCCAACACTTACTTTTCACAATGGATTTCCATACGAAAGAGTATTGCATAAAGATTAAGGGCTGGAATTTAAGGTGCCTTTACAATGCTCTGGCAATATAAAGAGATCTTGCAGCGAGTATAAATATAACGTATGCTCATTCTAAAGCCACTGGACACTGTCTCTACTATATTTAATGCAATACAGTCAAACTTGGTAAACAATCAGTTTTCAAACTCTATTTTTGTTCAGAAACACTTCCATACTTTAGTGTGCTTGAAAGAAGCCATCCAAACCCCAGTGAGGTACATATGGTATAGCATTGATCCATGGTGTAAACTGGTCTTAGCGTACAAAAGAATCAGGCCTAGTATATGCATTATAGGCTGCTAAGAAAGTGTAAGAATACATCAGCAGAGATATCTACTAATGTGACATACAATCATAAATGAGTCAAAAATAAACATTAATGCTAATGATGCCTATTTCAAATAACTTACTGATACTTTTCATAGGTTAGATTCAACTCTGATACAAGTACAACTCCTTTTGATCTCTATGGGAATTGTTCCTTTTCATTCCATGACTGAATTGGTCCCTATGTTTATAATTGACATCTTTCATTTAGCATCAAAATTGTGGCCAAATTTGGACTTAGTTTAAAGAGGTGCTATAGTACAACTTTCTTGACAGTGCTCATTTTCCTACATTACATTGTAGCTCTCTTATATCAAGGCATGGTAGTAGATTGTGACATGGAATGTTGGTGGAATTTAAGTTGTTCAAGAATGTGAGTTAAATAAAACAATGGATTTAACATTCCTCCCACCCCCATTTGTTTGCATCTTGTCAGTCTTTTCATTAACTTCAGTTATTCTTGGTTTGGTAGCTGCATAGACATTTTACCATTATGAATTTAAAATCTTTTTCCTGGCCAGGGCCACTAGTAAATTGTGGACAATTTGGAGAGAAATTATGATTTTGGGGGCTTTCTATTGAAAGAGAACTAAGAAAAATATCCTAGAACTGCTGCTAAGTTAGCAGACCAAGAGACTAGAGATTGTCAGCAATATTAATTTTTTTCTGAAAGGAAAACTTCTTTGATAAATTGTATACGAATTTATCTAAATAAATATTTACTAATTAAGAATACATCTCAAACAATTCCAAAGCAGTTTTTGGAAATCTCTGCAGTTGTTCCAGTATCTCCACCTATTCAATGATCCCTCAGTAGGGATCTTCATTTAACTCAATTCCCATAGAGCAACACATTTAAGCGAGTGGGATGCCTACAGCGAGTTGCTGGAAAGGTTCTTGGAAGTTTCATGTCTACCTAGTTAATCACTCAGGAGTATCATATATGAAATGCATATCTTATGAGAGTGCAAAAAAGTTATTGGCCATAGCAATGTAAACAGTTACAAAGGATATGAACAGTAGCAGGATAAAAATACATCCACCCTCATGAACTATGTACAAGATAAAAATCCTCTTTAGAAAACTAGCAATGCTTTAAAACTGCATTGGTGAGTGAGAACCACAGGTCAATACCCCTCTCATGCTTCTCAGCATTTTAAATATATACTTGAAAAACCAGCACTTTAACCTAGTTTGTTTTTTTTATAATGAAAAAACAAAAAATGTGTTGTGTATCCCTACAATACCTGTACACTTTATTTGGAGAAAAATGTCCCATATCAGCTGAATCAGAGTTACTGTAGCTTGAAATGCTGGAATCCTTAGGCAAGTGGGTTCAAAGAGTGCCATATCTTCGATTTATTAAATAAGTGCTTCAACGGAGAAAGGTTTAAAAATAGTCTGTCTAGCTGCAGATGACTTCTGTAGTGATAGAATGTAACACTGTCAATTCATTTAAGGCAGTCTGGAAGCACTGCATCTGTGATCTTGTGCAAACAGGGCTGCAGTATAAAATGAAGGTGCCATAGGTGGTTTTAGGGGTGAGCTCCTCCACCAAGTACCAGAAAAAAAGTTATTTTGTTAAGTGCACAGTGGGAATTATAACTGCCATTAAAAGGGAAAAATTTGAAACAGAAGCCTTTTCAAACTTCAGGGGGGAAATGTAGCATACTTTAGGATTAACCTGTGGTTATTTTATCAGTCTTTTTGTTTGATTTTTAGCTAGCAGATTGATGATACACTTCCTTATCATGCAAAGCATAGAAAACTATTTTAGCTGAACTTTTGATTTAAAAAGGTAAGGTATTTTGAAAATGTCAGTGACCTCTCTTTCATATTCTTATCTGACTATTATCTAGCAGGCAAACATTCCTATGACTTACCAATGAAATGCAAATACTGTAAAGTAACCCAATTTCCTAAGCTTAATGTTAATGTCCCATGTCAGTCTATTCAAAATAAGTTTTTCCCCTCCCCTGTGAACAGTGACAATGATAAAGGTCCAACAAAACTCTATAATACTTCAGTTTGTCCTTTTCCATGGTCATGCTATACTCACATACTGTATGTAACAAGTACATATTAGGTCACAGGGAACATAATTTTTGTCTAGAAATGACTCAGAAAAGCGTAGCTGATGATGTGTCTAAACCCAGGGGAGTTGGTTATAAGAGAACAACCAAAGAGGTGCATAAGATACTTCATGCCTCAGATAGCGTTTCAGGCTGTGAAACATTTTCAAGCTTTTCTTCTCAACCACGAGGGCTAGAAATTGACTTTTTTGGAAGAAAAGAGGACATTCTGATGTGCTCACATGACTCCAGGTGATGGACCCCTAAGCACAAGCCTATGGTGTCTATGCCTTAATGTGGCTCTGACAGAAGTCAATTGACTTCAGCAGACAGTGGATCAGAAGAATTGTCATAGTGTTACTTAGAGCTAGTTGGAAAAAGGGGGAACTGATTTGTGTGTGTGTGTGTGAAATCTCTCCTCTCCTCCCCCCCCCAAATTTTTTCTGATATTCAAAATATCAATATTTAGGTTGTCATCTATGCTGCTTCAATTTCCAGTTTCTTAAGCTCCCTCTGTTCACCCTGGAGCCTGTCTAGGTCTAGAATCTTCCAGTTCCTGAATTCTGCAGTTTATTTCAGTCACAAACTGAATGCTTTGGTTCTTAACTGGTGCCTCTAGCTGGCTTCTGAATACCCCGCTATCACAATTCATCCTCAAATTGTATAGAAAATGCTCCCAACTGCATATCAGAGAGACAAGGTGGGTGATATATCTGGTACTGGACCAACCAAAAATATTACATTACCTCACCCACCTTGTCTCTCGAATATCCTGGGACAGACACGGCTACAACTACATTTCACCCAATTGCATACAAAGGTACTTCTGAACAAACACTCCTTGTGGGAAATTTGATGCAACTTCACCCGGATAGGATAATGAACTCTAACATTTCATAAGGACTTGATAACCAGGTTGGGCAAGGACGAGAGATGCCTTTTGATAACAGGCTGTCAGGTTGACCAGGTTGACCAGGGCATAGTCAGAGAGGAACCTGGGGCCAGATTTTTAAAGATATTTAGGTGCCTAAAGACGTGCTTTTCAAAAATCATGTAGGTGCCTATCTCCCGTTGAAATCAAGCACTTTACAGAAGGAGGTAAGTAAGTATGGGGAAACAAAAGGCATAAAGAGAAGTGACTTGCCCTAGTCCACTCAACACGTGTGGCAGAGCCAGAAACAGAACCCATTCTCCTGAATACCAGTCCATTGCTCTGTTTGCTAGGCCCCATTGCCCCTCATAAGCTAAGGGAAGTCTACTTCACTGGATGTTGCAAAGCACCCTGAGGTATGTTATTCAAACCCTTCCCTTTGTTTTACTACCATTTTCTCTCTATTTTTAATAAATCTTACTTTAAAGGAGACGTAATGCATACCACCCCAACGGAGGCAGGAATCCCTCAATCTCCAGAGATGTTCTGAAAGTTAAGGAGTTCTGGAGCCCTCCCTTCATGTAGGAACGAATGACACGGCTAGGTTCTCGCTAGAGAGAATCAAGGGAGATTATGCCAGGCTGGGGAAGACGCTTAAGGAAGTCGAGGCTCAGATTATCTTCAGTGGGATTCTGCCTGTTCCTAGAGAAGGACAGCAAAGGGCAGACAGGATTGTGAGGATAAATAGCTGGCTAAGGGAGTGGTGCTATAAGGAGGGCTTTGGGATGTATGGCCACTGGGAGGCTTTCGGGGACAGACAGCTGTTCTCGCGGGATGGACTTCACCTGAGTAGGGAAGGAAATAGACTTCTGGGAGGGAGGCTGGCTCATCTCATCAAAAGGGCTTTAAACTAGGAACTTGGGGGAGACGGTTGGGAGATGTCCAGTTGATCTCCACGCCAGATTCCAACACTGAAAAAGAGGGCGAGGAGAAAAGCACAGATATAGGTAGGGGTAGGGAATTGGACATAAGAAGGAGGAGGCAGATGGACACTACAGGGTCCGTACCAAAGTGCATAACTAATGGGAGAAAGGATAGACAGCATACGGTAAGATGTTTATACACCAATGCGAGAAGCCTAGGTAACAAAATGGAGGAATTGGAGCTCCTGGTCCAAGAAATGAAACCTGATATCGTAGGAATAACCGAAACGTGGTGGAATGGTAGTCATGACTGGAGTACAGGTATGGAAGGGTATGTGCTGTTTAGGAATGACCGGAAAAAAGGTAAAGGTGGGGGTGTGGCATTGTATGTCAATAATGAGCTAAAATGTAAAGAAATAATAAGTGATGGAATGGATAAGACGGAGTCTGTCTGGGCAACGATTACACTGGGTAAAAGAACTACTAGAGCCTCCCCTGAGATACTGCTTGGGGTGTGCTATAGACCGCCAGGATCTAGCCTGGATGCGGACAGAGAACTATTTAATGTTTTTAAGGAAGTAAAAACTAATAAGAGCTGTGTGATCATGGGGGACTTTAACTTCCCAGACATAGATTGGGGAACAAATGCTAGTAACAATAATAGGGCTCAGATGTTTCTAGACGTGCTAGCGGATGAATTCCTTCATCAAGTAGTAGCTGAACCGACGAGGGGGGATGCCATTTTAGATTTGGTGCTGGTGAGTAGTGAGGACCTCGTTGAGGAAATGGTTGTAGGGGACAACCTTGGCTCGAGTGACCATGAGCTAATTTGGTTTAAACTAAATGGAAGGGTTAACAGAAATAAAACTATGACTGTGACTAAGGTTTACGATTTCAAAAAGGCCAACTTTAATAAATTAAGGCAACTACTTAGGGAAGTGGATTGGGCTAACATACTTAGAGAGCTAAAGGCAGATGAGGCCTGGGATTATTTCAAGCTGAAGTTGCACGAGCTGTCCGAGGCCTGTATCCCGAGAAAGGGGAAACGGTCAGTAGGCAGGGGAATTAGACCCAGCTGGATGAGCGGGCGTCTCAAAGGGGCGATTAAGAAAAAACAGAAAGCGTACAAAGAATGGAAGAGAGGAGAGATCGGCAAAGAAACCTACCTTATTGAGGTCAGAGCATGTAGGGATGCGGTGAGAAAGGCCAAAAGCCGTGTAGAGTTGGACCTCGCGAGGGGAATTAAATCCAATAGTAAGAGGTTTTATAGCCATATAAATAGGAAGAAAACAAAGAAAGAGGAAGTGGGGCCACTGAAGCTTGCAGATGGAGTGGAGATTAAGGACAATCTAAGCATGGCACAATATCTAAATGAATATTTTGCATCGGTGTTTAATAAGGCTAATGAAGGGCTTAGGAATAGAGGGAGCGGGACAGAGGGGAATAAAGGAGGGGCAATTGACATTAAAGTATCAGAGGTGGAAGCCAAACTTGACCAACTAAATGGGACTAAATCGGGTGGACCGGATGATCTTCATCCTAGAATATTGAAGGAGCTGGCGCGAGAAATTGCAAGCCCCTTGGCGATAATTTTTAATAAATCTGTAAACTCGGGGGAGGTACCGATGGACTGGAAAATAGCTAATGTGGTTCCTATTTTCAAGAAGGGGATAAAAAGTGACCCGGGTAACTACAGGCCTGTTAGTTTAACTTCTGTAGTATGCAAGGTCTTGGAAAAAATTTTGAAGGAAAAAGTAGTTAAGGACCTTGAGGTGAATGGCAATTGGGACAAATTACAACATGGGTTTACGAAAGGAAGATCGTGCCAAACCAACTTGATCTCCTTTTTTGAGAAAGTAACAGACCTTCTAGATAAAGGAAATGCGGTGGATCTAATTTACCTAGATTTTAGTAAAGCGTTTGATACTGTGCCGCACGAGGAATTACTGGTTAAATTAGAAAAGATGGGGATCGATATGAAAATCCAGAGGTGGATAAAGAACTGGTTAAAGGGGAGACTGCAGCGGGTAGTACTGAAAGGGGAACTGTCGGGTTGGAGGGAGGTCACCAGTGGGGTTCCTCAAGGTTCGGTTTTGGGTCCGATTTTATTTAATCTATTCGTTACTGACCTCGGAACCGAATGTAGGAGTGGGCTGATAAAGTTTGCGGATGACACAAAGTTGGGAGGTATTGCCAATTCGGAGAAGGATCGGGATATTTTGCAGGGAGACTTGGATGACCTTGTAAATTGGAGTAACAATAATAGGATGAGATTTAATAGTGGGAAGTGTAAGGTGATGCATTTAGGGATGACTAACAAGAATTTTAGTTATAAGTTAGGGACGCATAGGTTGGAAGTGACGGAGGAGGAGAAGGACCTCGGAGTCCTGGTTGATCGCAGGATGACTATGAGTCGGCAATGTGACGTGGCTGTGAAAAAAGCTAATGCGATCTTGGGATGCGTTAGGCGAGGTATTTCTAGTAGGGACAGGGAGGTGCTGCTTCCGTTATACAAGGCGCTGGTGAGACCTCATTTGGAGTACTGTGTGCAGTTCTGGTCTCCTATGTTTAAAAAGGATGAACTCAAACTGGAACGGGTACAGAGAAGGGCCACTAGGATGATCCGAGGAATGGAAAACCTTTCCTATGAAAGGAGACTCGAGGAGCTCGGTTTGTTTAGCCTAACCAAAAGAAGGCTGAGGGGGGATACGATTGCTCTCTTTAAATATATCAAAGGGATTAATACCAAGGAGGGAGAGGAATTATTTCAGCTTAGTAGTAATGTGGATACGAGAACGAATGGATATAAACTGGCCGTGGGGAAGTTTAGGCTTGAAATTAGACGAAGGTTTCTAACCGTCAGAGGGGTAAAATTTTGGAACAGCCTTCCGAGGGAAACGGTGGGGGCAAAGGACCTCTCTGGCTTCAAGATTAGGCTTGATAAGTTTATGGAGGGAATGGTTTGATGGGATAATGTGATTTTAGTCAAATAGGCATTAACGGGCCATCGCGGGTAAAATGAGGGTCCGGCTGTAGAATCTTGCCTGTATGCTCGGGGTTCTGCTGATCGCCATATTTGGGGTCGGGAAGGAATTTTCCTCCAGGGTAGATTGGCAGAGGCCCTGGAGGTTTTTCGCCTTCCTCCGCAGCATAGGGCAGGGGTCGCAGGCTGGAAGATTCTGTTGTGGGTGAGTCAGCTTTTGTGGCCTGCATCATGCGGGAGGTCAGACTAGATGACCATATTGGTCCCTTCTGACCTTAAAGTCTATGAGTCTATGAGTCTATGAGACAGAGTCTCATTTGTGGATGGAGTTGTCCTCTCTCATTAAAGCATTTGCAAAGGGTGTGGCTAGGGTGACCAGACAGCAAGTGTGAAAAATCAGGACGGGGGTGGGGGGTAATCGGACTCTATATAAGACAAAGCCCCAAATATCGGGACTGTCCCTATAAAATCGGGACGTCTGGTCACCCTAGGTGTGGCTGGCAAATCCAGGGGAGAAGCCTACAGACCAAAGAGGAGTTGGTGAGCGTAAGGGAAATAATGCTGAACGAAACTGGACTGTAAGGGAAACAATCTGGCTCAGGCACACGTCATCAATAGCGAGTGGGACACAAAATAGCTGGCAGAGATATTTGCTTGTTTTATCAATATTCTGCTGTTTCAAGTTTGCCTAGCATGAAAGTTCCTCTTACAATAGTCTTCATCCCACTGGACTGATCAATCTAAGAGAGTTTCTCAGCTCATGATCATGACCCAAAATTGGTTTCACCAGAATGTGTCAAAAGGGTTGCATGGGAGGATAAGGGGAAGGTCTTGTGGGGGGTGTTTGCAGAGCCAGCTTACCCCCTACCAGCGTCTCAGTTGCTGCAGAGCTGGCTCTTGGCTGGACAATAGTGAGAAAGGCCATTCATTGAATTAATAGGAGTAATGTAGCCGTTATTTTGGAATGTCTGCAATTTTGAGCCTGTGGTTCTTTCAGTAGAAGCTCTGTAAAACAGACAATTGAACAGCAGCGGGTGCCTGTGATTAGCCATTCAAATGCAACATTCCATCATTTTACTGTAATTTTGCGGTGGAGAAGCAAGCCATGTAGTCAGTGAAATAAAAAAAAACAAAACCTGTCCTAGTTCAAGTAGCAGTGATATGGGGAATTCTTCACAACATAAGAAATGTAATCATAGGTGCCACCCTGCTTACTTAAAGTTTGAGTTTTCACTTACTGAGGACCAAAAGGGTAAACACAGACTATAGTGTGTTACCGGCAGTCAACTGCAAAAGCTTTAAAACTATCAAAATTATGCAGGCATTTGAAGGCAAAGCTATAAAAACAAGCAAGTTGATTTTTCCCCCCCCTATCAAAAAGCATCGATTTGGAAAAAAGTCATAAAAGATTCTTGAACATGGATATACTGTCCAGGAGCAAGCACTGCATGCCTCTTACCTTATTGCACACCACATTGCTCAATGTAAAAAAGTATAGACAATTGCTGAGCAGTAAATTTTACCTTCTACTGAATTATTGGATAAGTCAGCTGCTAAAAAGTTGAAAAAACAGTTCCTCATAATATGGAGAAAGATCTGTGATATTTCAGAAGACAAACAGCAAACAACTGACTGTCTGAGTCAGACAAGATGGATGAAGTAATATCTTCTATTGGACTAACTTCTATTTCTTTGAGTAAGTGATTATTTCACTTAGCTGACTCTACAGATGTAGCAAACCGTGGCATTTTGCTGTCTTATGCAAGGCATGTATGGAATGATGATATTCAAGAATAGTACTGTGATAAAGTTCCTCCTCTACCTTAGTGGGTCCTGCGCTTATTGGCAGATTTTGCTTGCCTCAGAGATTCACAGTAGCCCTCAGTTTGGCCACTTTCGTGGCTCAAATCTGCTGTTCACTCAGATAACCCTCATCACTGGCCAATATGGGGGAGGGGGGGGGAAGAGTAAGAGCAATCCCCACAGTTTCTGTTGATCCACAATGTGGGTCAGGAAACAGCCCAGAGACCTTCCCCTCTGGGGGAACCTCCTGTGCTAGATCAGGAGTTGGGAGGTTTCGGGGTGGGGGGAACCCTGGCCTGCCCTCTACTCCGGGTTCCAGCCCAGGGCCCTGTGGACTGCAGCTGTCTAGAGTGCCTTCTGAAACAGCTGCGCGACAGCTACAATTCCCTGGGCTACTTCCCTATGGCCTCCTCCCAACACCTTCTTTGTCCTCACCACAGGACCATCCTTCCTCCTGATGTCTGTTAATGCTTGTACTCCTCAGTCCTCCAGCAGCACGTCCTCTCACTCCCAGCTCCTTACACACACACACACACCACTAGCTGGAGTGAGAGCCTTTTTAAAACAGGTATCCTGATTAGCCTTAATTAATTCTAGCAGCTTCCCAATTGGCTACAGGTGCCCTAATTAGCCTGCCTGCCTTAATTAGTTCTAGAAAGTTCCTGAGTGTTCTGGAATAGTCCCTGTTATCTTACCCAGGGAAAAGGGACCTGCTTAACCTGGACTAATGTATCTAACTTCGACCACTCTCTTGTAGCCATCTGGCCTGACCCTGTCACAGTACCTATTTAGTATGGATATGCCTATTCTACTACTCCTGTTGATATAGTTGATACACCGAATAATTATATGCAGTTGGTGGGATTGAGCTGGACTAGGGTTGCCAACTTTCTACTCGCACAAAACCGAACACCCTTGCCCTGCCTCCTGCCTTGCCCCTTTTCTGAGGCCCATCCCTTCTCTGAGGCCCCACCCTCCATCCCCCCTCCATGTGTGACTCACTGTCCCCACCCTCACTCACTTTCACCGGGCTGGCTTAGGGGACTGGGGTGCAGGAGGGGGATGAGGGCTCTGGGGTGGGACCAAGGGGTCAGAGGGGTATCAGGGCTGGGTCAGAGGGTTGGGTTGCGGGAGGGTGAGAGCTCTGAGGTGGGGATGAGGGGCTTGGGGTGCAGGAGGGTGCTCTGGGCTGGGAGCGAGTGGTTCAGAGGGCAGGAGGGAAATCAGGGCTGGAGTAGGGGGTTGGGGAGCGAGTCAGGGGTGCAGGCTTCGGGCAGTGCTTACCTCAAGCAGCTCCCAGAAGCAGCGGCACGTCCCCCCTCTGGCTCCTATGTGGAGGTGCTGCCAGGTTGCTCTCCACACTGCCCCATTTGCAAGCACCACCCCTGCAGCTCCTACTGGCCTTGATTCCCAGCCAATGGGAGCTGTGGGGGCAGCACTTGGGGTGGGGGCAGCGTGCAGAGCCCCCTGGCTGCCCCACTGCATAGGAGCTGGAGTGGGGGACATGCCAGCTGCTTTCTGGGAGAAGTGCAGTGCAGAGGCTAACAGGGAGCCTGCAAGCCCCACTGCGCAGCACCGCCAACCGGCCAGTCAACGGAGCCGACAGGATTCCTTTTCAAGCAGGTGTTCTGGTCAAAAACCGGACACCTGGTCACCCTAAGCTGGGCAAAGCATGTTGATGTTACAACTGATGGAGCCCTTTCAGTAATGGGGAAACATTCAGGAATTGTGCAAAGAATCCTTTCAAAAATATCTAATGCAGTGGGGAACCACTGTTTCCTACATAGGGAAACATTAGCAGCTAAAGGCATGCTACCTGAGCTTCACACACACACACACACACACACACACACACACACACACCATGAAAGATTGACAGCCCTAATTATAATCGATTGCAGTAAACTCACACGCTTAAAAAAATTAACTGAGATTAAAAAAGTTAATCATGATTAATCGCACTGTTAAACAATAGAGTACCAATTGAAATGTAAAGATTCTTTGATGTTTTCTACATTTTCAAATATATTGATTTCTATTACAACACAGAATACAAAGTGTACAGTGCTCACTTTATATTATTACTTTGATTACAAATTTGCACTGTAAAATAGTATTTTTTAATTCACCAAATACAAGTACTGTAGTGCAATCTCTTTATCATGAAAGTGTAATTTACAAATGTAGATTGTTTTGTGTTACATAACTGCACTCAAAAACAAAACAATGTAAAACTTTAGAGCCTACAAGTCCACTCAGTCCTACTTCTTGTTCAGCCAATTGCTAAGACAAACAAGTTTGTTTACATTTACAGGAGATATTGCTGACTGCTTCTTATTTACAATGTCACCTGAAAGTGAGAACAGGCGTTTGCATGGCACTTTTATGGCCGGCATCACAAGATATTTACGTGCCGGATGTGCTAAACATTCATATGTCCCTTCATGGTTCAACCACCATTCCAGAGGACATGCTTCGATGCTGATGACGCTCTTTAAAAAAATGTGTTAATTAAATTTGTAACTGAACTCCTTGGGGGAGAATTGTATGTCTCCTGTTCTGTTTTACCCACATTCTGCCATATATTTCATGTTATAGCAATCTCGGATGATGACCCAGCACATGATCATTTTAAGAACACTTTCACAGCAGATTAGACAAAATGCAAAGGTGGTACCAATGTGAGATTTCTAAGGATAGCTACAGCACTCGACCCAAGGTTTAAGAATCTGAAGTGCCTTCCAAAATCTGAGAGGGATGAGGTATGGAGCATGCTTTCAGATGTCTTAAGAGAGCAACACTCCAATGCAGAAACTACAGAACCCGAACCACCAAAAAATAAAATCAACTTTCTGCTGGTGGCATCTGACTCAGATGATGAAAATGAACATGTGTCGGTCTGCTCTGCTTTGGATCGGTATCAAGCAGAACCTGTCATCAGCATTGAAGCTTGTCCTCTGGAATGGTGGTTGAAGCATGAAGGGACATATGAATGTTTAGCGCATCTGGCACGTAAATACCTTGCGATGCCAGCTACAACAGTGCCATGCAAACGCCTATTCTCGCTTTCAGGTGACACTGTAAATAAGAAGCAGTCAGGAGTATCTCCTGTAAATGTAAACAAACTTGTTTGTCTGAAGGAGGACTGAGTGTACTTGTAGGCTCTAAAGTTTTACATTGTTTTGTTTTTGAATGCAGTTATTTTTTGTACATAATTCTGCATTTGTAAGTTCAACTTTCATTATAAAGAGATTGCACTACAGTACTTGTATTAGGTGAATTGAAATATACTATTTCTTTTGTTTTTTACAGTGCAAACGTTTGTAATAAAAATACAAATTGTACAGTGCTCACTTTATATTCTGTGTTGTAATTGAAATATTTGAAAATGTAGAAAACACAGAATACCATTTAAATATGTTTGTATTATTGTTTAATGGTGCAATTAATCCAGATTATTTTTTTAAATTGCTTGACGGCCCTAATTATAATTTACAATTTTCACTAACAAAATGGCAAGAATTCCTGATGCTTTCAGGTTTGTCAGGAAATGGTTAATGAGTATGTCCATCTACTTTTCCATGCCGAGGTTCATTGGCTGTCCCATTGCAAAATTGTGTCTTGTGTATACAAACTGAAACAAGTTGGCAGTTTTTCTTTACGAAAAAAAAAAAGACTAACCTGGCATTGCATGTTGTGTATCTGGCAAATATATTTGATCAGCTAAATTATTAGAATTTGTCTTTACAGGGCCGTTAATACAATCACTTTGAGCAAACTGACAATTGTGACATTCAAAAACAAACAAAACAACCTACTTTGTGGAACAAACATGATTCAGAAGTTAGGATGAACATGTTTTCTAATGTGTCACTAGAAACAAAAATACCTGGGAAGATTCTGCTGTCCGGCAAGCACTGAAGAAAGTTAGTCTGTAGTCATTTAACTAAATTACACACTAGATTCTGTGATTACTTTCCAGATGAGTAACTGAAAGATGAAGAATGGATCTGGGATCATTTGAAGTAGTGTTGGAAAACATGAATCTGTCTATGGTGGAAGAATGTCATCAGGTCCAGTTGTCTTGCGATCGCAATCACAGAGAAAATGTACTTGAAATGAGTATTTCCCAGTTTTGGTGCAGCACTGCAGGTGAATATCCTTCTCTTCCTAGTCTTGCTATTAGGAGTGATTATGCCATTCAGTACTACGTGCTCATGTGAAACAGGATTTTCAACCTTCGATCAACTGAAAAATAAAAGCAGGAACAAACTGGATGTTGAGCATGACCTTAAGATTGCACTGGCTACAATTACACCAAACTTTGATAAACCTCAAAGAGAAACAACCTCAGATTACTCATTGAATGAAATATTAAAATATAGTACTTTGTAAGTACTGTATTTAGCACTTATTTTAATGTGTACATTATATCATTGGCAAAAAATATTTAGTAAGCCAGATTTTTTTTTTTTTGCACTAAATCACTGGGTCATGACAGGCCTTCAGGGCTTCCAAGTGCATCCCACTCCCAAGCCCCAAAAGATTGAGAACCAGTGATCTAAGTCATAGTACTCAGAGATTATGCCAGACTGCCTTCCAGGTCTTAAATTATCCATCAAATGTTCATTTATCTTCAGATGGTGCATTTGAAGGCATGAGTTCAGCTTCTTTAGATTATCCTAAGAACATTTCCTAAGACTTGTGATTCATCATTTTCTCTCCTTGAAACTTAGTTACAAATTAGAACACAATGAAATATATTTTCATTTCCTTTGGTGCCATTTGTTTTGTGGTACCAGGAAGAAATAGAATTAAGCACTGGTTAAACCCCTGGAGGTAAAGAGCAGACTATCCAATAGCCTTATAGTGTCGCCAGATGGTACAAACACTCCAACAGTCAGAGTTGGGTACAGGTGATATTACTATGTACAACTGGGATTTAGTGCTGCAAAACGAAGACTGATAATCAAAGCAAGATTGTTACCTATGCATGCCTGTTTTCATGGCTATACTTTATTCTATGCTCTATTACTTTTATTGTAATTACAGCATTTCCCAAAGTTAGCCCAAACTGTTGATTTAAGATGAATTACAATGTGTAAAGTATCACAGGGGTAGCTGTGTTAGTTTGGATCTGTAAAAAGCAACAGAGAGTCCTGTGGCACCTTTAAGACTAACAGATGTATTGGAGCATAAGCTTTCGTGGGTGAATACCCACTTCGTCAGACGCATATAATGGAAATTTCCAGAGGCAGGTATAAATATGCAGGCAAGAATCAGTCTGGAGATAACGAGGTTAGTTGAATCAGGGAGGGTGAGGTCCTCTGCTAGCAGTTGAGGTGTGAACATGAAGGGAGGAGAAACTGCTTTTGTAGTTGGCTAGCCATTCACAGTCTTTGTTTAATCCTGATCTGATGGTGTCAAATTTGCAAATGAACTGAAGCTCAGCAGTTTCTCTTTGGAGTCTGGTCCTGAAGTTTTTTTGCTGTAAGATGGCTACCTTTACATCTGCTATTGTGTGGCCAGGGAGGTTGAAGTGTTCTCCTACAGGTTTTTGTATATTGCCATTCCGGATATCTGACTTGTGTCCATTTATCCTTTTACGTAGTGACTGTCCAGTTTGGCCAATGTAGAGAGGGGCATTGCTGGCACATGATGGCATATAGAACATTGGTGGACGTGCAGGTGAATGAACCGGTGATGTTGTAGCTGATCTGGTTAGGTCCTGTGATGGTGTTGCCGGTGTAGATATGTGGGCAGAGTTGGCATCGAGGTTTGTTGCATGGGTTGGTTCCTGAGTTAGAGTTGTTATGGTGCGGTATGAGGTTGCTGGTGAGAATATGCTTAAGGTTGGCGGGTTGTCTGTGGGCGAGGACTGGCCTGCCTCCCAAGGTCTGTGAAACCGAGGAATCATTGTCCAGGATGGGTTGTAGATCACTGGTGATGCGTTGGAGAGGTTTAAGCTGAGGGCTGTAGGTGATGGCCAGTGGAGTTTTGTTGGTTTCTTTCTTGGGCTTGTCTTGTAGCAGGAGGCTTCTGGGTACACGTCTGGCTCTGTTGATTTGTTTCCTTATTTCCTTGTGCGGATATCGTAGTTTTGAGAATGCTGGTGAAGATCTTGTAGGTGTTGGTCTCTGTCTGAGGGGTTGGAGCAGATGCAGTTGTACCTCAGCGCTTGGCTGTAGAGGACTCTGTGTAAAGGACTCTGTAAAAACTCCCTTCTGTTGACAATTGAAGTTGGAGTAGCATTGATGCCTACTGATACCTTGTCTTTTAAAGTTTTGCGGTGTGATGGTACTGTATACGTTATTTTTCATTTATTGTGTAAATCAGGAAAGATCATCCTTTCAGATTACAGAACCTAGAAAAGTTTTGGGAACTCAAGAGTCATAAGGAATTAAATTTAGAAGAACAAAAGCTTTAAGATATAAAGCATATATGCAACATATTGTATTCTGGCTCCCGTTCCCCCATGCTCTGGTCTCTTTTTCGGTGTCATTTTAGTCTTTTATTATGAGTTTTTGCTTTTATAAACAATAGCAGATGATCTAGGTTTACAAGATTAACAGACTTGCATATGCCATGCTTGGTTCTAGTGGCACAATCCTTTCAGGAAGTGGAGTCTTAGCACATGCTTTTGACATCTAAGATAGCGAGGACCTATATACACACACCAGACTAATTTCCGGTATGTTATTTTATGAGGAAACGATCCTCCCCAACAGCAAATAAAACTTGTGAAAACATGATCATAATCAAGACTATATATAAACGGTTAACCCTTTTGAAGCAGTGAAAGTTAACATGATGGTGGGATTTGAATAACTGCTGTGAAACTATGAAAGATTTGCAAAGCTCTGTTCAAGTCCATTTTTAGTGCTAGTTCTGAGTAACAATGGCACATGAGAGGGTTTTCTTTTGTAGCTAGAACAGTTATTTAATTCAAAGTTCCCCCACTTTGTTCATGAAAACCTTGGGATCAAGTCCTTTTAACTCTGTGCTTGAAGTATTTTCACCATTCTAAAGCAGAAAAGAGGTGGTAGATGGAATTCACAGGACAAAGCGGGACCAGTGAGATCATCTTGTGTAAAATATGAAGAAAAAAAATCAAACAAGAACTTTTAGGGCCTGATTCTCATTTACACTTAGGCCTCTTTGCAGCATTCTGGCAGAATAAAGGGGCTTTAAAGTGGGTGTAAAGTATAGATACTGCCACAGCAGTGTATTAGTGTAAATTAAAAAAAAAAAAATCAGGCTCTTGTTATATAGAAAAATGAAAGATAAGACTTAAAAGATAATTTTGGTAGGAACATTTTAAAGTAGTAACAACTACAGTCCTATTAATTGTAATTTATTTAAAATGAATCAAAGAGATATTAGTATTCTTGAAGTATATCCTTATAGACAGAGTTTCAGGACTGGGAAATGCTCCAGTGGCAGAACTTTTATCATGTGGGGGAAAGTAACTTGCTATTTTCAAAATGTTATTAATTAGAGCATGGGTGGAGTGTATTGATCAAAAACTGTTTGTCTGCTAGTGGATGTCTATCTTCAGAGAACAGCCATGTTGTTGTATACCACAGCTATGAGGTATACTTTCTCTGTAGTATATTGTCATGGGATGTATTACCACACACACACCACTTGCCCAACAACCAAAGGGTTAATACAGGCACAGCCAACCACTGCTGATTGGGAACCTCACAGCAGCTGGGAGGATAAAAGGTCTGGGAAGCAGAGGGCTGCTAACAGAGGAATAAGCAGGCTGGAGAAAGGAACTCCTGTCAGCAAATTGCTAAAGAGCTGCCCAGGGACAAAGTCGCAGAGGAAGACAAATGGACCTACAGGTTGAAGAGCCTGCAGAGGCCTGAGGGAAGGTAGGAAGAAGTTCAGGGCACTGTCAGAGTTGGCAAACCCTGGTCCTGCTTGTCTAGCCCCAAGCTGGAACCCAGTTGAGTGGGAAGGCCTGAATTCCCCTGCTAGCCCCCTGATGGACTTGAGAACAGGGAGAGTTTTCAGATTCCTGGGCACCAGGAATAGACTGACAGCCCCGCTGAGCTGAGTGAGCCAGGACCACATCCTGCTCAGGACAGAGGTTGCACTGACTCATATGTATACATAAAGGCCTCATTTCTTCTGTATGGCTATCAGCAAAATGGAATGGAAGTTTTGCCACTGGCACCACTGGAAGCTGGATTGGGTCCTATTTTGTTCTTATACTGCAGCCATCACCATGGTATCTGAATGCATTCCAGTGGCTCTAACTGATGCAATTAACATCTAGCATATGTGGTTCTTATCTCTTTCTCAGTTCCTTACCCTAAGGGGAAAAGTGTGAGTTTATTAAATATTTAAAAGGATATATATTCAAACTGGGTGTGCACGCATATGTGTGCTGTGCTGTTTAAATTAGTGACAGCACTGTCACTTGGCACAGAAGGGTTGTGGTGGTTCTTAGATTTTGCGCTAGTTCTTTCCAGTCTCGGGCCAGCCTCTGCCCCCCTAAAAAAGCTCTATGGCTTACGGTGCAGCCTTGCATGGGGATGGTGTAGAGCTAATCCCACTAGTCCTAGGAGAGTTCGGGCACAATCCCTGCCCAAATCCCCAGTGCAGAGATTCTGATCATCATCTTCAAAGGTGCATAAAGTCAGCTGTCCCAGCAGTCCAGTGAGTGTAGGGACTGGCATGGCCCATTCCCTTGCATAGGGGATAATGGCTCCTGTAGGCCTCCTGGCCATATGTACACGTCTACATTTTCATGAAGGCTTTTAAGATAATATTGTGCTATGTTTGTTTAGCCCTAAAGACTCTTGAAAAAAATATACTGCCATACTGTAGTTTACTCTTACTGGTTCAAGGGTTGCTTGTACTTCACCCTGTGCCTCCAGGCTGAATCAAGTCCTGGATATTTTATTAGGGGGGGAAAAAATCATAAGTGTGCCTTGAGTTTTTTTAGGAAAAGAAATTGTCATGGGATGGTAATTGCCAGGATCACCATGTTCTCTTTTAAAAAATTGGTGTCACATTTGCTTTCTTCCAGTCTTATGGTAGCTTAAGAAAAGCAGTTCTTCAGGGAAAAGAATGGTCTAGTGCTGTTTCATTCTTTGTTCTTTATTGTGCTTGGTATTTGTCTCTAAATATGAATTAGGCAAGTACTGAAGAGAGAGTGGGGGAAAAAATCATTTGAGAGTTTATTACTGACTGATTTTCTGACATACCAGAAATGGTCATGATTCTAAGTTTTAGACTGGGCCACTTATTAGAAGTGCTCTCCAATCATCTGGATGACAATTATAGACTTACAATTACACAATCTTTCTTTAGTGTATTTGTTTGACTATTCTGTTCAATTAAGAAGGAAAACTGCATTTTAAATGGAAAGGGGGGGCACAAAACCCTAGCACCCTCCACAACTTCTAGGCTTTTAGCAAGCCAGGAAATCATCAAAAGCAGGGACCTGTTTTTAATTCTCTGAAATCAATCAATATTTGGAAGACACTCTTTAATCCATACTGGGGGGGGGGGGGGGGAAGAGAGAAAGGAAGAGGAGAAAGATTTGCAAATGTGCACATACAGGAGGGCTTGCCTTCGCTAGGAAAAAGGTGTGTTGCTAACATGTTGGCTTTCTAATGTAGAAAAGGCAAGTTGTACTTAACATATTAAAAATAGTTACTGTAGGGTTTTCTTCAACTAGCTAACATGTTAAAACTTACCTTTTCTACTCTAGGGTTTTATAATGTGTTAAGAATATACCTTTTATCATAGTGTAGACAGGGCTCTAGAGACCACACTTTTGCACCTGTTCAATTTACGAGTAGCTCCTTCATGCACACACATTGCCGTCTATATGCAGATGTAGAGCAGAGTATTTGTGGTCATTAATGTTTGTATGCACACAAAACTACACAAACTTGTGCACCCTCACTTTTGAGATGTTGAACAAAGATTCACAACATTAGACATCTTGGATATCCAATATCAAACCGAAAATTCTGTCCTTCGTGCCCTTGGAGATTTTTTCCAAATATTCTTGCATTTCGTCTTTTGGAACAGAGTTCTGATAACACGGATTCGTCTCCCCATACAGCGATCAGATCCAGTACCTCCCGTTCGGTCCATGCTGGAGCTCTTTTGTGATTCTGGGACTCCATGGTCACCTGTGGTGATGAGCTCTGCATGGTCACCTGTGGTGATCAGCTTGC
Source organism: Emys orbicularis (assembly GCF_028017835.1). Taxonomy (NCBI): domain Eukaryota; kingdom Metazoa; phylum Chordata; order Testudines; family Emydidae; genus Emys; species Emys orbicularis. The sequence continues at coordinate 80,492,784 of NC_088691.1, read as the reverse complement.
CACACTGGCCAAACAGGAAATGAAATTCAAAAGTTCACGTGGCTTTTCCTGTCTACCTGGCCAGTGCATCTGAGTTGAGAGTGCTGTCCAAAGCAGTCACAATGGAGCACTCTGGGATAGCTCCCAAAGGCCAATACCATCGAATTGTGTCCACACTACCCCAAATTCGACCCAGCAGGGTCGATTTCAGTGCTAATCCCCTCATCGGGGAGGAGTACAGAAATAGACTTTAAGAGCCCTTTAAGTCGACAAAAATGGCTTCGTCATGTGGACGGGTGCAGGGTTAAATCGATCTAACGCTGCTAAATTTGACCTAAACTCATAGTGTAGACCAGGGCTCTGAATGCAAAGCTTAACTATAGGACTAGAAGATTTGCCATACTGGCTTAGAGCATTGGTCCCGCTAATTGACCATCCCTTGGAAAGTCATTGGCGGTGTAAGGGTGTATGTGAGAGCACCTATTGGCACAGTATGAACTTTTTTTAAACCTTTCGTCAGTCAGTAAAAAGAAGGGTGAGTAAATTGGATTGAGTAAAACCACCACGTATTGCTGTAAATACCATTGAAGTACTCAGCAAATAAACACCTTGGCCTACTTTTGCAGTCTTTACTCGTGCAAGACTCAAGAGGTCAGATTTTCAAGAGAACTGAGCTCCCATTTTGGCAACTAAAGAAGGGCCAGCTTTTCAAAAGCACTCAGCATCCAGCCACTCCCACTGAGAGTCATGTGGCCACATTTTCAGCACAGCTCAGCGCCCAGCCCACTGAGCTTTTGAAAACCTGGTAACTATTGTCTTCAAGAGGTTTCCTTAGGTAGTGACAGAATGAAGAGTGCAGGGTTGAGTCCTTTCTGAAATTAAACAAAGATTTTTAGCTGTTAAGAAACTAGAGTATAGATCAGTGTCCCCTCTTAAATATTACCCATAATAATCTTGCTTGCACAGGTGCAGTATCGGATTTCTTAAATATTTCCCCATTTATGTCACACGCAAAATATATTTAGTAACTGGCACAAACCAGAATTCCAAGTCCAGATACCCTCCAGCTTCATTTTGGTTCAGATGCTGGATCCGTATTGAGATCTGGACTGCAGTTTGGGGTTCATGTAAAAATCAGAATTCCCAAATTCTAACCTTGGAGTTGAGCTGGCCCAGTGGCATCCAGTCACTAAAAATGTATAATACTTCTTGCAAAGAGCTGTATAAGCATTATTTTTCTTTGCCCTGCTGCCTTACATACAGTCATAGAATCATAGAATATCAGGGTTGGAAGGGACCTCAGGAGGTCATCTAGTCCAACCCCCTGCTCAAAGCAGGACCAATTCCCAACTAAATCATCCCAGCCAGGGCTTTGTCAAGCCGGGCCTTAAAAACCTCCAAGGAAGGAGACTCCACCACCTCCCTAGGTAACGCATTCCAGTGCTTCACCACCCTCCTAGTGAAATAGTGTTTCCTAATATCCAACCTAGACCTCCCCCACTGCAACTTGAGACCATTGCTCCTTGTTCTGTCATCTGCCACCATTGAGAACAGCCGAGTTCCATCCTCTTTGGAACCCCCCTTCAGGTAGTTGTAGGCTGCTATCAAATCCCCCCTCATTCTTCTCTTCTGGAGACTAAACAATCCCAGTTCCCTCAGCCTCTCCTCATAAGTCATGCACTCCAGACCCCTAATCATTTTTGTTGCCCTCCGCTGGACTCTTTCCAATTTTTCCACATCCTTCTTGTAGTGTGGGGCACAAAACTGGACATAGTACTCCAGATGAGGCCTCACCAATGTCGAATAAAGGGGAATGATCACGTCCCTCGATCTGCTGGCAATGCCCTTACTTATACAGCCCCAAATGCCGTTAGCCTTCTTGGCAACAAGAGCCCACTGTTGACTCATATCCAGCTTCTCGTCCACTGTGACCCCTAGGTCCTTTTCTGCAGAACTGCTACCTAGCCATTCGGTCCCTAGTCTGTAGCTGTGCATGGGATTCTTCCATCCTAAGTGCAGGACTCTGCACTTGTCCTTGTTGAACCTCATCAGGTTTCTTTTGGCCCAATCCTCTAATTTGTCTAGGTCCCTCTGTATCTGATCCCTACCCTCTAGCGTATCTACCACGCCTCCTAGTTTAGTGTCATCGGCAAACTTGCTGAGAGTGCAGTCCACTCCATCCTCCAGATCATTAATAAAGATATTAAACAAAACCGGCCCCAGGACCGACCCTTGGGGCACTGCGCTTGAAACCGGCTGCCAACTAGACGTGGAGCCATTGATCACTACCCGTTGAGCCCGACGATCTAGCCAGCTTTCTATCCACCTTACAGTCCATTCATCCAGCCCATACTTCTTTAACTTGGCAGCAAGAATACTGTGGGAGACCGTATCAAAAGCTTTGCTAAAGTCAAGGAATAACACATCCACTGCTTTCCCCTCATCCACAGAGCCAGTTATCTCATCATAGAAGGCAATTAGGTTAGTCAGGCACGACTTCCCCTTGGTGAATCCATGCTGACTGTTCCTGATCACTTTCCTCTCCTCTAAGTTTTTCATAATTGATTCCTTGAGGACCTGCTCCATGATTTTTCCAGGGACTGAGGTAAGGCTGACTGGCCTGTAGTTCCCCGGATCCTCCTTCTTCCCTTTTTTAAAGATGGGCACTACATTAGCCTTTTTCCAGTCATCCGGGACCTCCCCCGATCGCCATGAGTTTTCAAAAATAATGGCTAATGGCTCTGCAATCTCATCCGCCAACTCCTTTAACACCCTCGGATGCAGCGCATCTGGCCCCATGGACTTGTGCACGTCCAGTTTTTCTAAATAGTCCCGAACCACTTCTTTCTCCACAGAGGGCTGGTCACCTTCTCCCCATATTGTGCTGCCCAGTGCAGCAGTCTGGGAGCTGACCTTGTTTGTGAAGACAGAGGCAAAAAAATCATTGAGTACATTAGCTTTTTCCACATCCTCAGTCACTAGGTTGCCTCCCTCATTCAGTAAGGGTCCCACACTTTCCTTGACTTTCTTCTTGTTGCTAACATACCTGAAGAAACCCTTCTTGTTACTCTTAACATCTCTTGCTAGCTGCAACTCCAAGTGTTATTTGGCCTTCCTGATTTCACTCCTGCATGCCTGAGCAATATTTTTATACTCCTCCCTGGTCATTTGTCCAATCTTCCACTTCTTTTAAGCTTCTTTTTTGCGTTTAAGATCAGCAAGGATTTCACTGTTTAGCCAAGCTGGTCGCCTGCCATATTTACTATTCTTTCTACACATCGGGATGGTTTATTCCTGCAACCGCAATAAGGATTCTTTAAAATACAGCCAGCTCTCCTGGACCCCTTTGCCCTTCATGTTATTCTCCCAGGGGATCCTGCCCATCTGTTCCCTGAGGGAGTCAAAGTCTGCTTTTCTGAAGTCCAGGGTCCGTATTCTGCTGCTCTCCTTTCTTCCTTGTGTCAGGATCCTGAACTCGACCATCTCATGGTCACTGCCTCCCAGGTTCCCATCCACTTTTGCTTCCCCTACTAATTCTTCCCTGTTTGTGAGCAGCAGGTCAAGAAAAGCTCTGCCCCTAGTTGGTTCCTCCAGCACTTGCACCAGGAAATTGTCCCCTACACTTTCCAAAAACTTCCTGGATTGTCTGTGCACCGCTGTATTGCTCTCCCAGCAGATATCAGGGTGATTAAAGTCTCCCATGAGAACCAGGGCCTGCGATCTAGCAACTTCTGCTAGTTGCCAGAAGAAAGCCTCGTCCACCTCATCCCCCTGGTCTGGTGGTCTATAGCAGACTCCGACCACGACATCACCCTTGTTGCTCACACTTCTCAACTTTATCCAGAGACACTCAGGTTTTTCTGCAGTTTCATACCGGAGCTCTGAGCAGTCATAGTTCTCTCTTACATACAACGCAACTCCCCCACCTTTTCTGCCCTGCCTGTCCTTCCTGAACAGTTTATATCCATCCATGATAGTACTCCAGTCATGTGAGTTATCCCACCAAGTCTCTGTTATTCCAATCGCATCATAGTTCCCTGACTGTGCCAGGACTTCCAGTTCTCCCTGCTTGTTTCCCAGGCTTCTTGCATTTGTGTATAGGCACTTAAGATAACTCATTGATCGTCCCTCTTTCTCAGTATGAGACAGGAGTCCTCCCCTCTTGCACTCTCCTGCTTGTGCTTCCTCCCAGGATCCCATTTCCCCACTTACCTCAGGGCTTTGGTCTCCTTCCCCCCGTGAACCTAGTTTAAAGCCCTCCTCACTAGGTTAGCCAGCCTGCTGGCGAAGATGCTCTTCCCTCTCTTCGTTAGGTGGAGCCCGTCCCTGCCCAGCACTCCTCCTTCTTGGAACACCATCCCATGGTCGAAGAATCCAAAGCCTTCTCTCGGACACCACCTGCATAGCCATTCGTTGACTTCCACGATTCGACGGTCTCTACCCAGGCCTTTTCCTTGCACAGGGAGGATGGACGAGAACACCACTTGCTCCTCAAACTCCTTTATCCTTCTTCCCAGAGCCACGTAGTCTGCAGTGATCCGCTCAAGGTCATTCTTGGCAGTATCATTGGTGCCCACGTGGAGAAGCAGGAAGGGGTAGCGATCCGAGGGCTTGATGAGTCTCGGCAGTCTCTCCGTCACATCGTGTATCCTAGCTCCTGGCAAGCAGCAGACCTCTCGGTTTTCCCGGTCGGGGCAGCAGATAGATGACTCAGTCCCCCTGAGGAGGGAGTCCGACCACCACCACCCTCCTCCTCCTCTTGGGAGTGGTGGTCGTGGAACCCCCATCCCTAGGACAGTGCATCTTTTGCCTTCCAATCGGTGGAGTCTCCTTCTGCTCCCTTCCCTCAGATGGGTCATCTACTCCACTCTCTGCATTAGTACCTGTAGAGAGAACATGGAAATGATTGCTCACCTGTATCTTCATTGCTGGTACATGGAAGCTCCTCTTTCTCCTTCTGGCGGTCACATGCTGCCAAACTTCACCATCCTTCTGTCCCTGCTGCGCCTGCTCTGAATCTTCAGAACATTGTGGCCGTAGAAGCATCTCCTGACGTCTGTCCAGGAAATCTTCATTTTCCCTTATGCAACGCAGAGTCGATACTCGTTTCTCCAGACCTCGAACCTCCTCTTCCAATATGGAGACCAGCTTGCACTTTGTACAGACAAAGTCGCTTCTGTCCTGTGGAAGAAAGACAAACATGGCACAACCTGTGCAGGTTACAACAGCTGATCGCTCACCTTCCATATCACCTTCCTCTTAAGAGCTTCCTCAGCTGTTGCAAGAACTACTCAGAGAAATCTGCAGATGAAAGCCTCAGTGAGCTCTCCCCAGGCAAACTCCCTCTGTTAGCCTCTGCTGTTTGCCGTTCAGCTGGTTCGCTGCTGACTGCCCTTATATACCAGTCTGGTTGCTACTGCTTATTCACGTGGCCTAACTCTATAGCTCATAGCTGGAAGCATTTTAACTGACACACAATTTACCTCCCCAAAAGTATAAAATCAGTCTTTCCCCCTTTCAGATAACAATAGTATGATCTCTCTTCCGCCCCTCCCCCCCCCATCTTTACAGAGTTATACAAGTGACTGGTACAATGCCTGCTAAAGCATTGTACAGTTGCTTTCTACAATTGTATATGTGGCAAGGTAGTGAAGGGAGTGACTTTGTGGAGAAAGGCTAAGAGAGTATTTATAGTATGTGGCTCACTGAGTCATCATCATACTTCTTGCTCTTCTGACCTCAGGCAGAAATACCCTATTAAATGAGAAGCTGAAAACAACCCATCTTAAAAGATCAGAAGTGACAGTAGCTGTTCAGTTACTGGGTTTTCGTATACATTCATCCCAACTAGACCCTATGAACCCTAAATGTTTCAGGCCAAGCCATCCTTTTCCATGTGCTCTTTTAATGACTCCAGCATGTGATCCATACTGCATTTCTGATGTAATAAATTTATTCCTGCTCAGGAAATTAAAAGATGAAGGTAATGAATCTAAGGCCTGGTCTACACTAGGAGTTTATGTCGAATTTAGCACCGTTACATCGAATTAACTCTGCACCCGTCCACACCACGAAGCTATTTAGTTTGACATAGAGGTCTCTTAAATTCGACTTCTGTACTCCTCCCCAACGAGGGGAGTAGCGCTAAATTCGACATGGCCATGTCGAATTAGGCTAGGTGTGGATGGAAATCGACGGTAATAGCTCCGGGAGCTATCCCACAGTGCACCACTCTGTTGACGCTCTGGACAGCAGTCCGAGCTCGGATGCTCTGACCAGCCACACAGGAAAAGCCCCGGGAAAATTTGAATTCCTTTTCCTGTCTGGGCAGTTTGAATCTCATTTCCTGTTTGGACAGCGTGGCGAGCTCAGCAGTACTGGCAACGATGCAGAGCTCTCCAGCAGAGATGGCCATGCAATCTCAGAATAGAAAGAGGGCCCCAGCATGGACTGATCGGGAAGTCTTGGATCTGATCGCTGTGTGGGGCGATGAGTCCGTGCTTTCCGAGCTGCGCTCCAAAAGACGGAATGCAAAGATCTACGAGAAGATCTCTAAAGCCATGGCAGAAAGAGGATACAGCCGGGATGCAACGCAGTGCTGCGTGAAAATCAAGGAGCTGAGACAAGGCTACCAGAAGACCAAAGAGGCAAACGGACGCTCCGGATCCCAGCCCCACACATCCCGTTTCTACGAGGCACTGCATTCCATCCTAGGTGCGGCCGCCACCACTACCCCACCACTGACCGTGGACTGAGGATGGGATATTGTCGACGGCCGGTTCCTTGGAGATGTTAGCGGACGGGGAAGATGAGGAAGGAGATGAGGAGGACGAGGCAGTCGACAGCGCTTACAACGCTGATTTCCCCGACAGCCAGGATCTCTTCATCACCCTTACAGAGATCCCCTACCAACCGTCCCCAGGCGTTAACCCGGACACAGAATCAGGGGAAGGATCAGTCAGTAAGTGTTTTAAACATGTACACATTTATTTTTAACAGAACAGGAATATTAACAATGGGTTTTTCATGATTAGTTTGCTCTAGACGCTTCACGTTTCAGTCCTTGGCAGTGCAACTACTGAAAAAAAATCTAACAATGTCCGGTTTAGCATGATTGTTTTGCCCTAGGCGCTCTACTGTTTAGTCCCTGCCAGTGCAGCTACAGTAAAATCCGGTCTATATGTCCGGGGATAGAGCAGAAATCCTCCTGGGACATCTCCACGAAGCTCTCCTGGAGGTAATTGGAAAGCCTTTGCATCAGGTTCCTGGGGAGAGCGGCCTTATTGGGTCCTCCGTGGTACGAAACGTTTCCGCGCCAGGAGACAAGCAAGTACTCCGGGATCATTGCCTTGCAGAGCATGGCGGCATACGGCCCTGGTCTTTGCATGCTTTCCCGAAGCATCCTTTCTTTCTCCGTCTCTGAAATCCTCATCAGAGTGATGTCGCTCATGGTGACCTGCTTTGAATTAGGTAGGGGAATGTTAGTATTGGGACTGCTTGCCTGTTCCTTTACAGAACTGTAACCGGCGGTTTACAGCCACGCGGTGGAGGCGGGAGAGGGGCAGCATACAGGGATCTTTCCCTGGGACAGCCGCGAGGGGGTGGGACAGGGGCAGAGTTCATGCTTGCCGGATTGCTGGCAGCAGGGACTGGCATTGCTTTCAATGTGAAAGGAGGCCAGTGCAACTATTAAAGTTTTAAGCACCCACAAGTCTACGGCTTACCATGTCGGCCTGCTACACAAATTCCGCTGTCCTGCCCCGCTTCTCTGATCTGCGCTGCAAGACCCCAGGCACTGAATGCGAAGGCCGAAAATTCGACCTTGTCCTGAGTGCGCATGTGATAGGTGCTGTGCATGGTCTTGTTCACAGAGAAAGACTATGTTCACAACTAAATTTATCTTTCTGAGGAATTCACTCCCTTTTTCCCATCCCACAGCTGCGACTGTCTCCCGACCTAGCCTGGCATCACACTCCCAGAGGCTAGCGCAGATTAGGCGTAGGAAGAAGAGGACACGGGAGGACATGTTCTCGGAACTTATGGGTTGCTCCTGAGCCCAGGCAGCCCAGCAGACACAGTGGAGGGAGAACTTGTCCCAAATGCACCGATCACACATGGAACGGGAGGAGAGGTGGCGGCAGGAAGACCAGCAGGCGACTCAAACGCTGCTTGGACTAATGAGGGAGCAAACGGACACGCTCCGGCGCCTTGTGGATGTTCTGCAGGACCGGAGGCAGGAGGACAGAGCCCCGCTGCAGTCTCTCTCTAACCGCCCTCCCCCGCCACAAAGTCCCATACCCCCCTCACCCAAAGTCCCAAGAAGGAGGGGCGGCAGAGTCCGTGAAAACTCTCACTCCACCCCTGCAGACTGCTCAAGTACCAGAAGGCTCTCATTCCCCAAAATTTGATAAGTCCTTTCCTTCCTGCCTCACCCAAGCCCCCGTCCCAGTTTCATCCCCCAGTTTCATGTGTAGTTGCTAATAAAAAATACGTTTCTGTTAATTACTGTTTCCATCATGTTCTTTTAGAGGAGAGTCTGTCTGAAGGGGGGGAAGGGGGTTGGTAATTGGACAGGACAGTCACCTTTACCAGGGTACAGAGGTGGGGGCAGGTTCAGCAGCAGGGCACACACACATTGCAGTCACTAGTTACCCTGGTCAGTCTGGGAGGTGGTTTTCATGTTCTGTGTGTGTGGGGGGGGCTATGTGACTTTGTGGCGGGGGAGGGCGGTTAGAGATCTTATGCAGCGGTCCTTATCCTGGATCACAGAGCCACGCAGCAGGGGATCTGTAACCGTCCTCCCCCTGCCACAAAGTCACATAGCCCCCACACACAGAGTCCCGAACAGGAGGGGTGGCAGGCTCCGTTGAAACAACCAGTCCACCAGTGCGGAGCCTGTCATTCCTGGAGTTTAGAAGCGTCCTTTGCATCACTACACTACACCCGCTCCCCACTACAGTCTGTGTCCCAGGTTCAACACTTTACCGAGAAAACAGTAATAAAGAAAATGGTGTTCATTAACAAAATTCAAGTGATTTTATTTTTAAACGTGTGTTGGAAGGGGGGGAACGGGGTGAACGGGGTATGTAACTGGAGAGGATAGTGAACAGTAACTGGGTAAAGAAACGGGGGCAGGTTCAGCTTCTCTGTAAACAAACTTAATAGTCACAGGTTACCCTGCTCACTCAGGAACCTAGCTTTCAAAGCCTCCCCGATGCACAGCGCGTCCCGCTGGGCTCTTCTAATCGCCCGGCTGTCTGGCTGGGCGTAATCAGCAGCCAGGCTATTTGCTTCAACCTCCCACCCCACCATAAAGGTCTCCCCCTTGCTCTCACACCGATTGTGGAGCACACAGCAAGCTGCAATAACAATGGGGATATTGGTTTCGCTGAGATCACAGCGAGTCAGTAAGGTTCTCCATCTCCCCTGGAGATGTCCAAAAGCACACTCCACCACCATTCTGCACTTGCTCAGCCGGTAGTTGAAGAGTTCTTTTTCAGTGTCCAGGGCGCCAGTATAGGGCTTCATGAGCCAGGGCATTAGCGGGTAGGCTGGGTCCCCGAGGAGGACTATAGGCATCTCCACATCCCCAACTGTTATTTTGTGGTCCGGGAAGTAAATACCTTCCTGCAGCCGTCTAAACAGACCAGAGTTCCTGAAAACACGAGCGTCATGAACCTTGCCCGGCCATCTGATATTGATGTTTGTAAAATGTCCCCTATGGTCCACCAGTGCTTGCAGCACCATTGAAAAGTAGCCCTTTCGGTTAATGTACTGGCTGGCCTGGTGGTCCGGTCCCAGGATAGGGATGTGAGTTCCATCTATAGCCCCACTGCAGTTTGGGAATCCCATCGCGGCAAAGCCATCTGTGATGACCTGCACGTTTCCCAGGGTCACTACCTTTGAGAGCAGTAGCTCAACGATTGCGTTGGCTACTTGCATGACAACAACCCCCACGGTAGATTTGCCCACGCCAAAGTGGTTCGCGACTGACTGGTAGCTGTCCGGCGTTGCAAGCTTCCAGAGGGCTATGGCCACTCGCTTCTGGACACTCAGGGCTGCTCGCATCCGGGTGTCATTGCGCTTCAGGGCAGGGGACAGCAACTCACAAAGTTCCATGAAAGTCCCCTTCCGCATACGAAAGTTTCGCAGCCACTGTGATTCATCCCAGACCTGCAGCACTATGCGGTCCCACCAGTCCGTGCTTGTTTCCCGGGCCCAGAATCGCCGTTCCACAACATCCACATGACTCATTGCCACCATGATGTCCTCGGTGCGGGGTCCCGTGCTTTGTGACAGGTCTGTGCCACTCTCAGACTTCAGGTCCTCACCGCGCTGCCGTAGCCTCCTCGCCCGATTTCTCAGCATCTGCCTCTGGGAAAGGTGGATGATAAGCTGCGAGGTGTTGACAACGGCCACAACTGCAGTGATGGTCGCAGCGGCCTCCATGCTCGCAGTGCTGTGGCGTCCGTGCTGTCACTGACCAGAAAAGTGCACGAACTGATTTCCCGCCGGCGCTTTCAGGGAGGAAGGGAGGGAGTGACGGTTGGATGACGACAGTTACCCAAAACCACCCTCGACACATTTTTTTCCCCAGAAGGCATTGGGGGCTCAACCCAGAATTCCAATGGGCAGCGGGGACTGCGGGAACTGTGGGATAGCTGCCCACAGTGCACCGCTTCCAATGTCGACGCTTGCCCCGTTAGTGTGGGCTCACAAAGTCGAATTACTGTCCTTAGTGTGGACACACACACGTTCGACTTTGTAATATCGATTCCACATATTCGATTTAAGTAAAATCGAACTACTCTCGTAGTGTAGACATACCCTAAGTTCAGGTCTATACTACTGCTTAAGTCAATCTAACTTACCTTACTCAGGGGTGTGAAAAAGCCCCTTGGTCCCCCCAGCAACACATGTTTTACGCTGTCTAGACTGGCGCTATGTCAGCGGGAGATCTCTCCCGCCAACATATCTTCCACTTCTCCCAGAGGTGGAGTAATTATCCCAGAGGTGGAGTAATTATCCCAACGGGAGACGCTCTTCTGTTGGCATAGCGCGTCTTCACCAGATGCCCTGAAGCTATGTCAACGTAGCACTGTAGTGTAGACTTGCCCAAAGGGACCAATAGCCTGGTATACTTAAAGCATGAGCAAGTTTCCAATACATCTTTGCCAATACAGCTCAGTGCTAACCTACAATCCCACTGCTATTCTAGTCCAAGGCCTTTGTGGACTACAGTATGGCTGATAATCATACCAGCTTACATCTGGGTTTTGGAATATGTATAGATCACTACATTCATTTTTGCTTGTTATCCAAAAAAGATTTAGAGTCAGACCTCCAGAAGTGAAAGGTTAGTGCGCTATCATATGGCACCATGCACTACAAGCCAATATAGGACATTATGAAAAATAAAAAATAAAAAAAAAACCACCACACACACACACAAAACCAACCACACTCCATAATTTAGTGTGCAATACAACTTCTGTCTCCAGCAAATGCCTGGAATGGATTTAGCAGATGTTAGAGATGGAAAGGACTCACCTATCTTCATTTGCCACCTATAAGTGGACATCGGAGTTCAGAAAGGGAAGAATAAGTTACCTTGTTTTGTTTTTTCCTTTTAGAGTTTTAACTAGTAGGGTCATCTGCTCAGTTGATGATTGGCATGGGGGGAAAAAGGGTAAGTGAGACAGGATCCATAGACATCTTTTCTGGTAGAGTGTATAGCCTAACGTGTATCATTGAATGTTCATACTGCTTTAGAACTTTGACTCGCTTGGTGTGGGATAAATGGGAATGTGTTTCAGAATATTTCTTACTTCACAAGACTAATCGCAGCATTGACAGAAATATTTTTGTTGAAGTGAACAGGAGATGATACTTTTCTAATAGTGTACAGTGATTGATTTCCTAATAGGCTATTTGGAAATAAACACTCACCTTACACATGAGAAATGCGCTACTTATGGGAAATAGGTGTAAATTAAGAACACACAGTCCTGTTTTTACTGCTGTTTGTGTTAGATTGGCCAACTTTCCTCCCTGCCCAGGGAATGACCCAGGTTGCACAGTAACAGATAATTGCAGTGTATGTTACATCTCATGACACTGCATAGTGTCAATAAGTGTAACCTGGTACAAAGTGAAGTATGTTTCCATTTTTCAAACTAGTTGTCAAGCTTTTAATAAGCAACCTATCGATATTTGGAGATTGCAGTAATAAAAACTGCCATTCTTGGCCTTTCCTGAATTAAAGATGGTTAACCAGCAAATATCTAGTGTTGACCTTCATCAGAATGGCAGAATTCTCCCCCATGAAGTAGAAGTCAAAATTTCAGCTGAATGTGCCACTGTTTCTTTTTCTAAAATTTTTCCCAGACAATAGCCTTTGACTTAGCTCCAAGCAAATGAGTCCATCATCCTTCCAGAATGCAGAGTGACTGGGGCTGTCAGTGTTAAGTATGGAAAATAGATAGATAGATAGATTTTCACTGGTCAGCTGGGAACCAGAGACACTGTAGGTCAGAGTTTTAGAGGTATGTAGGCACCTAAGGATGCAAATAGGCACCTACAGGGATTTTCAAAAGTGCCTTTTTCCTAGCCCGACAGAAAATACTGCTGTATTCAAAATGCATTGAATAGAGACTTACGCCCCACTGGTTGGGGTTGCACTGAAAGATTTCATGTGTGCCATGTTAGCTTTCCAGACTACTCCAGGTAAATAGAACAACTATGAAAAAAACAATTGCTTATTGGGTCTTTAGTCTCATCATTTTCCTTCTCACATTGAGGGCCCTGCAGCAAAATGGTTCATATGTCTGTAAATCTTGTTTGCTAGAATATATAGGAGTGCATATTTGGAATGGTCCCAGCCTCACACTGGAAATTCTATCCGGCCACACACACTGTAGCCACCCTGCACTCCACACCACAGGATGCCTCATGGCATAAAACCATGATTTTCTTCAAACAGCTTCATGCTATAATATTGTACTGGTTATACTGACCTAGTCAATAGGATTTATCATAGATCAAAGCTGATACATGTTTATTATCCTTCCACAAAATTATACTTCAGAAAATAATCTCCTGTGGGGAGGGGCAGCCAACTTATCCCCATTCTCTGCAGCAGCGTGACTGGAAATACTCCAGCTCCCTATGCTGATGTTGTCACTTGACAGACACTTTAACTCCATTGGGTAGCTAACAGATGGGAAAGTGCAATATGGAGTTGCACTGTGGGGCATCTCAGCCCAAGCACATTTAACAGCACAGTCAAATAGCAGCAGCAACAGGGAATGTTTCAAGTCTTATGGTTGCATAAAATGACAAACCTACAGGCCAGTTAGTGGAGTAGGAGTGGAATAAATGGTAGGGCCCCTTACAGTGCAAGAGGGGGGGGGGGGGGGAGAAGAGGCCAGAAGGCAGGCCTACCCCCAAAGACAGCAAAAGCTGGGAAGGAGAGAGAAAGCACATGTGTGCATGCCAGGGCCGGGCTAGTTCAAGGAGGGGGAACTTTTGAGTGGGGAATCTCCATCAAAATATAACACAAGGCCAAAGGAAGCTCACCGGGCCTGGGGGGGTGGGGAGAGAGGAGGAGATTACTCAGAAGTTGTGAAACATTTGCAGAAGTTAATTAACAGTCAAAACTTCCTGAACCTTAGGGAAGCACATGAAGGTTTGCTGAAAGCCTGTGTTTACTCACAGCAGCACAATGAAATAAAAGTATGGAGGCTCCCAGAAAGTTACCTTACCAGTAACTTTTGTCTTCTCTTTATTTGTGTTTACCCCTCTGAGAGGCTGTTTCGTTACAGATTTTATTGCTCTTTGTCCCTTTCATCTTGGTAATCTTTTGGGTTTCTATTATTATATTTGTCATTTGGGAGGAGGTGATGATGTGTATAAACCTATTTTCACATTCAGCTGGGCATGTAAATAGTCTTGGCTACCAAACTTTACCACAGCGTGGATATTTTGTTGAGAGGCAAATGTATGTCTGACTGGTGAGGAGATTCAGTGGGAAGAAATAGGAATCAAAGCTGAACAAAAGCTTAACAAGAAGAGGCAAAAAATGAAGGTCAGTTGGAATTATGCCTAGGGACATGAAAATAGAGATTAGGAAAGAAAACCAACAGATAAGTTTTAAAGCAATGTCTGGTGACTGACTGCACTGAGCTGAGAAAAATTAGAGAGGCAGAACCCATAGTTCAGGAGGATAATACCAGTAAAGCCAAGCCAGGTTATTTACAAGTAATTCTAGATAAAGTGACCCATGAGCTTTTATAGACGGCTGCAGACAGTGTTGGAAAGCAGCCATCAGGAATGGAAAGGTCATACTTTAATTTATTCTGATCATGCATCATAAAAGGTACTGGGCCCATTCTTGAACTTTAAAATTAGGCCCTAGTGGGTCCCACTAGTTCTAATGCTAAGTGGTGTAGCCAAAGAAGAGGCCAGCATTCATAGTAAGGCAGAACAAAGGTTATGATAGATTAAAAAATGATATCCAAAACAAGTATATTTTTGGGATTAGGAATGGTAGAGAGAGCCCAAGGAAGTAGCAGAGAGGTTCCTTTAGAGTAACTGAGTCTTTTGAGATGCATTTGTCCACATGGATCCCAATGCAGGTGTGCATCCTCACATGAGGTTGGACTCTTTTTGCCAGTTGTGTCCATTGGGGTAGTGCATGTGTCCTGTATACCCTCATAACCCCCTCCTGTTGGTGTAAGGGGCACAGCAGCTCCCAGTGACTGCTCATTGCCTTCAATAATACAGACATCCAGGTAAGGACTCTGCGTCAGTGGGAAGGAGGGCAGTCACTGGAACTGTGTGGACAAAAGCATCTTGAAGAAGTCCAGTTACTTTAAGTAACCTCTTCAAGTATTTGTCCACATGAACGCCACTCTAGCTGAGTGACCAGCAGTTGCCTTATAAGGAGGTCGGGGATAGGAGTCCAATCTAAACAACAAACATAGGGTACAGATGTGTCAAATTGGGCATTTCATCTAGAAGCTGTGATGGAGTAAGGATTGGTAAGTGTATGAACAGAAGTTCAAATCTCAGAAATAGGGGCACCCCTAAAACAAAGTACAGGTGTTGCCTGAGCCCTAATAGAGTATGCCATAACTTGGGAGGGGAGAGTTAGCTGGTTCAATATATATAAGAGACCTTAATACAATCCAAAAGCCACTTCAAGAGCCTCTGGGAGGAAACACCCCATCCCTTGGATTTATTACCAACAACAAGCAGCTGATTTTGAAATGGCTTTGTTCTAGAAGGGCAAAAGGATAGAGCTTTAAGAGCATCAAAGATATGAAGCTTTGTCTCCACAGGAGAGTCACAGGGTTTGGGAAGGACTTATACTAAGATAAATTTATGTAAATGAAAATCCTAAAACAATTTTCAGTACAAATTTAGCATGTGGCCTTAGGTAACTCTGTCTTTAGGAAATACATCACATAGGGGCCCACCATCAAAGCCTGTATTTCACTCTCTGCAAGAGGAAGTGATAGCCATTACAATGCCATTTTTATAGAGTTTACATAACGAACATGAGTTTCAAAAGGAGGGTCCATTAAGGAAAGCAGCACCACATTCAAATCACAGAGGAAAAGGCTTTTTAACTAGTGGAACTATATGAGCCAGCCATTTTAGCAGTTTGGCTACAACGAGGTGTGGGGGAAATAAACATGAATGATCCTCAACCTGTGAATAATACACACAGAGATAAGGGGCAAATGAACTCCAAGTGAGAATCCTGAGCATCTGAGAACATAACTAGGACCAAGATAACTGAAATAAAAGACTCCCAGGGTAGAATGTGCCTCTGAATGGACCACAGTAAAATGTGCTTCTATTTAGGTTTATATGGCAATCCAGTTACCATGGGGCAGGGGGAGGCACTTGGTCATTAACCCAGGGCTGCCTTCTACCTACAGGCAGACTCCTTGTCAGGCTGCAGCAGCTCTCACCCCAGCCTTGGAGCAGAGGTGGTCCAGCTTGAGGTGGGGGGGAAAGGGGGAAACAACCCAGTGAGTGACAGGGGGAGGGTAGAGCAGCGAGCTATGGGGGCAAGGCCTTGGCAGGAAAGAGGTGGAAAAGGGGCGGGGCCTCAGGGGTCCAGTTGCCAGCAATAGAAAGGTGGCAACCCTACTTCTTGCTGCAGGTATCTGAAAGGAAATGTCTAATGCAGGGGTCGGCAACCTTTCAGAAGTGGTGTGCCGAGTCATCATTTATTCACTCTAATTTAATGTTTCGAGTGCCAGTAATACATTTTAACGTTTTTAGACAGTCTCTTTCTATAAGTCTATAATATATATCTAAACTATTGTTATATGTAAAGTAAATAAGGTTTTAAAAATGTTTAAGAAGCTTCATTTAAAATTAAATTAAAATGCAGAGCCCCATGGACCGGTGGCCAGGACCCGGGCAGTGTGAGTGCCACTGAAAATCAGCTTGCGTGCCGCCTTCGACGCATGTGCCATAGGTTGCCTACCCCTGGTCTAATGAAATACATAGCCCCCACCTTGCAGAGAATGTTAACTTAACATGACAAAATCTGTCAGAAGGGCTTAAACAGTTTTTTTCCATCCCATAATTGTCTTATTGCTCTTAAAGGGAAACATGCATTTGTTTAAGTGCAGTATAAGTTTCCAATATATACCACAACTTGTTTGCCAAAGTGCTTGACTTTTTTCTCCCTTTCTTTCTACCCATCACAGGAATTTATGAATGAAATACTCACGCTGAAATTTCAAGCTGGCTATTTTGACATGCTGATGATAGTGTGATTAAGGGATGCTTTGCTCCACCCTGCTGGTGTGTTGACTATAGTGAATTTTTGGCTGTGGCTTAATAGTGTAATGTACAGTTAATTAAAATTACTGTATTATTTCTTCACATTTGGGTCTCCATTTATTGGCTATTTTCCTGTGATGTGTTAATTCATCTGGATAATTTAGCCTTTAGTGACTTTAAAAAACAACCCACACCAATTCAGTGATTTACAGTTGTGCTTTGGGTATAACTTCTCATTTCTGCATTGGCTGAACATTTATGCTATTATGGAAATTCACTGATTCTTATAAGAAGTCTATAAAAAAAGGGGGGGGGGGAAGATTGGTTCCATAGAGAGAGCCAATAGGAAATGTTCCTACTGGGCTGTTTGGGCAGCTACCCTATAGGGACCTTTCCCTGCTGCCATTGAAGTCGGGGGAGTTATCCAGCTGCTAGCCACTTCAGATTTTTGCAGTGCACTACTAACAAAGCAAAAGGGAAAGATTCTCAGCCAACAAACTGGCATAGCTTCAGTGGAAATATGATGAAGTGAGAATCTGGGCTTAGATTTTATCTTAAATTAGATTATGGGTACACACAAACAAATTTCAATCTGAATGCACGCATTTAGGTTAGATGTGTGGAGGGAAGGCAGCAGGGAGCAGCTTTATAGACATGATGTGCCTGATTTTCAATGGTAATCAGCACCTGCTGCCTCACCCACTTTAGATGACCTTGTGGGTGTGCAGCACATCTGAAAAAAAATCAGGCCTATATATCCCAGGAGACCCTCTGTACAGTAACATTAAATGAGTGCAAATTTTTTTTTTAAGTCTATTAGTGCTAGCTCCTGTTCTTTAACATGCTTACGATTGATTTCTTGCCATACGTTTCCTGATATTGACAATACCACTGCCGTGGAAGGTTCCCCAGCTATATACAGTGCCCTCTTATGCCAAAGATCGAAAAAGCGAACAATTACTGTCCGGACTGCTCATCTCTTACTATCCCTCCCCTGCCAGGCTATGTGCTGCAAGATCCCACATTGCAGCTTCATAAGACAGCGGCACAGTTATACAGCACCAAAGGATGCCACTGTGGTGTGACCTTTCCTTTCCATGCAACCCACCCAATCTGATTCATGCTGATTTCTTGCTATTTTATTCTACTGCAACCCCCCAGTGTAAAAGGAAAGTATTTGCCACCTCAGCCTCTTGTGAAATAAACACCAAAATATAGAGCTGTTACCACCTATTGTGTAAATCATTCAGATTTTTTTTAAATATTGCAAATACCTCATCACCTGAAGGATTGAAACAGAGATATGCACAGGTACAATAAGTAACTACGCAGGTCAAGAAACTGGTGTCTGACAGAACTATTGGGATCCATTGAGTATTTACAGAGCATGGCCTAACTGGATAGTTATAGTTACACTTGGAGGAGAAAGATACTCCCACTGCTGCTGTCCAAACCAGTGCCTCGTGTCAATCCATTGTAGCTGGGTTTGAGCGTGACAACCCTATCTTGAGTTGAGCTTATGAATGAGAAGTTGCAGGGATGTGGGGTTGTGTATGGTTGGACTTTTAGGCAGCGAGGTTGTTACTGAAGAGATTTTTAGGAAGAGGAGCATGGGTGTGGATAGGAGGTGAAAGGTGGTACCATGGAAAAGAGAAGGAGTTAGTCAAGAGGGGACAATTATTGGGGTTTAGGCCAAAGAGAAGGAAGAGATTCAAAGAGTGAGGAAAGGACAGAATATAGCAGAAGAAAGGAGAATTGGAAGGAGAAGGAAAGAGGGAAAACAACAAACATTGAGGGTGGAATTCACAAGGGGGACTGCAGTGCCTAACTGCTCAGCACCATGGTGGAATTCATAAGCCTGAGTTAGGCACCCTGTCTCCCTACATAATGCATGGGGAGACTTAGGTGCCAAGGAATGGGATTTACAAGTGCCAGTGATTTGACCCAAGAACTGCCTAAGCTAGCTAACAAGAAATGTTGAAGAGAGAAGCATGGCCTAAGCCCCTTTGAAGTTATGGAATTTGCACCAAGTCTGAGTTTGTACCCCCGCTCCTTGGGGGGGGGGGGGAATACATGGACTGTACCTCTTTGTGCTTTTGTATATATGTTTAGTTTGTGCTCATTTAATCCTTGTTCTTTCTACTGAGTATCAGCACGAGTGCCAATTAGTACCATTTGTAATGGTAGCTTGTGTGATGGGGACAGATGTCCACTGGGAAATAGACTGAAACATGCAGCTGACACAAGCCACTGAACAGCTGTCGGATGGTACAGGCTTTGGTTCCCGTTTTCCTGAGCTGGATATGAGTGACCTAGAAGTGAAAGACTCCATATCCAATTACTAATCCCCTGAGGTGCTATGTGCCCCCTATCAAGTGTTTTAGCTGCTTCAGTGCTTTCCTGCATTCCCGAACGGGCTGCTGCATTCTTGTGGCGTTCCACTGCAGTCACAATGAAACAGAATAATATACCTGACAGATTCAACAGCCCTGGAGAATCAGGGTTTGTAAGTGTAAGTTCAAACAGGAATTTATTTCAAGGAAGGTCTATGGCCTCTGCTGTGCAGTTGATCAGACTAGATGATCACGGTGGCCCCTTCTGGCCTTAAAAAAAAAAAAGCGCCAGAGGACCCCCAGTCAGGAAATACTTTGAGAATTAAGGGTATTTTTCTAGTTAAAAAATAAAATTATTTTGGCAATACATTATTGCCAATGTTTTCATATTTATGGCAGATGGTTACATAGAATGGACTGAAGAGTATGGAACTGTAATGACCAAAGTACTGCAATGACACTTGAGAAGTATGCTACTTAATGTTATATTTGCAGTAGTACTAATCACCAAAAACCATGAGTCAGATGCCCCAAAAATCATGGACAGTGTTGCCCACTCGCAAAAGTTTATTGGGCAAGCGGATGTTGGCCCCTGCTGCAGGAGCTGTCATCCCCACATCTCCCTTCCCTCCCCCAAACCTCCAGTCAATCCCATCCTCCAAACCCAATATTAGTTCTGCCTCTTCTCCTGGCCTACATCTGCCCAGATGGAATGAGTTACTGTAGGTGTGAGCTAGATGGTGCTAAAGTTACAGCAGCATGACAGTTTTTAGCACCATCCTTTTTGCTGTCTAAAAACAGAGCAGGTTAAAACATGGAATTTCTGTTCCAGGAGATATTTGGACATTTAGAAGTTTGCTGTCATTCCAATTCGGTTTGGAAAAAAAAATATGTTCAAAGTTTCTCGTGAAATGCAAATGCTGAAAAAAATTGCATACTACAGATTGGAAATCTTATTTTCTAGATCGAGTGTAAAGTAGTAGCGGCTCTTTAGTTTTTTTTAAAAAAAAAAGCCAAACCATGTTTTGACTATTATGTTAATATAAAGACATGACTGGACATCTGCGATAATGGCCAGTATCAGCTCACTCTGCACCAGTGATTTTGCTACTTGAGTCTGGGCACAGAATTGCCAGGTGGACATCCCAAGGCAAAAAACAGAATCCTTGCACAGAATGCCTGCTCCTTGGGTTAGTACCCTCGTCTCTAGCCCAGCGCCCTTTCTCCTTCTCTTTCAGGAGAGAGTGGATTTTGCTGCCAAGCCAAAGTTCACTATCCATTCAGTCAGGGTGGCCCGCTCACTCCAGAGCATAGCCTGTACAATTCCTATTCCCTTTCATGAGCACAGTAATAATACTCTTATCTAGAATAGAAACAAAATTTCAAACTAAGCAACAAAACTCAGTTGGTGGAATTGTGGGTAAGCAACATTATAATTCATGGAAAGAGAATTGGCCAGACCTGGTTTTTCTTCTTCTCCCCTTTAGAGGGAGCAGAGAGCTCCATCCCTCTAAATCTTCTGACTCTGATGCTTATATTAACATACTGTTATTTATAGTCTGTCCCAAATAAGTGGGGTTATGATAAAAAGTATGTATATCTTCTGCTGCATTGTATGGTAATCTGCTATGTGTATACTGCCTTTTATCCGTCTGGGTCTGAACTATAATCTTGCTACTGACAAGATGAGAACCCAGATGCCAGGAAGAAAGATTTGCCAATACACTGCGAGAGTAGTGAATTGCTATTATGAGGTGGGCTACATAAAAGTAGGACAAATATCAGACTTGTACCATTACTCTTATTAAGAAAAGGTGGGACATCACTATCTGCTAAATTTCCAATTAACTTGAGATTTCTAAGTCAGTGTCATAAATAAGCATTATTGAATAATACATGTTGACTCAAGATGAGCAGACAGGGTAGCTGTCACACTTGGATTGAAATAACTTATAATTGTTTTGGAAATCTTAAACTTCAATGGTCCTATATGCCTCTTTGGTGCCATATATTCATTCAACCTGATCCAACTCTGATCGAAGTAAATGGAAAGGTCTCAGAGTTGCACGGGAGTTGGAACTTTATTATTATTATTTTTTTTTAAAGTATTTGCTAAACCCAGGAGGTCAGGTGAGGTAGATGAGTTATTAGACAGTAATCAAGTTCTGCAACACATGGAGCATACAGCATAAACATGTATTGGAGCATATTAACCATCTACTTCTGCAATTCCAAGAAATTGCAGAGACTAATGTACCCAAACAGACCACTCAGTCTCCATCAAGATTTAAACTAACAACTTTTTCTTCTATTGTTGTTGAAAGATGGACAGGACTTGTTAACAAAGCGTGCAATCCATGTTTGATTTCCCTTCCATCCTATGATTGGAAGTGTATTAAATCAGTGACAAGTTTTCAGTGGCCTAAAACCAGTACTGAACAGCTGGCAACAGTACAGCATGCTAACATTTTAATTGCTTATACTCTGGTGTCCAAAATTACAGAGAGTACCCTCGATACTACTGTTGTTTTAAATGGCAAACAGTCGCAAACAAACCCCCAGCCCCCCCCCCCCCCCCCCCAAACACACACACAAATTACTGACTGGCCCATATTACAACAGTCTGTAGAACAGCCAACTGAAAAAGAGATATGCCTACACTGACAAGTAGCCAGCTCCATCATCGGGGGGAGGGGGAGGGAGAGGGAAGTGGGGTAGGAAAGAAGAGAGGCTGGAAGAGTCACACCAATAGCCAATAGAGATGAAAATAACTTGTTTAACTTATGTCATCCTCAGTGTATCATACTGCCACCCTGTGATGGTCTACACTATTCTGTTCACGACTTTTACAAGACTATGATACATTTTGTATAATTATGCCTTTTGAGATATCATTTGAAAAGCTATCATCTGCTGAATATCATTATCCTGTTGAAATATTTGTGAAGTTATGACATTCTACTCTATGATAGTTATTGAAATATGCTGTAATTCTGGGTAACACACACAAACAAGTTTTTCAGAGACAAAGACATTGGCCCCAGCCAGGTGTTAAGGGCTATCACTTGCTTAAGCAGCCATTCTCTGGTGGGGGAAGGTGTGAATAAGAAATTTACATTTAATCACAGAGACAGTTCAAGTCTCATATGCACAAGAGACTGCTTGTCACCTGCACCCCAGCTGGGTGTAACCCTCAAAGAGGGGAGAGTGGTATAAGAATGAGAGACCGTGACTCACACCCTCTACTCACAGCAGCTACAATGCTCGAAAGACAAAGGTGTCCAATGTGCCCCCACGTAGAACAGCACGTGCACAAACAGGGAAGTGGTTCCCCTAGGTCTGGGTTGAGGCACAACCGCAGGGCACTGTGGGTAAATTTGCATTGACACTACCTAGGCTGTGTATTGTCTGTGGAGAACAAGAGGAGTCCAGTTTATTCATTCACACAGCCATTTATGGAGAATCAGCAGATTAGGGTATTAATCCCAGTTATGCCAGAACTGTCAGATCACAGTAATCACCCAGGAAGGAAAAAAGTGAATACATAGAGCCAAATTCTCTTCTTAGTAACTCTGGTATAAATCCAGAGTGGCTCCACTAACCACTGGAGAGTTATTTTGAATTAATGTTGGTGCAAAGGAGAGCAGAATTTGGCTTCTAAAGCCAGATTCTCAGCTACTGAGAACCAGGGTAGTTCCGCAGAGGTCACCGGAGTGACACTGATTTACATTAGTTGAAGATCTCTGCCCATTATGTTTGGATTCTTATTATTTTAAAATGAGGAAGAAGATACTTGTTTTTGAAACAAAGATGAATCCCTCCTCCAAATAGGTCTTTGGGGGGGCATGGATCAGCGTTCATGTTACACGCCCCATCAGCAGCCGGCCCAAATGGGTTAGGGATACATACCTGGGATGTGTGGGACTCCCAGTTCAAGTCCCCTCTGCCCCTGAATGGAAGAAGGAATTTGACTGGGGATCTGCCACCTTCAAGGTGAACGACCTACTTACTGAGCTATGGGATATGCTGATATGGGGGGCTCTTTTTGGTTCTCCTGTTAAAATTGTTCCACTATGGATAATAATAAAAGATTGGTGCAGGGGGATTGAATTCTTGGTCTCCCACATCCCAGGTGAATGCTCTAACCACTAGGGTTCAAAGTCACCCATACTTGTTCTCTCTCTCTGGCCCTGTGATTCTTTTGTTATTTATCAACAGTGCAACAGGAGAGATTGAAGGAGCTCCACATCAGAAGATCCCAGAGCCCAGTGATTAGAGCACTCAGTTGGGAGGTGGAAGTCCCTGTCAAGTCCCCTCTCTCCTAGACTTGAGCTGGGAGTCTGCTGCAACCCAGTTGAGTATCCTAACCACTGGGCTAAAAGTTGTGAAGGAGTGATCCTCCCACCTGGCCTTTTTGGGTAGGCCCACCTATAGGGGCCCAAAACAGTAGGGGAGGTCTGAGCATGCTTACTCGATAGGTGTTCCTCCCATAACTCTACTGCCAGTACCAATCTTCCTCCAGTTTGTGCATTGCACTGGGGCTTAGGTGTCCAGACTCCTGCCGTGGGGCTACAGTGCACATGATCAGCAGTCGAAACATAAGTGCCTAGGAAACTTTTACTGCAAAAGTTTAAGCACCGTGCAATTGTTTGTGCCTACAGGTTTCAAGGGCAGCTTAGCAGGGGTTTTGCGAATCCCAGTGGGGCCTTGAATCTAGCCATTAATTTGTATTACAATTCTTATTTTCATATGATACATTGCTTGCACTCTTAATCCCCTGCCCGCCCCCACAACCATCTTATCCTTGGTGGTGCCACCAGCTAAGAGGCTTGTACAAACATTTTTATCACTGAAGAGCTGCCTATTGTCACAATAACAGCTATGAAAATAGTCTTGTAGCATACTGTAGGATTATCAATAATGCCATAAAGAGTGAAGTAAATCTCAAAGTAGTTGAAAGACAAGGCCAAGCAGAACTCTTAAGCACAGATTCCTGACCCAAATCCATTCACATTTACACCAATATACAATCTGGTCCAAGAGAGCCAAACAACAAATATTTTAGTATAACCATTGTCAAACTCCTCCTTTCTAACAGGGACCGCTGCTTTTCTGATTTTGACACTGTTCCTTAACTCACATCCATGACTTGTGATCTTTGTTTAGAGCATCAGCATAAGACTCTGTCATTAAAACCTTTCAAGTCCTTAGGAGGCTCAAAGTTCTCTCTTCATTACATTCTGGGCAGAAGTTCAGTATGCGTGTTATAGAGATGAGACAGAATAAAATAATAAAAAAAGAGTATTTATGTTGATACCCCCTCAGATAGCAAGGAAACACCATCAGCATTTAAGAGGAATTTATAATACAATCACATGATGTTTCACTGTTTAAAACAAAGGCACAATCTAGCAAGGTAGCATGCATTCCAGAAGTCCCTCAACAAGCCAGTTTCCCCAAATACCCTTGCTACTTGGTGATGCTCTGAGAACTGCTTACACTGTCCATCTGTTTAGTATGGCACTGGGCTTGGACAGACTCCCAGAGCTCACCAAATTCCAACACTGACATCTACTGGAACTCTATGCTGGTCAGAGCTACTTTAGCAATGGAGACAAAACAGTAGATTTTTTTTTTTAAAAAGCATATTGCAGCTTTATGAACTTCACAAGTCCTTAAAAATATTTAACAAACCACTTATCATTTATAGGTACATGTATTTTTTGATTATTACAAAATTAAATAGTGTCTGATTAAAACCAAACAATCCCATCATGATTGTGCTCAAGTGATTTCCCTGTATGTACAGCATTCTCTCATGCCCATAAGCCATCTTAAAGACTGGACAAATCAGAGCTCCATTTATAAGTCTGCAGAACAAAGGGTAAGATTGTGATTACTTGTTTGCTGCCTATGGCAAGTATTTTTCCATTTCAACACCTGTCGTTCTCTGTAGTACTGTCCCCGTCAGTGTTCATATTGGAGATAATGAACATCTCAAACTGGAAAGGAAAGCTGTGCTTAGCAGAATGCAGTTTTGCAGTAATCCATATTGGTACAGTTCTATTTTACAAGAGGGATTTCAGTTCATTTCTTAAAGCCTCAGGACAGCAAAGAGGAGTGGAATCTGTTGGTTTATTTATTCGTTAAATGTTCATTCTATCAAAAATTTGGACTTGATTCATGCTTAGTCTGGATGGTTTTTTTAAACATTTGATGTGCAGTAGCAAGTTGTATGCCCCACCCCACCCTCCAAAAGAGATTGATTTTAGCTATACCTACAAATTAGACCTTTATTAGTCAATCACCTTGGTCGTGTTTTGCAATAGCAGTCCTGGAATCCCCAGGTTTGCTAAAATTGGAGAGCATGTCAGGCCTGCTGCATCAGTATGTCCCTTCCTCAATAAAGGTCACAGGTGTAGGGGGATAAGTATGGAGGCATTTCAGTATAAATGGAATCAGGATTTAGGAATCTCCCTGCCAATCTTAACCACACAGCACGGGGAAAGCAGTGGGCATAATATTATTATGACAGAAGTCACCAGGTGGCAATGTTCCACAGAGTTTTACAAATTCTTTTTCTTAGCATTTGAGCACTATTCAGTCTCCAAAGACATGCTGTATTATTGTTAGTTTTCTTTTACAATTTCTTTTTAGGGGTTTGTGGCAAACAGGAGAAAGGTTTGTGATGTAACCTCTCATACTAGAGTCAGTACCTAGAGCAGAGGGGGAAAACCTGGGAATTCTAGCAAAAAAACAATACCTGAAGGAGGAATTTCCTAGGTGTTTGACCACTGCTATTTCAGGCATCTACTGCTCTCACTGTAAATAAAGCAAGTTACACTAGGAAAATTCCCTGATGCCAAGACACAAATTTCTTCTTCGAGAAACTGACCTGCCAGGCAATGAAATTGGCTACCACTCGGCAGAGGCCTCTGTCTGATTCACCAGAAAATTCTCTCTAGTCTGTATGTCCAAAGTAGAGATGTTTAAGTGTTGTGGTCATGGAGGATTCCCTACATCCTTCCATGTATATTATGGAACTCATACTAATACAACCAAACAACTGGCACACAAGATGGGTACATACCCTTCCCTTCCTTCCAACCCCTAAAGAACTTTTTCCTATCCTGTGTCCCTCGGTGTGACTGTAGAAGGACTTCTAATTCCCAGGCTTACTTCTGGGCCCTCTCTATACATTTTAAATAGTGTTACAGCTGTGATGGAGCTGTCCAAAAATCAGGACCCTTTGGGAAGACAGAGGTACTCTTCAGAATTAAAGTTTGGCTGGAACAAAAGGTAAGTCCTGATTAGTTTATATCTAGGGCTGCCAACCTGAATCTCACAGGAACCCTCATTCTTTCAAGCCACCAAATCATCTGACACTACCCCACTGGAAATGCACCTTCTGGGATGGAACACTGGTGCAGTTGACTGAGTGACATGGCAGCTCTTGACAGAGCAGCAGATAAAAGAGAGGAAACACTCTATAAATGTGATACCTGTCAATCAATCAACTAAAAACAACTATGGAAGGGCAATGCACATGGGCCTGGAGAGTGTGTGCTACAGGCAGTTATAGTCAGAATTGCTGTATGACAACAATTTCTTGGCTTCACTTAGCACTTCTTCTATCTGACATGTTGTATTCCGAGTATCACCATCCCCTTGTGCGCTACACCTTGGTTATCTTCCCTCTTTGGTTTAGTCCTTTTTCTCCAGATTTGTATAACACATAGAACAGTGGACAAATGTAAAATATTAATGACCAGACTTTAGAGGGGAGGGATAGCTCAATGGTTTGAGCATTGGCCTGCTAAACCCAGGTGTGAGTTCAATCCTTGAGGGGGCTATTTAGGGAACTGGGGTTAAACAAACAAAACACTGTCTGGGGATTGGTCCTGCTTTAAGCAGGGGGTTGGACTAGATGATCTCCTGAGGTCCCTTCCAACCCTGACATTCTATGATTCTCATGAGGCCCCTGGTCCATGACTGGGGCTCCAAGGTTCTCTTGCAATTCAAATAAATAATATATTGCACTTACCTTTATCTTCTGAACACTTCTTTTCCTCACATCCAATAATTCAGTCAATCAATGCTAGCTATAAAAATAGGGACAGCGTTATGGTGTATATGAAATTTACTGCTACTGAGAGCAGATTTTGTCCCTTAATGTTTGCATAATGCTGTGAACATGCATTGTTTGTAATGTGCTATACAAGTGCTCATTGTTATAAAAGTAGGAAGCATAATTTTGCTATATACATTTGATTCCAGTAAAAGAGCACAATCTACAGAAGCCCTATAGACCCAATTCTGGTCTCATTTAGGTTAGTGTAACCTCTACTGAACATAAGGGCATTACAGTTGTGTAAAAACAGCCATAAATCAGCATAAGTCCCTGTCGGGTAACTATATTTGCCTCAGTTCAAGACTGGCATAGCAGAGCTAAGAACCAGGTCCTCTGCTTCTAGAGTTACTAGATAATTACATTCTGCCCAACCACACTAATTGCAAATATTCTCAGCAAAACCCAGGGTTGCAGCACTACCTCAGTTTCCCCACAACCATCATTGGCTTACTCCAGATGCTGTCCAGCCAAGCCATTTTAAAGTGTTCAACCCCTTCCAAGGGGACAGAATCCTTTAGTCCCCACTCCAATACATCAGAACAAGAGTCTCCTGCTCCGCTGGGCTCAGCCTTCAACCCCCTACTTTACACAGGCTCCCACTGGCAACGGCCTGTCTCATTGTCCAGCTGCCACCTCCCCACATTCCTCCCCAGCCAGGGGAGTCTGCCCCATCTGGGCTCCTCTTCCAACTCAGGCTCCAAAGTAACCCTCTGTAGGTGCTTCACCCCAACTCAGCTGTGCACAGTCTTTTCCCCACTCTGCTTACAGAGCAGTGCCTTCCTCTGGAGGCCAGTCCCCCTGTTGTTAATCTTTAGGACTTCTTCTCTTCTCTGACTGCCTTCTCTCCTCAGGGTTTGCTACAGAAAAGTCCCTACAGCACCTTTCCTCAGCCAGTGTAACTTACCTGCCTTCTCTCCCCCTCCACTGGTAGCTTTGCCCAGGGACTTCCATTTCTGATGCCTTTTCCTCCTTTTAAGTCCCAAACCCTACACAGACATAGCAGGGAAGGGCTAATTCAGCAGGGCTGACTGGCCCCAAGCCACCTGGGTCTTAAATGGGCTGGCCACCCTGTTAGAGTTACAGGTATAAGTAGTTTGTATTTGAACCGGTTAAACATTCACTGACTGGCCCTCTTGGGGCACTCATTGGAAATCAGCATTGTCAACTGGTGGGCTGACTAGGCAGGGGCAAAACCAATCACAGAGCATCAAGTCTTTTCCTCCAGGGATCGAGAGAATAAAATCAGTTAACACGAATAGAACATAAACAGAAAACTCCCCCAGCGTGGGACTCAAGCCAGTCCTACAAACCCAGGTGCGAGCCCATACTTTTCTTGCCTTAACTACTGTGATAGCTTTTGCCTTGAACACCTGTATAATGAGAGCAGGGAAGCTCAGCTGAAGGTAACCTGTTGCTCACTAATGACCAAGTAGTACCCATGTGCGGCCTCATATCATGATGGATAATTAGATGAATGTAAGCTCCCAATATGATGCTGTGGCCAAAAGGACTAATGCAATCCATAGATGTTTAAACTGGGGAATTTCAGTAAAAGTAGAGAGGTTATACTACCTCCGTATTTGGCACTGGTGCAACTACTTCTGGAATGTGTCTAGGTCTAGTGTCCACAATTCAAGGCTGTTGATTGATTGGAGTGTGTTCAGAGAAGAGCTATGAGAACAATAAAGGGATTGGAAAACATGCCTTATAGTGATAGATTTAGCTTATTAAAAAGCAGCTTAAGGGGTGTTTACTTGACCACACTTCATAAGTACCTATATGGGAACCAGAAATTTGATAATGGGCTCTTCAATCTAGCAGACAAAGGTAAAACAAGATCCAATGGCTGGCAGTTGAAGTTAGATAAATTCAGACTAGAAATAAGGCACACATTTTCAAACAGTGAGAATTAACAACTGGAACAATGGACCAAGGTTTGTGGGGGATTCTCCATCAATGGTGATTTTTTAAAATTAGCAGGATGTGTTTTTCTAAGAGATCTGCCCTAGTTCAAACAGGAATTAATTCAGGGAAGGTCTATGGCCTGTGTTATACAGTAGGTCAGACTAGATGATCACAGTGGTCCCTTCTGGCCTTAGAACCTTTGAATCTCTTGCCTTTAGCTGCAACTTCCAAACTTAGGCATTGAGTAAACAGGAGTTTTAGTACAGGGCTAAACAACATAGTTTGTAAATTAACTCACCTTTCACACAGTTTCAAATGCTAGCATATGTGAGAGACAAGGTGGGTGAGGTCCTATCTTTTATTGGACCAACTGCTGCTGGAGACCGAGAGACAAGCTTTTGAGCTTACACAGCGTTCTTCTTCAGGTCTGCTGATTGTGTAAGCTGAAAGCTTGTCTTTCCTACCAACAGAAGTTGGTCCAGTAAAAGATATTACCTCATCCACCCTGTGTCGCTGATATCCTGGGACTAACATGAATATAACATTGCATAGCACAGGTTGGCCAGCTAACAAACAGAATGGGGGGCATGGGGGGGAGGCAGAGAGTGGAATCCTGCAAATAGATTTTACACACGGATCCTCAATGATATTCCACATGGGAGTGGAAATCTCTGTTTGTGAATCTATTTGCAAGATGGAGCCCTGTTGGACAATGGCCAGACCACATCCCAAAGTGATACATGACCAGATTCGGATGAGGGTTTCTGCAGTTAAGATGGAGGTGTAGTAGCTGAGCTAAGTGTGGAGATAATTCCGCAGGCAATGGCCACATTCTGCTTGACTGTAGCCAGTCCTATTAGCCCCTGTTCCCAGGTGCCAAAAATTCACATAATTAAAAAACAAACCAAATTAATTAAAAATGAGAGTTTGGAAGGTCCCGCAGGGGTACAGTTAGGATTTGCCCTTATGTGGGTAACTGGCAAGACATTGTTGGTATTTTTCTTGGGGGCACCAGTGCTGTATAATACCATCAATTTGTAAGTAGAATTTCCCATGGGGTGTGCTACTCAAAAATGATTGGCATGATATGGCT
This sequence comes from Emys orbicularis, assembly GCF_028017835.1. NCBI lineage: Eukaryota > Metazoa > Chordata > Testudines > Emydidae > Emys > Emys orbicularis. Next base: position 80,462,537 of record NC_088691.1, on the reverse strand, counting down.
TCATGTCTCCAATGTGTACAACACTGAATGGACAAAATCCTCAACAATTTAATACTTTGCCTCCCTGAATAAATATAATTCTCAGGAAGCAGAAATAACCTTCTTTAGGGAAATAATCTACTTTTAATATTTTGCTTTTATGAAGCGCCTGTGAACTGAAGCTACGCAAATAAGGTGTAAATAAGCTACACAAATCAGGTGTACATTTTGAACCATGAGGGTAATTAACTATTGGAACTTCTGAATTACGGATTCTCCATCACTGGAATTCTTTGATCTAGACTGGATATCTTTCTTAAATATATGCTATAGCTCCACCAGACGTTATGAGCTTTTTGCAGAACTTACTGGGTAAGGATCTCTGGCCTGTGTTATGCAGAAAGTTAGATCAGATGATCAAAACAGTATCTTCTGGCTTTAAAATCTATGAATCTATAAAGTCAGGAACTCAGAAAATGAATGTTCAGTAATGCATGGACAGGTCTGTAAAGGATTGCAAATGTCTGATTTGGATATAATGGACTGTTTCATGGTCTGTATTGCATATGTAATATGGTGTACACTGTAAAATAAAAATATGAGAGCAGACAGAATCTTTTTCATTTAAATAATTCCCCCTTGCACACAAAACAAAACAAATGTAATTTTTAATCTGAAATAGAAAAATATAATTAAGAAAGAGAAGTTTTATTAGGGCAATTTCACTTTATTTTTCCATACAGCAAGGTCAACTATAGCAGTAATAATAAAATAAGCATGGAAACAAATTGCAGCCCAGGACAGAGTACATAATTTGCAGCAACTACAAGCAAAAAGTAAGTCTGTGATTACATAATAGTAAAACCAAGCACATCTGTCCTTTCAGCAGATGAAAGTTGCAGGGTTGCAAGTAAGTGCAACGTTATTAATTAATCAGTGTGAATACTGAATATTCCACATAAAATAATGGCCTAATCATTTTTATTTCCAGCTTTGGCTTATGTAATTACATGGTTTCTTGAGTGCTTTTCATTCAAATGGTAACATTTGATAGGTTTTTGTTTTTCACCTGCTAAAAGAACAGGACCATTACAATAAAAAATAATCACATAACTACAGCTACAGTGTGCTGTTTGGTTTGCCTGTTCATGATTTAATTTTTGTGAAAGTCAATATCTGTTTTGAAGATTTTTGTTTTGTGAACAATAAACCACTGAAATTGTCAGAAACTGCTTTGAATAGAATATATCCTTAATATAGTTGTTGGTTGTTTTTTTTGTTTTTTATTTTTTTTTGTTTTTTATTTTTTTTTTGTTTTTGATACTTTAAACATGCAGTAGTTTTTGAATAATGTACGGAATATTTAATCCATGATTTCACCTTGATGGTTTGAAGTACCTGCTTTTTTTTAATTTTTTTTTTCTTTTTAAGTAATGATTTTCAGGCAGATTTGAACCAGTGGAGCTTTTGTCAGTCATGAGATCTTGGAAGGATGGCATATCTTTCCAGCTGAAAAAATCCTGGCAAACTACAAGCTGTCCACATAAAGCAAAGCAACTTTTTTGAAGGGGTATGGAGTGCTAACTCTGTGCCACTTTTGCAAGCAATTTTGTTCAGCCTGTAATTTTATTAGCCTTAACAAAACTCCTTGTAATTATAGACATTTTTATTCAAAATAAGATCTTACTATTATACAGGTTTCTCTCTTTTTTGACTATATACAGAAGTGCAAAAAGTCAACCTTCTCTCTATACGTTCCCACATGCTAAACTGCAGCATAATCAACCCTCAAGAGTTTGCACACACGCTTTAATTCTTGTTACGTAAACTTTGAGTATTTGGATTATCAACAAAAAGTCCCTTGATCTATTGATTATGCAGCTTATTTATAACAAGGCCTGATATTCAGGGATTTCAAAAAATATTTAAACAATATTTTAACATTTGAAATGGATACAGTAGAAAATAAATTTTATTCTAATATCTAGGATCTAGATTTTCTTATAATAACTAATTACAAACAAAATAAATCATCAAAATATTATTCAATTGTCTGCCAGGATTGTTGCGATAGCAACAACTGAACTTCTTACTTAGCAATGATTATATAATTATAAGATATCCATATAAAAGATCTTTGTTCTTTTAATGAAAACTAGACAAGAACTAACAATGACTGACGTTCTTACATTGTAATATTAAATCAGTAAAATATAAATCATTTAGTTAACAATAATACAAATACTCATGACACTACATGTAAATTCAAAACTGAATATGTTATGAAGAAAAAAACCTACTTTTTAATTTTTTTATTTTTTTTTGTATTTTGAAAAAGTCATCAGTATAGTCTAATAAAACAAAATTCTATAAACTGAAATGGTATTCAACTGGTAATAGAAAATGAAAATGATCTAATAAATGTAAGAAATAAAAACTACATTTTAACAAGAAAAATAAGTAATATTCTGTAATGTAAGTAACTACAATAACATGTGAAGTCATCTATACTTTCTTAACACGATTGAAATTACATTGGTATGGGTTTTAACCCGTAATGTAATAATCTAAGGCTTTAATAGATGTACAGTACAATCAGTAAAATCAACACATCATTCTTATACTAGAAAGCATCTCTCTCAAGCATAAAAACTTGCAGTAAACTTGGAAGTATGGAAAGTTCTATAACTGAACTCACACTTCTTCCACTCCATGCTATACTACCAGTGACCTGGCCCCCACTTCAGCAGTTTGCTGAACAGAGCAAAAATATCCTTTACTAACTGCAACATCCAAACCACAAAAAGGAATTCCTTTGGATGAATCCATTCTTAAAAACTTGAATGCACATCTATTTTTTTATTATTATTATTTTGTAAAGGCTTTCTAAGGCTATAAGCAGTTAATCTGAACCAAAAAAAAAAAAAAAAAATCACAAAACTCACCCAGGTATTTAACCCACCCAATTCTATGCTAATTAACATCTCAGTTTTTTCATATTTTGGTTTATCATGCATCTGATGTCAGTGCTTCTTTCTTCTTTGTTTAGAGTCACTATTTTGAAGTGTGACTTTGATGAAACATTTAAGCAAAAGTGAAATTCATCTCTGCAAAGCATTTATAGTCTTTTGACTTTTGACAGAGGCTATAAATAGAAGCAAAATAAGTTCCTCAAACATTTTTGTTATTGTGTCTCAGAAATGGCTTTTCCCTTTTGTATATTGAGTTATTCAGTATAATATGCATAAATTTTACACTACAATGCCTTAAAATAGTTTATATATATTTATATGTCCAGTATGTGTTACGTTAATCTGTACTGATAGTTTGTTTTTCTGTTGTCTACTTTTATTATAGGTTGAATCGGCCATTTCTGAGACAGCTTTGGTTTTGAAACAGAATGGTGCCTTTGACTGAATAGTACTAACAAAATAAGCAAAAATGTGGCTCTGAAAATAACACTGCAGAAATAATACTCTAATTTGATGTACAGTCTATGGCACTTCATGAGAATCCTTAACAACATGGTACTTAAAGCCATTGATGTGCTTTAAAATATACACAGTTGTGGTTTTGCTTGGCACATTCATCTCTGTCAGATACCTCTCTTACCACTTCTTACAATCTATTACATTAAAAATATTACTCTTAAACAAAAATTACTGTGCATGCACGCTCTCATCTATAATGGCAATTTTAAATACAAGGTGCACCTTTGTTATTTGTAAACCTTGAAAGAAATAAACTTACTTTAAAAAATTATATCTTGGTCTACAGACGTACCAATACATAATAGATTTATGATTACATCATAGTCTGTCTTTTCAAGATGACATATATGATTATGTAGGAAATAGACTATGTATGCATATTTAAATATATAGGCATACCTCTGTGCTAGAAAAGATAGACAATGTTGTAGATTTAGACAATAAGATCACCTCAGCACAAATATCAATTAAATGTACAAAGTATATAGGCAACAGTGTGCAGTGGATTTCCAAGTTGTCATTTCATCTTGTTAACATGCAGTATGTCGATGTCTTACTGCTGAGGGAATTTTTGTGTGTGGCTTGACGGTATATACATTATGGCTAATGCTCGTGTCCTTTTCTCTATCCAAGCACACTGTCCTTTTCTCTTTAGTATGATCTAGAAAGGGAAGCAGGCAGAAAGAAAATGAATTTAGCATTTTCATTCATTTCCTTAAAGCAATCTCAACATGAGGCGAATCGGTCATTGAAGTCAAGAGGAATTTTGCTTACAAAAAGGCTACAGGATTGTCCCTCAAATAATTTCTTCACAGAAAAGTTTTACTTTGCAGACATATTAGACATAATATACATATTGACCATGTATAATAAAATAGTATCCTGTTGCTCTTGAACAGTGGTTCTCAAACTTTTGCATTGGTGACCCCTTTCACACAGCAAGCCTTTGAGTGCAACCCCTCCTTCCAAATTAAAAACACATTTTTTATATTTAACTCTATTATAAATGCTGGAGGAGAAGCGTGGTTTGGGGGTGCAGGCTGACGGCTCGTTTGAGAACCCCATCTCTTGAATTTTATAGCCTCCTCTACCTAGTAAAATCTTAGGATTAACAGTATACCACTCACTTACTGGCTTTGTGTTAGGGGCCATGTCCTGGTCCCACTGGAGTATACGGAGTCAGTAGACGGTATTCCCATTGACTTTGTTGGGACCAAGATTTTTGGGTAACATTTTCAAAAGTGCCTAAGCAACTTAGGAGCCAAAGTCCCAGTGACTTTTAATGAGACATAAACACTTAAGTGCCTGTCGTTTTGAAAATAGAATTTAGGCCATTAAGGGATTAAAATCCATTGAAATCACTGGGAGTTAGGTGCCTGAGGCTTTGGGCCTAAGTCACTTAGGTGCTTTTGAAAATTTGAAAAAATTGGCCTAACAGAATAATAAGGAACTTGTATGATTCCATATATTAAATCAATAGTACATTCTCACCTTAATAAAGCATTCCGTTTTGGCACATCATTTCATTAAGGACATAGCAGAAATAGAAAAGGCCCAGAGAATGGCAATACAAGTAGAAACTGAGAAAGGGGAGGTGGTGTTTTATATCAGGAGAAATTAAATAGATGATATAATTGGGTGAGGAGACAAGTAAGGGGAGAGGAATAACTGGAAGTAGTTTTTAAATGCAATAATAAATTAACCTGTGGAAGTCACTGTTGTAGGATAATGCTAAGGCAAATAGCTTAGTGTGAATTTTTTAAAAAAGGACTGGACTATGACTACAATAATATCTGAAATCACTCCAGCTAGGATAAAAGTTACAAGGGGTATCAATCCTTTTTCTTCAGGATTGATCATCAACTAGTGTCAAGAATAAATTTTCTCCTCCGCTGAAGAAAGATTACAATGAAGGGGCTATGAAAATCATTGATAAAAATGGCAACTAGGTACCTAAATACCACAGAGGATCTTGGCCATAGTGAATGATAAGTTATTTACAGCTCGAACCTGACTAGTAGACAGTACCTCTGTAGTGGGATGGGGGTGGGAGTGAAGTGCTATATTTATTTGCTGCAGCTATTAAGTTAGCCTAGTGTAGTTGGATAAGATACTATATCAGACAGAAACAAAAAAGAACAGCCCAAATCATAAATTTAAACTAGGATTTCATCATAGAAAGATCAGGGGGGAAAAATCGCTACAGGTAAAGTCAAGTAAAAGTCTTTCTTTGTGAAGAAAGGTTAAATTATAAAGATCTGAAACATAATATCTAGGACTGTAGTTCAAGCCAAACATATGCAAGTAGAAATTGAGCTTGTATTCTCAGCATGACCTCTCTCTACTATGTAACCTATTTCACAAAAATACCACACATAATTTATCATAATTTGGCAACCTGCGCTCAAGAGAAGCCACAGGCTGAGTTAGGCTGATGACTAAATTCTCATTCTCAATTACAGAGTCTGGCTTAGCAGACACTGCAATTTAATAGGTCTTTCTAAAGCAACTCTCAGTAAAGAGACTTGTCCCAAATATGGCCCACGGGGCATAAGAGATAGTGGTGCCTCTGTCCAGTCTCAAACAAAACCTAAATTCTCATTTAATAAACTCTGGTTTTATTAATGAGAGTTCATTCCAAAATAATACTATATGAGCCCCATTCTAAGCTTGGCTGGTCCCAGGGTTACTTTCCCCAGCAGGGCAGCAAGATGGCACTAGAAGCTGAAGCCCACTCTAATGAGATGGCAGCATTCTCCAGTTACTTCACCCTGTTAGAAGGTGTTGGAACCTTACAGGGAGCTGCAGGTCAATTATTGCTAAATTACTGGGGCAGACTTGGCTTATCAGACTCCACCTCCTTATACCTGCCATAGTGAGTCAACAGTAATTAACATGGCACTTCCTGCTCCTGCAGGTTTACAATTCCAGCTAACAAAGTGGGGGTATTAGAGCAAATACTGGTGCCCCATCACAGTGAGTGTCAGTGCTAACAACCTGGGGCCTCCCCTCCCCAAAAGGCCTTTCATATACTAGAGGTATGAACAGCATTAATTTAAAGTTGATAACTGCTGTATCTTTTGGAGGGGACAAACACAGGGCAGATAAAAAGAGTTCGCTACATCCTGAGCCCCCTGAAAATGGGAGGCTGATGTTTTAAGAAGCAGATCACATAATTAAGGGTGAAATGCAGAAGGCTGGAAGCAAGATTCTCAACATCACTTAAGCCTAATGGTTGAGGAATGGTCTCCTCACCGTTCAACATTATGAAAAGAGTCTCTGCACAAACTCCAAATACGCTAGCAGAAAGGGTATGGTTGCAGGTGGGATAGGGAAGAGATTATTGATTCCACCATCACGTACATCACCTGCAAAAGTAGAGTGGTGGGAACTCTGGTAAGTATTGTAAATTACAGGCTACTGAGTAGCTGCTGTGCAGAATCTGTGAGATCTGTTTCTGGGAAGAGGGGAGTTCAGCTTTCTGCCTGTTTGACCCTTGGCCTCTGCTGAGAGTGTCAGCAATGGTGATTGTTAATGCCAGATGTGGCAGCCTTGTGATTTTGTTGACTAGGGTAGATTGAAATCACCAACTCATTTCACACACACACACTTGTCAGTTTCTGTAATATTTTTTTAAAAATCATTTCTATATGAATGCTGTGACTGACATGTGCCAGAAGTTGAGTAATGTCAAAGAAACCCATATCAATTCTTTCATAACATTTTTCCATAGCTTTTATTTTTTTAAAATCCAATATGTCCCTGAAAATGCCAAGTTATACACATACACAAAGAGAGTATGAAAACTATGCAAGCAATACATTGTAAACTTACTGTTTGATGACAAAATGTCTACATCTGTGTAACATACTTGTGGCTAGTCAGATGTTCGGCAGATATTATGGGTATCTATAGGTAAAAATGTACACAATGAATAACATGTGCAACAAATCAACCAAGAGAGAGAACATTTTATTAAAGAACATAACAACGGTTCAGAAAAGTGGGGATCAGCTGTGAGGTGATAGACTTTATACTATAAGTTAAAGTAAACTGAAGTGCTAAAGTAGCACCTTAAAACTGAAAAACATTGTGGTAAGTACTGTTTGACCAATGTAAATAAGTATTATTGTTTGTTTAGAAAGTAAGAGAAGTTAAAATCTACAAAAGTTCATGCAGTGCAGTAATTGAGAAGAGCCCTTTTTGTTGGCCTACACAAAGTTTTGTGATTTGGGTATTTCATTTGAAACAATAAACTCTACAGTTAAACAACTTCAGCTCAATTTTGCACAGTGATCATTAACTTTGGGTGTCTCCATTTTTGGGTGCCAAACTTAAGATACCTTGTACACTGTTTTCACAGAGGGTGAAGACCCACAGTTGAGCTGAGCTCAACCTCCTCCCCTATAAAAATGTGGTACAAAGTGTCAAAGTTTGGCACCAAAAAAGGAAGGCACCCCAAACTAGTGAACAATTCTCAAAATGTTGGCCTTTGTCAATAGAATTTGCAATGGCTCCTAAAGTTTATCAACTCATTTTCCATAGTATTTTTTTTAAATTAAAACCACAAGATAATATTTAGAAGTAGCAAAGAAGCACACAAGTCAACCATCTCTCTGGAGCTCGATCCTGCAAGCCTCCAATGGGTGGCACATAGATTGAAGTCAGTGGGAGTGCAAGTACACAGGCCTTGCAGAATAGGGCCATCAATGAGGGAAAACAGTATTGTGTTTTCATCGAATTACAAATGTTAAAGGAAATATACATAAACTTTCATCACAAACAGGACTGGGAAGTGGAAAGACGCATTTATGTATAGAAAAACAAGCCCTGCAATATGATGTGATACTGATTTTTTCAAGGTTAACAGCTATTTACAGTCATACAAGTTATATTTCCCATCAGCTAATAAGTTTGATACATAAACCTGCAAAAGAAAGGGAGGGTGGAAATATTTCTCTAAAACAAATTCAATGTTTTTAGTGGTTGGTTTTTTTTTTTTCCACCTCTAATGCCCTCTCTTTACCTGTCATCTTTATACAGTTTTACAGCATTGCCAACTTGCACAGAAATGTGCTCCAAGCATAATGAAGCTTCTCATACCATTTTGTCTACTGCTGCAGGAGAAGATGTTGCACCCAACTGTGTAGAAGCATCAGGGATAGTGCTGTCGAAACATACCAAGGACCTTCAACACCAGTCAATGAAGATGAAGGGCCAGATCTTAAGACCTTCCGCATGCATGCGCATTGCATTGTGTGGCATTAAACAATTTCAGCATTGCTTACATACTATATACATATATTAATTATATATGTATATATTGAGGTTTGGCTGCAATACTTTACTGAAGTGTGTTATGAGGGTCTAGGGAGGATATGCATGAAATGGTCAGATTCTGCAACAGAAAGTTTCCCTACAATCTCTTTGGACAAATGCGTGGTACCTCACATAGAGAACAGGCATTTTGTGGTTTTGCTCACGCCAGCAATTCTTAGGGGTATGCAGGCTATACAATCAACATTATTTGAATTGTGCAGTAAATGACTCATGCTGTTAAGATATGTCTGACATACAGTAGATTTATTTGGCTGACACTTATTTACAAGAATGATAACTTCTCCATGAGTATTCCTGGATATTAAATTATTCTTATTCTGGGCTAAATCTGTGAGAGACTTAGTTACTCACCGAAAAACAAAATTAAGCCTTTTTTTCCTCTAGCAAAAAGAGGTATGTGGTGAGAAATTACATTCAGCTTCTGTGAAAACTGACCAGATTATTGTTTGGGTTTTTTAAATATCTAAATAACACAAGGGAATCTGATGTGCACACTTATAAATCATTATACCAGTGTGATTTTCAGGTATGATGGCTAAGATGCCAATTACTGCATATGCCACCAAAGAGTTTACAGTTGGCTTAGCAAAAAAGGTGGTGCATAGCAAGCAACAGGATACTCCAGGTCAAATACTAAGGCTCGGGGCCTGACCCCGTAAGCGGCTCAGAGCTCTCAACTCTCAATGAAAAATGTACAGCGCTCAACACTTTGCAGGAACAGGTTCCTGATTTCTAGAACTAGCATCCTATTTTACAAGTGCAGTTGCCTGCAGGTGCAACAGATTTCAGGCACAAGTACTACTGTCCAGAGCTCCGACAACTTGATTGGATTTTTAAAAAGTGCTCAGAGTTTAATTGAAGCAGAGTTAGGTCAAAGGTAAGCACTTTTGAAAATCCTGGCCTTAAATACTAGCATTTACTCCTGCAATTAATTGTGAATGCAAAACATCCCCCACAAAATTGGAAACTGAGTTAAGGACATTTTTAAAAACAAACAAAAAAAACGTAAAGGCATTTGTGGGCCTCCCAATGAATTGATTGAGAGCACGACTTGCATTTTAGCACAGAATTTGGTGCTATGTTTTTAGCACAATGATAATGTGCCCGAATTCTAAATTTGCAGTATGACTTATAAAATTTATTTCTGGGTAGATTTAAATAAAAGAGAAAGGAAATGGTCTTTAGAATGTTTTTATTCTTTACATTTAATGTTCCAACTATGATGTAGTATAAAACAACTGAATTTTTAACAATCTATTGAGCTAAAACACTAGGCCAAATTCCATCCTCATTTATGTAAGTGCAGTTTCCATTGGAGTAAATGGGAGATGCACCCATGTAAATGTGGCCCACAACATTTATCTTTACAGCGTTGTTTGTGGCAGTGCAAGGAGAAGTTTAACTTGTTAAGCATTTATTTTCATCCTTATTTTATGCATCAACATTCATGGTGGTAGTTTAGAAAGAGTTTAGTCAGGTTTATAATGGCCATTCAGTTAGTTAAAGTTTGTCCATTATAAAATTAATGAGGCCTCTCCTAACTAATTCACAAGTTGAGACAAAGATTTACAAGTGTGCCTCTGGGTGGCGTAAGCACAAATGTTTTTGTTTTGTTTTTTGAAGAGATTCAGAACATGTCCAGACTCTTAAATTCCTGATCCTGTAATCCCTCCACGCACAGCTTCCACTGGCTTTGACCAGAGTTTTGCATGCAAAAGAACTGTAGGCTTTATGTGCACAGAAAAATTGGATTCTGTGTACTATGCCTGTCTCTTTAGATCTATGAAAAGATAAATAAGCTACATGGCCTATGAAATGTCAAGATTGCATCAGAAAGTCTCATGTAAAATATTTTTAGCATCAGAAAAGGAGCTGTAGCACCTTCTGAGCCTGGACAAAAGCTTACTAAGCTATGCTACAGCTCTTAGAGAGAATGTGTAGGCCAACAAGAAGTAAAATCAGAACCCCCATGCTCAGGAAAAGCACCAATTTCAAGTTGTTTTTAAGGAACAAAGCTGTAAATTAGCAAACCTGGTTGGCTGTGGCTGTTGCAGCGAAGGGGACACTTGTGGCAGATGTTGTTGCTGCAGACACAGTGGCTGGCGTAGCACCGTGCACCATGGGAACTTTCGGAAGGATAATCATATAAGCCAACATACAGAAGAGTGTAGCAGTATGGGAACCATGACAACATGTGATAGAATAATTGAGCATGGTATTTATCATAGCAATAAGCCATGTGACGAGACATCATTGCCAGCGAGTGACATGCAATCACAGTGCAAAGCAGGACAACATTCCAGGGAGAAGGGGAGAAAGGGAAATGAAAGAGGAAAAAAAGGGAAAAATGCTTGTTACCATCAAATCAAGAAAATCAACACAAACAAGTTCAATTGTTTCAATATGAAATCAACCAAAGTATTTTAAAATGTCCTTATGTTTACATTTTTATGTCTAAACAAAAACACAAACAAGAAAATCCAATCCAAGTATCTACCACACAAAAATTAATCAGTTTGAATGAAAGTATATTTTATATTACTATAGTAAGATACAGTATGTTACTTAATACAAGATAGTTTCTAAACACAAACTCATAGTCCAATCAAAATCCACCAAGGAAAAATGTGCAATTCAGAACACTACTATCCAACTTCTAGGTGTCCATGTCAATTAAATAAAACAACTGCATTTAATTGACAGGTGTTAGTGCAGAGGGTGTGATGGGGGTGGGGGGAATGGATTGGCACAAGAGCTGTAAGTTAAAACCTAGCAGTGGATTTTGAGGGTCTGTGAGCTGCACCACAGGTTTAAGATAATCAAGAAACAAAGCTGGCACCTACCAACACTTGTAGCGGGTGTCATGCACAATATTGAGCCTGCCCATCATGCATTGCAACAGGAAGGTGGATTTGAAAAGGGAAAAGAATTAAAACAACCCATCACACGTGTAATTAGAAAATTTCATTTGAACAAAGAAGAAAAATTGTTATTATGGGAACAGTGGCATGTAACTGTCAGCACAATCAAATCATACAATAGCACAGTGATCAATTAGAACTAGTCTTAAGTGAAGAAAAAAGCTGATTGAACTGTGTGCTGGTACATTTTGTTTGCCTTTATTTCTATATAGTTTCATTTGTCTATAAAATATTACTAGAAAAGGTCTCGAGGCTTATTTCAAAATTCTGTTTTAATCTCATTCATTTTTTATCTTTCTGACAAACTTCGTTAGCATAAAAATAAATGTGTATTTCTTTTAATCTATATTTTATTAAGATTAGAGGAAATGATCAAACATGTTATTTATCTTTAACACTCTCAGGGTAAACCAACACCCAAAATTATGTTAATCCTAGCACTAAGATTATATGGAGATATGCAGGATAATAAAGAATGAAGGAGTGGGATTGTTTCACCCGTTCTCCAATCCATATGCACAGGGGATCCTCCACACTGAGTTCTCCCTGCCTAAACCCGTCAGTCTCTGATGCTGCTGAGGAAGGAAGCAGAGAGTGCGCAGGTTGAGAGTTGGAGCAGGCTAAGGGAAACGTTCTCTTTTCTGCAGCTGTCCCAGGAAGAGATGGGGCCAGGGACAGTTGTGGGGGGCCTGCCAGGGGCCAGAGCTGGTGTGGAAGGGCAGGGAATCTGTGCAGATGGCCCTGCCCCCCAGCAGTTCTTCTGAGTATCCACCACATTTGTAGCAGGCCAGCTGAATAATAGGGGAGAAGGACTACATGAGGGGATGGATCCGCATGGAGTTTCCACTCAGGGCTACCTTGTGTGGGTTTTCCCATAGGAAGGGATGGTTCGACCCACGGTTAGTCTTGTGTCCTTTATTCCTCCAACCCCTCTAGAGGAATCTCATGTGTCTTGGTACTGCATAGGTGTTAGGACTAGGATTGTGTGAAGAAATGGTTTCTCAGTTCACTGGCAGTTCCAAAAAATAAAAAAATAATTCATCTTGGGTCCAATGACATGCTTTGTTTGAAATGAAGCATTTTATTTTGATTTTGAGCTTTTAAACAAACATTTTGATTTTTTCTTTTTTAACAACTGAAACAATTTGGCAAATTCATGAAATGTTTTGGTCAACCCGAATCTGCATTTTTTGCTAAATTTTTGCCCAGCTGTAGTAAGGGCAGTGGTAATTTTGCATACAGTATTATTTACAATATGTAGACACTGTGGGGTAAGCTGAAGATGAAGTGTCAGCTTTAACTCTGATTTTCCTCACATTATTTATTTTGTATTTTAAATATAGGATAAAAAGTGCAGGTCTCCCACATAGCCCCCAGCACAAGCTAAGCATACTTGACTGGCACTGTTTCTACACTGAAGAACACACTTTTACTGACCATATGTTGTTGGGTCTGTGGGCCCATTGACCTTAGTAGAACATCAACAGTACTTAGATAATTGTTCAGTTGAGAAAGAATCTTGTAGCCTGTCACTCTCTTTGTGCTATATAAATACATCTCTATCCCGATATAACGCTGTTCTCGGGAGCCAAAAAATCTTACTGCATTATAGGTGAAACCGCGGTATATCGAACTTGCTTTGATCCGCCAGAGTGCGCAGCCCCTCCCCCCCCCCCCGGAGTGCTGCTTTACCGCGTTATATCCGAATTTGTGTTATATCGGGTCGCATTATATCGGGGTAGAGGTATAATAATTAATTAATAAGAAATGAATTCTCCAAAGAGACATCAATGTCAATAGAAGCACTGCATTTTTAGGCATGCCCAACTGCCAGTTTTCAAATTCCAGTACTTTGGCAATCTCATTTACTTTAGCTAGCTCCATATTGAGAAATCAGTATTTGCATGTTTTTTGTTTCCTACCTGAAGCTTAAAAATTATAGCATTATAAACAAAGGGCCCAATTCTTCATGTTCCATCATACTGAAAGTTTTTTAAAAAGACTTTCTTCCCTATTTAATCATATTGTTAAGATAAATTTACTCTGATATGAATTAAAATAAATTAAATAATGAAGTCCTGAAAATGGCCATCATATGAAACTGGAAACAGACTCTGAATGACACTGTCTGTAGGAGCTATACTATTACCTTAGAGCAACAAGGTGGGTGAGGTAATATCTTTTATTGGACCAACTTCTGTTGGTGGGAGAGACACAGGCTTTCGAGCTGACACAGAGCTCTTCTTCAGCTCTGCGTAAGCTCACAAGCTTGTCTCTGTCACCAACAGAAGTTGGTCCAGTAAAATAAATTACCTCACCCACCTTGTCTGTAATGTCCTGGGACCAACACGGCTACAACACCACTGCACACTATTACCTGGATACAATATGGCAATAACAAAAGGAAAGTATTGTGCCTGAATGGTGATGCATGTTATCTTCCTAGCTTGTGCTATGTGGTGCATAGATTTATAAGCCATGTTGCACCGGCTTGCACAATGCCAAAGCCATGGTCTTTTGGAGAAATAAAATAGTTATTAATATAATTAATGCTGGGGGATAAGATGGAAGTTAATGCCTGTTATTACTAGAAGACACATTTAAGGTTATTGGAGAAATGGCATCATTAATCCTTCTAATTATTTTATTCTTTCTATTAAACAAAAAAGAATGTAATTATTCATGAAAGATCTTTAAAAGGAGGGCTATTTAAAGGAAAGGCCTCATCCTGCTTGCTTTACTCACAGGTGAATTGCTACTGAAGTCAATGGAACTACTTGTGGGAGTGAATATGTGGCCAAATATTTGGCCCTGCACTACAAACTATGTGCTAAACACATTGCTCTCAATTACACCCACACAACCTCCATGATGTCAATGAGGTTGCATGAGTATAACTGAAAGCTGTGCCACTCTATGTTATTAGACATGTACAAATGCCCTATTTATTATGTTTTACATATTTTATTATACCTAGTATATTACATCATTCCATGCATAATTAAGTCTACATGCTGAAAACAAGAGTTAGCTTTTTGTAATGATTCTCTGAAATATATCTGTAAAGCTTTCACCTTAAATTTTAGTTTGAGTTATCATCATCATTAATGTTATAACCAGTACACACAGTTTTGAGAGGGGTTTGCAGCAAATGAACATAAGGCAGCAATGAAAATACTAGCTAGGGTGCAATAACTTGCAAATATGAAGACATAATGCAGTAGGACCCACTTGCCAATAATAAAAATCATTTTTGCTATGACCTTAATATTAATCTTGACTTCAAAAGCTTTGATTTACTAATAAGAATGTATAAATAGTGAATTTGCTAGTTCAAATGTTCCTTGGCTTTGCAGCACAAGGCAGCATTTGATTTCAATCATGTGTTAATTTAACTGATTATAATTTCTCAGATAAATTATGTCTAGAGAGAATACAGTAATTTTGATGAATACTCTGTTTTCACTGGGATTTTAAGCAGTTCCTTTTCCTCATTATATATATTTCCTACTCCTGATTTGCTGTTTCACCCACTTTTTTATTCAATTAAATCTAGAAAGCACCACATAGACCAGATTATCAGTAGAGAACACGAGTGCTTCAATCCGAATGAAGAATTAGTGTTACAGAGCCTGATCCTGCTCCCATTAATATTTCAAGGGGAGCAAAATTAGTTCCCAGAGGAGGAGGAATAGGGGGGTTTGCGGTACTGCTATCCTTACTTTTGCGCTGCTGCTGGCAGTGGCACTGCCTTCAGAGCTGGGCAGCTGGAGAGCGGTGGCTGCTGGCTGGGAGCCCAGCTCTGAAGGCAGAGCCACCGCCAGCATCAGCACAGAAATAAGGATGGCATGATATGGTATTACCACCCTTACTTCTTCACTTCTGCTGGCGGGCTACCAGCTGCCGCTCTCCTGCCTCCGCAATTGCAAACGGTGGCAATACTGTGGCCCCCTTAAAATAACCTTGCGACCCCCCTCCCCCCCTGCAACTCCCTTTTGGGTTAGGACCCCCAATTTGAGAAAACTGGTCTCCCCCATGAAATCTGTATAGTGTAGGGTAAAAGCACACAAAAGACCAGATTTCACGGTTTGTGATGCGTTTTTCATGGCTGTGAATTTGGTAGGGCCCTAATTATTACAGCTGGATTCTGGCCTATTGCACTTTAAACAGGTACAGATTAAGGACTAGATTGTGAGTTGCTCTGTGCCTAAGTGAAAGTGAGGGAGCACCAGGAACCTTCACCCTCTTGTTCTTTTCACAGGGAGCATCACCACTGCTCCTTATTAGTACCACTGGTGTCAACTACTGACAAAAGGCTGGAGAGCAATAAGATCTTGGCCTCATCCTTCACACTGGCCAGGCCTGAGGGGAAGCATGTGCGGCACCTGTTTAAAGGGTGGCAGAGCTGCCATTCCAGCATGCACTTTCCAAAGCCTGTGAAGGTAGGGGTAGTTATCTGTGTGAGACACAAGGGATGTATGCTAAAATGCTCTGATCGCACCCCCAACAGACCCTGTCCCACAGGAGTCTGGGCGCAGCTCTAACCATGACAGGGCTTGGAGGCACCTGGAGATTTAGGTACTACATGTATCCCCTTTTTTCCCTCCATGCACCTTTCCATGCAAGACAGCTGAATCTGAGCTCTAGAATGTGGAGGGGATGTCTAGGTATGTTTGAAACACAAATCCAACATTGTTGCCGAATATGAAATTCAGCCCAGATGAGAGGGCCCATCTAAGGGCCTCCAGACCACATACATCCTTAATGTACAAGTCCTGGGGAGAGTCTTGCCCTCTGGGGCCTCTTCTCTCTGGTGAATTTCATCAAGAAATTAAAAAAAAAACCCAGTCATTACTCTTTGGGGCATGATCCTGAATGGTGCTGAGCCCCTTCGACTCCCATTAAATCTTGAAATGTGGCAAGTGCCTTTTGGGAGGTGCCGGGCATCTCTCAACTCCATGTGAAGTCAAGACAATGGGCTTGAGAGCATTCAACACCTCTCAGGACTGGGACTGTTGTGTGAACCTCCCAAAAATATGCTGTAAGTTCCCTTCCTGGTTCCGTTGGAAATTGATTGAAAAGTACTATTTCCACAGCTGTGCTTACCTCACTAATGATAATGATGCACAAACAAGAATTAAACTAATTTTAACTCCATAAAAACTGGGGGCCAAAAAGAAAAGCAAAAAGTGTTATTTTAGTGGGAAATAATGTTGTTTTAAAGTTTCTGTGAAGGCATCAGATCAATGGAAAACTAAAAAGGGTGCTAGTCTGCCCCTTAATGGTAATTTTTATTAAAAAAATGAAAAGCAGAATTGGTACAATAGCCTGTGCAGGCTAAATCCTGAAACTGTTAGCCTGTCCCCTCTGAATGCAGATTCCAGAGTCCCAATGGAGTTTCAGTGAGTCCTGAAGTTCTTACTTAGGCCAAATGCCCACTGACTTCAATATGAAGTTGCCTGAGCAAGGACCGAGAAAGGCCCCATTTAATTACTGACATTCCCTGTCAGTTATGTGATGCAATTGCATTTTTATTTATACAAATGACATTAATGATCCTGATGGTAATGGGCCCGATTCTGTGGGGGCTGAAAGTGCCAAGGTGCCAAACCCCCATTGATTTAAGGGAAGCTGAGGGGCTCCTTACCAGAGATGCACAGCACTAACCAAGATCAGGGGAGCTTTTAAAATATGTAAAGCCTGCAGGATGGACTGTGATTGTCTACTATGTAAATATATTTTAAATGTCTCTTTTAAATATGTGCATTAGAGGCCTAATCCAAAGACCACTGGAATCAATGTCTTTCCCGGTCTTTCCATTGACTTCAATGGGCTTTGAATCAGACCCTAGATGTCAAATGGGCTTCAGTGGCTCCAGAGAAGTTATACCTCATGTCAAGTAGCTGGTCCATATATGTAGATTACATGTATACATGTTGATTGAATGACAGACCACACCACCAAAAATGGAGCGGTAAGAGTCAATCATGCTGATGTGGCTGAAACACGTCAAAATGGTTAGGAAATGATTTTTCTGTTTCTGATAGCCAGTGTTCTCATTTTTGTTACCTACATTTTTTAAAATGCCAGTTCTTTGCAGTTAAAATTTGACTTTCACAATTTAACTAAAAAAATTATAGCAGAGTTTTAAACAAAGTGGAAATATGGATTTTTATGAAGCAAGTAGTGATACAAACTTATGATAGATCCAATCCTGCAGACTTTATGCAACAAAAATTGACTGCAGCGAGATTTCTTTAGAAGTAATGAGTGCAGGTTTGGGCTCTGCAACAATCAAACTAAAATATTAGGTATCATTTTATCATTCTTGACTAAAAACAACTGAGGGTTCTATCTTGCTCACATTGAAATTAATAGAAAATGTTTGGTGTCTGATCCCCTGATTTCTTTTATAGGTACACTTTCAGTGTGCTTCCATATTAGTTTAGCTGTAATGCCATCTAACTGCATTTCATGATCACTAAGTAAAATTCAAAACCTCACCCTTTACAAAGTGATATGGTTCAGAAGTACTGTTGCTAAATAAGTTAAGGCAAAGGGGTCTTACAGCAAAAAGGAATAATACAAAATAGCTCAATAGATGTGTAATAAAGTATTAATTAGGAAAAAGAGAAAGAAGAGAACAGATTTCAGAATCTGTTTTGAAATGATAGATCATGTGCTTCCAAAATATTGATTTTCATATTAGATTGGAGAACATCTACCCAGCTTCCAAGACAAGCATACACAGAAACAGCATTCTACAAGATCCCTACCTGATCACGAACACCTTAATTCCTAGACTTCCTTTCGTCAGTCTAAGCAAAAACCATCCTACTACAACTGTGCGTATATCAATGACTATCAATACAGATACCTTTAGAAGTTTATTACAAATGCTGAGCACTAATTTTGTGGCATACTTTGCTCTACAAAAACTAAAGAGATACTTACCTGGTGGGAGGAAGGCTGCATGCTGTTGTAACTGCATGTTGGCAAGAGCTTGTTGGTATTGGAAAATACCAGTATTAAAGACTGCGGTGGCACCATTGGTTTTTTCAAGCGCAGGCCTCTTTGGTAATGGGGGAAGTACAGCTTGAGGAATTCCCTGAACGGTGGATGAGTATAAAAAAAATAAAGTCCAGTCCGAAAAAAGAAAAAGAAAAAGAAAAATCAGTAGAAGGCAAAAAAGAGTCAGGCAGCACCATGTTTATCCATGAGCAAGCAAGCACCAGAGCAGACTTAACTACCAAGTAAAAGGCAAGGTAATAGCTTTAAAAGGAAGCATTACTTTAGTCTAACAATAAAGTAGTATAAGTAAATGTATTGGAGCTCTATATTATAGTAATGTGCTAAAATATTGTATAAAGCTTCAGGTTTTCAGTAAGAAGCAACAATATTGGGAAAAAAGAAAGCTGCACTGCTAGCTCCATGAGGATTGACAAATAAAAGCAATGTTAATAGTAATCTCACAGAGTGAATGAAACAGATAAGATAATATTAAAAATTATACCCACAGTTCCCAAAGTCTAACTAGACATGCAAAAATGTACCAAAGCATGCTGGTACTTTAACATTGCATTACAAATGTTAAATCTACATAAGAATATCACTAAGCCATGCCAAGCAAACAGATACATAAAAATACAGTAATAAATACTTTTTTAATGTCCTCAAAGTACTTCATTTACAACATTCTAAAAGGTGGGTAAACTGAATGTGGGCTGCTGCGCTTTAGGAACATTTGTTTGGCATATACATTTATGTGTATATTGTATTCTTTCCCACTAATTGGAACAGGAAACCACACTCAGTTTTCCATTGTATTTCAATATTTTACAAATTAATAAAAAAAAAAGTGTATCTACAATAAAGCTACATGCCAAGCTAAAAGGTGAAAGGTCATAGTACCAGGTCAAAGGTTGCCTCGAGGGGTCGCTTCAGTGATTTGACAGCCGACTGAGTCTTAATTAGCAGGCAGCGAGCACATGATGGCAATGGGCCAGTGGGGTTCAAGCGCATTAACATAAACAGCAAGCAGAGGTGCATCATGGGGGCAGCAGTGCATTTTTGGGTAGGTGAGAAAAAACAAATAAAAAACAAATCATCGGAATGCCATATACAACGAATAACAAGACTAAGCATGCACAATAAAGGCACTACTAAGTTGTTATTGTGAGGATACAACCTCTATGTAGTTAATTACAAACAAGATAATCTAACAGAAAAGAGTGAAAGGAGAGAGAAAGAGAGTCTGCCTTCTGTATTTTTGCTCAAGTATCCATAAACAAACATAGAAAAAGGCCTCTCTCATGTTTATTGTACTATGCTATGGATATCAAACCATGTTTTACATGAAGTAGTATTTTAATGGTCACATCATGTAGTTATGTAAAAATATAGGACAATATTAACAGCTAAGCAAAGAACAAAGACTGGACCCATTAAAATCAGTTTTAGATCACATTAAAAATTTACTTTAAGAATACATTTTAGCAAATAGCCTGTTTGTATTAATTTCTAATACCTTCAAATGTTTTCCTACTCCATGTAATTGCCATATTCAAGCATCCCTAATTGTGCAATTATTCATCCACACCATAATATTTAAGATGAACAAAATATGATTAAATCTCCCTCAAATAATGTTACAGTCTATTTGCTTGAAAACCTACTCTTAAGTAGTTTCAGATCTTATTTTTAAATTAAGTAATTTTAAAGCATATTACTGGTGGTAAAAAAAACCCCCAAGATTAAAGAAGAGGAAAACGAAGTTTAGTGTAGAAACAGGAATACCATTAATGGTAATTTATATGGATATACTTAAAGACAGAAATAATGTTCCCTATAAATGGAGATTTATAGCAATATACACACACACACACACACACACTATCTATATCTATCTATATAAATAGATAGATACATATTTTGAGTCTACATATAAGTACACACATGTATGTATACATACACACACACGCACACACACACACACACCCCTGTATACATCACCTGCCAAAAATTAGTAAAATATTTTAAGTCTGAAACTATTTAAGAGTAGATCTGGCATCACATGCTCTAAAAGCTCATTACACTGTGTAGTGAATGGGATACCTGAACAAACATATTTTCAGCAAGAATAGTTAATAAATTAATCATTTTTTATCATCAATGTTACATTTTGAAGGTGTCTTCTGGACTCACCATGGCAGCTGCAGTAGCTGCTGCTTGGGCAGCTGCAGCTTGGTTGACCTGGTACTGGGCAGCCTTGATCTTGGCTTGCAAATGTGCAGGAGGGTGAAAATATTTGCACTTTTCCCGTGAACACCTCCCTTTGATGTAATCCATGCAGACAGTAACTGTGTTGTCGTTGGTATCGATCATTGCACTGTCAGCAGGATGAGCAAACCGGCAATCATTTTCTCCTCTATTACAATTGCCACGCTGATACTCTCGACATACCTGCAGCATCATTAAATGAAAACCAGTTAATGTGCCTGGGTATCACACAACATTGTTGACTTGAGAAAAGTGATCACAGAGAAGGTGTAAAATATAGTCGGCATTCTCAGGGAACTCTTTCAAAAACAAAAACTGGTAGCGCAAAGCGGCCTTGAAGTTTGGCATATTGAACTCACTTTAGAGGTCCCTTTATACTGCCAATGTGGTATAAAAGAGTCTGAGTAAAGGTGAATCAAGCCCAGAGAGTCCAAATCCATTGATTTCTATAATTGGCTACATTTGGTCCAATTCATCAACGTGTACTAGTTTTGAAAAAATGTGTTTATGACGTTAATCTTGAATGATAATTGAAACAATAAGCCAACTACTTCACTGTAAAACACATTTCTAAAGTGAACTATTTGTTAAGGATTGTTTTATTAAGCTAAACATGTACAATTATTGTCAAAATGACCTTCCTAATCCTTTGAGAGCAATCCCACAAGCTACATTTTTGGCTTCAATGCATTACATACTATTACCTCTATCATTTATATATATTTACATAGAGCTATGTCAGCAATGAGCATCAATAGAAATACAGCATTTAATGAAGTCTCTCAGCTATTCCATCCTTTTAACACAAGAGGGCAACTGAAAACACACAACAACCTATAGTCTGTTTTTTCTGAACCTCCCTCATGTTCCACAGTCTTTCAGCTAACCAACCCCCTTTTTTATCCCATGTAGGATTAAGAGTAGGTAGGTAATCATTAGAAAAAACAATACAGGTGCAACCAAAGCATTCAGAGGTCTCGCCGACAATCAAAACAAAAGCTTAAAGAACCAGAAATCCAGATATTCCTTTTGGCACAGGAGAACGGACACCCTAACTAGTTGTTCCAATTACAAAAACTTCCATTGGATGCCAAAAACTACGAAAATCCCTCACTGGATGTACAACCCCCACTAATAGAACAGTAACTTCTCTAAGTGGTAACCTCCTCTCATTTATTGCATCAAAACGTTGGGCTTATTTCTCACTAACTTTGCAAATCCTAAATTTAAGGGAACTACATTCAAACTTTAGTTTTATTGTCAGCTCTTTACAAATCATGACCAATAATAATCACAGCAATGAGTTTTACCTATTAACTTCCAAAAGGCTTTAGAAAATGCAAAGGTTCACAAGCAGGTAAACTTGCACACTGAACGAAACTAATATAACAGATAAAATTTTCTTATAAGGTGGGTGCCAACGAGTTTGGAACATTAGCATTTCCTGAGGAAGTCTGGTTCTGATCCTTACAACAACGCAAATAGTGTTCTTTGGTTTTCATCTACACTAGCTCTCCGGCTACACTTCAACTCTCTGTACTCCTTAAAACCTCAATCAGATGACATCTAAGACTCATACCTACAGCTCATGAAACTGAGCAAGTGGCTCTATTAGAGGGTGATAGCAGCACTATTGTGAGTTTGCCAGCTCGGAGCATACATTTTGTCTGGCCATGGTCGCAGAGGTATTTGGAAAGTCCTCCATTTGGGGGCAGATTTGCCCATCCATGCATCTCGCATATTTCCATAGTCAAGGCCACAAATGAGACTCTCTTTATCTTTATGTTCATATTTAGGCGGTTATTCTACCAAAGTGATGCTGTCAGGCCATATCTAATAGTTTCCCTTTGTTTGCTTCTTTACACTGAGTAGCGACTTTACCAACCTACAGCACGTTTTAAATGTAAAAAATACTGTATTTTTTCACTGTGACAGCTATGCTAGATCTCCCAGGTACCTATGCCCTTAAAATCTACAATGATCTCTGGGTTACATTTTTCTGGCAATAAAAAACACTGTGTCATGAGAAAATTCTCTTTCTCTCTCAGATAAGAAGCAGCAGCTCAAAGGAGTCCGATGCATCAATTCAGCCAGATCTGCAATGTTTGGATAAATTTTGAAATGATCCACACTGAAACCAAACAAACTTTTTTGAAATTCAGAAAAGTTCAGTCAACTCTTTCCTTACTTTTCCCTTTTCTGTTTCATGTTCTTTTCTACTTCCTGATTTCTGCCAGGCCCAGAAGCAGAAATACAGAGAGGGGCAGGCTTCTACTCAAGGTATTTTCAGCTAAATGTATGATATATTGGAAATCTCCTGGGAAAATTTAATCTCATGAAATCTCCATCTTGATTTCCAGACTGACTGGTATGGTTAAATCTAGCTAAACATCCAAACTTCTGCATGATTAGCTGAACCAAACAAAACCTCCAAAACATTTCAAGTTGATCCTTTTACTAGTAACAATCATCAGCTTTATTGCAGGGATATTCACATTGATTCAAGGACTCCTATGGATTGCATACAGTTGTGTTCTATAGCTGTCTTAAAACCAGATAGTTTTAATTTCCTTTTATGAATGTAATCAAAGGAATAAAAGCTTTTAGTTATAGAACATGCTTAATTTAAGCTTCCCAGAGCATGTGTGTTAACTTAATGAACAATGTAGTACATCACTTCTGAAAATATACTTTTAAAATTGAAAACAGAACAAATAATTTTCAAGTTTTGACCCCAAAATCCCATCTTTTTTTTCTTTTTTTTACTGGACAATGCCAAGGGCAGAGAGCTAAGCCATGAACCACTCTGAAACCTGTCTATAATCATACAATTTCAAATGATATTAAGAAATTCACTTAAAGAACAGCCAGGTACATGCCGTACAGATAAAGCACATTTTTTCATTGAGTAGGATCAAAGACATGTCAAGATTTACAAGTCAGCAGAGCATTTTTATAGTCAATAAGGTGCTAACTAGGAAAGATTTGCCCACTGAGTGTTCACATGCAAAAGCTAGATATTCTAGAAGCCAGACCAAAATAAGTTCATGTCCTTACATTCTACAAGAAGAATAAATCAGATTCCATAAGAATAGTTTCTGTTTTTGTGAAGGAGAGAAGGGAAGGTTAGTATATAATTGTAGAGGAACCACTAAGTGAACTCAGATATAGTCTGAATCACAGTCAAAACAAAACAAAAATATCCAAAGATGGGAAGCACCTGGATAAAAAAAGAACACTGTCTTGAAATGTCTCAACAAATCCACTGGAAGGACAGAAAACTGGCTTAACTAGCAGACTGACTGTTTGCTCTCAGGAGCAGTGAAAATAGCAGAGGTAGCAGAATTACTAGCAACATCCTATTTTCCATTTAACACAAATAGCTAGTCTCCTTTGTACAAATGGCTCCCTGAATCCAACAGAACAAACTGTGGCATATCAGAATTGTCTAATCAGTCTGAGAAGGCAGGGACACCTCCAGGCATTTCTCCTCCATTCTGCTTTCTCATTCTGAACTTCACCACATCTCTCCACTCAGATCAACG
Organism: Emys orbicularis; assembly: GCF_028017835.1. Classification (NCBI taxonomy): domain Eukaryota; kingdom Metazoa; phylum Chordata; order Testudines; family Emydidae; genus Emys; species Emys orbicularis. Next base: position 80,437,982 of record NC_088691.1, on the reverse strand, counting down.
CAGCAGTAGCTCCACTGCAAGCAGACAGCACAAAAACTCCTAAGTATCTCTGGGCTGATTTAATACAGACATGTAACTAGGGGCTTGGCGGCACAAGAAAATTGTAGCAATTTAACTAAATCAGTTTAAAAACTGTTTAGTTAAATTGATGCAGCCAACACCCTTATGTTGTAGACACTCTTATTTCACTTTAGCAAAAGCTGGTAAGGAATTTACTTCCACTAAATTGAGCGTATAAAAATTAAATGCTTTGCTGAAGCAGGCCGTAATGCTGTTATTTGTAACAGACAGCAAAGGTGGAGAAGAATCCGTGAACAGGAAGGCAGAGAGTAGACTTGAAGCGAGGGGTAGAGGATTATTTCTTGCAAGCTCCAACGGCAGGGAATGAGTGGGGACCTGTGAAGAACTGAGCAGGGACAGAGGTAAAAGCTCTGGTTCAAATGGCCATTGCTTCAGAACAGGATTCTCCTGTTTTGTGCCACTGAATATGGGGGATGTGGCTGAAATGTGAGTAATCCATGTGACTGTCCAGGGTTCCCAAGAGGACTCCCTGAAACACCAACATCCATGTAACTTTTGAGAAGGGCCATCAGTATGGTGGTGTTACTTCACAAGTGAATGTTATCAGAGGGAAAGAAGCTCTGCTCTCTCCTCTGTTGTGAAAGTTTTCTCAGGTCAAAGTGAAGACCTATCCAGGACAAGTTCTCAAACAATTAATATTTTCCATCAGGAAACTTGCGACAAATGAGAAATTTCTTAAGTCCCAATGCCTATTTCCAGGAGTTTGTAACTTGGCTGTAACTTTTCTTTCCTTTTTCTTTTTTCATTCAAAGTTCAAAGGAAACCTGCTTGGCCATTTTTTAAAGTTTATTGCTTTCAGATGCTTTCTGGGGCTTTTTAAATTTTGAAAATGTCTCTTAGTTCAGACTGTGGTTAATGCCATTCGGTGTTCTGGGAGGAGAACAGCACTCTGTTGTAGAAGAATTTGGTTTGTCACTTTGCTAATGTTTTTAAACAAAAATCTCATAAAAACGTTAACAAACACATTTTGACCAAATGCTCCATTTTGAAGATCCACTGACTTTAGCTCCAAATTTCAGCAGCTTCCTATATGTTATGGGTCACATTGTGCCATTAAGGCACCATGCCTTCTGGAACTCCCTGAATGTGAAAAGAGTGCAGCATGCTTATGACACAACCAAGTAGATCAGCAGATCTTAGCCAGCACTCTGAAGGAGATCCCAAAATAATTGCCATGGCAGCACTCTCTTCTCTGAGATTCATTTTAGGTCCCTGTTTATTTACCTATCTTCATTGGTCTTAATTCATCCTTGGCAAGTATCCACTGTGATGTAAAAGTCATCAAAAGAAAACCTTCCTTGATGTTTTGGAAGTAACTGAAGAGTCAACAATGCACGAATAGGTCTAAAATTGCTACACCAGTGATCTGACTGGGTTTCTGAAAACTCTCCCCCCTAAACAAAGAAAAGAAATAAGTCTCCAAAAGGGGAAGTGAAGTGATCTTTCAAAAGAGGAAACTGTGGTGATCTAAACTCTTATTATAGTTCAGACAAGCTTGGGAAATGTTCAGAGCGTGATGACACTCCGGATGATATTCTACATTGCTTCTAACTTGCAACTTTCTAAATTGCAATTTGGCAATCATGAGATGAGTTTGGGGAAGGGAATTAATTTCCATATAAGGAGACAGATCTCCTCCAGATGCAGGTCCCAAAAATGGCAGAAAAGCACGAAAGTTATGAATTACTTTATTTTAAAATGTTTGGAATGGCAATCATCATTTTTACCTCTCACATTTATTCCAAGTACTGTTATTGAAGGGCCAGATCCAAAACTGGTGTAAATTGATTTACAGCAGCTGAGGATCTACTCCCCAAATTTTAACTTACATGAACATCAGTCTCTCTTAATTTAAAGGTTACTACCTGTGTGATTACAGATCTATCATGTGATTAAGGGTTTGCAGGATTGGGAGTTACAGATTTATTTTTTTATCTATAAACTAATGTAGAAATTGGTACTAAAAAGTTCTCATTTGTCAAAGTTACTACACAACATAGGAAACAATTGGGGTTACAGATATTATTGAGTGATAACTACGGCTAAATGTTGCCTTTTTAGGGGAGGACCATAGTATCTGAATACCCTATTAAAAGCATGAAACAGAACAACAAAGCAAATGATATGTTGCTAACATGGTCTTTTAACCTTTCTAAACATTTAATTATAAATATCAAGTCTGTGCAATTTGGGATTATAAACACCAGCCTGCAGACTATGCTGATAACTACAGTTAAGTGGAAAGCCATCTTTCAGCATATTTTGACAGTCTGCAGCACAGTGCTGGCTCACGGCCTGTGTTGCCACAGACATCATAAGGTGTCGAAAACATTGTCAGGCATTTTAGATAAGAAAAGATTCAGGGCAAGGGAGAAGAACAGCTACAGAGGAATAGAATTTATTAGGGCTGTAGCAAAAGATAAACAGGAGGCCTCTGAGGGAATTCAAGCAGTATATACCCAGAAAGGAAATCAGCTAGAAGCTGAAGAAGATCTCTTATACAGGTAGCTAAAGTATCATTATACCAAGTCCTGACTATCAATATCTATCCATCACACCCATTTACATAGTTCTTAGGTGCTGCTACTCTTGTGTTTGGTTTAGCAAATCTTAAAAGGTTTGAGTGGTACCTATTTGCTTTTGTTTTAGTGAGAAAAGTGTATGTGTTATGAAGTTATAGCATGAAGGTCATGTCACAATCTGTTCAGAGGCTTTTATCAAGACATCGTATTAACTGCCTGGATCAGAGGCATGCACAGGAATTTAAATTTGACCACTTTTGGAGGAGCACACTCTGTGACCCCACTGAGTGTGGGCTCAGTGCTGGAGGAGCCGTCAGTTCCTGCCGCGACCCAGGGACTGGAGGAGCTTGCTTCCCCTTGCCGCGACCCCAGGGCCGGGAGGATCTCTCTCTCTCTCTCACCCACCACAGCCCCAGGGCCACCCCCCCCCCCCCGGCCTTGTGCACATCCCTGGTCTGGATTGTAATTTATGTGCTTAGTTAGTTTCCTTCACAAGCACAGAATTGAAGATGCAGGAGACTAATGCATAAGATTAATAATAGGAAATAAAGCATATTACTTCCTACCTCCAGTCTGTCCGTCCTCATTAATTTCTGTGCAGCAGCAGCAGCAGCTGCGGGAACGGGGACACCAGGATTCCCTGCAACCAGCATCGGTGCAGTTGGTAAGATCTCTGCTGGGACCAAGCCTGGGGAGACAGGCCCCAGGTAGGGATTAAAGGCTGCTGATGCATTAGTGGCTAAACTTGGTGCAACTGAAAACATTGGCTGAAAAAAAAAAAGAAGAAACAACTATTTAATGTTTATACTAGTCAATATATTAAGTTCTACCATATACTCTAAAGTGGCTGGTTCTGGCTGTCTTTTTACCCATGATAGCAGTGTATTTTTGTTATTAATACAAACAAAACATTAAGGAATATACAGCAGATATATGGAATCTTAATATACTCATTTAGTAAAAATTCCATTAAGAGGGAATTCAATTTTAAGTTCCCCACTCATTTTGTCTGTAAAGGGTAATTCTGACATGCATATGACATGTGACAATAGTACGACTGACCTTTGACTCTATCACCCCTTCAGCAGCCTGGCCACAAGTCAGCACTCCCACATGGCCGTGTAAGAAAAGCATCTTACAACTGTGATGTCAGATACCCTCATGTGCACGTTTGAAGTGTGTACAAACATCCACAAATGAGAAAGGAATCTCAGTGGGTGAGAAAAGGCATCCTTACATTCAGTCATTGTTAAACAGCACCGACATAGATTCTCCTTTTATTTTCCCTACTGTAAATAGGTAGTGAGGCAGTGGAATTACACCAGCGTAAAAGAGGTCCAAGATCAGAATATAACAGCAACAACAATTCTTTTTGGTAAAACTAAGCAGGTTGCCCATCCAGATATTCAGTAGGAAATAAACGAACAATCTCAGTGCCTTAGATATTGAAGCCAACAACTGAAGCCTTCATAGGCTCCTTCAAGTTCATCCATTGCGAGGAGAACTTAAAAGGGTCCAGAAGCTCAACTATAAGACCAAATTCTGTGCTGTTACACTGGTGTAAAACTGAAGTAACTCTACTGCTCCACTGAATTCAAAGGAATTGCTCCATCAGTATAACTGACAGCAGAATTTAACCCAGAGTCCGTACTTTTGATATCTGAGTAGAATAGCTGGTAAATGCATCATGAAAGCTCTCTTCAAACCTGTATTCTTAGGCTACAAATGAATATGTACCTAAAAGCCTAACGGATCTCCCTTTCTCTTTCTCGATTGTGGTTTCTCTTAGCCGGGTACGCTACACAAGGATATGTTTTTGTATTCTCTAAGAAGTGACTCAAGTGCTTAGCAAGCCAGGAGCCAAAAATATCATTTTAAACATTGGACAAGGGGACAATATATACAAAGACCATTTACAAAGCACGGTGGTGTAAACTGGAAGTAAATCCTCTGAAGTTTCTGGATCTTCATCAATGTCAATGAGAAGAGAATCAGGCAAATTTAGTGTAAGTAGCAGCAGATTAATTTCCTTTTGACAAATTCCATCTAATGTACAGTGTACTTTTCATTAATATACTGTTAGTAGATGGAAAAATTAGTAAAAGAGATCAAGCAACAGGATTGGCCAGTTAGTGCTGTGACTATATGGATAGCAATGTATGGCTAGAAGAGTCCCTCCTTCAGCTCAATATACCAACTATAGGGTAAATAATATGTTTTCTATTCATTTTCTATTTAGATAATTAGGAATATACTGCAATGAGAAGTGCAGCTGATTTTACAAAAGCAGCCTCAAATCATTCTGAACCTTGTCTTACAGGTACTTTGCAAAGTGCTGTATACATTTGTTGTATCAGATTAATAATTAATTATACTGACCCAGCCTAAGGTCCCTTTGCACTCTTGTGGTGCAAAGGTGACTTAAAGCTGCGATAAGCAGGCAGCACAGCATTTCCCCTGGATTGGGGAATTCCCAGGTGGTGTGTAAATCCAGCTCTATACATTAAGATGGGAGCAATTCTCAGACAGTGCAGGAGCCCCAGAGAACCATTAAGAGTAGGCATAACTTACAGCATCCATGAGACTGCTCTCAGTTACACCAAGGCTAAATTATCTCTTAGCTGGCCTCATGATGAAGTAGGGTAAAGATGGTGTTAAGCCACCTTTGCTACCTAGATGAGCTGAGCGCATTTTTGTTACACCTGAGAACTGCACACACAGAAGATTATATATATATATATATCATCATGCAAAGAGATATTTGTCCATTTTTCTACTCTAAAAACTAAGCCTAACATCTAAGTTTCTCCAAAGATTTCTCCAAAGAATAAGTGTGTATTACTTATAATAACTATTTTCTTCAGGTCCCTGAGATTTCAGTTTATTCATTCCTTTCTACCACAATATTTCCGTAAACTTTATGTGTAGTTAATATAGGAAATATATCCAACAAAACCTGGTACTAATTGTTTCTGATTAAACAAGGTAAATAAACTATGATATGGTTGATCAACATAAACAGTATCTGATAGTATGATACAGAAACAAGGTAAAAAAATATACAAACCATAACTTCTTTGAAAAAGTTGACATTTTGTAACTGTGCCAAAATAAATGGAAATAAAATATTAATTCACATTCTGTAATTAAACAAATTGAGGGAAGGGGATACAAGGTAGAGGCAAAACATTTCTAAATGCTTCACAGCAAGTCAAGGAAACTCCTTGGGTTCCCACAAAGCTTCAGCTTCTATTGCTGAGAACATTTCATTAAATCCTTTATACAAGGATTTAGTGCAATCCAGAGTAAGTCAGAAGAGGGGTTTGTGGGCAAGGAGGTTATATAGTTTGTCAGAGCAGAGGAATGGGAGTTGGGACTCCTATAGTTTATTCCCATCTCTGCTACTGACTCATTGTGTGCTATTGTGGAAGCCACTGGTTTATCATGATATGCCTTAATTTTCTCATCTGTAAAGTGGACATAATACTATGCAGTGTTGTTGTAGCCATGTTGGTCTGAGGATATTAGACAGAGAAGGTGTGTGAGGTCATAGCTTTTACTGGACCAACTTCTGTTGGAGAAAGACAAGATTTCGAGCTTACACAGAGCTCTTCCTTCATTGTCTGCTGTTTGTGTTGCACTGAAACAGTTTGACACTTTGACACAGAGTACTATGGACTGGTCGTGAAATAATGTAAAATCATAAACATTATATAAAAATGAAAAAAAATTAAATTAAAAAAATATGAAATTCAAAACTGAAATTTTGAAATTTTTCAAAATGAAAAATTTCCCCAAAGTTTCTTTTTATTTTGAAAATTTGTTCTATGGGAATTTTCATCACAATAGACACTTTTTTCAAAATATTTCAGTCTGATGAAAATGGCATTTTTCAATGAAAAAACATTTCGACAAAAAATTTCCAACCAGCTCCACCCACAAGGATAAATTGGTCTCATTACATATCCCATATATCTTAACATTAAAAGCAAACAGTAAATACATTAAGGTTTACAGTGAACAAGGAAAACAGGAAGACTTGATTTTCAGGCAGAACTGGGTCTCTCTCTTTATGCATCTAATTTTGTGGCTTCAAACAGCAATTTTGCCCAGATATCTAAACACCTCATTGTGCCTATATGTCATGTAGATAGATCTTCAAACAACAGAAATTGTTCATACAAATAATAGCAGGGACAAAATATTTCCTGCAACTATTTGCACACACAACATGTTTCAAAATCTGACAATGACCGCACCGCACCTCAAGCCGGGGGGCCGTTGTCTAGCCTGTCAGGGGAAGTTGTGTACCTCTTTAAGGGCAGAGGCACGGAAGTTGCTGCAGACACAGATCAGGTCAGCATGAGGATGTTGACTCATCTTCTCCCCCTCCCCCCAGGGGGCTGGAAGAGCAGGGAAAGTACATAGGTGCAAGCTGGGTGGGCGTGTAGGGAAGGAATATAATGATCAGATAAATGATTTGGTAAGGGATTTAAAAGGAGGTGTTTGTTAAAGGAACGGAAACATTGCGGGTTCTTGGCTTCAATAGTAGGGAGCCAGCCACCCTTCTCTTCACCCTCAATCAAGGTGGGGGGGGAGGATAAGGTCCCAGCAGCTGGTTGGCTGGGGAGCAGGATGGACGGGGAGGGTGGGCGGACAGAAGCCCCTGGGTAGCTATTGAAATGATCATGGAGTCATCTGCACTGTAAAACTTTTATCTATTGGGTACCCCCAGACAGTTAATAATAAAGTTGCGGCCTAATTAAACCACATCCAGTGTCTCCTGCCCTCCTTCTGGTGAAGCCGGATAATGAGGCTGCATTAACATTGTATGAATAACCTTTACTTTGGGAATTTCATGACTTTTGAGAGCTTAATTTTTCCAACCTTGGTACTAAATTATTTCTATTTTTTTATGTTTACATTTAATTTCCTTGGATCCTCAAAGCAAAAGTAAATAAATAAAACATAGAACTATTTGACTTGAGTTTGTTTATGCCAATACATTCCAGGATCTGTAGATACGATAAACTCATTTGCAATCCAACACGCTCCAATAAAGCTGCCTGCAACTCACTGGGTTCCTTGAACCCTATTCAGCTTGCAAATGTTACAGGCTTTAGTACAATGACCCTTAATAAACATGTCCTTAACCCGTGTTAATAAAGAGTTCAGAAACCTTCTAATATACACATACAAAATGGCCAGTTTTGATCAGAACACATATGAAATGTGTTCTCAAGCTAGAATAATTCAGAATGGGCTGAACTGGATCACTTGTCAACATAAAAACAAAACAAAAAACCCCAACACCTCCGCAATGAAACCAAACATGGCAATTTTCATAAAAAAGGAATCTGAGAAAGTTATGAGACAGGCAATTTATAATATAGCTTTCAGTAGCTGCTACCTGTGCCTGCAATATTAAGTTATTACTTTAACAACAAAAAGGGGATTTCTTTAATCCACAAGCCTCCGCAAGTAAAGGTGCTGGCACATTCTGCTGAAGACTTCCCTTGTGGCTACATCAATGAAAGAGAGATCCACGATCAAAACTTCACCCTGTTTCACAGCTTAGAATAAATTCCCAGGCAGCTTTATAGAATACACTGTTGGCTGACAATTATAGTCAAATCAAGGGACACAACTTTCTGGCAGTGTATAAGCAGTGGACCCTCGGGTCCATACACAATATCAGGGTGTTGGCAGCACAAACTTGCTCCCACTGAAACTTCACTGGAAGCAAAATTTGTTCCCAGCACTGGTAGCACTCACGGGCTAGAGGCTCTGCCTGGTTCACAAGCACAAATCACTAATTTAAGAATTTTAGGCAATCCTGATAAGTACAAGGAGGATGTCCTGAGAAGGCTGAAAGAAGAATTAGTATATATCTGTGGGGTTTGCAGATGTGGTTCTTTCTGACTCTCCACTGTGTTGAGCCTTGTGTAGTCACATACTTTACCCATGTAAAATGTAAGCAAGTCAAAACAGCAGTGTTTTACGCATAGGCCTGGGCTACACTAGCAGGGGGGTTCGAACTAAGATACGCAACTTCAGCTACGCTATTCGCTTAGCTAAAGTCGAAGTATCTTAGTTCGACTTACCTGGCCGTCCTCACGGTGGCGAGTCAACCGCCACGGCTCCCCTGTCGACTCCGCTTACTCCTCCTGACGAGGTGAAGTACGGGCATCGATTTGGGGATCGATTTATTGCGTCTAGACGAGACGCGATAAATCGATCCATGATTCATCGAACACTACCCGCCGATCCGGTGGGTAGTATAGACGTACCCATAGTTAGACTGTAAGTGCCTCAGGGCAAGGATTGTGTCACGTTATGTATCTGTACAGTGTCTATCAAAATGGGATTTCAATCCTGCCTGGAGCTTCTAGACACTAATTTTAATAATACTTTTTACTCACTTTGCACAGATATGATTATCTGTAGGACATGAATTTTACAGTAGCTAAACTCCTCCCCCCACCCATGATGACCCACCTTGGATGACTGTGTCCTGGATTTCTCCTCAGCTATGTGACCCTGTTAGTGTTCTAAAACTATCCTATGTACCGCGGACCATCTTGACATTCAGAGTACAAAAATAGGTAGCTTCCTGGATTATACTCTAACATGGAAAAATTGGAAAGAGTCCAGCGGAGGGCAACAAAAATGATTAGGGGTCTGGAGCGCATGACTTATGAGGAGAGGCTGAGGGAACTGGGATTGTTTGGGAACTGGTCCTGCTTTGAGCAGGGGGTTGGACTAGATGACCTCCTGAGGTCCCTTCCAACCCTGATATTCTATGATTCTATGATTCTATGATTCTATGGCTTAAACACAAGAAGAATTTTGCCACCTTAAAATGTTGTTTTTCCTGAAGTGGGACCGAGCCTGTTGTATTTTATCCTGCTAGACTTCCCTCAAATGTTACGTAAGCTTTAGGGACTGGCCATCAACACAATGAAGAAACAGAGGACATGGACTCAGAGGCTCAGGATAAACACTGCTTAGGGCTTGGAGAAGCTTATATCCCCTCTTCTCTTTCCCACTCTCCAAAATGTTTGCATTAGATCAGGGCCTGGAACTATCCTGTGCAGGATTCAAGTTCTCAAGCCCGATGGATGTGGTCACCTGCTCACTGGCTCAATCCTACCCACCTCCCTGCCTGCCAAGAAAAACTATTAAAAGTTGACATATGCCCAAATGCAGATTTGAAGTTACCTTTCTCTTTGCCACCAGTAGAGGGGTAGCAATGCATAAATACTGCTATTGGACAGACAATGCTTCAGCACTGTTGAACCGTTGCTTCTGACCCTCTGCTAGCTCTGAGCGCTCTCCATAGATGTGTGCATTTTGCATTAGGATGGGGAAGGGTGTTAAAGTGACAGTATTTTCAGAATATCTCTTTCATGTTTATTATACTTTTCAGAAATTCAGGAGTAGAGCTGGTCAGGAATTTTTTGACAAAAGATTTTTTTTTGGTCAGACTATGCTGATTCTGCAATTGATCTTGGGAACGTTCCAGATTTGAAACTTTCATCAAGAAAGCTCTCTCGGATCCTGTATGGGAATTTCTGGTCAAAATATATAAGAGAGAGTGAAAACACACATGCAAGCCTTTATCCATTCTGGAGTAGCCAATAGCCTGGGGGCTAAGGCACTCACCAGGGTTGGAGGAGACCTGAGTTCAAATCCGTACTCTACCTGATTTAGCGGAGGGATTTGAACATAGGTCTTCCACGTCCTAGGTGAATGCTCTAACAACTACCAGGTTATTGGCAATTGTGGGGTGTGGAGAACTGGAAGACATTCTGAACTGTCAGAAACAATTTACTGCCCAGCTCTATCCATCAGGCAGCAAAAGTTTCTAGAAAATGCAAATAAGCAGAAGTGAGAGAAGAGGCTGAATTGGAAGGCTCAGGAATTTAAGATCGGGAATGTTAAGCTGATGTGGTATTTTAATTTTGTTTTAGTACACTGAAGAGGTGCATCAACTTGAAATCTAGTCATTTCATAAATGAAATTTCAGTATCTGTCCCTAAATCCCCTGCCAATTTTTGTGGTTTTATGATCCCATCTTTCGAGCCCTGCACAGATACAAAACTCGTATCCACATCCAATCCACAAAAAAAGGGCCACGGATAGAAAGTAGATATCCGTGGATTTGCAGGGCTCTACCGATCTTCCTACTTTTTTATTTAAATGTTTTTCATACTTAAATGCTCATCTGTGCTGAAAAAGACAAGTCCAGGGTCTCATTAACATCCTTGTTGTGAGAACAACACAAACTCAAACACAAAACTGATAAGCAATAGTCTATGCTATATTTGTAACCTACACCACCTTCCAAGATACTGAACTTCCACCAGTCAAGAAAGCTGAAGTGCTTCGACCAGGATATACTCCTCCATCAGAGTTTTTAGTTTGAAGTCAATGAAACTTGTGCTCCTGTGTCACCTAGGTGCTTTTGAAAATCCACACTTAATTGCCTAAATGTGGGTTTAGGAGTCCAATTTAAGTCTGCTATTTTGAAAATGCTGGCCTGTGTGTATAAAAAGTTCACAATAACTGTTAATGTACAGAAAATCTAAATAATGTTTCACTGATAGCACTGAAGCAGTTTTGTTTTGAAGTGACAAAGATTCTATGGCACTTTGAGAAAAGTTTTATTAAAAACTATAATTTTAGCTCCTGGTGCTTTAAATACTTATGCACATATTTAACTTTAAGCATATGAAATTGATGGGAATAAAGTTATATACTTTCTTAAGTGTTTTCAGAGTCAATTCATTTTCAATATTTTTGACTATTGCAATTTGTAAAATTCCAATAAGATACCTTACTAGCAGTGGCCCCATCATCGAACATTTCGTTTATTATAAATTTTAATCTGAAGTTGCAAGAGCACAAATTTTCAAATTAGTTTTATAAAACCTCAGCCTGATTTTAATCAATGATTTTTAAAAATCATGTGATATAAATGATTTAAATTACCTTGATTTAAATCTCTTCACCTTGGGGAAACTGATTATATCAGAGGAAATAGATTATACATAAAGGCTGACAAAAGAATGAAGTAAATAAACTGAAAAAAAAAAAGAGAAAATGTTTTTTCTCTAATCTCTTCCAGTTATAGTATTCACAGCCATTACTGGTATCAAAAATAATTTAAAATGTTTGTCAAACAGAAGTATGGTTTTTGAATTGATCCTATCACTTTACTTCCTCACTTCAGGTTCTTCGCTAAGTTAGTTCATTTCGCTTTTGTTAAATCATTTGTTATTGATTTTTAGTAAACAGAACACAAGGCAACAAGAACCAGAGTCAAATGGGATCATATATATTTTTCCTACAATACTCTGTAATAACATCTGTTTCAATTATGCTCAGGAAACCATTAAACAATTTTAGGGCCAGATTATTAGAGTGGCATCCATTTGCAGACAATATCGCTGGTGCATCAAAACCCCCTATTGTACATGCACATATTGAATGCACATGGCTTTTGAAAAAATAAATTCTATTGTTTTTGCACTCAAGTGATTACATACAAAAATTGCACATGTAAGAGTTTTGTCCCTTAATATAAAGGGCTTTTTGGAACACAAACAGAAGCCTTTGTGCTATGCTTTAAAATAAATTGACCTAAATTCTGCTCCCGATTTGGGACTGCATGGATGTAAGAAAAGGCAGAATTTGACCTACCAACTTTAATATTAAAGTAAATGTTACTTCCATTTGTTTATCTTGCAGAAAATTATTATTCTAGTATTGTTTTAAAATAGAAATGTCATTACAGCTTAGCTATAGCATCTATACATTAGTATGTGCAAAGCAAAGGACAAGTGGAAGCTGTGTTTGGTTATACTGCATTATACAAATAAATTCTGTGTTATGGACAATATTTTTCCAAAGCACCATCCTAAACTTGCACAGCCAAGTTCTTGCATGGTCCAAAACTTGGATTTGCACAAATACATCTATGGTTTTGGATGTTCAAAAACTTGGATGACCAGTTTGGGGCTATTTTGAAGATATAACCCACAAGACATATTCTTCATTTGAGTTATTTCACTGGTACAAAGAATGGGATTATTTCATATTAGAAAGCAAGCAAAAGACAGGGTGCACCAACTCACAGGTTGAGGCCTTTGGTAGGCCCACATCTTAGAGTACTGTCTGGGTTATACTTTGATAACATTATGTCATCTCCACTGTTAGTATGGTACCTTAACATTCTGGAGTTAGTATGCTGTTGTCAGTCTACTTAATTTCCTTGCTTTAACTAGTACTACTTTTAATTTGAAGAAAGGCCTATCACAACACAGCAAAAATTAAAATGTAATATTTTCTCACCTTGAACGTATGGTATTGATAATTGGTATCAATGTCGATGTAATATGGAGATCCCTCCCCCCCTCTTTTTTGGAATGACTGAGGCATATAGTTCTATGAGAGAATAATAATTGTATTGAGTTAACTAATTAAAATATGTTAAAAAAATTACTGATATTTTTAAACCCAGCAAGCGTGGGACCTTGCAACTGTTTTACACAACTATGATAGTTCTTGCTACTGCTCTGATTTTTGCAATGTCTCTACTTTTACATTTAGGAATTTTAAATTATTACTACATTATTTTTAAAATAAAAACCAAGTTAAAAAGAAAATCACAAATTATTAATGCAGTTTGCTAGGGAAACAGGCAAAAGGAAGGTGTCCAAGGGTGAATTCTATTTCATCAAGTTACCCACAACCAAGATAGGATGCTTGGGGAACAAACAGGGGAAAGTGCAGATGTAGCGTTTTCCATCCATTCACTTCTCATAGGCTATCACTTTACCTCCCTTCATCCCTATGTATGAAATAAAAGAACTCCTGCAACTGGCAGTGCAGTGGACTGCCTAATGTACTTTTTTGCATAGAACACACTAGTCCTGTTCATCTTTTTTGGTGCCCTCCAGTAATTGAGTTAGTGGCTTGGACCTGAAGGATTGGGGGCCAAATTTATCCTCAGTTAACTCAACTGATTTCAGTGGAATTATATCAGCGATGTGTCCTGCACTGTGTGTTCAACTCCCAACTGCGTATGTATATAGTTGGCTGATGACAGTCATATTTATATACACTGAGCTGTGGATCATTGCAGCAATATAAACTAACTCATCCCCTTGGAGACCAGCTTATGTGATACACTGCCATGTGCATATTAAGCAAGGTATCAGAAAAGTAGGACAGGCAATATGTATTAATGATTAGGTCATGTTGTAACCAGAGAACAGATTTCTGATAGGTTTTCCTTATTATTCACATTTTAAAAAATGGAATTAATTTACTGATCCTTCTGCCTGACAAGCCTGATGTGTTGACCTTGCATGTCAAATTTACATTAAACACACAGGTCTAACTGCCAGCTTTGAACTTTGTCTAACAGCGTACTGTGAAAATGTAGTAATTTTAAAATTCCTATAGCATGTGAACTGTGCAAAGGAAATCTATTTTGCTGGCACTCTGGATGGACATACATTTTTTCAAATTAAAATTAATATAATTAAATCAACAAAACAAGAAATAATATTATTCCAAGTACAGTTCATACAAGGTAAAATAAAGCACTATAAATGGTTACAGAAAGGCATTTTATTGTATTTGATTTCTCCATCATTTAGTGGTTGATGCCAAATTTTACTGGCATCTTACTAGATATCTGATACTGGCTATCTTATATCATCAGTCTTAGTCTATTTGCAATAACTTGTTTTATAATTATCTGTGGCTCTTCACTATGTTGCCCTGTTGATAAATAAGAGTTGAAAACATGCTTACCACAGGTTGTAATGGGGCACCAGGCATCATGGCATTGGCTAGTTGCATTTGCTGGGCCAGCATGGCCATGTTCTTCTGCTGAATCAGGTTATTGCGTCCATTTATCTCCAACTGTGTTTTTAAGTGTGGGGGTGGGTGAAGATATTTGCAGTTCTCTCTTGAGCATCGACCCTAAACATAGGAGAAATGAGCATAACTAGTGTTAAAACAGCCACAGGAATATCTACCTTCATTATGTCACTTACCAAACAAGAGAAACCAAAGATCTAGGGAGAAAAAACAGCTAATTCTATGGATAACCAAATATTTATAAGAGCAACAACAAATAAAGAATGATAGCCTTAAAGTAGTATCACTAAACTATATGTTTTACAGCATGTTCTCAGAGAACCACTGTTGCTAAAAGTGAGCAAAATGCTGTTTCCTTGAAAAGAAAACATAATTGTTTTCTGTGGTTACAAAATCTTTTTCAATTAAAAATACCCTAGTCAAAGCACTAATGTAACCCACAGACCTGCCTCCACAAGTCTCCACATTGGCAAAAGTTTATACAGCGAGACATCCAACTACTGGACTACAGTCCAACTTTAGAAGTGAGCCCAAGAAAGTACAAGTACTATTCTCAACATGCTAAAGACTGATCTGTTTGCATTACAATAAGGGGAATAGGAAGCAATGAAAGGAAAAGGTTATCATATAAAATACATTTTTTTTGAAGTGGCACACACCATCTATGAGAGGCAGAAACCAACAGTGGCAGTAATATGCATGTTCTATACAATAAATTGGACATGCTAATTTTGTCTGGATTAAAAGGATGCATCAATGTGAACTTCAGTTACATTTTTTAAGAAATGAGGTAGAAGTAATTTCAGGTACATCACCTACCCCAGAGTCCCCCTGCTAAGAAGACAACGTTGCTTGTTATTTCAGAACTGTTTCTCTCTTCCCTGGTGCTGTATGAAAGACCCCACACGTAACAAAGGAAAATTACTTCAGAAAATGTTTTCAAAAGTGACCTCTGATTTCTGGGTGCCTTTCTTAAAGTCTGGGGTCCCAGCTTGTGAAACTATGAGGCTTCGTTTTTGGGAGTGCCGAGCACTCACGGCTCCAGCTGAAGTCACTGGAAACTGTGCAAGCGGTACACTCTAAAAACTAGGCCGAAGGTTTCCGGAGTTGGGCATCCAAAAAGGTGGTACCTAAAATCACAGGTCACTTTGGAAAATGCTGGCTTTACTAAATATACAGGAGAAAGAATAAAACTGAGTACACACAAAATGCTGCCAAATGCACAAAGTAAACACACTGAAAAGCAGGAAAAACAATTTCCCTCAGTAAATCTCTGTTATAGTAATTTTTGTAACAACACATATCACAACAGTAGATAAAACATTACCAGAGAGAAGTATGATTTTTAAGATGGTATCCCTTTTACATTTCATATGACTTAGGTTAGAAAACATCATCATTGAAAAGCCCTATGCAATAACTGCTCTTAAACTTTCAACAATGAAGCCCGCTCTTCCTCTGAGACATTAAATCAACTGAAAAAAACAAAAATACAAGGAGAATAAAATCTTTTGTTGGGAGAACAGATCTCTTAAACTGTGAGTTTTTGCTTCCTCCCTTAATCTTTGAAATGAATCCAAGCAGGAGCAGAGACAGAAAAACAGAGCCTTAATTTAAGCTGTTTTTATCTGGCTTGGCTTTGCTTTTTCAGGAAACAAATTAACTCAATATAGTTTGACCTTATACTGAATTTTGCTCAAAAAAACTACAAAGCTAATTTGAACTCTCTTTTTAAGTAAAAAAAAACAACTTTTTTTTCTACCTATTTTTTTCTACTCTTGGCAGCTCAACATATATGAACCTCATTTTCACAGTGAGCCAATTGGCATTTCAATGATCTTTGCATAATTCAGTATGTCTGATAATGGGATTTTACATAATTCTTGAAATCACTTTGGGGTTATGTATCCATTGCAGTCACTCTAAAGAATACTGCACTAAAATGTATTTTTCAGAGCACCTGTTTATAATTATTTAGAACATTTCCATGAGTGAAATATAGTTTCCATTACAAGATTCAATCTTCTGAATCCTGTTTATCCAGCGCAAGGATGGATAAACAGATATACCAATTTATTACAGTCACAACAGAAAAAATGCAGATGCAGGTACTAAACAAACAATAGCACTATCATGCTGGTCAAGTTGAGAGACATACTTGTAGCTTTTTGAGCTAGCAGTCCTCAGAAGGTCATGGACGATGGTTCTGTGACAGGCTGAGGCATATTAGGGAAAAGATGCCTTGCTACAGAAAGCCAAAAATACTTCCATGATGAGGAGCTGTGGACCTGTCTGGAGGGAGAAGAACTTATGCTTCCAACCTCACGATTTTGCATCTATCCATACCCCCAGCAGGGATCACAATGGCTGTGGGAGTTAATACAGCCTCAGCAAATTCCCCAGAGTATCCCTTCCCACAGTAAAACCTGTGGCATGGGGATCAGGTGGAGGAAATCTAAATGAGAATCCCCTCACAGAGTTCATCCCTTATTGCTCTGCTGGGGGTGTGTGGTTTACCCTTATTTGGAATGAGTCACAGGGCCGGCACCCAAGTCCCATGGATCTCCTGGGATCTGCTGGAAGCCCTGACCATCCATATGTAGGCAGAGAAAGCAACTCTCCGTGGCATGTTTTCTTTGGAGCCACACTGCTCCAGGGGCGTTCCCCAGCTATAGCTGCCCTAGGGACCCCTTTTGTGGGGAGGAGCAGGGGACTGTGGAAGTGGCGCTAAAGAAACGCTCCAGATAATCCAGCCCCAGTTTATATTATCTTTTCCAGGTAAAGTCCACAGAGACAGAGTGGGACACTCCTGCCCCTGGCTTACCTAGTCCTTGCCCTTTTTCTCTTTCCCTCCCAGTCTTTCACAGAGATCGCAGGAGCAGAGAGCCCTCTCTGAAGTCGGAAAGAAGGCCATTCCTTGTAGGAAGCTGACCTTGCTTACCAGATGGGAGGAGACAATCCATGCCTCAGAGAATCCCCTCTGCATGTGGATCTGGGGGACACAGTCCACCATCATTTCAATTAGCCTCACCCCTACGTAAGGCAATTGGATTGGGCTGAGAAAGTGAGAATGCAGACTTTGCAGGGCCATTTTGCAGCCCCAAAATATACACTTTAATATTAAAAATACCTTGTTATTCTTTTTTGAAACACATGAATGGAAGGCTATATTAAGAATGTACCTATATTGTACCTGAACTCTTAAATGCACTCAAGGGTAAATTTGAACAAATTGAAGAAATCAAATTTTATGACATTTATGACTTTTTTAGAGTTCTCTGTCCATCTCATAGAAGAACAAGTCTCATCCTTAAATAGCAAAAACTGATATTTCCTAATATTCAACATTTACTTACACACAAACACCCCTAAATTATATTATATCTGGCTTATGTACTGCATTTTTTTTTAACAATCTCCACAAAAAAAGTTCCTTCAATGATGTTTTGCTAAGCCATCTAATCAATGAAGATCTCACACAGAGAATGCATGTATCTACACAGTGCATATGCTGTGGCATAAATATAACATAATTCCCTCATGATGTTCCAAGCCACCATAAGGAGGATCTGATTGGCCAAATATCATATCTAACTAAAAACTGCAGAAATTTAACAAGACTGTGATGTTCTGTAAGACAGTTTACATCCAAAACCAAATAAAATTCTCCTCTTCCAAAAAGAAATTCTAATCTGAAATTGCAAGCTAGGGTGGTAGGAAAGTGAGAGATTTCTTATTCAGCTTTGACACCTAGAGATAATCCTGTCTAATGCTACAACAGGACATGGCTTTATCTAGAAGACATAATGTATGGGCGGCATTAAACACAAGTCCGTGGCTGTGATGCAGTGAGTATTTACCTAAGCTAGGCTAGAGGACTGCAGTGTGTCAGCTTTGTTTTGCTGAGTCACTTTATGAAATCCTCCTTTCTTTCATTAGTTTAAAGTCTGACTCAATGTTGTTTTAACTCTTTTTAAAAAAAAATTTAAGAGAGTGTTGAGAAAAATAAAGACGTAAGGGTTAAAAAGGTCACAGGACAAAGATTGGGAAGCCCAGAAACTAAATTTTACAGTTTCCTTGCAATTTTCTCCTCAGACAGGAAAGTTTGGACTAGTCTTGAAGGCAGCAGAGTACCGTATTGCAGCCTTCTATCCCTTTGCGTCCTGGGAATCCCCCGGGAAAGGAACCCTCTTTCCCAAGAAAAGGCTGCCCTAAGCTGCTTCTCTGATTCCTTCCTCCCCAGCAGCATGGCTCCTATAGGTGGGAGGTGACTCCAATCCAGGGAGCTACATTATCCACTTTAGAATCTGACTAGAAACTCTGGATGGATAATAAGAATACATACAACTCTGAGAATGGAGAAGGCAGGCAAGCCGAAAAGAAACTCCACTTGTAGGTTCTTCATATGTTAAAAGCAATTAATTTCACAGTAAGTAATTTCATATAATCACTTCTGTACTTTTATGTACAAAAAAGGTCACTGTAGCAGGTCTTTAGTACAACACTACGGATCAGGATATAGTGGTGATAGAGAGCTAGGTAGAAGAAGGTGCAAATGGAGGGTGAGTGGTAAAGCACACAAAGAGAGCTTTAAGGCCAGATCCTCCACTAGTATGAAGTGCCATAGTTGCACTCACTTCAATAAAGCTGTGCCAATTTACACAAGTTGAGGATCTGGTCTCTAATGAACACAGTCAGGGGCTTCATTCCTTTGGCATAAACAATCCCTGGAGCATACATATTTGGAGCGAGAGGCCCATGCATGGCCTGCTTCTTGTCCTATACTATGTAAGTGTAACTGATTTGCTAGTTTGCATTTGGTACATCTCCAGCCATTGTGAAGATTTTGTGAGATTCTTATTTACACATCTTTGTAGTGTGCCAGACACGCTGGCCACAGCTCCCTGCACTTGGCCAGAGTACAAATGGAGTCAGTGGGACTGTATAAGGGCAGCGTCTGGGCTAGAATCAGGGTCTAAAGCTATCGGGCCAGATTCTGCTATCACTTATACTGGTTTCAAAGCCACCTAACTTCATTTATGTCAATGGACTCAGACCTGAGTCAGTCCACTCAAAGCAGAATCAGCCCATTAGTTCTTGTTCTCCATAATGGTGTGATACAGTTAAATGGCAACTGGGGAAGTCTGAGTTAATGGCTATATGTAATGTTATGATTCTACTATGAATAAAAGGATTTCCTTGTTAGCCTATCAAAGTGACAGAATACGTTTGATCAAATTAAGGCAGATGACAATTTAGCTGAGAACATCTGCTCTCAAACAGTTAAAGATTTGTTAAAACTTTAAAAAACAGGCTAATGGTATACATAGTAAGCTGTGGTTGGTGTCCTCGTCCCTTGCAATATATCCTCAAATGTCAGCAGCAGGTAAAAAAATAAAGCCAGGGTGCAGTTAATGGAGAAAAATGCAACAATTACCGTTGTAGACAAGATATGAAATATTGTGTGTAATCTGACCAACCTGACTATCTGGAGGATCCAGTCTAATATTTCAAATGAAGATTAGGATACTATGTGATAATCAAATCCTACGTAATAAATATTAGAGATTTGTGGGGGGAGGGAGGTACATTAAAAACATAAAAATAAAAAAATAAAAATCCATAAATGAGCAAAGTGTTGAATTTTAGCTTGTTATTTAAAGCATAAAATGAGTACATAAATCTCAATTCTCAACACTGCTATAAATACAGTTGAAAAAAACATGTCCTCAAATCAGATATATTCCATCCTTCTGCACAGGACTATATATTGTGCATGTGCAGAAGGATGCAATTGGTTTAGTAGGTCTTTTTAATCTTCAACTCCTGTGATCCTATGACATTACAGCAGTTCTGAAACACCTTTGAAGCTGGAGTAATGTCATCACCCCACATAACTTCAACTTTCACTCTAAAGTCCAATGGCCAGATTTTAAAAAGGTATTTAGGTGCCTAACTCCCATTGAAATAAATGGCAGATAGACACCTAAGCACCTTCAAACATCTGCCCCTAAGTCAACAAGTGATAGTGCTTGTGGGGATTAGTTGCATAATTCTCAAAGTCTTAATGGGAAGGCATAGCTATTACATTTCCAGATGATTATGGGCCAGATTCTAGTTTGCAGTCTGGCTCCTTTACACTAAGTAACACAAAGGAGCCAGAATCTGACCATGATTACTAAGCTGAGAATTCCCCTAGCAGATGGGAACTTCCAACAGGCATAAAAGCTGGTGGGGCTGGCTTCTGTGCCAACTGTAATGCCCCAGGGCAGAGCTATGTCAAGGGAGGGAGGGGAAGAGCCAGTAATGAAACAAAGCTCCGCTCCTCAGGCACTATAGTCAGCTGTCAGAAGTATAGAGCAGCCCTTAGGCTGCTATAATCGTCAGACGGGTCAGGAGAACTTAAGAATCATGTAGTTGTAATCAGCAACCTGAAGTCTCCCATCCCCCACTCTCCTGTACCAAGCTATCTTGGCTCAGGAGGGAATATGGCCCTTAATCTTTAAAGATTCATTAGAACTGACTGATCCTGGTTGATGTTTTAGCAACACACTGACAGCATGGACAGGTATTTAAATCAAATTTGCACAAATAAACCAACTTCATTTCAGTACATGACTTTCCAATCATATTTGATATAAGTTGTAATGTTCTGTAAAAGAATCAGCACCTTTGGACCATTTTTAGTTTGTTCTAACTTTTTTATATTAAAATCCATGTTAATGATCCCTGATGATGACTTACAGAAAAAAATCACAGATCTTTACTAGTTGCCTGAAAGATGACATTTTACACTGAAGCAGTGTAGAAATCAGACTTAATTACTGTCAAATGAGTAAAGTGAAACTACAGTATGAGCACTCCTTGAGTTACCCCATTTTAGACTAAAAAAGAACTTGATTCACAGATACAGTGTGGACACAGATTAGTCTCCTACTTTCCTATTTTCCCTATAGATTTTCATGGTCTCTTTCTCACTCCTTCCATTTTATGGGAGATTTTTAAGAGATGAGCTACAAATAGGGAAATGTCAGTGGTTCACCTTGTGATGCTGGCAGCTCATACCAAGGTCCTCATGTCCCAGGTGGACACTGACAGATACATAGCTGGACTCTGTCTAGCTCACTTGTAGGTAAATATTGATAAAATAAATATTAGCATTCTAAGAAAATGTTTAGTGTTTAGACTCTATTAAATGACTGTGAGTTGCTGCATGCATTAATCTTACTTGTAATAATATTTGTGTTCCATATTGTAACATAATATTTGAGCGGTTGTATTGTGAGCCTCTGTGACTGTATGAATCACCAGACAGGAGAGGGACATTAATTTGTGTGAAGAGCTGCTCTTCTACAGAAATTGTTATTCCCCTTTCAAAAGAGGAAGTCCATCAATACTTGACAGGCTATAGGTGGATCTTACAACTGAAACTGCCCTATATCTGGACTAAGGAATTGTCAACAAAAGAACTAAAGACTTATTTTTTTCTGCACTCCTCCCCATTAAGATGAGTGATGCAAGTGGATTCCTCCCATCAGCCAAGTTTGCAGCTCAAAGCACATGGCAGGATGGGATAAAAACCCCAAACAAAAGGAATGAGGTATCTCTATGCTGCTTGGACTCTGCAGGGACAAGGTGTTTCCAGTCATAAGCAAGAGATCCCCAGCTGCTTATCCTGGATTATCCCTAAAGGTCAAAAAGAGCTTGCTGATTATAGAAACCTATATTTCCTTTTGAAACCTTAGACTGTAAACTCATTGGTTTGTCTATGTTTGCTTGCTTGAATCTTATAAACAACTCCCTAATTTCCTTTATCTATTTAATAAATCGTCATATAGTTTACTATAGAATTGGCTACAAGCATTGTCTTTGGTGTGAGACCTAAAGTGCAACTGACCTGGGGTAAGTTACTGGTCCTTTGAGATCAGGACTAAACTGAATGTTGCTGTGATTCTTCATGTAAAGGGCCATCTATCACAGAGATATGCTCACTTGGGTGGCAAGACAGACTGGAGTACCCAAGGGGACTGTCTGTGACTCCTGTGTTAAGGCTGCTAATGTGCCTGAGGAGTCTGCATTTGGTGCAGTTGATCGGTGAAATCCAAGTTTAGAATGCATCACCAATTAGGGGTTTGTGCCTTGATTTTTAACAATCTGCCCTGAGGTTGGTACTCATGCACTTGCATCATCACTAGGAGCATTACACGCCTGAACCAGTTCTGTGTCTTGAAGCAAGCTCCCTTTAATTTTAATTCCCCCCACCACCCAAAGAGATAGATGTATGCCAAAGGAGAGAGAGGGAGAGTCAGTAAATGCTCTGGGGCCTCATCAAATGCCTGGCGTACCCCATCATAGGAAACTTGCATCAAATGCCCCGAGAACACATCAGGCAAACATGGCTGTGTTATATTTATAATCACATAACCAAAGAAGAACACTGGTTGGTGCAACCTGACTTGCAGAATTCGAAATATAATGCAATATCAAGATACAATTCTGATACTTGAGACAAAATGCAGTGTCATTTTGTCCTTTCTTTTACAATCTAGACTGTCACTGGAAAAGAATTAGGTTAATAGCCGCCATCTGGAATGTTATATATAAATGAGACTTAACATTTAGCTCTCTGATGTAAATGGCTGTGGCACTCTAAGAGGACATGAGGGGATAGGAAGAGGGGGAGGTGATGGTGGGGATGTATGGCATCACTACTCTCAGTAGGGTTAGCATATTTCAGGTTCCCCAAAAGAGGACACTGCATAGGAGTGGGGGGGGTACAATTGGGGGAGCTGGAGGGGTACTTAATGGAGGTGGGGGACAGTGTTGGTGGGGATACTCACGGTGGCAGGGCAACTGGCACAAACCCAGGACACAGCAACAGCCGTCAGTCGGCACCTCCCTGCAGGACCCCTCCCCCTCCAGGGCTGGGAGCTGGGGTCTGGGTGGGTGGGATTTGGCAGCTGTAGCTGCAGGGGAATGGACTAATCAACTGCAGATGCTGGGGAGGGACCAATTGGGAAGCGGATCAATCGGGGCTCTTTCTGAGCCGCAGCCTCTGATCTGCAAAAACCCCGGACATTTCCTGTTATTTGAAAAATCTGCCCAGACAGAGGACGGAGGCTCAAAAAATAGGCAATGTCCAGAAAACCCCGGACGTATGGTAATCCTAACTCTCAGTGTACTGGTACTGTGTTTTCCAACAGTCTCAATTTGGATATTATGATACTTCAACAACATGCATTTGGATGACAGTAAATGAGGAGCTACCAGGAAAGAGCTCCCCCTCCTTCTGTCCTCAGATGTTACAGACAAGCAGAGTTATCAGGCAAAGAACTGATTTATGGTGTTGCTACTGGAATGTAAGCATAGCGGTGCTTCAATATGCAGCATGAGAAAAGTCAGAATACATGCATCTTGACCAAGTTTATTACTCAAATGTTCTCATCCATTAGGGCTGAGTCTTGAGGGTCTGGCCATAATAACCAAAGAACATCTCCTGATTCAGGATACCATCTGTGTATCAGCAGTTATTAATGTTTTTTCTGCACATTTCCTCTCCATGCAAAGTCATTATTCTTAACTAAAATATATTTGGGATTAAATAATACAAAACAATGCTACAATCTGACTTTTAAAAGTAATGTAAGAAAGAAATTTGTTAAGGAGGGAAGGGCAACTCTTCTATAACTGATGCCATGCTATGTTTACTCCAAAGAAAAGCTATCACATTTCAGGTGCATTAGCAACTTAACATATCTAATCATGTTGCATCCTTTTCAGAGTTTGGAAGAGGTCAAATTACTGTTAGGCAACTAGCAAACATATTCATGCTAAGGAATACCGGTAGCACTGCTGTGACACTGGCAGGCCAGATGCCAGCTCGTGCCCAGGCTGCAGGTGTTAGTTGAGAACTGACAAACTTATAGCTTGGACCAGACCAGTTCCGACATATGTTAGTTTTTCTCAGAATAGGTATTAGTCTTATAAGAATGTATTTAATATTTAGAGTCTGTGAAATGCTTGTCAGTTGCTGCATACATTAATCACACTTATAATGTCTGTATTCCGTGTTATAAGAAAATATGTACATTTTGCTTTATAACTTTGAAAATATTTGCTCTGAACTTGTGAACTGAGGCATGGGAATTGACCCTCCCCGCCAGCCCATCCAGAAGGACTATCAAAATCAGATAGGGAATTAATAGGGAATTAATGGTTAATGGCCCTATCGCACCCTGGAGGAGTATATGCAGGAGGCTTCCTCTCATCGCTTTCAATGCTGGAAGAGGGAAATAAAAGTAGTTGATGAGAAGATTTTTCATCTTTTTTGCTGTTTGAACTGTGACAGGTCTAGAGACACCAAACTGAAGCTAAAGATCCCAAGGGGGTCCCCCCTGGGTCTGCCCTAAAAGACACATTGAATAGACAGATCACTACAGCTCTGTCACAGTTAGATGGTAACTTCTTTGTGTGTATATCATAGAATCATAGAATATCAGGGTTGGAAGGGACCTCAGGAGGTCATCTAGTCCAACCCCCTGCTCAAAGCAGGACCAATTCCCAACTAAATCATCCCAGCCAGGGCTTTGTCAAGCCGGGCCTTAAAAACCTCCAAGGAAGGAGATTCCACCACCTCCTTAGGTAACGCATTCCAGTGCTTCACCACCCTCCTAGTGAAATAGTGTTTCCTAATATCCAACCTAGATCTCCCCCACTGCAACTTGAGACCATTGCTCCTTGTTCTGTCAAAATTAATGGAGATATCCTATGCCCGGAAGGGACCTTGAAATGTCATCGAGTCCAACCCCCTGCCTTCACTAGCAGGACCAAGTACTGATTTTGCCCCAGATCCCTAAGTGGCCCCCTCAAGGATTGAACTCACAACCCTGGGTTTAGCAGGCCAAGGCTCAAACCACTGAGCTATCCCTCCTACCCACAGTGATCCCTCCTACCCTATGTTTGCTTGTTTGAACCAGTAAATAATTCTTATTTCTAGTTAATAAACCTTTAGATAGTTTATTCCAGGACTGGCTACCGGCATTGTCGTTGGTGTAAGATCTAGGTTACCAATTGATCTGAAGTAAGTGACTGGTCTCTTGGGACTGGAAGCAACCCGATGTGTGTGATTGACCATTTATCACTAAGTCCAGTTTGTCTAGGTGGCATGATAGACTGGAGATTCTATCTGAGGGACTGTCTGTGACTCCAGGGTAAGCCTGTTACAGTGATCCAGATGTTCACATTTGTTACTGGCTTGGTGAAATCTAATTATAGAACATAGCACTAATTTGGGGTGTCTGCCCTTTTCTGACAATCTACCCTGAAGTAGGACTCACAGTCTTCATCCATTCTAGACAATGTGACACCCCAAAAAACAGCATATAAAGCAAACCAATTAGACGGATTTTACTGCCAATTTACATTACTCATATAGTTAAAACACAGGCACTGTATATGTTAGTTGGTCAAAATACGGTATTTCACCATCATTGCGTAACTTTTCATAAAACCATAAGGCTACTGTATCACAATATGTAATTTGGCTCCTATATACCAGATTACCCATATTATAACACCACTTTACAACACTCAAAGTGCTTGACTCCTGACAACAGTGTTACAAAGATAGTGAAATGTTTGATATTGTAATTAGCCTTTCTACGCAGACTATTCATAAATATGTATTAAAACAAGAGATAAAAAATATGGAGATGTTGTGAGCCATGGTAATGTCAGCCATGGCAACAATGTATCTTAATAAGTAGGAATGTGAAAGTGAGAGGGGAAAGCACAGACGGCTATCACATGATGTTTTTCTCTTGCTATCATATCAACGACATTTAGGCTGAAAGCCCAGGCTGTGCTAAACAACCAGCCTGAGTGTCATTAAATTAGGGCAGCGTTATGTCTGCAATATTTTAAACTGTCTAGCCTTGGCAAAAGTAGGTGACTGGGATTAGAAGTAGCTGGCCTGCATTTGCCCAGTCCAAGAGAATACTATGATACCACTGCAGAATTGTGAGGTTCTTACCCACGAAAGCTTATGCTCCCAATACTTCTGTTAGTCTTAAAGGTGCCACAGGACCCTCTGTTGCTTTTTCCCTCGTGTATTTACAATGTTATACTTGGGCACTGTCGTGTATATTTCATTATGCTAAAGGGGAGGGAAAAATCAAGTCGCCAGTCAATTGCTGAGTGCGTTACTTGCCCCACCTCCCTGCATAGGGAGTGCATGCTTTTGTTGAATGTTTACAGTTACAGATGATTTAGGAGCAGGTTACTTTATGCATCCCACAAAAAGCAAGTTCATTGTAACAGCCTTGATTGATCAGGAATAATATCTTGGCCAATAGGTGCTGCAACACTGGCCCTTAAGGATCCGATCCTGTGAGAGGCTGAGTAACTCTTGAGAGACACTGTGCTCCCTCAATCCCCACTGAGTGGGACTTGTGTTGAGAGCATTTGGTACTTCTCAGGATAGAAGGGCCTGATCCAAAGCCCACTGTCAATAGAAAGATTCCCATTGATTTGGCTGGGCTTTGGATCAGGCCCATGTTGTGTATATTTACATAATTGCTAGTGTTTAAATGCCTGACTTACGTAGAATTGAAGAAGACTGTGAATGGGGGCTGGAAGAGGAAATACATTTTCTGTATAACACTGAAATATTGACATTGATTGACTCTTTTTTTTTTTTTACATCATAAATCACTTCATTTTCTTTCCTCACAGAGATTCAACAATATCCTACGAGATGCCATTTCACACCAATAAGTGGCACTTGGCCAAAAAGCTGACATCTCTCTCCACAACACACTTCCCAGGAGATGTGGATGGCACTCAGAAGAATTGGTTTTATAACCCAATGACATGCTAAGCCCTTGAAACAAAAAAAGTACTTACGTCCACATCAGTCTTTCACTTTATGCCTGTTAACAGCCAGTTAACTTAAGTCAGTGGGAGATTTGCCATTGACTTAAGTCAGTGGGAGATAAGGCCCTGCATGCACGTTCTCCTAAGTATGGCTTTCATCTGCACTGGGACACAAAATATAGCAAACAGTGCTACTACTATTGAGAGAGGAAAACAGAAGTTACCATGCTGCCCAAACAGAAGTTGCACAAGGTTGGTGTTGCTAGCAATTCTAGAGCACATAGACATGATGACATCATTCAAAGGGAGCTGGATTTGCATCCAGGCCAGAAATACAAGCATCAAATAAATGAAAAGGCATGCGCAGGAACAGCTGCAAAGACAGCAACAGACACACGGTGAGATCTAGAAGAAGAGTCCAATTCAAAGCTCAACCATAGGGGAGAATGACCCAGAATGGCCAGAGGCACCTATCATAGAATCCTACATGAGAGCAAATGGCATTGTTGACCTATTTCTACCCTTATTTGGCCTGGCATAATTTCCTAAGAAATTTTTTAAAAAGCCAACAGACATGCAGAGTTGAAAGTATTAAGAATAGGTTCTTGATCCATTTAGTTATAAAAGCTATAACCTACACACAAAAATCACAGGTTTTTGTTGCATATTATCATTATCAACAATGGCAGTAAAAATATTTTTAGTTGAAAAATTGGGTTTGTCAAAAATAAATGTTTCCCCACAAAAGAAATCGCTTTTATGATGAAATTTTCCATATTTCAAAAAAACCCAAAACCCTGTTGAGGTGGAAATATTTTTTTTTATATTTTATAAACAGGTTTGTTTCAAATTGTTGGGAAATGCCTAACTTTTCTCAGGGTTTTGTATCATGAAGTAATACTGACTTCTTTTTTTCCACTTGGAAAACAGTCAGAAAGTGGGGAAAAGCCCATTTTTCTACACTTTGTACCTGTTCTCCAATGGGCAAAAAAATTGGAAACGAATCAGAAAATGGACTTCCACACTTCCATAACTTTTCAAATTATCTAGTGGGAAAACCATTATTTTCTGACATGAACATTTTGAATGGACTTTTTTCCTGTTAAAATTTTCACAGGGAAAATTCTCATTTTCTGGCCAGCTCTAGTTATAGCATAATGACATAATTTTAATTTAAAAAACACAGAAAAGTAAATATCTGTACCTGCCACCAGTATAGAACTGATTTTATTTATTTTTTACTCAACTTGTCTGTCTGCCTTGCCTCGCCTCATTTTTTGGTAAAAATGAAAAATATTTATTTAAAATGTTATAATTTTCTCACCATTCTTAGTATTTTACTGTGAGTGTGAGTAAGGGGAAAAGAAAGGAAAAGAATCAATGGGATTCAAGCTGAAGTAAACAGTAAAGGCCTGTTCTTTGACCAGAGAAGATAACGGTTATAATGTAAATGCAATTAGGGCTTGATCTGAAATCCACATGTCTTTCTATTGACTTCAGTGGGTTTTGGATCCGGTCCATAAAGCTCACAGACCACATTTCAGTGTTAGCCACTTTACAGGATTTTCAGAAGCACCTCTCCATTGCTATAGCATTTGGATATATGTTTGCTTATTCCTCAATAATCAAGTGCTATTTGTGAGGAAAGGTTTCCAAGCAAGTGAAAGATGTGTTAGGGTGAAGTTGGAACAATTAAGACTTGTTTTACAAGTTCAAAGAATCCACACAGATACATGCACAAAAATCCCATTGAAGCCATTTCTTAAATATGATTCACTTTAGTAGAATCATAGAATCGTGGGACTGGAAGGGACCTCGAGAGGTCATCTAGTCCAGTCCCCTGAGCTCATGACAGGACTAAGTATTATCTTGACAATCCCTGACAGGTGTTTGTCCAACCTGCTCTTAAAAATCTCCAGTGAGGGAGATTCCACAACCTCACTAGGCAATTTATACTACTGCTTAACTACCCTGACAGTTAGGAAGTTTTTATTAAAGTCCAACCTAATTGCCCTTACTGCAATTTAAGTCCATTGCTTCTTGTCCTAACCTCAGAGGTTAAGGAAAACAATTTTTCTCCTTCCTCCTTGTAACAACCTATGTACTTGAAAACTGTTATCATGTCCTCTCCTCAGTCTTTTCTTCTCCAGACTAAACAAACCCATTTTTTTCAATCATCCCTCAGTGATCATGTTTTCTAGACCTTTAATCATTTTTGTTGCTCTTCTCTGGACTTTCTCCAGTTTGTCCACATCTTTCCTAAAATTGGCACCCAGAATCAGTGCGGAGTAGAATGGAAGAATTACTTCTCGTGTCTTGCTTACAACATACCTGCTAATACATCCCAAAATGATGTTTGCTTTTTTTGCAACAGTGTTACACTGTTGACTCATATTTAGCTTGTGATCCACTATGACCCCCCAGATCCCTTTCCACAGTACTTCTTCCTAGGCAGTCATTTCCCATTTTGTATTTGTGCAACGGATTGTTCCTTTCTTATTGATTTTCATCCTACATATTTCAGACCATTTCTCCAGTTTGTCCAGATCATTTTGTATTTTAATCCTATCCTCCAAAGCACTTGCAACCCCTCCCAGCTTGGTATCATCTGCAAACTTTGCAAGTGTACTCTCTATGACATTATGTAAATTGATGAAGATATTGAACAGAACTGGACCCAGAACTGATCCCTGTGGGACCCCACTTGATATGCCCTTCCAGCTTGACTGTGAACCACTCTCTGGGAATGGTTTTCCAACCAATTATGCAGCCACCTTATAGTAGCTCCATCTAGTTTGTATTTCCTTAGTTTGTTTGAATAGGTAAAGCGAGACAGTATCAAAAACCTTACTAAAGTCAAGATATACCACATCTACTGCTTCCTCCCCCCCATCACAGGGCTTGTTGCTAAATTAATATTACATGTATCTACTAATTTAGATTCCTACAAGGCCAAA
This sequence comes from Emys orbicularis, assembly GCF_028017835.1. NCBI lineage: Eukaryota > Metazoa > Chordata > Testudines > Emydidae > Emys > Emys orbicularis. The sequence continues at coordinate 80,407,654 of NC_088691.1, read as the reverse complement.
GCAGTGTGCATATCTGAATGCAAACTATGGCCCATTATGCTTTCTCCAAGACGTACATAAACAATACTTTCTTCTATCCCACCCAAGCAACCTGGTGAAGGGCAGATTTTGGACAATGCCAATGTCATTCTGAGGGAACAGCACCAGAAGGGTTGTTCAAGACAGGCCAGACAAGACCAAAGCTGTCCTTAGATAAACCAGACCAGGAATGTTCATGAGTGTCTGGGGAGAATGGGAGGGGCCAGCCATGAGGCAACTCTGCTGACACCACTGAGTGTCAGTAGGAATCTTGTATTCGGGAAATGTAAATATTGAAGTTTAATATTTCTATCTCATTTCTTCACTGATGTTCATTGAATAAAAAGGGTAGATCTGTTGTTAACCTAGTGAGTGACTAGTAATGTTCTCAGAGGATATGTCTACCCAGCAAAGAAACCCCATGGCTGGCACATGCCAGCTGACTCAGGCTTGCGGAGCTCAGGTTGTGGGGCTGTTTCATTGCTGTGTAGACTTCCAGGCGTGGGCTGGAGCCCAAGGTCTGGGACCCTTCCACCTCACAGGGTCCTAGACCCTGGGCTCCAGCCCAAGCCTAGAAGTCTATGCAGCGATGAAACAGCCCCGCAGCTTAAGGTTTCTCTTTGCTGTGTAGACATACCCGAGTGGTCTCAGAAACTCTTGCTCTGAACCATAGGTGAACCACAGGCCACAAATGCCCCTTACAAATAATTGAATATTAAAAATAAAGATAATATATTTTGGGATGGAGAAAATAAAGTTACTGCTCCTTATGTATGTTATATCCCACCAGCATTACTTAATAATGCTTTATATTTCTATAGTGCCTGACAGTAAAGGATCTCAAAACATTTTACAAACATTAATTTAGTCTTAGCGCACCCTACTAACATGAGTCAGAGAGGTGGGAATACAACCCAGATCCCCTGATTTACAGCCCTGTACTTCAACCACAAGTTTGTCCTGTCTGGTTTTTTTATGAATATGTGCACTGAACACTAAACAAACCCTGTTTGCCTAGAAACAGAAACTGTGTTCTCTATTAAGTGCAGTTTTCCTTTTAGGAGTGTTTAGTCACTGTTTCAACCTGCAATATGGACAAAATGAGGCTGAAGAATTTGACTTTTATTTTGAGGCAGTGAGGAGGCACCTCTGAAGAATCCATAATTAGGCAGTCTACACCATAAGACAGTGTTTAAGAAACAGCCTTGGCTGACAGGAAATGTGGGCTAGACAATCTCAGTACAATCCAGTAGTGTCCCTTCCGAATCACTGAAAACTGCAACCTCAGTAAACTGTCCTTCCAACACCAGTGCATGCTGAAGATGAAAAAAAGCTCCTTCTGGATTTTCACATGCCAAGCTAAAAATAATCTAACTCATCTCCAACACACACCCACACAAAAGAACCCCTGATGAAAAGTGCAATAATGTCAACAGTTGCAAAGGCATTATAGCATTGAAAGCTAGTGGTATTTGTAAGAGGCCCAATCCAACTCCAATTTAAGTCAATGGACAAATTCTCATTAACTTCAATAAGAGCTGGATTGGCCCAGCTGGAGGAGGAATAAAGGAGAAATCAAACATTAGGAGTGGGATTTTCCAGGCCAGGCCTCAATAAAGTGTGTGTATTTGCCAAACACTGCAATGAGGCAGAAAGAAGACGAGCATGCCCAGGTTCAGGAAGAAAACAATCAAGACCTAAGTGCTTCGGAGAAATCATCCAATCATAATTTCTCATTGTGAAAATGTAGCTCATATAACGCTGCCAAGGTCTGCAAGAGTGGGGTGATCTGCTAAATAAGTGCTGGCTTTGCTTTTGTGCCTGACAATTCTAAACGTGCACACACACTAAAGACATAAATAAGTGCAACCTTCTCTTTTGGATCAACTCCTTCCCCCTTTCGTGCTTTTTCTCTCCTCCTTTAATGTACAACACTTCCCAGGATGCAGTACATGGCTGTTTTCCAGAACCAGCACCAAGTTTAGAAGTGATACTGATTTTCACGTTTGATGGCAAACAAACCTGCCATTCACTTCTGCAACTGCCACCAAGGGGGCCAATTGTAGCCATGTTTTTGTAACATGGGGACTAAAAGCTTTTCCTTTTTTCTTGAATGAATGTTTCAAGGAATATCCACAGATATCAATATCTGTTTAACAGCATCATAAACAGAAAACAATTCCTGCTCAGTGTTTACAGAACCCTCTGTGTCCCTGTGTTACCCTAGACAACAAAAATATATATCACTAATGATTCTACAATGCAGGCTGTATATTATCACAACTGTACCCTAAGCCTCAAGGGCATCCTACGTTTAGCCACAGGTTGCTTTTGCAAAACTGTGCGTCATGTAAAAATCTTCAAAGGGCAGTTATAAATCCTCCTCATATTCCCTGAAACAACATTAGAGCAACAGAGATTATATCAGCAATCTCACTGTTGAAACCAGCCTCAGGCTCAGATTTATAAACTAATGGCACCCAAATGGCCCTGCTCCCACTATGTGATTGTAATGAATCATTTCAGACTGGATCAATTCTAGTTCCTTTAAATGTGGCATCTATCTCTCTGGCATATATTGGCATATACTTAAATTTGAGAGGGACCCAGAGGGCTGCTAGTTCTGCTTCCCTATCTTTCCTTTAATAAGTCTGTGTGCCAAAAATTTGCCACTAGCTTAGAGGCTGGGTTGAGGCCACTTAGTAAATGCAGATGAAAATTTTCAGACTTGGGTGAATAAATCTATATTTAAGCATCTAAATTAAAGCTTTTATTTAGGAGACTAAATTTAGATACCTAGGTTTGTAAAGTATGGACACAGGCCTTAAAGATGGCTCCAAAATCTCACAAACATCTATTGTTTTCAGTAACTGGATAAGGTACAGACTGTTCAGACACATCCCTTTAGATGCATGTGGGGCAAAAAGTTATAAATGTACTAGCACTGTATGCTCAAATTGCAAAGGGAAGAATAGCAAATTGATCATGCTGATGATCTTGGCTTCTTATTAAAACTTTCTTGGCAGTCCCTGTGTGTTGATATAAAAAATGAGTTCTAATTAGCAATCTGATATCACAGCTCATTCAGTCCTGTGGGTACAAATTATCTGTACTCACAGGAACAGCTATACTGGAGCAGAAATTCATTTCTGCCACTCTCCAATAGGGATTTCATCAGCAGAGAGCAGGTGTAAACGCCACCTGAGTGCCACAAGAGTCTCATGGCAGAGGCTACCCCGGAGTTCTGCTAGATTAGTGGCTGTACTCCTTTCAGAGGTCTCATTTGTCTTGCGTACCCCACCTGACTTAAAAACTGCTTGCTTACAAAATCAGACATAAAAATACAAAAGTGTCACAGCACACGATTACTGAAAAACTGCTGACTTTCTCATTTTTACCATATAACTATAAAATAAATCAATTGGAATAGAAATATTGTATTTACATTTCAGTGTATAGTACATAGAGCAGTATAATAAACAAGTCATTGTCTATATGAAATTTTAGTTTGTACTGACTTTGCTGATGATTTTTATGTAGCCTGTTGTAAAACTAGGCAAATATCTAGATGGGCTGATGTACCCACTAGAAGAGCTCTGCGTACCCCCATGGGTATGTACCCCCGGTGGAGAACCACTGTGCTAGATCAACCCGTCTTTTGCTGGACTGGCCCCACCCCCTTTTCCTCTGGTCACTCCACATTGGGGGTACTCACCAGGCTTAGTTCCCTTAGCAGAGTGTATGTGGGGGTTACATATACTTTGTGCCATTACACCCCAATTTTTCAGGCAAACTTACTGTTGCCAGAGGTTTGTAGTGTGGGTTCTTCGAGCACAAATCAAGCCCATTGTCCTGTACAGAAATGAGCTCAGCTTGAGTTCACACTGCACAATAATGTCATCCAAGTAGTACAAAATATCATTCTTGGCTCAGAGGAGTGGTAGAGTCCACTTCAGAGTCTATTCATTCACCCTTTCCAGCTACCCTGCCCAGTTCCTGGGCCCCCATTCTCTTGCATGGCTCAGGCTAGTAATAACAGGTTTTTGCCTTGAATCTATCCTACAATATAGATATATTATTAATTATTATTATTATTCATTAATGTTATTTGTATTCTAGTAGCCCTCGCTGGGAGGAGGTTATACTGCAATCATTTGTACATGGACAACAGTATTTTCTAAGTATGTTTTTAGCTGGTAGCAGTTTATAGATAGATAAATGTGTGGTTATTTATTTATCTTTTTTGGGGATATGTGAAGGGGCATTCTGAAATTTGCAAACATCAGGTAGGACAGAACAATAATACAAAGGGACTTGTATGATTTAGAAACAAGGGCCGAAAATAACCATTAGATTCAGCTAGGAAAATTGCAAGCTAACATGCAGGGGATCATTCGAAAGAGGACAAAATCTGGGAATCAGTAATGCTAAAAGAGACCTCAGAATTATCAAATGAAACATGAGTTTGCAAAGTGATCTGGATGCAAAAAAAAGCCAAAGCCATTTTGGACTGACTGCCCACAGACATACTGTCACGCTGCAGGAAGGTAACAGACCCTCTCTAAGTGGCGCCCGAATCACTGTAGCTGGACCACTGCATTCAGCGCTGAGCACTACATTACCAAAAATGAATTTTATAAATTTAAAAGAGCTTAGAAAAAAAAGACAAGTATCACATGAATGGAATCACTTCTGAGGCAAGACTCAGAGAGCTAAAATACAGAGAGCTGGGAAAGATGACAACAGAACAAGTGTGTAACCATTTACAAATACACTAAGGGAGTAAAATTTAAGATTACAGAGGATTTATGTAGAGTGGTACACAGAAGTATAATTAGGAACAACTGAATGAAATTAAGAAAAGAAAATTTTAGGATAAGCATCGGGAAATACACCCTGACTCTGAGCTGCATTAGTCTATGTTGTCATCTCCTCATGGAAGAGGTGGAAGCCCATTGCTTGGGATTCTTAAAACTAGACTGGATAACACAACAGAAAATGTACAGATGTAAACAATCATGCATTAGCAGGGAGGGACTAGATGATTTAGTAAATCTCTCCCATCTCTAAGCTGTATATCAGAGTTTATGATAAATGGAGAAAACAAGCAAATTCCTTTCTGACTTTGCTCAACCTTGGACAAATGGAGATAATGCCTCATTACAAAGATAAATGATAAAGATAAATGTGGGGATTTTTAAGTGAAAAAAGCCTGAGTGACTGCTTTCAATTTGTGCTCTGCACAACAGCTTTCCCTTTTAAACCAGATTCTAGAGGATCCACCTCTAGATGAGGATTATTATTTCACAAGATCACAGTCATGGGGTTTCATTTTGTAAACACTGTAGAGTGCACATAAAGCATAACATTACTGCTAGTATCATATAAGGTTTTGCTATTGCAGTGATATAAAAACAGCAAAAATAAAACAGACAGCAAGCTGGCGCAATGTATGCTTTGCAACCTTAAAATACAGCTCAGCTCATTCATTTTAAACAGGATAATCTTGAGTATCCAATGTGTACTATTTATTTATTCTGCTATAATTAGGTAATATTTCTTTTATAGTCATATATAAGAACACATTTCATGGCTGTATTTGGCCTGGGAAGGTCTTAAAATTAAGCTGCGCCTGCGCCTGCCTGCTGGGTCTGTTTACTTATGCTATTTTTATAACACTGCAGTAGCATAACCCAAGTTACAGAATACTTGCTATAACATTCTGCCCCGTGTTTATTCAAGAACTATTGCTTATAAAAAGCAAATCGGAAAGCTTCTTGTTTTTCATAAATCAACCAGCTCTGTACCATTAAAGTATCTCTACAGATGTTCACGGACATAGGAGAACTAAAGAGCACAAATATGCTATTTATTAAGGGCTGAAACATTATTTGAATAAACGCTTGTTCTTTCCCTAAGGTATTAGGCTGAACTTCTTTGCCCATATGGAGAAACTCAATTAGCCATTCATACAATTTCAGGGAACAGTCTGAAGTGTCTGTACTAATTCTGTGTATTTTGTTAGACATATAACAGGTTGCTAGAGTAAGTTTAGACTAAGAGGGTACAATCCAGCAAAACCTTACTCACACAAATAGTCCCACTGGAGCTATTCACCTGAGGGAGAACTATTTCACTCAGTAAGGAGTTTTGGGGACTGGGTTCTTCTTAGTTTGAAACAATGTGCAATGCTTCCAAGTACACAGAGTAAAATTATTAGCAAAACAAGTCCCTGACCATAAACATCTTGTACATAAAGAATGATGCGCACACACACAAAAAGCCTACCTTCCCATTTTATCTGAGATTCTTAATATAGCATCGTACTCAAAGAAAACAGGCTGCTGGCATGCTAATTCTCCAATTAAGAGTTGTTGCCCTAGCAACAGGTTTTAATACGTACTATAGATCATATGAGCAGGCTATGCTAACAGTTCAGTCATTTGCATTCTAGCACAAAAATAAGAAAATGTATTGTGTGTAGAGAGGAGCTATCCTAGGGAACATTGGGACAGGTCCACATTTGGTGAACATGCATCGAAAATGCTGAAGTGAATGGAGCTACGTTAATTTACACCAGCTGAGGACATGATCTATCAAGTACAGTAACTCCTCACTTAACATTGTAGTTATGTTCCTGAAAAATGCGACTTTAAGTGAAACGATGTTAAGCTAATCCAATTTCCCCATAAGAATGAATGTAAATGGTGGGGTTAGGTTCCAGGGAATTTTTTTTTTTTTGCCATACAGGACAGTACAGTATTATAGTTGGGAGGTGCTCTTGCCTTACCCCACACAGGCACAGCCCACTGGCACTGGAGACAATGAGGCAGGCAAGGAGGCTGAAGGTGCTGTAAGCTAGGAGAAGCACGTTGCGCAGCAGCGGCAGCTTCCCCTACTCTGCAACCCTCAGCCCGCCCACACCACCCCTTCCCGCAAACCCCCACCCTTAACCCGCTTCTTCTCCCCCCCCCAAGCCCCTTTACTCCGCACGCTGCGTCCTCGCTCCTCCCCCCTCCCTCCCCTGCCTCCTGCCCGCAGCAATCAGCTGGCTTGCAGTGTTCAGGAGGCAGGAGGGAGTAACGAGAACTTGGTGCGCAGGCTCCCTCCTCCCTCCCCTGCCTCCTGCCCGCAGCAATCAGCTGGTTTGCTGCGTTTGGGAGGCAGGGAAGGGAGGGGGAGCCTGCGCGCTGAGTCCTCGCTCCTCCCCCCTCCCTCAACGTTGCAAGCCAGCTGATTGCCCCGGGCAGGAGGTGGGGGGAGGAGGGGGAAGGCACTGATCCGTGGGGTCTGCCGGCGGGCGGGAGGCACTGGGGGGGGGGCATAGGGGAGCTGATAGGGAGGCTGCCAGCTGTGGACGAAGCAGGCAGCCAAATGACGTTATAGCGAAGCATTGCACAACTTTAAATGGAGCATGTTCTATAATTGAGCAGGGACGTAAGATCGAAACAATGTTAAGCGAGAGGACGTTAAGTGGGGAGTTATTGTATATCCCCTTGTTCATAGAAGTAGAAATAAAAACCAGAAGAACATAAGGATGTGGCCAGTGTCAGATGCTTCAAAGGGAATGAACAGAACAGGGCAATTATCAAGTGATCCATCTCCCCTGTTGTCAAGTCCCAGCATCTGGCAGTCAGAGGCTTAGGGACACCCAGAGTATGGGGTTGCACCCTTGATTGACCTATCCTACATGAACTTCCCTCTTTTCCTAATTGCAACAAATGTAAATGGAAATGTGGGCCAAGTATTTTTCTCAATTATAACAGTACAAATCTAGATTTTACGCCCCTCCCCCACTTTAATGCTTTGTGATCTTATGGTTAAATATATTATCCTGCATACAACAACATTTAGGGTCATTAGTGTTACCACTGAAATCAATGAGAAAACCTCTATATACTTCAATAGGCATAGAATCAGCCCATTAAACATTTTAAAAAGGCTTTCTCCTGAAATCACACTTTAATTTCTGTAAATAGTTTTTGACTGTTACTACACTTTTTATGCATCTTTAATGGTATTATGTATCAAAAGAGTTCATGTACCATTTATGCTTCTGTGTCTTGGTGAGAGAAACCAGACAAATTATCCTCTAGTATTTAAAAGCCTATATTATAAAATCAAAGTACAAATATGAAAAAGTTTCTTATATTCACTAGATGTTCATACTATCACAGTATCATTATATCAAATTAGATGCAATTAAATTTCATTAATAGTATTATTAAACTAACCACTTTTATATACCTACACTGCACCAGGACATAGAATGGCTAATATGGAAAATGAAGTTGTTCCAGTGACACATTCCCCAATTTGCTTTTTAAGTAGAAATTGGATTTCTGGTTTCCATGGGAAACTCACACTGGTATCACTCTTTTGTTTCTCATATTTCTGCACTATACTTCTAGTATGGTAGGTCAATGCTGTCAAGCAGAACCCAAATAAACTGCACTATAACTGCCTGGTATTTCTCTCTTTTGGTATGCCTTATCATCATATATACTTCATTATTCTTTTTGCCTTTCTCCCTTCTGCCCACCACTCTGTGTTGAGATTCATTTTGGGGAAAAACAATGTTACCCAAATCAAGTAAATGTTTGAGTCAATTGGGACGGAAAATATTCTTTTTACTAATCCCGTGAAAGAAAAAGCGGATTGATTTGCTCATCTGGAGAACAAAGGAGGCAAACAATTTTAAAATCGAGACTAGAAATACATATTTTCTGATCTCCAGTGCTAAAAAGACTCTAGCTCTGATTCTAATCTCACTCACGCTAGTATAACTCTACTGACCTCCATGGGGCTACTCCTGATTTACAACAGCATATGTGAAATCAGAATCAGGCCCAGTTTATCAAAGTCCTCTTCAAAACCGTAATCATGCTAAAACATGGACCCTTCTCCAAGAGGTTAGACACCTCAATTTGTTTGAGGCAAAAACACCCAAAGATAGCTCTCTAACTCATCTGACTCCTATCGCAGCCAGGAAAAAAAGGCTCAGTTAAATCCATCCTACATCTTTCAAAAACACTACAGATTATCACTGGTGGTTCTGTCGTTAACAGAAATAAATAATTATATGATATTCTAACACAGTGCTTCATTATGTATTCTGAATCAGTCATCAACTAAAATCTGGAATCACTCAACTTCACACCTGGATCTTTAGATGTCTGTATCAAAATCAAGTTGGTTTAGAAATAACTGGGGAAAAACCCAAGAGAGCAGCTTGTTGCCACACCCCTAAATTATTTTGTGGAAGAACAGTAATCTCATTGCACTGTAGCTGTACAAAGTTAAATATTTTCGATCCAACACAAAAGAATCTCTGTTTTAGCAAGCGTAAGTTCCTTCTGACAGAGATCTCAGTCATTAAAGCCAAAAACTGGAAAATTGACACCATATAAAATTTGAAGTTTGCCTGTAAATTGTAAAACAACCTGTATTGATGCATATCTGTTTTCCTATCCTATCTCCTAGAACTGGAAGGGACCTTGAAAGGTCATCAAGTCCAGTCCAGTCACCTGCCTTCACTAGCAGGACCAAGTACTGATTTTGCCCCAGATCCCTAAGTGGCCCCCTCAAGGATTGAACTCACAACCCTGAGTTTAGCAGGCCAATGCTCAAACCACTGAGCTATCCCTAGAAAAGCACTTTAATAAACAGGTCTCTTGTTGTGGATGTAGAGGACAGAGAATACAATCTAAAACTTTTTTTTTTTAATAATAATAAATTGCTAGCCTTTTACTATTGTGGCAGTTGTTCTGATGTCCCTGATCTTCTGAGCATACATTTTCAAAATGAATTTTTAGTTAAACAAAAATAATTATCTGAATGTATTTTACTGACATTGGCTTGATTTGAAAGGTACAAATTCCATTCTCAGTGAGTAAGCAGGCATGCATCTGACTCCGAAGCAAGGCAAATATCCAAAAGCCACACCTTTTTTGGCTAAAGAAATATTGTGTGTATGAAACAGATTTAAAAAAATCCCCACACCTAAATATTTTAGGGCCAGATTAATAACACCTTACTTTCCAGCATTCCCATTGATTTTATTGACTTACTGAAGTCAACAGGACTCGTTAGAAATTAAGGTGCTATTAAATGCAGGTATTCACATTGGAAGGGTATCAGGATCTTGCCCTTAGTTTGCAGTTCTGGGGTACAATACCAGCATTAGCATCATGAAGGTCTAGAGGGCTTTTTAAACTTTTTTTTTTAAGCAGATGCGATTCACGTCAACAAAAATGCAGGGAGAAAAATAAAGCTTGTTACATGCACCAGGCATTTATATATTTTGGGTAACCATATATGAATCCATGAAAATATTAACCCTAAATAAACTACAGCCATTTTGTTTTGTTAGCCAGTAGTAGTGGATGACAACAATATCTTTGCTTTAATTTATTTTTGTAAACCTAAAAGGATACAGTGAGCTCATTTATAACAGCTTTTAAAAATCTTTCCATTGCTCATTTCCCTACTCACCCCCATTTTTTCCCTTGCATTTCCATTGGAGCTGGAGTTTGTAGATACACCAACAGGGGAAGCTGACGTATGGATTTTTTTTTGTTTTTCCTACAAAAATAATATCTTTTCTAAAATAATAAATCCTCATCAATGTTGGATATATTAAAATAAGACACACCTCCCAAAATACAAATACAATATATGAAGGTGCAAAATTCCACGCTGGCATGTGCAAAGGGCATTTGGATATGCACAATAATTGTGTACAGATATATTCAATAGTCATGCATAAATATGTTTTTCTCCAAATGTAACTGAGTGTGCTGCAAATACTACTGTGTGTATGTTCAAAGTTTCCTTGAAATTGTGAACTTGGAATCTTATCAGATAGCAATTGCAAATATATAATATGTCCTACTTTATGTTTGGTTTCCTTATAAAGTAGCATGTTTAGTTATACCAGTGCAAATCCAAAATATTAGTTATACCAGTGCAAATCCAGAATAACTGAGGACAGAATTAGACCCATAATCTTAAAAAAAAAAAAAAATCCTGTTCATTAAAAATTGCTGCATATTTGTCAATGGTGACACTCAGTAGTGTAACAAATTAGTGTAGCAAAACAGGCTGCCTTGGAACTTCATATTGGTAGAATTCCTGCTCCTGCTCCAAAAGCATAGACTCTAAATACTTGAATATTTTAGTACTTACGACAAACAGCTGAAGAGCTCTGGTTCTATTCAACGGAGGGTAGGAGATATACATATTCAATAGCTAGGTCTTACATACTCCCTTAGTTTAGACAAAGCTCATCCACAAGCATCTGGGATTCGGAATTCAAATCGCATAGCAAAAGCCAATATAACTAATCTGTGCCCACCTGAGGTCTGTCTACATTGCAATAAAACATACATGGCTGGCCCGTGTCAGCTGACTCAGGCTTGCAGGGCTCAGGCTGCGGGGCTATAAAGCTGGAGTGTAAATGTTCAGACTCAGGCTGAAGCCTGGGATTGGGGACTCTCCCCATCAAAGGGTTCCAGAGCCTGGGTTCCAGCCCAAGCCCAAATCAGCTGACATGTGCCTGCCATGGGGTGTTTTATTGCAATGCAGACCTACCCCTAGATACTTCATGGTTATCGCTACATTGTACAACATAGCCATTCATAAAATCACAGTGCTAGCGTGGACAGAACTCAGAACCTGCTTCTCCAAAAGCAAAGGCCCTTAGCATTTGAGCTAAAGTAGAATCTCTATTAGCTGTATATGGCCCACAAGACACACGGTTCTGATTCCATCTAGCAGAATCACACACAATCTATTACAATATGATGGACTGTACTGTGATTGATAGCACAGATGGACTAAAGATGCAGAAGCTTATTTTAAGGTTTATACTTGTGAATTACAATACACAAAATGCTGTGTTAATATACTTGAACTACTTCATGTAAAATATAACCCTGCAATCTACTTTTAACATGGTCAAAATTCAGATCTGATCTACCACAATTTTGACAGAAAACATGCTACTGCAAGCTCCTCCCCACTGTTAACCTGCCTAATTTTCTTGCCCTGCCTATGGGTCATATGCCTATTTGGCAGACAGAAAGATGGTCTTGTGGAGAACAGGACAATGTCCCCCACTGCAGATCCCTAACAGGTTTTCTCTGCAGCTTTGTTCCCACAGCCGGTGAAAGTATATGGGCCAAAGTTACTATCCACTTTCCGCAGAGATACACAGAAGGATAGCTACTTCGCTATCAGAAATCTGGTCAGCTGAGTTCCTATCATATATTATCTGAGTTTCCTGTGCAACAAATGTGCTCCTTCTGCTGTGAATACGTCAATAGTTAGAACAACAACAAAGGATATAGATATAAGATGGCTACTACATAGGCTCTAAATATTGAAGAGAGCTTCACAAGGGTCACCTTCTAATACAATTTTGAACTGTTGTTCATCATTAATAGCATCCTAAAATGCTCTTCCTTCATAGCTTCCACCCATCTTGCCTTCCTCCTAGGATAATAATGTTCAGGGTAAGTGTGATAGTTTTCAATAACACATTATTCCATTACACTGTTAGGAAATGTGTTAAATATCCAACCTTTTCTATTACATTCCTCCATTACACAAGCAATGTTTCTTTAAGAGAAGCTCAGGAGGAGAGGTAGCACAAACATTCACCCTATTTAGGATTATTAAAAGGAACACATCAACTGCACCATGGACTGTATTGTAGTTGATAGTACAGATGGACTAAGGATGCACCATTCACGCATTGGCTGCACCATTCAGAGGCAAAAGGAAAATTCAAAGAGACAATGAGACGAAAAGCGGAAATCAACACTGAAAGAGCTGCAGAGAGCCCGTAGGGAAAACTTGAGTAACAAAAGACTACACACCTACATTTGAATACTCTATCACTGTTGCCAGCTTTTCCTCTTGGACTTTGGAGTCTATCCTCTGTTCTCCAGTAAACAAAAATCTTCCTTCCCCAAACCCCCATTGGATGTAACCTACTGGCAAACTTCATCCATTCCTCTCCAGAAGAAATGTGTGTGTTCCATTTCAAAACTCACTACTCTGTCCCAGGAAATATTGTTTCAAGTTCATTTAGTTAAAGGGATTAAGCTTTACAGGGCTGGACAATGATATGGAGCCTTCCTTCTGCAGAGCATGAATTTAATTCTTGCCCAGAGAAGTGGTGGCCTAAAGTCTCATTATCATATACCTGGCGGCCTATGTGACCTAATTATCTGTGGCCTACATGTAAGGAATTGCTGGATTACGATCAGTTCTTAGCGAGAGTGTCCAAATTAAAAAAAAACTAAACTCACTATCATAATTGGCACTATTAGGCACATTTCTTGGCAGTCTCAGTAGAGAGGCCAAGCAATGAATGTGCAGTGGAGAATGAATTACCTTTTCCTCCTTAGAAATGGCTCTTCCAGGGCAAGGCTGAGACACACTGGCATGACATTATGGGAAAATATGCACAGCTGATTGTTTGTATGAAACTGATCTGTGGATAAGTACATCAGAGGTCTTCAGTTTCCAGTGGAATCAGTCCATATCTTTTATGAACGCTACACTCATTTAGAATGTTGAATAACTGACCTCTTGTCCCTTGAATTCCTCCTGGGAATCTTCCCCCCTCCCAGTTTCTCTCTCTTTTGGTCCATGCAATGGTTTACCTCCTATCCAATACCTACATGGCCTCTAGCCATTCATCTTCCCATTTCCAGAGGGCCTCTGCACTGCGGCCCTCATTTCCTTTCCGGTATTATCCACTGTTATGCTTTCCCTGTTTGAGTAACTAATTTATCCGATTACCATAATTTTTCCTAGTATCCAAGTAAATATTTTTTGCTATCGCTGCATGTTGTACATTCAGAGCAATCACAATTTAACTGCAGTCAGCCTATATACCAGGGACCCAAACTGTGCCCTAGCACTAATTGCTTAGGCAGGTTAGCATGAAATTTAATCTGCACTGATCAATTTTAATTGAGGGGAGCTAGAAATAAACAATGAGTCTTGCTTTTTATAGTACATGTATTTGGCAGAAGAAAACAGAGTTTTGGAAGACCGTTGCCTTCCTAATTCTGCATTGGTACAGATAAGGCTCCACTTGATTTCTTCGAAGCAGGGGAAGGTTTCCTACTGGCTTTGCTTAAAACTACTGTAGGTTTACATCTCTCCAGCTAAGAGGATTTAAGGTCAAATTATTTCACACTGATATTTTTCTATTCTGTTATACATTAAGCCTACTGTTCAGTAAATAAGATTATATAAATCCCCTCTCATTCCATTACTCTAATGTGTTGTACTATGTAACTGAACTACTCTGGTAAGTCTCAAGCACAATCTCTCTTTTACTCAACTCAGAAAATTCATGCTAACCATGAACTAGCCTCAGGCAAAGCCCTGAGTAAAGGGTGTTACATAAGCTGAGTTGCCTGAGTAGTAACCCCCAGAGACGTTGTTTCCCAGGGACATCCCACTGACACACAATTCATCTGGTGCTCTCCTCTTGCACTGACAAGGAGTAATCTACGTTAGCCCTTTAAAGGGCACAGCATATTTCCCCTGCCAGGTCCACTGGCCTGCCTGCAAGGGGAAACTGAGCCATGGCTTTGTCCATTTGCTCATGCGGGGAGCATTTGGTTTGCCTGGAGCTGCAATTACAGTAGTACAGACTGGGTCAACTGCCCTGCACATCCACATTACGCCAGGGCACAATCTAGCCCCATCTCTGGATCTCTGTGAGCAGGTGGAGTTCCCACTGTGCTTTAAAAACAGAGCATACACAGTCCATAAATAGCCCAATCTTACCATCTACTTGTGCTTTGGCTGTATTGGTAGTTGAAAAAACACCACCACAAAGTAATACTCCCAAGGCTGTCTGCTGCAAAGATTTCCCTGCTCAGACATCTCTGCTCCAGACCCTAATTTGCTTAGGGTTGCCAACTTTCTAGTCGCACAAAACCGAACACCCTAGCCCCGCCCCTTCCCCAAGGCCCTGCCCCCTGCTCATTACATTCCCCCTCCACGCGCCACTCTCACCCACAGGCACCGCCCCCCCAAGCTCCCATTGGCCTGGAACCATCCAATGGGAGTGCAGAAATGGTGGCAGGGGCAGCATGCAGAGCCCCGTGGCCCCTCCCCACCCTGGCTAGAAGCTGGACCTGCTGGCTGCTTCCGGGGCGCAGCACGGTGCCAGCCAGGACAGGTAGGGACTAGCCTGCTGCAGCACCGACGACCGGACTTTTAACGGCCCAGTTGGTGGTGCTGACCGAAGGGTTCCTTTTCGACCGGGTTTTCCGTTCAAAAACCGGACACCTGGTTACCCTAAATTTGCTCTGTCCAGAGAATAGCATTCATATTCCTGACAGCCTGATGGAGTTACAGGCCTCTACAGCCACAGTGAGTCAGCAGAATTCACTCAGCAGCTTTATGCAAGGTTCTTTTAGCAATTGCTAACAGGGAGGGTCAATAGCAAAGCCCTGCCACCCTGTGTGACATCCTTTTTATTAAAAGAAAGATAACACCACTCTCAAAATATCTTTAGGTCAAGGAGCTCAGAAGAGCTCTTGCTCTCCATAGAATAAAAATTTATTTAGCAGATGCTCCTCAATATTTTTACAAGTATTATCATTCAATTATTACCATACATCCACCCTTCAAAATCGCATAATAAATATTTATTTCATCCTGGGGATGTACTTTTTCCTTTGGGGTTGCGGGAGAAAAAGGGTCAGGAACCTTTCACCCAACCTCAGGCTTCTACTCTCCAGCTAATTGAGGAGAAAGAAAAAAAATAGTGTCATATTGGTCTAGTCCAGGGATTGACAACCTTTGGCACGCGGCTCGCCAGTGTAAGCACCCTGGCCGGTTTGTTTACCTGCCGCGTCCGCAGCTTCGGCCGATCGCGGCTCCCACTGGCTGCGGTTTGCCGCTCCAGGCCAATGGGGGCTGCGGGAAGCTGCATGGTCTGAGGGACGTGCTGGCCGCTGCTTCCCGCTGCCCCCATTGGCCTGGAGCGGCGAACCGCAGCCAGTGGGAGTCGCGATCGGCCGAACCTGCGGACGCGGCAGGTAAACAAACTGGCCTGGCCAGCCAGGGGGCTTACCCTGGCAAGCCATGTGCCAAAGGTTGTCGATCCCTGGTCTAGTCTGTCACAGTACTATTCAAATGATCCATTACAACACATTTTATTTCATCAACATTCACAGAGTATATTGTCCATAACTGCTTAAGTAATTTTGGCTCAACAGAATTTTTTTTAGGGAGGTAGGGCCTCTCAACCATCTATCGCCTCTTCAATCCATGTTTATAAAGAATTCTGGCTGTGAGCTGGGTTTGAACCAATGTACTGTTAAGAGCTAGCTTTATACACTGCAAGCCCCCTTCTACCTCCCTCACAAACAGCCCTCGCCTTGAAACAACTGATGTTAGTAAGCTCTTAGCATCTGAATGTAACTGAAAATAAACGTGTTCATCCCAGAAGAGTCTCTTCAGTGATGCCTATACAGGACTTGCTGAATACTGTGTGAAATAGTAATTGTATCAATATTTATTGTATTTACAATTTTGGGGTCACCTCCTTTGGTCAGCATCCAGTCTGAGCAGCTGTGTGCTGGGCAGATATGGAGTAAGACAGTATCCTTACCACTAGCCATGGATTAGCTACAGAGCTGTGCCCCATGTGAGGCTTTTCAGAGAATCCTGTACACTTGCCAGTTTCCGCTATTTTAAATTACACTGATTTCACTTATGTACACTGGCGTAAACCTGGAGAAATTCCACTGCCATCAGCTGTATGACTAGATCTGTGCTAGTGCAAAATCAGTGTAAGCAAGATCAGAATCGGAACCACAGAGCTTAGTTTTCAAATGTGGATGCTAAAATCCCACATTTTTGCATGTAAATGAGCACTGAGGCATACAAAACAAGCATTTGTTTGGAGTTAAGTATGAAAGCAGAGTACCTGGTTTAGCTGCCTAAATTTGAAAACTGGGCCCACAGTGGAAATAGTTTATTTAACATGATATCACCTTGCAGTTACCATTATTTCCTTTGCAATTAGTATTTCATATTTGGATCTCTAGACAGATTCACAGTAAATCACTGACTAACCTCAGTCATCTCTGAAGAGGAATTTGATTCGGTTTTCACTTGTTTTGAAATACATCTGTGCAAAGCCTGTGGTATCCAGGATGCTTGCACATCCCTCCTTTCATTTAGCATTTTCAAAGCTTATCAGTGCTATGCCCCGGCACAAGTAAAGCCTATGTCATTCTGCACAGAACCTTTTTGAAGATTGTTATTAAAGTAAGAGACCTACAGCAATGGAATGAATAAGAGAGAGTGAAGGAAGGCAATGTCCAAATTTCCCTACACAGCTCTGCTGATGCACTTTAGACCTCACTTGCAGCAACACATCTACTACTCCAGTCCTGGGCCTCTCTTTAGTGGACACTACTTCCAGTGTCAAACAGCGTGGTTACTTTGTAAGACCCATAAACAGGTATCTGGATGTTCCAAACAGTCATTTTCACCTGTGACCTAAATCCAGATTGTGAATTCAGGTCTCCAGAGAGAAAAGGTTGAGCACTCATCTCCTAAATGCCATTTACCCTATCCCAGTTATGTGTCTGGCGCACAAGGATGGTGGTATCGTGTGTTCTCACTGCACTGGCTTCTTCACTGAAGAAGATCTAGGTTCAAATTCTGCATTAGGGTCTCAAGGGGAAATGGGTTTGGAGACCTCATCCTTTTGTTAAAATCACAAAACCAGCACACAGTTTGGCAAGATCAGAAGTGAAGTCAAGGACTAGACTGGCATGGATTTTTCAGTTTATGACTAGAGCACTCCCAGCACCTACCTACACTTTGCCTGGAGTGATGACAGCCTTAGTCTCATGAGCAATGAATTCATACAAATGTTTTTGAAAGGACAACAAAAACTTAAGAGATTTTGATAAAGTGAGCATTCTTTGTTGAGAGCATGATCACTCATCCTGTATATTAAGGCAGCGGTTCTCTACCAGGGGTACACAGAGGTCTTCCAGGAGGTACATCAACTCATCTAGATATTTGCCTAGATTTACAACAGGCTACATAAAAAGCACTAGCGAAGTCAGTACAAACTAAAATTTCATACAGACAAAATGAGAAAGTCAGCAATTTTTCAGTAATAGCGTGCTATGACACTTTTGTATTTTTATTTATGATTTTGTAAGCAAGTAGTTTTTAAGTGAAGTGAAATTTGGGTGTATGCAAGATAATTTTGACTCCTGAAAGGGGTACAGTAGTTTGGAAAGGTTGAGAACCACTGTTTTAAGGGACTTCTATTATCTGATGTGATGAAACATTCCCAGTTGGGAGCATTTGATCAGATTTAAAAAGCATGTTTCCAAGCAGGAAGCATGTAATAGATCAGACACTGTGATGCAAATGTGTGATTTTATACTGTTAACATAACATTGTAGAGAGCTGTCCCTTAACTTTTTTATGTTACCAGCTGCCTGATCTTTACATGCCAATGACCCTTCAGTAATGAAAACAGATGCATACCCAATATAGTGGGTGCAAGCACCTGGACATGCAAAAGTGGAGGGCTGAGACTGAAACTTTGGTCCCATCACTGAAATACAATACTGTACTTCCAAAAGCTTCCTCAGAATCATGGGTGACAGTAATAACCCCTAAAAAAATAAATCAACTGAATCTGATTATTAAGATTAGTAATACTGGCTGTATTAGTAATACTGAATATTCTTGCAGACAATTTATTTTGATTCAGTATTGTTTGCACCAATTAAGAAAGGAGCACTTTAGTAACGAGATAATTTATCAGGATTCTGGAACTCAGCTACAGTTCCAACTGTGTAGACAAACAATTGAGGCTGCCTCAGTTTAGCAAAATGAATTAGCAAAATAGAAATAGGAAATATTTCAAACCAACTAATTTCTCTCTGTGAAAAGTATTTCTCCATTAACTAAAATGAACTCTCCTGTGATGTACAAGAAGTCAAAGGACTTGCTAGCCTAAAAGAGAGTGGATGATGATAGATGTGGCAGTCTATCTGTCTTGTTAACAGCTCAAAAAGCCCTTCAAGACCTCATCTGTTTTCACAATTATCATCACCACATTCTGATCCACCCTATACACACTTCTCTTGTTTGGTAAATTGTATCTAAATTGTCCAGTGAATGACAGATCAATTTCACTTCCCTGACAATAACATCCTGCCCATTTTCAGCCTATATCCTCTGATCTCAAGCTGACACCCCGGGCTAGCTGATCAAAGTAAATATGGGAGCTGTCACTGTGGATCCGTCACCTCGACAGGCTTGAGTGACTATAGTGTTGCTCTCTGATAATATATAATAGAGCTGAGAAAATACTGCTCGCAATGCTGTTGCTGACTCCTTGAGATATCGGTCTCTGACACAGCATGCAGAAATCTGCACAGACATTTTCCAGCAGAAGATGCCTCAGAACTTTTTTGTTTTCTGCTGATGTAACAAGAGGAGACAGCCGAACTAATCATACACATCCAGTAGTCAAATAGGGCGTGGGGGGGGAAGACCATGAGGTTCTAGGTGATAACTTTTACTGGACTAAGCAAGCTAAGAAAGTTTCTTATTTGTAATAACTAGGAACCTAATCCTGCAATGCCTTCAAAAACTCTCAGGAGCTGACAATGATCAGCACGTGAAAAGAGGTGCTCAGAACCTTGCAGGATCCTGCTTGAATTACTGGAAAACATACTAAATAGCATGCTTAGTACATTCATTAACATACTCGACAGACAAGCTGCATTTTATAACCTGTCAACATTCATGGCTTTTAGAATTTCTGAGTTGGCAGGAATGTTACATGGCATGTTACACACCAGAAGAATAAAAATGACAGGAAGCTAGATAAAATATATTTTCTCAGATACTCCCCAACTCTGTGCTGATTAAACTCAACTCTGATTTAAGCCCCAGGGACATCAGTTGAGCTCATGGCAAATACGCCATTCAATAAGGGTCTTTGACCTGGTCTACACCTAAAATTTAGGATGATCTAGCTACGTTGCTCAGGGCTGGAACAAATTTTGCACCCTGAGCTCTGTAGTTAGGTCAACTTAACACCTGCTCCGGATGTAGATGCAGCTAGGTGTAGGTTCCTCCATCATCCTTGCTACCACCTCTCACAGAGAAGGATTACCTAGATTGACAGAAATCTCTTTTTTGATGTAGGAAGCATCTACACTATGGCATTTACAGTAGCACAGAAGCAGCACCGTAGTTGTGCCATAGACACACCCTGCAAGCATGAGATGCTGAGCCATTGATTCCAGTGAAGGGTTTGAACAATCAGCAGCACATAAATCAGTTCTTAAATCCTTAGCCAAAGAGTGAAGGAAAAGAGGGAAATGTGAAGGACTGATAAAATAATGGGAGAAATATTAAGGAAAAATATTGATGATTAATGTAGACTCAGAATTTTAAAAAAGAATAACCCACAAAAATAGTACAGTATTGTAAATTTCCTCTAAACAAATGTTTTCACAGAATGATGGCAAAGCTATTCACAGAGTGCTCTTGCTGAATATTTTCTTTTTAAATGCTGAAACTGAGTAGCACACGACAGTTTATTTTATGGTAGCTGCATAAAATCATAGAATGGTGAGGAGCTATTTTCTAATAGTATCTGTGTACTTAAATTACTTTTTAACATGTTCTATGGCATGACACTTCTCATATTCCTAAAATGGATGCCAGAGGCACAGCTGCCGTCTCTAAACTGTAAGGTAGCACATTATTTCTGTTAATTATTGGCAAAAATATGAAGCCCTACCTGCAGATAATTTTCCTTAACAACTCATCAACCAAAATAAGTGACATTACTAAGTAAGGAATTTAATGTTACTCATTTTCATCACAAATAGAAAATCTACAGAGAATGACTGGAAGATGGCATTCAAGAGCTTGTTCACCTTCCTAACTGAAAGCAGTATTTTTTGTTCATTATTATTCATATAAACTCTAATTTGATTTTGCACTTTCAGTTATATCCCCAATTATATCATATTTTGGCATTTGCCAATAATAATAATAAAATATAAGCTAACTACTTCCTTAACCTTTAGATATGTCCCCACTTAAAAATAAATGTAGCATAACAAGACAATTTACTGAACCCTTCAGATGAATGATCACACTATGCTTTATGGAGACAGGTGGGAAACAGGAAGATGATATTTTTGCAGAGTACAATATCTCACACAGTCAGAAAAGAAAAAATGTTAATAACGATCATATTTTGCATGTTTATACCTCATCTCTCTCAGAGAATTTTAAAGTATTTTACAAACATTAACAATCAGTGGCTGGATCCATTGTCCATTGAATTTATTGGAAAGACTCCCATTGACATCAGTGGGGATTGGATCAGGTCTTAAGACTCAGAAAACCCCTGATAGGGAGGTATTATTAACCCCTTTTATAAATGGGACAGAGAGGTTGAGGGAAACATAGGCAGTGTCTCACAGAAATGGGAACAGAATCCAGCTCTCCTGATTGCCCGTTCTATGCTTTAGTTTAGCTCCAAGATAATACTTCCACATCCATGAAGATCTTTGTGTATGTTATTGAGCGAAGGGGAAAGAGGGAGGTAGCGGGGGTTGGTGGGGACACATCTGTCAAATAGTGAACACTTTATATAACTGTAAAAACCACACAAAGTGTCAAAATGTACAGTCTTTACTCAGGTATAACTCAAGAGATTGGGACTGGTGAATGAGTGAAGACTACAGGGCTGAGCCCTAGGTGACATAAGAGAACAGTTGTGAGATAGTTTGAAGTACAACTCAGAGATGACATTTAAATTTGAGCTGCAGAAGGCTGTTTATATGAGTCGAACTTTGGTGTATCACTCTGTCCAGGATTGCTAGCAGACAACTGCTTACCTAATAGGTTCCCCTCCTCATAATCATCTTAAAACTGTTGCTTGCCCATTCAACTGGTAATGAAAAGTTGTTCCAAAGCACACATCACCTAGTAAGGAGACTGGAATGGCTCCAATTGCAGGAACAAAGGAAACTACTGAAACCATAAAGTAAGATTCAAAATGAAATGACTGCATCATGGTCTCATTAGGAATGCAATTTTTTTTGTCTGCGTGGGAGCATGGATTAAGTCAGAAAGGAACAATTAAAATTTTTCTTTTTAAAATATTTGAATCTGGTGCTCAGTTTCGGATTGTTTCAGATTGTTAGCATTGACACATGGTCAACAGTGACTGAAAGTCATTATCTTCTGGTGACCTGGCTGAAATGACTTCAACAGGTATCCTCAAGGAACAAAAATGAATATCAAGGGCCACTAATTGACCCTTTCAGTAGCTGTCTTTGCAGAGACGGAAAGAAATGAATGGGTATGGGGACTGATTTACCCTCTCGTCTTGAGTGACAGTCCCATTGGTACAAGACTGCAGCACATTCCATAGAGCACTCTCTGTTGATGGTGCAAGACTACAATCTGTTGCTGAGATAGCAAGAACTTAAGAACTTGCAGCAGGTGTTACACACTGAAGTGCTGAATGTTGGGACATTACAGTGCCTTTGCCTTTTTAACTCCAGCCACATTAGTTGTGGAGAAAGGCAGGGAACCTGATAATGGCTCAGCATGGGGTTAGGGAAGGGATAAAGATTCTGATTTGGGCTCAGGTAATGAGCCTGTTAAGGAAAAGGATTGTCAGTGAAAATGTTTCTCTATACAACAATTGTATGCACAGTAATCCCATTGCTTACCTCATAATCTCAAGAGTGTCTGCTTTTGACTAGCAAAAAAATCAGACTCCTTTATAGCAGCTATATATTATGTATATTTGACCTGTTAATATACAAACAGTATATGCCCATGGGGTTACATTCCACCAAGTTTTCAACGATGTCCACCCTACCATCAACCTCAGCCTGGACCAGTCCACACAAGAGGTCCACTTCCTAGACACTACAGTGCTAATAAGTGATGGTCACATAAAAACCACCCTATACCGGAAACCTACTGACCGCTATACTTACCTACATGCCTCCAGCTTTCATCCAGACCACATCACACGATCCATTGTCTACAGCCAAGCTGTAAGATACAACTGCATTTGCTCCGATCCCTCAGACAGAGACAAACAACTACAGAATCTCTACCAAGCGTTCTTAAAACTGAAATACCCACCTGGTGAAGTGAAGAAACAGATTGACAGAGCCAGAAGGGTACCAAGAAATCACCTATTACAAGACAGGCCCAACAAAGAAAGTAACAGAACGCCACTAGCCATCACCTACAGCTCCCAACTGAAACCTCTCCAGCGCATCATCAAGGATTTATAACATATCCTGAAGGACGATCCATCACTCTCACAGACCTTGGGAGACAGGCCAGTCCTCGCTTACAGACAGCCCCCCAACCTGAAGCAAATACTCACCAGCAACTACACACCACACAACAAAACCACCAACCCAGGAACCAAACCCTGATACAAACCCCGGTGCCAACTCAGTCCACATATCTATTCAAGGGACACGATCATAGGACCTAACCACATCAGCCACACCATCTCGGGCTCGTTCATCTGCACATCTACCAATGTGATATATGCCAGCAATGCCCCTCTGCCATGTACATTGGCCAAACCGGACAGTCTCTACGCAAAAGAATAAATGGACACAAATCTGACATCAGGAATCATAACATTCAAAAAACCAGTAGGAGAACACTTCAGTCTCTCTGGTCACTCAATAACAGACCTCAAAGTGGCAATTCTTCAACAAAAAAACTTCAAAAACAGACTCCAACATGAAGCTGCAGAACTGGAATTAATTTGCAAACTAGATACCATCAGATAAGGCCTGAATAAAGACTGGGAGTGGTTGGGTCATTACAAAACCTAAACTTAATTTCCCCAATACTAATTTCTCCCTACTGTTACTCACACCTTCTTGTCAACTGTCTGTAATGGGCATCTCTTACCTCTTCAAAAGTTATTTTTCCTCCCTTGGTATCCTGCTGTTAATTGATTTATCTCATTAGACTGACCTCACACTTGGTAAAGCACCCCCATCCTTTCATGTATTTATACCTGCTCCTGTATTTTTTACTTCAGACATCTAATGAAGTGGGTTCTAGCCCACAAAAGCTTATGCCCAAATAATTTGTTAGTCTCTAAGGTGCCACGAGGATTCCTCATTTTTTATCAGGGAGATTTATTTGATATGTGTCAATATATCAATAAGAATCTTTTTTCAGAGGCTATTTTTATAATCAGTTCTGCTCTACTTCATGAAGTTCTTGTAGGCCTAACTTCTTCCTTGTTTTTATTTTTCATTGACTTTAAGTTCTCCCTAAAAATCAAACTTTTTAACATAAGCAATAAATAACAAAACACAAAAAAACCCTCAAAACAAAAAATCCCGAGCCTGCGTATCAGACTGACTTTCTCAAACCCTCACACCAGTTTAAATCTATGTCTTTTAAGGGAGTCTAACTCTGTAATATAATGTTATATATTTCACCACAGAAAAGAAGAAAACAGTTTTGACCTAAAAAACCCCAAACCAATAAACCGACAAAACCCCCTCTGAATTTTAATTAAGGTGCTGTAGTATGTATGTATTCTGTTCTTAAAGAAAAGTACCAAATTCAAAGTTCTTGACTTATGATGATGGCCCTGAGAATTTCACAGCTGAAACTGATTTTTATAGCCCTGTAATTCTTTAAAATTGCAGAAATGCAATAATACCTATTGATTGGTACAACAAGATAAATAGTAACATACAGATTTCTTAAAGATATTTGAACCAGTTTACAAATCTGTGGCACAAAACCAATACATTAGTTACAGTGTTAACAATGCAAGGTTTAAAAGTGTTAACATAACTTTTGCCTTTATTGATTTTAACACGTGTATATAAATTCAGTAAATTCCTTCAGTAAACAGTAAGGGTTCTATTGTTCCTTTAGACCCTAATTCAGTAAACCATCCTTGTTTAGAAAGACCACAGAAGCAGGAAATCACCTTTAAGCTATTCTTTTCTGAATCTCAGCAGTAAGGAGTGAGAAATTCTTCCCCTGCTACCTCCCCACCAATTCTGGGGATCAAGCACTGGCACTGGCTCAAACTGTGTTCTCTTTGTGCTTTCTAAAAACCCAGCCACTGTGTCCCGCATTTGCACAGGGGCCCCCAACTTGTGCACTTATTTAAGGCCATGCACAGCTGAGTTCAACCCCTAAGTGACCCAAAACACAATCAAACAAAACCATACAGTTAGTGCCTGCACACTTATTTACAGATACTAATTGAAGAAATCCTGTACAAGAATGATTTTTCCTTTTAAAAAATTATAGACATTCAGCAGATACAGCACAACACATCAGGCCAAATCCTACTTTCCAGGAATGTCAATGGAAGTCTGCATGACTTCAGTAGGAGCAGGCATTAAGCTGCCTTTAAAGGGCTTTTAAACTGAGCAAATTTTGTTATTTTTATGAGGCTCAATCTTCCTACCCTCAGTCACTGATTAATCCTGCCTGGCTAAAATCTGTGCTCATTTAGGACTCGATGTTGATGCCACTGAAGTCAATGGAAAATCTCCCATTGACTTCATTAGTACAGGATCAGGCTGTTATATCCAACGCAACCTAAATGAAGTCAGTGGGGGTTTAACAGCCACAAGGACTCAATCCTGCAAGGTGCTGAGCACAATGGCCTGATCCTACAAAGCGTGTGCTTAATTTTAAACAGAGAAAAAGTCTCATTAAAGTCAGTGGAACCGGGTGTGTGTTTAACTACTTTGTTGAACTGGGACCTTAATGTCTCATTTAAGCTTAAAACAAATAGCAAATAGTTGCGCCCAAAAGAATTTTCCTAACTTTTCTCAGTTAAGATATAACATGTGGAGCTAACTGCTTCGTAAAGTCATGCTAGTCTCACTCTGCTGCTAAAGTACCACTGAATAAAGAGAGGTTACTATAATTAGTAACTCTGCTTTGCAAGGCAGTGAATGGTATCCAAAACATGTCACTTCTTGGTGCAAAACTGTCTCTCTGTTGGGTAAATGAGAAGGAACTAATCAATGAAAACATGACAGTGATGGTGGGAATTTTATAATTGAGGTAGTGTTTTTATTTATTAGGCCAATTAAGCATGATTGACTTGCAGCTTACCCCAGCTCAGACTCTCACCATTTCAGTTCACTCTTGTGCTCTGCTGCAGTGCAGAAACACTGCTTGAAAGAATGGGTTTGTTCAGTTTTATTTAAGGTATGTCATTATGAACAGCTTGCTCATGCCAAGGTTTCAACCAGCTGATCCCATCCACAATAAAACAAAACAACCACCACCACAACACATTATTTTAGCTATGAAAAGCTGCAATCAGCTATTCTCATTTATACAATTAAGTGAGCTAAGCAATGTTATTACCAAATTTCAATAATTGATTTAATATTTTTTCCTGACTGAAGGGTTTTATGTTTTATTAGTGAGGCTAAAAAAAAAAGGACCTTTTTGTGCTATTGCTGCCCAGTGAGGGTCGCTTTGCATTCATGACCCAAATTTATACCAGTATAAACAGATATAAAAAACATAAGCAAGCATTTCTGAATTTGGATCAGCATATAATATAGTGGAAAAATAATTACAGGCTATGGTCAGAGATCATCACATTATAAAAGTAATTTAGTGTCTATATTGACCAGTAATGGTACTGAATTAAAAATCTTGAATAACTTCCATTTATTTTTCACCTGTGTATTTTAGGAAGATTCTTGCTTTGTTTGTAAATGCCGTTTTCCCTTTGGGGGATGGCTCAGAGAAAAGCCAGGCAAGTTATACCAACCACTAAACGGGCTTAAAATATTTATATACGTTGTTTTCTCTGAATTAATTTTATGAATTTACTACTCAGGAAAAGTGCAAGCCTTGGAGAATGAAATCCTTATTAATCGAGGGAAATGTGGTCTAGATGAAATTACTATCAGGTGGGTGGCCAGCTGATTGAAAGACCAAACTCGGAGAGTAGTTATCAATGGTTCACTGTCAAACTGGAAGGGCGTATCTAATGGGGTCCCACAAGGGCCAGTTCTGGGTCCAGTACTATTCAATATTTTCATTAATGACTTGTATGATGGAGTGGGATCTGGGGGTTATAGTGGATCACAAATTAAACATGAGTTGACAATGTGATGCAGTTGCAAAAAACGCTAATACACCTCTACCCCGATATAACGCGACCCGATATAACATCAATTCTGATATAACGCGGTAAAGCAGTGCTCGGGGGGGGGGGGGGGGGGCTGCACACTCCGGTGGATCAAAGCAAGTTCGATATAATGCTGTTTCACCTATAACGCGGTAAGGTTTTTTGGCTCCCAAGGACAGCGTTATATCGAGGCAGAGGTGTATTCTGGGGTGCATTAACAGGAGTGTCGTATGTAAGACACAGAGGTAATTGTCCCATTCTACTAAGCTCTGGTGAGGCCTCAGCTGGAATACTGTGTCCAACTTTGGGCACCACACTTTAGGAAAGATGTCGACAAATTGAGAGAATCCAGAGCAGAGCAACCAAAGTGATAAATGGTTTAGAAAACCTGACCTACCTATGAGGAAAGGCTAAAAAAACCTGGACACATTTAGTCTCCAGAAAAGAAGACTGAAGAGGGACCTGATAACAGTTTTCAAATACCTTAAGGGTTGTTATAAAGAGGAATGCAATCAAGTGTTCTGCATGTCCACTTAAGGTGGGGACAAGAAGTAAT
Source organism: Emys orbicularis (assembly GCF_028017835.1). Classification (NCBI taxonomy): domain Eukaryota; kingdom Metazoa; phylum Chordata; order Testudines; family Emydidae; genus Emys; species Emys orbicularis. The sequence goes on along the minus strand of NC_088691.1, from coordinate 80,379,842 downwards.
AGGCTTAATCTGCAGCAAGGAAGATTTAGGTTAGATATTAGGAAAAACTTTCTAACTGAAAGGATAGTTAAGCTCTGGAATAGGCTTCCAAGGGAGGTTGTGGAATCCACATCATTGGAGGTTTTTAAGAACAGGTTAGACAAACATCTGTCAGGAAGAAGTCTAGGTTTACTTGGTCCAGCCTCAGTACAGAGGGCTGAACTTGATGACTTCTCAAGATCCCTTCCAGTCCTACATTTCTATGATTCTATGGTTTCAGTGGAGTTTCATCAAGAATAAATTTGGCCCAATGTTTCTTAAAATGAACGTCATCCCTTGCAATGAAGCCCTAATTCTGCCCTCCAATGTGTGCACCACTCCCTTTGACTTTACAGGATGTATCAGAAGATAGTACTAGGCTCAAGGTCCAAGCCTGCTGCTAAACTGTCCTTTTCCATAAGCTAATGCCTAAGGCCTAGTGAGTAAAAGGTAGATGCATCCGTTCAGTATTTCACAAATCATGCATGCATTTCTTTGGTGTCTCCACACCCGTTCCCCCATTTTGAACAGGCTATATGGTTCCATGATGCATTTATAATTGTGGAGCTTTCTGCTTTTATCAGGTTAGTTCGGCTCTAGGAGCCATTCCATTCCAATGAAAAATGCAAGGCACTTGAGATAATGATCCCTGACTGGTACAACAGCTTTAGTGTACCTAGTCCTTTACCTTGAACAAGAACAAATTAGCACATACCTGACTGGAAACAGTGGGCCAAACTCATCCGTCAGATGACTCCATTAACTCCAGGGATGAATTTTGTTTGTTCTGCCTTCTGAGCTCTCATTTTCATAGCAATTTGGTAGTTTCAAAATCTTTAAAAATTGATATTTGTAAAGTAATGTTGAATATATTTCCAAAATAAATTAATATTGAAATTCAGTTTGTGAAGCAGGAATTGCAAAGGTTACACCTCCGTAAATGCAGGTTTTGGAAATGAGAAAAAGCAGGTTTCTGTGAAGCATGGAAGAGTAGCTCATGCTTGCTAGTGCTACGCAGTTGATACTTCCTTAAAAACCAAGGAACAAATTCTGCTCTGCATTACAGCCATATTGCGCTAGAGATCTCTGGAGAGTTATGCAAGTTTAACAGAAAACATAACTAACTCAACTGTATCTAGCAAAGTATATCACTCATATTAGACCCAAATTTATATCCATCACACAGAAACCTAATGGCATCTCACTGTTTTATTAATGTAAGTTATTGAGATGATGCATTCTAAAAATGTGATAAAAGAAAAATTTCTTCTCAAAACCTGTATTGGTTACTCAGTCAATGTGGACATTAACGGTGGGATGGCAAGATTTGCCCTGCCTGAAACCCACATCATTTCAAGCTTCTTGGCCAGCTATACTGTCTGGTATGCCACTGGGAATTTGTTGAAATAAGATTGACAAAGCTGTAGACCAGATTGCGACCCTTGTATCTGTGAATTGTGAGACCCCTCCACATGTAGATCTTGCCCACCTGTGCATTTCCCTTCCCCTGAGCCACATAGAGGGTACGTCTTCACTTACATCCGGGTCCGGATGTAAGCAATCGGTTTTCTGAGTTCGATTTATCGCGTCTGGTTAAGACGCGATAAATCGATCCCGGATCGATCCCGGAAGTGCCCCGGATCGATCCCGGAAGTGCTCGCCTTCGACGCTGGTACTCCAGCTCGGCGAGCGGAGTACGCAGCATCGACGGGGGAGCCTTCCTGCCGCGTCTGGACCGCGGTAACTTCGGACTAAGGTACTTCGAATTCAGCTACGTTATTAACGTAGCTGAATTTGCGTACCTTAGTCCGAAGTGGGGGGGTTAGTGTAGACCTGGCCAGAGAGTGCTCTCTGGCTCCAAGAATCTGTGTGAGAGGGAAGGGGAAGGCAGCAGATGACACTCCTGCCTGCTAATCCCATGGGGCTCAGGGCAGAAATACAGCCTTTGCAGTGCGTGCCATTTAAAGTGGGCTGTGGGTAGACCTGGTCAGGAACGATGTGATTAAATGTTTTTCTGTCAAAAATGCTGATTTGTCACAACTGAAACTTGTCATGGGAAAGGGTCCATTTTGATGAGTTTCCCATTTTGAAAAAAAACATTGAAAGAAGTTTTGAAATGTTCTGTTTTAATGTTTAAAAAAATCTGCTTTTCGATTCAAAACAACAACTTTTTGTTTAAAAATTTAAGTTAATATTAGTAAAAAAAAATCAAAATTAAAAAATCAAAATCAAAATGAAAGGTTTCAACTGACTGGAACTGAATTTTGCAGGGGGACTTTTAACTTTTGATACATAAACATTTTTGAGATTTTGATTTTTCATTCTGATTTAGGACAAGAAAACTGTTTTCCACCCAGTTCTGATAGTGGGAGCTGCCATCAATTGTGGAAGCCATGGCAGCGCAGCTTGACACCAGCACGTACGGGTGTCACAATGTATATAAGAAAAGCAATCTGTGTCTTTGATTCAAAATATATTTTGGTTGTGCAGCTCTGATACGGACAAGTGATTTATTCACCAGTCGTGATAAATTATAAGTCACATTACTTTGAAATATGATCAATTGTGTAGGTGAGTTTTCTTAAATTCCACTGGAATATGAGCTCTGCAGGAATCTACCTCCATGGGTTTTGTTAGCACCGCATAAGAACCGAACTCCCATTTAAAATCTTAATTTGTTTTTAGTTCAATCTTTGCAAAATAATTTTTCTTTCTTCCTGATATAAGGCACATTGCAGAGAAAATAATGGCAGCGCTACAACTATATTTTCTAAAACATGATAATTGAACATTGCCCATGTAATCATGAAATAAAATCAGATAAAACAGTAGGATGTGTAGGCGTCCCAGTGATAAGAAAACCTAATTTTACTCCATATTGTAAAATACAGGAATATTTCAATATATTTAGATATCAGACATGGAATTAACCATTTTCATACAACTGAATGGACAGATATTTCATTTGTTAAGAGCAGACTTGTTTAGTCTGCAAATTTGCTAAAATAGTTTGTCTCACATTTTTGTCATGCTATTATCTCTGTTACAATAGTTAAATAGATTCACTTATGATTTTTATATTGTGTCATTATTTGTGTGCATCCTTTCATAACCAGGTTAACCATAAAATACACTAAAGTGACCACTTAATGACATCTTTCTGTTTGTTTGTTTGTTTTTAATATGCTGTAAATAAAAATATTAAATCTTCTTTATTACAGTTAGGATTCCACTGCGAATGCGATCTTTATGGGTTTTTAAATACAAAAGGTTTCCTTCCGTATTGGAGACATATTAGAAGTTTCTTTTGGCATCTTTTTAGTTAAGTCAATTATTCAAAATATTCATGGTCCACATTATATTTCAGGACAATCCATTATTTTTCTTCCCTTTTATCTATTTAAAACTAGCACGATTGTAGGCATGTTAGCTATATTTTCAGTTCCTCTCATGAAACACTAAGCCAAATCATTTGGTCCTTCTTAGGCAAAACACCTACTGTAGTCAACAGAAGTGCCACTTTTGTACGGACTGCAGGTCTGATCCCTTTATCACCTAGTATAATTGCTCAGAACCTGATACTGCAAAACAAAGAATACCTCCAACTCCCTCTGTACTCTCAAGTAGCTCACAGAACAGAGCCCTTAGACCATGGGTATAATTATGAAGAAACATACGCGTATTAATAATTCTATGGGAGTTTTGTTGGTGGCAGTACTAGTCTGTACAATATCTGTAATGGGACTTTCAGTGATTGGTTTAAAGTAGGCTCGACTTGAGTGGTTATATTGGGTAACATATAGGAGGAATCTTCACCAGCCAATTAAATGCCTCCTTTCAAAACCATTCTAAAAATGCCTCAAATAATATTTACCTATTTGAAAATGTAAATATTTATCTAACCCCTTAGTAGATTTTAATATCAATTCTGGACTTATTTATATCATCTCAGATTTATAGTCCTGATATTTTAAAATGACATCAATTTTGCAGGGAATTTGCATTGAATAACACTGAATTCCTGTTAAAAAAATCTGGTTAAAAAACAAACAAACAACAAAATACATCCAGTCCTGCAGGAGATGTGGGATTTCAATGTTCCAGGTCTGTAGTGAGTAAGAAAATCCAGTTCCCTACTACTTTTAAAATCCAAGTGCAATTTGTCAGGTTGGGTTATTTTGCCAACAGTTATGTGTATAGTTTCACACGTGGATAATGACAGCAAATATTGGAAAACTATACAGATTTCCAAATAAATCTCTAGAAAATGGTTCCATGTTATACTTTTTACAGAAAAATAATCCTAAAGCCATACAGTCCTTTGGTAGCAATCTCTACTAGTCCATATGATCCTTAACCTAATGTATCTGAGAACTATCATTTTAATAGTAAAAGCAGTGACAGTACTTCAAGATTGAGTAAAACACATGAGGGATTTACTCCATTTATCATTAAAGCTTTGCACAGTACAGACCAGCAAGAGGCTTTGAACAAAGAACCACTGTGCAAGACTAAGCCAGCTGCAGGTACTGTGGATTATTTTATCAACAATTCTGTCTACTGTCTACAGTTTCCCTGCGGATGACTCAACCCAGTTAACCATGAAATAGTCAACTGCTTTGAAAATTAGTTACTTAGTCCTTAGTCTTCCTTTAAGGTACTAACAGTTCTGAGAAAATGAGTAAAATCTGTACTAGGCAATTGAACTGTCATTTCCAACTGACTGCAATTGTCTAACGGATGTTTTGTAGAGCACATTTGCAATGCTGCTAACACTTGTGCAACTTTTCTCCAGCTTCAGTATTGCATGAAGGAAAATACAGAAGTTCTACAGTACTGTGCCCAAAATAATCCTTTAAAGGATGGATACTGTATGGTGTTTCAGAGATGTGTATTTTAAATTGTTTATTAGTACAATTGTGCTAGGTGCTTTATAAACAAATAAAAGAGAGCTCCCTGCTCAGGAGAAGGGAGCATATGGTTACAAAAGCAAGGCCATACATTTCTTTAAGGGAACAAATGCCAGTCCTTCAATGAACTTCAATGAACACTGGCTCAAACCCTAGGTAATGTGCGCATCTTGATTATACTATATTCACTATTTAATGTATCTATCTATATACACATATACAATTTAAAATATATATATTATCATTATTTATTTATACTCCTCCAGGAAAGCAGCGGCTCAATCATATTTTAAAGTCCTCTGAAGTTGTTATACTTTAAGAAGAGAAGGGTCTAATTTAGTCAGTATATAATGATTATATATCAGATGTCTATGTGTTAGGTATTTCTCTGAAACTCATCACCACAGTGTCAAGTTGCTATTGTGCCATAAGGTGTTTCCAAAAAGCATGCCATTACAGCTTAGGAATTCATTGTTTTGAGTGTACATTTTAAAAGTTTGTCTTATAGGGTCATTTATTTTAAAAATGTTTATATATACATAAATGAGATACTATAACATTTTAAGCTTGTTTTGGTTGTGCATTGGCACTTTAAATGGTCTTTTCTACCTGGGGACAAAAGTAAGATGGTTGTCATGGAAATCTGAATTGGATAATTAGTATCCTCACCTAAGTATAAATACACTGGAGAATTCTCTATTATAGAGGCTATTTTAAAGCTGAACTGCTACAGTTTAAAAATAAAAAAGCTTGCTTGTATGATTTAAAAAATCAGTTTGCAATGTACATATGTAAAATTTATAATTCTGGACCCAATTGTGACATCCTTCCTCACGCTGAGTAGCACTTGACTCTGTGAGTAGTTCCATTCAGCACTCTACATAAGTAACAGTATCACAGTCTGACCATTTATTTATAAAATCTTTCCCTTTCTGGCGGTATTGCTCAGGTGCAACACAGACAATTATTATGTAATCCTCATAATAAACAATACTTAAAGGAAATATACACCTCAGAAAAACTAACAAATGCCATACCTTGGGCCAGATGCTGATCACTCACTCTGGTCCCTTTGTGTCATTCCCTTAATGTGAAGGGGGCTGGGAAGGTCAGTTGCTAACATTTTGACTACATAACTAGGTACTAGGGTCCAATCCTGAATTTTTAAAAAAAAGAAAGTTAATTTAATGCTTAGTAAAGGTGCTGATGCCCTGGAAAAGACCATTATTTCTTCTTTGAATAGAATGCACATACTTCAAATTTTCCAATATAACTACAACCCTGAATGGGGGAAGGGGGTGACCAGCACCGGGAAAGAGTTCAGTTTCCAAATCCTCTCACTTCTTGGTGTCTCCGTTGAAACTGAGAACACCGCTATCAATTGGAGCCATTTGTGATCGATGGTTTGGCAATCTGGATACCTGGAGTGAAATTTTCAAAAGTAGTTAAGTGCTTTGAATGAGACTTACACTCCTAAATGGATCAAGAGGAACTAGACTGAGGCCACCGATATATTTCGAATAAACCATGAACAGCCATTTGATGACTGCATTTCAGTCACTTCTGTCCTATGCTAGGTATAAATTTCTGACCTAGAGGTCAAAAACTCTAAAACTCATTGCCAGTCCCTGGAACTATCCTTCTCCTTCTCTGTCTACCAGTTTCAGTTTGCTTTTCCAATATTAAAAAAACTGTGTGTCTGTCCAAAACATAAACTCTCTGGCGCTCAAAACTTTCCTATTTGACAGTGGCATAATTCAGTGCTTACTTTATATGCTTCAAAACATACTGTTTTATTGACACTACATATGTGAATGTATCTGCAGAACAGTAGAATTCGCTCATCCCATTTTCCTCACAGCCTCTCAAAAAACAAAAAGTTTCCATTTCAAAGATATATATTCTCTCTACACTATTTAGTTATGGGGTTTTTTTTGTGTGAATACAAGCAGGACAATACATTTGTTAGAAGACTGCTAGTATACCTGAATATGCCGATGCCTTAACTAAGGCTGCTGGTGTCTTGAGACCATTGCCTATCATGCTGACCACTATTGTTTCCTTGTATTCCTCCATTTGTCCATCTGCATCCCTCTGTTATCTTTGTCTTAGATTGTAAGTTCTCTGGGGCAGGGACCATATTTTTCTTGTTCTGTGTTTGTACAGCGCCTAGCATTGGTCCATGGTTCTGGTCCATGACTAGAGCTCCCAGATGCTATCATAATACAAATAAATAATAATAAAAATAATAAAATACTACTACTACTAATAATAACAACAGCAGCAAACAACAACAACTAATGCCCATATCCTGCAGGCTTCTCTAGACCCTGCACTTACACCCATGTCCCTCTCATGCTTATTCAGACCCACGTGTTACTGTTTTGGTACTGGAAGGAAGGGTTGTTTGAGCCAACTATTGGGACTACAATTACCACAGTATGGAACCTAATCCTGCAGACTCTTACCCTGAGCCACAGCACATTGAAATCAATGGGAATATTTCTTCCATTGACTTCAGAGGGCCCTATATCAGGCCCATAACACTTATAGGTTTGATGGCACTATTTGCATGAGTAAGGACTATTCACATGTGTAAAAGATTTGGCTCTAAAAGAATGCAAGAGCAACACAACTGTATTTTCAGCGCAGCTCTTTCCAGTGGCTTGACCCTTCTGCTCTATGAACAATGATTAAAATATATTTTGACATGGCTTAAGTGTTTGACTGTAAGATGTATATACAGAGCTTGAGCTGTAATTTTTACAACAAAGTCTGGTGAAAAGGAAAGAATTACTCACCCCATATATAGTTAATTCTTTATTTAAAAAGGGGAAAACATTTTCCCCTACCCTTAAAGTGCATATAATACCTTGTGTGATTTTATGGCAATGATATGTCATTACATTGAAAATTACAGTATCAGAACACAAATAAATGCAAAGGGAATTACAGTTGCAAAATGCACTGCTCCTTTTTAATAGAAGTCATTTGATAAATAGATTATAATGTCCTGGATTAACTCCAAAAAGAAAGGATCCCTTTTAAAATATCTAACATACTTTTTCAATAATTTGATATTTTAATTATACATAAAATGAATTTCCCTCTAAGCTTTGTAGCTCATTATTTGTATGTTGTTCCAACAATTTTATATCTATAATGCTATAACTAAGCTCACAGCTGTGCTTGCCTGCATTTCTGCACAGCCCTATGAAATGACTTTTTATAAGAATAATAATTTGAAGGCAGTTCTTAAGATAATTCTATGTAATTGTCCATATTTTGATTTCCCAGTGCTTGAAAATGTTTATACGATATTCTTATTATAGCATATATTCATTTTGGCAACTGAAGTGTCTACAGCTCTGATCCTACTATCATGGAAGTCAGTGAAAGCAAGATGTAGCCACTGGTGGTAATTGGCTATGAACAGAGGGCTAGATGAGATCCTCAGCTGTGCAAGCTTACACAGAGCAGCTGAGGAGTGGGAAAATGTGGCTCTGAGTCTCAGGGCTGCTCTCAGTTATTTTGGCTGTATGCTCTAGCCTTTTACAATCCTACTCCTTGCCCACCTGAGTCACTGGAAAGGAGTGAGTAGCTTTAGCAGGGGCTGAGGAGTGGGTGACCCAAATCTGGACGCAATACTCCAGATGTGGCCTCACGAGTGCCGAATAGAGGAGAATACTCACTTCCCTCGATCTGCTGGCAATGCTCCTACTAATGCAGCCCAATATGCCGTTAGCCTTCTTGGTAACAAGGGCACACTGTTGACTCATATTCAGCTTCTCGTCCACTGTGACCCCTAGGTCCTTTTCTGCAGAACTGCTGCCTAGCCATTCGGTCCCTAGTCTGTAGCTGTGCATGGGATTCTTCCGTCCTAAGTGCAGGACTCTGCACTTGTCCTTGTTGAACCTCATCAGATTTCTTTTAGCCCAATCCTCCAATTTGTCTAGGTCACTCTGGACCCTATCCCTACCCTCCTGCATATCTACCTCTCCCTCCATCTTAGTGTCATCCGCAAACTTGCTGAGGGTGCAATCTATCCCATCATCCAGATAATTAATTAAGATGTTGAACAAAACCAGCCCCAGGACAGCCCCGGGGGCACTCCACTTGATACTGGCTGCCAACTAGACATTGAGCTGTTGACCACTACCCATTGAGCCTGACGATCTATCCAGCTTTCTATCCACCTTATAGTCCATTCATCCAATCCATACTTTTTTAACTTGCCGGCAAGAATACTGTGGGAGACCATATCAAAAGCTTTGCTAAAGTCAAGATGTATTACATCCACCGCTTTCCCCATATCCACAGACCCAGTTATCTCATCATAGAAGGCAATCAGGTTGGTCAGGCATGACTTGCCCTTGGTGAATCCATGTTGACTGTTCCTGATCACCCTCCTCTCCTCCAAGTGCTTCAAAATGGATTCCTTGAGGACCTGCTCCATGATTTTTCCAGGGATTGAGGTGAGGCTGACTGGTCTGTAGTTCCTCAGATTCTCCTTCTTCCCTTTTTTTAAAGATGGGCACTATATTTGCCTTTTTTCAATCATGTGGGACCTCCCCAGATCACCATGAGTTTTCAAAGATAATGGCCAATGGCTCTGCAATCACATCAGCCAACTCCCTCAGCACCCTCGGATGAATTAGATCCAGACCCATGGACTTGTGCATGTCCAGCTTTTCTAATTAGTCCTTAACCTGTTCTTTCACCATTGAGGGCTGCTCACCTCCTCCCCATACTGTGCTGCCCAGTGCAGCAGTCTGGGAGCTGACCTTGTCTGTGAAGACCAAGGCAAAAAAAGCATTGAGTACTTCAGCTTTTTCCACATCATCTGGCACTAGGTTGCCTCCCCCATTCAGTAAGGGTCACACACTTTCCCTGACCTTCTTCTTGTTGCTAACATACCTGTAGAAACCCTTCTTGTTACCTTTCACATCCCTTACTAGCTGCAACTCCAACTGTGCTTTGGCCTTCCTGATTATACCCCTGCATGCTTGAGCAATATTTTTATACTCCTCCCTAGTCATCTATCCAAGTTTCCGCTTCTTGTAAGCTTCCTTTTTGTGTTTAAGCTCACCGAAGATTTCCCTGTTAAGTCAAGCTGGTCGCCTGCCATATTTGCTATTCTTTCTGCACATCGGGATAGTTTGTTCCTGTGCCTTCAATGAGGCTTCTTTAAAATACAGCCAACTCTGGAAGAAGGCCCATAACTTTTTTAATCTTCCAGAGACTCAGTTCCTCCCTACCCAACAGACCTCGCTTCTCTCTACCTCTCATACTGCTCATCTAGGGTGAAATTCTGTGCTTTGCCTGTAAGTCACAGCACAGAATACGGAGCTACAATGTGTGACAAGGGCGGGCTATGGTGGCTTTACGCCACCTTTACACCCACCTGACTCCAGGCTGCTCTCAGGGCTGGAATGGCCCCCAGTATAGTTTACAGAGTCCTGGGAGCCTATCTTGTTGTAATAGTCTCTTCCTATGCCTAAACACACATTCTACACCAGAGCTAGGAGGTCAGCCTGAAGCTGTAATGCCCAGTTCCTATGCCAGATCTTCTTTACACTACTTCAGCCCTTTTACCCAGCATAAAGGGGCCAGAGCAGGAGTGCAGATCTTCGCAAAAGGAGCTGATACACTTCCCATTAATGTCAATGGAAAGACTCCTTTTGACTTCAACAGGATCATGCCTCTAATACTAGGCTCCTCATTGTCTCTCCATCTCAATCCTTTCCCGCCAAAATACACACTAGCTTGCCATTGCTTGGCATGAGAGCCTTCCCCTTCCTGTTGTCTGGAACGGACTTCCTGTAACTCTCTTCCTCTATAACTCTGCATCTCATTTCATATCCCTGTGGGAAATCCAATTTTTCTTTGCCTGTAACTCTTAATTTCTTATTCTCCCACTCCTTTGTTAAAACAAAACAAAACAATAATTTAACTGATTTGTTGTATTATTTAATTACACAAAGCATTTTGGAAAGAAATGTTGAGTAAGGAAAGAGCTCAGACTAGAGCCCTCAATGAAACTTTCCCCAGTCCAGTCAAAGAAACAGAGCAAAACAGAACAAAAATCTTTCAGCAATTATAAGACAAACAAATTATTTAATATTAATTATTTCACTCATGGAAAGAGTTAAAGGTGTATTTTTAGTTTCAGTGCCTACAGTAATAGCTGCTAGTTAATGCATGTAGAATTAATGTAGCAAAGGAAATTGAGCAGAAAACATAACATTTCTCAGAGACAAAATAACAGTGGAATCTAAACTGCATTATGATTCTTGCTACAGCTGCCGAAATGTGTGCTTTCTTCTCTAGATATTGAAAATCTTAGAGCACTGTATACCTAGTATTCAGTTAAGAAAACGCTAACACACTGCTACATAATTCAAATAAGGGAAAATGTGGAAGTATAGTAGAAAACAGATTACTTATGCAGATGTCTTTGGCATGTAAGTGACTTTTATAAAAAAACTACCAGAAATTTACAAAGGGAGGCACATATAATAATAATAATAATAATAATATATGGAGATATCCTATCTCCTAGAACTGGAAGGGACCCCAAAAGGTCATTGAGTCCAGCCCCCTGCCTTCACTAGCAGGACCAAGTACTGATTTTGCCCCAGATCCCTAAGTGGCCCCCTCAAGGATTGAACTCACAACCCTGGGTTTAGCAGGCCAATGCTCAAACCACTGAGCTATCCCTCCCCCCCAGAGAAAGGGTTCCTGATCAGCTAACAGGGCATGCCATTTAAGAACGGAAAATGTTTCATGTTAGTGCCATAGGTGACAAAATAGATGACTAACAGTCCCGACACTGATTCTTATGCAGTAGAGTAATTACTGGGTTATTGTTTGGGTATCTAAAAATGAAACTTGCTGAATCTCTCTTATAACATGCTCAATGTTTTGAGGGCTTAATCCTGCAGGCACTTACTATTGGAAGAAGTGCTTACTACCAGGAGAAGTAACGCTGGATTTATATGATACTACAGATAGTAATGAGCATTACTTCTGGTAGCAAATGTTTATAGGATCAGACCTCAAACTGCTACTAAAGTCAACAGGAGGTGCTCAGCTCCTTTCAGGGTTGGCCCCTAAGCAATCTGGTTTGTTACATGATGTACATGTTTATATTTTATAATAACCTCACTGAGGGCTTGATCCTTCTCCCATCCAAGTCAATGAGAATACTCCCACTGCCTTGAATGGGAGCAGGATCAAGCCCTGAGTAAAATGAGGATACAGCTTGAAATCTTATGCTTTACTATATGTGGTAAGATGCAAATCAGAAAGTATTTTTTCAAAATTACACAGTACATTTTTGCATGTGGAATTAACAGCTTTGTTAAAAAAATAACTTTATGACAAATTGTTCTCCATTTTCACCCAATACATGGAGTGCTATTTAAATCTAAAGCTCAGTTATTATTTTTTTTAATTTGGGCCTTTAGTTAACAGAAGTTGATTTAAAGCACAGCTGTCTACATTGCCGGTCACAAGCCGATACAACAGAACTGAAACCAGGCCTGCCGAAAGGAAGGGGCAAAGGGGGCATTTGCCCAGGAGCCTGGGCGATTTAAAAGGGCCTGGGACCCCCAGCCACCGCTGCTGCTGCTTCCCAGGCGGAGAGCGGAAGCCGCCTCCTCCCAAGCCGGGCAGGGCTGCAGAGCAGTGACCGGGAGGGACCGGCGTTAAAAGCGGCTTCCTCCTGGGCTCCTGCCTGCCAGGGAGAGCGACGGAACATACCAGGAGACGCAGCGGGAGGACAAAGCGGCCCCCATCCCTGCAGGTAACATGGGGCAGGGAGAGCGCGGTGGCCCTGGGCAGGGCACGTGACCTGCCCTTTAGATAGTGCCCCCCCACTATGGGGAGGCACCAGTTGTATATGGGGTGCCCTCGGGGGTAGAACAGGGATGGGAAGAGGTGGAGTGGGGCATTGGAGGTAGGGGCCTAGGACGGAGCAGGGGGTCAAGCACCCTGGGAAATCTAGAAGTCGGCGCATGCGCAGGGAGGTACTGGCGGCGGCCAAGGCAGCCGGGCAGGCATGTGGAAGCCCTGGCCGTGCCAGAAGAGTGCACCCAGCAGCTCGCTGGGCACCAGCAGGGGCCCGGAACTGCAGTCGGTGGGCCTGACTGAAACCATGCATATAATAGAGTCCTGAACATGCCAAGTCAATTTATTAGCATAATCCAAATAAAAACTACAAAGTTCTCTGTTTCCTTGCCTAGCAAGTAGCGATTTTAAAACTTGCTGTGTATTTGATAGTGTTATTTTCTAGTTCTGAAAACTGCAGTATCTCAAGTTCCGTAACAGATTTTAAATCCTCTCAATAGTTTATACCTGATACTAAAGTGTTTACACTGAGTGTTTACACTGCAACTTATGCATTATTCATGGAGTAAATTTTCAACCTGCATGGAACAGCATAATTTATACAGAAACAGTCAAATATAAATTGTCCTGGGGTACGACTCTCGCTTAGGCCCCAACGGTTTGACTAAGATTTGAACATGCAACCTGAAACCCCAATCTTGAAGCTGCTCTCAACTGGCAGATCTCTGTGCCTCCATGGAGTCCCAATGAAGGCAGGGGGGCTCTATGCAGCTGTAGGGGTCTCCTCGAGCACAGCAGTTTGCAGGATTGGTGCTTCAGGTTTCATGTTCAAATTGTAGTCAAACCGTTCAAGAGAACCAAATTTCTAACGCTTGTAAGTAGAAACAGGCAGTGGGGAAAAGTTATTAAAAATAATAGGCAGGGTGCTACTGTTTCTATGCCATTCATGTCTAGCCATGAAAGTCAATGACAAGGCCCTTGCAATACAGATGGCTGCAGTAGAAAGATCAGCACTTACTGCTATCCTGGGGCCCAATGCTATTGCAAGGTGCTGGCAATGCAAGTTGAGGAGGCTCAACACTTTGCAACAGGCACACAGCATCTGGCAGGATTGGGCTCTAAATTCTCACCCATTGCTACCTTTGGCTTTTACACTTCCTTTCTTCTGTGCTTTCTAATTTCCTGTTCCTGGCAACATTCCCCTCTCAGGCCAATACTTTTCCTAAATGGGCATTTCTGAGAGTTAAAAATTCACGGAAGTGAGCCTTTTGCATATGTTCAGAACCACTTTTGCAGCCACTCCTATCACTCCTGTCACCAGTTACCCGCAAAATGGACTGTTTTATCCTGTAGCACCTTGCTCTGAGCAGAGGCTTATCAAGTTAACTTGGAACGAGGGTGCAAAACATTTAATTTTAGTATTGGAACCACTGGAACTACACTTCCTATATAAAAGAACAAAACCATATAGAAAACATTCAGGGCCTGATCCAAAGCTCATTAAAGATAATGGAGACTCCTGTTCACCTCAGTGAGCTTTGGTTTAGGCCAGCAGAGCTCTGTCCTAGTGGATGCCTACCTTCCACAATTCCCATTGAAATTAATGGAAGTTGAGGTTTCTCGGCACCTCACAGGAGGTACTCCGCTCCTGGTGGAATCAGGCCCTTAATGTGTAGCATACCTGCAGGTCTCACTCATTTGGAGTAAAGTTCCACTCGACATACTCTAATTTCAAATCAGCTGTTTTAAGTATCTCAAGCCTGTTTTGAAGGATTCTGTTGTGTTTTCCAATGAAGCAATATAAAATCTCATTCCGAATTTGAAAGCATCTTTCACCCAATCCAAACGGTCACAACCCTGCACTTTGATGCAGATGGCACTTCTCAGCTGGAAGGATCAATTGTGTTTGTGAACAGGCAGACTCTTGTAGGGAAAAAAGGAGATGATTTTAATATGCATAAACAGGGAACAGCAAAAATGATCACTTTTATCTGCTGCGTAACAGCAGTGCCTGCCCTGGGTTTTGGCATTCTAATACTAGGACTTTGATCCGAGTAAGCTTTACATTAGTTAACTTGTTATAAAGCACTACATAAATGCTTATTATTCCCTCTTGCCATGTACTGTAAATACTTGTAGGGTGAAATCCTGGCCCCAGTGAATTCAATGGGAGTTTGGTCATGGTCTTTAGCTATAGTTTCATGGTCTTCAGCTGTAGTTTCTATAGGGTCAATGAATGGCATAGAAACAGTAGCACCCTGCCAGACCTGTGCTACACTGCTTGTCAATTTGTGTTCTTGGCCGTTTCCTTCCCTGCTGCCTCTGCAATAGCCTCTTCCTACTCTCCATACAGACAGCATTTGAATCTGCCGCTACAGTGTCAGATACTTGGCCAGCCAGAAGAACATGGGACTGCATGACATCCTGCAATAGAAGCTGTCTTGTGCTCATCTCAACCCTTAGTGGAAGGGTTTGTTGGCTGTGAAATGAGCACAACCCTTGGCTCTCCTAATAGACAGTGCCATCTTATGGCCCCACTCCACCTTCAAGAATGGCTTTTTAAGGTGGCTTGAAGATCTGTTCCAGCACCCATTGTAGGCAATACTGGATTGAGTTAGGTTGCATTCTCTGTTCACTGCTAAAGTTCACTAAAGTTCACTGAAAGATTCCAATGAACCTGAGCCCAAATTCAAATAAATCTGAACCAATTTGTGAATCTCACACTGAAGCCAGTAGAAATTCAGTGTCACACAATTTTAGCACCAAACCAGGGAAACTTGGTGCTTTCTAATGAGTTTTGCTTGCCTTTGAGATTCTAGTTTTGTTTCAGTCTAAAACTCAAAGGAAGTGTGAATTTTTGTGGAGCAAATGCACAGAGGTTCAAATGAATCCCTGCACATAGATCTAGGTGGCTCAAGGACACAGACTATTCTTTTTACCTGGAAAAACAAATAGGTGCTTTCATTCAGATTCGTTTAGCTACAAAATAAGCCATGTGCTGAAAGTCCGTATAAAATGTCCTAAGAAGTCACTGTTTAGATTATATTCATTTAATACCAAAGACAATTAGACAATGGATCAGATCCTACACACACTGCATTTTGCAGAACTCCCATTTAAATTTAATAGAAATTCCATGCACACAAGACTTTCACGATCAGGCTCAATATTAGGAACCTATCTCTTACCAAAACTTCACTCTTCAAAACCTTAATCTCCTACTTTTAAAAGAAACATTACTCAACTGAATTAAAGTGTCCAATTAAATATGAGTTCTGCTCCTCACAGCTGTGTGAGAGTTTGCTAGCATTTTTAGTTCCAAGTAGACAAAATAAATCCAACACATTTTACTTTTTATAAAACCCCACCAAGTGCAGGGTATCACTATGTATTTTAAACTGCTGAACTGAAATAGAATGACATGACCTGGGTATATTTTTAGGAAAACAAAGAACACTCGGGTGGCTAAACACCCACATGTGTAAGAAATTTTACAATAAAGTAAACTTTCTTAGCTGAAAACATATTGCTTCAATAACATCCAAAACATGCTACCTAATTACAGTGCACATACTGTATTTGGAAAGTAAATTGAAAACAGCCAATATGGAGGAAAAGGGGGAGAAATCTCAGGAGACTGAAACACAGACCGTGTCTCTGGCATTATAGTAGAAAAATAGTGCTTCTAGGTCCATCAGAATAGCCAAATAGGTATCACTTGTACTGGCACACACATGACAACTAAATAATTATTCGGAACACACTGTAAAACATTTTTGTACTTTAACATACAACTGGTGTTCTGGGCTCAGCAATGCTAAAATTTTAACCCTTTTATGACAGTCTGCTTATACTTAGAGCCCTGTCCGCATCTGATCCACAGATCTCAAGTGGATATCCACGGATTTGCATGGCTCTACTTATACTGTGGTTAAATTAAGGCAATTCAGTTTACTCATAAAAATGATTTGACTGAATCGGAGGACTTTTCCCCCCAAGATACTTAGCCATCTAATAAAGGTCTAGATAGGATGCATAGGTCAAATTAATTGCTGGTGTAACTGCACAGGGTTTTAGAGATTAATTTAACCCATTGTAACTATACTACATAATACTTTACCTTAAAGCAGAGCACATGCATCATTGATAAAGTCTGTATCCTTTTTAGTTATGCTGGTGTTATATTTGGGTTCTGTGCTTAAATAGCTTTCGACTCACTTTCTACTGTCCTTTAGTGGAAACAGCAGACAAAGAAAGAGACAAATAAATCAAAGTAGTCGCTTAAAACTCATTGGAATCGATGGGGCAAGAGCTTTTCTGCAGCACTTTTTGCAGGGCATTAAACTGCAACATGTGTGACTGTGCCACCACCTCCTTGAAGAAGCTTCAATAAATAAGTTAACTTTGTATTGTTCAGAAGAAAATGCTTTCAGCTGGAAACAGCTGCTTCTGTTTTCACTGCTTAGTGTTAAAATAGTTTTTTTTTTGAAGGGGAAATGGAGGGGCTCAACACAAACCAGCCTCAAATTGCCTTTTCATTATTTGTTCATGTAGGATTAGATTGTGCTCAGCTTCTCTGTGGGTGCCACCCCGCTGAGCAATCATGCAGTCCCTATGCTTCCCAGGACAAACAATACAGCAGTCCAGTACCTTTGCTTTGGCTGGTGTAGGAATTTATCAATGGTAATGGCTGTCATAGAATATAATTCTTTGGCCTTTTATTTTTTTCCCATCAGCTTCAATGATGGAGAATCAAGGCTAGTTTTCAAACAATGGCAATCTCTTAAGGGCAGGATTGTTCTCAGGCTGAGCACTTAGCGGAGTAGTCCCACTGAAGTCAATTGGACTACTTGTGCAAGTGAGTCCTCACCAAGATAAGGGGGCTGCCATCTTTAGCCCTAAACGTTCTATTGTTTACATCCCTGAAAGCGGTTACTGCATGTGACAATGTCAAAATCCACCTGTCTCCAGTGTTGCACTGCAATGTGATTTTGTTGGACAAACAGAGGGACGCACCGAAATATTAGCGACTTTTCCAGCATTTTAAAAAGGAGCCAATTTTAAGGTTTTTAATCTTGAAGAGTTCATGCTCAATTTATTCAAAATTTCCAGAATACATTGTCAATGAGACTCAGCTCTTAAAATCAGAAAGGATAAGGATTTAATCTTTTCCTTCTCTTTTGTTGGAGATGGGAGATAGAAAAGGAAATCCAAAACTGGCCATATAAAATGGAATCCTGCTTTCACCCTTAACTACAGAGAGGCTACTACACCTCTGGAATATACTGCACACACCAGCACAGGCAGGTCTAGAACCCTAGTCCTACATCTCCAGTAAAACCAGAACACTACCACTTGAGCTAAAGGAAGACCTCCATTAACTGTAGAGAATCCTTATATCCTATCCAAGCAGCAACCAATCCAGAGAGAGCAACATGTTCACTTACACACATTCACCTTTCATTTCATTAGGAGGCATGCCATATAATACAACTTCTCCTCACACTTTAAAAATGTGCCAGCAATTATTTTTATTCTGGCTTCCAGGTGCTTATCTGAAAAAGCTAAGCAAAATTTAAATTCACAATGTCATCTATCACAGATATTACACTTATAGACCACGATAATCCATTTTTTGATATTGGGATCTGAGTTGCTCAGAGTGTGTTACAAACCCACATATCGTATCTCAATGTAAGATTTTCCACTGGATTTAGCTGACAGATTTGCAAAACCCAAGGAAGTCAGCCCTTGCAGCAGGTTCATCACTGGAGAGGGCACAAGGAATATTTCACCCTTTATGCAGCAGAGAGGGGCTGGGCACCACTGCAGTCCCAGAATTCCTTTAAGCAGATGGACTGCTTCTGGCTACCTGTGCTATTGGAGTGGGGAAGGGCAGGGGGCAGACAGGATTCTGAGGAAAGTACATAAGTTCTGAAGGTTGATGAGGTGACTTTGCCTCCTGAGAACTCCATGAGGCACTGCGCCTTAGGCGTCTTCGAGCTAACACTGCAGCAATTCACTTTGTCACTGTCCCCAGCATGGGGCTGTGACCTCATGGCACATTTGAGCCCTAAGACCAAATGTCTGATCTAATTTACATCTGTGCAGCTCCACTACAATGACTGGGATTGTATGAAAGTAGAAGAATCTGATCCTTTGTGCCTTATTGCCAGAAAAGGGCTATGCATCATGAAATAAGTTATCAAAGTTAAGTAACAGTTCAGAGATATCACGTACTGTGGGGGAGAAGTAAAGAGAGAACCTGGGCTGATGAACTATAGAAGCCAGACAGATGTTTCAGATTTCCAGTAATGAATGGCTTCACTTGGTTAATAATTAACATTCTGATGATCAGTATTAAATACCACTCAAAGCGACAGACAGGAATCATGAATCTGCCTTATAGTGCAGTGTGCCAACAGCTTTTATTTTTACATATGACACTTTTTTCTCTTAATTATGAAGCTTTGACTATTTCACTAAAGCCAAAATCCAGCTCTCACCTCTGCTCCCCAAGAAGTAGGGCCAATGCTACTCTGCTGAGCAAGGGGGAGGCGGTCAGAGCTTGATGGGAATACACATAAGTAACATGCACACTCGGCCTGGCTCAGCTATATGTGGGCTTCCTGCATGGCAGCAGCTGCTGTACAAACCCTCCAGTTCTCCATTCAGGGTGTGGGTATGCAATGGAGCCTACTCCAGCTAAAGGAGAAGGCTCCACCCAGCACCTCAGATGATACTCCACAGCCTGGGGAAATGAATTACTCTTATCCTTAGCTCCCCCAATGGATTTGCTCAGCTCCCATCCCAGCAACTCGGAGGATCTTAGCCAAAGAAAACTGTCATGAGCTCTGTCTCCGACAATTATATGAGACCATTAACATATATAAAAAGGTTAAATGTTTTTTTAAATAAAGACAGAAGAAAAAGAAACACTTGGCAAGTGGAAAGGAATTGAGGAAGTATACAAATTTCATACATTGTGAGTACAAACTTCAGCTGCTGACAGCTACAGATGACCCCATATCAGAGAGGAAGGTGTCTCAGTAATATAGCCAGCCTTATATCATCCATTAGTGATTAAAAACATATAGGATGAAAAACTGGCAGACGACACAGTACTCACAAGCTGGAATTCTGAATGGGGAGTTGATTTGTGCCTTATGATGAGACAGCCAAATCAACCAAGACATGTGGGTACTATTTCATGTTAAGCATTGATTTTGCGTATGTATATTGTTATGGTACTACAATACATACTCAGTCCCCACATTCTCTTTAGAAGGCAGATCTCATATGTAGCCAATTGAATTTCACATTTTGGTTGATTCACAAGAAATACCTCATCTTGAGCAGTATACTTTGTATTCAATGAAAGAAACACAAATTAAAATTACCAGAAGGAAAACAAAAAGTCTGAGTCTTCTAGACATTGTAATAAATTAAGGAAAATATTCTGCTGAGTATTTTTGTTGTTTTTGAGGTAAAGGGATACAAATCTCTAAGCACTGATGGTGAAAACCTGACTATACTGAAGTCAGCAAAACTCCCCTTGACATCCATGGGTGCGGGATTTCATCCTAAATGACCAGATACCTCACAGTAATCTTAAAGAGTGAGCCAGAGAGATCTATTTCAGATTTCTAAGTCATTGTAGATCTGTATATATTACTAGGTCCTAAGAATTATGCAGCATAGCTTTTAACGATGCAGCACTCCCAGATTGTTTAGCAGAATCAGTTTAGCATGCATCAGACTTTACATGAGCTGATATCAATCTAATGTATACCTTCTACTTACCTGAATGAACAGTTCAGCTAGTTGGTATAAATATTAGAATCCTGGCCCATGCCTGTACGTTAAGGAATACATCATGTTGCAAAACACATTGGATCACACTGGATTTCCCACTGTTTTAGCCTTTGGTCCTTACTGTTGTTGTATTAGGAGCAAACTGCAACTTTATTCAGTATTTTATAAGTTAGTCACTTGTTTAAAATGTATCAGGGACAAAGCAGACATTGATCACACTGGTCTGCCATGCTTTGGTTAAAGAAACCAGGAGATGCAATGAAAATATTGGCTTTTTGACTTTGAGTGTTAAGAAGTATATGTTATGTTGGATAGCGAAGATTCACTATAGACATTGTACTGGGTTATTTTATGGATCTATAAATAAAAACTGGTTTAAAGTTCCTCTATTAATTTGAATTGCTGTAAAACCCTGTTAATTCTCCTATGGGTCTCCTACAATTTGGATGGATCGGAGCAATTCTGTTTTTGCCCAAAACATAAATATCTAGTTCTGAAAAAGACAGCATTAGAACTTATTTCCAAGGATGCCAGACCAATAAAGAGGTATTTAACAGCAACACTGAATGTTAATTGGCCACATTTTACTCCAGTCTGGGTGTGCGTCTCCCACTGACTTCAAAAGGAGCCCCACAGATCCAACAGAACATTTTAGCCTACAGTGATTTCTACCACAGCTGTCTGAACAATGAACATGCTAATTAAATTAATTCAAGAGAGTCCTTGAGGAAAGAACAAAGCAAATCCAGGTGAAAAGGAATGATGTAAACTGAAATGTACGAAACACCACACTAGCTCTACCACTGGAAAACTTCACGTAAGCAGCTTTGTGATATCTAAACTCTTCCATGCAGAATCATAATCATCAAACTGAACAATGGAATATATAAAAAGTACCATAAAAAGAATTAACTGTTAGATAAGTTGTTTTATTTTGCAAATGCAGAACGGTAAGTGGGATCCTATTGGAGTCAGTAGTAACTTCACTGTCCATTTCAGTTGCAAAGATAAGAAATTTATGTTAACAATTTTTATAGACTCTGTAGTATCCCTGCAGCATTTGCATGGTGTGCCAAGAATTCACTGTTTTGTAGGTTGCAGCACTTCAGAAAACCTGAGAGCAGCTGATGTTCTTTTTATTTCATATGGATCTATTTACACCTGTAAATGTCTATTTAGTAGAGCTGCTGTAGTTAAAAGTACCCAGTTTGCTATAGACAAAACACTTGAGGAACAGTCCAGTAGGCTGTTAAAATAGGTCATCTAATTGTGCACTTGCAATTTTGTACACACACACACACGGCACTCAGGGGCGGCTCTATGTTTTTGCCGCCTCAAGCACGGCATTCAGGCGGCCTTCGGCGGTTACGCGGATTCGGCGGCGTTTCTGCGGGTGATTTGCCGGTTCCGCGGTTTCGGTGTACCTGCCACCGAATTGCCACCGAAACCGCGGGACCGGTGGACCTCCCGCAGGCACGCCGCCGAAGGCCCCGACTGCCGCCCTCAGGTGACTAGCAGGCTGCCCCCCGCGTCTTGCCGCCCCAGGCACGCGCTTGCTGCGCTGGTGCCTGGAGCTGCCCCTGGCGGCTCTATAATTGGATAACTAACTAAGGTCCCTCTATATTCAAGGTCCATTGTGAATCCAACTCTTCAAGCCTTACTCACACAAGTAGATCCACTGAAGTCAAAGGCACTTGTAGTCTGAACATATGAGATAGAATTACTCTTGTGATTAAAGCCCATAGTTGTCCATAAATTAGTCACATTTTCTTTTTTAAAGTCATATTTCATTGCTGCAACATCAGCAGAAGCTTGTAATGTGTCTCTGAAGCCTTTCCCCTTCATTTTATACTGAAAAAAAATGCTGCTGGCTATGGAGCTTTATAATAAATCTCCTTGACTTCTTTTTGTTTTTCCTCATTTAATTTTTTAAAAAAGCTTAATTCTGTGTTTTTGAACACAAAATCCAATGGCAATAATAAAAAGAAAAAAGACTACGCTGCCAGAAAACTGGACTTGTATTCCTCCTTTAATGTGCAAGAGAAGAAAGCTGTCTGTGGCCAAACATTGTTCTTCTTCTGTGTCCTTCCTACTGCACGTGAAACAATAACATGGCTTTAGCCTCTTTTATGTGGGTGTGTGCATGTGCACTATTGGACCTTTATGTTCCACACAGTGGTGTAAGACTCAAAGACAGATTTACTCCTTACTGTAAATCATGGATAAGATTGGATTTTACTTAAAGTATTGAATAAATGCATTTTAGAAAAAAACTGAAGAACAGGTTATCTAAATATATCATGTGTAAGAATTCTCAAGGAAACTTTTCAGATAAAATAAATGAAAGGATTTCACCATCTACCAGTTTTTTGTGGGGCAAACAATTCTTTTTTGTTCTTCATTTTACTTACACCCACCCACACCCACCCACACACACCCCTAAAATTATTTAGATTTTGTAAGCTTTTGTTTGGGGCAAGGATTGTCTTTCTGGTAAGTGTGTGTATAGTACTCAGCACAATGGGGCCTCTAGGCATCATCATAATTATATCAATTATAAACCATAAAAAAGTGTGGGAAGTATTCCCCAATTCTGGCTTGCATGGTACAAACAGCATAATTTGGTGAGCCACACACACTCACCAACACTTCCAGCTTGTTCCCAGGTCTAAGGCACAAACCCTGGTTGTGAAATAGCTGTGAAGCAAAAGGCAAAGGCATGCAATGCTTCCTCCTGTTTCTTCCGTTCAGGGGGCACTATGGGCAGCCTGGGTAAGACTCTATTTAACTGCTCTCCTTTCCCCCACACACCCACTCCCAACAAGAGAAAAGGAAAGATGAAGCAACCTAGATGTTTGGCTGGGAGGAGAGGCTGATGGGTGTGATTTTGTCTAGGCAAGAGAGTGTGAGAGAGAAACTTGAGAGGAGGCAGAGAAAGCTAGTGATGGTTAAGAGAGGGTAGGTGGTGGACTGTGCTAAGACACTTGGAAACAGAGCACACTAGGAAATGCAGGGAGCTAGATCCGGTTCCACTTGGTGTGAGCTGGTAAGAAATGCAACAAGGACCTAATTGTTGAAGCCTCCTGAGCCTGTTAGCTTTGTGGCAATGAAGAACTAATCACTAAGCTGGGGAAATTACAGAGAAAAGGGGGGAAAAAACCAAGATGAAAAGGATGGAAGGACTGATGGGGATAGAGAAGACCAGAGAGGGAAGAAAGGAGTGATGGACATGGATGAGTGAAGGATTGAAAGAATGTGCAAGACAGCAAAACACAAGAAAAGTGAGGGGGAAAGGGAAGGTGCTGGATGGAGGCGAGAGAAAGAAAGAAAGAAATTGCTACAGAAAAGGGCGAGAATGGGAGAGCATGCCTATGGGCCAGAGTCTGCAACCTTCACTCACCATAAAGAGGTCAGCACTTTTCAAATAGGCCCACTGATTTCAATGGGATTAGTTAAAAAAGTACAGCTCTACTTATAGTGAGTAAGGTTAGGATAATCTAGTCTCAGGGTATTAGAACATAACTTGTTTGAATGAAAAAAACAGAAATACAGACTGGGCAACTTACTGTAAACTATGTGAGGAATAAAGACAGTGTGTGAAATCCTGGCCTTACTGAAGTAATGGCAACACTCCTGTTGATGTCAGTCAAAAACTTCAGGGATGAGGATTTCACCCAGTTTGCCTAAATGTAACTAAAATTGTCCCAGATGGGATTGTGTAACATCAGTTAGGACACTCTAAAGGAAGGTAGAATTGTAAGCCTAAGGGATGTTGTTTTGACTTCTTTCCTTCCATCTGACCCTAAAAGCTGTTCCACAGAGTCTGGATGTTTTCCCCAGCCTATTATTCAATAAGCCCTAGCCACTCACCAACATCCATTAGCTATCTCTGTTCCTTACCTTCAGTAGATAGAAGACGGCTTCCTCTTGCTCTGGTAAAGATCCAGAAGTCACCCATTACTCATGTCTTGAATATTTGCAATACTATCAGTTGCAAAGGATGCCAAGTCAGCAGCTTTTCCTTGGCCAGCAAAAATGGAAGCAGCAACAGCAGAAGCCAGAGCAGACTCTGGGGAGGCAGCTCCTTGCATAATGCTAGCCAATGCATTCTTGGTTACTATACCTACAGAGAACAGCTATTTATAAGTTTACAAATAACAAATTACAAGGACTTGTGCTATTACCTTTTATAGTCAAAAGGAGGTGTTTCCCTCTGATCATATTTGAAATCTGCAGTCAGTCAAACTCTAGCCAAAATTGAACTATATACCTGCATATATTTTAGCTTGCTTAGCAACGAATAACATGAAGGCAAATGCTCTTATGCAGTTAGGTAGAAAATGTGTATTAAGAAAGATATGTCTGTGTAAGCAAAACACTGATAAAAATTAAATCTAAAATGTGATCTCCATGTAAGAAGCTGTAACATGTTTAAAACACTCACTTCCTTTATGAAAAATTTATGAAAAATTTTAATTCCTACTGAATTAAAAAAGAAAGGAAGCCAATAGAAACTGAAGATCATGCTGTTGAAATTAGCTATGACAAATAATCTATTAAATTCTGTAGGTCAATTTAAACATTCTAAGAAAGATCTAATTTGCTATTAAATTCTACAAGACTTCTCAATATGGGATTTTCCTTTTGTTTAACTTGTAAACTGGGTTTTTAAATATTACTATAGCCATTCATAGTCAATGAATTCAGGTTAAGATTTGCAATTAGGCTCCTAAATAAGTGGGCTGATTTTCAGAAGTGCTGAGTACCAACCACACCCATTAGCTGCACTGAAATGGCATGATAGGTATTTGATGCATAATTAACTATATCAATACATTTAGAATTTATTGCTGGGGGTGGGTGAATGAACGTCAGCTGTGTAACGTAAACCCTAGACTGCGTTAACTCCAAGGAGGCACACTTTCAACATTTACGTTATCTTGCTTATTCATGAAGTTGCAGTATTATTCTAACTTTCATTGTCCATATTATTAACTACATGCTGAAGCACGTTGCTGAAAACAATGATTTGGAGCATTTCCTTTTAGAGAGCAGACAGTCCAATCAATTGGAAGATAGTACTGGATTCCAATGGTTGAACAGTGCTCAAATGTGATTCTCTGCATTAAGTCTATGGAACTTCTTAGCTAATTTGAAGAATTCTTTGTAGAGCCAATGGAGTCTGTTCTGTCATGTGGCACAGGTCCCCCACACTGTGCAGTGACAGCACAGTTTAAACGTCTGATCATGCTAACCATGTTAATGTAGTTAATAAAACATAAACAAGCAAAATAACATTTGTGATAGAAAATACTTATCTTGTAATACAGATTGCACAAAATAGGGAGCATAAAAAAGTTATTTTTACATGCTGGGGATGACTGCATAAGTCATAAGTAGCAGAGCAAAGCAGAGCCACGAGTCATTTATGCATGGTCATCTCTAATATACAAAAATAACTTGTTTATTCTTCCCCCATGTGTTATATTTATACCCCAAACAGCCCTGTTTTACTTAGGTTATTTGCTGTTGCTGATTTTAGTGTAAACATACATTCGGAATGGCAGGCACATTTGCTTTTCCAAAGCAATTAACTGTAAATTTGATTAGGGAGTCTCTTCCATCTACGTGTTTGAAACTTCCCTTGGTATCAATAGGCATTTGTGTGCATGGAGACGCTAAGTGAGTAAGGTACCTAAGCACATGCCTAATTTTAAGTGTGGGTGCAGACTTACTGAAGTCAATGGAATTCACAGGCTTAAAGATAGGCATGTGCTTAGATATTTTGTCAAATCTTGGCTCGACTAAGCTCTGGAGAGTAATCCCTCTGGTGAAGGGACAGCATCAGCAAGCTCCACCACTAGTCTCCATGCCCAGTTCAGTCTTCGGCGTCTTTGCTGAGATTGCCAACGAAGGTGCCAATTGAGGCCAATTAAGGCTGTAGATGATTTTGTTATCAGACAGAACTGGACTGGGCTACCAGTTCATTGCACATGGAACCCAGCTATCAAACAGTATCAACTTTCAGTCACTACCAATCTAGGCCAGATTTGTGCTAGTGATCTTAGAGCTAAATCAAAATATGCCCAAGTCTTTCTTACAGGCAGAGACAGCAGGTTTTTTCTTTTGTACATAAAAACATTATTAGTTCCTGGTTGTACTTTGCTTTGACCACCTGCTATGTACTTTTCACCAGGCATTTGTACTTTTACCCTTTGTTGCTAATCAGGGCTTCTCAATTTTTTTCATAGAATGGACCACATCTTAAAGAGATTGTCTTGTTGACTATCTCCCCTCCCATAACATCCCTGTGGCAACCATATCAATGGATTACATGGAATACAAAATGTTTAAAACATGTTGAACATGCATCTGTCATTAATGCAATGCTCAGCATTTCATCCTGTTCTCTCTCACCTCTTCTGGTCTCCCACCTGTTCTCTTGCACATGTTTCACTACCAACTGGTCCTCTTCTCCTTACTTCCCTCTCCACATACGTTCCTTCCACTTGGAATCCCTTTTTTCCTTGACACGCTCTTCAGCTATCTGGTACTTTTCTCCATTTACTCATCCTGCCTGGCTACCTCATTCCTTCCATACCTGGACAGTCTTATCCCACTCCTGGCTGGCAGCTGTATTCCCACTGGTCCCAGGGCATCTCCTGTTTCCTATTCTCTTCTTATGTAGCAATTGCCTCTATCAGAGATGCTCCTTGTTTACAGCCCTCCACAATTCTTTGTTGCAGTGAATAGCCTGGTCATCAACAGGAGCAGCTGGAAACCGAGGGCAGCCAGCACCATGTGACCAGCCAGCTCTCCAGGGACTATCAGCAAATCTGCTAAATCTAGGGATAAACAGTGCTCACAAGAACAGAAGCAGAAGGAGGGCAAAGGTGGCTTTACAACACATTTTTGGCACCAGGATTCTTGAACTGATCTGCACTAAGCCGGGGCTGCTCTAACTATATTGACTGCCCATGGCTGCATAGAGATGCTCCAACCACAGGTCCTTTCAACTGATCACAACCCTTCCATTGGGAGGGGAGTGGTATATAGGAGCCTCTATGGTGGGTCTACACAATCCCGAGGATTCCACAAAAGAGGGGTTATTTAAGCTCGTTTTTGAGCTGTTGGCTTTGGGATGCTGGAGTGGTGCTGATAATCTGGCTCCTTTCCACTATATGCATACATTTGTGCTATGTTTATATTTTCTGTGCACATACTGTTCTCAAAAATGTATTTTAGATGAGTGTACAAATATTTTGGAAGATATTTTATGACAGTAGTCTTCTTTTCGTGTCTAAACAAAATGTTCCCAAGTAAATTAAAATCGATTCGATTTTGAGTTTTATTACAAAATGGGGTTTGAACCGTGGGCCTATTTCTGGTTCTACAGCAAAACCACACCTCAAAAATCATTATATTGCATCTGATTTTGATGCAAACCAGCTGGAAATTCAGATGTTTCTTTGAGTTTTGGGGCTTGTTGAAACCCCAAACTTAAAGCAAAATTTATGGGATACACAACCACATGAAGACATGCTGAGTTTCACAAAAGTTCATTAATGCCACACAGAGATACACATAGTTCAAATTATGTGTTTCAGTTCTAGCTACAGATGTTTCTCTGTTTTTTTTTCTGACTACTACAGTTCATCAACAGTATCTTGATTATTGCTTTATTTTTTTAGCTTGTCCTTGACGGTCTTTCTCCCTTTTAACAATGTGGAATTTTGTCATTGATTTCAACTACTGCTGGATTACACCAAGAAAGAATTTTCCAGTGTGGAGAAAGCTTGAGTGAGTTCTCGGAGCTTTTAGGCTTGAGATCTTTTGTGCGCAGAGGAGACTTTCATTCTTGTTTTTAGCAAATAAGTGCTTATGGTGATTAAGTTCCTAGTTTAAATCTCTTGTGATCAGCTCTATGTTTCAGAAAGCTAACTCTAATTTTTATTATAGTTGTGACGAGGATTTTACTAAATACCAGGGTTTTATGATAATTTAAGAGGCTAAAAGGTGTTAATTTCCACACAAAGTCAGTACTGCAGCGAGGAGAAGAAAAAAAAAGAAGTCCAGCAACACACAGACTTCCGTAAAGTCCTGAAGATGGTTAACGCTGAAAATAGCAAGTTCAGAATGCACAGTAGAAACTCCATAGTTGCATTCTGGGGACCAGGTCCAGCAAACTATTCCACACAAGTAACTTTACACATCTGAGTAATCCCACTGGAGACAGAGTATATAAAACATAGTGACGATGAAAGATCTGTTATATTAAAATGCAAAGTGTATATCTTCAGGAGACTGAAAGTTGAGTTTTCCGAAAATACGCTTTGACAGTCTTTTCTGACAGACAGTGAATTTATGAGAAAAATAATTTCAGATTATTATTTTTCTTCTTCACTTTGGGACATGAGCTCAATTGAGTAACATAGACATGGACATAATGTCTGCTAATAATAAAAAGTAACTGGCAAAAGAGCAGAAATACAACGGAGACAGAGTAGGAAAACTCCAAAGGAAGCTGCTGGCAAATAAATATTGCTCAACATGAAAAGAATATTGGGGGAAAAATTGACGGAGTGGAATAACAGGAAGCTTAGTCATTTCTGGAAGAAAAAAAAACAAAAGAGAAAGCTAGAGGGAAAGAGAAGTGGGAGGGGAAAGCAAGGTATTTAAAACAAGAATGCAGAACTGGAAGTGCAAGTGCTGAAAGCCAGATAAGAACTAGGGCTGTCAATTAATTGCAGTTAATTCACACAATTAACTAAAAAAAATTAATCGCTATTTTATTGTTATAAGTGCGATTAATCGAAATTGAAATTTATTAAATATTTTTGGATGTTTTTCTACATTTTCAATATTGATTTCAATTACAACACAGAATACAAAGCGCACAGTGCTCACTTTATATTATTTTTAATTACAAATATATGCACTGTAAAAATGATAAACAAAAGAAATAGTATTTTTCAATTCACCTCATACACATAGTGAAGTGCAATCTCTTCATCATGAAAGTGTAACTTACAAATGCAGATTTTTTTTGGTTATGTAACTGCACTCAAAAACAAAACAATGTAAAACTTTAGAGCCTACAAGTCCACTCAGTCCTACTTCTTATTCTGCCAATCGCTAAGACAAATAAATTGGTTTACATTGACGGAAGATACTGCTGCCTGCTTCTTATTTACAATGTCACCTGAAAGTGAGAACAGGTGTTTGCATGGCACTTTTGTAGCCAATGTTGCAAGGTATTTACATGACAGATATTCTAACCATTCGTATGCTCCTTCCACGCTTTGGCCACCATTCCAGAGAACATGCTTCCTTCCTGATGATGCTTGTTAAAAAAATAATGCATCAATTAAATTTGTGACTGTACTCCTTGGGGGGAGAATTGTATCTCTCCTACTCTGTTTTACCTGCATTCTGCATATATTTCATGTTATAGCAGTCTCGGATGATGACCCAGCACATGTTCGTTTTAAGAACACTTCCACAGCAGATTTGACAAAATGCAAAGAAGGTACTGATGTGAGATTTCTAAAAGTAGCTACACCACTTAACCCAAGGTTTAAGGATCTGAAGTGCCATCCAAAATCTGAGAGGGACAAGGTGTGGAGCATGCTTTTAGAAGTCTTAAAAGAGCAACACTCTGATGCGGAAACTACAGAACCCAAACCACCAAAAAAGAAAATGAACCTTCTGCTGGTGGCATCTGACTCAGATGATGAAAATGAACATGCGTCAGTCCATGCAGTTATCAAGTTATCAATTATCAAGCAGAACCCATCATGAGCATGGAAGCGTGTCCTCTGGAATTGTGGTTGAAGCACGAAGGGACATAGAAGCTTTAGCGCATCTGGCACGTAAATATCTTGCAACACCAGCTACAACAGTGCCATGTGAATGCCTGTTCTCACTTTCAGGTGACATTGTAAACAAGAAGCAGGCAGCATTCTCTCCTGCAAATTGTAACCAACCTTGTTTGTCTGAGTGACTGGCTGACCAAGAAGTATGATTGAGTGGACTTGTAGGCTCTAAAGTTTTACATTGTTTTATTTTTGAATGCAATGTTTTTTTACATAATTCTACATTTGTAAGTTCAACTTTCATGACAAATAGATTGCACTACAGCAGTGGTTTTAAAAGTTTGGGTCGCAACCCAGTACTGGGTTGCGGAATGCAAGGCACTGGATCCAGGGCCGGTGCAAGGAAGTTTCAAGCCCTAGGCGAAACTTCCACCTTGCACCCCCCCCCCCAACTCCCCCAGCCCTGTGGCAGCTCCCCGCCCCCCCCCCGCCCTGAGGCGCCCCCCCGCGATAGCTCCCCCCTCTCTGCCCTGAGGTGCCCCCCCCCGCGGCAGCTCCCCCCCCCAGGGAGCCGTGCGGCAGCTCCCCACCCCAGCTCACCTCTGCTCCGCCTCCTCCCCTAGCACGCCGCCCCCGCTCTAATTCTCCTCCCCTCCCAGGCTTACAGCGCCAAACAGCTGATTGGCGCCACAAGCCTGGGAGGCGGGAGAAGTGGAGCGGCCGCTGCGCTGGGAGAGGGAGTCTGAGCCACACGTGTCAGCGCGCCGCCGGCAGCCCAGCCCAGGAACACTGTAAAAAAAAATTGGGGGCACCGCTTTTTGGTGCCCCCAAATCTTGGCGCCCTAGATAACAGCCTAGTTTGCACCGGCTCTGACTGGATCGCCTTGCTCAGCACCCAGGGACCCTGGCAGCTGGCCAGTAAAAACTAGTAGTCCCTACCTGTTCTGACACCACACTGCGCCCCAGAAGGGGCCAGCAGCAGGTCCGGCTCGTAGGCAGGGGGGCCACGGGGCTCCATACGCTGCCCCCGCTCCGAGTACCAGCTCTGCACTCCCATTAGCCGGTTCCCGGCCAATGAGAGCTGGGGGTCGGTGCCTGTGGGTGAGAGCCGCACGGAGCCACTTGCACGCCTTCACCTAGGAGCTGGACCTACTGCTGGCCGGTTCCGGGACGCAGCACGGTCTGCAGTGCCAGGACAGGCAGGAAACCTGCCTCTGCATCCCAGCTGCGCCACTGACCAGGAGCCGCCATAGGTAAGTCTGTGCCCCAACCCCCTGCCCCATCCCTGAGCCCCCCCAAACCCAGAGCCCCTTCCTACACCCCAAACCTCTTATCCCCGGCCCCACCCCAGAGCCTGCACCCCTAGCCCAGAGCCCTGACCCCCTCCTACACCCCAACCCTCTGCCCCAGCCCTGACCCCCTCCCACACCCTGAACCCCTCATTCCTGGCCACACCCTGCAGCCCTCACCCCCGCACCCCAACCCTCTGCCCCAGTCCTGAGCCCCCTCCCACACTCCAAACCCCTCATCCCCAGCTCCATTGAATCGCGGGCATCAACCATTTTCTTCAACTAGGTTGCCAGAAAATAAGGTTGAAAACCACTGCACTACAGTACTTGTATGAGGTGAATTGAAAAATACATTTTTTTTGTTTTTACAGTGCAAATATTTGTAACCAAAAATAAATATTAAGTGAGCACTGTACACTTTGTATTGTGTTGTAATTGAAATTAATATATTTGAAAATGTAGTAAATATCCAAAAATATTTAAAATAAATGGTATTCTATTGTTAGCGGGATTAATCGCGATTAATTTTTTTAATCACTTGACAGCCCTAATAAGAACTAATTGGGCTAACTGAATTGAGCTAAAAAGGGTATCTGACTGGCATATGGAAACATCAACACAAAATTTATAGGAGGGATAAACAAAAACAGAACAGAAGGAAGTGTGCTGTTACAGATTAAAGACTGACTGAAAAATTAAAAAAAAATAAAAGGATGATATGCTGTATTGTATGTAGTGCAACAGACAAAACCTAGATCAATGTAAAAAACAAGCAGCTACTCAAAGTGACAGATTTTGGAGGAAAATAAGAGATCAGATCAGGAAATACTAAGGTAGATCAAGGAGGCCTTGAAATAAGCTATCGTGTTAATTAAGAGATAAGTTTCATTATGAAAATTTCAATGACCCTGGAATTAACTAGGATAGTGATTATGGAAGAACTGAGGAAGCAACATATTTCTATAGGTGAAACACAATCTCCTCATGCAATCTACTGAGTATCAGCAACATCCAAATCTATTGTGAATAGCTATAGAAAGTGAATCATATATGACAAATGAGATATCATTATTCTTTAATCTGAAATAATTCCAAAGGGCTTTATAGACTACAGTATACAAAGAAATCACTTGACTCAATCTTGGAATGCAGTAGACAGCAACAATACAAAATAATTCATGACGGGATGAAGAGTATCTTATGCAACTAAAAGTAAAGGGAAACTTAAGGTAGGCCTAGTGTAGCTGAAACAGTGGAATTTAGACCAAACTCCAGAGCTGATAAAGTTGGAGAACATGCTGGACACTACTTTTTTCATAAAGTCAACAGATTTGAAAAGGGTCTCAAGCAACATACTGATCAAATTGAACAGGTATTTCTCACAAGCATTGGAATTGGGGGGGGGAGAAGTGTGTGTGTGTAAATGAAGTGAAATCAAATCAAATAGTCAGATAATCTTTTAAATTTGTGAAGCCTCAAAGATACAATGTGCAGTGACTTACAGAGTATAGACTATTGATACGTACAGTAACCGATAGAAGAGGCAGCAGAAACAAATCTTTAAAAAAAGAACAGGATCAAAGATACAGAGCTAGCATTTTAACATATACTCTCGTTTGGTAAATGGAAGGGGTAGGTGTATTTGAGAAGGAAAAATAAATGTTAAAAAATTATGGAAGTAAAAAAAAAATCTATGAACATCAGAGCAGAGATTTCTCCAATAAATTGTGCTTATCTGCTAGGCAAATAATGCAAAAAAAAAAAAAAAAAAAGAACAGTCTATCATAAAGCAACAATTGGAAATTAGAGAAAGACAGACTTCACCATGCCTAACAATTACTCTATATCTAGTTAAAAATTAATATAATGAAGATTTGTCCAGATCTAGATTCAGATTTCAGTGGTAAACAAAGTGGGAATCAAAAATACAAGTAACAGGAAGGAAACAGATTCTTAAAATTGAGAAACACTAGTTTTAAAGCATACATAGCTGAGATTAAGAAAGAAATGAGGCCACAATTATGGAAAAGTTCATAGATAAATGAAGGTTAATGTATCAAGAAACAAAAGGCTAACTGGCAAATGTCTGCTAATGCTGATATACAATACATGCTTACTGACTAAATAAACAATCCTTCAAACCTCACCCTCTACGCCGTAAACTATGCACAGCTGTGGTAAAATCAAATAGCTGGTTGCATTGCCAGAGGGACAGACAATAAATCAGAGAGGAGGAGTTTTCACTTTGCCAAGTAAGACCTCACCTAATGCAACTATTCCACAAAAACATATTGTAGTACACTGGCCATTATGCTCTTCAAAAGACTGCCCCTGAAGGAATATAATGGACACAGGATAGAACAATAAGAATGAGATACAGCTACAAAGATTTAAATCAGAAAGAGTAGTTCACTGGGAAACCACGTAGTCTCTCATTATAAATACCATACTGGAATAACAAGTTTATCAAAACAACAAGGAGTCCGGTGGCACCTTAAAGACTAACAGATTTATTTGGGCATAAGTTTTTTACCTACGAAAGCTTATGCCCAAATGAATCTGTTAGTCTTTAAGGTGCATCTGAAGAAGTGGGTTTTTTACTCATGAAAGCTTATGCCCACATAAATCTGTTAGTCTTTAAGGTGCCACCGGACTCCTTGTTGTTTTTGTGGATACAGACTAACACGGCTACCCCTCTGATACTAAGTTTATAAAAGTGATTGTTAAAAGCATCGATAATAAAATATTTGTACTACAAAAACACTAAAGAGGACAGTAAACCTGGCAACCTCATCCTTGCATTAGCTTCATTTTTTGCATTTAAGAGTACAGTATTTACAAGGCTAATGATGGGTAAAAACTGTCAAATATACAGTTTTATACAAATACAAGCTCAGTGTTTCTATAAATTTACTGAGTTTATTTATTTATCATTCCTTTGGGGAATTTTAAAAATATGTTCATCTGCATTGTTTGTAACACAAACATTTCAATATTGTAGTGGTACAACCTGTGCAAAAATCAGCCCACTCTGACAATACCGTGTTAAAAAGGCTGGAATCCACAGGAACCTTGCCTCCATTAGGGTTTCTGCTTCTCCCAGTACCAGTGTTAACAATGGTGGGAAATCCTTGCAAATAAGCTACCGTGTTGATATAGCCTTACAGTCCCACTCCACACCCAGGTTCATTGGCTTCAATCCTCTAGCTGAGCATCTGGCCACATACATTTTAAGACTAGAAGGGACCATTATGTGCCTGACTTCCTTCATAGAATTTCAGTCAATACAAACGTCACCTAAAGTTCTCAACCCTTTTCAGGAGCAACTGCCTCTAGGCGTGAGTGAGTAGTTCAGATTCGGATCTCACTCAATCCTTTGCCTTTCTGATTAAACTAATAATATGGACCCCAATTAGTGGTGGTTCTGGTGTAGACACCATCTCAGTAAGGAACTGGATTGAAGCAGCCAACTCACAACACACAGCTCAGTCATGATGATATTTAACCAAATGGGCTGGATTAGAATCAGTGGCCAGAGATAAAAAGCTATTGGCACTATACATTACAGTTTTTCAGGGTTACTATTGTAAACTCTTTGTTTTAGAGATGCATTAATCACCAGCATACTATTTTCTCTGGGCTCACACTTACCATCCAAGTTCCAAGCAAGAATGCACATTCAAAGTGAATACAGCAAATTATTTTAAAGTGTTAAAACATTTAGCTCATACAAATAAATCAATTAATAGAAAGTGTTGGTTATTTAACTTAAAGGAATTTAAATTTCTGCTGTCATTTTTTACTTTGCCAGCATTAGATGTAATGGGGATGAGCTTTTATTGATATTAATAAATACAAGTTAAACACCCATGTCATTAACATCTAAAATTGGCTAGAACACCATGCACACATTCACAGTGACAGACTTACTGAAAGACATGGGTTCATTATACTGGCTCCACTCTTCAGCATGACACAACATCTGGTAGCGGCTTAGAAAGAGTATTTACAAAGGATCACATCAAAGATCTATGCAGTGATGGTGAACCAAAACTGCTCACTGCCAAGCATCTTCCAAGCACCATAAAAATGGAGCTCTGGGTACCAGACAGCAATTAATTGAAAAAAAAATCTATAAGAAAAATCAAACCACAAAACTGTTTAAAATGAAAACAAATTTATAGCTACACATTCAAGCGAATTCAGAGTTAAAGCTCAAGCTCTTCTCTTACCTCATTTTATTGAATCTTGGTATAGTATAGGTTGCTAATGTCCCTTCCACAGCCTAAGAATGAGAGGGGGCTTTATCTGGGCTGGGGGAAAGGTAAGTAATTGCTCCCTTTAAGGACTTTACCCATCTCCCCTGCCTTAGGATTACAGTAGGGCTGGGTATTTTGAGTCATGCTGTGGTCAGGGCCGGCTCCAGGTTTTTTGCCGCCCAGAGCAAAAAAAACAACAACAACGGAATGCCGCCCCTTGAGAAGTGCCGCCCCAAGCACATGCTTGGAATGCTGGTGCCTAGAGCCGGCCCTGGCTGTGGTCATCATGGTAGTTGCCTCTTTAGGGCTGGGAAGGACATTTTCCTCCCTGACAGATGGGCCAGGGTAGGGTGGGTTTTCACCTCCCTCTCAGCAGCCTGGGGACCCAGTAGGGAAGTTATGTTGTAACTTGGCAGGTGCCCAGTGCAGGTAATTGTTTGATACACATAAATAAATGAATAATAATAGGGGTTCCAGCTCCCAGACAAACCCGAACTGGAAGGAGATTAGAGGAAGACATCTCCTAAAGAAGGCGGGGAACAGGCTGGGGCCCCTAACACTCTGTCAGGGAGGAGACAATCCCCTTTTCCCAACTCTCCACTTAACCTTCAGACAAGGGGAGGGTGATGGAATCCCAGCAATGGCACTGGGGCCAGGTTAACGGGGAGGAGAGGGGGGCTTATGGCAGTCTTGCAGCAGGTGGTACAAAGATTGGATGAATTATTGCCAGATAGTTCCGGATATGTAACTTATTCAAGCTCCAGCCTAGTTAAATCACATTACTGGCATCTTGTTGTCTTCCTGCGGTGCCCAGGACAGATATACCTATGGCTATATTCTCCCCTCAATGTGCATGTGTGACCCTAACTAACAGCAATGGGAATCATATGTGGATTGAGCCAGGATATACACACATTTGAAATGCCTACTTACTCAGGGCCAGATTCTGCTCTCAGTTACTAGGGTATATCTCAACCAGTATCTCCATCATCTTCAGTGGAGGTACTTATGAAGAAAGTAGAATTCAGCCTTTATGTTTAGTGTAAGATATAGTTTGTGGGGATTTAACATGGTTTTAGCTTCACCATAAAACAGTAAAATATGTATTCAGTTTAATTATCCAGCGCTGTTACATAATTCTGTGCCATAGATCGGTGTTTCCTAAACGGTGGGTCATGACCTACCAGTGGGTCATAGGAAAGGTCTATGTGGATTGTGCATACCCTGGAGGTGCTCATGGCCTCCCATGCTCTCACTTTCCCAGGGAAGCAGGCAATGGCGTGGGGAGCAGGATCAAGGTGGCAGCAGCAGAGCAGAGGAAGTGGCTGGAGCCAGTGAGCACAGTCAGCAGCAGCCTATTAGCGATTGCGGCCAGCACATGGGGAGGGAAGGGCCTGTTGGGAATTCAGGAGAGGGCAGGGCTGGGAGAGTGACAGCAAGGGGGCTATGGGGTAACGGTGGGTTACCTTAATAAAAAGTTCAGGAACTGCTGCCTTAGATTGATATCAGTTCACTGCTCCTAATCATTAAAAATGTATTTTTTTTTAAAGTTACTAATATAGAATGTTTCTATTGATACTGATGCAGAAATTCTTGTTACAAGCTTATTTTTCTTTGGTTGCACAATTTAAAGTTGCAGTGAAACGGGACGTGCTGTACTCAGCCATGCAGTCAGATTGACTGAGACAAGGTGAGTGAGGTAATATCTTTTATTGGACCAACTTTTGTTGGTGGAAGGCACAAGTTTTCAAGCTACACAGAGCTCATCTTCAGATTGACTGACAGGCTTTCTATCTTCCTACAGTTTTGTACACGACCTGAGAGTGATTTCCTATATTAAGTGCTTTCCAGACCTTATTGCCAGTTTTTGGATCAATATTTTACAAAGATAAAGCCATAGGACAGATGTCTACCCTGACTAATTAAACCATATGAAACAAGTACTGCTGTTGTAAACACTCATTCTTTGTATCCTTTCATTGTTTACACCACTGATTCAGCCTTGCTTACTTGCTACATAAAACTGAATGATAATGAAATAGAAGAACAAAAATTCCACAGTAAGCTATGGTATGCAAATAAAGAAAATCAATACCAGGACAGTGTAATTATAATTCAGAACACAAGATGACATCAGCTGGTTTCACAGCTCTATCTTCTTACTGTTGATTACAAAGTTTCTGAATAGTCTTGGCTATAAAAATGGAGCTCCTATCTCAAGGTAAATAAATTGTTTCTGGATTATTATTTAAATGCTTCGGTAGAGGTTCCTTCAGCAATACCGGAACTACATCTCTTCTGCTAATACTCACACTTATTATGGAGCTGGTAGACTTTTCTGCAACTAAGAGACCAAGTTTAGCCATAGAAAATTGTAGGTAAGGTGTCCAATGTTTTGTCTGTACATTACACAAAAGATGGGTGGTAGATTTTTGACAAGGTGGTCAGAATGATAAAACAATCTTTGTCTCACTGGCTTTTTGGACTGGACCTTAAATGGTGCTTGTTCCAAAGAGAGGGGGGAAAGAGCATCACCTCTGAAAGTTGAAATATTTTTGTCCATTTGTGGATAATAGAGTTGCTGCTTTTTTGAAAGGGGAACAAACAGAAGTGGAAGATGCTTAAAGAGCATTTTTTAATTGATGGGTGGGGCTGGGGAAGTGGCCGTGTGCACGTGAATAAGAAATTGCATTGTTGGTAGAAGAGCTGTTTATTTACAGAGATCATATTTGTTACATTTTCTATGTACAGTGGTTAATCAGGAAACAAAGCCAGAACTATGTAAGAGCTGTAACATGGATTGTCCTAGACAGCAACATTCCCCATAAGGAAACACATCTGCATGAAGGCTAAACCTGTTGAGCATCTCTAGCTGACAAATCTAGATCGTCAGGCTATACACTGCCCTATTCAGGAGGGGCTAGTCAGTGGTGGGCAACCTGCGGCCCGCATGCAGCCCATCAGGATAATCTGATTGCGGGCCACAAGACATTTTGCTGATGTTGACCGTCTGCAGGCACAGCTCCCTGCAGCTCCCAGTGGCCGCGGTTCGCTGTTCCCGGCCAATGGGAGCTGTGGAAAGTGGTGGCCAGCAAGTCCCTGTCTACCACTGTGCTAGGTCCTTTAATGAGGAATACACATCTCAGAGCAGCCATAGGTATGGGGAATAGTTGGGGCAAAAGCCCTGAGCTGGATGATCATTTAAAGCCAAATACTGACTTCCTTGATCAGTATTTATTAAGAAAAAGAAGTCAGTGGTAGTTTGATGTAAAATGTATGTAAATTGTGTAAGGACCTCAGGATTTGTCTCCCTCAAAAGCAGAGTAGAAGGGATATGTAAATGACGGATGCAACTTCTTACCCTCTGTAGGGTCTTACAAATTCTTTGGTTTGAATGAGGTGGGGAACATGATACTTATACAGAAAGAGGTGAAGATTAACCAGTCCATGCTACCTAGACTGATTTTGTAAACATGGAAGGGGAAAGGATCTGAGACATGGGGAAAACCATGGAATGTGCCAGAACGGCAACTCCATTCAGCCCCTTGCTTACTGCTGAGGCTGCTAACAGTTGTGGAGGTATTTTTTGTACCTAAAAAAACACCCACTTGACCTATAACAGCAGTGAGATGATAACATCTTTTGGGAACTACCACCTTGACTGGATTTGAACTGTTGATCTGGAGGTGAACAGCTGCATAAGTCATCACTAATCTCCTGATTCATACTTATCCTATGGTATTAATGCCTGTGGACAGGAGTGAAGTATTTACACAAACACCAAATAATTGGAAATGCCAT
The DNA here is from genome assembly GCF_028017835.1 of Emys orbicularis. Classification (NCBI taxonomy): domain Eukaryota; kingdom Metazoa; phylum Chordata; order Testudines; family Emydidae; genus Emys; species Emys orbicularis. The sequence continues at coordinate 80,340,084 of NC_088691.1, read as the reverse complement.
TCAGCCACAGTCAAATAAGAAGCCATATCAAGACCTGAGAAATAAAAAAGCAATAATAAACCAATAGGTAGTCACCCTCACATCATCAGAAAGCAAAATCTCACTTAGGTGTTATTTTTACTGTACTATTATATTAATAACTTTCTATTGTCATCCTAAGAAAGTATGAAAAATAATCCACTGCTAATAAATATCTATTTGCAGGTGCACAGGAATTTCTGTACTTATTCCCTAATTGTAATGACAATTTGTTATTACTCCTGTTACTTAGGAGGGTTTTTTTCAACTGCTGGTTGGAATGCATGAGTGAGACAGCCAATTACTGGTGTTTATATATTGCCATAGGTGGTGCACAGATTGTTACAACCACCACCCCCTCCAGCCCACATTCACTCTGCCACAGCCAAAACGGAAACTGGCTTTCTACTGCTCTGCAGACAACAGCTCTAGCTGATTAGCCAAAAAGGGGCCTCCCTCAGCTTGAGCCAGTAAGAACTCTGCTAAACACATTGAACTTGCAAGTCACTCTTTCTATGTTATACCCAGGCCAAGTATAACGATGTAGGGAGGCCTAGAAATATGAGGCCCTCTCAGATAACTGTTTATGGAACACTATGCCTCATTCAGGATCAGATAGACAAATCAAAAACCTGAATGCAATGGTGTGAAAGGAAAAGATTTATTTCTGGGTAGCACTGGCAATCATTTTGGGTGAGGTGGAGTCTATACAAACAGTGTGGCTTACATGTCACTACAAGACATTTCAACACTTTCTTTTACTCCTCACCATTCAACGAAGAAAGATGTTCAATCTTTGCTGATATTATCTATAGAACATATATGTTTAAAAAGCTTTCTATAACCTAAAGGCTTCGATAGTCCTTGCTTAAAATATTCTGCCATGAAGATGTGGGAAATTAAAACTTTTCCATGTGCTGGAGCCAACTGAGCTGATGAAACAAGAAGTAATATTCAGAATGAGGATCAGTGTATCGTGATCTCATTTGAGATGCAATTTTTTCCTCTGTATACAGTGTGTGTGTGAGGTGAAATCAAAGTTGCAGAGGTGAGAGCGTCAGCATTTTGGGATGAGCCCCAGGAAAGCATTTCAAGTGTTTGCTTTTTAAGAATCTAAATTCTCCTTTAATATGTTGGACACACATCAGTGAGAAAGGAGAAATGCTCAATTCTGAGCATAAAATTCAAATAAAATAGACTTGAAATAGCCTTTTGCTCCTTCCTTGTGGGACTGTATATTGTTTTACCATATCTGGAGCCAGCCACAGAAAGACAAGGTGAGCAAGACCTCTCTACACTAAAACCTTGCTATATTGAAAACCGTATAGGTGAACTTTTAGTTATAATGAGCAAAAGTCTTATCCACCATTTATAAACCATTATTGTTCTATAAGAGGCTTTTAAGTAGGGAATGAAGAGGGGTAGTGCATCAGGCTGAGGCACTGGTACTGTCTGGTACAACCCTGGAAGCTTCATGTCTTCCTCCAGTGAAAGGAAGGGAGGCAGTATGGGGGCTTCAGAGGCAGAGCTGAACAAGATGACATCAGTACACCAACATCCAGTTCTCTCTTTCTTCCTCACATGTATATAATCACTCACCAAAAATACCCTGGGTAGCAGGAATCTGTCTAGTGCCTTTGTATCCTGTACCTGTAGTAGGAGAGCTGACCTTTGGTATCCAGGCTCTGACAATCTCTACTCCTGACATCTACGCAACAGCCAGAAACAGACACCACAGGCCACATTTTCCATAGAGGTCAGGATCAGATTTTCAAGTGCTCAGAATCCACCAATAGGAACAGATTTTCAGAGAGGTCAGCTTCAATTTAGGTACCTAATAAAGGTCAGATTTTCATAAATGCTCAGCAGCTGACATTCTGGGCTCCTGAAAATCTGGCCTCAACTGTAGTGCTGAGTATGGCAGATAAGGCAATGTCCTGCCACATCTTTGGGAGACCTGATTTAAGTTTAAGTAACATTGAGGTTGAGTGTATTAAATGAATGGTTATGTATCATTGCAGGCCAGGATTAGGTGTAACCTCTAGGGGGGAGATGTGACAGATGTGAGACCTGGGAGTTCAAAGGACTATACTGGAAATGTTGCAGAGAAGCAGGGACTTTAGGGAGAATAACTGTTAAGTGGATTTCCTGGAGAATATCTAAAGACATTAATGCAGATTCCCCTCCTCCAATTATGCAAAAACCCAGCCTTCTGAAGCTAAGCCCTGAGGAGTGGGTCATTATCTGCTGACTACCTGTTCCTGAAGACTGGAGCTCAAAGGCCCAAGCTGTATAAAGAAATGGCTAAACTGTCCAGCCTGGGTTCTAGCTCTGAAGCTGAGACTTCAGACTGTTAGTGCTACGTCCATTAGTAAGTGTGGAAAGAATCAGTCCCTACAGCAATATCCTCCAACTGGTGGTCACAAGGTCTGTTACTATTAACATACTGAAAGCACCATAACAATTCGTATAATTAAAATATCAACACACACATACATACACACACACACACAGACTCCTGATTCAAGCCCACTGAAACAAACATAACAAAAAACAGTTAACCTATTGGACTGTGTATCAAATGATCAATACAGAACAGCCGTATAAATAGAACAGAAAGGAGGGGGAGGAAAAAAGAAAGGGGAAAAGACTTTCAGACATAAGCAATATTGGACAGCTGAACTAGTTCCATTACTCCACAGAAATCAATCAAATCAGAAAGCATTTTCCAAATCTTGTGAAAAGTAATATTGTTCCACTTCTTGCAGCAGTGATTTTTCAAATTTGGGAATTAGGCAAACACTTCTGAACCCTTCAGCAAAAGATCCTTCCAGCTGGCAAAGATACCCTGAAGGATTCCTTTAAATACAAATGCAAGGAAGCCAACTAGTCAGCATTGAAAACACAACAAACTGCACAACCTAGATAAGTTGATTGGTACCCGTTGCAATCATTACAAGTCTCAACAGAGAGGCCACAGAAACTGAAGTACAGGGGTCTTAAGATTCATGATGTTACATCTCTTAGTGATTCATGGTCATCATATCTCCACACAAGAAGGTCACTCAGGATAGCATGATCATAAGAGAGCTCAGTTCCTTCTACTCCAAAACCACAGGCCTCACATGTCTTGGTGGAGATTCTCCTCCAGCAGACAAAGTGCTAAGGAGTATCCTTTTACAGGATGCAGGAGAAGGTAGCGATATTACAAGCAATATATTACAGAGTATTTTGAAGATATAAAATGCCATATATTATTGATAAATATACACTACATTCGGTAATAGTAATGCTTTACGGATGCCACTGCTCTTACCCATACTGTACTTGTTCCATGAATAATAACTTTCATCTCAAAAGGCTGTCAATCCCACGTCTTTCAAAAACACAAGGGCCAAATTCTGCTCTCATTTAAAGCATAGTAACTGGGAACAGAATTGGGCCATACATTGTCTTTTTAAATGCAAAGAAAGAAACTGCTACTGTGCTGGTGTTAATGAGAACAGCTGCAGAAATAGAGGATCATGTACACAAAACAGAAAATGTCAGTAACTGTACCAAGAGAAATCAACTGAAATCCAAAAAAATACTGTATCAAGAATGCACACACAGGGAATGAGACAAAGAGAAGGGAAAGAGGTCCCCACATTGAAATCCTAAGGATTACTGGAATCAGAGGAGAATCAAGTATAAAATTCTGAAAAATAGCTTGATAGTAGCCCTTGTACAAAAATTGTACAATTGTACAATTTAAAAATTGTCATGTGAAATAAAAATAGATGAGCATCAAGCTCAGTTACTCTTGTCAGACCAGATGTGTGGAGAATTCCTGTTCCATTCACAGGACAATAAGAACATGAAACAGATTGCCAGGTAAGGTTAATCGGGCAAACACAAGAAAAACTAAGAAATAATCAGAATATATACTCTGGAATATAATAAACTACAATGATGTAAGTGTGTTTATTTAGGCTAGGTCTACACTACAGCGGGGGTCCGACCTAAGATACGCAACTTCAGCTACGTGAATACCGTAGCTGAAGTTGCGTATTTTAGGTCGGCTTACCTAGCGGTGAGGACGCGGGAAAGTCGACCGCTGCCGCGCTGCCGCCGACTCCGCTGCCGCCTCCTGCCGAGGTGGATTTCCGGAGTCGACGGCAGAGCGATCAGGGATCGATTTTACCGCGTCTTCACTAGACGCGGTAAGCCGATCCCCGATAAACCGATTGCTACCCGCCGGATCGGCGGGTAGTGAAGACAAAGCCTTACTAATCAGCATGCAATTTTCAATTTTGTCTTTCTTTAGTTTAAATACCTCTTGGGTCAAATATATCTAATATATCAAAAAGAAGCTGAGCACAAGAGAACGGAATATCTGTTTATCCAATGACTACTGTAGGTGTCTACATCTGCAATGCGATCTGCAAGCTACTGTGTCGATGACCTGCATTGTGTCCTGAGCGCACAATGTCTCAGAGAGGAGAAAGAAACAGTCTGCATTCTAGCTACAGTCTTGGCTTTGTGCCACACACAGACTACAATTTTTAAGAAACTTGTATTTCACTATATAAAAAAGGTTTATAAGATGAATTATCCAACAAACATATTTCAGGTTGAGAATGAGAATCCACTACTCTGATTCCAAATGCAAGAAGCTAAGCTTTATGCAATAATTCACAGTGATACTTCTGGGTCCCTAAAATCCTTTGACTCTGCTGACTAACATGTCTAGCTGCTCTTGTTTTTATAACAAATAAAGCTTAAATTGGTTAAACTGTAAGGTAAACCACAGAACTACCAATCTGCAAATACCAAGAATTAATGCAGGCAACAATGAATACAAAATAGTAGGAAAATATTAATGACAAGCATTAAATCTGGGAGAAAAAATCAGCTCAGTTAAACAGGCAAACATGGATGCTTAACTGATGTTTATTCCAAACTTCTTAATCCAGAAATCAGACAAGTTACCTTGTGAAAATTATAGTACTTCCCATTCTCAATTACATTGGAAATACAATAAGAATAGTTTTCTCTAACGGGGTAAAATTCCTCCTAATTCAGACAACTAACATGAAGCCTATGCACAACTTAAATCTCACTATTAGAAGACAACTGGTTCATAGGGCTTGCCCTGGGCCTCTGCACAGAGGTGGTTTTTTTCCACTTCCAGGGCCAAATCCTGCTTGACATACTGTACTCACACAAACTCACATTGACTTTGATAGAATAAGTTCAGCAAACAGGATCTGGCCTTTAGTCTTGGACATATCTAGGAAATGGGAGTGCAAAAATTTAAATCGATGCAAAACAAAATGAAAAGAAAAACTAAAACATATTTTGAAAGCTCATATAACAAACAATCTGGATTTTATTTCATTCTGATTGGTTCCTCCATTCCTAAAAAATATAAAGTATTAATTATCATGCTAGAAATGGACTGGTTACATCATTGTATTTCCAGGCTCTGTTTACACCTTTGTACGGTTTCTGATGAAACACTGCTTTAACTACAGAACTGTGTAGGAAACAGGGAGCTTCTTGTAAAGGTTTTCTACTCCAAACAATTGTAAATTTCCAGTTAAGACTACACAGACACTATTTTTCCTAAATTACACTGCTATCTTTGTATAACTGCCTTCTACCTTCATTAAAAGGGCTGTGAAGATTTCCCCTCACCTTCCCAGACAAAGATTGGGTATTTGTGTGTGACAGTGAAAGTTGGAAATAAACTCGTATAATTAACTTTTTACATTTTAAATGCAATATTTAATGGGACCATTGGGAAGGGGCTATTAATGAGAAAGCATAGGTTGTGGAGTTGTAGGTATACTGATTACAGGCAGTTTATCTCCATCTCCTCCAAAGGTGCAGTGGTTTGATTAATCTGATGTCAAATTAAGAATGAGGCATTAATAAAGGCTAGCTGGCTGGATTAAGACTGAGATAATAGCTCTAGGATGGGATGAGAAACAACTAGAGGTATAATTGCAACCATTTTCTATGCTCCTGATTAACTACATTTTGTCATTTGTTGGGGAGGTTCATATGGTGGGGGTATTGCTAGATTTCCAGACGGTAGCGATTGCCAGGACTGCTTCTTATCATTTACCCTTTACAATGAGGTTACAGCCTTTTCTTGCAGCTGTGACCTCGCTATGGCTATCCTAGCCTTTGTCACATTGAAGTTAGATTACTGCAGTGTAGTGTACATGGGGCTACACCTTCAACCCATTTAGAAAACTGAGCTAGTGTAGATTATTACTACAGTTACAATAGTATGGTACATTGTGTTATGCACTCTATGTACACATCAAAATTGGCCCTTGCCCCAAAGAGCTTGCAGTTTAAGAACAAGATGAGAGACAAGAGGTATATACAACTAACAACTGTGGAAAGCACGGGGCAACAGACTGCAGAAGTCTGTATGAACTACACTGATACTTTCAAATCTGCACTGGCTACTAATGGATTAGATCTGGCTGAAAATTTTCCAGTGCAACACTTTTCCATTGGAAAAGGCTGACCTGACAGAATCTAAACATTATGTGGGAATGTGTCCATTCTAACTAAACTTCAGGCGGGTTTTGTGCCTGCTTGCCCACCTGCCTACCTTTTCAGGCTCCCCGGCTCCTCAGCAGCCAGCCTGGGAGGTGGGAGCCTGGGGAGACATAAAGCTTGGGAGCAGAGGAAGGTTGCACCAGAAATTTTCAGAGTTCCATTTCAATTGTTTAGAAACAGAATATATTGAAACGTCCCTCTCACAGGAAAATTTGCACATCAGAACTTTTGTTCCAACTTAGAACTAATTTTTTTCTAGAAGTGTGAAATTTTCTGTGGAATAGAAATTCCAGCTCCCACACTGCACTACAATTGATTTCAGGGTGAAGGTTAAGGTGCTTGTTTTGACCTATCAACTCGAGAGACAGCCTCTCCCCATGCAACACCCAGGAAGATGCGACTGTCCTACACTCAAGCTAACATTACCCCTCCTGATAAAAGGAGGCTGGCAGTGGGGGGGACCTGTGCTCTGCAACACACTTCAATGCATTAGATGCTGCATTTGGCAATTTCAAAACATGCTGCAAGAGTCACCTGTTCTCCCAAGGCTTTCCTGGGAGGAGAGAAATAGTGGGTAATGAGTGGATGATTGTTAATGAGTCTTGACCTTGCTAGTGGCCAAGAAGGTTTCTTTAGAAGCTCTTGCTTCAGATTTAAGCATTACTGATAAAGTTTTGTTTGTGTATTTAGTACACCTCTACCCCGATATAACGCTGTCCTCGGGAGCCAAAAAAATCTTACCGCGTTATAGGTGAAACCACGTTATATCGAACTTGCTTTGATCCGACGGAGTGCGCAGCCCCGCCCCCCACCCCCCGGAGCACTGCTTTACCACGTTATATTCGAATTCCTGTTATATCGGGTCACGTTATATCGGGGTAGAGGTGTATATGATGAAAACGTTTCGTTTTTCATTCTGAGCCTTGATTTAAGATACGTATTTGAAAACTAAACATATTTTATTACCTTATCTTGAGCATCAACAATGAAAAGGAGATAGCAGGGGCCAAATTCTGCTCTTATCGGGAGTTTTGCTATTGACTCACTGGAAGCAAGTTTGCATCTTTAGCCCAAAGCTCTGGGTTTCCAATTATTTTGTAACAGAGTTTTACAATGTTTGGCATAGCTATTATTCATATGCTGTCAATTAGTTTCTGCATTTTTCACACTAATAAATCCAATATCCAAAAGATAATTAAATATAGTTTTAAAAAGCTAACAATATTCAAAATGCATACGGTTAGAAAAAACAGTAAGCCACCCAGAGCAGCCACCCATCCGCTTCAACGTGTAGATTTGTAAGTAACAATACAAACACACAATTATTTTTAGGTTGGAGTATGCTTACTGCCATATGATTATGTACCTGTAAAACATTGCACAGATAGTAAAATTAACCACTACCTTCACACACATACCCCTTACAAACAATGCAATAATGTGTACCCATATATCAAAGCCTAATTTCACACTAAGAACAGCTATCGGCATTTAACAAATGTAACATATGTGCAAAATATTCACAACAAAATCGCAAACCATAAATGTGTCTCAGAACAGGTTAAATGGAAGTTCCACTTAAGGCTGATGATACTTTCAAGTGAACTTGGGCCCATATTTGACCAAATCTGGGCCTCGTTATAATTTTGCATCCAAATAATAAGAAATTCACGGTTCTGAAGCCAAGACCAGGAGAAACCTGATGGCTTCGTTTTAATGTTTATCTTTGAAGTTTGGGGTTTGTTCAAAACTAAAACTGAAAGCCAAAGTTGAGGGATGCAAACACATGTCGATCAAACCAGAGAACATTTAAACAAGATCCTAAAGAACCTCTCCAAAGCTTCTGAGCTTTACACAGCTCTAGGGCTAGATCCTCAGTTGGTTTAAATTGCCATAGGTCCATTGTGTCAGTGACCAGGATATGGGCAGCCAGGCCAAGTGGTCAGAGCCAGAGTCTGAAGTCAGGAAATCAAAGCCAAAGCTCAGGACCCGGTTATCTGGAGTGAGGCAAGGCAAGAGCAGGACCGGTTCCAAGGCAGGAGCAGTGTGGGAAAAGCTGGCACAGGAACAATCACTGCCACGGGCAAATCTCTTTGAGCAACCACTGAACTATTGCTGCTCCCTTGGTTTAAGAGCCACTGTGCTGACTCTTCCAACCAACCAGGCAGTATAACCAATCAGGGAGTCTACCACAGGCCAGCTGCACTCATTAGGTTGCCCAGAGACTGGCTCTGTTGCAGACCCCAATTCCTGACAACACTGACTTCAAATCAATTGAATCAGTGGAGCTATGAAGTCAATGGACTTTAAGAAATCACTTGGAAGTCAATGAAGCTATGACAATTTACACCAACTGAGGATCTGACGCCTAGTATTTTTCCCATAGGCCTGAATGACTGATTGTTTCCTATTACTGTGAATACTGAAAATGTTTAATGGAAACCTTTATCATAAGAAATTGCTTTAGGAGCCAGTTTTAAAGTGTAATCACTCAGGTATTTACATTTTTTTTAAAACATCAGAAACAATCGAGCAATATTACAAGGTAGTCATTTCTGAAATAATGTTTATATTGTTTTATTTCAGTTGGCATACAAATATATTCCAACAAGTGAATGCAGCATTAAGTACAAGACTAAACCCTCCTTAATATTTTCAAAAACGACGAGGAGTACTTGTGGCACCTTAGAGACTAACAAATTTATTTGGGCATAAGCTTTCGTGGGCTAAAACCCACCTCATCAGATGCATGGAGTGGAAAATACAGTAGGAAGATATATATATACACAGTACATGAAAAGATGGTACGCCCACTCCTTGAATACTGCATGCAGCTCTGGTCGCCCCATCTCAGAAAAGATATTAGCATTGGAAAAGGTACAGAGAAGGGCAACAAAAATGACTAGGGGTATGAAACAGCTTCCATATGAGAGAGATTATAAAGACTAGCACTTTTCATTTTAGAAAAATGATGACTAAGGGGGAATATTATAGAGGTCTCTGAAATCATGAATGGTGTGGAGAAAGTGAACAGGGAAGTGTTATTTACCCTTTCACCCAATACAAAACCCAGCAGTCACCCAATGAAATTAATAGGCAGCAGGAGTAAAACAAATGTAAGGAAGTACTACTTCTCACAATGCGCAGCCAATCTGTGTAACTTGTTGCCAGGGGATGTTGAAGGCCAAAAGTATAACTGTGTTCAAAAAAGAATTAGATAAATTCATGGAGCATAGGTCCATCAGTAGTTATTAGCCAAGATGGTCAGGGACCCATGCTCTGGGTGTCCCTAAAGTCTGACTGCCAGAAGCCAGGACTGGATTACAAGGGATGGATCACTCAATAATTGCCCAGTTCTCTTCATTCCTTCTGAGGCATCTGGCACTGGCCACTGTTGCAAGACCAAATACTGGGCTGGATGAACCACTGGTCTGACCCAGCATGGCCATCCTTATGTTCTTACTCCCACTGACTTCAATGGGCTTTGGATGATTGACTTCTCTACACAGTATTCCTTCCCCAGTGCTCCATATAATAAAGAAACATGCCTGCAAACTCATTGCCACACAGGAACCTTTTCACAACAAAGTTAAAATGCAATACCCTGAAAACAGGAGCTGATCATGGAAATGTGGCAAAACTTCAACCATAGAAGTGCAAAAGGAGCATTACAATAGATTCTTCCTTTCTTAGATCAGCACCAGGATCATCCTTACCACATGCAGGGCCACAAGAAAATACATGGCCTCACAGGGCCGGAGAAAGAGAAATCAGATCATGAGCTGCCTCCCTTTCCACTTCTGTTACTACGTGGGATGACAGAATTTGACAATGAGTTGTTTCTTCCACCTTAATCCTATCGCAGGAGACTGTGAGTTGCAGGGTTTGCATGGGATATAGAGTCACAAACAGCAGTTTGCTTTAATTGTAATTAAGGCTGTCCAAGGGCACCAGGAACTAACATGACTGCAGTTTTCACAGATGGAAGTATGATAAAGAGGAGAATGTAACAAACACAAATTTTGTGGGCTTTCTATTCCACAAATCCTTCTTCCTCTGTGCACAAATGACTAACAGTGATTCAAAAAGCTTAAAGGAATAAAAACTGAGGCCTGACCTAGTGGTGTGAGCACAGGCCCAGGCACCAGTAACTCCTGATTTCTAATCACAGCTCTAACAATGACTCACTGTGTGGCTTTGGACAAGTCACTTCACCTCTATTCCTCAGTTTCCCCTTCAGTCAAATGGAGTTAACAATAATAACCTACTACACAGATCAGTGGTGAGAAGTCATTACATAATTAATGTGCTTTTGCTCCCACTGAGGTCAATCCTGAGACGTGCTATGACTCAAATGGCAGTAGAATCAGTCTGTGTTCATATAATACTTTGAACATAGTAAGTACTAACAACAATATGACTACAGATAGGTACTTGAATAGCAAAATGTTCTCAGTTAAAAGCAGCACAGTAAATACTCTCCTATTGTTCCATCTTAAACTAAACTTATTAAAAACTGAGAAAATGTGCAGGTTTGGGACTTCATTAGGACAGCTTCTTATCTGCAAATTTCTCAGATGTTCCAGGATTATATACAAACTTGGGTGCTCCGGGGCTGGAGCACCCCTGGGGGAAAATTGGTGGGTGCTCTGCACCTGCCGGCAGCTCAATGCCCCGCCCCCCCCCACCAGCTCACCTCCGCCTCCTCCCCTGAGCGTGCCATGTGCCTGCTTTTCCCCCCTAGCTCCCAGCGCTTGCTGCCGCAAAACACCTGTTTCGCGCGGCAAGCACTAGGAGGGAGGGGCAGGAGGGGGCACATGGCGCACTCGGGGAAGAGGTGGGGCCGGGGCGGGGATTTGGGGAAGGGGTCCAATAGGGGCAGGGAGGGGGCGGAGTTGGGGCAAGGACTTTGGGGAAGGGGTTGGAATGGGGGTGGGGCAGGGAAGGGGTGAGTTGGGGCGGGGGGACGCGAGCACCCACTGGCGCCAGGGAAAGTTGGCTCCTATGTTCTTTGAACAACTAGGTCACTGCAGAGTGAGAGAGAGAAGTCAGATACACGTAGGATGTGAGCATGGTATACCACATTTTAGATAGATAGATTAGATAGACAGACAGACAGACATGTGTGTGTTGTGCTGGTGATTCAGTTCATGGAAGGTCCTGTATAATAGTAGTTACTTGCCAGGCAACCTTGGCAAGTCATTTCACCTGTGTGTAACTCAGTTTCCACATCTGTAAAAGCATTATATAAAAGCTAGGTATTATTAATTATTATTACATCTTCAGCAGCAGCAATGTTCTGAACCAGCTGCCCTCCACTGTCTCAGCCCTCTGTCCAACATCAGAAGTGTTGGATCTCACCACCAGTTCAACCTGGTACTCAGCCTGCCCTTGCAGATGGACAGCTGTCTTTCCCTGGTCTGCTCGCACTCCTGATCCTCCACCTAAGTCAGCACGCTGCACTACCTGATCTGGATCCAGCTTCCACTTACCAGGGCTAAACCCTAGTACTGTGCTTCCCTCTTAAGTGCCTTGCTTGGAAGTGGAGGTTCAGCTCAGCACCCGTCCTCTACTCCCCCTTTCCACACACAGATATAGCCAGGCTTTTACCCTTTTTAAAGACAGAACTTTCAGATTGTGCTCATATCTTCTTCCAAAGGTAGCAGAGCTTGCAGAGATGATTCCTCATCTACCCTCCCATGGAAGTTCTGCTCTTCTAGGCCAAGTCCATATACAGGTCCCGAACCTGCAGACTATCAGTCCTTCTGTTGCTAAATCATGGAAAGTGAAAAGGGGTGATTTGGTGGGCAAATACATCATGGAATGGAAAAGGAGTATGAGCCCACTGCGACCCAGGAAAATACGGAGAAAAGGAAAGGCCATTATTTTGTCTGCCTGTAGTTACCACATACAATATTCCTTCTAGAGGATTTTAAAAAGAATTAACCCAGCCATTTTTATGAGGCAAGTTCTCTGGTTTAGATAATGTACAGCTTCCAATTTGATTGTATTTTCCCACAATTGCAGTGAAAATACATTTGCAAATAACTGCTAACTGACGAGTGTGCAGATTGCTCTGGTTTCAAAGTGATTCACCGAGCTTCCTCATCAGCTCCCTCTTCCCCTGCATCTTATGTCTCATCCAGTATCAAAATTTATTCATTTTGCCCGCTTTTATTGAAAATTGTTGGAACACACACATGGGGGGGCTGGCATTATCAGAACATCAGTATGTTAATCACCTCTGACAGGGGGATCAGTTAAGTACAGACACATGAAAACTATAAGCAACTCTAAATCTTTTTTTTTGCATCCTGAAATAAAATTAAAAAACCTCTCTTATGGACCTCTTTGTAGGGCGAATCTGTTAATATATAAAAACTTATAGAAATCCAGATTTAAGGAAAATTAGTTGAATTTATTTTGCAATGAACATAAGATAAAAACCAATTTCTGATTTTTAAAGATGCTGAAAACACGACACAAGACTTAGTTAACAGATCTAGTACATTCAATATTCTATGCACAGCAACTGTAAATGACATTTTTTCCTTCTGTGCAGAGATTTTTTTTTAAAGAAAACTCTTTATAGCCCAATTTTGTTCATCTAAATATCCAAGGCCCCCCATCCTGCAAACATTAGAGCCAATGAATAACTTTATATATGTGAGTAATCCCATTGAATTAATTAATTAGGGACTTCAATGAGACTACTTGCATGAGTAAATTTGCTCTCATGTGTAAATGTTTTCAGGACTGGATGCCGTCGATTGCAGATTATTTGGGACAAGTGCTATCTCTTTATGTTTGTATAAAATGTAGTACAATGGGGCCCCGATCCTGATGGAGGCTTTTTGGCACTACTGTAATATGAGTATTAAATAACAACAACTTCTGTTGCCCAGCACTCAAGATTAGTCCCTAAATTTGGATAATTAAGATTCAGATAATTAAATAAATGTTCATGGTAATTAACAAACATTTATGACATATTTTGAGTACCAGGGAATGTGGGATAATTGAAATTATTGGATAACTGAAGTCGTATTCATTTAAGATTTTTTTGCAATAAATTTAAAATCAGAACCATCTATAGTCCAAATTATATCCCATTCAAACTGAAGATAGATTTATACCTTTTGGTTTTAAAAATGTGGTTTTAGATCACATCTGATATTCAGAACTGTGCATGTGATCCGGAGCTAAATTCACTTAGCTTCATTGACTCCAAAGGAGCCATGCCAATTTACACCAGTTGAGGATCTGGTTCTGTACCATCATTTCAAGGAGTGTTTTAGACCCAAATAAGATATCATTTTAAAACAGCTTTATTCTCATCTTTTATTTTAAGTCATCATTTGTATTACTTGTTTGTATACTACAGTCGAACATACAGACGTTTTTAAAACAGGAACTGATGAATGCTGCATACAAATTATCCTTCGATACATTCGTCTCATGACTCACTCAACAAACCGCTCCCATTAAAATGGTTTAATTACTCATAGCTACTTTAACTCATATCTTTCAGCTAGCAATATATGTAGCTGTCATATGTGACCGGTGACCAAAGAATTGTAAACACTAACCTTTACAAGTGTCTCTAACTGGTTAAATATAACCATACACCTATTTCTGAAAAGAATGTCTGAAAGGTAGTATAGTTCTAAAATTGCACTTGGTGGACAGATAAATGATTTCAAAGTAGTATGAATCACTGTAAGATTTCTGAACACAAAACATGCTATAGAATTAACCTGACCACATGTACACTTTAAGTTTGCTTGGCAGTTAATATCAAGGCTTTAGGAAGGTAATATTCAAGTGAAATCTCACACATCTTAGTCTCTGATCTCATAAACTGAGCAACCAAGTGAATTTGTAAAAGAAAAGTAATAGTGCCAGAAAAGGCAGGTATGCAACATTTTCACAATGATATATATTTTTTTTGGCCCCTAACTGTATTCTAAGGACAAAAGTACTTTTACTAAATAGGAAAAAGCCATTTGGTTGGCCACTCCTATGTATGTACAATCTTGGCCTCATCTCTCTGTTTGGTCACTGTACCGTTCCGCCATTCCTCTGTTCAGATAAATGTCTAGCTGTCTCTTAAATTCATTTATTTAATTTGCTTCACTGGGCTTCTATGCTAATGTATGCAGAGTAGCCCAATCCTTCTCTTATTAAACCCAATGGCAAAAGTACTATTGATTTCAATAGGAGCAAAACCAGGCCACATATATTTATTACAGTCTGAATGAACATTCTACCTGAATTCCCTTTTATTAAAAAATTGCTGGGTTTTAAATTGGGCCCTGTCATTTTTGTAATCATCCAGACAGTTTACTACATTCTGCTTTTATCGACTCCTGACTAATTTAACTATTTTTTAATCAGTTTACCTCAAAAGTCTGCTGTTCTTTTGTGAGAACAAGATCATCATCTTCAGATGCAAGATATACTGATAACAGACATTTTTCAAATCTAAGACAACTCAGGTTGCTGTCTGACACAGCAACCTTTCAGAGCAACACTACCCTTCAGATCCTCTGAGAATATGACTTACGCTAAATACAATATTTGAGACTGAGTTTAACCAGGGTCAATAAATACTGTTTTGATCTTTATTCCGTAACTCTGATGATCTATCCCACTATCCTGTCTATCTTTGTATGCAGGTTTTCACTTCAACCATCCAATAATGACTTTTTCCTTATTCTTCTGAAATAATCCCTAAATCCCTAATTCCCTGGTGAGTACACTGATTTTCTTAACTATTTAGTCTAGCCCTCCAATTTATTTAATGTTTGTGTACATTAAAAAGGAAATTCTTGTCACTGTTATAATCTATGTTCTTCTTAAATGTTAAATTACCTTCCTCAAATTTGTTATTTTCCATGTGACAAATATTGTTCTACCCACCCTGCATAAAACACAAATAACTCCTGTTTGTGCATCAATATAATTAATAAAGACGCCAGGAATGTGCACTAGGGTCTGGTGTGCAACCTGGGAATAGCCTTGCTGGAAAAGATGATTTTAAGATTTTTAACTCCATTTTCCCCCCCAGCAACTGTTAACACCATTCAGCCCTGTTCAACTCATGATTTTGATGTAATCACCACAAAAAGAATGGCTATTTTTTCTCTAGATTTCAAAGTAACGAAAAGCTGGAATTCACCTTACAATCTGGTTACAGTTCTGTCACTATTTATAACTATTTTAAGAGAAGCCAGGCTTTTAGCTGAAACCACTTGGTACAGTTCTTTTAAACAGCATTTTTATATTAGTCCAGTCACCTAAAAAGATCTACAGATTTGGGCTTTGGTTGCACTGTACCGATATATATATTTGCTATTTATTACCAGTCTGTAGTACACATACATTGATCTCAGTGCAATAAAAGCTTATTAACATGAGAACTATCTGTCCAATAAACCATATCATGAGTTCCTCTGAGCTACCCACCCTTCAGTTTAATTGGATTCCACTTAACTTGATAAAAGGGACACTGTTTCAGGCTAAAGCAACAAAACGTATTTTATGCCAACACAGACAACTCTTAACAGAGCCCTAAATGTAAAATATGAGTGTGCTTCAGTTACTCTCTTGGAGGTTTGTCTCAATTCCTTTTCCCTTGGAAGGGGCAATGTCTTTATTCTGGAACACATAATCCTACCAATTAAAAAGACAAGGCCCATGGGAGCTACTTAAGATAAATCCGTCCAATAAGAATCTTGTACATACTTTGATTCTCTCTCTCACTGTGACAACTAAAACCTCTTTCTTTCAGGCCTGTCCAGTTCTCAGCTCATCCCAGCTGCCATAGCCTAGACAAAATGTTCTGCTGAAATAATTTTCCTCTCCCACGGCTCTGAATTTGTTATTCCTTTCTTTGAATTCCCTTCATTAGCATTTTGCCGCCCAAATCAAACTTAAATTTCCTGTACTCACCTTTAACACCCTGGATAACTCTGTCCCTGCATACATCTCTCCTAATATATCTTTCCCACTCAAGCTGACCTCATAAATCCCTCTATCATATCTACCGCCCATTCTCTCCTTCACATTCTCTTCCATGCATCTCTTTACATTTGGAACTTGTGCCTCTGGGGCACTGAATGACCATCTTTAAATAAACCCTTAAAACTCACTTTTTCTATGCAACGGTTCATCAATGCTCCACCCAAAAAAAGGAATTTGTATTCTGTAATAAAAATAGGTAGCACTTTGAGACTGGACATCCTGTGCATATATATCTGAAGTGTATCGTCAGAGCTGATTGTAAAGAGGAAGTATCTACTTTTACATTCTGTACAGCACAGTGTACACTAACAGTGTGCAGTAAACACTAAAAATAATATGTAATAAATAAGAAGGATAAGATTCCTTTGTTTCCTGTAGTGTTCAGGAGGCCTAGGCTAGTTTGTATTTGGTCTCTTCATTCAGTGCTCATAAGACAAGGATTTTTTTCAGCCCCAGTTATATTTCTGTGCAATTATAATAACTGCATAAATCTGAGAGATTTCACCTGACTCATTTCAATGTAGCAAAGATTTTAACAGCGTATTGGACAAGCAGAGATATCTGAATGCAGATTACCTTTTGAATATGCACTAACACACAAACTGAATTACAGATGTAATTTATCCATCACAAGTTGGTTCTAAATTCTGATTATATCAGTGCTTATGCAGAAAATTGAAAATGATAGAAAAGCCAAGAAGCTTTTCAAACTTTAATTTGCCTTATTTCTCTTTGTGTAATCTACTCTGAACTAGTAACAGCTGATACAGTAAGGGCTAAATTCTGTTCTTTGGTAGAACAGAAATGGGCCCTAAGTGTCTAATTTTTTTTAATTAAAGCTATTGGTCTCAACAATAACAGCGAGTCCCATAAACATAGAATATATCTTATAAAAGAGTCATTTATTTTATGCATTTTAAATTTGTTAAGCTTTAAATTAAATGAGTCTTCTCTTGTTCTCATATTGTGGAATGGGGCCAGAATGTGTGCCTGCGTTGCCACCATTATACCAGTAGTTATTTTACACACAGCTAAAAATTTGTCAGGCTTCTGTGCAGTGAAAAACCTGTGACAGGCCATTCAGGCTCTGAAAGATCTAATTGGAAGGATCTTTGTAGCCTTTTCCTAGCACTGCAGCCCGAGAATTTTTTTTATTGTACCTAAATCAGAAAACTGATCCACAGCATAAATACATTGTATCAGATATATTATAGCATACTGTATGGATAGGAAGTATATTATTAGCATAAATACATTGTGCATGGAATAACAGCATTTATTATACATTTCGACATACAGGCACCTGTTAGAGTTTTCCCAAATGTGGTATAATACACTTATAAAAATTCCGTCAAAGGTGATGTTGCCTTATACTGTTTAACAAGTATAATGAATTGAGCTTTTAAAATGGATGATGCTGTCTTTTCTGTTTTGAAGCAATCCCTTTTGGGGAGAGAAGAGGATGATGTGGAAGTCTGTATACATGGGGAACCTCAAAAACAGTAAGTAAGGCTGTGTCTACACTATGAGCTAGGCATGTAATTCCCAGCTCATGTACACACACTCACAATAGCTCTCGAGTATAAATAGTGTAGCTGTGGTAGCATGGGCAGCAGCAGCATGGCTTAGCTGTGCTGAGTACATACCCATGGGGTTCAGGTAGGTTTACAGCCAGCAGGCTTTCGCTGCTGCTGCCCGTGTTACCATGACCACACTACTGTTTATACTAATGCTAGCTCAATGAGAACTAGTGTGAGCATGTGTACATAAGCTGGGAAACACATACCTAGATCACAGTGTGGATGTAGGCTATCATTGCTAAGAGTTAAAACCTCACGGTATTTTTGGCTTCCTTAAAGCTCTGATTGGGCTACACCTGGATCCATTTGACAACAATTCCATCAAAGGCAAAGAACTGAGGGGAAAAATTTAAAGCCACCCCTATGGTACATTATGATTTCCATTGGTAGACACCTTTTAAACGATATCAGATATGCTGATGACATGATGTTCTTTGCCACTGAAGCAATGCAACAAATGATGGAGTCTGTAAAAGCAGTTAGTGAGGAATAAGGAGTATTCCTGAATGTGACGAAGACAAAATGCACATACATTGACATGACTAACAAAAACAGGATGCAAGTGTACATCACTAGCAAAGGACAAGCTGTAGAGGCAGTAGCTGAATTTAATTATTTGGGTTCATATATATCCAACCAAGGAGGCTGTTCCAAAGAAATCAGAAGACGACTAGAGATGCTCACTCGACTGCAGGCTCCTTTAAAGAAAAAATAGAAAAACCATGGCATGTCAAAATCTATGAAGGTGCGAGTGGTGAAAAGCCTAAATTTTTCCATAGCAATTTATGGATGTGAATCGTGGGAAGTTAATGCTGCTGGCAAGGAAAAAACTGAAGCTTTTGAAATGTGGTGCTGGCTAAGACTCGTGTGTATCTCCTGGATGGAAAAAAAGACTAATCCCTCAGTTAGAACTATTATTGGAGAAAAGCAGACCTTGATGTCAGAAATCAACAGATGCAAACTTATGTACTTTGGTTCCATTAGGCGTAGAGATGGACATAACCTTGAGAAAGCTATTATGAAAGAAATGGTGGAGGGTTAACAAGTAGAGGATGACCAGCAAGGAGATGGATGGATGGTGTGTGGCAGATCACTGGAAGGTCACCTGCTGAGTGCTCAAAGTTAGCAATGGATCACGAACGCTTCTACAAATTCTGCTGTGATGTCACCAATATTCAGACATAAATACATAGCTTTACTTTACTTACTTACTTTTATTAGAGTACAAAATGACCAATTAAATAAAATGCCATTTTATCAATATGCCTTTTCCCTTTTACAAACTTAGTCCTGCAAATACTTACACATGTGATTAATTTTAAGTATGAGTCATCCCAGTGGAATCACTTGGCCTTAATAGTGTGACATTCCCAAACAATTGATATTTTTCAAATATTTATTCTTATCATTTTTTCTTGACTCTATATTATTTTAATAAATTAAGTCCTGAGCCAAAGGCCCCTGAAGCTAAAGGGGGTCTTTTCACAGATTTCAACAGGCTCAAACCCTTAAAGCCTATATAGCACTTCATAGCCACTAGCACAACTAGACCCTTTAGACATTCTGTATTGCTCAAAGAGCTACCTTGTCTAAACATTTTAAGTAAACTCCTTCAATTACCAATAATGACACCAATCAGAATATCAATACTACCTCTAGCATCACTGGAAACTCTGTGACAGACTATACTTAGAAAACAATATTGAATATATTTTACAGATTAAACGTGCCAGATTTCACTGCTGGCAAAGAGTGCCCTTAGTCTAGTATTCTCACTAACTACAAAAAAAAATATACTGAAACTTTATGATGAAAAATAAAAGATGTGAAAACAGCCTCTTTATCACTCCAATATATTTGATGTATATCCATTAACATGTCTAACTGCATTGGCATAACAGCATTGTATCCTGAGACTCAGCACAAATTAAAAATAGTTCTATTTCTCTGGGATCAGGTTTCAGCTATCAGTTTTACCCCTTGGCACCAGCGGGTTGGGAGTTCCCATGTCGATGCCAATGACTTTTGCCACAGCATAGCATGTTGGGAAATCCTACCTCCCAATATCGAAGGGATAATAATTGATCTAACAGATCTTGCTCAGACAAAAGGCAGTCAGGTCAACACATGCAAATTATTACTAAAGCAAAACTCCTACTGACGCGTTAGCCCAATGGAACTTCTGGCTGAGGTCTACTAAGTGGCAATTAAAGTAAATTAGCAGCTTTTGGGGGTGTCTTCTAGTGCAACTGCATGACACAGTGGGTCTTTGGGGAGCCACTAGCACTGCTGATACTCCAGTTTCTTATCCCACTGAAGCGAGAGCCCAAGGCTCACTGAAATTACTTCAGCCCTTAGGTTGGAGTGGCTGCTATGGAGCAGCTCCAGTACTATTCTGCAGTTTCAAAGGAGAAGACTTTCCCCTTCCTGCGCTCCACAGAACTCCCCAGCATCCAGAGGATTTTCTTGGGCTGAGCACATAGAGAAGGATTTATCCTTTAGTTTTCCCATTAGATAAAATTCAGAGGCTTTTTATATTGGTGACATTATTACACCAATTAAAATGAAGCTTAATGTTGATTTACCCTTAATCCTGAGCTGCCAAGAAAATTAAATATGTTAATCAGAAATACTGCTGCTATTAATATAATAGCTGGGCTCCATTATACTGACACTTTATCATTCATAATTTTAAAATCAGATTATTCCTTCCTCTATATGTTTGGCTTGGCCTGGCCCAACATCTGAGGACCTGCATTCAACTACAAATCCATAGCTATAATTACTATTAAATTGAATATAACATTTAGAAATTCCCCATTGAAGATAGCGGTGCCATGGGAGTTGTGAAATATTCGTCATGTCAATATTGCATACAGATTTCTCTATTGCCATCACTATAATTTTCTGTGAAAATAAATGGTGTTGTGCAAGTCCATAAAAAAGCAAAAATTTGAGTCTGCGTAATAGAATCTCTGTTGTTAATTTTGTTTTTAAATGTATTTAATTTAAGTAAATATAGTGCTGGTGAAAGGAGCTGGATTCATAGCATGGAAGATGGAAATGCTTTATTTATCCACAGACCAGGTCCAGTACAGTCACTAGCAGTGAAAACTTCCACATACCACCCTGCCAACATGCTACTTCTAAAGGGCAGTTCCATCTTTAGGAGCATTCGATCCTTTGGCCTCTCTGCTGGGACGCCCAATAAGCTTGCTAATTAGCATGGCCATGGCTTCAGTGAGGCAGACATGTGCCCACTAAGAACTTGAGACCATCAACTCATTTCCCACAGGCATTATGACAAAATTCTACTAGAAGTGGAAAGAGAACTATATTCAGTATATTAAGTACAGCAATTGACACAGCCAAACAATTAGCATTTGTGAAAAACCTGTATAGTTTAAGCTCTAATGTGTTCTAGTCCTCTTTA
This sequence comes from Emys orbicularis, assembly GCF_028017835.1. NCBI lineage: Eukaryota > Metazoa > Chordata > Testudines > Emydidae > Emys > Emys orbicularis. Next base: position 80,318,466 of record NC_088691.1, on the reverse strand, counting down.
AAAGTAAAGGTGGCACCAGCAGGACTGGAGCACAGACATGCTTCTGAGATGCTCCACTCATTCTTTAATTTTATTTTTTCCTCTTTTTTTCCCCACTTTGAAAGTGACTTAAGGGTGGAAGAAGCAGAGGAAACTTGCAGGATTCTCATGAATAAACTAATTGCTTTCCAAGGAAGCCTTCTTTACTCCAAGAGGGTTGACTGCCTTTGAGAACTGGGAACTGCTGTCTTTCCTCTCCAGCTGAGAGGCTGGACAGTTTGACTTGAAACAAGCCTAGAATTATTCTGCAAAAGATTAGTTACTTAGTAAGATTCCATTTCCACCACAGATAGGAAACAAGTGGAAGTTTTCTCCCAGTGATTGCGTGGACATGAACAATGAGGTGAACTCCAAACCTTCTATGCCATTTCATAAGGGACTTTCAGTTCTCTGCCCAAAGAGAACAAAGTCATGCCATATGAAACAGATGAGCTAGACAATAACGCCATGAATAAGAATTTGTGAGGTGCTGATTTTCCTACAAACAATAAATATTCTGGAAGTTTATTTTCAGCAAAAGCTAAATCATAAAATGTCAGTAGGACTGTAGATCAGTCATCTCGATCTTAGCCAGGAGACTATCAGGGAGGAAATCAACTGATTCTAAGACTCCACAGACTGTCCTCATATTATGTGAATTTCTGGCAGTTATGCATAAGTTCCTAACAAATACAGGAGGTACTACTTCCTTAATGTTTGCTACTTCTAGAACTGAGTTCTAGCCTTACTACTATCATTATTCTTCAGTCCTAACGAAAAGATGTTATTGCTTCTTTAAAGTTGAACAATAGATATAAGGTGTTGGTCTTAATGTAATTTGTTGTATCCAGCAAAATTAAGAGTGAACTTTGGAAACCAGACATTTGTATTTAGAAATGTAGAAAAAGCAGAGATTTTGGTTCAGCAGAAAAGGACAGAGGCTTCAGAGGCTGCTCCTGATCCCTCATATGAAGATTTAACTTTGGATAAAAGTTAATGTATGTGAACTTTTGCTGTCAAAAGGGGTTTTTTTAAATACATTTTTATTTTGTGTCTTTACAGATTTCTCTCAGATGAGAAAGTGTTTTCCTCTTTACTACTGTATCTGCATCTATTCAGAGTTTCTTCCATTTAGATTCTCTATAAATGAAACAGTGTAAATGTATCATTGCAATTTTTTAATGTCTTCCTGCAGATGTAGAGCTTAACAATTTAATATGAAACATGCCTTACTGAGCTATAACTCTGTCTGGGTTAGCTGGTAAGATTTTTGAATGCCACTGATAGTCCCACAGTGGAACTTTTATGTGTGCTTTTTTAAGTGGGTTATTTCCCCCTCACATCCCATTTTCCCACTTCATTTGCTTGTTTTGGTTTTCCAATTTCTTTCCCCCAATTGGAAGCTTAGGCTATTAGCAGATGTATACTGAAGAAGGCAAAGAAATGTGCAACTAACTTGTATATGGCAATGATATTCTCTCTCTTTGTATGTTATACTCAAATCAATAAATAAGGGCCTGATTCTGTGAGTTTATACTGGTATGACCCAGTGCAAAATCAGGCCCCAAAAGTGTTATTTTTCTTTTTAATTTAAGGAGACCAAGAGTGGAGATATGCATAATTAATAATTCCATCTCTCAGGCAATGGAGAATTGAGATTCTCTGCAGATTAATCCATAATGAATTCATATATTTTACAAGGTCAAAATATTACCTCTAACATTTTGAAGCTTCTCAGTAAATAAGTGGAACATTGCTATGAATTTATGAAGAGTCTGAGAGTTCATATTGCAAAAGAGGTGTCTTTACAATGGAGTGTAATTTTAAGCATTAAAATACTGTGTAATCTATGGATCTCATATGCATAACTATACCATTAAAAATTCTATATAGATTATAAACACTGCAAGAATACCTGAACTTTCTAGCATCTAACTTTTACTGAAAATGTTAAAAAAAGAAGAAAAAAAGAGAAAAATAGTCACAAGGGAATATGATTGCTCATGATTTTGCATCTGCTGAAGGCAAGTTTAGGCCCAAACACATTTTATATCTCATCAGGATATAGATATTGAGTATGAGGTAGCAAATCCTGGAGATGCTATAAGCTTAAGGGACCAAAGATTTTATCAGCCAAGCAATAGCTTCTGTGGCAAATATTAGCATTAAAAGGATAATTGTTTATTTGGCCCAAATCCTGCAGTTCTTACCTAGTCCATTGAAATCAAGGGGAGTTTGCCTTAAAAAGAACTGCAGGTTTTAATAATAGTGAACCAACATTCACTGCATACATTGAATGTTTCCTACACTGGAGACCACTACTCAAAGCCCTTAATCACAGAAGTAGTCACATGACACCAATGGAAACAGTCTCAGGACTGGCTCCCTAATTCTCTCTTAACCACAAATGTAGACATCTATCATTTTCATTTATCAAAACAAACTCATTTTTGTCTAAACTGAAAAGGCACAACTCAGAGATGATTTTCCTTTATATAAATGTACAATTTCTTCAATATTTTTACTACTTGTAATGAATTACATTTTTCTTTTGAAGCCAGAAACTCTTCTCCAGTATATTAAATGTAAGGCACATGAGAGTGTGGCCAAAGTCTGAAACAGCACAGCAGAATGGTACTGCCATTTCATGGGGTCCCCGTAGAAAATATTTGCTTTGCCTGTCTAATGTTCTAAATATAGAAAAGTACATAGGCTCTATCCACCTTGTGCTCAAATACTCTTACTAGACAGGCACTACAAGAATTCTGCAATACCTAGCGCACATCTCATCACACAAGCTAGAAAGCTACAAGGTTTTAAAATACTACAGTACTTGTCAGATGATTTTTTTAAATCATATGAATTAGAGATTTATTGCCAATTTAGTAACAAGACTCCATAACTCTAAAGATCTGGCCTACTTCCAATATGTAATTTGAGCTATTCAGATAATTGTTCATTACTAATTATTATTATTATTATATGCATTGATAAGGTTATTAATGATTCTATAGCTATTTAAAGGTTAATGGTTTTATAGTCAGCTTTTAGAGACACTGAGGTGTTAGTAAAGAGTAAGAATACTAAGTATATATTAAACTATTTAAATGTTTTAAATCTGGATATAAAGCATGTAGTTTACTTTTTACTACATCTGTTTAAAAAGTCCACAGGACAAATAGGAATTGTGCCTTTGGGGGAAAAAAACCAAAATAATCAGTACCTTTTTAGCCCAGTACACACACAAAAAAATGCAGGTGTTTTGCTGCTAGTTGAGTTGGGCAGGAAATTCAGTAAAGAACTATATTTCATTTTCAAACTGCCCATGGGATTTTCATGCAGTTGTCAGAATAATCTAATTTAACCACATCTCAACTATCTGCTTATAAAACATATACTAGCCAGATTACACTATATGCGAGTTTACTAATGCAGTTTGGTCTACTCTCACAGGTGGTAATAATGGCCACGGAGCTACAGAACTGGTGCTCTGCAGCTTGCAGAAAGGAGAATTCCATCTGACACCTGCAGAGCCATCCAGCACAAAGCTTTGACCAGGGCGCAGAATGAAGTTCGGGCCACAGCAAGCCTTTTGGGGTTAACAGATGTAAACATGTAAATAGGGCAATACCAAATGCATGGCCATTAAATAAGTGTCACGGACCATGAAATCTGGTCTCCCCCCTGCTGAAATCTGGTCTTTTTTGTGCTTTTACTACATACTATACAGATTTCACCAGAGCTTCTCAAACTGGGGTTCATGACCCAAAAGGTGATTATGGGGGGGTGGTCACAAGGTTATTGTAGGGGGAGCGTCACAGTATTGTCACCCTTACTTCTGCACTGCCTTCAGAGCTGGGTGGCCAGAGCGTGGTGGCTGCTGGCCAGGCACCCAGCTCTGAAGGCAGCACCCTGCCAGTACCAGCGCAGAAGTAAGGGTGGCAATACCATACCATTCCACCCTTACTTCTGCGCTGCTGCCTTCAGAGCTGGGCAGCTGGAGAGTAGCAGCTGCTGGCCGAGGGCCCAGCTTTGAAGGCAGCGCGCAGAAATAAGGGTGGCAATACCATACCATGCCATCCTTAATTCTGTGCTGCTGCTGGTGGCGGCTCTGCCTTCAGAACTGGGCTCCCGGCCAGCAGCTGCTGCTCTCTGGTAGCCCAACTCTGAAGGCAGCGCCACCGCCAGCAGCAGCGCAGAAATAAGGGTGGCAATACCATGACCCTCATATGATAATCTTGTAACCTCCCGACAGTCCCTTTTGGGTCAGGACCCCTACAGTTACAACACTGTGAAATTTCAGATTTAAATATCTGAAATCATGAAATTTACCATTTTTAAAATCCTACGACTGTGAAATTGACCAAAATGGCCCATGAATTTGGTAGGGCCCTATATATAACTATTAAATAGTATGTTTTTCAATGGTAAAATAATATTTGGAACAAATTCTGCCCCAGTTTACAACCCACTCAACTCTAATGACTCTACCTGGTCAACAAGAATGATCACCTCCACCTAGTATTTTGAAATGATAACACAGAGTCATATAATACTTAGTCCTTTTCACCCCTGGATGTCATGGCTCTTTACAAAGGAGATAATTATCTAATTTACAAAGAAAGGATAACTGAGGGGAAGAGACTTGCCCAAAGTAATATGAGTCAGTAACACGGCCTGGAATAGAATAGCTTCCTGATTTCTAGTGCTATGCCTTATTCCCCATAACACACTTCCTCTGGCCTGACTGCTGCCTTAAGCATGAAAGTTTTAAGGTATTTCTCTAACCTGGAAATCACAGTTCTTTGGTGGCAATACTGATTTATAATGGACTTAGCGGAAGCTTCCTATTGTGAACCATATTAAGGTTTTCAATGGTTTGTTTTTAATGAACGCTGGTGTCTCATTTTCAATCTTTTTACATTTTTTCTGAACCTGCTGTATTTTAAACTTTCTTTTTTAAACTTAAGACTAATAGAGCAACCCAGGAGTGGGGATGTGAAACTTTGCACAGTCAAATGAGTAGAAGCTAAGAAATTAAACTATATGTTGATGTTGTAGCTAGATATGGTGTTTTAACAATAAATGAATTTCAATTCTTAAGTTCTTTTATATGGAGGCATTTTATTGAGTTCCATGAGCTAAACCTGAATATCAGATATCTAAGTTACAATATGAATATTTTAAAAAAATAATAATAATAGAGCTTCACAACTCACCACAATTGCAGAAAATGGAGCTGGCTCATCATGGTGGCAGGGACTAAGCCCATGCACAGAGCATATGCACTAGATCAAGCCCACCACATAGAGGAAGTAGTATGTTGTATCCACTGCTATCCAAATGCCCCAAAGTTCTGACTAGAGCTGGTTGGGAATTTTTGGTGAAATGTTTTTCATTGGGAAATACTGATTTGCCCATGAAAAGTTTGGCTTTTGACAAGGGTCTATTCTGACAAATTTCTCAACTTGAAAACATTTTGGAAAAAAAGCTTAGAAATTGTCAAAATATTTTGTTCTGAAATTTTAGAAATGATAAAAATCCTGTTTGCCGCATCAAAATTACTTTTCATCTCAAAATTTAAGCTATATGAAAAATAAAACAGTTTTTACATTAAAAAGGGCCACAGTCAAAACAAAAGGTTTCAAATTTATTTATATGAAAATGCTTGATTGATCTGAACTACATTTTTTAGAATTTTTGGTTCACAGAAATTTTCAAGATTTTGACTTTTTGTTCCATTTTGGAACCGGAAAACTTGTTGAAATCTCGTAATTTTTGGTGGGATGGGAAAACCATTTGCTGCCCTGTTCTAGCTGTGATACTGATTTGGCTACACAATCAGCCTACTAAGGCCTTCTTGCTAAGGCAGAACATTCCCTCCTTCAGCCCATGACATTTTTGTCCACAGCAATGCCCGTATACTCAGGCTTTGCTCCCCTTCCTGGGATTTGGCTTTAAGAGCAGCAATATTATATTCTAGAGAAAACAAAGAGACATAATTTTTCTATCAGCCTCTGATTTATGACTCTGTGCTGTATTAAGTTACAGTCTGTGGGCTGGCTATTTAAAGTCTGGGATTATTTAATTAATAAAGAATGAAGAGAAGGAGCTGGAAATCTGTATGTTTCACAACGGACCCCTGAAACTAGAGATAGTTGAAAATACCAGTCCTATACTTTACACAGTGTACCTAGCATATATTTTTTGGAAGTGGCAGTAAGTCTGTAACTTCGCTGTTATAATTGTCCTTGCATGACTGGAGATACCTGGCTTTCAGTTATGTTTTCCAAAGAATGCATCGCTTCTTTCATTAAATAATTATATTTGTAAGAAGGAAGGAAAAAATCATGGAAGTCCAAAAAATGAAAAAAAAGATGCTTTCAGAAGTAGCCATGCTAATTTATGAAGGAAAATACTAATCTCAAATGCACTGCCTACTGTCCAGAGCCAGCAACAATCCACATGCAGTTACAAGACAACAACAAATCATCATTTAGAACACATGGTTTGCATTTCCAGTCTGTTTTACTTATTTATTTATTTATTTATTTATTTATTTAAAAGAATCTCTACTATGACTTTGCTATTTCTAAACAAAATATACGCTGCTTTTTACACCAGCTGCAGACCAATAACAATTTAGGGTTAAGGAACTAGTAACTGTAACCACACCAATTCCAGAGAGCCCGAACTCTGTTACAATTTTCCCCCCTTATTCTCCTCTCCCCCATCCCTTGAGAAAAACAAAACCAACAAATCAGCAATAAAAAAGCCATAAATCTCCATACTAGCACAGACAGCAATCCATATCTCCCAGACGCTATGGTTCTGCCGATTATAATTGCTTCATTCATTAACTATTTATCCTTGAAAAGAATATAATATTTACTCACTTTCAATGAATCAAAGCAGGCGATTACTCGTCCATTTTCAACTTGGCAGCTTTTCGATGGATGTGCAAATTTACATTCCGTGTCTGGTCGTGAGCAAGTCCCTCTTTGGAACTCTCTACACACTTCCAGTGTTAGCCATTTTGTGTCCCGAATTGGTGTGACACTAACAGCCATGTTTAGATTTTTTACAGGTAGTTAAAATTTTCAGTGAAACAAACAAACAAACAGCCAAACTGATAGATTGGAAATGATGAAAATGTCACCTCCAAAATACTTTTTTCCCCCCACACCCTACTTTAAAAGTACATGTAAAATTGTGTTGTCACAATATCAAAGAAAAGGTTTCCAACTAGAAATTCACAGCATGAAACTGCTAATTGAAAGAGGTTTTGTACTTAAAAGAAATGCTAGGTTCATAAGTAAGATGAATGTTAAAAAGTGTGGCCTGAAACTAGCCTTGTGCTCTCAGTAACCCATTCCGAGTGCCAATTTGGAGCCCAAAATGCAAGCATGAAAACGTGGCAGACCCTTTGACACAGAATTTCCAAGCTGCTTTCAGTAAAGTTGTCTGAAAGGTAATCTCCAACACAGCTGAATTTGCAATTGGGTTTTGTGGTGCAATCGGTATTGATTAGTTTGGCATAGACAGATGCAGCAGTTTAGAGCAACAATCGAGAATTTTTTTTTCTCTCCTTGATTTTCTGGCAGAAGATATCTTACTTTTTCAGCAAACTTATTTTTATACTAAAGCAGCCTAGGGCAATGCCTGATACTTAGAGCTTTTCTCTTGATTATAAGTAGAAATGGGGGTGTCTGGGCTAGAGGTGGAGGGTGGATGTGCTGTCGTCGCAGTCTAGCTGGCAGCAAGCAAGGCAAAAAGCAGAGACTGCTCTAGAAGCGGTTCCAAGCAGCAGAGACGTCAGGAAAGGCACTTCTTAGTACCAACCTGTAGAAAAAACAAATACGTTAAAATTTACCAAGCAGCATTCCACTGAGGTCCCACAGCATAACAGCCTTGCCATGTGCTCCTAGACTACTATGCAGAATTATAGTCTGTCTGTTTCTTTCACACAATATACTTACAGTGTAGCATATTGCAGCCAGCCATCGTAGATTTATTAAAAAAGGGGCCGTTTTCCCTTGTGAAGCAATGCATGATAGAGAGATAACCAATCACAGATAGTGTTGCAGCAATATTCTGGGCAGAAAGCCAATAGTGTGGGCTGTCTTATGAAAGGTCGCGCCTGTCAGACGTTCATTACTATGCTATAAGCACAGAAAATGTCCATCAGATGTGACTTATTCCACTGCAAGAGGACGAGCATGTGGGTTTTGAATTTACCCAACATGCAGTTAGTGGATTAAACCATGTTAGTTTTAAAACAGCTTCCAACACAAGCACAAGCGCCTGTAGAATCCCTACAGAAAAAAGCAAGCTTTCAAACTGCAGATTATTTTCAAGCTGCTTTCTCTCCAGTTCTGCCTTGAGCACAGCCAGCGTACCGTCTACTGTATCCGACACATGAATATAAAAGGAAAGGGGGAGTTCACAAATGGTACATTCTCCTGACCTAACCAATTCACTTCCTTCTAAACCATAAGTCCTGCCTCTCTACAGAAATCAGCACTTGTTTAATACTGTAAAACTATTCCATTCAGCCAGCAGACACTTTGTCAATATATCACCGGCAGGCTAGATATGAACAAAAGCACCCTTTATTCTGACCTTTCTCAAGGAAAAGCCCAGGTCATACAGGGAATATAAGAATTGCAGTGTTGTCAGGATGTCTGGCAAAACGTAAGTTAACCTCAGGGGAGAAAGTGATTCCATCACAGACACATTAAATATTAATCACAGAATTTGATTTAAGCAGCCTGATGCACTTCAGAATGACACTCCTCTAAATAAAAGTGGTGGCGTGAGCTGATGCCTGCTGGTCTTAGCTTTACGTATATGCCTCTAACTCTGCACCTCTGAGAAACTTATATTCAAATGCTATCTTTGTGGAAACAGCTAACTTTTCCTTATAATAGAAATGACATTCTTTGACAGAATAATTTGATGATTTTATTATTATTCTTCATAAAATCAAGGCAACTGCAGCACGTCTTGCTACAGACAAAAACACATTAAAATTCGTAAGTTTATTTCCTGATGTTTAACAGTTTCAAGCACAATCTTCATAGTTTAAATGAAATATATATTTATTTCCCAGGATTTAATTACTGCTTCCTTTAAGACAAAACCTTGTATTGAAGGCTATGAAATGCTTATTTATTCAAATGACCTCTGAGTTCTACTGGGAAAAGACCTATATTTATTTACTATGAGTATCTTACTGTTTTAACAGACAGTTAGGCTTCCAGTGACATAAGACTACATTTGTTATTGTCTGAGTTTATTTTATGGGCTGCCATAACATTAATAAAAAACTGCATATTGCAAGATATTACAAAACAATGTTACTGTACGTATACAACTGCAAGCTTTCATATGCTAATATGGTAACTCAGCAGTTTGGTTGTTCGTTTCTATTCTGCAGGTCAGCAAAAAGAGAAGTATTGAGGAAAAATTCAGTTTGTCCATTTAACCTTATGTCCATGCTAAACAAGTTTTGCATTAGAAAACTAAACTTTGAAACTTTGAGAAATGGACATTAGGAGTTGCTCCTCGTCAGCAAATCCAAGATGGCAGATGATATTTTGAGCATTCAAAGAATTTATAAAGAGTCAGTCTCCGAAAAAGACACCCGGATGCTGAATATAAAAATAATTCAATTAATAAACTGAACCCTCTCCCTCTTCTCAAATTAGGAGATACAGAAACAGAGGAAGTTAAAATGACCATGAAAAAAATAACCTAAATATGGAAGACAAGTCCTGAAAACATCTTCAGAGAGCCCCCAACTGACATCCTCAGGAAATGAGTTCCTGACTGGGACCCAGCCCCCAGTCCTATTCAAACTGACAGTGAACAAGAACAACCCAGCTGATCTCAAATGACTTAATGGGACATAGGGCAAAAAAAGGTCCTGCAAATAACTCAATTCTAAATTATCTTCTTTTGCAGCATGAGCCCTAACACATCCTGCACTTGTCCAATCTCCTTTAGGTGACAGAACGGCACACTTCTATGCTTCTAGTGCTACACCCCCATAAACAGCAGACTTTTCTCTTTCTACATTAGCATCACTGACAACATCAGCAGAAATGGAGCTCTAGAAACAGTGCTTGTCAGTTTAGCATGGTTGCAAAGCAATAAGGAAGTGGGTGGTGGTGGGCTAGTCTGTTTTAAGCATACCAAAATAGAGGGGGAATAAAACTGAATTGGAGACTAAAAGATATACCCCATAAATTCAATTGTAAATAGGGCTTGCTTTTCAGCGCATTCTTAACCAAGCCGATATTTTGTACAAGCAACCAGAAATATGCAAACAATTTTGGACACAATTATCCGCAGACACAATTTTCATTTAGGATATATCTACACTCAGCAGGCTTGCCATGTGTTGTAGACCAAATCCATCGAGGTAACTTTTCTGTGGGCAGCACTAAATATTCAGATGTCCAACTAAATTAAAATTCAGGGGCAAACAACCCTGGATGCAACCTTGTGCCAGCAATTATTTCCACTCAGACCTTGAGGGTGCAAAAAAAGGCCAGGTTTTGATAATCTGGCCGATAACATATGTTGAGAGTATTCCCAAATTATCACAATTTTATGGTAGATGAATTTGGCCCTAATCAAGTTGACATGGTATTGCCTTATCCATTTGCATATCTATTGCCGACAACTGATTTGCCAATGTTTCATCGTGTTATGATAGTCTTGTATGGAAGAGCATAATATTTTATGGTGATATTTCATCACAGGCATTTCGGTCTCAGTATTACATGTGGGAGTAAAGCTAAAAATGCTTGAGCCAAGATGCTGTAGATCCAGTTGACAGGTGCCCCTCAAGTTATATTAAAGATGTGATATAGCCCCAACTATTAATTTTCCTGCTTTTGTCTATTTAACATAATACCCATAGTACAAACTATTTGTGCCTAAATACTGAGGTGTATTAGAACATCAGCTGATATACTGTTTATGCCATACTATAAAGGGACTAAGGGCCATGTTTTCAAAACTACTTGCTTAAGTTGCCCCCCTTGAAACATGACAGGACACATGCAAATCAGTAAGTGTGCAGGAAAATATGCATCTGTGCATGAAAAATGGGCAACTGCTTATGCAAACGGCTATTTGCACAGGAAAGTACCGTTTTGCATGCACAAATAACGGAGTAATGATAATCTTGCAACTAAAGCACCGGGCTGTGAGTTGGGAGATATGTGTTGGGAGATATTATTCCTGGTCTTGTAATGAACTTTTTGTGTGATCTTGGGAAAACCACTTATATTAATCTCTCTGGATGAAATCCTGGCCCGATTGAGTCAATGGTAAAACTCCCACTGATGTTCTTCATCTTACCATCTGTAAAATGAAAGTAGTAATACTTTCTCTCTCACAGAGGAGTCATGAGACTTAATTCATTAATGTTTGTAAACCTTCTGAGTGAAGGTGTTATACAAATGTCAAATAGTACTGGTAGAAATGCACATTTTACTGGTACAATTACTTGTTTTACTTGTGGGTAGAATTTAATGAATATTTTTGAAAATACAGCCCTCTGAGTCAGTCTTAAAAATAATCTGCAAAGCAAAAACAAAGAGCAAATTAAGGCCAGATTTATGTGCTGAATGTCTCCACTAAATAAGCGGGGGAGAGGGGGACGGTACACAGTGCAAAAATATATTTACCAAACCTTCCAAGCTATTTTCCCCCTCCATGTGAAATTCTCTTGGTATTTTCTGGTTCAGTGAAGATATCCAAGAAGGCATCATTCTGTGAAATTTCAAATACCAAAGGACTGCATGGCTGCAATGAGACTTCACATATTTGTGATGACTCTTTCCAGGCTATCTCCACTGAACCAGGAAATACCACAATAGCTTCAAGGAAGAAGAGTTAGACTTTTGTGGTGAAGCTCCTTAGAGGCCAGTTATTAGGGCATTCAGCACAAAAGGGTGTGCTTTCTCATTTTTGATGTGCACTTCACCTATAAATCTGAATTTTAATTGCCACGGTCTGTGACAGTCATTACTTTTTGGCAATGTTGTTGTTGTTGTTGTTTTTTGCTCATCAATTATTCGGAATTTAAATGAAAACCAAAGAAAAATATGAACACGCCAGCTTTAAAAAAGCAGATGCAAGCTAAAGAAATGCAATAAAGGCAAATAAAAGATGTACTTCTCTGGAGAGGTTTAAATACATATGTGGAGAGAAAATATCATATCTTTGAAAAATCATTCCTCAAGTGAAACTGATCAGATTTAACTGCCTGTTGAACTGGGTCAATGCAAATGGTTATGAATAGCGTCACAAATCAAAACAAGTATTCAAATGGTAACTGAAAATGCTTAAAAGTTAAGGTTACACAGAAGAGGATCATGCGATTATGATTTCCAGTTTGTGATTGAATGTGTTCAATTTCTATCACTTCTCATTATTGTTACAAAGAAGTGTCATACGACTGGATTAACGATATAGTATTTTTCTATTCTCATTATAATTTGTCAAAGGAATAAGGTATCTGAATATGAATGCCTTATTTATACTGAAAAATACTCCCTGGGGAGCCATTGTTTTGACTCTTCCTATAATTGGAGTAGCTGGACATTCCTGTTTTCTCCATTTGCAGTTACAGAAGCCTTATAGAAACAGATGTACAGGCCAGACACAATCAAAATGCCCAACACTAAAAAAGGTTAGAGTAGTGAGTTACACTATTTTGGGCTCAAAGAAGCAAGAAAAACTAATCTCACTGTCATGATAATTGTCAGCAAGAACAGAATTATGCAACATGAATCTATCTTCATGACAATGATTCTAGTAAGAATGGGAAATGGAGTAAAATTAATATATTATTTACATTGTTAATGTAATCTCACATCTTGCAGTTGCCAAATTAGTCCCAATTTAAATCAAGAAATATAAAAAACTGACCAGATTATAGCAATTTCAAAATATCGCTGCCTAATGTAACGATTACCAATAAGATATCTAAACAATAAATGTGAAAGGAATGCAATAATTACATCACGGACCAAGTGAGAAATGTGATTATAGCAATGTCACAAGATTAAGTGAAAACAAAAAATTAGGCTAATTATCAAACTGGCCACAGATTTCAGAGCTGACAGAGCGAACAACATGCGTCTTCAGTGTGCTCTTTCACAGAACTTGAAGTTATTCTTGGTGCTCTTTCTAAGTCTGAAATTTTGAAGTAAACAAATCTTGCTGAATGACCAGAGAGATACAACTCGCATACTCACAACATTGTCAGAAAAGTCAATACCAAAAGAATAACATCAGAACTTCTTAGAAAATAGACATATCTGATAGGCATTGATTGGTCTAGATTTGTAGAAATTTTAGTTCTCACTAGACCCACAAGGCATCAGGTCCTAGAAAAATTAAGAGGCACATTTCTCATTTTGGCATTATGGAAAATATTGTTATTGAGAGCAGAACACAGTTTGCCAGTTCTGAATTCGAAGCTTTTCGGATGTAGTATGATTTCAAGTATATTGCTTTCAGCCCCTATCATCCACAAGGGAATGGGCTGGGAAAGAGAACAGTCAAGATTTATAAGAGAATTCGACAACAAAATGACCCCATCTTACCTCTCCTGAGTTAGAAGACAACCTCCGCACTAAATTTATCAGGAGGAAGATTGTAGGATCAGGTTCCATACTTTAGTCAGTTTGAATTGTAAATATACAATTCAACATATGTTATATTAGAAACAATTTTAATGTAAAATAGCTTTTGTTTGGCACATAGGTATGATCCAATGCCTTTTGAAGTTAATGTAATTCAGTGGTTCTCAAAATTTTGCATTGGTGACCCCTTTCACAGAGCAAGCCTCTGAGTGCGACCCACCTTATAAATTAAAAACACATTTTTTATATTTAACACTATTATAAATGCTGGAGATGAAGTGGGGTTTGAGGTTGGAGTCTGACAGCTCGTTACCCCCCACAACACTCAGTTTGAGAACCCCTGATATAATCCTAGGATGCATCAGGTGAGGTATCCCCAGTAGAGACAGGGAAGTGTTAGTACCATTATACAAGACACAGGTGAGACCTCATCTGGAATAGTGTGCGCAATTCTTGTTTCCCATGTTTAAAAAAGATGAATTCAAACTCGAACAGGTTCAGAGAAGGGCTACTAGAATGATCAGAGGAATGGAAAACCTACTTTATGAGTGGAGACTCAAAGAACTTGGCTTGTTTAGACTAATCAAACAAAGGCCGAGGAGAGATATGATTGCTCTCCATAAATACATCAGAAGGATAAATACCAGGCAGGGAGAGGAGTTAAAGTTATAAACCAATGTTGACACAAGAACAAATGGATATAAACTGGCCATCAAACACGTTTTGGCTTGAAATTAGATGAAGGTTTCTAATCACCAGAGGAATAAGGTTCTGGAACAGCCTTTCAAGGGGAGCAGTGGGGCAAGAAAATCTAACTAGCTTCAAGACTGGGCTTGAAAATGTATGGAGGGGATGCTATAATGAGATTGCCTACAATGGCATGTGGCCCATTTGCAACTGGCTAGTGGCAAATATCCCTAACAGCTGGAGATGGGACACTAGATGGGGAGACTTCTGAGGTGTCTGTCTGGTAGGTCACACTGACACGCTCAGGGTCCAAATGATCACCATATTTGGGGTCGGGAAGGAATTTTTCCCCGGGTCAGATTGGCAGAGGCCCTGGAGAGTTTTCACCTTCCTCTGCAGTGTGGGGGATGGGTCACTTCCAGGTTTAAACTAGTATAAATGGTGGATTCTCTGTAACTTGAAGTCTTTAAATCATGATTTGAGGACTTCAGTAACTGAGCCAGAGGTTATGGGTCTATTACAGGAGTGGGTTGGCAAGGTTCAATGGCCTGCAGTGTGCAGGGTATCAGACTAGATTATCATGATGGTCCCTTATGACCTTAATGACTCTGAGTCTATGATGGAAAACCTCTCATTGATTTCAGAGGACTTTGTATCAGGCCCATGGATAATAAATGTTTCTAGTATTTTTCACAACCTATGAGACCCTAGAAATCAAACCATTTTTACATGAGTGCCTAACTATGGATTTAGGTCCCTAATTTAAGGCACCCAAGTTTGAACGTATTGTTTTATTATTACTGTGAATTTACCTTGCACTGACAGTGACCTTACAAAGAATGGATAAATGTGAAACCAAGGGCAGCTCCAAACATTATTTTTGAAACTCTACAAACCAAAAATTACTTGCTTGAATTCAGCCATGAACATTTTCTTTACAGTAAGTCTTAATCAGCAGCTTTCTAGGACTCAATCCCCAAAATTAAAGTTCACAATAAAAACGTGAACTCATTCTTAACTATAATTGCCATTCTGGCACTGTTGTACAATTCCTGTAGTCCAATTTATTCTTAATTTATACTATTTAATGTTAATTTATACAAGTTAATGTTATTTTCAACATGGAAAGTAATGTTGCACAAGCCCAAAATGTATTTTTTCTTTCAAATAGCAACTACAATCTTACTATACCAATAAATAGGAAACTTCACAATAAAAATGAAAACCTAACTCTAAACAATTTTTTCATCCTATTGTACATGTCTGAGTGTATTCTAAAATTTGGGATTTTGGAAACACACATTCACATATAATATCATCTAATTTATAGTGCATACAACAGAGCATCATTTGAAATAGAAAAATAAAAATATGTACAACTGAACTAGAAGGGCATATATACTGACTTCTATTACACCCTTCCAACTTGTAAGATATATGGGCACGTAACGGCATGCTGGAATGTGTTAGATTAGAGTCTATTTTTCTATTGATCTTACATACATATCAAACACAAATACACGATTTGGCTTCACTTAATATGTAAAAGGTGCATACGTATTGGCAACAAAACCATATGCATATTTCAATCCCTATAAATATGCACTTGATTTTGTAAATCATGTAGAATTTTGTATCAACTTGGCATAGTGGGATTTAAACCATGCTACAAGTAACATTTACAAAACAAATTAACAGACGGAGTTTTGTTGTTTTGTTTTTAATTACTACTGCATGCTAATAATTATTCTCAGAACTTCAACAACTAAAGCTTGTGTTTGGGAACTTTCTTCGTTTTTTATTTTTTTTGTTTAAAAAAACAGTTCCTTAAACTGGGTATTGAGCTCAGAGACATTACCAAAATCAGTCTCAAACTGTCAGATTGTATAATTTTGAAATTATTTACCCAATCTTATTAAAAATAATTGTATATTTTTTTGTCCTCATGGGGACTAATGTATAAAACAAAAGTTTTTAGACCACTCTATTTAAGAGATTTGCTGTAACATAAAAAGGTAGATGGCTTTTCAAGAAGTAAAAATCCATTCACTATTCAAACTCTCACATGTCAAAAACATGTTTGATTAACCTCAAATGTACACTTAAAAGTTCTCCTTAAACCAAACGATTTAGGATACATCATTACAAAACAAAGTTGGAAGACTTTTCAAATTCTCATCCAGGATATCTAAATTATCTTTTCTAATCAACCATGCATTTATACCAACAGATCCTCCTTTGGTTAGAGAGCACACATGAGAAATGTAGGCAAAAAGCTTTTTTTCAGAAAGCTGGAGCAGGGCATAAATTGGTATTTTAATAGATACTGTACAGTAGAACTTCAGAGTTATGAACACCTCAGGAATGGAGATTGTTTGTAACTCTGAACAAAACATTATAGTTGTTCTTTCAAAAGTTTACAACTGAACATTGACTTAATACACCCTTGAACTTATGCAGAAGAAAAATGCTGCTTTCCCTTTATTTTTTTAGTAGTTTACGTTTAAACATAGTACTGTACTTGTTATTTTTTGTTTTTTGTCTCTGCTGCTGCCTGATTGTATACTTCTGGTTCCAAATGAGATGTGTGGTTGACTGGTCAGCTCGTCACTCTGGCATTCATAACTCTGAGGTTTACTGTAAATAGATACTTATGGAATTGTTACCATAGCCTTATAATATAAAGATTTTAAGATTCAAAAGATAAGATTATTCAAATGAATGGAGCTATGAGAATTTGCAAAAAATAAGAATCTGCCTTTAAAGTCTTGTCTGATCTGGACATTAATGATCCTTTCAATCTTTTCATAACAGTAAGGTTGCACACAAGTGTGCTGGTCCAGAATTTATCTTTTCCCACAAAATGCCATATTCTGATTGTCTGCACCACACTTGTGCTCCCAACCACAGAGGTGCATTTAACGGTGCAGAGATTTTTGTACACATTTAACCCCTGATTCTGCAAATACTTATGCATGTGAGTAACTTTATGCGCATGAGCAATCCCATTGAGTTGGGACAATTCACATGAGTAACTTTACTCATCCATAAATGTGTGTTGTGTTGAGGCCTTAAGCCCCAGTTCTGCAAACATTTACATACATATATGACTTTACTCAGTCTGACTGAAGTCCATTAGATATATCATTTTGATAATACAGAATTCCAATCAGGTTTATTTTTAAGACCAATTTTGGTAGTAGGTAAGAACTTATTGGTAACATTATTTAAAAGCAAATTACCAAGATATCAAAATATAACAATTGTGTATAGAGAATTATGGAACATAACCAGTCAGCCCGTAAATGACATACAGTTATGCATCTGAATATGTCATATGAGGCAGACATACAAAAATAACATTCCACTATAAATTCTTAAAAAAATTATATTCAAATAGCAAAACTTTCATTAAATAGTATTGGAGACCTAAGAAAAACCAAAGCATTTCCTTGGAACTGTTGGACATCCATCCAACTGCTTTGTCTAGCAATTACAGCACAGAGTCAAGGGACCTGAATTTTAGTGCTTGTCTACACAGTACCTTGTGCACACCAGCTGTGATGTAAATTCTAATGTGCACTAGCATGCTGCACACTATCTGGCCCATGTGGCCCCTGTGGTGCGCACTAAAATTTCTCTAAATTAGTCCGTTTCAAAGAGCACTACATTAACATACAATAGGGAAGTTTTACTGTGTACCAGGAGGGTCCACACAGGCAGATTAGTGAGTTGGTGGGCATGGACTAAGGCACCATGTAAACAAGCCCTTAATCCCCAACCTTTGGCCTGATCCTGCACCAGTATAGTTAATAGGAGCTTCCCTTTAACACCGAATTAAACCAATACCCTAGCATCGGTCTAGAGGATGAAGTGCTGCTGGGGATGCTGTCATTTGGATGTTATGTAACACCAAGATTCTGACCCCCCTATAATTATTTAAAATATTACTTTTCACAAGAGAAAATCTGCTAATATCTAAGTGCTCATCAACGAATATATAAATTTCATTTAGAACAACTTGTTCAAATGTCCCCACTTAGTTGAAACTGAATATGTTGCTCTCAACTCCCTTTCCTAAAAGGGCTGCCATGTAGCATCGTTTGCACAGAATGGCTTTGTTTCATCCCAGAATGGCTGCAATCCAGTAAGAGGCAAAATGATCCTGAGGTGATCACCCTGGGTTCCCACTGGATTATGTTATATAAATGTCAAAAATACTACTAATATTAGTACTTATTGCTAGTAGCATTTGCTCGAGCCAGCAAGCCTCGCCACATAGCTCTGCTAATGCACCTGGCAACACCCACACTCTTCCAGTGCCAATCAGCATATTCCAGTCTTGCAGAATTGTGCCAAGTTGTGTATGGCGATATTGTTATGTGACTATATATGAACTAGAGACTTGGATGAGACCACCAAAAACATTTATTTGTGATGTACAAGTAAGTTGGAATTTGAACCTGGCCTCCTGAGGTTAAACGGGCAACTTGTCTAACCTACCTGAAACCTATACATCTTTTCCCTTCCTTTACATGTTGTAATGAGCCAAATTCAGGAATCTAATTACACAAATATGTACTATTTCCTCGTCTTCCAAATGTGGTACAGTTCACATGCTCCCTGCCTGCGGCCTTCCAGGTCAGGACCAGAGGTCATCAAAACATTTTAGTACATAGCACATGATCAACGGTCCTGGCAAGAGTGATGATTCATCACAGGTTCTTATGTGGGCAGCATTATTTTACATCTGCTTTGAGGGCAAAAGGAAAACGGGCCTGAATTTGGTTATTAACAAATACAATGTAACACATTCTGCTCACTCCCAAAATAAAAACAGAATCTTCAACAGTCCGGGCATTTAATTAAAGAATAAGGGGCAAATACTGTAGCAACTATATGATCCTGCCAAAATATAGCAAAGTTATTTGAAAACAGGAGAAACTAGTTGGCTGTTCAAACCGGTGCACGCTGAATTTAGGCTGCATTTATTGAACAAATCATTCAGACCAATTTCAAAGCTTTAGCATTTGCCAATGCTAACGCACTCATATTGAAACAAAACCCTAGTATTTGTAGAATATTAGGAATTGCCAAGGCTCAACTTGTCCAGTATCCTGTCTCCAACAGTGGCCAGCACCAGATGCTTCAGAGCAAGATGCAAGCACCACAACTATAGCAGATGTGTTGTAATCTGCCCTCCATGAGGGTCTGATCCTAATCCCTAATATGTACCAGTATTTCAGCAGCTGTAGTTCATACTATAGTATGTATGTACTGTAGTTCATAGTTCAAATTAAAAACTGAAATGAAATATTGACACAAGATTAACAGATTCTGAGGCCAGAGGTGACCATTGTGATCGAGTCTGACCTCCTGTATAGCATAGGCCATAGAACGTCCCCAAATTAATTTTAGAGCATATCTTTTAGAATAACATCCTATCTTGATTTAAAAATTGTCAGTGATGGAGAATCCACCACGACCCTTGTTAAATTGTTCCAATGATGAATGATTCTCACCATTAAAAAATTTCATTTTATTTCCATTCTGAATATGTCTAGTTTCAAAGTCCAACCATTGGGTTGTTATATCTTTCTCTGCTAGACGGAACAGCCCATTATTAATATTTGTTTCCCACGTAACTACTTATAGACTGTAACCAAGACTTATTGAAAATTGGCATTACCAGCCCAGCAAGCTCCTCTGCCAGCTCTTATAAAACTCTTGGATACTGTACTACTTACATTCTTTTTATACCCATTTGATGTACACCTCTACCCCGATATAACGCAACCCGATATAACACGAATTCGGATATAACGCGGTAAAGCAGTGCTCTGGGGGGGGGGGGCGGCGGAGCTGCGCACTCCGGTGGATCAAAGCAAGTTCGATATAACGCGGTTTCACCTACAACGCGGTAAGATTTTTTGGCTCCCGAGGACAGCATTATATCGAGGTAGAGGTGTATTTGTTTCAGTTTTAAAAACTGCAAATATTTCAGTAGCTGGAACATTTTACATAGGACACACTAAGTCAGTGCAAAACATTTTCAGTTTAATGTATGGAGATATATATATAGCTGTATGACTCCCATTAACCTTAACAGGAGTCACACGGCGAAACGTTCTGACTGAAATTTACCCCAGCAGCTGTGGTAGGGTAGGATATGGGGATGAATGCATTTTAGTTCAAAACTTCAACTTCTCTAAGTATGACAATGTCTGAAGTAGGATATCTTGTATATTACAATAACTATTGTACTTTCATTATCATATATTCTATTTTGTTAGTTGTACTAAATATACCCTTCTGGCATATTAAAAATCCTATTTGTGGATTAATAAAAAATTACTGGGAATCTGAAATCAACATTTGTATAAGACTCTAAAGCCTAGCTATGACTTTTTTGGTTTTTAAACTTCCTTTAGTTGATTCTTAGGTATACTGAGAGGCTACTGATATTTGAATACAGTCCTAAATATCAGTTTCCATTGGCTGAACAGAGTTCAGTCCAAACATAGGCTTCATTATTATATAGTATGCTTAACTTTGAAAACAGCAGTAGTTTCACTGATTTCAGTTAAACACATGAATAAGTGCTTTCAGAATCAGGGTCTAAGAATTTTAGGGAGTCAGGATAAAGCTCCTAATTAGTCAACACTGATAAGGAACAAAAGAACTAAGAGATGGGACTGTTCTTTTTTGAGATGAAAAATCTATAGGACTCAATCCATCAGGACTCAGCCACTTTAGTTTGAAAAGGAAGAGATATGGCTAATTAATACATTTATATTTATTATATAGCAATATAAAATGTATATATATATAATTATTTGAGGAGCAAAACATCACTTTGTATTGGACCCACATCATTTGTGTATTACACAAAATCACCCCTAGGCTCATATCTGGAAGTTGGTCTATATTTAAGTTGCACTACTTAATAAATCAAGCATGTGCCAAAAGAAAGGGAAAGCACAGTGGAAGGCAAAGTCCAGTGCCAACACCTTCCCTCCCCACCCCCATGTCACTATTAAGCACACAAAATCTCTTGCTTGTGCCTTCCGGGTCTCTGCTAACAGCCATTTCCAGGTTATGGATCTGGATGGTTGTAACCAGCTGCACTGATCTATTTATGGTAGCAGGGTGGCCGGGAGCCATCTGAACTATCTTCTGAGCTTCTCAGAGTATCGCTCAGATCAGAATATCCCGCTCAATCAGAGGTACTTCTCAGGCAAAACCAACATGAACACCCCACACTTTTTTCCCTACATCTTTGCATCCCTTGTAATTGAATACAACGGCATTGTTGTGTCACTTCTGCTTGTTTATTTCTCAGGACAATTTATGTTTTGGAATTCATCATTTTGACAAATAGCTGCGTTTGACCCTGGTAACAGTACTCACTAACAGTTTGCTTTAAAACAGGATACCTGTACCCAAGACTCTCATAGTCTCAATAACACCAAGACATTGTTTCCAAACAGCCTGTCTTTTGACAGACATAAGCAAATTGCGTTCTCCCCCTCTCCACAGAGATACTCTGTAGGTAATCTTTTTTGTAGTCAACAACCAAGATACAATGCATGTCACCCTAGTGTAACATAGATGTAGGCCCTTCCTGCAGAAGAAATGGTCCTTGCAGCTTCATATAAAATATGGTTTTACCACATTTCTTAGTGAAATGGGCCACCTAAAGTTATATTCATTAATGTAAACTTGCCATAGGATCATGCATAGAAATCAAATATATTTAAAGAACTTGAAAGAAATATCTAAAAACTAAAGGTTACATTACACAAATACTATTAAAGTATTATTTATTTATTAGAACTTTATTAATATTGTTAATGTTCTATGCCATTTGCAATCTAGTTCCTGGCTAGACTGATTTATTAAAATAATTGAAAAGATAGCATTTTAAGATGCTAATGCAGAAAAGCACTTAGGACCAGATTTTGGCATTGTTGCATTCAGCATTGCAATGGTGTCTAAATCTCCTGACAGCCAATGTGATTTATGCTCCTATGTGCCCAAATCCCTTTAAAATAAGGGATTTAGGCTCCTAAATCAGTTAGTAATGCAACATTGAGCACAGCACCAGCTAAATACCTTTAAAAATCAGGGCCTTTAGCCCACTGAATGGGAATACTCACGTGCTTAAAGCTAAGCCTACATTTAAATGCTCTGGATCAGGGCCTCCTATAAGAGATTTATGTCTTGCTTAATTTTGAATAGATGGTGGGAAAGGGCATCTTAAGTATATAACATCTCTAACCTCTTTCTTCCAAGAAGCCATTGCAAAATGGTGTCACCTGCATTACTGTTCAATAGAGGATTCTCTGCTGAACAGATTGACAGAGTGTGGGTCCATGTTCTTTATAGCCATGTTCAAGCACCACAACTGGCCCTCAGACAAGCAAACATCAAATGATTCTCAACTAAACAATTTCAAAGTCTCCAGTATTGTCAATTAATGTTCTTAATATTTCACCCCATTTTTATAAAGGTCACATTGCGCCTTAGAAGAAATCTGCACTAAGTCCAAAGTATTACCTGCACTCCCTATTGTCTACCTTGCTATAGTTATCAAATTTTCCATAGTGTTTTCCCTATGGAAAAATGAAATTAGCTTTTATATTCGGTTTAAATTCTATTAAAAAGATAACTTTTTTATGAACGATAACTGTGGAAAATAGAGAAACTTACAATACACTAAATTTATTCAGTATAAATCCAGTTGAACTTGCACTCTCTCAACTTTAAAAAACTGCTATTTGAAAAATGGAATTTTATGCAATCTTAAGCATTACACGGGAAAGTGGAGTATTCTTAAGTACTTTCTGAAAAGGTTGAACAAGAACAAAGCAGGCTTTAGTACATATCTTGACTGTGGAAGACTCAGAGACAGAATACTAAACAGCAAAAAAACAAAGTTAAAATATAGCAAAAGTATCTCACACCCTGCATTAAACACTGATTCTGCCAGTGCCACAGTACTTACAAAACAACAAAAGGGTCAGATTCTTTAATTTTTGCCTTCACTAACTATTTAAAAAAAAAACAAAGATCAGAAATAAGTCCTCTATTTCTTCTGGAAAAAAGAATAATGGTGCATTTATTTAAAAAAAGTTTTCTTATTACAGCGTGGTAGGCTATTTATAAAATATAGGAGTTTGATCCAACACCCATAGGAGTCAATGTGAGTCTTTCCTTCAATGGAGATACAAACTAAGAATGTTCATTTTAGAACCAGCAAACGCTAATCTCTTTGATTTGTCATGTGTTTTTTATTTTTTTACCTATAGCATATACTATCTTATTATTGTTACTGATTCACTGCCATTTATTTTTCATTGCACTATGAATGAAATCCTAAACTCAGCCTGAGTTTGGCTTGAGTAAGTGCTAAGGGTTGCAGGATTTTCCCTACAAGGTTATGTATAAAAGAAGATTTTTTTTAAAGCTAACTATACAAAAGAAAGAATTATGTGTAGACTTCCAAATACTTGAAAAATTTATTTCATTGCAGCTTCATATATCCCTAGGCAAAACACTGCTATTTACTTATTTTCATATGTAAATCATTCTGTGTTTATCACTGTGTTTGGACTTTTGTTCCCTGGAAACTGAATGGCATGGGTAAAGTGGTACCTTGCCTGAAATAGCCAGTGTAAGTTTCAGACTGTAAGTGCATGTCATCAGACAAATGCCAAGGCACTCATCAATGAAAATGAGTGGTGTAAACTTTCTGAATAGAACTTAAAGCAAAGAGGCCATTATACCCAAATTCATAAGCTGAATATTAAACAAAATGTTGGAATGGTAGCATATATTTTTAAGGTGAGCCCAGGCCTAATTACTGTTGCCTCGAGCTTGGCAATCTACTTGGAAAACTTGACAAATCTGCCTGGTTCACCAAGCTTCTGAAGCCTGAATAGCACTCTATGGTACCCCTGGGAAAAATGGAATTTAAAGGCTGTAGAAGACTGTGATGCATCTAGACCCAATTAATAAAGCAAACTTCTTTTCTTTCTAAAGCAATTTATTCGGGTTTTAAAAGAAATGCATACTTTATTCTGAAACAGGCGTCACTGTATTGCCTCATAGCAAAGACAGCGCTACTGTTAATACGTTAAGCTAGAGTTATTTATAAATGGTGTTACTGAGCACTCATTTCTATATTCATATTCTTCCACCTCCATAAAGTAGTCCAGATTAAAAACAAAATCAACTTTAAGTATGGAGCACACACGTATGTGTAAGAAAAGTGAAGCCTCCCTTAAAGTGAAGCCCCCGTTTGGGTTAATTTTAATATGCTAGTCAATTCTGAGAGAGTTTCTCAGTCTTCAATCTTTAGTTCACTTCCTGGTTGAGAGAGTGGTTGGGAGATTGAAGCTCTGATGACGCCACAGGCAGGAGATCATAACAACTGCAGGGGGACAGTCAGAATCCCAGCTTCTCCTCTTATGACTCAGGGCTTGTCTTCACTACCCGCCCAGATCGGCGGGTAGAAATCGATCTCTCGGGGATCGACTTATCGCGTCTCGTCGGGACACGATAATTGATCCCCGAATAGACACGCGTACTCCACCAGCCCAGGTAGGAGTAAGCGCCGTCGACGGGGGAGCCACGGCGGTCGATTTGCCGCCGTCCTCACAGCGGGGTAAGTCGGATCAGATACATCGAATTCAGCTACGCTATTCCTGTAGCTGAATTTGCGTATCTGAAATCGATCCCCCCCCGTAGTGTAGTCGTAGCCTCAGATGGAGATAGCCCCTGTTCTTTCACAGATAATAGCTCCAGCATGGGGTGAGAAGAGTAGGCAGGGACCACAACAAATTTCACAGACTACCAGCAGTGGGGAGAGGGAGCAGCAGGGAAGGGCAGTTTCTTTTCAGAACTCCCAAACAGGGAAAAGAGCTCTTTTCTCCTCCACCTTGGTAGCATAGGTGAGTTTTTACCTCTCCTTCAGATGGTCAAGCTTAAACTACCACAAGCAAAGACGACACCCAGACACCTCTCATAGAGCAAAGCCCAGTGGCATATACCACCCGCAGACACCTCAGACAAGTTGCAATGGTCCTTTGTAAAGTAGTTATGTACCATGTAGATTAATTCCCCAAGTGCACTGAATTTCAAAGCCATAACTTTGAAACGCTATGGAACCTTGTAGTATGGTTTGCAGGACTGTTTGGGATAACCCTCTATGATTTTGTGGGGTTATTTCTGGATTTTGCTATTGTCTATATTACTATATTCAACCTCTCTAGAACAGTTTGCAGATTGTTTTGGGCAAATTCCAGATAGATTTGCTCTACTTTTCAGAGCTGACGCAGCAGATGGCACATGATGTTATTTGCAAGAAGAATGTCCACAACTAAATATTTTTATAACACAGAAATACATTTTGTGTACGAATACATATGCATATATATGTATATGCATGCACATACACATATATATTCCCAATCAAAAATTACATTGAAATTGGGTTAAGATTGAGAGTACATATCAATAATATGTACTAAAAGGATGTGGTATTTATAAAATTTAAAAAAATGAACATTATGAACCCAGGAAATTCAGAATTAAAGTTAAACTTAAAAGAATTCCTGTTAAGTTATGCAAATACACAGTTAGGGAACCCAAAATAACTTTAGCTTTGCCGTCAGTACAAATAACTTACATTGATACAATGCAATAACAATATAATTTTAACTAAGACATCTTATTTTTTGTGGTCCCAGGTTGGATTAAATTGATTTTTAGACTTTTTTTATTCCCCTACCATTTCATGGTGTCATTACAGGGCAGAGTTCAAGTCATTTGATTAATGGGTAGTTTTGAAAAAAATATTTAAAATTAGTGGTCATTTTTGCTGTCATTTTTCATAACTGAAAGTTCTTAATTCAGCAGAAGGTGGTACGCAAAATCTACTTCAGATCATTCACAAAGGACTGCCTTCTTTTTAAATTGCCAACATCATCATACAGCAGAACCTCAGAGTTACGAACACCAGAGTTACGAACTGACCAGTTAACCACACACCTCATTTGGAACCAGAAGTATGCAAACAGGCAGCAGCAGAGATTAAAAAAAAAAAAAAAAACAATTACAGGACAGTACTGTGTTAAACATAAACTACTAAAAAAATAAAGGGAAAGCAGCATTTTTCCTTTGCATAGTCAAGTTTCAAAGCTCTATTAAGTCAATGTTCAGTCGTAAATTTTTAAAAGAACAACCATAACGTTTTGTTCAGAGTTACAAACATTTCAGAGTTATGAAAAACCTCCATTCTTGAGCTGTTAGTACTGTATTGTTCTACTGTTCTACTGTACAGTTTGACTGTATTGTTCTCAATGGGATTGAAGCTATAAACTACCTCGGTTAAGATACCCACTTTCAAAATGGCCACTGCTTCCCATAGTTCCCAATAAAAGTGAAGCTAAGGTCCCTTAGGGAAGATGGCGGCCCCTACTGCTGTCAGGAAACAGAGAGAAAGACCCCATGGAATGGGTGAACAGAGACAATGGCCATCTTTGCTAAAAATAGCTTATGCCTTAGTCCCACTGAGAACAATGGAAGATGGTAGCTATTTTTTAAAAAGGTCAGTTCTTTGTGAAATTCTGTGTGGTAGACTCTTATTCCTCAGCTTGTGCTGAAGGAAAATCTTTCAGTTACAAAAATATAATGGGAAAAATGACCAGTCATCCTAAACAAATTCTTCAACATACCCTATGCACAATTTTTTATTTTTGAATTCTAACTGTATGGGAAGTTTGAAGAGTTTCTGTTGTTCCATTCTTAAGATCATTAGGGACAAACAAAAGGTCTGATACCAGGTACTACACTTCTTAAATCTTTAATTAATTTTAACCAATCTTTAATTAATTTTAACTTGTAAACAAACTAACAGATGTACTTGTATATTCTCAGAAAATTCATTTTATTCTCAAAGAGCAAGTGCTATAATTTTGAGGATACAAAGATGTATTTTCATTCATCATATAGTGTTGAGCTTTTCACTTGCTTTAAGTGAAAAGCTCAACTCATCCTTAACTATGGAGCCACAACTGGTATTTCTCTCTCTCTCTCTCTCTCTCACACACACACACACACACACACACACACACAGAATGTGCAATACAGATATTTGAAATGAAAGCCTTGTGGACTCAGAACTTGGGGGATGACCTCTCAGCAAGAAGTGCTAAATCTCAAGACTTAGTATTACATCTCTTGAGAAATAGTGTCAATTTTGCTAAACTCTATAAAATTAGATAGTTAGTCCGGTGATCTGTATAACGGAGTCTATGAAATTCATTCCATTTAATATCCTA
Source organism: Emys orbicularis (assembly GCF_028017835.1). Taxonomy (NCBI): domain Eukaryota; kingdom Metazoa; phylum Chordata; order Testudines; family Emydidae; genus Emys; species Emys orbicularis. The sequence continues at coordinate 80,290,748 of NC_088691.1, read as the reverse complement.
AACTATAGTTGAACTGCTGTCCCTTTCAAAGACCAGCGCTTCGCTGAATAACCCCGTGTTAAAAGTTAATTTAAGTAGGGTTTGAAGTAAACCTTTTGGTCCGTTACCACACATGATTGGATCTCTTGACTGAATTATTGCTACTTTATTATTCTAGACCTTGAAGTTTAATTTTGGAGTGTGATGCAAGAAGACATCAGACACTGTAAAACATTTATGTTCTGAAGCAATCATCTGCATTTAGCCTATGTTTTATGAAGCTGTTGATACTCCGTGGACTGTTTTCAAAACCTTCGTGGTCTATATGTTTTTATTAATTTCTGACAGAAATTATCATGAACCATTTTAGAGCTTGAATCTGCAAGATGCTGAGCGCTCTGAGCCCCAAGACAGGCACTTAATTATGTGATTAATTATTAATTGTTAATGTGTATAGTGCCACTGAAATCTATTCACAAGCTTAAGGTTAAGCAGCATGTGCATACTTTCCAGGATTTAGAATATGGTCCATTTTTAGGCTCTAGGCCGAATCCTGCTCCCAGGGAAGCTAGTAGGAGTTTTACCCTCTAAGTAAAGCATTTTCCTTAGTAAATATTCTTACCTGTTCAGATAATGAATGCAATTCATAACTCATTTTACTCACTTTTTAAAATCAGGCAAACTCCTATTGAAGTCCATAATAGAATACAAATATATAGAACTACCAAGGTCAATGACAGCTTGCCTGACTAAGGGCCTCAGGATTTCTCTATATTGACTTTATGAAGTTCAGGAGCTGGCCTAATGTAAAAACTAAGGGCTATGTATGGTCCTAAGCTAGGCATGTGAATTCCTATTTATACCACTTGGACTTGCACATGTGTTTAACTGACGGAACACTTTTGCTAGTTATCTTCACTATATTAAATGTATATCGAACGCACTATGAATCTTTTGAACTTCCTATTCAAGCACTGTAGACCACATGAATGTATGATTAGCTAGCAAAGTCAGGGAATGTTATTTATAACATTTGATTTGTCTTTCAAAAAATGCCTGTTCTGAATTCAACTCTGATGCATATTTTGCTTCACCAAATGATCTGTGACCATTTCTTGACTTATTACATTATCATCACTAAGCTTAACAAACAGGTCTACTAAGTCTATTAATCTTTTGGCACATGAAATCTAAACTTCTTACTACAAGATATAGAAAACGTGGTGTAGTAAGTTAAAAGAAAAAATCAGTGCATATTCCGTTAAAAAACTTCATTTTGTATACTAAAGTGTAACTGATACACTTTTATCAGAACCCAACTATAAATGTAATATTAATGACCAGTATCTATTTGGGGGGGGGGGGAGGGAAAGGGTCCTTTTGCAACAGAAGCTTCTCACACTGCCAGACAACAAAGCATTCATATAGCTTCTAACAGAAAAAAATATTGAACATATTCAAATGTAAATTACCATCCATACACCTAAGAAAAGCATCACTACTGTCTGCATAAATGAATGGATGTAATAAATGCCATCAGTCTGGCACCTGAGTACTTTCAGGATTAATATTGCATTTCACATTTTAAACTGTACAGTTGTATAAAATACAGATTTTAGGCTTTCGGAAACTAATTTATAAGGGTGAATAAAAATCAATTATTTAAAAAAAAAATCAAAAAAATCTGATTTTTTTAATTTAAATTGGATTTTTTTGATAAAATGCTTTTCGAGGAGAAAAACTATCTAAAGATAGTTTTAAATAAGATACATTATAGCTCAAAGCTATCTCATCATGGAATAGGGATTATAAATTCTAATTCTATAGTATGAGAATATATTCATGTAATATTTAAGAAAAGTTTTGTAAATGAGTTCCAATAGTTCATGGATTAGGGACCCAATTTTATGGGGTTCCACAGCTTCTGTATAGATTATTTAGGTTAATCTTTCTATCTACCCAATGGGACTCAGTGCTCAGTCTAGAACAGGGGTAGGCAACCTATGGCTGATTTTCAGTGGCACTCACACTGCCTGGGTCTTGGCCACCGGTCCGGGGGGCTCTGCATTTTAATTTAATTTTAAATGAAGCTTCTTAAACATTTTAAAAACCTTATTTACTTTACATACAACAATAGTTTAGTTATATATTATAGACTTATAGAAAGAGACATTCTAAAAATGTTAAAATGTATTACTGGCACGTGAAACCTTAAATTAGAGTGAATAAATGAAGACTCAGCACACCACTTCTGAAAGGTTGCCGACTCCTGGTCTAGAAGATACCATCTGAGATGCTTAGTTTTGCAGTTCTCAAACTGTGGATTTGTGTCTCCAGAGATAACATGCTTGTTAACAGCAAAAATGTTTTTAAATAAATAAATAGTGCATAGAGGTGAGAAATAACGGACCTCAACCCTACTGTCCCTCTGCAAATTTGTGTACACAGAATCAGTCCCTTACCTCTCTCTAAAAGTGCAAAGTTTCAAAAAGTTCAATGAATAGAAGATTGTTGGGGGCGGAATAGATCTGGACAAGGGGAAGAAGTCTGGAGATAAATGTGAGAAGGGAGGGACAGGCAGTAGAAACAAAAGTGAAACGGTTTGAGCAGCATATTCCAGAAGTCTTGAGGTCTTTCTGAGTGAAGCCTTTGTTGATTTGAGATCTACCATACCATTCTCTCACTAGAAGGGAAAACCTATAATGGCAGCAGGCCGTAAAAGAGATCCAGTTTGGGTCTCATCTATCTCTGAGTTGTGAAGAATATGTATTAAGGTTATAACAACCAACAAGAATGCACTTTTATGTAGAAATCCATGCTTAAATCGAGTATTCCTGACTAGTGATTTAAATCATGATTTAAATCAAATCTACCATGTAATTTATCATGCTAAAATTGGTTCTGATTCAAATACAAAATTATGTCCAGCTTGCTTTTACACTGGAGGTGTCCCACAATATTAATTTTCTATGAATCCCTTATTGGGGGAGGGGGGCACCAAATCATCTAGTCTGACCTTCTGTATATCACAGACCAAAGCTTGAAATCTCAAATATATAAATGCATAAACATATACATACATACACACACACAATTCATTGATATGTGGGCTGAATTTTCATTTACATTAAGGCACCTTTACGCTTCTCTGGCAATGACTAAGAGCCTCAACAGTCAGAAGAACTAACATTGTTTAAACTGGCTATTAAGGGCCCAACCATAAAACATATCTGTATGAACAGATGATAACTCCACTGCCTTTAGAGACCTTCTGTGAGAATGTAAGGGTGCAGCCACGCAAATCTCATAGGATCAGGCCACCCTATGGCACAAAATTCCCCCAAATCCCATAAAGAGGAGACACAACTCAAGCTGAATTCCTCTTGAAAGCAGGAAAGGAGATAGAATGCTGCCTCTGTTGCACTGCCTACTCCTGCCAACCACAGGTGCACCATGAAGATCAGTCTCCAGAAGACTTTAGGAGTAGGGGTTTAAAGGGAGTAGCTAAGAATTATCCAGCCTCCACTGCCCCAGCTGACCACTTGCATATGCATACAGACATAGCATTAACTCTTGAGACATTCTCTTCAGAGCTGCTAATGCGAAGTTGTGGGTGATTTGACTAGTAACAACATGGCTCCTGAGGAATCAGTGCTGCCAGGGGAGGCTGTGGGTGACTAGACTGAAGAAGCATCTCAGTGACTGCTAATATATGTGTTCTGCTAATATATGTGACTGCTAATATATATACGTTCACTGTAGAACAGATGGCTGGCAGTCATATAGCCCTGCCCACTCTTTGGTCCTCAAAACCTGTTCCATTTTAAGGGAACAAGTGTCAATTTTTGCCCCTCTTTTTCCTCACTTCTGCAGTTTTTGTTTTTTTTTAATTCAGGAAGGGTTAATCCAGCCCTACACTAATCTTACAGTACAGTAAAGTAACTTAACATTTTAATGACATTAGAAATGTTTTTATCTTTTAAATTTGCTAATGATGTTTTGAATTAAAACCAAGTAGCAATCATCCCATTGAAAACAAGCTATAATTAGAACAGTAACACTAATTTATTTATTTATTTGTGTTTTCTACTGAGTGTGAAATATTGCATTTATGTATATGGGAAACTATTAACTTTATATTTTTTTAAAGATACAGTTGTCCCAGCTTGCTGCACTAAAGTCAGACTTTACAGGCAATCTTCTGTAGTGATAATGTAGTATATAACATAATTTGAGGGAATATTTCAGAGATATAGAAGCAGACATTATGTAGACTTTTTAAAAATAATTTATCTCAGTGGAAAAATAATTCTCCTGATACATCCCTGTATTTTATCATGAGTTTGATGTACACTGAACAATTACAACAATAACCAAATACAGGGACTCACAGAAACTATCCACTAATGGCCTAATGTACATTGACTTCAAGGGGAGTCGTATATGCCCAGAATCACTGATGTATATGCTATAGAACCATATACAATTGAAATGGTTGGGTTTGTTTGACAGTTGTCACAGACATATGTTGTGTAATAAGATGGCTTCTTTTGAAAACATGAATGAACATTTCAGAGATGCCTCAGGGAACAGCAGAAAAACATTACCAGCATTAACCAGCACACATTTTAAAAATAGATTAGTCAGTTTCCTTAGTATTTAAACAAAATGTTGAATAAGGAGATGTCCACATACTGCTGTCCTGTGCAGATTACTGCTGGTAAAAGAAGTTTGATACCAGGGCAAGAGCTAGTATTCATTATTTATTTTAATACGCAAAAACAGGAACTAAACTCCTGGGTGACATGTCGTGCCAAAATCCTCACCTCTTCAATTTATAATCCTTTACCAACTAGACATATGTTAAAAGTTGCATCACAAACCAAATGTAGCAGTAATGGGCTCAGCTCTTCCCCTTACTAAATGCACAAACTCCCATTGACACTAAGGGAGTAATACTTGTATATTGGTGGCAGAACAGATGCCAAATGTCATGAAGACGGTAATAAAAGAGAAGACATATGCTTATGCCTTTGGTAAGTAATCATGGCCCTAATAGAAAGAAAATGTTCATGTTGTTTTTCTTATTGAATTACTTAGAAAAATAACTTTAAAATGTGTCTGTATCAATGAGAAGCAGTGAGCAGTCTCCATGGTCCCCAGGGAGCAGAAAATGTAGAGACGAGTAATGTGAGCAGCCATGTAAGCATGGGGAAGCTTCTTAGTCATCCCTCTAGCCACTAACATAGGAGATGGCATGTAAAATCCTGGATCTGAACATGGTTGACCTGGGCAGGGAGAGAGGATTTGAATCTGTGCCTGGTTATGGAAACGAAATGTCATGGCTAACCATTATTACCTCTATAATTGGGCAAATCAAAATCCTGGATCTGAATATCTTAGTACTTTGCAATCCAATGCTTGTAGCTCAGACTCCTCTCTCTAATAGACAGATAGGCTTCACTACAGTATCTGAGTGCATAACGCATGCATAGATAAAATTTCATTATGCCCTTTCCACTGACCTGTTACTCAGAAGGAATAAGAGATTGTGAGATTGGACCCATTCTTTGATATTATACTATAATGCCACTGTACTACAGGAGTGAAAATACACAGTACTAAATAAAATTGCATCAAGCTGGATAACATCTAGAGATCACAGAAGATCTTTTTAAAAAAGAAAGGACTTTTCCCCAGTTTTATCACAACACACTGGCCTTTGCTAACAGTAAAATTATTTCTTTACAGCAATCTTCATAGCATTTTCATTAAAATATACATAAAGCAAAGGAAAACACATATTAAGCTTTTGAAGAGCATGAATATTTACTGCTAGGTCTATTTTTATACCAATTAATATGATTGTCTTGGCTTTAGCTCTTTTAGGAGTATGACAGTTGTAGTTTCTCCAAAGAGCTTCTAAGTAGCAATCATACACTATTCTGGTCATCAAGAGGTGTAAAGTCTCATCCTCCTAATTATAGGTCTTTCCTGTGTTATTACCATCTCTGTATTAACTATCCAGAAGCAGAACTCAAGCAGTACTTGTAAGCAAATAAAAACAGAGAATAGGAGGTGTTCAGCCTGTATATTGGCTGCTATACCCTCATACAAAACAAGAAAACATGGAGCTCTCTTTAATTATTCTCCTTCTGGCTGCAGACAATAAATGACATCTTGCCCACCTCTCCGTTCTGTGGATTAGTATTTTTTGGTCCATAAACCCTGTTTTTCCTGGACTTTCAGAGGCCCCTCTGAGTAACATTCTCACAGATCAATGCTCCTTGGAGGATTGTCTAACATGAAGCACATATTTAGCAAACATCAATCCCCTTTTCCAGTAGATCAAGTTTACTTTTAAAAGCTTCTAAGTTCCATGGATCTAAAGTGCAAGTGAGCGAGCAAGCCTTGAAGCATTAATAGAGAGTGCTACTGCTAAACTACTAACCCAGACTACCTAAAGTCCCAGGGCCTTAACATTTATCAGTCCAGTAGAAGTTCCCTGCTCTGCAGGATGGATTCCACTGAATAATATTAAGTGCATGTAAACATGGCCCTCCCTTCCTCCACAAAGGGTGACATTTTTAAATGCTCGTGAAAGGTATGCAAGATGGAAGAGGGTAAAGCCCCCAATTTATTCACAGAACATGTACTACAAGAGCCAGTAGAAGTGCAAGCTGCCTCCCAATACCGGTCAGTGTTCTGGTGGGGCTCAATGTGTAGGAGATGAAAAGGGAATTCAGCCTCCTTGCTGATTCAGTCCTTACTCTCGCTACACTAGGCAGAATAATGGCTAGGTTACAGCTTGATTTTTATATTAATTACTATTCAGTGTTAGTTAGTGATCACACAGTGAACTGCACTTTTTTGTGTATTATTACTTATAGCTACAAAACTGGACAAAATTAAAAACAGACTCAAAACAGGATAACGGAGAATTTCTAGTTGTGGAGGGTCTCTAATTTACCCGAGTAACAAATTATCATTTAAGGGGAAAATAAAAGGCAAAATAAAAACCAATTTGAATCTTTGACTGAAATAAAAACCAAATTAAGCCTGAATTATTTGTCAGCTACAAAAAATATATTTTCATTTTTTACAAATTTTACTGTTCAAGTTTCCCAAGTTTAGCTGGAAATAGGAACGAATACACAATAATAGGATGAGAGACTGTTGACTTTACATTATATGGGAGAATACAGCTGTCAAAACAGGAGTGAAGGGAGCCTCTGCACTTCCCAAATGTGGTACAGCTGGTCTCTAGAACACCTCTGTGAAGGTGCGGAGAGGGATGTGCATGAAGAGGGATTTCTGGCGATGACTCGAGAAAAGGCAGCAATGTTGCCACTGTGGTCACTCTTATACTGGCCTCAAACTACTATAAGAACATAAGAACAGCCATACTGGGTCAGGCCAATGGTCCATCTAGCCCAGATTCCTGTCTTCTGACAGTGGCCACTGCCAGATGCTTCAGAGTGAATTAACAGAACTGGGCAATTATCAAGTGATCCATCCCTGTGGTCCAGTCCCAATTTCAGAGATTTAGGGACACCTGGAGCATGAAGTTGCATCCCTGAATCAACATGACTAATAGCCACTGATGGACCTATCCTCCATTAACTTATCATCTATTTCTTTTTTTACCCCCGTTACAGTTTTGGCCTTCACAACATCCTCTGGCAACAAATTCCACAGGTTGACTGGTTGTGTGAAGAAGTACTTTCTTTTGTTTGTTTTAAACCTGCTGCCTATTAATTTCACTGGGTGACCCCTAGTTCTTGTTATGTGAAGGGGTAAATAACACTTCCCTATTCACTTTCTCCACATCATTCATGATTTTCTAGATCTCTATCGTATGCCCCCTTAGTTGTCTCTTTTCCAAGCTGAACAGTCCCAGTCTTTTTAATCTCTCCTCATATGGAAGCTGTTCCATAACCTTAATCATTTTTTGTCGTTTTCTCTGTACTTTTTCCAATTCTAACATTTCTTTTATGAGATGGGGTAACCAGAAGTGCATGCCGTACTCAAGGTGTGGGTATACCATGGATTTATATACTGGCATTATAATATTTTCTCTTATTTTCTCTCCCTTTCATAATAGTTCTTAACATTTTGTTAGCTTTTTTGATTGCTGATGCACATTGAGCAGATGTTTTCAAAGATCTATACACAATAACTCCAAGATCTTTCTTGAAGGGTAACAACTAATTTAGACCCAATCATTTTGTATGTATAATTGGGATTATGTTTTCCTATGTGCATTACTTTGCACTTATCAATATTGAATTTCATTTGCCATTTTGTTGCCCAGTCACCCACTTTTGTGAGATCCCTTTGTAACTCTTCGCAATCTGCTTTGGATTTAACTATCTTGAGTCATTTTTTATCATCTACAAACTTTGCTAGCTCACTCTTTACCCCCTTTTCCAGATCATTTATGAATGTACTGATCTCTGGGGGACCCCACAATTAACCTCGCTCCACTGTGAAAACTGACCATTTATTCCTAACCTTTGTTCCTATTTTTTAACCAGTTACTGCTCCATGAAAGGACCTTCCATCTTACCCCATGATTCCTTACTTTACTTAAGAGCCTTTAGTAAGGGACCTTGTCAAAGACTTTCTGAAAGTCCAAGTGCACTATCTCCACTTGTCCACATTTGTTGACCCCCTCAAAGAATTCTAATAGATTGGTGAGACATGGTTTCCCTTTACAAAAGCTGTGTTGACTCTTCTGCAACATATCATGTTCATCTATGTTGCTGATAATTCTGTTCTTTAATATATTTTCAACCAGTTTGCCTAGCACTGAAATTAAATTTACTGGCCTGTAATATCCAGGATCACCTCTGGAGCCATTAAAAAAAAAAAAAAAAGTCTCCTCCAGTCATCTGGTACAGAGGCTGATTTAAGAAATAGGTTATATACCACAGTTAGTAGTTCTGCAATTTCATATTTGAGTTCCTTCAGAACTCTTCGGTGAATATCATCTGGTGACTTATTACTCTTTAATTGATCAATTTTTTCAAAGCCTCTTCTATTGACAGCTCAATCTGGGATAATTCCTCAGATCTATCACCTAAAAAGAATGGCTCAGGTGTGGGAATCTTCACCACATCCTCTGCAATAAAGACCAATGCAAAGAATTCATTTAGCTTCTGGGCAACAGCCTTGTCTTCCTTCAATGCTCTTTTAGCACCTAGATCATCCATTGACCCCCACTGATTATTTAGCAGGCTTCCTGCTTCTGATGTACTTCAAATAACTGCTGTTAGTTTCTGTGTCTTTTGCTAGTTGCTCTTCACATTCTTTTTTTGGCCTGCCTAATTATACTTTTACACTTGATTTGCCAGAGTTTATGCTCATTTCAATTTAGGATTTGACTTCCAATTTTTAAAAGATGTCTATTTATCTCGAACTGCCTCTTTTACTCTGTTATTTAGCCATGGTGGCATTTTTTGGTCCTCTGATTTTTTTTTTTTTAATTTGAGGTATACATTTAATGTGAGCCTCTCTGGTGTTTTTAAAATAGTTTCTATGTAGCTTGCAGGCATTTCACTTTTGGGACTGTACCTTTTAATTTCTGTTTAACTAGCTTCCTCATTTTGTGTAGTTCCCCTTTTTGAAGGTAACTGCTGTTGTGATGGGGTTCTTTGGTGTTTTCCTCCCCACAAATTTGTTAAATTTTATTATATTATGGTCACTATTACCAAGCAGTTCAGCTATATCTACCTCTTGGAACAGATCCTGTGCTACACTTAGGACTAAATCAAGTATATCCTCTCCTCCTGTGGGTTTATATTTAATTTGAGCCTCTATTATGGTGTTTTTAAAAAGTTTCCATGCAGCTTGCAGGCATTTTACTTCTGACTGTTTCTTTTAATTTCCATTTAACTAGCCTCCTCATTTCTGTGTAGTTCCCTTTTTTAAGTTAAATGAGACTGTGAAGGGTTTCTTTTGTATTTTACCCTTTAGATATGTTAAATTTAATTATATTATGGCCACTATTACTAAGCAGTTCAGCTATATTCACCTCCTGGACATGATCCTATACTCCAGAGTTTAAAAGAGAACTGGATAAATTCATGGTGGTTAAGTCCACTAATGGCTATTAGCCAGGACGGGTAAGGAATGGTGTCCCTAGCCTCTGTCTGTCAGAGGGTGGAGATGGATGGCAGGAGAGAGATCACTTGATCATTGCCTGTTAGGTTCACTCCCTCTGGGGCACCTGGCATTGGCCACTATCGGTAGACAGGATACTGGGCTAGATGGACCTTTGGTCTGACCCGGTACGGCCTTTCTTATGTTCTTATGTCCACATAGGACTACATCAAGAATTTCGCACCCACAGAGAAGGTGTACAGGGACCATGGCCTCTATTCCAGCCTACAGGCTATCTTAGCAACCATAGAGTTTCATGGATTCCAGGGCCAGAAGGGACCATTATGATCATCTAGTCCGGCCTCCTATATAACACAAACCATAGAACTTCCCCAAAAAGCACAGTTTCTGCTATGAGCTGTTGCATTTCCCTATGCCTCACCCAGGGCCGGCTCCAGGCACCAGCCTGGCAAGCAGGTGCTTGGGGCGGCAGCTCAGGAGAGGGGCGGCAAGTCCAGCTATTCGGCGGCAATTCGGCGGACGGTCCCTCACTCCCGCTCGGAGCGAAGGACCTTCCGCCAAATTGCCGCCGCATATCGCGATCCCGTTTTTTTTTTTTTTTTTTGGCTGCTTGGAGCGGCCAAAACCCTGGAGCCAGCCCTGGCCTCACCTGTGGATTTTTTCCTGGACTTCCAACCCCCACATAATTCTCCTGCCCTGCCCACCAACTCATCTGCTTCTTAGTACAAGACAATCATCCTGAACACATCTGCTCCTGAAGACCCATTTCTGCCATACAGACTACAGTGCATATAATGATAACTTTATTTGTTAGGGAAACAAGGTGGTGAGGTCCAATAAAAGATATTCCCTTACCCACCTTGTCTCTCCAATATCTTGGGATCAACACGGCTACAACTACACAGCATACAATTTTATTTGTTGTTCCATTTTCTTCTAACCTGTCTACTTGTTTGTCTTTCTGTTCTTAGACTGGAAGCTCCTTGGGGGAGGGACCAAGCTTTGTTATCTGGGTGTCTGTCTGCAAAGTGCCTAGCCCATTGTAGATGTTACCATAAAAATAAACAAACAACTAAATAAATAATAATCACATAAACATTTACTTTAGGTTTTGTGTTTGCTGAGCTTGAGTGCACAGATTTACCATCAATTCATTGCATATATAATGTATGTGCTTATGTATTTTGCTCTAAAAGGGAGTAGCCTGACACTATTTTTTTTTTTTAAATGTGATAGGGTCCAGTCTTACTTCCACTGAAATCAGGAGCTCTGCCATTGGTTTAAATGGCAGCAGAAGCAGTTATTCACTTTATACAATTTACTTTTCACTGTCATCTACAAAAAACATGGGAATTGTCATACTGTTTCATACCAATAGAATGCCCAGTGCTGGACCCTATCTTTGACAGTGGCCAGTACCAGAGAGAAAATGCAAATAAATCCCAATAACCTGCTCACAGGTGAAGTTTCTTCCTAATCCTTCTAAAAACAGGAGATTTTTTTCTATCAAATGTAGCCGTGTAAGTCCTCATCATCCATAGAAGTGTCTAATTTTTTTCTGAATTCTACTAACCTCTTGGCCTCAATCATATCTTGCAGTAATAAGTTCCACAGGTTAATTATTATTGTGTAAAAAGAGGGTTTCCTTTTATCAGTTTTTCCATTTCGATGATTATTTCTTCTCATGTTCCTAGTAAAGGAAAACCCAATTTACCTTCCCTATTTCATTCATTATTTTGTATCATGTCCTCTCTTACTAATCTTCCGTCTAAAGTAAACATACTGAATCTTTTCACTCTGTCCTCACACAGAAGTCTCTCTGTGCCTCCAATCATTTGTCTGTCACTTGCCTCTCCTGCTTCTGTTACATGCTTTTGGAGTAAAGTGGCCAGGACCAAATACACAATTCCCAGTGAAGGTGCATCACTGATTAATATAAAATGCCATTATAATATTTCTAGCCCATTATTTATACATCCTAATATTTTGTTTTGTTGGTCAAAAAACAATCACTGTATCGTGAACAAAGGCTTTCACCCAAAGGCTGTCCCCCAGTAACCTTCAGGTCTTGAGCCAAAGTCATTATGGTTAATCTAGAACCTCAAAGTGTGTGAATGATTCAAATTGTTCCTTTCAATGTACATTTAACAATACCATACTGAATTTCATCTGCCAATGTGCAGTCCATTCACCTAGATTTATTAAATCCCTCTGAAGTTCTTCACAGTTTTCTCTAGTCTTTCCTAAATTGTGTCATTTGCAGACTTTGTATCTTTATGGTTCACTGCCTTTTCCAGGTCACTAATAATATATTAAACTACCATAGCCCTAGTATGTAACCTTGAAACAAGCAATGGTTTACCTTTTGCCATGTTGAAAACTGACCATTTATTCCAATTTTTTTCCACCTCTAAGCTAATTTCAAATCTGCAACAGTACTTTCCCTCCCACCCTATGACTGTTTAATTTCCTTAGTAGCCCCTTGAGATGTGTCAAAGATTTTTTTCTGAAAGTCCTAATAAATTATGTCAACTGATTTTCCTTTATCCATTATGTTGGCAACATCTATTGCACTGACAGATGTTCTAGAAATAACTTGGATAGATCTAAGTTTTTTCTTTACCTGATAATTTTCAAAGGATTATAATAATTTTATATGTACACATACATACATGTATATATTAAATATGACCAGGACATTTAGGTGTGCATGAGTTTATATACATACACACACTATATTTACATATGCACACTATATATATTAATATGCTGCTGTATAGATATAATGTGCACTTGTATGCATGTACCTATATACCTACACACAGTTACTGAACTTTTCAGCTATTCCTACCATTTCAGTTTTGGTAGACCAAATGATGTAACTGTTTAATTTACAATTTAGAAGCACCATTATTTTCAATGGGACTTGAGAGCTTCAAAGTACAAGTTGGTTCCATTAGATTCTCTACGCCCAAATGACAGTAAACTAGTTGGAAGGTAAAAAATTAAACTGAATCAGCACCACATTGCTACTGTTACAGAATTTTGTATCAAAATATTTCCTTATGGCATAGTGCTAATCTTAACAACTTCCAGCCCCTGAACAGAAAACAAGCCTCATTATTTCCTTCTTTGAATGAAAATCAAAATCAAAATAGTTTTTAAAGTTTATTTCACACTTAGTGAATGGTACTATGCAAACCGAACTTTAGCTCCTGTACACCAGTGTGCGCACTCACTTTTCTTACAGTTTGAGTGACGCACTACAAAACAGAATAAATAAATAAATTAATTAATTAAAAAAACCTCTTATGCAGGGCGTCCTCCACCCTGCAAACTTGGCAAAAGACATACTGTACTGAAATACAGCACTCTCCATATAAGGAAACACAGCTAAACATGTCATGCGTAATTTATGTGCAGTAGGCAGAGAATTAACCTTTCCCTGAACATATTTGGCCCCATATGAAAAGCAAGCTAGAGGGCAGACTGAGAAGAAGTGATGAGAATTTTTCCCTCTGAAAAATCTTTGCAAGCAATTAGGAGCCCCTGCTGTTCCATCTTGTGTTCCCTTCAAACAAAGATCATTAAGCGATTATGACACTTTATATGCACCTGTTTGTTTGTTTTTTCCTATTCTCTCTCTTCCTCCTCCCCCGCCTTTTTCTTTTTTCTTTTTTGAGGACTGCAAAACCCCCTGCGATCTGACAGGGCGTGCAGAACACTCACAGGAAAAGGCTGCTTTAAGCAGAACTGCAACTGCGACCCACTGCTTTCTTTTTAGCTATAGATGGTGTGTGATATGAAACCATAAACCGTGGTAACCCAGCCCCCGCCTGATAAACTGAAAGTCAGTGAAAGCCTAATCTCACTTCCTCATTCAGCCAGCTACATTTTGCACAGCGAAAATATATAAATAAATATAAAGACTGTATGTTAAAGAGAGAGAGAGAGAGAGAGACTGTGGAAATGGAAACTTACCTCTCACATTTTTTTCAGAGGCAACCAGACTGTGGACAGATTGCCCAAGGCATTGTGGGATTCATTATTACAAGATGACAAAAGACTGGAAAAGTGAACTTGTCAGTTCCTTGTCACAGAAGCATGATGATAGCCACAACTCACTCAGCTGCAGTGAAAAGACTGTTGCATATAGCTGTGCAGACTCTTATCTCTAATGTCTGGTTTCCGTCGCTGCCTGCACTGCCCCTCCCCCATTCAGCAAAACCTACCAGGAAGCACTGGGCGTACTTGTCGAGCCTTAAGAATGCAAAGGGGGAAGGAAAAAAAAATGCTTTCATGCTACTGCAGCGTTTTGCCTTCGTGAAACACTAGGGACTGACACAAATACATAACCGTGGGCCACTGCAGACTGGCATTACTTGGCGGAACAGTCACAAAAATGTGGTATAAAAGGTATCTGGATAAAAACCATCCCCTAAAAGCTAGTGTTGGTATATTCCATCTTATATGTAAAACATTATAACCTCTGAACTATAGTGAAGATGTGACACATGCACAGTACTGTTCCGATGGACCGTCTGTTCAGACAATGAGTAAATCCCTTTTTAAAAAGATTCTCAAAGACACAGTGAGGATCAGGCTGCAAGGTTAGACTGAAGGTTAGATGCAGAATATAACCAAGCTCTCAGACTTTACCCGGCTTAGTAAATTGCTGCTGCTTAAAAGTCACTGTACAGTGTACCAATGTGATTAGTTAAGCACAGGCACTGTGTCTGCAAAAGACTGTCTTTCGGTTGCAACCAATTGGCTTCAGCTCTGCAAATTTACAGGAAATGTATGTAAGAGTACCCACTGCAAGTATGCAACATTTTTTGCACAAACAAATAATGTTAAATATTCCCAACCTTACAGATTCTGGCAACAACAAAAACTTTTAAAATGGCAGATGTCGATTTTATCCTTTTTTCCTAGTCTCAGGAACATTTCACTGTATTTTTCCAGGGCTCAAAAAATTTTCTGTTTGTTTAAATAATCACACCCTTAGCCTTATTGTATTCCACTACACACACTTTCTAACTCATAGTGTGTACCATGATCCAACCCTTTCAATAATTCTGGAGGAAAATGACAAAAAAAATCCAGCTAAAAGCCCAATTTCTCTCTAAAATTACCAGTCATTATAAACTTTGATTTGGCCTGGAGTTTTTAATTCAGCTTGTACTTATGATGTTTTTTAAATCCCTTTTATGTTGGTCTATGTGGGTGTTACACTTCCCCTCCCCCCCCCCCCCCCGAAAACTCGACAATGTAATTCTAATGAGTTAAAACACACATTTCTTTCCACATTCAGTGAAACAGTAAAAATGGTCACCCAACTCCAGAACTAGAGTCAAGGTGAAGGTGAATTTTTGTTTTTCCACTAAGAGTTCTTTTGATCCTTCCTCAGTGTGAATAAAGAGCACTGTGTATGCTTCTATTGCTGGGCCACTGGATCTTAGCTAGGTGTTCCCATAGCTCCTGAAGAGAGCAAGTGCAGGTAATATTGGGGTAGGGAACAGCACATTAGATAAGGGAAAATAAGCTTTACAGTGATCTTGTATGATATTGTAGAGTAACACTACCTACAAGTGTCAATACACTGCACCTAGGTTTCAGGAAATAGCGCAATGGTGCCACTACCCCATGCATGAATAAAGAGTAAGTAAGATGAATAATGAAAGCAATTACTCCTCTAATATTGTATTTGAAACATTTCCTGAATTTCAAAAAATTATTCATTTGATGAATATTGCCATTTGACCATTTCTAGCAAAGAGAGCAAGGCCCTGACACAGCAATCTATGTGGCTGGTCCCTGCTCCTATGCAGAGTCCAGTTGATTTAATCAGATCTCCACATTTGCACAAGCATTTGCCTGAATAGATCAGGGTCTTAGTTACTGCAGAATTAGTTTGACTATGCCACCAGAGAATCAATTTATTACCAAAAAAGCTACAACTTCATTCTTTGCCACTAACCATGGAAGAAGCAGATAAGCCATGCCACAGCTACTGACTAAATACCCCAAGGATTACTCCAACACCTAAGGCATCCAAATTAGAACCTGGGTTATGGGGCCCAACAAATTAATTTAAACCTCACCATGGCATCAGTCTCCTTTTGAACCTTTCCAAACTTTATGTACTTGCACAAAGTCAGACACTATATAGCCCCAAGTGTTTTAAAATACAATGACAGCATTCTGTTTCACAAAGCTGTGTACTGTCATATTTTACCAACACACAATAAGGGTGCAACCCTTGAAGTCGATAGGAGTTTTGCCATTGACTTCAATGGGGGTAACATTTCACCCAGAGAGTTTAATGTAAGTGGCTTGTGCAGTATCACACATATTGTATGTGAAATATAAAAATGTCTGAGTGACTGACTGTGGAGTCAATTTTCAAACATGAATGTCTATTTTAGGGCACCCAGCTCCACACCTGGATGCTCACATCAACACAAAATATGTCTACACTATGCTACTGTAGTGCTGTACTATAGACACTTGCTATAGCAACGGAAGATTTTTTCCCCATTGCTGTAGTAAATCTACCCCCTCATGAGGTGGTAGCTTGATAGAATTATTCCATTGACCTAGCTGTGTCTATACCACGGCTTAGGTCAGCTTAACTACGTCTCACCCAATTCACACCCGAGTACCATAACCAGTTTCTTTAAAACTAAGTTTTAGGTGTAGATCAGGCCTTAGGAAGCTATTTTTATTATTGCATTCATTTTTAAGTCACTCACCATCATAGTATATAGGGGCCATTGCATAAGTTCATCATGATTCTTCAAAAGAAGGCATGATTTCCACTCCTCCCCATATTATTTATGTGTAATTGGATCATGGTGGCTCATTCTGAAGCATGTATTCAAAGCCATAAGGAACTTCAGTGCCAGTTTGAATGTCCAAACATGGAATTGGGTGTCTAACTTTGAAAACTGGACTGTATGGATATGTAAATAAGTATTCATTGATGGGCAGAGGGCTGGTGTGATAAATACAAACCCAGGAATTCTTCTGGCACCACCCACAATTAACTATAGATACATGGCATAACTTAAAGCTACTTTATGTCAAAATTTCCACTCCAGATTTTTTGGCATTTACTTATTTTTTGAAAGGGGGAAACCAGCTGAAGTTATTCAGGTGATTCACACTCTACCCATCTAGCCATCCATTTAATCTGCCCATCACAATGGTATTTAAGATGCAAACACATAGGTAGGAATCTTATGCAGCTTTACCCTTTTCCTTGATCTGCACTGCTTTTTTAGGACATGCATCCTACTCCATTCCCAGCCATTCTAAGATAATAGGCTACTTAAAAATAAAAAGGGTACCATTTTAATGTAATTTCCATAACTAACCTGCATACTTCAGGTAAATTGTGTTCTTAAGTTCCTTGCTTAAACAAATTACTGTTTTAATAAAGCAATGGTAGAATCTTTTATCTTAACTTTGGCATTGCTACCAATTTAAAAATCATGCTCCAGCTAGAAAAAACAAAGCTATTTTCACTTCTTCCTGATGACATTTTGTTTAGCAACTCATTTCAAAATATTGCAACTGTTTACTGATTGCGACTGAGTCATTTTAAATGGATACATAGATATATTTTTTTTTAAACTTACTTTTTTCTCCCAATTTTCAAACTTAATTTCTGCTTGTGCCCACTGGGAACAATTTAGAAAACTTTTACCTTCTAGCCAGTACAATAACATTTTCTGTATCTCTACAGTCTCTGTCACTCAACTAAATGATAGGCCAATTAGTCAAAGACAAAAGGTGGAGTCAGAGTGCAGAGGTCTTTAATATTGGTAGGTTCCTTACCATTCAGGGATTTAAAAATCAGCAGGGCCATATTAAGGTCCACATTAGGTCTGAACTTACTTCTAATGAAGTCTATGGCAAAACTGTCAATGAGCAGAATATCAGGCCCTACGTAGTGGGGATTTTTAGTGGATTTTCAGGGGGTGTTTTTTTGTAAAAACAGAACAAAAGTATCCCATAATGGTTTAAATGCATAAACTTATATAATCATTGATCCAGCAAAGCGCTTAAGCTCATGCACATAAAGGGTGTTAAGTGCTTTATGAATCAAGGCCATAATTTGTATATTTTATAATGCCTTGCATATTTAAAATGTAAGGCTTTAATTATATGATTATTGTTTTAGAATTACTTAATGCTATTTAATTTGTCTATTAATTTCCATTTTTGGAGAAGGTTGTCTAGTCATTTATCAAATATATATAAAAGAATAAGTGTGTATACACTCAAAGACATACGTATAGTGCATTATTGTAATAGAATGGTCTTTGTAAACTTATTATGTATGGTTATGGCAAAGTCTTGGAAGAGAATTTGATTTCTTAAACTTTGTTTCTTTAAAATAAAGAAAAATAGAACAAAAGAAACTCTGTCAATGCATGTAAATTACAAACCTCAAAAATGACTAAATCTCACATCAGAATTTATATTATGCTATTCTGAGACTGCAGCAATATCTATTGTAGGCAGAAACCCCCGACAAAGTGGCTGCTTTAACGCAGATTTTTCTAGTTTTGCTGGTTTAAGTCATTAACAGTCCTTAATATCATTTTAGGTAATGTTGGTCTGGTCCTTACTGCTGGCTGAAGGTTCAGGTCATTACTTTAGACCAATTCAGCTATTATAACATGTAGTGGGTATGTTTCTACATTTTCCCCAGCATTTTTGAGAGCCTTTCAGTGCCCTTTATTGTACCAGCCATCCTATCCTCCTTTTATGTGGAAGAATTTGATGAGTAGCTTTCTGAATGACTTTGTCACCTGTATCGTATGATGTTTGATGATTTTTATTCTGCCTTTTGATCATTCCTCTATTCCTACTATTCTGAATTTTAACCCCATAATAGATTCTGTTGACTTGAAGTGATTG
Source organism: Emys orbicularis (assembly GCF_028017835.1). NCBI lineage: Eukaryota > Metazoa > Chordata > Testudines > Emydidae > Emys > Emys orbicularis. The sequence goes on along the minus strand of NC_088691.1, from coordinate 80,271,713 downwards.
GTTACCACAGCAACACACTCAGCTGGATGCTGTTACCACTTGTGGATCGTGCAGTGGTGCTCTGATGAATTCCTTTCACAGAGCAATCTCCCATTTTCAGGGCCATATATTTATTTTCATCTCTGTCCCTTTTCTTCAGTATGGGGCGCCAGTGACCAATTTTTTTGGTCTTAGCTACAAGTATTAATATTGCTATTGTTTTGCTTGAGGAAAAAAGAAGTGGATCCAGAGGTGTCTCCCATGGACTATCCATGGATAAGTCATACAAAAGTACCGATAGGGCATAGTGAGTATATTAGGTCTCAAACTTTGAAAGCCCACAGCAATCTCATTTTGATGTACCCCTTTCTATTGCAGCTGATGACTTGCTTCATCCTTAGAAAAGTTTTCCACCAAATGAGCTGGAGAAGCTGGCTCCTCTGCCTTGTACAGCACCCACGACTTGCCTGTCTCACCCTTGCCTTTTCCTTTGAACATCAGCGTTTCCTTTCCTCATTCTGGCCAGTGCTGGTTATAACTCAGATCCAATTGACCTGAGCATATTTTCATACAACCTTATCAATGGAAAAGAATAGTTCCTCTCGTGGTAACTCAGCAGCTGTTTAATACATTTTTGATTTATTTGCATATCTTAAACCTTGGTGACTTTTTGAAATTTTTAAATCATTGTGTAAAACAACTTCCTCCTGGTACTTCCGTTCAGTTTCTTTGCACAAGCCAAAGAGGTTTGCTACTTTCTCTGATTAATTAGCAGGACTTGGTAGTATTGTTTTTTTCTCAGTGGTACTCAATAGGTTGTCTCCTTATTTTCCCATATATTCCTTGTTAGCTCACTCTCTTCAATTTTGATTAGGAATTCTGCTGTATTGATTCTTGCAGACCAATAACACGATCTGTTCAACCAATCCTATTTCCTTCTGCTCTCTTAAGAGTTTACCTTCTGTTGTAGGTCCTGTCACTAATACTGATAATTCATCTTTGCTTCTTTCCTTTAGATTTTTGATGTGTAGTAGTTTACTCCTTGTGATAGGTTGCAGGAGCATAACCAGATCCTTGGTGAATAAGGGGTTAATCTCAGTTTAATTCTCTTTCCAAGGTGCTCTGATGAAGGTCTATCAGAGCAGCTGCTTGGAAGCAGAGTGCTTTCAGGAAGGTCAGGCACTACACCAAGGGTCCTAGAACTTGAAAGCTTAGTTGGGGAGTTTTCTATTCTTTTCTGTTTATTTGACATCATTATAAAAGCTGACGTGACCACTTGAGAGGAAAAAACCTTGCTGAGTGCATGCTTTCTGACTGTTTATTTTCCAACTAAGTTACAACACCTGTTTATACCTGTGTCTTGAAGAAGCTTAATTTAGATCTGTGCACTATTTTTTATTTTGTATATACCATAATTACCCTTTGTCTAGAAACTGAGGCAGTTTTCTCACCTTTTGGATGCATTATTTTGAAGTAAACTAATTGGTCCCATTTCTACAATATGAAATCTGGGTAGAACATTTGACTGTCATTTGTTGTTTCATCTACATATTAATATAAATCAATAAATATCTAGTTGTTAAATGTAACTAAGATGGGTATACCCAGCTATTTATCTTATTACCAACATCTCAAAAGTTGGCAATTATTCTGCTCCAGTTTACCTTGCTACTCATGTGTCTTTTCACTCACTCCCCTTTAACGCCCCATGATGACTAACCACCTCCTTTGTGTCCTTCTTCCACTCCTGTCTCTGGGTCTACTTCAATGCAGTCCTGCACACTTTTATTACAAACTGGTATAAGAACACAACTCACCTCATTTTTAATTCTTTACTTTTTATCCTACAACAGAATACTAGGAGCTTTAGAAAGAGACAGTTATGAAGACAAGTTTCCTACTCCAAAGAGTTTACAACTTAAATACTTCATTGCCCATGTTTCTCTTACATGACTCCTGTGCTCAGGTGTCTACACTGATTATGTCTTTACAAACATATTCAGCTTAAAGAGTTAACTATGACAATTAAGATTTGATTTTCAGCAATGTCTGACCAGCACCCATAAAGCAGGTTCTTAGATATCTAAATGACATAAACTGCATCTGCAAGTAACTGGTGGCAAACAGTAATTAATTTTTTTAAAGTAGTAAAATATTTAGACAAATGTCCACTAGTCTACAAGCATATAAATAAGCAAAGTGCACCCTATCAATATTATAGTGCATAATTATCCTATACACTATATCCCTTGGGTTCTCTGTGGTGATTTCTTTATTATTCTTTAATTAGTTCTGGAATTCAGCTGTCAGAAACAGGAGGTCCACTTCCATTTAGTTTGACTTCCTGGGTATGTCTACACTACGGGATTAATCCGAATTTATATAATTCGAATTTAGGAAACCGATTTTATAAATTCGAATGTATTCGGCCACACTAGGCACCATTAATTCGGTGGTGTGCGTCCAAGCTACCGTAGTAGCATCGATTTCCAGAGCGTTGCATTGTGGGTAGCCAATAACATTGAATTGCCAATAACATCGAATTGCGGCCACACTAACCTTAATTCGGATTAACAATACCGATTTTGACGCTACTCCTCTCGTCGAGGAGGAGTACAGAAATCGAATTAAAGGGCTCTTTAATTCGAATTAAATGGCTTCGTTGTGTGGACGGGTCAAGCGTTAATTCGAATTAAAGCAGCTAAATCCGAATTAAAGTCGTAGTGTAGTCCAGGCCCCTGTCATGAGAAGTGCAAGAGTTCAGCCCAGGTGGACTCTGGCTTCATTCCAACACAGTATTTAATCACCAAACACTGGTGGGACATTCATTGGCAGTGAAATATTTCATACCAGGAAATCAGGAGCTCAGGTGCCAAGGGATTAATGTCTTTTTAATTTATATTAGATTTTACAGATGTACTTGGAACAGTATCTACATCTCATATCAACTCCTGCTTACCTTATTCCTGCCACTTAATCATTAGGGTCAACAGGAATGATGAGCAGGATTTAGCCCCATTAGGAAAAGGAGGAATAAAATAACTCTATAATAATACCTCAAGGCAACTATGTTCTCATCCTAAATATAAAACTATACTCCAAATACTACTACTAAGTAGTAAAAGTGGAAGCTATTGTGAAACAGTCAGCACATCGGTTTAAACACATCAGAACACTTGCTTGGAGAGTTCGAGAGAAGTAAAATACAAGGGAGACAAAAATAGTGCTCAGTGAAAAAGCCACCAAAATGGTTTCTTGCTTGTTTGTTTTAAGCCAGGATCCTTCAATCAGATCATGCAGGCGGCCCCTATGCCTGTCCAGAACCCCAAATGGACTCTGCATGGGTGCCCGGTTCTGCCCACAGGAATTAAATGGCAAGAGCAGGACTTCATTTGCAAATAGTGTTTGGAAAATATAATTTAAACAGATTATCCACAAGTAAAATTTTTCAGTTCTGATATAAAAATGAATATAAGTTTTTAGTTAGTTATAGTTTTCACATCAAAAAAAGTTTCCTTTCCAAACAAATAGTGCCAATTTCTTGTCTCTATAATAAATTATTATTAAAATCTTCAGTCAGTTAATATAAATCACCAAGATGCAAAATGACAAAGTTCCAGTCAATACAAACAGTCCAGAATTACTTACTTCCAGAATTACTTACTAAAGCTTAGTAGAGTTTTCCATAATTCTAATGTCAACTTACACAATCAAACAAGCATGGGAGAGCTCAGTTCTTACCTGTTTTGCCTCAAGTGTAGGTTAGGTCTTAAAGCTGCTTAAATAATACAGTGACACAGCCACCACCACCTCGAAGAGCTCTGTTCTGCTGTGCACTCTGGGCTAATTACAACATTCTTTCTTCGCAGTAGAAGGATGGTGGCCTAGCTAAAGGGGAAATAGTGAAAGACCAGAATAATTATGCTTCCCCAACCCTATAGGTTTAAGAATGTGAAATAAGCTATTCACATTAGCATACAGTAGTAGCCATGGCAACAGGCTGTGGTTTGCATATGTATTTTTTAAAGAACCAAAAATTACTTCCAGCTATTAAAAAAAAAAGACGCTAGAGGAAGTACTTTTGTATTTAAAGCCACATCCCTAATTAAAGCAGCTACTGTAACTTAACATGTACAGTTCACATTAAAAGAACGATCTCTTGGTCTTGTGTTTTAAAATCTACCAATTAAAAATGTTTAGTGTCTGGCCTAACTGCTAATCTGACGACTGACATCTGGTCTAAAAGACAGACTTGCCCTGCCTGGCAAGATCAACAAGTGTTCCTGGAAACTTGGTGGTGATGGTGGGGGGTTGTTTGTTTTTTGTCCTCAGGTCTTGTACTTCCTTCCTCTTGAAGAGCTGTCTGTTAGCAACCGATAAAGCCTTGCAAAACTGAAACTGCTACTATCTACAGACTATCATTTCACCCTGCTTAAGCTAACAACATCACAGGGCAGGTGCAAAGTCTTAAATATGACAGACTTTTGCAGGCAAGATATATTAAAACCTCTTTTGTTATTTGTATTACAGCTACTATAGTCTTTGGGCTTCCTGCACAAATGACAGCTTACTTCCAGTGCAAACTTTTGTATAGCAGCCATATTTGAGACATTATAAAATTAGCTGAATAAACTGATCATTACTCTTATCAATTCACTTCTTGAATTCTACATAGGGTGACCAGATAGCAAGTGTAAAAAAGTGGGATGGGGGTGGGAGGTAATAGGTGCCTATATAAGAAAAAGCCCCCAAAATCAGGACTGTCCCTGGGGTGGGACATCTGGTCACCCTAATTCTACAAGACTTTTACAAATAGATGGACAGCAGCCTAATGAATTACTGGAGTTAACAAAATTAATGCTGTTAATTCTAAAAAATTAAAGTCTAAAAAATATGGAGCGATGTGAAAACTATTGTTTCTTTGTAAACGTGTGCAAATATTTATTGTTTACTTATAAAGGGGAAATAATATGTACAGGCAATCTAATGTCTTGGGCACTAAGTAGGTTTATAAAACTACAGAGTTTTTAATTAAACTCCAAGTGCAAGGGGATGTTACCTAAAATGATGATGCTATGCTGAGTTCCAGAGCAAGAATACACAGTACAATAAACAATCACTCAATGACTGAGCCAGATGTTGGCCTCATGTGGAAAAATCTGGAGGGACGGGTGTGAGGAAGGACCACTCCATTGGGAATTTTGTGTGGTTTTCCTTGCTAAATTTCCTCAACATTCTCCCATCCAGTAGGAGGGATTTACGGCCTTGTAGGGTAAGGTGAAAGTGAGGGTGATTGGTTTGCAGATGGCAACACAACTGCCAAATTCTGATCCTCTTGCATTCTGCAGTAGAGTGTAGCGGTGGCTGGATCTCTGCATCCTAGCATCGCTCTGAAGATGCTCAGCACTACACATAACCTGAGGTAGAAAACACTTCCCACAAACACAGAAGGAGGGTCTTATGATTAAGGTGCTAGACTGAGACTGAGGCATCTGGTTCAATTCCTGCCTCTGCCACAAACTTCCAATGTGACCTTGGGCAGGTCACATCTCTCTGCTCCTCATTGTCCCGTAAAATGGGGATTATAAAACTCACTCACTTTGCTAGTCTTTCCTAATTACACTGTGCTCATGATGGGACTGTCTCTAATTAAGGGTTTGTACAGTGCCTAGCACAATGGAGCCTTTGGCTGGGACTCCTTAATTGCTATCATACAAATACATCAATCATCATCAGAGGCAACTACATAACAACTATGTGGCTGCCAAACCATAGCCTCTGCCTACAGGCTCTTGAAGACAATGACTGGAAGACCTGGCACATGCTTGGTCTCCATAGCTGAATATAAGGGGCTGTGCACTCGGAACATAACTCTAAAACAGAGCCATCACCTGCGTCAGGCAAATGGGACACCAGGCTGAAGTTCCTTCACCCCATCCACAGATACCATGGAGGTGAGCAGAGTGTAAATACCTAAGTGATAAACTAGAAAGGGAGGCAAGGCTATTATAGAGATAGAAGAGAAGGAAACAGATGCCCAGCTGTCCTCCTTCAAGAATGCCAGTTCACAAAGGTGCTTTATTTTTATTTTTTTTAGTAGCAGTGTAAGGACCTGTTCTTTCTTCACATTTCTGTGTGTCTCTCTCCCTAGCCCTCCCATATCAGAATGCTGGTTTGTTACATGAAGACTCATGCACATGAGCTCCCCGCTTGACCATCGGGGGTATAAGATACCATAATAAATGGAATATTCAGAATGAAAATCCATAATATAGTTCAAATTTTTCCCGCCATGCAGACATGTGCCCACATACCAAAACCTGATCTCCTGGCAGAATGTGTTGATTGAAATCTGTTCTTTTTTTTAAAAATTGGGTTTAGCTTCAATAAAGAATCATGTTGCTACAAGGGATAACTAAATGCAGAGTCTGTGATTAGAAGAAGTCAGTTCGTCCAGGTATTTAGCCACAGGACTTTAGTCATTCATAACCAGCAAAACTGAGATCCAAGATATAGGCAGAGGGCCAAAAACATGGGCTATAAGACATGCCACTTCTGTTGCACCATTTCCCTCTTTCTCTGGTGCTCACAGAACCAGTGCCTTGGGGGTTGCACATGGGGAAGGGGTCAGGAAGCATATCCACATTGTTATTAACTAATTATGATTTGTGCAAATCCCCACCATGCCGTGGAAACAGCCTGGGTGGGTATTTGGGGAAATCCAAGGGAAAGTTTCCAAAGGAGAGTCTCCAAAGGAGAACAGGAGAAGAGAAATCAGGGACAAATCGCCTTCAACAGAACTCCATGAGGTCCCATTTACTTGAAGAAAATAAGCTTTATTTTAACCCTTGCAGATGGTTTGAAGCTTTCACCGAATATTTTGAGTGCTAGGAATGCCTTACTTCAAGTACCTGTTATCAAGAAATTATATGTAGTCTGTACAGTAGAAATAAATAGGCTTCTTAACACAATGTATTTATAATAAATGTTTGCTCTTATTTCACAGGTAGAGGGGTTTAACTGTAAATTCCGAAAGGATTAGGTGTCCAAGACAATGGTTTCTTCAGGAGATGGGAGGTTCAAAGTATTAGATTGTTGGCATCTAGTATTACACAGTTTTTCTATTTCACTGTTGAAAATCAGGTGACGCTTTACAAACTTGCATCCATCCAGTTACAAAGCCCAAACAAAAAATATTATTAAAGCTATACATCATCGCATTGACAATGTTAGGACCTTTTAAAGAAGCTTGATAAAAAGATGTTTGAGTGGCAATGTGGTTTAATGGTCAGAGCTTGGATCTGAGTCAGCAGCCCTGGCTTTTGCTCCTCTTTGTGTCCTCGGGCAAGTCAAAAAACTTCTCTCTGCCTCCGTTTACTGCTGTTTACAACGGATGATGTTAAATATTTCCTATTTAAGTTGTGAGACATAATTATTTAAGTGAAACACTTAGAGATCCCTTATTATTATTGATTTTGTGAATGGGCTAAAAACGGTACAAAGCACACAGATAAAGGCTGTCCCAAAAGTTTACAGTCTAAAAGACAGAACACAATGAAAAGTCCTAATATAGATGGTGGGGGAGGGGCAAATGGGTTTTGTTTTATTTTAAATTATTATTATTATTTAAACTTTATTATTTGTGTGCTTTTCAAAGGGGGATTGTTAGGATGTATTTGAACGAGAAGAGGGTGTTGACTTGCATGAAAAATACTATATACCCTGTATCTTTTTATATTTATATCACTAAAAGCTTGATTAATTTAACTGTTAAAGTATCTTTGGCCATCCTTCCTATTTCTGTCATTGTGCTCTTGTGAACAGTGAAATAGTTAGATAGATGCTCTTGGCCAATTTTTTTGCTAGCATAAATCCACTGACTTCAATGGAGTTATATCAGCAGAAAATGTGACCCTCTGTACCTACCCATTCCACTACGTACAGGAACTCCTCACTTAACGTTGTAGTTATGTTCCTAAAAAATGCGACTTTAAGCGAAACGATGTTAAGCGACTCCAGTTTCCCCATAAGATTTAATGTAAATGAGGGAGTTAGGTTCCAGGGAAATTTTTTTTACCAGACAAAAGACTATATTATATATATATATACACACACACACACACACACACACGCAGTACAGGATAAGTTTTAAACAAACAATTTAATACTGGTACACAGTGATGATGATTGTGGAGCTTGGTTGAGGTGGAGGAGTCAAAGGGTGGGATATTTCCCAGGGAATGCCTTACTGCTAAATGAACTAGCAATTGACTGAGCCCTCAAGGGTTAACTCTCACAACACTCTACAAGGCAGCAGGAAAGGAGGGAGGACAGAAGGAGACACACACCCTGTGTATGAGAGGAAAAATGCAAATTTCCCCTTTAAGTAGCTGACCCCAGGCTTAAGTACACTGCCTTGTTAATTAAATCAGCTTGCTGAGACCTGAGAGGGCAGCTACTGCCTAGAAGCTCCCTCCATCATGTCCCCCCCCCCGCTCTATGGAAGATGGGGTAAGTGGGGTGCAGGGGGAGGGGGAGACACACTGACATTAGTCCCCCTTCCCCACCCCCCCGTACAGCAAGCAGGAGTCTCTGGGAGCAGCTCCAAGGCAGAGGGCAAGAGCAGCACATGGCAGTGGGGGGAGAGACAGTTGCTGCACAGGGAACTTAGGGGAGTGGGGAGCTGATTGGGGGGCTGCTGGTCCACCTTAGTTCCAACCACTCACCAGCTAGCTGAAACCGGCTGCTGTTCCTGCAAGCAGTGGACAAAACAGGTGGCTGCCAAACGACGATGTCAGAAGGGAGCATTTCACAACTTTAGAGCATGTTCCCTAATTGATCAGCAACTTAACATCGAAACAACGTTAACCGTGATGACTTTAAGCAAGGAGTTCCTGTATATTGAATTTGCTTTTAAGCGCCTGATCCAAAGCTTGCAGATGTCAATGAGAGTCTTCAGTGGTCAGGATCAGATTCAAAGAGAATAATCTCTGGGTATTCTAACAGGCCTGGTATACCAGGAGTTAATGAAAGACAGCACTATTCAGAATTATTTAGCCAGCTCCATAGCTGGTGTAATTAGACCGATTTATACAAACTGAGGATCTGCCCTATAGTACAGACTTTGGAAGAGAGTCAGACTATGAGTTTAGGGTTTGACTCTATAATTAAATATGGGGAGGCTCCTTTTTTTTCTGAATTAAGCTCTCCTTTTTTAGCTCTCTATAATACTAATAAAGGGCCCTATCAAGGTGAAAATATATGCAGCCCGCTGGGGTAGGCAAATCCTAGAAAGCTGTATAGTCGGGCTGAACACTAAGCTGAACTGCTTAAGAGGCAAACTGGACTGATCTGCAATGACAACAAATCGTAGATACCTGGAGTTTATTGAGTTGCTTGCAAAGGGGGTATGGGCAGCTGATGTATGTCAGCGTCTCAGCATGCTGCTCTTATCTCAAAGGACACTTCCAAAGATGACATGTTCATGTCTAATCTTTTACCTTACAATCACTGAAAGATAAGTAGGCCACCAAGTTTGAGATTTCCTTTTTTCCCCCCCTTCCTGATCACTACTGTCTGGTTCAGTACACTCTTATCTTTCCCCTGTGATTAAGGTACTACACATTGCCTTGATAAGTAAGGTATGCCAGCACAGAGGTTCAAAGCCACTCCTCACACAGGTATTCCCATGGTTTTCAAGGAGCATGCACTAACATAACTTACTGTATGCATCATTTTTCAGCATGGATTTTGTCTACAAATAGGGCTGTGTTAATAACTTATTTTTCAATTCAGTGGCCGAACTGATAAAATTCAGTTTCCCCCCTCTTTTTTTTTTAGTTTGAACAAAATGTTTTGTTTATCCCAAAACAAAAGATTGTTTTATATTTAATCTTTAAAAAAAATACTGCAGTAAAATTCAAAAATAGAAAGGAGTTACAAATTGAAGAAAATCACAACATGTTTTTCTTTCTGGGTTTTTTATTATTATTTTTTTACCGAAACAATTTTAATTCAACCCAAATTCACGAATTGTTTCAGTCAATCCAAATCCACATTTTTGTGGGGAGAAAAAGTTTAGCGCAAAATTTTTTCACCCAGCTCTAATTCAAGTGTAAAATTCAAGCAGTGTGCAACCACTGAAGAGTCAGCCCTTCTAGATTTTCCCTTCTGTATAAATTATCTTCCAGTTACTCCAATTGGCTTGTCTTGTTGGTAATTTTCTGAAAAGTAGGAGTTTAAGAAAAGCAGTTCCAGGAAGTAGATGTCCACATAGATTAACAGATTTAAAGCCAGAAGGGACCAGCTAGTTCAACTAGTCTGTCCTCCTGTGTATAACAGGCCATAGAACTTAATCCATTTACTCCTCTATTGATCCCAATAACTTGTGTTTGACCAAAGCATATCTTTTCAGAAATGCATCTACAGGAGTCTAGATCTGCAGACTTCAAGACCTTGAGAATCCACCACTTCCCTTCGGAGCTTGTTCAAATGGTTAATCACCCTCACTGTTAAAAATTCAAATTAGAAATAAAGCACACATTTATCTGACTTTAATCTAACAAAGGGAGGCACAACAAGAATCTCAGGCTGGAAATTAAAGAGCCCTTTAATCCCTGGTATTTTCTCCATATACAGTTCATACCAAAACCCAGCATTGAATCAACAAAGTTTCTAGAAGTGCTCGTTAAGTTCTGCAACCCTCATGAGACTATATATCCTAGAAGGGTATCCATTAAATAAAGTAATAAAAACAGCAATTCCAGAACACGAATTGGGTTATCGACTGCTAATTACTTAACAAGAAAACAAAGAGGCTGACCCTGCAAACCTTATCACAAGATTAAAACTTACTAATGAAAATAGTCCCATGAACTTCAACAACATTTCATGCATGAGAAAAGATTATGTGCAGGGGAAAAGTCTGCAGGATTAGGGCCTTGATTACACACAAAAGTGGTACTGATTTAACTAAAGGGCTTGTCTACACAGGGAAATTTCCTGGTACAGCTACCTCTATAATTATACCACTATAGTTATACCAGTGTAACCGTCCCTATGGACATTCTTATTCTGGAATAACACTACCCACATGAGGGGTTATACCAGTGAAATTGTGATGAAATACACCCCTATATTCATTTCACACCCTACAAACTACTGTAATAATCTTTGTACAGGGTATGCCTTGTATCATTTGACAACTCATAATTTGCTAGTCAGTATTACCCTGATAAAATATGCGTGGAAATAGTATAAATGGAGTTGCAAGATTCCCCTGTATGATGCTATTAACACATGTTCCAAACCCCATAACCCCACCCAGCAGAATTTGGCAAACAAATCAGTCCTAAACAAAGGAATATGTTCTTGCTTTAATTTGCATTTAAGCAGTATATAGAGTCATCAAAGCAGAAAGGGAAAACAAAGAAAGCTCAAAGAGATTGGGGAAAAAAACATCAGGGAACATCCTTCCACATTGATTCTTTGTCTCTTGGTTCTCAGCTGGAAATGTTTAAACTATAAAAAGGAGGGTCAAACACACCAATGCACCCCTGTCTGTCTCCCTGCCCATTGCATTCTCTCCACCTGAAAAGACAAAGGAAACAGCTGTTGGACTCTGGTGGAGGGGTCCTGACTCAAAGTGTTTGGTCAGTAATCTGCTAGAAGCATGTGGTGAGAAATTTTGTTTGAATCTAATATAGTTTGTTCAGTTAGGCCAGTGGTTCTCAACCTATTTACCATTGCAGCTCTCTATGAGTTATGTGGCTACATCCACACAATATATATACACACTACCATAATGGCCCTGAGGATGTCATATAGGCCGCAGCTATGAGCAGATTGGGCCACGGGTTGAGAACCTCTGAGTTAGGCACTAGTAAGTGTTTTATCTTTATTTTTCTTGTAACTATTTCTGACTTTTATGTCTCATTACTTGTATTCATTTAAAACAGTAAAACAAGTTCATTAACTACAAAAAGAGATTTTATCTAATCCAGTGTGTTTAAGTTAAAGTGTCTTGGCAACTGTATTTAAGATAATAGGTTAGTGTATATTATTCCCTTAAAGGAATAATGAACGTAATATATTTGGACTGTCTAGGAGAGGGCTGGGCAGTACAAAACATACATTTCTCGGGGAAATTCTGGGACTGGGAGTGTGTTGGGGTCACCCTGCAGTATAACCCAGACCGGAGAGAACCAGGGTGTGACTAGCAGGCTGCAGTTACACAAACACATCTTGGCGTGAACTGTATGCTAGTGGTTGTTTGTGAGCAGTCCAGTTTGGGGGCTATAACAGCAAGGCACCCCAGGTTCCAGGGCAGAGGTGACCCAATCCCCCACTGGTCTGGATTCTACCCTGGTATGTCACAGTATCTTTAGCAGTACAATTATACCAGCATAGAAACTGATTTAGTTAAACTGGTACAACCGCCTTGTGTGGACACTCTTAAATTGGTTTTAGTGTTTTAAGCTAAATCAATATGAGGCATTCAAATCAACTTAAGAGCATCCAGACAAGGGGGCTGTACCCCCATGGAGTAGGGGGGCCACCTGTGCCATGGCCTAACCACTTTTAAGCACTGAGAGTTGCCACCTTGCCACTTTTTGACCAGCCTACCCATTTTTTTTAAGGCCTTGTGTGTTGCAAGTTGCAATGTTCACATTTATGGGGGGTGGAAAAAAACACAACCCCCCCGGCACATTTCAACCAGAAACCATAAACGGCAAGCATGCCAGTGACACCAGCAGCCATGCAGCAATCTTCTAACTACAGCACGTAGGTCACATGGCTGGGAGCGCTGCTGGCGCAGCACCCAGGTCCCACTTGGTGTGACAGGCCCTCAACGTGCCAAAACCACGGTGGCTGAGCCTCCTGCTCCTCTCAGTGCCAGGGGTCAGAAGCAGGACAGACGGACCCAAGGTTCACCAGCAGGGAGGAGTAAGGAGGAGGCAGGGACTCCAGGCAAGAGATAGTAGGGGGCCCTCCTCAATGGCTCAGGCTCCTGGGAGGGGGTAAGGTAGGGGTAGTGACTCATGAGGGGAAAGGCAGGGGCTTGTGTGTCAATGATCGCAGGGAGGCTTCCTCTACCTCAAGGGCTGAGGGAGGCTCCTGAGACGAGGTGGGTGTAGGGCCTCATGGGAAGCTAAGAGGCAAAGAGGCCTTGAACTACTCCTAACCCCCATCACCTGCACTGCCACCTGTGTGTGTGGGGGGGAGGGGCACAGAATCATCAGACTGTTGATGGTGGGGGGGTCACCTGAGAGTGGAAGAAAAGGATCAGACTGTGGGGGCAGCGTACTGTATGGAGCAAATCTATGCTCCCCAATCACACACACGCACACACGCACACACACACACACTTTAAATGGCACTCCACAACTCTGGAATTTAATTCAGTTTCTAAACCAATTTAGTTAAACCAGTACAACCTGTGAGTGTCCTGACCCAAAGATTTTAAAGCTCTTTGATACTAGATTGTCAGCTACAAAATGAAAAGACAATGTAGTGGTGCACAAATTATAGCCCATGAGATAACTGCAAGGAGAAATAGAGGGAATGGGGCTGGTGGGAGGAGGGAGAGGAAGAGAGGGGAGAGCAATGCCATCTGTCCCAGAAACTGCAGCCCCAGCAAGGTGAACAACTTTTATATTCTGACACACTAATCCAATCTAATCATGCATCTCTGTTTTAAAAAGATGTGACAAAGTACTCCTGTCTGTTCTGCCCATGCCTCATGCTACTGTCTTTTAATGAAACACAACCCTATCTATTTAATGCAGTCATTAGGGACAAAATTTCTTTTAGCTCATGAATCTGTTTAAGTCACGTCTTCTGACTGGATCCTGAAGATCCTTATTTAAAACAAACAGTGTACTCTTGCCCCACTTCCTCAATGTATACATGCATACACCTATTTAGATATGTTACATTCATTTCTTAAGAAGAATGTAATTAATAGATATCCTGTACTATTGTGGAGTAATTTTCACCTCCAAGCACAAACGGGGAGAGAACAATGAGGTGCTGAGTAAGGTTTCAGAATTTAACCCTTACTGAATATTTTCCAGGAGCGTTCTGCACCTGATTTTTCTTCTTCCACAGATCACATTATGGGATTTAATTCATTTTGCAGAAGTCAGGATTTGGTACTGCAGGCACAGCATTTCTTACCCAAGCAGACTTACAATGTCTTCAGTGGAAATTCACCTGAAAAAGGACTGACTAAATTCCAATCAAGAGCTTCACATTTGGCCTTGTGTTCATACTGAAACAAAATCTTTGTTGCTTGGCAGCCCATCAGTGATTTCTACATGTTCCTCACTTGAAGTCATAGTGCTCTGTTTGTGACCTGTTGCTGTGGAGATATTGTATCACAAACATAGGAGCATGATTTCAGAAGGCAAAAACAAAACAAAAAACAAAACAAAACAAAAATCAGCAAAAGCAACTCCTGACCAAGAACAATCCTTTTTTCATGCAAATGTCATTAATAATTAATATTGCGAGGGAAAGGGAGTAAGGGAGAAACTGATAGGGTATTTTTTAAAAGTCATGTGACTATGCTTTAAAAGTCATGTGAGTATGATCTTTTTATATGAACACAACAACATGTAAAGCAGATATTTGTGAACTCAACAGTTAGTGAGATGTACAAAAGCAAACTGATATTACATATTATATTGATACCCTCAGGTTTGTTCCACCTCATGGATCTAAAGAGACTGAGATGTTCAGTCTATAAAACACTTGGTCAAACCTCAAAGATTAGATTTCAGGGGTTGTCAATCTTTTTTGTAAATCCCAGACTCAAAAGGCCAGGTCTGCATCCCCCCCATATAAGAAAGAGGAAAGTCAAGCTCTTGGCAGGTATTATTTTTATAAAATACAATTTTGCTTACCTACAGTTGCATATAGTGTGTTGTGTTGCATGATCTGGAGTTTATGTTCTGATTTTATGAATGATAATAATTTGTTAATGTGAATGTATTTATGAAAGGGTACATGCATTGTGTAATACATACCCTTCACTGGTCACCCTGAGCTGATAGGTAGTGGACTCTGGCTGAGAAAGGAACCCGTATTCAACTATGAGACCTGCAGGGCTCCACCCTGGGGTCCTGAGTTGCTCTGCGTTTCCTATCCAGAGATTCTGATTCCTGTGCATAGCTGACCTTGTGTGACTGGACTGGCTGCAGCAGAGTTGACTTTGGGACTGGACCCAGTTGCTGGTGCAGCTGACTTTCTGAGAACAGAATGGGTAGCTGCAAGTCAGAGCAGGACTTAGTGGTACAAGATTCGCTGACAACTACCAGAGGGCAACCACCCCATGATGCCTACTTGACCACCATTGAATTAATGAATGAAGATTCAGGTATGTGGGGTTGTCTTCTGAATAAGAATTCTGGGCCTCAATAGTTGGGCAATTAATAATTGGGAGTGTAGGGTTGGTCATAGCCCAACACATTGCTGGGGTTTTGCTATTTTTTTTAATGTAAATCTATGGTAATTATGTTTTCCCAAATAAAAAGTAATGGTGGTTTTATATTCCCAGGAATTCTTGAGTGTTTGCCAATGGGGAAGAAACACCTGGCAAGGTGACCAAAAGATTTAAATTGCAAGTACCTAAAGCTAAGGAGAAAGTTTTTAGGTGGGGGCTTGATTTACTTTATTTATTTTAGCAAGGATCCCCCCTACAGAAATCATGGGTCTGACCCTAAATACTGTCATTGATACCTGGTAGTAGCATTACAATTCTGTTTATTAGTAGTAGTATCACTGTAGCATCTAGGAGCCTTAGCCATGGACCAGGACAACGACTCAAAGATCATAAGCAATATCTGGAATACAGAAAGAACTACCAAAGGTAGCTAATAAAAATGATATTTGCAATCTTATTTCTGGGGAGTAACTCATTATTGCTTTTGTTAAGAAAATGTGATTGAGTCACACAAATATAATGCATAAGAATAATCTTCCTTATAGAGTATTTACAGTATGAACAGTATAACTGGATATTATCTGCACATACATGATACTGAAAACTCTGGAAAAAAACATTTTAATTCTGAACAAAATAGAACCTAAAACAGCGCATGGCACATCCCAAGCAGTAACTATAAATAAAACTGAAAAATTCCATAAGGAAACACAGAGTATGCTGAAGCCAATAAGATTTAAGCCAGTTTAAGAAGTACCAATTCAAAAGTCCAAATTAAACAGAAAAAGGTCAACAGCATCAAAACAAGGTCATATTATATGCTTTCATTTTTCTTCATTCTGTAAGTGGCTTATATTCTCCCACGTCTTTTTTTTTATTATTATTTTTGTTGCCTCACAAATCAGTAGTAGCGACTATCATCACAAGCTGACTCTAATGAAAGCCAAATAGGTGATACTTCTGAATCCAATACATCTCTGAAGGTTACTTGGCCAGAGAGGGCTAGAAAGCTGAACATACCTGCATTACAGTTTGTCTGTCACCCCCAACATCCCTAATTCTATTGTGTGCCTCCTAAATGACAGCATAACATTATACTCTTTCAATATTCCATCATTATGAAATGCACAAAACAAATCAAAAGCTTCAATTCTTTAAACATTTCTTTGCTTGACATAATCCCTAACTGTAATTTCATGGTCTTTTAAGTATTGCATATTCAGTTTCTGTGAGCAAAAAAAAAAAACTGCTGTGATTTCTCTTCCTTACCTGGCTGCTAATTTACAACATCACTACTCATGTAACACCAAGTCATTGTCTGTGTGTCATAGCATTTTCCAACCTACCTATTTGTTATCACTCACGTGTTTCAAAAAATTAGTTGTCTGCTAGGATTGTTGTACCACAGAATGATGTCTATAAAGCAGATTATCTCATTGAAAGTTGACTTCAGGATATTCTTGCTAATATCTTCCTTGAAAAACAAATCAAGTTCTAGTACTGTAAGTTTTAATGCTTATAAACTGCTATATAATAATATGCATTTTCCTTTCATTTATCATTGGACAGTGTTAGCAGTGAAGGGCCTTGGCATACCAAAAGCACTTTTAAATTAACATTTCTGCTACCACAAATTTCTCAACCCTGGAGCCTCTTTCCACTTCCTGATGCTCTGTTGTCATGGTACTAAAAGCAATGACATGGCCTTGTTAAATCGTTTGCTGTATGGAACATAATTTATGAGTATAACCAGCAGCCATGCATGAACAATATGCCCACAGTAGTGTACAAATTCCCAGACAAAAGTGTTTAAGATAGGGTCATGGTTAAGGATATATTGTCCCTTAAAACATCATCAGAATATGTTATAACAATGGTACAAACTAGAAATTAAGGAAACACAGTTAAGTTTCCTCACTTCCAGCACACTTAAGGGAATGTGGAGGGAGCACAGCTGGGAGTTTCTTGAATATCTGAATTTAAGGCCAAATCCTCTGAGGTGTTTAGCATCCCCACTGCTTGATGAATTCAATAGGAGTTGGCAGGCAGTGAGCATCCTCAGGATGCTTCAAGCAGCTTGCAGGACCAGGACTTTAATTGGACAAGTGAAGCAAGGCCCCACACATAACTCAATGGCAACTAACTTTGTCTGTTATGCGACAACTTTTGAATACCACTTCTGATCAAAATTTCAGGGACTGTTCCAGGCATCAATGTGCAGAACCCTATTGATTTTGGTGAAAACTGGAGAAGCCCAATTTCCAATGGTGTAAGAGGAAAATCAGTCCCACGTGATGCCCATCTGGTGCTTTTCTATACTATTTTCTATACATTTTGTACCGCTCATTGCCTTAGTATTTGAGCGCCTTCCAGTAGCGCATTAAGCAACATGACTACACATCTAGCACCTGTTTCTGTGTGTGCTTGAGGCAGAGGAATCTCTCTGGCACCCCCTGCTGCCTACATATATCACAGGCAACAGTATACTGCTCAACCCACATCAGTAAAGAAGAGTGCTGCACTCTAGTACCTAAGCACCTCAAAGGAAGATATCATACAGGCTTCCATGAAAGGCCATTTTGATAATGTTGAGCCTATGACCAATCCTTAGGGTCCAGATTTTGCAGTAGGACGAGAATCCTTACTTAAAAATAGACTCAAACACATTCTGAGCCTGGCCCTACACAGGCATGCAAGTTGGGGAACAATGGCAAAAATCCTTTGACCCTGTGCATCCCCACACAGAGGCCAGACACAGTTCCAGTACTTTGGCTCAGGGAGCAAGGATTGCTCCAGGCTTATGCCAACATTGGTGCTAACTTCCACAAACCAGTTAGGAAGGGGAGGGATGATGGATGACCCTACCTCCCTTTACCCTTGTCAGTAAGCCTGGTCCTAGGTGTGGGGAGAACATGTTACATGGGCCACCATGGCCCAAATTCCCCCAAAAGAATTCTACCAGCCTCGGACCCACCACGGCAGTGCTGTAAAGGGACAGTCTAATCCACAGGATATAAAAAGAAGCAAATTAACTTCTCTCTGAAATATAGGACCCATTATCTAAATGATAAAAGAAATTCTTCTTTGAATACAGAAGATATTTCTGGACTTAAACGCAAAAAACAACTTTGCTGGCCAGGTTGAGGGTAAAATACAGAAACCAATTCTATCTCTTTTCACATAAGAAATTAGCTGATATATTTTGGAAAGTGCAGATTAACAACACAGTAGCTTCTTAGCTTAGACAAGGAAGAGGATGTAACCCAATATACGTTATATGGAAGCTTAATATTCAGTATGTGTATGTGTAGGGGAGGGTATGTGAGAGAGAGTGAGCATGCACAAACGTGGATCAGAGAGAGATTATTCACATGACAGTAAAAAAAAGGGAAGAACAATTGTGTGCTCAAATTACAAGTTAATATGTTGAATTTTCAGTGGGTTTTTTTCTTTAAACAGTTAAAAAAAAATAGTAGTGCTGCACGGTTTCAGAGTTAATAATGTAACTTGACTCTGAATGAAGTAAATGGTCAGAGCTAAGCAAATATTCTTTGTAACTTGTTTTATTTCTAATTCTCTTCCCTCAATGAGGATCGAAGGGGGAAAAAAAACAAAAAACAGCCTATCGTCACCAGCATGAAATTGAGCCTGGACTGTTCATTTTTTCCTATTCTTAATAGATAGATCAATGTCCTTAGTATTTTCTTTAAAAAAACCAAACTGAGTGCTGTGTGCTGGTCCGATCGCTGAACCCTGCTTTTTAAAAACCAGTCTATATGTATTCTGACTCTCTCCACTTATGCACCAATAATTAACAACAATTAATTAGGGAGGCTTGTTTAATTTAATTTTTGTAAAAAAAAGAGAAGGGATTCCTTGATTTAATTTGGAAACAATTATCTGAATGAGAGGAAATGTGGGAAACATATGGATAATCTCTTTTCTCTCCAGTCTAGAGATAAAGCATCCCTTTTCAATCATTTTCATCTCAATGTTTCGAGACAACAGCTTTTGTCTTCCTGCTCCATCTCATGTCAAGCAGACCCAACATTAGGAAAAAAGTTTTCCTTTCTTGGTAAGTGAACTGATAGCAGGAACCAGTGATTTTATTTAAAAACAAACAAACAAACAAACAGAATTTTTAACACTAATTTGGGGGCAGAGTAGAACTTTCTCATACCGACTTTTCTTGTTTAAGTAATTGTTGCACTGTCCACACTCTCATAATTCCATGTGCCGAATACCTATATAGACATCATAGTCATCAGCTATACCGTAGCTATCTGCACCTAATTTATTACAGACTGGGACTCAATTGTGGGATTTGAATCTTATGAACTCCATATGGTCAAGGATACGATTTGCTGAAATGAGAGGAATGTGTAACTTGTGAATATTTGTAAAGAGCTTTGAGATCTTTAGATGGAAAGCATACTATAAAGTCAATTATTGTAAGAACCACTGCCCTCTTGTGATTTGTATTTTAGAAGGTAAATTGCTTACTGCCACTGATACCTATTGGAGATTTTCTTTTAGCTCAAGTGGTATAGCATTTGGAGCCAAAGGGATTGGGTATATTCTATGTACAATTTAAATAGTGACTACTGTTTTTCAGCACATGGATTCTGAGCTAGAGGGAGCTTTGCAGGAACTGACTGAAACCCCTCCTAACAGCTAATACTTCTAATCTGTTTATACTCAAGACTACTTTACTCCTTGAACAAATGCCATTGTAAGTGTAGTGTTTAAAAGAGGCAACCAGCCTTTTTTTGAGGCATCTATTTCTTCATAATACTGGAGAAGGTAAGTAGAAGGTGAAATCAAGATAATGCATTTGGTCTGATATTCTAACTAAATTGGCTTGTGAATTCCAAGCCACTGAATTTTTCTAATTTATATTTATTATTTGCTGTTGCAGTAGTAAATGTTGAAGGGCTCTGTTAATATTAAGATGCTATGAGAGAGACTGGTAAGAATACTAAGCAATCTGTCTCTTAGGTATTTATTAGTATCAAAACAACAGTATCTGACCCACCACAACAGCTAGCTCCCATTGAGATACCCTTTTCAAACTGCAATATTGTCTGACATTTCTCTAAAATTATCTCTCTCTCTGTCATTGGGACATTCAGGGTAATCATTTATGAATGCACCAGGAATCCTAGAAATTCTTTCTGAGAAATCATGATTTATTTCTTTTAATTTCTCTGAAATCCCAAGGACTTTAAACAAATGGATTGTCAAACAAATGCATATTTATTATTTCCTGAGGAATACTGTTTAGTTATTACAACAGCACTGTTGCTGCTAGACTTCTCAAGGAAGAGCTTTTCGACCATTTAGTGGTCTCATTCTCCTTTACACCAAAACACCTTTACACCGCTCTGGCAGCGCAATTACATACTGCTGAATTTAGAAGCCTAGAATCATAGATATTAAAGATGCTATCCAAAAATATATTAAGCAATGGCATCCCGATGCCAAGAACAATTGTTTCCTAGAGTACACTTTCAATTGCTTTGTTCAGTCTTGTCTTAGATGTGCCAAATGATGGGCTTTTCATGACTTCCTTGAGGAGATTACTCTACATTTCAGTACATCTTACTCAGGAAGTATTTCCAGGTATTCAGTCTAAAAGTTCCTTTTTTAGTTTCACCCTTGTACTGCTAGTTTTCCCCCGTGCAACAACTTACATAAATCTTCTCCATCTTTGATGTTCAAATCTTTCATATACTTTTAGATAGCTTTCATGTTCCCCTTTAGTCATCGCTTAACCAAGTTAAATATTAACTCCTGTAAACTTTCCTCAGTCCTGTTAACCATTATCTTTTTTTTTTCTTTTTTTGCTCTTCTCTGATCTCCCTCCAATTTGTTAATATATTTCTGGTTCTGTGGTGCCCAGAACTCAATATTCCAGCTACCCTTCCCCTATAAGTACAGAGGAGAAACTTTCACCTGCCTACTGCCACATGCCCTGAGAATGCAGCCAAAAACCATGTTGGCCGTTTTGGCTGCTTTATTGCACTGCAAATAAATATCTAACTTGGTGATTACTATCAGTCCTAGATCTGTTTCAGAATTGCTGCTTTCCAAACCAATGTAGAAAAGTTGACGCACCATTGGCAAGGCCCCTAATGGCCAGGAGTGGTATAGCAACTGTTTTCTCTCTAGAGCCCCTGTTGACTGTGGCCCTCTGTCCGGGTCATGTTGAAGTTCACCCCTTCTCAGGTAATAAAGTCCAAGAAACAAGAGTCCAACAAACAATTCTAAGACCTTGTGCCAAGTCTTTTGCCTCCGACTTTGGGCCACGTGATCTTTATACTCTTCTCTCCAGGCTCTGAATTGCCCTCCTCCCCTTACATCGGGGGGCGTCACTCCACCTTCCCAGCGGAAGGTAGTGGAACTTATGCTCACTGTCTACACTTGATTCCAATCCAGGGACCCTGAGATGAGTAGCCAAAGTCTGCTCTGTTAGAAACTTTGCTGCTACCAGCTTGGACTCCTGCCATTAGCCTTTCCTCGGGTCTTTCTCCCCACCCCTTCCTGGTCTCTTTGTAACAACCAACACTTCCCAGAGCTTCTCCCCACAGATCCGATTCCTACCCTTGTCCCAGAGTCAGCCACAGGAATTTGCTCCAATCCTGTATCTTCCCTCCCCAGGCTTCCTCCTCACCCTGCAGGCCTTCCTTCCAAAAGTCTTTCCTACTACCCTACTTCCCCAAAGAGTGACTGCAGAGTGATTCTCTTTCTCCTTGAAAGTCTCTCAAGCTTCAGATCCAAATACCCCTTAGGCTTTACTATTTCAGTCTCTTGGGCTTTACTGCCTCCTAGCCCAGGCTTCATTACCCCTGGCCACCCAGATGTCCTTCTGGCTCAGGACCCTCTAGTTCAAGCTCCAGGCTTCATGTCTCCCAGACTTCTCTCTTCTTCTTCATTAATTATGCCTAACAACCACCTAATGGACTCAGGCTCTGTTAACCCATGGTTAACCAGTGTGGTGTTTATACACCCCCATTACAGTAGGTTTCTCTTTGCCATGGACTATCTGTGTCTGATCATCTACCCTTAGATATATTAGTTTATGTTTTTCAAGTTGAATCTTAATTTGCTACCCTCTCCATGTTTCAAATCTTCCTGGCCCAACACACAAGTATTCATTGGTGTTTGCAGTATCTACCCAGTTAGTATCATCTGATAATTTCATCAACCCTCCACTTTCAGAGCATGAATAAATATGTCAAACAGGGTTGGATCTAGCCCACACTACTGTGGCACCACACTGAATATCCACTGATAATTAGCCATGGTTTATGGTCCATCATTCCCTTTTTAATCTATATGCAAGTTTTCATAGCCATAGCAAATTACACGTATTTTGTAAGTAGGATTTCATGAGACAATATCAAATGCTTGAAAAGAATGCAGATATAATTGTTCATTATAAACACTCGTTGCTTATTGCTTATGGGTCCATTTCATTTCCCCGTAATACTTTAGTATTTTTCCTGTCTTAATATTTGTTCCATTATTTTACTAGGGACTGGAATTAAATTTACTAGAGAGAAGGATCATTTTTTTCCTTTTTTCTTTTTTACAATTGAATATTTGTACTATATTTGCTTTTCTGCAGCCAAGCACCTACCCAGTTCTGCATAAAATTTCAGAAGTTATTGTTAATGATTCAGCAAGTTCACTGGCAAATTTCCTTAACAGACTGAAATGCACATTTTCCAACCCTCCTGATATGTTTCTGATAGGTCTGAGTTTCCCAAGTATTCCCTCCATATCTCTTTAATATGCTTAGCTTATTTTAGAAGGTCTTCATTACATCTTTTATTTTTCCTGCTAAAAACAGATTGTAAAAAATGTCAGTATCTCAATGATTTTAGAGACATCATTAATTTCATATCCTTATCTTTTTATTTCCTTAATCCCTTTCATTAGCATTAATCAGATTAATCCCAAAATTTCTACTACCCTTAATGTCGTCCCTCATGTTTCATCCATCACAGTTCATCAATGAACTATGATGATCGCTAAGGCGGAAGTTGGCGGAGAGAGCATTTAGGGCCCCGGTATCAACAATGGAGTACAAAAGTTGATTATACAGTCCTACTAAACCATGAATAGGGTGGTCAGAAGACTGAACCGTACTCTTCCTTACAGCTACCTGGAATTGCCCAAGGTTCTTCAGCCTCCAAGGGCAGACCATCAAAAGAGGCAGAAACATGCCTCTCAAGCCCACACTGCAGGGGATAATGGTTCATCCATGACAAGGGTTCCCCCAGTGCCAATCTCATTCCAAATACAGAGTAGCCAGTTGTGTGAGTTGTGCCAAAACCACCTAGGATGGCCCCACAATAAGCAGGGAAACCATGAAAACAAACTGGTCCAGAATAACCATCATCTGTGTGGACACTGAAGGACTCCTGCCATCACCACAGAGAAAATAACTGAAATTACTTATTGGTGAAATGATAATAAACGGTCAAACTATGTTTCACATATGTATATATTTCCACTAGAGTTAGTTCAGAGTGGAAATGGAGGAGGGAGTGGAAAATTGCAACAAAAAAATCCACAAACATTTTTCATTCATCCCCCCCACCTTTTCACATTTTCTAATGGTTGGAAGTTTTTTGGACAGCTCTAATTCTTAAGGACTTGCCTGGTGGATGCTGCCACAAGCCTACTATGGCTTTTTCTGCCAAATGGATATTCCAGGCTAGCAATTAAAGTTTGGTTACAGCATTATGGAACTTTTACGGGCTACTGAAAATGTTTTCCCAACCTGATGCATTTCCCATATTTGGCTGCATATTTGTCTTTATTGCAACTTAAATTCTCAAACAGAAGTGGACAAATATGGATGTGTAGACCATCTCTTGCACAAAACATACCACAATATGTAATTCTGAGTTGCACACATTTAGCCTAGTTTTTGCAATTGCAATTTCATAAGAGAGTCTTAAAGAGAATTTTGGCTACAACATAGCAGAACTAGTTTAGGCAACAAAGAGCTTGGTAGACTCTCCACCAGCATTAGTTGCTAGAGAATATATTCTTTGGTAAACTTCATGCATACACATCTTCACTTATCCTCTGAAGAGTTAACATAATAAGTAGTGGATAGATTAATTCTTAACAGAGTCTCTGGGTTGCTCCCAAGTACTGATTTAGGTTGGCGTAAATAACATTCTTTTCAGACATATACCAAATCTATCACAAAAGCTTCACTAGGTTATGTTAATTAGAGATAGCTTCATAGGCCCTTCTAAAAAGGAAATATCAGCAAGAAAAAGAGAAAAGTATCTCATGCTTGTTTCTCTTTTTATGTTCATGTCCACTAATCTAACAATTTAAAATTTACAGCCTTCTTCAGTCATCCAGTACATTTAAGCCAAAGTATAAACAATATACTCTACAACTGCTGAACAGCTTTCATATGGCTACTAAATAAGGGAAAGAATATGACAAAACTATAACAAATATCAAGCTATTTACCCGTCCATTTGTGCCAAACTCATGACTTTAGCATTTAAGCACCTAAAATGGTTACAATGAGCCAAATCCTTTTTTTTTTTTAAAAAATTTTTTAAATAAGTTTTAATATTCTCCAAGAAATAAATGAATAAGGGGTTCCAAGTATCAGGCCCTGGATATATGATGGGTAGAAAGTTCATTTCAATAGACAGCTTTTAGCCTAGCAAAAAATGCATGATATTAGATAATAAAAATATTTTCTGTTGTCACATTTTATTCAAATTTCCCCCTGCCCAAAAGAAGTTAAATACCTATTTTGCATGCTAGGAATATCCTACTGTTAATTATAACAAACAAAAATAAAATAAGATGAACACTTACTTGAGCAATAATACTAATAAACCATCAATGTTGAAAACAAAAGTCTTCTGTTGGTCTATAGGACAATACACACACAACTGCATGTGAGATTCATGTGTTCCCTGCATAGAATACTATACAGTTTTTCCAGAGGCTAAAACATATGCCAGAGTATGATTAATCATATCAGTTAATTTGGGGAATCTGTTCATGCTCTAATAACTTAATTTCATTTAGAGACTCACTCTGGAATTGGATAAATAAAGGTGCTTTTGTGCCCCAAATGCCAGAGGTTGTGGGGTTTTTTTTGTTTTAAGTTATTCTTTAGCCAAAATACTAGGCCAATAATGGGTGACAACATACATATTTAGAAGTAACTGATTTGAATTAACATGCTACAGTCTTGTTAGGTACTTCTTGGACATTATGAGTTACCGTTCTGAAAGTACCCTCAGAAATACAGCCTGCACCTTCAGGCCCCCTCCAGGAAGTTCTAGGGTCAGCCATGATATCTCTGGTAGCATGGCATTAATGTAGTTTTTCTGCCATAGCTAAGGAAGAGGGGATGAACATGGAAAATCCTTGGGGTCTGACCTAGTGTGGGAGTACATTGCCTCCGCATACAGATGGCCCTGGGCTTCAATATATGTCCTCGAATCTGTGCACCTCCCTGAGGACACACCAGGTCACAGGGTGGCAAGTCCTGCCCTCCCTCTCCTATCATGGATGATGTGGCAGGACCTCCACAAGTGGCTCTTCAAGAAGACTCCTTCTCCAGATCCCTCACAAGAATTTTATGACAAGAAGGGTGATCTGGCCCAATGTTAAGGGACAGCTTCCTCCCTCTACAGCTCTTCCAGTTAAGAATAGGCCCTTAACCAATACATATACAGGGGCAAGGTGGAGGAGGCAGGAAAGAGAGTACTGCCGGCTTCATATTTAATAGAAGGCAGGATGAGTTCAGAGCCAGGGTGGTCCAAGGGGAGTAGGAATGACACAATATTGCATGTACCTTATTTCCTCTTTCAACAGGATTAGTGTTCAGTTGCCTAACACCTGTGTGGAGTTGGCTGGGGACCTGGCCTCCTCCCCAACTGGCAGATGACAACCCTTGAGAATCATTATGCATCAACCATCATGGAAGCTGAGCTGCACTCATCCTGGTGATCTCCTGAGGACTCAGAAGTAAATGTGTCCTGACTTTGCAGGGAAGGAATAGGAAGAAAAAGATTCTCTATTCTCTCTCTCACACACACACACAGATCCATGCAGCCCAGGGTAGCATATGGCCCACACTGACTAAACAGCTATACTTTGGATTTCACGCCTGTAGTGAAATGTAAAGTTCAGCATTTCCTTCCCCTGCCCTTTCCCTTTTAGAGTAAATACAAAATTTAAAAAACTAAATACAAACATGTCTGGTCAAACATTCTGACTTTTTATTTTTACAAGTAAAATAAGATGCTGCTGTGTACTTTAGGGATTAAATAGACTTTTACATTGTAATTAGAGTGTAAGTGACAAATAGTTTAATAGCCACATTTAGAAACTAACAAAATACTTCATGATATGACATTGTACCCAGCCAGTTATTAGTCACTTCTAATATTTAAGTAAAAGTGTTCATGCTGCTGTGCTAATAATAAAATAAGTAAATGTTATATTCTGTTTAAAAGCTCTCGCATTTTATCATAGTGTTTCCCTGGCTTCACAGGACCTTATTTTTATGTGATCCAAATCAATCAAATTTTACAAAGAATTTTGTTGCAAAACTGTAAGCTGCACTCTGAAAAGTACATAGCAACTATTTCTATATACAGCATTTTCAAGAAACAAGATGTTTGCTAATGGATCTTAACTATCATAATTTAAAACACAACAATAATTTGTGTACTGATTTTGTTGAATCACTTTAACAGTGTTTTATTGCCTTTTAACAACAGCAGAGTAAGTGTAAGTTCATTTACTATAAAATACATGGCATTTAATGTATAGTAAGACTAAAGGACCTTACACAATAGTATATTGCTAGTAAGCATAATTCTTGTCGATGAGGAAGACTGACACTAACGTCAGAATTAAAGTATAATCTTAAAGTGAAAAAAAGCCTGTAGTAAATTACAATGTAATTTCATTTTCACGTACAGAACATAAATGTACTTCTAAGTAACCCAAGTGTTTTAAACTAAAAGTAATAAAGAGAGAATACCATATTTTTTTAATGTGGAAGTTCAAAAGGTCTCATGATAATAGCATTATCACTCCAGCTAAAGAAAATGATACATTAATTTACATGTTTTATATATATTGTTTCACACTCCTTCTGTCAGATCTGGCAGAAACAATTTCTGTTACTCTCTCATTTTAGCATTTCAGCAGTATGAGCCAGCAAATGAAATTATATTCCTTCCCTTTTATGGCTCTCTGCACCGTCCTGGCTTGAATAGGAGAGTTTTGGTAGATTGTGATGAATCTTTAGCAAGCTAATGTTGAACAGCTTAAGTTTCTGTTACAAATGTTTTACCAGGCTGAAATACATGCTTTTGCACACTGTACAGTACTCTCTGCAGCAGCAAAAGTAACACAATATTTCTAGGATAATTGTTTATACTGTTAAGTACTTCAAAGTCTTTTGACTGCTACCGTAGATGTCATTTAACAAATATTTTTGTAAATAGCCAAGTTCTACCCTCATTCCATCTGTGGCACGTCTGTTGAGCTCAACAGGAGTTCTACACAAAGATCAAGAGGAGAAGATGACCTTTTGTTTGGAAAATCAACAAAGGATATTATACAGATGATTACAACTAAATGTTTAGACATATTCTTCCTTTTTTGTTCTCACTAGTTTAGAGAACAAAACGCAATCCATGCTCTGTGCCAAAATTTGGGTATTTTGGGAGCTATAGTGTCAGAGGATAGACATAAACACTTTAACAGGAAAATGATCAAAATGCCTGCCCCCAAAAAATGTAGTATTTTTATTTTGTTTTGTTTTTTTAAAGCTGACATGGTTACTTGCCATAAAAAGGAATTAGTCTTTAGAGATCCATTTGCCTAGTAACACACTTTATTACCAGAGAAATACAAAATTAAGTTTAAAAAATGTGGTAAGTAGAATGTTTCCACATTTCTGCATATTTCTTCCCTTTTCAACATAGGACAGCCAAATATTATTGCAAAAATGGGTCTACAGAACAACAAATCACTGGATAATATTAATTCCTGATGCGGTCCTGTTGGAAATCCTCAAGTGTATCTGTATAAACGCCACCAGTTGAACTGGTACACTTATGTAAACAAACAAAAAATAGGGGGGAGTGGGGGGAGGGAGAGGGGAATATTCAGACAAAGTGAAATAAGTGGAAAATAGAGACAATAAAAAGAATACATAGTGGCACTGATACAGAACCACACAGGATTACTGATGGGAAATCATTATCAGGGATTAACAATGTAGTGTGATTTGCTAGAGTGTTCTTGTAAGAATACTTAGCTGTCCTTCTTTACGAGGGAAGAAATATGCAAAAGCTGAAACACTGAGCCATTCTGCTTCCCACATTTTTCTTTCCCTGATAATAAATGTCACTACTTGCTATGCATTGAGGCAATTTTTAAAATTTTCCTTCTACTATCCCTATTTCATCATTAGAAATTCTCTGCACACATTATACATTCCCCCCCTCTTTTTGGACAACGTATCTATTTTTTATTGATAGTCAGTGCAATGATGATAAATTTGGGCCCTCAAACAAACTATGCAAGATGTTTAAAAAAGTTTCCATTGGCCCAAGACATAGGCTCCTGTTTACTGTAACAAATTGGCATTCATTTTGCCGCACATAAGCCTATCGGTATAAATAAGTCAGGTCCCACTTTTTTTTCAATATTTTTCCTGAGTATTAAAAACTCTTTGGTAATTCTGGCACCTTAGAGACTAACAAGGTGCCACAAGTACTCCTGTTCTTTTTGTGGATACAGACTAACACGGCTGCTACTCTGAAACCTTTGGTAATTCTTTTATTCATGTGTAGCATCACTACAGGTTGTTAAAAAGCTACTGCATTCCATCCCATTGGGAATGAGGGTACAGTAATTTCTATATATGTATTTGCAGCTTGTTTAGGACTTAGGGATCTTCCAGTTGGGGAAAGGCACTTCATAAAAAATGAGATTTTATTGGGCCTAATTTTAAAAATAAAGTAAAATTTCACTCTGTTCCTACTCAGGCAGAACTCTCATTGACTCTAATGGGAGTTTTGCCCAAGTCATGATGTAGCAGGAACTGGATAAGGACCTTAGGATTTGGCCCATTATTATTAATGCCCTGTAGGATATTAGAGAAGGATATTAAAAGAAGAAAAGTTAAAATACACGCAACTTTGAAAACAAAATGGGAGTTACCTTCTTTCTTTCTTGGGTGCTAGTCTCCATGTTCAGTGGAGGAAGCGACATGAAGCTGGGGTCAATATAAAAATAACTGGATTAATTTCTATGGGTTGTGTTAAACAGGAGGTCACACTAGATGATTTAATGGCCCCTTCAAAAATTGTTAGCAGGATGGAACTGGCAATATTTGGTATGTTCACAACTCAGCACCTAGAAAAAAATATCAAAGATTATTGACTTTAGAGATAATCTTGGCTGTCCCCTTATAGTCTACTTATCTGGAGCATTTAGTAAATAAACCAAAATATTTTTTAAAAATTCTTCAAAATGTATCTGGAGACTGACTCATAAATGCCTTGATAATGTAGCTCTATTAGAGACACAGGAGAGTTGGCGGTACTGTTTTAAAGTGTATGCTCTAGATGTCATACCTTAGTGTTTCAAAGTGAGGTAGCATTGACAGTCTGTATTCTGAATTTCCCATGTTCAATTCCATCAGACACTAAACTTTATTTTAATGCAGTTTTTTAAATTTTTAATTGTATTTTTTTTTACTGCTAACACATCACTCAGCACAGAAAAATGGCCTTACACATGACCATGCTACTCTTCAGTAAAAGTACCCAAAATATCTGCAACATACCAATTACATCAGAGGAATGGGATTATGCAAAGTGAAATTATGAAAATAAAAAAAAAACTGATTATCTTTTAGCCAAGCAGTTTTGATATCCTAACTTTCTGAAGTGCTCTTTCCTTACCATGTCTGTTACTATCCAAAATACTTAACAGATGCCCTTCTTACTTAAAGAAGCCAGAAACAGTGTTATTGTTGGTACCCTGTACTTTACCAAACACAGATACTACATTATTACTACTACTCAGCCTTATCGAGCTGATAAAAACTTTGTTTACATTATACTGAATACTGATTTTAAACAGACATGAAGCCTGAGCACTTGGGCTTTTACCATTCAGATATTCTAGACTTAAAATTTGGTGCCAATCACTAGTATATAGTAGTGATACATTCAGTATATCATCTTACCGACAGTAGATATCTTGTTATACAGCATATTATGTTCAGTTAGATACCACTTAGCTTTTAAGTGTTCAATTTGCTTGACAAAATCTGTCTAGATGAGCTATCAGCTAATTCTTTGTTGAAGATCTGTGCCAAATGTTCATCTCTCTTTCTATCTCTCTCTCTCTCACACACACATACACACAAGTTTCATTGGAGACATTTTGCTTATCATCCTGTTCATTTCCTCTTAAGCAGGGCTTAAATTCAGCTGGAGCTATCCAGAGGTGGAGCGCCGCTAAATATTTTCAACCCCCCTGGAGTTTTTATAGCATGGGGCTGGGGGAGGTGGGAAGGAAATGTGGGTAGCTCCAGGAAATACTCTATAAGAATGTAAGCCCTGCCCTTAAGGATGGTGTAGCTTGTGCACCCCTCCTACATACTAAGAAGCTCAATGAGGTGTTGTGCCTTCCTAAGGACCAGTTCTTCCTTGAACTCCCCTGACGTGGTGCAAACATCCCCATTGCAGGGCTGCACTTCTCAGGCACAAGCGAGCCAATTGTGATTGGTGCCTAGACTTTATGGCAATTCATAACATATATTTACATTGGAAAAGATCAGATGCATTAGATTAGATAATAGATAGTAAAGGTAATACATAGCTCTTGTGTAGACCTTTTCACCTGAAAAGCACCAAAGCTTTTTGCAAATGTGGGTAAGTATCATTATCCCTTTATTATTAGGGGGAAGCTGAGATACAGAGTTTAAATCACTTGCCCAAATTCACCCAGCAATTCATTAGCTAAGCTGGGAGTTGAACCCAGGTTTTTGACACATACTCCCCACACACATCTATGCTTTTAAGATAGATTAGAAAATGATTTCCAGTATAATAAGCCAGCAAAACTGATAACTCACATATGCCTTTACTTACTTTCTATTAACAGAGAATGATTTTCTCAAGTTCACATTAACCACACGGAGAACCATTATTTAGACATTTCTCCATCCATCTTTCACCAGGTCTTTCAAGGGTCTTTCTACATGTGATTTAATAAAAACTATGCTGTGACAATTTAGTACAGGTGCGGCCAAACTGTGGCTCGTGAGCTGCATGCGGCTCTTTTACAGTTAAAGTGCAGCTCCCGGAACCCCTATGCACCCTCCCCCATTCTCCGCTACAAGACTGGAGCTCGGGGCATCTGCCCTGCGGCAGGGTGGTGGAACTAGGGGCTTCAGCCCTGCAGGGAGAGGGGTCTAAGGGCATTAGCCCCACAAGGGGCATCAGGGCAGAAACCCTCCACCCCAGCAGGTGCTGCCCCATGGGGCAGGCTGTTTGTGTCTTGCGGCTCTTGAACTTCTGAAGATTATTGTATGTGGCTCGGAGGGTCAGTAAGTTTGGCCACTCCTGATTTAGTATATTCTGTAGGCATCTACACCATTTTGTTTTGTAAGCATCTTTCATTTGTAAGACTGTCCTATACCTTCCCTGTTGTCTTTTTGCCTACATCCTGGACTGAAATTCCAAGGGGTATTGACGCAAGGTGAACAATGCTGAGCAATGAAGGGTTGTTACCATGGAATGACTTTGCCTGGCAATATAATGGGTATGCTAAAGACTTTGAGCAAAGCTGCAAGAAACCAGTTTTTACAGTCCAGATGGACAATAAACAAGCAGCAGATCACCTGGTAAAGGTTTTGAGGCTGACCAGGAAGGTCACATGGCAGAGGGAACTGAAAGATATAAAAGGATAAGGCCCACTCTTGGTAGCAAGCTAACCATCCAGAACAAGAAGGCAAGACTGGGCATGAGGAAAGAAAGAAGAGAGGGGGTCTTGGGAGCCTGAAAAGACACTGATTAAATCCCAAAGAACACTTAAGAGTGGTGAGGAGACTGAGCAGGGGTTGTGTGTGCAGTTTTTATCTTCCTTGGGTAAGTCACTTGTGATTTGTCTATGTGTAAAGTGTGTTTGTGTTAGAAATCTCTCTGCAAAGTCTTTGTGTTACTTGCTCCAATGATCACATGTTCCTGAAGGGTCAAACTATAATCCCGAGAACCTGCAAATGTGGAACGCTGGGGAGGTTGCCTGACCAGTGCAGCCAGGGTCCCATGCCCTAGAAGTGATACCAGACAGGGAGTCTGCACTGCGGGAATGAGCTTGAGAGGTCAGAGCCAGTACCTGCACATTAAGCACATAGGGTCCCAGTGCTGGAATCGAAATACAGCCACCTGGTGAGTGTCCAGCAGGGGGAGTTCAACTAGGATTATGACCGACGCATTTTATTCTATTTTTACTGCGCCTTCTTTTCTTTCCTAAATAGAGTGCCCTGAGTTCCATGGAATCGCTTCTTGTCTGGTTTTAATCATAAAGTCAGCAAGCACTTTCTTGCCAAAGTTGGAAGTGTTCTGGCCACTGTATAAATGCCAAAGCTCATCTATTGTTTTCTTCACTTATATGTGTCTCTAGCCGAGCACACACAAATGTTTCTGGATGAATAATAAATTAGCTTCAGTTGAAATAATAATTTTACATAATTTGCTATTTAAAAAACTCAGCAAAGAGGGCAGTGTTCTGGTTTCAGACACTGTTTTCCACCTCTATACCTTAAAAATGACAGAGTGGATTAGTCTATAAAGTACATTAATACTTTTGGGTACTTTTTAAAAATGTATGTAATATGTGTTAGAAAAGTGACCAACAGAAATTACTTTTCATCAGCAAATTCAATAATAGTCCAACCTAATGGCCTGGTGATAGTGTCCTATGCTGATGCAAAAAGAGCAAGGCGTGGATTTTCAAAGTCTCTTACACATAAATCAGGAGAGTCTAGGAGAACTGCAGATCCAGGATGCTTACTCTGGGGAAGGTAGTATATTGTGTTAAATTGACCCTGTAAAACATTAAGGAGTAAAGTTGGCAAGTCCAGGAGGACATTTTCACCCCACCCCACCCCACCCCACCGGTTAACCATATAAAAGGGCCTCAAGGAAGGGGACACATTATGATCATCTTCAACATTAATACCTAACATTTATGCATTTATTTTCAAAGTGCTTTACAAACAGTAAGTAATTAATGCTCATAAAATTCTTGAAACACTGTAAGATATTATGAGCCCATTACAAGAGCTAGTTGAATAGCAGAAAATCTGATTCACAAGTATTTTTGCAAGTAAAACCCTCAAGTTCAGTTGTTATGAATGTTGCAATCATATTAGTTAGTCATGACAATTTGCACTGTTGCCAAGTATCTATGAAAATATTCATCAATAAATTTAATTTGTCTAAAACTTAGTGTCATATCTGCATTATTTTTTATTTGTAATTCAGTATTTGTCTTTTTAAAGAGCAGTACCATTCTTATGCAACTTGGACAACCAACCACAAAACACAGACAACAGCGGGCCAGATTGTGACCTCTCCTGCACACAAGTGCAAGGAAAGAAAGGGGATGTAAAACACCAACTTACTCCCTTGTGTCTATGTGCCATTCCGTGTACAGCGCAGAGCTGCTATGTTTCTCCCCACATGCAGATGGCCAGGGGGGAGCAGAACCTTGACTCCAGCCCTTCAGCATGCCTTATGGTATAGTAAGCCTGTCATATTTACTGGGGCTAATTTAATAACTAATGGTTGAACCTATTTCTACCCATTTTACAGATGGAGAGTTTGGCTGAAAGGGCAGATTCTGTCCTCAAGTGCAAATTGATAGTTCTTCTTTGTGCTGATGGCAGAATTTGGACCAATTCAGAAAAAGCACATTATCATGCAAATCCCATTGACTTCAGTGACTATTCACCTGCTTAAAGTTAGGCATATGCTTAAGGACCTTGCTCAGTCAGGCGCTTCTCGATTTGTTCATGGCTATGAATGGAGCCAGTGTCAGTCATGTCAGAGGAACCTTAATTCCACCTCCTAGTGCATATGCCTTAGGATACAGGCATTAATCACACCACCACATGCTATTCTTTCCATTAATTTGACAAAGAATATGCTTATTGTAAAAATGTTTTTAACAAAACAATACCCAGGTATTTGAGTGGATAACTTCAGAAAGGTGTTTTGTATTTCAGAGATCACATACTGAGGTGTTACAAAATATCAGAAGGCTGCTTTGGGCTTTAAGTATAAATTGTCAAAGCCCGAGGCAATATGGACACCACCTCCAAAAATCCAGTAAGTTGAATTTACTCCTCCCATTGGCTGTAAGGTTCCTGCTGCACTGATAAAGCATTTCCAGGACTATAGTTGTTACTCTTGTCAGTTATTCAGAGGAAGTGCTACCTCAAGAAAAGTCAGTTGAGCACAACAAGAACTAATGGCCCAACTAGTTCAAAACACATCTTGGAACTTTCAGCCCAACAAAATCTATGCCAAATCTTTGAAGCTTTGTCTTTAACATTCCTGTTAAAGATTCCTAAATTTCTACTGTCTGAGAAAGTTCTAGCAGGCATACTAGAACTGCTCTGAGGAACGTATGTAAGCAGCATTCTCCTTTTTGGATAGGTGGTTCTTAAGGCACCTGATTTAGGAATGAATATTTTTCATACCTCCATTTCTATGCTTGCACAACTCTAGGTGGCACTGTGCCAAAACAGTCATTTATACATAAAGTAGAAGGCTTTGCATATTTTTCTGGCCCACAGCTGAAGAATGTTCTTATAAACAAAACTAATACCGATAGTACTTTCTCCTCCATCTTTCTTCCTTGTAGACATCTAAAGAAAGTTACAATTCAACCAGGTTCCTGGGAAAACATACAAGATATGTCTACAAAACAATTGAGGAAATCACAGCTGCAAACATAGTGCTAGTGTAATAAAGCTTAGTATAGGATTTGTGAACCCAATACAGTATACTGGATGGGTTAAACTAGGTTTTTGCTATTAGATTTGATATTAGGCAACTCATGCCAAATTCCATGAATGTTAAAAATGGAAGACTATTTGCACAATGACACGTTTCTGTCCATGAGAAGATATTTTCATTTACTGAAAAATGAGGAGGCAGAGCTTTTCTTTTTGGCAAAGCAGCGATTAACCACTTGAGTAACCCAGAAGTGTTTGTCCAGAAGTCAGCTAGCACTTCAAATGGATGGGACTATTACAAAATAAATAAAAAGACACTGGGTGAAATGATACTTGACCTTGTGATATTTTTACATTAGGTTCCCGAGGAGGAGGAGGAAAGGGAGAGGAAAGAGTGCAAAGAATCTCTTCTAGTCTGTGTCCCTGCAGAAACTGGGCACAACGGTAGCCCTAGATCTCCAGAGTTAAAATTGGGTTTGAGCCATGTGAAAGCAATAGGTACAATATTATAAAATGTTAATTTGACAGATTTTTAAAACTACATATTCTGCATGAAAGTAACACATGCCTACAAGAAAACAGCATCAAAAACTGAATACCAGGTTTTCAGAGTTCTGATATCATGTACAGAATTCACCAGTAAGCAATTAACGATCTTTGCGGGTTCATTTTGTATTTATAACTGAACGAATTTTCACTTAATTCTACATTTCAGTGTTTCACCAAAGTTAAAAGACAAAGTTTCAAACATTACAGGCAGAGTATAATTGCACACTTTAGTTGCACACCCCACTCAAACCAGAGATGCCAGATAAATGGCTGAGTTAAGTTGCTGTGAATGCCCCAATACTGCAGCAGGGTAGAATTCAAACCCTACTTCTTTTTGCTACTTATGTTTTAATATTAGCTGTAGCTAGCAGAGTTTAAAGCTGTATAGAACAGTCCAACTGAATAATTATTCTATTGCAGGAGGAATCCGTATATTACAGTTTATAGTTCATAGCTGAAAATAGGATATTGTGGTTTAACCCAAATATTTAGACATTACTTAAGCTTACTATTATGGGCTTGAAATAAAGTCTTGTAATGTTATGACTGGAACCATATTCATATTTCCAGAGATTTTTAGACACATCCATGCAAATAGCTCCCAGAGCATAAAGTTACTTTACAAACTAATATGTACAGGAAGTCTCGCTGATGAGGATAAATGAGGAATTTATATTTTATGAGGATAAATTCAACAGTGCGTTTGCAACACATTTCTAGTGTGTTGCCTCTTCCAACCCAGCTTACTGGTGTTTAGCCCCTTTAATGACTGCCTGTATCTTAAGTAAACTTCTCACTTCCTAACTTTTCATGGCTTTAAATTACACCATTAATCCTATTAGACCCAGATCTTGACCTATCTTGACATTGTTATTCTCTGTTGTAAAATGTCCTCCAAACACATGCATTAAAAAAAAAAATCTATGATGCTCTTTCCAAGAACTTAAATAGCTAACATCTATCAAAATCCTGAACAACCAAAATTCTCACATAAATCAAGAGAAGTTGTGGGTCTACAAGCAAACCGAATGAGATCCCTATCTCTGTTCATTTTACTTGATAGAGGACATCAGAGAGAGGGTGGGAAATGGCAAGTTTGCCATTACCAACTAACATTAACAACTTTGAAGCCTTAGCACATACCTCATGATCATCTACTGTTGATCAAAAGACTTGAGTCAGATTTTTAATTTCCTGTGAATATTTTAAAATTGTTTTTGGTATTTGTCAAGTATTTCACATGAGGGTAATTTTATATTCCTGTCAAAGACAAAAGGTATTTCAGCTAAATTGCTGTATTTTGATATATGATTCATATTTTTACAGTAGCAGAATTTAATTTTTCTTCTTTTGCATTTGTAGGGTATAATTTAAAAGCACTGGATATACGTATTCTACTCAAGGAATAACTGTTATCCTAGATTTCAACAGTCATATTAGTTGAGGTTCAAAAGTAATTTCTTCAAATAATATTTCATAGGGAGATAAGTCTTGAGGATTACACATCCCCTCCACAATAAATAGCACATCTGAAAATCATGTTTGTTAAGGACAAGCAGTTCAAATTGACTTCTGTGGGAGCTGTAGGTGCTCAGTGCTTCTGAAAATCGGACTAATTCATCCCAGTCTAGAAGCACCTAATTGGACTAAGAAATACTTACATTGGATCACACCACCTGTAGGCAGTGATGTGGCAATAACGTGATGTTTCGTGGCAAATACAGTCACACAGAAGAACATTTAAGCTATGCAACAGCACATAGGATTTGACTTCACTCAAGTACTTCGATAATTTAACAATGAAGAACTCTCATTTGAATTCCCTGCCAAATAGCTCTCATTCATACTTTTCTCTCTCAGGCTATGTCTACACTACACCTTTGTCGGCATAACTTATATCACTCAATGGTGTGCATAACCCCCCCACCCCCTCTGAGAGACATAAGTTACACCGACATAAGCGCTCATGTGGACAGCGCTGTGTAGACAGGAGAGCTTCTTTTCTGATGTTGATGGGAGAGCTCTCTCCTGTCGGAATAGACCGTCTTCACCAGATGAGCTGCAGTGGCACAGCTGCATCAGTACAGCAGCACCGCTTCACATGTCGACATACTCAGAGAGAGAGAGAGAGAGAGAGAGATGACATTATAATGAAAACATTATTAAATCAAGGAAAAAGGAAAATGAGAAAAACAGAAACTGTGCTTTTATCAAGGGCCACATACTCAAACAGAACCAACCAACCAATATATTCCAAAGACTGCTTTGTAAGCAGATATAATCAGATGTAACTTGTAATTAAACATTCCACATGATCCTGCAAATGGGCTCATATATCCTACCACCAGGGCTGCCCAGAGGGGGGGGGGGCAAGTGGGGCAATTTGCCCCAGGCCCCGGGCCCCACAGGGGCCCCCACGAGAATATAGTATTCTATAGTATTGCAACTTTTTTTCATGGAAGGGGCCCCCGAAATTGCTTTGCCCCAGGCCCCCTGAATCCTCTGGGCAACCCTGCCTACTACTTTGTCAAAGTGTAATGACCTGAACCAGAGGTTCTCAAACTGGGGGGCAGGCCCCCCCCTGGGAGGAGCCCAGAATGTATTCGAGGGAGGGGAGGGCATGAGAAGCTTTAGGAAAAAAACCTTACTGTGCTTACACAGCAATGAATAACTAGTAAAGCTGATTCCTCCAGACATATCAGATCCTCAGATGGCGCTGTGCATTTGACTTTAGATGGTGCTGTGCATTTTGATGGATTTCTGTGAAGCTTGCATAGCGTTATACAAAGTTGTTGCCATCTGTACGTGAATCCGTTTGCTATTACGTGGCGTGCACATTTAATTGTAAGCATCGACCATAATCGTAGTTTTATTTTTGCTTTTATTACAATGGATCACTGGCTCTGTTTGAATCAATGCCTTACTGGTTTTAATAATTTAGTGAGAGTTGTATGTTGATTTCTTTTTAATTGGTATATGTGCTTGTGTGGTAGCGGCGGAGGCGGGGAGGGCATAAATTACTACAGACACAAAGAAGGGGGGGCGCGATCAAATAAGTTTGAGAACCACTGACCTAAACAAACCAACACACAAACCAAAAGCAAACAGATAATCCATCATTCATTTTCCTGTGACACAACCACCTGAAAATACAGTAGGGCTAAATATTTATTATTTCAACTTGTATAGGCTAAGGGCCTTATTCTGGGAATGCTTACTCCTGAGCAGAGCGCCTTCTACAGTAGGCAGTCCCACTAAGAAGTACTCACCGTAGTAGGCACTGCACTCATTAGGAAATGTTTACAATGACCAGGTTCTAAAGAAAAAAAACAGAATCCCTTGGGTTTTTTATTTTAGTTATAAGATAGATGGACACATGCCCCCCAACATATACGATCCCTAAAAAATAACATTATTGTTAGAAGAACCTGGTCTCATACATTAAATCCAACAGTTGCATTTCATTATCTTTTTGAATCACCATTTAAACAACAAAAGTATACAGCTTTATGGCAACATTTGCATTCATGGGGAAGAGATTTAACATGACTGGGCTGTGAAGGGTTTCAGTCTCCATTTTACCTTTCCTCTCTTTTAGGCTATAAGAGGGGAGGGATACCTCAGTGGCTTGAGCATTGGCCTGCTAAACCCAGGGTTGTGAGTTCAATCCCTGAGGGGTCCATTTAGGGATCTAGGGCAAAAATCTGTCTGGGGATTGGTCTTGCTTTAAGCAAGGGGTTGGACTAGATGACCTCCTGAGGTCCCTTTCAGTCCAGATATTCTATGACAGCAGGTGAAGTATAAGACTTATTTAATAAATAATGACTTACAGTAAGATTCAAGTCTCAGCATTTAACTATGATAGGTATTTATAGGGCCCCTATCACCATAGTATTTGAGTGCCTTTTAATTTTTACATGTATTTATCCTCACAACACCCCAGTGAGGTAGGGAAGTGCTATTATACCCATTTGACAGATAAAGAATTGAGCAAGAGAGACTGAGTTACTTGCTTAAGGTCACTGGCAGAGCAGGGAACTGAATCCATAACTGATCCATTTTGTATACACTTTGAGGAACAATAGGTCAATTATCTTCTCACAAAGTGCAAGTCAATTGTTACCCACTCAATTTGCAGCCTTCTTTTTTCCTAATGCAAGTCACTGGAGAAAAATACTTTATATTGTGACAGTCTCACAATTTCAAAACACTGAGCAGTGACCCCAAACAGTCATGACAAAGTCAGAACATAATAGGGCACAAAAGGTACTGCAGCACCAGGAGCAATGAATATTGTATTCCTTAAGAAAGTAATAAAAGAATAGACATACTGGATCAGGCCAATAATCCATCTAGCCCATTATCCTATCGTCAGACAGTGGCCAGTGCTAGTTCCACTTTGAAAACTGACCATTTATGTCCAGCCTTTGTTTCCTGTTTTTTAACTAGTTACTGATCCATGAGAGGACCTTCCCTCTTGCCCCATGACTGCTTAGTTTGCTTAAGAGCCTTTGGTGAGGGACCCTTGCTGAAAGTCCAAGCACACTATATCAGGTGTGGGAATCTCCCTCACATCTTCTGCAGCAAAGCTATCTCTGCAACATATAAGCCAACACTTCTAATATGGGTGCCTAAAGTTGTGCCTATAAATCTATATTTTGGCATGTAAGAGTGGCCTGGTTTACAAAAGTGTTGAGTACCTACAGGTCCCCTTGAAGTCAATGCAAGTTCAGAGCTCTCACCATCTTCTAGGAATAGGCCTTTAAATTACCCATCGTCAGTTCTAATATACATACATTTGAAAAAGCAAATTTCAGTTAACGGGACTATTACCCCAGTGAAATAATACCCCCAAGAAAGAACGAACAGGGGAAAGACAGGAGATGGGTACAGGTTACAGAAGAAACGTGGTCACTGAGAGAAGCAGCATTCTTTTTATCATTACCAAAGACACCTAGAATGCTGTGCTTATAATAATTATTCCTTTCCCAGAGGCCAAAATTCCCTGCACCTGACTAAAACCTGAGTAATTAGACATTATATGGGTGAAGGATAGTGATAAGCTTGGAGAGACTAAATCCATCCCATCATCAGGAGATCAGTGTGTAAGACTGGGATTACTAGTCCAGCCTGGGGTTACTAGTCCAGCCTATTGGTGGAAATAGCAGCCACAGGAAAGTAGGGGCCACTGGAGCCATATGAACAGATTCCGTGGTCCTTCTTCTAGCCTTCTGTATCACTAGCCTATTCGGGAGCAAGTGTGGAGACCCCATTCATAATGCACATGAAGTGCAGACGTCCCACTGCATTGCCGCTCAGTCAGCAGCCCATTATCCTTCTCAGTCCCACCACAGGGTTTAAGTGGTGTGGGACCCTGACACCGGCCTATCACCACACCAAGATGATTTTGACCAGAGCACATTCTCAGCCATGAGCCTACATAAGCACTTACAGCTCTGAAAATATGCCCACTCCTCCTTCACACAGATATTTGTAAGTTTAAGCACCTTCTCATACCATAGTTACTGTGTAGAAAGCAACACAGTATAGACTCTTCCTCTGACCATAACCTGACAGAAGGCTGAACTGTACTTACTGTTCCCACACAGTGTTCTGGAACCTCAGAAGTGTCACACAAATCAGGGTGTAAACTGATGCTCCCTTGGGCTTACATGGGGAGAAAAACAAAGATATATTCCAGCTATTTGCCAGCAGGACCTTGTCTTTTAAGGTAGAACACATTAAAATCTTAATGACTAAATCCAGCCCACCGTATTGGTGCAGAGCAATAGCACGTACATTCAACATCAGAGTCTGGTGATGAAAACTCCAGCCACCAGCGGAAAACTTTCTGCCGCCCCAATTATTTCTGAAGTTTTTTCACTATTTTGCTAAAATAATGTATTTCCACTGAGAGCCCAAACCACATCCTCATGTCAGC
This sequence comes from Emys orbicularis, assembly GCF_028017835.1. Taxonomy (NCBI): domain Eukaryota; kingdom Metazoa; phylum Chordata; order Testudines; family Emydidae; genus Emys; species Emys orbicularis. The sequence goes on along the minus strand of NC_088691.1, from coordinate 80,229,734 downwards.
TTTTGGATCGAGTGTCAGACCATTTCTACCAGGTCAGGGCTCTTACTTTATACAGTTCCAAGTCCTTTGTACTTTTAGGCTTCCTGAACCAGGGGGCACAACTTCAGAAAATTTGTTACCTGCATTGTTTCAGCATTGGGAATTTGCATTAATTACTCCCCACTGACTTGAATTCCTGCAGGACACACCTGTGAGCTCATCCATTGAGCCAGGAATATAATCACTAAAAAGCCCATAAGATACATGTAACATTTATAAAAGTGATGCAATACTCTTTGAATTTTCCATGTGTCCATAGCATTGGGTCACATCTCAATACAGTAGATTTTGAATATTCCATGTTTCCAAAGCCTCACACCTATCACAAGCATTTTATGCATTCATATTTGCTGCCAGATCATCCTGAACTTTGCTTTATATGCCAAGGACGTTAGAAAGAACTCTGAAATTGTACCTTTCCTAATGAATTGTACTACACTCTCTCAGATAGCACTGTGTGGTATTTGTTGACTTCTTAGCAGTGTCCACAAGAGTAAACATCCATTGAAGAAAAACTACAGGCAATTAGGTGCATGGAGATACTATGTTAAATGTGACAGAAGTGTAAAGAATATTGGAAAAGCTTTCTGGTGTATAACGTAGGGCTCTAGAGGGGATGGCTGTTTCTGTGCACTGAAGTTTGTTTGTTTTTTTAATTCCCAAAGCTGAAGCCACTTGAGGTTTCCCGTGGCCAATCTGAAAGCCCAGTTACTTGATTCTGTCATTATTGGAGTCTCAAAGTTTTCAGAGAATAATAACTGTGTGAATATCATTATAGTGAGGTCAAGAAATTAAATAGGAAGAATTGTTAAAATGTAATTTGTATATGTGACATATAAATATTAGTATTCATATAATATATCCACATACACAAATTATATGCAATATTCTAACAGCAAGAACTAAAGTTGATTTCATATCCTATATTTAACCACAGGAAATTTATTGTGTAAAATACCATTAGCTCACAGCATTAAGCAAGACTTCATAGGCAAATGTAATAGGATGGAGGAAGAATACTTTAAGTAACAACTAGGAGTACATTTCTTTCTTTTTAAATTGAAGATGCATGAAGGCAACACATGGATCATAGAAAATAAAGAAAAAAAATTATGGGCATCTCCGACTGAGCCAAAAATCAGGAATAGTAAGTTGTCCTATGAAGGGATAAAAATACATATCAAGATTTTAAAAAGCAATTAGTGATTTTGTGTGCTTGACCTGGGACAACTTCCTATTCAAAAAATGCCCCTTTAAAAGAGTTTCAAATTGGGCACCCAGAAACGGAGTCACCCAAAAATCAGCCATTTTTTTAAAAGCTCAGCCATGAGGTCTCTTTGCATTAAGCTCTTGAGACAACATTCCTTTGTGTCAGCTCTGAAGGTATGCAGCCTTGATAGATCCCAACATTATTACTTTTGAATTCCAGACTGCCCACTACTTAAGAGTTTTTGAATTCTATAGCTCTCAGTCACATTTTTGCAAGATGATTAAAACAATTTGGGAAGAGGGTGGGTGAAATTATTTCCTGTATTCAGCTCTCCTAGATAAAAGTACCAAATAAAATCTACCAAAAGAAACAGTACTGTACCAGTATTTCCTTCGTCCAAGTTTCAAAACAACCATCTCTCCCTCTGGCACGCCAATCTGTCTGAGGTTTGTGATCCTGGCTCTGTTTTCTAACTTGTCAACCCTGCTGCTCCACGTTTTATTATCTTTAATAGCTACGGCAATCAGTGTCTTCTGAGCAGAAGCTGTATTTTCACAGCATGAATTTTTCATCTGATTTGAAAGAACTGTTATTCTTTTATCAACAGTGGACAACATTTTTAAAGGTGTCAAATACACATATGCAGAAGTGACAACATTTTGGTAATAGTTGAATTAAACCCTTAACCAGTAGCAATCTCCTTCACTCAGTGTTCCCAAAGAGCATGAGAACAGCTTCATCATTGAGTAGGGATGCAGGCATACAGCATAATTTTGGTGCACTGCACTGACTAAGTGTTGCAATATTTGTTTCACATATTTGCTACAAGGAACCAAATCAATCTCTGGTGTAACTCCATTGAAAATAGTGGTAAATCAGGGATGAATCTGCCCAGTTAACTATATTCTCTTCCTCCCCAACCCTCCCCTTGTGCTGAGAAAGATCAGGAGAAAACCCTAGAAATGCCAGTATTCTTTACTCACTGCTCCTCATGCTGCCTCTCAGGTTACTTACACAGTTGATCAATTCTGTAATCAGCACCCTGCTTAAAATAAATTGTGAGGAGCTTAGATCATACTCATGGACTACACAAGAACTACATGCAAAGTCCCTGAAGAACTGAGATCAAAACCCATGGCCACGCTGGTTGCATGTGAAATAGAGGAGACTGAGCAAGGGAAGCCTTATTTGATGTCTCTAACATTGGTTTCAAAGCTTCTCTTGGCATTGCCTGATTTCTTATTGGAGATTCCATGTTGTAACCGACCGCCGACTCACCGGCACGGCGCCTCCTGCTGGTAGTCCGGGAATTAGCTCTTTCCAGCCTCGGACCACCTCCTGCTGGCTGGTTTCTCCCTACCTGTACCTGCTTCCTCATCTCCACCACCTCTGGCCCCGTGTCCCTCGCGGACCCCAGTGCCCCTTACCTTGGGGTGCTGCCCCACAGCAGTGCCTCCACACTCTGGGTCTCCCCTCTCAGGGGAACCCCCTCCCCCTATGCCCACCTTGCCTCAGTGGCTACTGCCAGTCGTCATCTAGCCCCCTTTCTCCAGGGCAAACTGCAGTCTATAATGGACACTCATCATTGGCAAGTGGGTTGGACCTGCTGCCTTTCTAGCCCAGCTGTCTCCCTGCAGCCCCAGTACCTCCTTAGGCCTTCCTGCCAGGCCTCATCCTGGGAGGTAGCCAGGCCTGAGCTCCCCAGCTCAGCCTGCCCCTTCCCCAACACTGCTCTGCCGAAGATACCCTGTCTCTCCCAGGCAGCTAGGTCCTTCTCACTCCATGGCAGGAGTGAGACTCTCCCGGCTCCTTACTCACAGCCCTCTTATCAGGGCCAGCTGTGCCCTGATTGGCCACTCCTTTTATCCCAGGAATGGGGTAACCGCCCCGCTACACACGTTCGGAACTATCCAGAAAACTGACACTGGAAAAACTCCAAAAGCCAGAATACTAAGAATAAAAAGAGTTTAAGGTGATACAGAGCACATGGAGGCACACTAGATCTCACATACATTTCTCAATCATGCATTCTGTGCAGCTTTCCTATTCTAAAAACTGGGGGTTTTATTCCTTGAAAAAAGCTGCATTAAAAAGTTGGGTTTTCTCTAGATAGATGATCTGAAGAATGGGGTTGTGGGGAAATGCATGGATGTTTCTTTTCTTAGTGCTTTTTGCAGCACAGATACTTAAAAAATGCAAACTCTGAAAGAGGTTTAATGAGACCATGCTTGGTCAACACCCCTTACTGAAAAGATAACATCTTTAACAACACAGTGCCTCCAAGCACAAATGGGATGTTGATTTAATACTGATCTGACCTTGTTTTATCCTTTGAGATCTCCCAACCAAGGCCCAACCAGCCCCAACCCTGATTAGCTAGGAGATCTCACAAAATCACAGTCCAAGGCTATAAATATTATTTAGAGTTATAGAGCCTTTACCTGCCATTTAACAACAATTTGGCCTCCTTTTAAAATGGTCGTATTACATCTTGTTTTAATGCTTCGGGTTTTTTATTGTGACTAACTTTTGTTGGCAACCAAGTGTTTAGCATCTAATCCTAACTTAAACCCAAGTTAGTCTAAATCATTGAACACAGTGGTGATGGTAAGATCCAAAAAGGGGGGAAATCTTTGTTATTCTGAAAGGAAAGGCAAAAAGAAGCAGCTTTCTCAGCCAAAGAAAAGCTGCAGAAGGAATAGTGGAGTGCATCTAATAGATGCATAAAGGATCAGCTCAACACAGACAACTTCGGAGTTGAGGCAGAAGGACCTTGTTCCGATGATTTGAAGAACTGCTATGAGTAAAAAGAACAGGAGTACTTGTGGAACCTTAGAGACTAACAAATTTATTAGAGCATAAGCTTTCGTGGGCTACAGCCCACTTCTTCGGATGCATATAGAATGGAACATATATTGAGGAGATATATATACACACATACAGAGAGCATGAACAGGTGGGAGTTGTCTTACCAACTCTGAGAGGCCAATTAAGTAAGAGAGAGAAAAAAAAAAAAAACTTTTGAAGTGATAATCAAGATAGCCCAGTACAGACAGTTTGATAAGAATACTTACAAGGGGAGATAGATTCAATGTTTGTAATGGCTCAGCCATTCCCAGTCCTTATTCAATCCTAAGTTGATTGTATCTAGTTTGCATATCAATTCCAGCTCAGCAGTCTCTCGTTGGAGTCCGTTTTTGAGTTTTTCTGTTGTAAAATAGCCACCCGCAGGTCTGTCATTGAATGACCAGGCAGGTTAAAGTGTTCTCCCACTGGTTTTTGAGTATTATGATTCCTGATGTCAGATTTGTGTCCATTAATTCTTTTGCATAGAGACTGTCCGGTTTGGCCAATGAACATGGCAGAGGGGCATTGCTGGCACATGATGGCATATATGTGCTGGCACATGATGGCATAAGTGGGAATATGCTGTGCTGGAAATTAACAGCTCTATCTCTGGCATCTGCAGCGAGGGCCGGCTCTACCTTTTTTGCCGCCCCAAGCGGGAAGCAAAGAAAAAAAGAAAAAAAAAAAGCGGCCGCAGCAGTGCCGCCGAAGAAGAAAAAATGAAAAAGCTGCCGCCGAACTGCCGCAGAAGAAGGGGAAAAAAAAAAAAGTCGGAGTGCTGCCCCAAGAATAGACGGAGTGCCGCCCCTTCAGATTTGCCGCTGCAGGCACCTGCTTCCTTGGCTGGTGCCTAGAGCTGGCCCTGTCTGCAGCCTATTTGTTATCATGCTGAGTACATGGAGAATGCACAATAGCGACCACTTCCACATCACTATTATGTTGCCTTCACTGACTGCTTGAGATAGTCTTTGTTCAAAGCTGAAATCCATACTACTTCTGTCAGCATTGTAAGAACAGTTTGCGCTTTCCTGAATTGTGTTCAGGTGAACAAGCATATGCTGTAGTTTTGGGAACTGTTTTAACATATATTGTAAATGATCTTTTCTGAAATTTCCCCCCATTTTTCATGGTAGTTTATCATTCTCACATCACAAGAATGCAGAGTCATAAAGGTGGTTTTCAGATTATAAAAATATTTCTACCTCAAGTGTCTACATGCAAGAAGAGCTTGGGAAAGAAGTATTCTCTTCCCTACATCCTATAGGCATCAAAACCTATATAATACTATACAACTGTCTGAATATACTGTGGGTTTCAGGAGGGGCTACCCTTTCCTAAAGTATCAGGTACTAATGTTGGTGGCCAGAAAATGGATCAGATAGACTCATATTCTAATCTTTTATGTCACTCACTATGTTCCTAAAATATTTTTTTCCTCAAAAAAGTAAACCGTAAACATTGCTGATATATTCATCATTGCACTCCCACTTGACACATTGTTTTGTGTAATTTACATCTCTGCTGTTTAACATCAAATGTGGGTGGTTTCTGGTTAAACAAATTTTTCATTATTATATTTGTTGCTTGTTTTGGCATTTTCAAATTGTTCACAAACTAATCTGAATACTGCATCTTTATTTGTTATTCGTAGCTATTGGTTGGATAGTTTAAATGTGTTGCTTGTGAACTAGTCATTTCAGCTCCTATTCATTGTGCAGATTGGTCACCTAAGTCACAAGGCTGTTTCTGCTCCCTGATTAGAAGATTTTTTATAAAGGAGAAAAATAAATAGCAAATAGGAAACAAACAGTGAATACTCTTGTTCAGATATAAATAACTTTGCTTCTGTGCAAATATAGGTATTCATATGGGGTGAAATCCTGTCCTCCTGGAAGTCAATGGAAAACTCCCCTTGATTTCACTGTGGCCAGGATTGCATTCATGAAGAAGAACCATTCTGCAAATATCTAAGCCAACAAAATCTGTACATACAATGATCATGAAAAAGGAATAGTAATATGGCATGAATCCAACATTTGTTTGAGATTCAAATTAATGGTTGAAAACAGTATTTTTCAAGATTCAAAGGGTTGTAGTAACAGAGCAGTTGCACACCACGTTATACTCATTACCAGCATAGTTGATGTAGGAGGGGGAAAATTACCTTCTGTTGCACTTTACGGATCAAAGACTGGGAAGGGAGCATGTATGTTAGCGCATTTGCAACTGGAAAATAGATTCGGTCTCCAACTCATAGACCAAAGTCCCTCTGAACCTGCTATGGAATCTCTCTTTTCAGTCTAAAGATGGTTGGAGTCTCCCATCATCGTAGACATAAGAGAGTCAGTTTTATTCAGTGTGTCTTCTTGTGCGAAAGTAAACCGAAGAGTGATCTGCAGATGCATCCACATGTTGGGCAGACGTGGCCGCATGATTGAACCACAGCCTGTTTTCTTTGCTAACGCTTCTCTTTGTTTTTTTTCTGTTCTGCTATTCTCAATGGCTTTAACTGCAGACCAAGAGGTCTGCCACCCTCCTGATCTATCAACAGCAGCAGTTTCCCATGTGCTAGAGTAAGCACTTACTGTGAACAGATCCATTCTCTAGACACTACATGCATTTAAGATCTGCTGGAATACTCATGTTTTGAAAGAATACTGTCAGGCAACAGCTTCTGGAAACTGATCTTGTCTCCCTGATCCCTCTCTTACCCGCAGATGTGTCAGCCTCAAGGACTTAAGGAAAAATTCTATCCACGACAGCAGATACCTTCAGAACTACTGTACAGCTCCTGGTCCCAACTTACTTCTTGATAGAAGACACACCAGTCGAGTTTTCCAGATGAAAACGGTGGTGGTGTCTCTACCTCTCAAAGGCCAGAGAGGAGCTAAGGACAGCTCCTCTTCTTTCTAATCCATGATCCCAGAGCTGTCTCCTAATGAGCCATAAGTCCACAGCTTCTCAGAGTAGTGACTGTAGTGTGTTGGAATTTCCCTGTGAGATTTTTCTTTCTAGGGTTGGAGAGGGATTCCCTTTAGAACAGAGATAGTCTGACACTGTTTTGTTAGAAAAACATTGCTTTCAGGTCTCCATTTTGAGCTTCCACTATCATAACAACCTTTCACCAGTAGACAACAGTAAAAGCAGACCCAGCTCTAGCAGCTATGGGATTATCTTTAAAAGTTGTAGAAATTTCCCACTAAAAGGAGCAGAAGTAGAACTCATGTGTGCTATTAGTTATTCTACTACCACGGAAATATATGCTTGGAACTAGATACAGGCTGGATATTGAATAGACACCCAGACTGATCAGTTTCTTTAGCAGGATCAAGATATTATTTTCCAAGTTCACAACAAATCCTAGTGTAAAGCTTCAATGTGATTGCCTCTGCTCTGGACTTACTTCAGACAACTGCTGAGATTCTGGATGCCATGGAGCTGTTGCTGCCTTAATTAAAGGCAGCATTATCTTGACTTTAGTAAAGTTTTCGATACTGTGTAGCATGACTTACTCATAAACAAATTAGGGAAATACAAACTAGATGGAGCTACTATAAGGTGGGTGCATAGCTGGTTGGAAAATCGTTCCCAGACTGTAGTTATCAGTGGTTCACAGTCAAGCTGGAAGGGCATATCAAGTGTGGTCCCACAGGAATCAATTCTGGGTCCAGTTCTTTTCAATATCTTCATCAATGATTTAAATGATGGCAGAGAAAGTATACTTATAAAGTTTGCAGACAATACCAAATTGGGAGGGGTTGCAAATGCTTTGGAGGATATAATTAAAATTCAAAATGATCTGGACAAACTGGAGAAATGGTCTGAAGTAAATAAGATGAAATTCAATGAGGACAGATGCAAAGCACTCCACTTAGGAAGGAGCAATCAGTTGCACAGATACAAAATGGGAAATGACTGCCTAGGAAGGAATACTGCAGAAAGGGATCTGGGGCTCATAGTGGATCACAAGCTAAATATGAGTCAACAGTGTAACACTGTCGCAAAACAAAACAAACAACCCCCCCCCCCATCATTTTGGGATGTATTAGCAGGAGTGTTGTAAGCAAGACACAAGAAGTAATTCTTCCACTCTACTCCGCGCCTTAGATGGAGTATTATGTCCAGTTCTGGGTGCCACATTTCAGGAAAGATGTGGACAAATTGGAGAAAGTCCAGAGGAGAGCAACAAAAATGATTAAAGGTCTAGAAAACATGACCTATGAGGGAAGATTGAAAAAATTGGATTTGTTTAGTCTGGAGAAGGGAAGACTGATGGGGGATATGATAACAGTTTTCAAGAACATAAAAGGTAATTACAAGGAGGAGGGAGGTAAATTATTCTCATTAACCTCTGAGGATAGGAGAAGAAGCAATGGGCTTAAGTTGCAGCAACAGCAGTTTAGGTTGGGCATTAGGAAAAACTTCCTAACTGTCAGGGTAGTTAAGCACTAGAATAAATTATCTAGGCAAATTGTGGAATCTCCATCATTGGAGATTTTTAAGAGCAGGTTAGACAAACACCTGTCAGGGATGGTGTATAGAATACTTAGATGACCTCTCAAGGTCAGTCCTACAATTATTACTTGCTGAGTAGGGCACTCCTAAACATAAAGAGCCAGATTCCAATTTTCTTCTTTCAGATTGCTGTCCTTTGAGACATAGTGATATTTGAGAAAAACTCAGTTTCATACAGCCTTGCTTTCTTGTAACAGTCATCAAGTTTCTAATGATTCTATAACCATGTAGATGTTAAAGTCTGCTAGTATACTGCTCACATATGAGCTTCACAGCCATGTCTTTTCACATACAGTAACTTGGACCCCTATGAGTGACTAAAGGAAACTAAAAGAAAATCTCTGTTAGGTTTAGTAATTCGAGTTTATAGCCTCTGTGGACTAGCCACGAGAGAGGTACATGAGCATATACAGTGCCTCTAGTAAAGGACAACAGTACACATACAGTATTTGCCATTAAAAAGTCAGTATTTAGAGGCTTAAAATTGTATTACATACATAGTAAAACACTACTCAACCTGAGTAAGTAAAGCAAACTCTGGTCTTCACTGATGGTAGAAAATAAACTAAAGCATTTTCATCTTCTCTTCATGATTTTAAGCAAACATTTTACAAAGCACATAGCAATATTGTTGGTCACTTATACAGCAATTACACTTTTTCTCTAAGCTACCTTGAAAAAGTATACTTTCTGTGCTAAATCAGCAGAGTACAAAGTGGAGGATAACAATGTGAAGCAATTACATATTTCCAAGGTCTACCCTGGGACAGTACACAAGAAAAGTCTGTACCAAGGCTAAAACATGGAACATGGGGGATATTAATTATCCAAATGTGACTGGAAAAACAACTGTGGTAACATCAACAAAAAGGAGCTAAGAGAGGATTATATTTATTTTAACTAAGTCACATGGGGATAACACTTATGGAAGCACTTCTTAAAATACATTGTTTCAGGAAAGGGAGGTCATGCCTGACTACACTTCAGGAATTCTGTGAACTCTGAGGGTAGATAATGGGGATATGGGGGGGAGGGGAGAGGAAGCAGATACAATACAGATATTCTGAATGGACTGATGAATTTTTAAATTTACCAATCCGTTTTATTAAGTCTAGACTCATAGGATAAATAAAAAGGTGTCTCATCAAATTGAACTAAAAAACTGGTCAGAGGACAAGATCGTCATGAACAGTCATTCACAGAATTTATCAAGCCAAGAAGATGTTAATGGTGAAACACCGCAGGGATGAGTGCTGAATCCCCAGCTTTTTAATCACTAATATAATGGATGATTGATTGAGAAGGGGAAAAAAATCTTAATTAGAAGAAAAAAGAGAATATAATGAAAAATAATGTAGTCAGAGAACTTAGAGCATCTGGCTTATTTGTGAAGAGTGCATTTCAATGGAGATGGATATAAACAAGTCAAACTGCAAAGAATATAAAGAGAGGTCAAACATTTGAAACATGCAAATTCAAGTCAACTGATACAAAAGGCAGAGAGGCCTGTATAAGTACCCAGTATTACTACGTGCAGGAGTTCCTGAGACGGTTTCCAATGCACGGCATCTATAGTGAACCAGTTTCAACATTATGAAAAATGTGTAACACTTTCACTGTCAAAGACAGTTATAAAAACTTACAAGTGAAAATGCTGATGGAAGGTGTGTGAAAAAGCAAAGGCATGCTTTGTGTCTTAAAAGTATTTCCATTTTACCTCCTTTTATATTGTAAGTATAAAACACTATTGCTGGAGAAAAACAACAACACTATGTATAAAATCTTCAAAAGCACCTATGTGACTTGGAACCCTAAGTGCCTAAGTCACGTCTGAAAATAGGACTTGGGCACTTCTGAAAATTTTATCCAATAACTACTGTAGAAAATAGCAAAATATATGGCTGAATTTGTTGCAGGGAAGACAACGATCATAGTTTAAACTTTACACAAGGCTGCATTTAAAGTGCAATACTGGCAAAAAAGATTTAATCTCTTGATAACACTATGTTCCCACAGAAACTACAGTAGGCAGCATTTCTTGCTGTGTGTGTGTATAATAAAGAAAGTATTTTTTATTTTCTTATTTTCAATAACATTAGCCTTTGAACGTAAGTAAGAGACCACATGCCCCTATTCCCAGTAGGGCAGTTATAGTTTGCAAAACATACTTTTAAAAAAGTGTTCTGCTATAAATTAATAGTCCTCCCTTCAAGTTTAAAAGCTATTATTATAATAAACATGGTCAAGAATTTTATACCCAGATATTCAGAAGTGTGCATGTACATTTGCACAATGGCAACCCAAAACTGCAAGTTGATGTTTTGTGCATGCATGCATCTATATAGCACAACTCTAACTTGTGTGCACACAAGTCAGGTGCACATGTCTGTTCTCACAGACTTTGTGCATGTGCTTTTAAAAATATGGGGCTTAGGATATGTCTTACCCTGGAATTAAACACCCATGGCTGGCCCTTCAGCTGACTCGGGCTTGTGGATCTCAGGCTGCGGGGCTGTAAAATTGCAGTGTAAATGTTCAGGTTTGGGCTGGAGTCCAGGCTCTGGAACCCTCCCCCTCATGGTGTCCCAGAGTTCAGACAAGCCCGAATGTCTACATCACAGTTTTTCAGCCCTGTAGCCTGAGCCCAGTGAGCCTGAGTCAGCAGACACAGACCAGCTACAGGTGTTTAATTGCAGCATAGACATACCGAGTGTCCAAATCTGATCTACCTAAGAACTGCTATAGTCTCAGTTACCAAGAATTTAAGAAGATGCTTAATAACCACTGAATATGTAGGACCTACCTAAAACCCATAAAGATAGAGTGGTCACCAACAAATAATCAACATTTGCAAGCAGATAACTAGTTTGCCATACTTATTTCCTGCTCTAGAAAAGGGGAAAATCATATTTGGTCTGGTCACTGAGAGTAAATACTGTTTTTTAAAAACTAAAGCACGTGTCCTCCACAAGTTTACTTGATACATAAGTAGTGCTATTATTTGAAGTCTATTCTGAAGTCCTATGTCCAAACTGTGAGGTTTAACAGGCCCTGCTGAAGACTCATCTAATGTCTGCCATTTTCAATTCACTCCCCATATCCAGTTCTAAAGACTGCAAACTTTGGTAACCAGAATGCACATTTGAACCTATAAAATAAAACTACAAAAACTACAGCAACAAATTGCATAGCAGGACTATGCATCTCCTGCAATAAAGGGGTTATGACTCCACCACACTTTTCACACTAAAAATAGGTAATCAGGAATGGTTTTCTTTATAATTTGGTTTTTATTCACATGTTAGTGGTGAGACCTTTGTCATAGGACTTCAATTATAGACTTCTTGCATAACAAATTAAGTGGTATCTCTCTAGCAGGAAGAATTGCCCTGAACTACTGCTTTCACATGCATTTTACACATTATTAATCATGTCTGTTCATAGTTAACATGCCTGACTCAAAATACCTGAACTGTTAAGTGAACTTCTATATCTGCATATGTCCTTAGGGTTTCAGTAGACAAGGTTACTGGGCAGACATAGCAAGATCAGACAGATGGTTGCAGTGCTCATGAAATTTGATTTACTGCGTAGATAAAAACCTTTAGAGGGACTTCATTCTTTTTTGCGCAGTTGGTCATCCAGTATTGCTCTCTTCCATACTGCCTATGCTGCCTCCAAATTACATAACTCCCTGTGCCCCTGTATTGTTCTTTTAACCACTAATTTTTTAGAAGTCAAAATATATTTTTCTTGAGATAATGGAGTAAATTATACTTTTGACTGCTGCTAGTAGGAAAGCTTAAGCCAAACAAAGTAATTTTATTTTGTAGTGTTTCAGACTTTTCAACAGCTTAGCAAGTAAATGATTGTGACTCTAAGTAATGTACTTTCCACCCTCAACTGAAATGTAAGACATTGAGGAATGACGTGTTGAAGTTTCTTTGCCATATTCAGCTTTACTATATACTTTTGCAAATGTAAGAAATGTTTTCTTTAATGGCATTTACTGCTTCTACAGGAAAAATATAAATCTGTTGCCTCATAAACTTGATTAATACTAACACTTTGACCTGTAACCATGTTATGTCAATAAGGAACACCCAGATGTCAAGGTGTTTGTAAAGATATAGACCAGGGGTAGGCACCCTATGGCACACGCGTGCCAAAGGCGGCACGCGAGCTGATTTTCAGTGGCACTCACACTGCCCAGGTCCTGGCCACCAGTCCGGGGGGGGGGGCTCTGCATTTTAATTTAATTTTAAATGAAGCTTCTTAAACATTTTAAAAACCTTATTTACTTTACATACAACAATACTTTAGTTATATATTATAGACTTATAGAAAGAGACCTTCTAAAAACGTTAAAATGTATTACTGGCACGTGAAACCTTAAATTAGCGTGAATAAATGAAGACTCGGCACACCACTTCTGAAAGGTTGCCAACCCCTGATATAGACATTAAAAAAAGTGTCTAGCAAGATCAGTTTCTATAAGCACCCCTTGTTAAACTAGTACTCTGGCACTCCAAAAAGTTAGAGACAAGATCATGTTATCCATTCAGGTATTTTGCAAAATACAGTTCCTTTTCTCTCATTTTAGTTCAGAGGCAGTTACTCACTGAGGGCTTGTCTTTACTACAGGGGGTAAGTCGACCTATGTTATGCTACTCCAACTATGTGAATAACACAGCTGGAGTTGACATATCTTAGGTCGACTTACCCTTGTGTCTTCACTGCGCTGCATCGATGGGAGACGCTCTCCGGTCAACTTCCCTTACTCTTCTTGGAGAGATGGAGTACCAGGGTTGGCCAGAGAGTGCTCTGCCATCGATTTAGCGGGTTTTCACTGCAGCAGCATCCCCCATAGTGAAGACCAGCCCTTAGAAATCTTGTTTTTAACCCTTAAATAGCTGGATCCAAATATATTCATCCTCTAAGTACCTATCCTCAGTGCTCTGAACAGGAACTGCAGAGAAGACTACACATGTACGCTCCGGGATAAAAAGTTTTAAAAGGAAAAGAATCTCTCTGCTCTGCCTATAGAAGAAAGAGGAAAAACTGTGTGTAGCAGGCTTAATTTAAATTTTCACCTCAGTGCATTTCTGTAGAGTGTTTCATTTGTTTGTTTGCTCTTTTTGGAAGGGATGTTAAATGGTGCATGTAAGCAAGTGAGAAAAACTGTGAAAGGTAGTAGACAGGTAGTAGACTATTCAGCAAGAAAGTAGGGACTCAAGTCAGGAGTTGTGCTTTGCTTTGGTTTTCCCACCCAGATACATAGAACCTGGATTGGAGCTGGCTTTGCAGGGCTGGACCTGGTAGCAACAAAGCTGAATTAATGGAACCAGAACAGGCAGGGACAGAGCTGACTTTGTGGGTCCAAACTTGGCTGTGGTGACGCTCATTTCCTGGAACTTAGCTTGGCACTTGGGAGGTGACTTTCCTCAACCAGGACCTGGAAGCCTCAGAGTGGAGTGGAACCTGGGGGTAATGGACTTCACAGGACAAGAGCTGACAGGTTGACGAGAGCATCTTCTGGCACCCATTTGACTTGAAGGTCTAATTGAATCTATGAGAGAGGTTCAGGTGGGTGGGGAATAGGTTTTGTGCCCAAAACAACCCTGGAACTTAGTAACTGGGACTATGAGGTCAGTCATAACCCTCATACACTATTTGGGTTTTGCTGATTTCATTTTATTATGTACATAAATATTTCTTATTTTTCCTAATAAAGATTATGTGGTTTCATATTCCTAACACTCCTGAGTGCTTGTAAATGGGGAAGAAACACGTGGAAAGGCACCTAGGATGGGCATGGGCGGTATGCTAAACTTTAAGTGTTAAGTTCTTCAAAGCCAGACTGGGTCTGCTTTTAGATGGGGACTTCAGCGAATTATTTATTTTAAGTAGCACCCCTATCGATCATCTTAGTATTGCTATGGCAACTGGCAGACAGGTTATATTTGTTTTCAACCCTTCTGTCTCCTTCTTCCTAGCTCCTGCTATCTCTCATTCCCTTCTATGATCAACATAGAGCCCCTTTCCACACCTGTGCCTCTCACCACAGCGCTCTCAGAGAACCCAAACACCTCTATTTTACAGTCAAGCTGACTGCCATACATCTCTGCTCTACATTTTGCGTAAGGACTACGGGATCTGTGGTGGTACTGTCCACCTTCATCAGCTTTGTATAAGGGACACCATGTCCCTGCTGGTTCCTGGCGTGACAGGGGGAATGGGATTTGAGCAGGGAAAGAGAGGGCAGTCATGGTAAGAATACATGTCATGCAAGGAGAAAGGTGCTCTACTGTAGGAAAGTGGGGGGAGCTAGTGAGACTAGCTTTGTCCCAAAGGTCTAAACCTGTCCTTTGTCCCAGCAGCTAGAAACCTGTAGCAACCTGCATGAAACTTGGAGGGAGGAGCACAAGTTGCAGGAGGGAAGAGTTTGAAGGTGGCAGTAGGAATAGTTCTCGGCAAAGAGCCAGTTTAGTTTTAGAAACATGCAATCCTCGCATGTTATGACCAACCACATAGTACATGAAAAATCTTTCCCTCCAACCCGAGCATCTGCATAAAAACGGAAAGACGATAGCTTCTCTTCAGGTGACTAAAACATGGAGTTTAGCTAGCTTTCTAAGGGTTAAAGTATGGTTAGACTCAAATGATCAACAGTTAAAAATCAGGAATCACCAATGGAACATTTCAAATACTTGGGAAAAAAATTGATGTGAGCTCTGTAGCTTTTTAGCAATAATACAGCTTCCTGATTGTAATTCTTTACATTTTCACTTAATTGAGTCCAGCTACCCACACTAAGTAGGTTGAGACAATGAAACCAAAGTATCTTCCATGATTTTACAGCCCAGTTCAAGCATGAAAAATATTGTAACATTGTCATCATTTATAGGAAAAAAGCCCCATATTACAAATTGAAGAAAATGTGTAATAGTACACAATGTGCAAAAATTTACTGTTCTACTAACATTCGGGGTGAAGTGGTTTAATTAGGACTGACTTATTTCCTTGTTTAGTCCTATTAGAAATCAAAGAAAAATCCTGCCTTGGTATCTCTAGTATATTTAAACAAGCTATGTTTTGGTGTTTTTAGGTTTTGCAGCCTCTCTTTGTAACTTTCATTAGCAATATTTATTTGAAAGAACAGAGCTAAACTTTCATCTTGTCTGAAAAGTAGATGTGGGCATTTTGGTGTGTGCAGATCAGTTAAATGGACACCTACCTATCCCATTTGTTCACACAAATACCATTTGTACTTGAACACTATTTCCATATGTACAAAATGTGCATCCAAGTTCACAGACTTGTAGCTGGATAGCTAAAGTACTCTTTACAGTCTATTTATTCAGTTTTACTAGAATACTATTGCGCTACAATATGTGCAAAGATAGAGGGGGGAAAATAGCTATATTAGGCAAAATTGTGCTGCGTTATGCTGGTGTAAATTTGGAGTAAATCCACTAACTTCAATTACCTTACTCCAGAATTACACCTGTGTAACTGAAATAGAATTTGACCCCCTGTAAATAGATAGCAACACCACATTTGAGGAGATCTTTTTATCTGAATGTGTTTGAGGAGTTAAAATTAGCACAAAGACTTTAGACAAGGACTTTTGTATGCTAAGTTTGTCATATAAAAAAATTTCAATATGCAATCAGCCTGAAAAACAACCAACAACGTACTCCCAGGAAGATATATAGTATTAAGTTTAAGTACACCATTTAAGAGACTTCAAAAGCAAAAATGCAAGTGTAACTTCAGTCTGCAAAAACCTGTGAATGGACATTTGTACATACAAACTGGATGTCTGCCTGCTAAATGCCCATTTATGTGCAATTTATCCAACATGAAAGAACACGGCGATTTCTCACAGCTGTGTGTGCATACATCCATTATCACAAAATATGGTCTTCAATATTTATACTGTTTATATTGTACGTAAGTATATACAGCATGAATAAAAGCCTGCTCCCTCACAACCCAACTTTTCCTGTTTTGTCCTGAGGTAACATCTCATTGCTGTGTTTAAAACTTTGCAATTTTGAGTTTTAAAACTGACTGTAGTGAGGTGGTGTGGTTCCCCGCCACCCCGGAGAGGGACGAGCCCATCCGGAGGCCGGGGTGAGCGGAGCTAGGGAAGTCTGAGCCTGCCCCTCAGAGGGTCAGGCGGCAACCCGGAAGTATAAAGGATCGCCCTCAGAGCTCAGTAGAGGGCCAGACGCCTCCAGCCTAGCCTGTGACTGGGAAACCCCCACAGCCCAAGGTGCCCGCCAGGACTGGCCCAACTTGCCCTGTGCCCGCTACCCAGAGGAGTTGCCGGACCTGCCCTGCGCCTGCTACCCGGAGGAGTTGCCGGACCTGCCCTGTGCCCGCTACGCGGAGGAGTTGCCGGACCTGCCCTGCGCCCGCTACCCGGAGGAGCTGCCGGGCCAGCTGCTTGACCACTACCCCGAGGAACCCAGGGTGCGGGACCCCCCGGAGGACACCACCGTGACTCAGGTACCACAAGAGGGGGAGTCAGGAAGTAGCCCGAAGGCAGCCAACCCTAATCTGGCTGCAGCACTGCCAGAGCCCATGTCAGTGTGTTGCGGCCAGGATCCCCACTGGGCTTACCACTGTTTATACTGTTACCGCTCAGCCCCTGCCTGAAGGCCTGAGCTCCTGACTTATTATTGCCCCGCCCTGACCTAGGGCTGGGGTTTACTACTGTATATATTGTTACTGCGATAGCGTTATTGCTCAGCCCCTGCCCGAGGGTCTGAGTCATTGTTGCCCCGCCCTGACCTAGGGCCCTGTAATAACTGTACTTATTTCTGCCTCCACAAGGGCCGCCAGGGAAGACTCCCGCGGCCGGACTAATTCCCCAAACCTCAGCTGTGTGCAGTGAGCCGGTGTGGCTCCCCGCCACCCCAGAGAGGGTCGAGCCCCGGCCAGCACCTCTACACTGATTAATATCACAACTCTCTCCATCATGAGATTGTTGCAGGACTGTGTAGAAGAGCAGATGGGCTCTCAGAAAATACACTCATTTAAACATCATCTCTTCTCAGCAAAAGTGGCAAGTAAAATTTTTTATTTTTAAATTAAGATGTGTCAGGTCAAATGGATCTTGGTTTCAGGTAAGGTATAGTTGTGTTTTCTCAGTACAAAAGTCCCTCCTTAAGAAAATCTTAGTGACTGAAGGACTAGAGTGATGCTACTCATAACCCAGAATATATCTCCTCCCCTAAGAAGAAAGTATGTGTAGTAATTTTATATATTAAGGTACATAAATGTTAGCAAAAAGCATGTGTTTTAATATAGTAACCTTTTTCTTATTGAAATGTAAACAGCAGTTAAAGATCATGAGCCAAATTCAGCATAGTCTTAAAAACCCCTGTGCTGTCCCATTAAGGAGAATGGGATTTCACGGAATGTAAGACTGCGGAATTTAGCCCCCAAAGGTCTAATTTGGGGCCAGATCTTACCCTGGGATGCATGTACAAAACTACTTTTAGCTTCAATGGGAACTACTACATGCATTTGTGGGCCTCATTTGGCAGCATTGTGCAGAAATCTTTTCCAAAACTTTCTAGCACAAATCTGCATATGTTATACTGCTAATTTTTGTACCTGTCTAGTGCTGCCCCGTGAATCAAGTATTCATCTTTGAAGTGCCAAATGGAATGCCACCGTTTTCTGCTGAAAAACAAAACAGAATGCAAGACCACCAGACTCATCCATCCTGAGTTTTGTGGAGCCAATTCAGGTTCCTTAAGTTTCAGCATTATAACACCAAATGGGTCAGTATACAACATTCTGCTGCTGCTCGGGGCAGCATTTAGCAGTGCTGGCCAGCTGATAGGAAGATGGGCAAGGAGCAACCCTATGCATGGCATAGCTCCTGTGTCTTCATGGTGACCCAAAAGGAGGAGCGGAAAGGAAAAGATGGGGAACTGTTTATTACATTGGTTTAACTCACACATTGGGGAACCATCTTCAAAACACAGGTTCTGTAGTTTAAAAAAATTAAATCTGTGGAAATATACACATAAGATCCACATTTTCCATTATTTCTGAATTGTTTTGCAGAGACATTAGTGAAGGCCAAAATGGATATTATGTTTCTGCTAGAAATAAAACAATACACAAAATTTTACAAAGGAAAATACAGATATTTGCATGTTTTGTATTGTCTTTCCTTTCCTAGAAACCAAGTTGTATTTAAGATGTAAGAAGCCATAGCCCAGTTTTCATAGTTATTGTGACATTATGGTTTTGGTTTTTTTAAAACTTTGCATGCCAATTTTGGCACAGAGGGCTTCTTCCATTCCTCTCTGTCATTTGCTGCTGCTTAAACTTGCTCCATGGCATTGAGATGTACTATTCTGCCCTACCTGCTAAGGGTCCTTCTTAAGATTTCTGGGGAGCTCTCATTTCCTCACACTAGTTTCTACTTGACAATTTCACGTGGAAGTCTGTATGTTGGCATCTGGAATCTATGCCACAAATATGTCTAGTGCTTCCTGCTGATTATGGTGTAAACTAGCTTCAGTCTGGTGATTTTTCAGTCTCTTCATACTAGATTACATTTTTCTATACTCAGTTTTTAACCTTTCCTCATAGATCAAATTTCTAAACCTTTTATTATTATTGTTGTCCTCATCTGGACTTTCTCCACATCTTTCTTAAAGTGATATACCCCAAACTGGACACAATACTCCATCTGAGGAGTATCTGAGTAGAAGAATTACCTCCCTTGTCTTATGTACAGCACTCCCATTAGCCTTTTGCACTGTCACATTATTGGTTCATATGCAATTCTCGATCCACTCTAACCCCCAGATCCCTTTCTGCAGTACTACTGACTAGTGGGTTATTCCCCATTTTGCATTTGATTTTTCTTTCCTAATCATCGTACTTTGTACTTGTCTTTATTGAATGTCATCTTATTTCAGGCCTAGAGTGACCAGATGTCCCATTTTTAAAGGGACAGTCCCGTTTTTGGGGACTTTTTCTTATATAGGCACCTATTACCCCCCACCCCTGTCCCGTTTTTTCACAGTTGCTATCTGGTAACCCTATTTCAGGCCAGACCAAATCTCCA
The DNA here is from genome assembly GCF_028017835.1 of Emys orbicularis. Taxonomy (NCBI): domain Eukaryota; kingdom Metazoa; phylum Chordata; order Testudines; family Emydidae; genus Emys; species Emys orbicularis. The sequence goes on along the minus strand of NC_088691.1, from coordinate 80,210,019 downwards.
ATTTATCATGGTCATTTTTGAATTCTAATCCTGTCCTCCAAAGTGCTGGCAACCACTCCTAGCTTGGTGTCATCTACAAATGTTATAAGCATACTCCCCACTCCAGGATAGATCCCAGAGGGACCCCACTAGATACATCCTCCCAGTTAGACAGCAAATTATTGATAACTACTGAGTATATTTTTTTAACCAATTGTATACCCACTTTATAGTAATTTAATCTAGACCACATTTTCCTAGTTTGCTTATCAGATTGTCATGTGAGATTGTCAAAAGCTTTACTAAAAGCAAGATATATCAAGTCTACTGCTTCCCCTCTACCCACTAAACCAGGACTCTTGTCAAAGTAGTAAATCAGGAGGGGTTGGCATGCTTTATTCTTGACATATCCATATTGGTTATTACTTATTAACCTCTAGGTGCTTACCAATTGATTGTTTAATAATTTGTTCCAGTATCTTTCCAGGTATCTAAGTTAGGCTGACTGGTGTATAGTTTCCCAGTAGTTCTTGTCCTAATGCCATTTTAGCAAGACTGAAATACTGTGATGCCATCATCATAAACTGGATTGTAACCTAATTCAGACTTGGACTGTCTTAGAATTATTGTACCCTGTATGTATGGTCTTGAGGTCTGAATGTGGCACTCCTGAACACAATGGCGCAAATACCACTGAATTTAATGGGGCCAGGATTTCACCCTGGGCCCCTATGATATTACTATCTTTAGGTCCAATCCCCAAAAGAAAGTGATGGCTTACTGAGAGATTTGAATTCCCAATGAAGACAGTTATGGCTAAGGTGATTTGTCATTTCTCAAGAGGTTCTTAGCACGTCATGGAATGGTCTATAGAGTCGGTAATGGTTTGTAACGTGCAACAAGTTATACATTTAATTACTCTAGAAGGTATTGAAAATATTGAAAGCTCAATCTGTTTAGGACTGTGTTTGTTACCAGTAGTGGATTTCCCTTTTTCCTCCCTTCCTTTGTTCTTCATGCAGTACATCATAAACATTTATTCACCTATTCAGAATAATAATGGGCACTATTCTCTAGGGAGATATAAATTTTCATCTTTGAAGTCATATTGACTTGGATATACATGTCATTAAAATTCTAATTCCTTATTCTGCAAAAAGTCACTTCATTATGAAAGTGTCTTTCATATCTTCCTTGCAAGAGTCACAAGAGAGATTTGAATTTCTACTTGATTTCTTGTTTCTCTACAATTTCCTAGCTTGGATGTCAAATTCATATCTCACTTGTGACTTTCATGAGGAAGATGAGAGTTGAGTCTCTTAATTCATGATTGTCAATGTTTTTACAGCAGCAAGTCACACCATCGAAATATAATATATATTTTTTTATTTTTGCAATTAGAATATAATTTCTAATAGAGGTAGAATTTAAGTTCCCATTAGCCAAAGTTAGTCACTTGTGGCCTTATGTTCCTTTGTCATTTTACAATATAAGGTAGTTCATTAAAATATTGTGTGCTTGATAACAGTAAACTGAACAAAAGACACTTTAAAAAGGAAGAAAGCATTGAAAAGAGAAATGACATTTTATACACAGTATTCATAAAATGAAGTATTGTAAGTGTCATGTTAATCCAAAAAGCATAGTGAAAATTTTATAGTTTGCTGTTAGTTGCTTTAACTTTTTTCTTCTCTGTGCAACTTCTATCTGACTATCCAAGTTGCATGCTATACAGTAAAAGTGGTGTTTAACACTCAGTCTGCTTGGTTTTATTTACTACGGATCATGAATTCAAGGTCACTGAAAGCTTTACTGATACAGGAAAACCTTCCTGAAGAGTTCTGCCCTGCACAGGGCCAGCTCTAGGCACCAGCAAAACAAGCTGGTGCTTGGGGCGGCACATTTTTAGGGGCGGCATGGCCGGCGCCAGAATGCCGCCCCTGCTGCCCCTAAAAATGTGCCCTGGCCGCCCTAGCTCACCTCCGCTGCTGCCGCTCGCGTGCCACGGCGCGCGAAACAGCTGATTCGCGCGCCGCTGCTCACCCTCCCTCCCAGGTTTGAGAGTCCGAGTGGCCGCGGCGCGCGCGCCGCTTCTCCCCCTCCCTCCTAGGCTTGAGAGCCTGGGGGGAGGAGGCAGGGCTGGGGATTTTGGGAAGGGGCGGAGCTGAGGCGGGGCCGGGGGTGGGGTAAGAAAAAAACGGGGGGGGGGGGGGGGGGGCGGCCAAAATTGTTTCTGCTTGGGGCGGCAAAAATCCTAGAGCCGGCCCTGGCCCTGCAGAAAAGAAGGATTTAAAAAAACCCAAGAACTCAATGTTATTCAATGGAATTCACACTGAAGTATTGGCAGAATATTAATGCTCCAGTACTAAGGCTTGTCTACACAGGGAAATTGAGCAGAATATTTCATGTGGAATACAGTATTCTGCAACAGCTATTCCAGAATAGCTCCCCATGTGGGTACTCTATGCCAGAATTTTAAAAAAATCACTTTATTCTGAAATAATTAGTGCACAAGACAGACTGTGTGGCAGCAGAAAGCACCCAATGGAGACACTTTTGGGTGCATATGGTTTTGTCTGCATCACTCCAACAGTGATTAAAACTTGTGCAAAGCTTTGGAAAAAAGTCACCTCTTCACTCATAATTCATAGCTCAGACTGGCAAAAGTTACATCTTATTTTAAATATTTCAACTATTTTTTTGTGCACCTCTTCAGGAGATCTGACCACATAAAACAAAAATACCAGTAGGTGAACATTATGTATTTATATTTAATTGATTATTAATACAAATGTGGGCCAAAATTTTCAAAAGTTGTCTCTAAGTTTGCACCCCAAAGATTTGAAAGGGCAAACATTTTAAATTGTGTGTTCAAGCTGCATTTGTTCATACAAATCAGATAGAGTTTACCTAATTACAAATGACTGCATGGGGAAAAGTTGCATGAACAAAGTCTTTCCTTTTTTAAAATTTTGTCCTTATTATTTAATTAGGTATCTAGAAGTTAATCCTGTCTATTTTGATAAAATAAAGAAACGGGTTATTATGCTGACGGATAATTTTGCACCAGATTCATTATAATTCTAATATAAATGAAGAGTCTTACTGCATAAAAGTCAGGATCTCTTTCGAAGTGTCCTACCAATGAAAATGTTAATTCAAGGTTAAAATAAGGGTCATATCTCCTTTACTTACATTTAGTCAGGAGATTTGGCCAAATCCTATTCTCTCCTTTCACTTGTAGGCAGTTTTTTAAAGCTTTTCTAGTCTATTGCCATTGGGGGGAAGGTGTTGAAGTGGGTGATTTAAAAAAATCACCCCCATTTCACACTTTGTTGATGTAGCATTTCAGATGGTAAATTTGGGGGGGTTATTTTTTTTTTTGGTCAGAATCAAGCTGCAAGCAAAAAAGCTGGATAATTAAAATTAAACCTAACCTTGTAAAAAAAAAAAAAGTTAGTAGACTTATCAGCCACTGTTGCAGACACTGCAGCTTTTGTTATAATACCATCTAGTAATGCCCCCAGATGAGCCACAGACCTAGTGAGTCTCAGGCCTTGTCTACACTACGAGAGTACTTCGATTTTAGTTAATTCGACTATGTGGAATCGATATTACTAAGTCGAACGTGTGTGTCCACACTAAGGACAGTAATTCGACTTTGTGAGACTTTGTGAGTCCACACTAACGGGGCAAGCGTCGACATTGGAAGCGGTGCACTGTGGGCAGCTATCCCACAGTTCCCGCAGTCCCCCCTGCCCATTGGAATTCTGGGTCGAGCCCCAAATGCCTTCTGGGTAAAAAAATGTGTCGAGGGTGCTTTTGGGCGCCTGTCGTCATCCGTCCGTCACTCAAGCCCTCCCTCCCTCCCTCCCTGAAAGCGCCGGCGGGAAATCAGTTCGCGCGCTTTTCTGATTACTGACAGCGCGGACGCCACAGCAGTGCGAGCATGGATCCCGCTGCGACCATCGCTGCAGTTGTGGCAGTTCTCAACGCCTCGCAGCTTCTCCTCCACCTGTACCAGAGGCAGCTGCAGATCAATCATGAGAGGAGGCTACGGCACTACCGTGACGGCATGAAGTCGGACACTAGCTCCGACCTCTCTGAGAACATGAGACCCAGCGCCCAGGACATCTCGCTGTCACTGGGTCTTGTTGATACTGTTGAACGGCGATTCTGGGCCCGTGAAACCAGCACGGAATGGTGGGACCGCATAGTGCTGCAGGTCTGGGATGAATCCCAGTGGCTGCGCAACTTTCGCATGCGGAAGGGGACTTTCCTCGAACTGTGTGAGTTGCTGTCCCCTTCCCTGAAGCGAAAGGACACCCGGATGCGGGCAGCCCTGACTGTCCAGAAGCGAGTGGCCATAGCCCTCTGGAAGCTCGCAACGCCAGACAGCTACCGGTCCGTCGCTAACCAGTTTGGCGTGGGCAAGTCTACCGTGGGGGTTGCTGTTATGCAAGTAGCCAGGGCAATCGTCAAGCTACTGCTATCTAAGGTAGTGACCCTGGGAAACGTGGAGCTCATCAGAGGCGGCTTTGCCGAGATGGGATTCCCAAACTGCGGTGGGGCTATAGATGGGACTCACATCCCTATCCTGGCACCGGACCACCAGGCTAGCCAGTACATCAACCGGAAGGGCTACTTTTCCATGGTGCTGCAAGCACTGGTGGACCATCGGGGACGTTTTACCAATATCTACGTTGGATGGCCTGGCAAGGTTCATGACGCTAGGGTGTTCAGGAACTCTGGTCTGTGTAGACGGCTGCAGGAAGGTCTTTACTTCCCGGACCACAAAGTAACTGTTGGGGATGTGGAGATGCCAACAGTCATCCTCGGGGACCCTGCATACCCGCTAATGCCCTGGCTCATGAAGCCCTACACTGGCGCACTGGACTCAGGGAAAGAACTATTCAACTACCGGCTCAGCAAGTGCAGAATGGTGGTGGAGTGTGCTTTTGGCCGTCTCAAGGGGAGATGGAGAAGCCTACTCACTCGCTGTGATCTCAGCGAGACCAATATCCCGATTGTGATAGCTGCTTGCTGTGTGCTCCACAATTTGTGTGAGAGCAAGGGGGAGACCTATATGTCGGGGTGGGAGGTTGAGGCAAATAGCCTGGCTTCTGATTACGTCCAGCCAGACAGCAGGGCGATTAGAAGATCACAGCGGGACACGCTGTGCATCAGGGAGGCTTTGAAAGCCAGGTTCCTGACTGAACAGGGTCTCCAGTGACTTTTTACTTTGTGGACACAGATGCTGAACCTGCCCCCGTTTCTTTACCCAGTTACTGTTGACTATCCTTCCAAGTTACATACCCCCTTCCCCACCTTCCCAACAAATAAAATCTGTTCTGTTAATGAACAAGGTTCTCTTTTTTACTGTTTTCGCGGGAATGTTTTAAACCGGGGACGCAGACTGTGGTGGGGGGCGGGCTTAGTGTTTTGATGCAAATGATGCTTCTAAAGTCCGGGAATGACAGGCTCCGCAGTGCTGGATTGGTTGTTTCAACGCAGCCTGCCAGCAGTCCTGGGCGGGACTGGATGTATGTGTCGGCCAAGTGACTTTCTGGCAGGGGGCGGAGGGTAACAGATCCCCTTCTGCGTGGCTCTGTGATCCAGGATAAGGACCGCGGCATAGGATCTCTAACTGCTCTCCCCCGCCACAAAGTCACAGATCAACCCCCTCGCACCCCAGAACAAGAAAACCGCCTCCCAGACTGACCAGGGTAACTGGTGACTGTGCTGTGTATGTGTCCTCATGCTGGACCTGCCCCCGCCTCTGTAGCCTGCTACAGGTGACTGTCCTGTCCAAGTAACAAACCCCTTCCCCCCCTTCAGACAGAATCCCCTCCAAAAGACACTCTCGGAAACAGTACTTAACAGAAACAGATGTTTTATTATGAACCGCACATGAAAAGGGGGCGGGGGGGAGGAAACTTGGACATGGGCTAGTGTGAGATGGGTAGGAAAGGACTTTTCAAACTTTGGAACGAGAGCCTTCCATTGCTGCAGCAGTGTGCAGTGGCCGACTGACAGTTTTAACGGACCTTGCCGCCCCTCCTTCTTTGTACTTTTGGTGAGGGGGGTGTGGGACTTGGTGGCGGGGGAGGGCGGTTAGAGATAGACAGCAGCAGGGCTCTGTCCTCCTGCCTCCGGTCTTGCAGAACATCCACTAGGCGCCGGAGCGTCTCCGTTTGCTCCCTCATTAGTCCAAGCAGGGTTTGAGTAGCCTGCTGGTCCTCCTGGCGCCACCTCTCCTCCCGTTCCATGACTGCTCTGTGCATTTGTGACAAGTTCTCCCTCCACTGTGTCGTCTGGGCTGCCTGCTCTCGTGAGCACTCCATAAGTTCATAAAACATGTCTTCACGAGTTTTTCTCTTCCTTCTTCTAATCTGCGCTAGCCTCTGGGAGTGTGATGCCAGGCTGGGTTGGGAGACAGTCGCAGATGTGTCTGTGGGAATGGGAAAAAGGGAGTAAATTCCTGAGACAGATAAATGAAGTTGCTAACAAAGAGCATAGTCTTTCTCTGTGAACAACACCATGCACTGCACCTTTCACATGCGCACTCAGGACAAGGTCGAATTTTCGGCCCTCGCCTTATGTGTCTGGGGTCCTGCAGTTGCGATCAGAGAAGCGTTGCAGGACACCTCTACTTCTGCTGCAGGAAAACATGGTAAGCCGTAGACTTGTGGCAGCTTAAACATGTAATAGTAGCACTGGGCTCCTTTCGCACTGAATGCAAGGCCACTCTCTGCTGGCAGCAATCAGGGAAGCATGAGCTCTGCCCCTGTCCCACCACCTCGCGGCTGTCCCCGGGAAAGATCCCTGTATGCTGCCCCTCTGCCGCCTCCACAGCGTGGCTGTAAAGCAGTCCCAATACTAACATTCCCCTCCCTAATTTAAAGCAGGGCGTCATGTGTGACATAACACTCATGAGGATCTCGGAGACCGAGAGGGGAAGGATGCTGCGTGAAAGCATGCAGAGGCCTGGGCCGTATGCCGCCATGCTGTGCCGCGCACTGATCCCCGACTACCTGATGGACTCATGGCGTGGGAACGTGTGTTACCACGGGGGACCAAACAAGATCGCCCTGCCGTTGAACCTCGTGCGCATGCTGGAGCGGTACCTGCAGGAGAGCTATGCCGAGCTATCCCAGGAGGACTGTCTGTCCATTCCCGGGCACATTGACCGCCTTTTCATTTAAGTTCAGCATTACGGACTACAGAGTGGAGCGTCCTGTGGTGGACTAATCATGAATATCCGGACAGTACTTGATTTTCTATACATAGTTAGGAGTAAATAGTTCACTAAGCCAACTAAATCATGAACAACAAATTACTAATATAGTTAATATTCCTGTTTTGTTATAAATAAAAGTTTCTATGTTTAAATGAGTGACTGAAAAGCCCATTCTTAACAATATAAATATTCCAGTTATGTTTAAATGAAATGTTGAGATGTTTAAAGCACTCACTGCTTGATCCTTCCCCTGATTCGGTGTCCGGGGTAAGGGCTGTGGACGGTTGGTAGGGGATCTCGGTAAGGGTGATGAAGAGCTCCTGGCTGTCGTTGAAATCAGCGGTGCAAGTGCTGTCGACTGCCTCGTCCTCCTCATCTCCTTCCTCATCTTCCCCGTCACCTAACATTTCCGACGAGGAACCGGCCGTGGACAATATCCCATCCTCGGAGTCCACGGTCACTGGTGGGGTAGTGGTGGCGGCCGCACCTAGGATGGAATGCAGTGCCTCGTAGAAACGGGATGTGTGGGGCTGGGATCCGGAGCGTCCGTTTGCCTCTTTGGTTTTTTGGTAGCCTTGTCTCAGCTCCTTGATTTTCACGCGGCACTGCGTTGCATCCCGGCTGTATCCTCTCTCTGCCATGGCTTTAGAGATCTTCTCGTAGATCTTTGCATTCCTTCTTTTGGAGCGCAGCTCTGAAAGCACGGACTCATCGCCCCACACAGCGATCAGATCCAAGACTTCCCGATCAGTCCATGCTGGGGCCCTCTTTCTATTAGATTGCACGGCCAACTCTGCTGGAGAGCTCTGCATCGTTGCCAGTGCTGCTGAGCTCTCCACGCTGTCCAAACAGAAAATGAGATTCAAACTGGCCAGACAGGAAAAGGAATTCAAATTTTCCCGGGGCTTTTCCTGTGTGGCTGGTCAGAGCATCCGAGCTCGAAGTGCTGTCCAGAGCGTCAACAGAGTGGTGCACTGTGGGATAGCTCCCGGAGCTATTACCGTCGATTTCCATCCACACCTAGCCTAATTCGATATTGCCATTTCGAATTTAGCGCTACTCCTCTCGTTTTCGAGGATTACAGAAGTCGAATTTAAAAGAGCTCTATTTCGAACTAAGTAGCTTCCTGGTGTGGACGGGTGCAGGGTTAATTCGATGTAACGGCGCTAAATTCGATATAAGCTCCTAGTGTAGACCAGGCCTCAGAAAGGCACAGCACACTCACCTGCCCACAGAATAAATATTTGCAGTGATGATGTAGCCATGTTAGTCCCAGGATATTAGAGACACAAGGTGGGTGATATTACTTCACCCACCTTGTCTTTCAGAATAAATGACATAATTCCAGCCCTTTTTGCTTTGACAGGAAAATCAATAGACAAATCAGGGTTTTGATGCTAACAAAACAGAATAAAGGACAATACAGATGTGATTCTTCCAGGATGAGAATGTTATGGAAGATGGGCTAAAGAAGGGGCAATACAGCCTTTATGTAGAGAAGATTTAAGACTAAAAATTAGAGCACACAGCTGTCCCTCCATCCTTTGAAAAGCACATCTAGAAGTAAAAGTCACTGCTGAACAATTGGAAGAACACATGGAAGGAGGTCAGACAAAGAAGCAGCATCAGGTACCAGAATAAGCCAGATGCCAGGAAACTTGTCAGATAGTAGACTACAGTGGTGTTTTTGACTATTAAAGTGAAATATGTTTTAATCATTATCTTCCCCAGAATGCATCAGACAAAACAAGAAAAACCAGTGAGAGAAAGTGGCTTTCAGGAGGTTCAGGGGAGGGAGGATGGTTGGGAAGAACTTTGCTGCATTAAAAGCTAGAAGGTGGTGAACTGAGGAGGAGTAGAGCTCCTGGAAAATGACTGTTTTCCCCTGCAGAAAACTGACTTTCACTGAAAATCAAAAGCTGGGAAAAAATTCATTTGGCAAACCAAAAAAAGAAAGCAGAAACTTCCCACAGAAGTTTTTACTTACTCAAAAACCCAATTTTCTATTGAAAAAAGTTTTGATGGAAAAATTTCAACCAGTTCTAAGTAGTAACAACCTCTCCTGTTTGGTAGCTAAGGCCCATAATATCCTGCAAAATATATTATCAGCATTTTTAAAGAACTGATATATGCTGCTTGCCACTGTTCAAGACATAGCTAAGAGACAGGATTTTACAGACTAAAGGACAGGCAGATCAGACAAAAAAAAAGAGACGGACACTGGGAAACACAGATGAGAACTATAACTTAAAATTGCACTGTAGTACATGTGAGGGGAGGGGATACTTTTGAAAGGAAGGGTGAAGATACAATCCTGAGAGGACAATGGCATGTGCAGAGGGAGGTTAGCATTTGTTGATGTCTCAGCAGAAAACTGTTGTCGGGAGGATTCTGATGAGAGAGAAGGAGCACAGCACGCTAGGATACAGAAGTTGTTTCAGGCACAGGGGACAACATGGAAGAGGACATGGAGACAGAATGGGAGAAGGAAATGAACAGAACAGGGAGACTACCATTGTCTTTACTCTAAATCCACGGAGCAGCACAGTTACAATAAAGTCAATTAGTCTAGAAGAAAAAAAATGGCTCCCTAAAATTAAAAAGAAGTTTAAAAGGATATTGTCATAGTATCTGCAGCCATGATTGAGGCAGTGACAATACTCAGGCAAATGTGGCTATATTTGTAACAACCCACAGCAACTGCATTGAAGGACATGATGCTGAGACTGCTGTAAGAGAAACACAGTGTCCTACAAAACTCAATTTGCACAGGTTTGGAATAACAGTTTACAGAGTGTGCAATATTATTTTAGAAACTGAACAAGACACCTTTGTGAAAATGACACTGTACACTCTTGTGAGCAATAAATAATGAAAAATATGCAAAGTGAGCTCACTCAATCAAAAACTTATTTTTACTCTATGGAGAGATTTAAATTCATGAAGGTATAGTTACTGTTGCAGATAGTCCACTGACATTACAAAATATTAAGCATTCATAATGATGTGCCTTAAGTTTAATAGTTCACTGTTGGATTCTAATCCCACATTTCTCCTGCAAAATCAAAATCAACACTTCCTGCAAAAGCTATTAGAAAGGATGGTCACAGCTGAGTTGAAAATTGTATCAAGGAAAAATCCAAAGAACTTGCATATTATTATGTGGTAGCAGGGACTGCTGTATAAAGTTTAACATTTGATTCTTGATTTGCAATTCTAACCTCAAAAAAAGTTATCCTACAGTGAATTATACTGAGGCTTTTGGCATTTTAAAAAGTGATAAAAATCAGAGCACTCTTTTTAAAGGGCTTTCTCACCCAAACTAAATAGATTTCTCTGAAAAAAATTGCTGTAATATTTTTTCTCCTACTGTGATACACAAACAAACATTCTCCAGAGTTATGTAGTTTCCATTAACTAGTTTGCAGGGCAGATTTAGTGAGTTCATTTAAAAAGGACGAGCATAACGGATTTTATGTATTGTAGCAAATGCCTATAATTGCTGAAGTATCAGGGCCTATGAGCAAAAATATTTATGTCACAGTATATATACCTAGGGAAATATTTTTAGTGGGGAAAACCTGACCTGTTCGTATTGGAAGTTTGTCCCCATGTCATAGAGTTGCATACTGTGAGACATTGTGCTCTGTGTAGGGCCTGGGTAATTTTACTGTGAGATTAGGGAGGAGACATGTCTGCTTATGGACAGTGATTAGTAAAATGCAAAGTTTTCATTTTAGCTTGGGGGAAACAAACTACCCAGAGCACAGCCTGAGTGGCAGGGTTAGGTGACGGGAAATGCCTTATGGGCTGAGGGAGAGGAAAGAATCCTTCCTTTCCCAGGCTACACAGTCTTTGCAGCTGCAGTAACCTCAGGACCCTAACACACCCCTCCACAGCACAAGAGGACCCCCCCACACCACAAAAAGCAGCAGTCAGTCCCTGAGCCTGGCCCAAAGCATGGTGTGCTCTACACTAGGCAAAGAGATATGTACTCCCAGTGAAGCCTCTGAAATCCTGCCTTCCACTGTGCAGCAGAACCAGACCAGTTCCGCTGCTCAGGTAACTGCCACTGTCCCTAGTGAAAGATGAGCAGCTTAGAACAGTTCTTAAGAGCATTAGTATTTAATTTACTGTGGCAACCAAAGCCATCAGTCCGGATCAAGACCCCACTGTCCTAGTCATGCTATAAACACAGCCAGATTAAGCCTCCTTCCCAAAACAATTATATTTGACATGAGACACAAATGACAACGCCAATATTGTACCACATGATACTCTTGGTGAGTATTTTAACAGTGGCAGGGGGAGGGGATTCACAATAAATGAGGTAAAAATACATGGTCAAAGTCAAAAGAAAAAGCACGAAGGCAGCTATAGATCTCACACAACAGTGCCAGTCCCTCCTAAAGCTGGAGACAGGTGGCTCCATCCCCTTAAGAACACAGTTTCATTTTTCATTCCTCCAGCCTCTCTCAGACTACACCAATCTACAGCTCAGCTACTGAGCAAGGGGAAGCGCTTTACATTACATTTGTAAAGCATAGGCCTGAGAGCCTCTCCCTCAGGTCCATTACCCTGTCCCATACTCCGTTACAGAGGGGTTACTACTATTTAGATTTTCCATATGAAAAAACATCCCCTGGTAAACAGAATGGGTGAGTGCTGCCTGCAAGTTACCAGACTCCCTGTTTGGATTCCTAGACATGAGTCCCCACTTTCCATGGCACTCACACAGGGAGGAGGCACTTTCCACACTACTTGCAAGGCATTCACAAGCTATGGCCCCTTAAAGGTGGGCTAAGAGACCCTGCTTAAGAATGCTCCTGTCAGCTCCATGTGGCTGCTGCACAATGTTCATGAGCTTTAGTCCAGGTCTATACTCGAAACTTTTACCGGTATAATAATTTTGGTTAGGGGTGTGATTTTGTTTTAAATGACACTTCCACACTAGCAAAAGCCCTAGTGTAGACGCAGTTACACTGGCAACAGAGTGGTTTTGCAGGAAAAGTTTTTTAGTTGGCGAATCAGCATACCTCTAAGTGCACTCTGGTCTTGGAACAAAGAACGTTGGCCGGCACTAAACGTCAAACCCCGATCCCTCTGAAGTGGATGGGAGTTTCCTCACCCACTTCAGCAGGATTGTGACTGACGGGGAAAAACGGGATGAGAATTGTTGGTCCCTTTTCACAAGGGAATGTGAAGCCAACAACTGCTGTCTGAAACAGCCCTTCCAAACTCCTTGTGAGTTATTCTGTCCCTTCTACAGCTCTGCCTCCTTTAAAGGCCAATAGTTAAATTCTCTCTCAATTTCCACAAGCCAAAGAGTAATCTTTAAAATGATGCAGTATTATTTTACCTTCTCCTTATATTACTTCCACTCATGTAGATTGTGAAGTAGCAAAGTAATGACTACATTGGAATTTCCACATCCAATTATCCAGTATATATACACACAGAGGATGAAAAATAGCAATCTTCTATTTGTTTGCTTTTTTATTTTTGGAAATGTAATTTATTTGACATTTGATTGTTCCCCACTGAAATAAGTGGCAAGAAGAAAACACCAGCACTGGCTTTGTAATTGAGATTTTATTCCTGCTATACAGTTCAGTGGGAGGAATTAAATTTAAATTAAATAGTTATATCAGGCCTAGGAGAAGACATCGATAGTGTTTCTATATCTCAGGGTGATGCTCCCATGGCCAGCTGTGTGCCAAACAGTCATTTTTTATATGTCACCCCCGGGACAAAGTTGGCACAGTGTGATATAAAGACAACTGTGTTGCAGTGTATTGTGATGCCTCGCAGCTGGCTCTTGAGATACTTTTAATGACCAGCCTGCCAAGGTAGCCCCATCAGAACTAGGATAGGTAGCAATCCTCGGACCAAGAGATGAAAGAGATTGAGTTCCGTCAGCAACCTGCAACTCCCTCAAGACTCCAATAAATTGTCCCTGAACATTTCCTCCCCCGCCCCGTCACTTTATAATTGCAAAATTCATGTTTATACTACTTACCTTATGAGCACTTGCAGAGTGGCAAGAGCTCCTTTGGGCACTGAGTCTTCCTGTAGCTTTGTTTATTAATGTAGGATTATGAAAACCCAAATCTCTCCTCCAATTAAGAAGGAATCTATTGTATGAGAGAAATTTTGCATAAACATCACTTGCTGTCTCTCCTTAACTAGTCCTTGAGCTGTAAGAAGCTGCCATGACAGGTTTACATAACATTCTGTGGGCATATTTTATATAGATAGATAGAAATTCTGGAGAAGTAAAGGAATATAATGTAGTTATGAATTATTTTTAGCACATTAGTACTGAATCTCTGTATTTGCTAGGCATGCACACAAAGCCTATACATCTTAAAGTAAAGATAAAACTAAGCAGTCTTTATACATCAGTTTCACAGGTTCAATGAGGGAACCAAAGCAGTCATTCAAAAAAGATCAAGGCAAAGATATAACAATTCCAATACCAGTCACTCAGTAGTTCTGAAGCCCTTGTTAGTGTTTCCTAATTAATTCTCTTCCATTTCTCTGATGGGACATTTCATTGGACTTCAAATGTGCATACCTTCAACTTGTATTTGCAATGCAAGGCTTCATGCTCCTCACTATTCTGCAGCACATTTTAGCACAGCAACACTTCTAAGCATTTCTGCCCCTTGAAGTAGTGGAATCAGGAAGCATTCATCCCCTTGTGCTCCTTCTAACTTCCCAGGAGTCAGAGTCATTCCGCCCTAAGCTACACAGTAAGATCTCCCCGAGTACAAGACAGTGTACTGGGAAGGGCTTTTTGAGACAAACCAAAGAGGGAAGGCAAAGAGACGGGTGAAGTGGGGCAGGGGGGAAGGAGAAGTTGATTGGGGGCCAAAGGAGAGATGGAGGTGGAAGACAGCTACAGGGGAGAATGGGGAAAAGAATACATCATGGAAAACAGGGGCTGGAGGTGGGTAGGGGGAAGAAATGGGGGTGGAATTTGTCCTGGAGAGATTAATGAGTCCTGGAGGGATTCATGACACAAGAGGAGGCTAATAACTAACTGAACAGGCCAGGGGTGTAAGTTGGAGGTTAATATCATTAAGAGGGATCACTTGCATAGGGGAACTGGCACTTCACCACTTCAACTTTTTGTTCATTGTAAGTCAAAATTTGTAGGACTGGCACTGAGAGCCGTTAGGCCACCCAATCAATACATCTGCCAGAATGGAATTTTTCTTATGTAGTGTTTTGTCCAACTTAGTTTTAAAATTTTCCAGGAATGGGACTTACTCAACTTCCCTTGGAAGACTATTCTATAGTATTAGAAGTCTCCCTGTCAGGAAGTTTGTGATACCAACCATCTTTTTTGCTTGCTATGAAAAAAATAACTGAATGAGTTCTGAGTACAACAGTAGCAGGACTCTCCACATCTGTTTGTGTGAAAAGAGAAGGAAATTGTTTGCTGCTTGCAAAGAGAGCTCATACACAATGACATCAATTTTAAAACAAATTAAGATTACAAAAACAGGAATATTCTTGTCTTGGCTAATGTATATAATAACTTATAAAGATTCATTGGCAAATATATGAAAACATTTTCCTGACTAATTTTAAGACACTTGTGTTTAAGTTTATGCAAACAATATTAGAATATTTTTCTATTGATGCCATAAGGAACAAATCTTCTCCCAAACAGATTTTAAAAAGTTATTAAGCTATATTATTGACTGCAGGCCAAATTCTCTGCTGGTACAACTTCAATGGCTTCACTGGTGTGGCTTACATTACTTTATTGCTTTAATCCCAGAAGATGTTACTATTTCATTGTTATATTATCTTTTATGGATATCTCTGAACTACAAGTTGCTAAAAAAAATTGAAAAGAGCACACAATGAGCAGTTTAAAAGTTGAATTAGCATGCAAATATCCAAAATATAAAATGACTGCTATTTAGCTAGATGGAGGAGAGACAGTTACTAAAACATGTTGAAAAATAATTGCAATACATTTAAAATCTTTTAAAGATTCATTTTGATATTTGACTAAGAAGATAGTCATTCTCTAGTAGTTCGTTTCCACCTATAATCTATATGATTTTATTATTTGTCTGCTTAGGGCATTAAGATTAGGTTATAAAACTAGGGTAACAAACTTAGGTACAGGCTCAACACATCTTCTGGTGAAATGAACAACTATCTCACCATCCAAGAACAGAAGAGAATAGTCATGATGTCAGCTTGATGACCTGATAGACAGTATTATGCATCACCATAAGAAATACAAAAAGTTGGAAGCATCCTTGTAAGCAGGGCCGGCTCTGGCTTTTTTGCTGCCCCAGGCAAAAAAGCCTCCGGCCGCCCCCCCCCCCACGGGGGGGGGGGGGCGGAGCCCGGGGGGGGGCGGCTGGAGCCCCGGGGCGAGGGTGGCGAGCCCCGGCGGGGGCTCCGCTCTCCCCCCGGCGGCCGGGGGCAGGGCGCGGGGGGGAGGGCGGTGAGCCCCGGCGGGGGCTCCGCTCTCCCCCCGGCGGGGGCTCCGCTCTCCCCCCGGCGGCCGGGGGGAGGGCGCCGGAGAGCAGGGCGGCCGGAGCCCTGGGAGGAGGGCGGCGAGCCCCGGCGGGGGCTCGGCTCTCCCCCCCCCCGGCGGCCAGAGCGCCGGGGGCAGGGCGGCGAGCCCCGGCGGGGGCTCGGCTCTCCCCCCGGCGGCCAGAGCGCCGGGGGCAGGGCGGCGAGAGGGCGGCGAGCCCCGGCTGGGGCTCGGCTCTCCCCCCGGCGGCCAGAGCGCCGGGGGCAGGGCGGCAAGAGGGCGGCGAGCCCCGGCTGGGGCTCGGCTCTCCCCCCGGCGGCCAGAGCGCAGGGCGGCGAGCCCCAGGAGGGGCTCGCCGCTCTCCCCCCGGCAGCCGGGGGGAGGGCGCGGGGGGGAGGGTGGCCAGAGCGCCGGAGGGAGAGCGGCGAGCCCGGCTGTGGCCCCGCTGTCCCCGGCGGCCCGAGCACCGCGCCGCCCCCCTCCAGGTGCCGCCCCAAGCACCAGCTTGGTTGCCTGGTGCCTGGAGCCGGCCCTGCTTGTAAGCACTTGTCCTTGAAACAACTTGGCGGTGAGCTCTACGGACAGAGGGAGAAAGATTCCTATTTACTGTAATCACGAAACAGCATTGCATTCTTGAAGGAGAATTATATTAGGTGCAGGATAAGGGAAGTGATCACATCTAGTATGAGGGTTAGGTTATTATTCACAGACTGCCCAAAGTGTGCACAGTGGTGTACAAATCATGATGTGCCTCCCCCAAAGAATTTACAGTCTAAAATTAAGTTTAATGCAAAATCAAGCAAAGACAATATTACACATGCATAAAACAGACATGATGCAAAGGCTGAAGGTCTAACTTTCACTGTGTAAGGCAAACAGGATTTGGCCTACTGTATAACCACTACTGAATTAAACATAAACCCAAGGATCTGCAAACATGGTATTCCTTCACCGCATAAAAGGAGATGTCTACCACAGAAACTCAGGACGTTAACTAACCCATGAAGGGGGCCTCTCTTGACAGTAGAATCCCTTTCAGTTTTAATCCCCAATCACTGGGAAATATAAACAAAAATTACTGACTGCATGAAGTCTTTGTTTCCAGGTAATGCATCATGTATGTATAATATTCCTTTTTTTGAACGACACTATGTTGAATTCAGATTGCAAGCTCCTTAGTACTGAGACAGCAGCTCCCTCCATGTTTTCTACACCATTGAGCATATTTATAAAGTTCCACGGAGTTAACCTATGGATTCCCGCAAAGCGCACAACAGGAACTAGACAACTGGGAGCTAAAACCTGTTTTATTTGATATAAACAGTAAATATCTAAGCCAGCGTTTCCCAAACTTTTTTGGCCACCAAACACTTTTTAGCCTATTACGGAACACTTATAATATTATTTTGTAGTTGTTTGGTTTTCAAGTAAAAAAATTGCGTTATTTATGCTCAAATATATTTTATTTTATAAAACAAAGCAAAAAAATACAAATTTAAAATAACTTGAACTAACAATTTCTAACTGGAAAGCGTGTAGTACAAAAATCAAGTGCAAGAGTCTTTCACAGAACACCTATTCACATCATGTGGAACACCAGTGTTCTGCGGAACACAGTTTGGGAAACACTGATCTAAGCAAAAACCTCTTCCTTTTGAAACTAGTTTCAGAAAGAGTTGAAAGTCTGTGTCTGATTTTACCCAAATGTCAAGATAATTCATTAACCCCACTAAATGAAAAGTTAATTACATTTGTGGAGAGGAAACAACTTTGTTGCAAGCCCACCCAAAATATGCAAAGGCTGCTCTGACATTTTGATAATGGTCAATGGGACACTTAAAATCAATAGGATCATTCACATGAGTTAAGTAAGCAGGATTTGCCCCAATGGGGCATATTCTGTCCTCACTTATGCCCATATACAGGTCCATGTTGGGGATAGTACAAGATCTCCTAGAGGCAGAGTTACTTCAGGAGCTCCCAGCCACACAAAGGGAGTGCATGGTGCACCACTACACAGGAAGATGCATCATGCATTCCTCTCTGGGATCATGCAGTTCCACAGGGTGGTGCACGGGGGCGGGGAGCTTTGGCTCCACTTCCTCCGCATCCCTTAAACAGTTGGATGCACAGTAGCGTGCAGTGAGGCTGAAAGCTCTTTGAAGCCTCCCACACCCCACTCTTGTACTTCGCTGTACCTGGTATACAATCTGGTACCTTCCGGGGCCAATATTTCATCGCATGTTGTACTAGGATAATTAAAAAAAAAAAATCTAATCTAGGTCTGTCTGATTCTCTTCCAGCTTGTACAGTTTAATATACTGACTCTTATACCTCAAAAGTCAAGAAAAAAATTCTAATGCTTATTTTGTATATATATATTTGTTATTTTCCCATCCATTTAAAAATATTAATAACTACAAAACCTTACTACTAGTGGGAGGCAGGAGAACTCCTTACTAAAAAGGGTAGTCAGAGTACTATAATGTACAGAAAGGCATCATTTGCTAATGGACCATTCTCTAATTACTATATTTTTTTCAACCTGTGATAGCATGCATCTGCTGAAGAGCGTGATATGTCTGTGTCCTGTTTACACCAAAAACAAACTTTCTTAACAAAATTCCACAATAGGTGAAATTGTCCTGGTTTCAGGTTACAAAATGGAATGCCAAGATTTGATTAAAGATATGCAAGAACTCAATGAAAAGTTAAATCAGCTTCAGGGTTTTTTGCACTAGACCTGAAATCTCAAGCCAGACAAGGGTTTGTACTATTGTCTAATATTCTTTGGGCTCTGCCCAGTCTGAACACACACACACACCTCTCCTTGACATCTGGCCATGTGTTCCTTCACCTACTTGGCGCCATCTTCTGAGTGAAAAAATCCTTTATCTGCTACTCCCACCTTTAATCTCCAGAGGTTTCCAAGAATTGAGACAACAGGCTGGTTTGTTATCCCATTCTACATCTTCAGAGGGCATAGTAGGCCACGCTCCTTAATCCAATGATGTCTTGGGAGACAAGTGTTGACCAGAAACATCTGGATTGTAGGGTGGAAGAAGATCTAGGGCCACATAGGAAGTGCACTAAGTGTGGGCTGAGTCTGCAGACCAGTCCAAATCCTCTCCCAAGATTCATCTTCTCATTGAAATTCAAAACTAAGGAAATTTGGTCAGGTTTTGATTATAGCCATCTGACTAGGTGCAATTTATACAGAGCTTCCAGCTAGCTCAGACTTTCAGATGCAAAATACAGTACTTGGGATATCGTGTGCATTTGTGACATTCTAAGGGATTGTTGAAACATAAGATAATGAGCATCACTCTCAGCCATGTTTGTTTTGTTTTTTAAAGTCAGTAACAGATAACTATTGTGCATAATAACAATATAAATTAGAAGTAATAATGATTCTAATAGTTTCAGAACAGCATGCACTGGTGTGAAGGCTGATTCCCCACTCTGGCACTTCGAGTGCAGAAGGTGGGGGCCTACAAGGATTCTAAAAATTAATACTGGCCACTCCAGGCTTGTATTAAACTCCCAGCTTTTCTCTGACCTTGGATGGGTAGATCCTGCCAGCACGTAAGTGCAAAACCCCTTTGAGGACCCAGGGGTGCAGTTGGGAATTCCTTCCTGTGGAGTACCCTCAAGCCCCTTAACCCCCCCGGGGAAGAGCTGAAAGGAAAAACAACGGAAATCAGCTGTTGCCACCAGCTAATTAAACAACATGTGTACAAACCTCTTAGGACACAAAAATCCAATCCTGTTCTTAAAAAAAAAGGTAAATTTTATTAAAACAAAAAGAAAGAAAATACATCTGGAAACTCAGGCTATTGCTAGATTTAAAAAGACCACTTACAAGGATTAAGCATCAAGAATAACGTTCTTGAGGTCCAGCTTAAAGGTTACAAGCAAAACAAAAGCATTTGGGGTTAGCACAGAGGAGTCCACAAGTCATAAAGAAATAAAAGGAGATAAACCTAATCACGTCTTCTTAGACATTTCCTGATCTACTTACATATCTGGGATTTCAAATGAGTAGTTTCTAGATATGATACCGATGATTTTCATACCTGGCCCCAAGCTTCTTACTGCATAGTTCCAGCCTTGTCTCTGCTTCTCTCTGAGAACAACAGACAGACAGACAAAAGGGGAGTCTTGTTTCAATTTCAAAAAGTTCTAGCCTTCCCATTGGCTCTTTTGGTCAGGTGCCCACTTACTTCCTTTTACCTATGCATCACAGTGAGCCTTTTAACCCTTTACAGGTAAAGCAAGTAGAGAACAGCTACTAAGAGGGATTTTATAGCTAGCTAGCTGGCTGGGTCCATAAAAGGGAGCTACCCTCCCCCCCCCTTCATTTATCACAACTGGAAACGAGGAATATCAACTGAATTAAAAATGCATTTACAAAACTTGGGAGGGGACTGCAACACTTTTTGACATGTGCCCTGCTCCTCAGAAAGAAATAAGCATGATGTAGCCAAGGAAGTATGTCACAGCTGAAAAGCCAGCTGTGAAATGATGCACCTGTCCTAGGTTACCAAATGCCACAACCCTAACTGTAAAATATGTGCACACACACATTGGTTTAGTACAGTGTATTCACTGCAGCATTGTTAATGGGCTTTATATAACTGATGCAACAGTAATGAATAGGAATGAGAAGTAGGGGGAAATGTTACACATTCATTGTATTTCATGATCATATAAATGATGGGTAAGCTTTTGGATCCTGTATTTTAAAGACAAATGTTTATCCCTCATTCAGTTATAAGCTCAATTACTGTTTTGGACTGTTTGGCCTAATCAAAGGGAAGCCCACCTAAAATGAACAGTCAGAATAAGACACATTAGACCTAAAGCGCAAACAGAATTCCATACATAGTGATGCCTTAATTATTGTTTAAACATTGACCATGTTTTTGCAGAAGCAAAATAATGTAAAAAATTCCTACTAGATTGAGGCAACACATCTACCAGAACAAACAAAGAAATGTATATGGCACGTTGCACTTTCAGGGCATGAAGTGAAACACCAAATTTATAAAAATAAAGATCACAACTAAGTAAGTGCAAAGGGTTATACAGAGTTTTCATCCCAGGAAATGCTGCTCCAGAAAATGGTTACTTTCCAATGTAACATGAGTGACAAACCATGTGGTTTGAATAATGCTATAATATGCAGTAAGCCGCTCAGTTAGATAGGTGTTTCTTCCTTGATGTTTTTCCAAGATGGTGGCACAAGTTTCTGACATACAATAATTAAGGCACTGTTCATTTTGATTCCTATGCAGATCATGAGTTTTGTGTTAAGCAATGTGAAAGCTATTTTAAGGCGTTATGCAAAGCTTATTCCCTCTTCCTGCTACAGTGAGTTTGCTTTTGAAAAACTTTTTTCATAAACAATGATCAGTGTCATACAAAACTCGTTTTTTGTATAATGTACTAACTGCGGCAGCTGTATGCTGACATAACTTAGGTCAGCGTAGGTTTGTAGTGTGTACATGGCCCTAGTCTCACTCCTCATTATAATTGCCTTCTGATTCCAGTATAATTGTTTTATTACTCAGAGTTTGTCTCCATCAATCCTTACAGATTTAATATGGAGAGCAATTTGTAGTGGAACGTTCTGGTAAATGCTTTTTGGAAGTCAGTAAAAACACAAGTATATGGTTTTCCCCATTTCAATTGATTTTTCTAATATGAGCTTCAAGTTCAATTTGACGGAAGTACTAACAGGGTGTGGTGGAGCAGCAGATGGCACTGCTGCCCCTATAAAATGCTACAAGTGTCCAAATATGGTATGACAGCCAAGTGCAGGCCACCATTCAAAATGCCTGCTGCCAAAATCCCTGCTGCCTTGTGGTTCAAGCCTTTTGGCTAAAGACTAAGGTTCCAACCTGAAAAAAACTGGCTGAACTTGACTCTTGGGGCCCTTATGCAGTACTGGCCCCAAAATTATTCCACTATAACCTGACCTAGTATTCCTCAACTGCTATGCAGTCTGAGTGGTCCTCAGCATGAACTGGTGCCCTGCATGGCCGTATGTGTGAAATTGGCAACTGCAGGGATCGGAATGTAAGGGGACTGAATCAACCTGGGAAGCTAGCCAATATATGGAGAGAAATTACAATAATGTCACTAAGGGAGACATTCTGGAGAGGTCAAGATGACTTTGTCACAAGTCTTCTGAGTTATCAGTGCAGGTGGATGTCAACGTATGAAAGAGGTATGAAAGAGCACAAGGATCAACAACAGAAAAAGAGGAATACCAAAGACTAAATAAAATGGTAAAGAATAAATGCAGATTGTTAAAGTCTAAATGCAAAATAATTGGATCATTGGATAAAGAGAACAAACAAAATGAGATGTATCATAAGATAAGAGCCTTCAATTACAGAAGAAAGGTGATCAATATGACCTTTAAGGACAAAAATGGACAATATTTGACAGACAAGAATATAGACAAGAATAAGAGATGGTGAGACTATATCAAGGAATTATGTGGTGATAAGCCTGAAAAACCTCAATTAGAGATGTATCAAATAAGCCAGTCAATAATGCATGAAGAAATCATGGCAGAAATAAAAAGACTTCCAAATGGAAAAACATGAGGTTGTGATGGAATACCAGCTGAATTGTTAAAAAGCATAGGTGATGACAGCTTGAAAGACATGTCAGAGTTAATGAAGGATATGTTTGAGACAACAGAATTGCCAGAAGACTTTACAACCTCACTGTGTTTCCATAGCCTAAAAAGCCCACCACTATGGATTGTAAAAACTACAGAACAATCAGCCTAATAGCATGCCTCAGACTTTTGTGAGTTGTTCAAAACTGAATACAAGAAAAGACTGATAAAGAAATAAGTGACCAACAATCTAGCTTCAAATGTGGAAAGGGTATGATAAATGCCATTATCAACTTGAAGTTCATATTAAAAAGACATTACTTTTAGTAACATTAAATATGTCCAGCAAGCCTACTTTTCCTACAGCACTGCACAGAGGAAAAGACTACTCTATATGGATTATACATAAATAAAGTGGATTAATTACTGAACAGGGGATTTAGATCTGCCTGAGTCGTGTCCACCCCCCCCCCCCCCGGTTGTACTTGAAACCCTGAGCTAATAATCCTAACTGCAAAA
Source organism: Emys orbicularis (assembly GCF_028017835.1). NCBI lineage: Eukaryota > Metazoa > Chordata > Testudines > Emydidae > Emys > Emys orbicularis. The sequence continues at coordinate 80,187,138 of NC_088691.1, read as the reverse complement.
ATAGAAATAGTGTTGGCACGGTAATACAAGCTTCTCTGCATTTTGTTGCCTAGGCATCTCAATCCTGCCCGGCTTACACGTACACCTGTTATTTCAAGGACTGGGACTCTCCTGAAGAGGGGCTGCAAATTGGGAGTGTTCTTTCTAATGTGGGAAGATCTTCACTAGGGAATAGATTTGGACCACAGCATTTAGTTTCACCCACGGCATTGGAAGTGAGAGGTTTATGTACTGGTCAATGAGCTATTTCTCCCCTCAGCAGGCATCTGTTCTACAAGTATTTATTCCCTTTTAAAGGTCACAAGTTAAACATTAAATATAATTAGTAAGGGTGGCAATACCATGACCCCCCTAAAATAACCTTACAAACCCCCCCCCCCCCCCCCGCAACTCCCTTTTGGGTCAGTACCCCCACTTTGAGAAATGCTGGTCTCCCCTGTGAAATCTGTATAGTATAAGGTAAAAGCACACAAAAGACCAGATTTCACGGTCTGTGATGTATTTTTCATGGCTGTGAATTTGGTAGGGCCCTAAATATAATGTCAGAGTGCATTCTACAGGTACAGTACATACCTCATCTTTATTATTCTAAAATAAAGATACTAATTCTTTCCCACTCATTTTCTTCCAGGAATAATGCCCTCCATGTCAGAACAGACGTCCCACCTCCTGCCTTTCTGATTGAGGTGAACATACATTCAGGGAATCCAGCTCTGTTCAGATATTATTCACAAACAGGAGGGGGGGAGGAAAAGGTCTATATTTGTTGGAGGGTGGGTTTTTTTTGCAACTGATAGTTTCCTAAGTCTGTCTGTAGACAATACTGTTAACCCATTTCATTGCCAGAGGAAATAAGCAAATACATCATTACACTTCTTACTCATTCACTTACTCTCCAGCTGGTTTAACAATTCCAGAGAGAGAGAACACGACTCACATCACACACACACTCTTACCATTACTTTGGAAACAAGAGTTAAAGACATATTGAAGCAGAATAACGTGTACATTTAGTAATAACAGTAACACTTACTCTAATGTTACTGCAATACATTCAGACAGACTTAGGAAACTATTAGTTGCAAACAAAAAACAAAGAACCCTCCAATAAATCTAGACTTTTTTTTTCTGTTTGTGAGTAATATTTGAACAGAGGTGGATTCCCTGGATGTATGTTTACCTTAAGTGTTCACGAGTAGTTTCTGCAAACAATTTTTAGCCTTTGGGCATTTAGCACACTGTTCATTTGCACTTTGATTGTTGTGATTGGTCACCTAAATCATGTGGTCTTATTTCTGTTCACTGACTGGATGATAAAAGTTTTAAATAGAAGTATCACAATGCAACTAGCAGATGACCAGCAATGAATAGTAGATGCTCTTATTCGTGTGCTAATAGATACACTAATCTGTATGAAAATGCATCTGAAGAAGTGAGCTGTAGCCCACGAAAGCTTATGCTGAAATAAATTTGTTAGTCTCTAAGGTGCCACAAGTACTCCTGTTCTTTTAGCTATCCCCCAGACATTCAATGAATAACACCAATTCACATACATGTTCATGACCAGGGTCAAACCAACTAGCCATTCAGAATGTCAATGTTTGTGAATGGTGTTTTGGAGCATTCTATCCATCCCCCCTTTTCTTCACTGTTTCTCTTCTCCCCCTTGCCTCTCTAAGAACAACTCAGCTCACTGCTGAGTGATGGCAGGTAACTCAGAACTGTCTCCCTATATTCTCATACTGCAGTCCTATTGGCTGAAATTAGATAAGTGAGCAAATGAGTTATCTGTGGGGCACTCAGACAGACAAAGCAGTCACAGAACACCAGATGGCTTCATGAAAAAACCCTGCAAGACATTGAAAACCTGTAACTTAAGGATGTGCAATAAATGACGCCATCTATATCAAAATTGGTAAAGCCTTTCACTAGAAACTCATACTTTCAGACTGTCCTGGGACATTACGGACATATAGGAAAGGTAACATGGATGTAACCAGCCTTACATAAAGAACTAGAACTGAAATGGAAAAAAAGAGCAAATCATTCAAATAATTGTCCAGACAAGGAGAATTTTAATAAGAAATAGTTGGACTTGTTAACATATGTTTGACAGCAACATACATCTAATATTTATATGTTATGGTAAACATAAGAACATAAGAACATAAGAAAGGCCGTACTGGGTCAGACCAAAGGTCCATCTAGCCCAGTATCTGTCTACCGACAGTGGCCAATGCCAGGTGCCCCAGAGGGAGTGAACCTAACAGGCAATGATCAAGTGATCTCTCTCCTGCCATCCATCTCCATCCTCTGACGAACAGAGGCTAGGGACACCATTCTTACCCATCCTGGCTAATAGCCATTTATGGATTTAGCCACCATGAATTTATCCAGTCCCCTTTTAAACATTGTTATAGTCCTAGCCTTCACAACCTCCTCAGGTAAGGAGTTCCACAAGTTGACTGTGCGCTGCGTGAAGAAGAACTTCCTTTTATTTGTTTTAAACCTGCTGCCTATTAATTTCATTTGGTGACCCCTAGTTCTTGTATTATGGGAATAAGTAAATATATTATGGGAATAAGTAAATAAGTAAATATAAGTAAACAATACTGTATGGTTGAAAGGAACTACATTTCAATATTTAAATAATGAATGTACAAGATATTTTAAGTCCAGTCTCAAGTAACATGAGTTTCAGCAAAATATAAAAATGCCTCTTTTTTTCTAATCCCCAAAGTATCATTAATTAGAATGCACTGATGTGTGCATCAGGCTCTACAACAGGTTGAACTCCCATGAGGACTTCCTTCAAACAGCAAAGGCTGCTCTTCCAGACAGCTGCTACAAAACAGTTATAGTCTGTGGCACAGAAAACTCCCTGCACACCAGCTTCCTAAATGTCCAGATGATCACATTTCAAGGGCATAATCATATTTCAATAGTGAAGTTTACCAATTGTAGGAAAAGGAATTAAGAAAAAATGGAGCTGCTACCACATTTTCTGTTTTATTCGCTTGAAACCTCTGAATTGCTATTTGTTTCTCTGTTTTCTTAAACAGTTCCTCTTAAGTACACGGTGATTTAAAAAAAAAATCCCGTCTGTTCTCATAAAAAGATCCCCCCTGCCCAAACTTCACATTAGATTTCCACTCTCCCGTGTGAAAGTCAAAAGGACTGAATGGTTAAATGAAGAATGAGCCAGTATTTGATCTTTCCTTCTGATTTCAGTTCAGCCAGCAGTTCCCAGTAAGATTACCATGGTAATCAGTCTCCAGAGGATGGTCGCTCAGACTACAAATTCACAGCCTAAATTCTTTGCTTTAAAAAAAAAAAACACCCTTAGTGGCACTGTTGCATATTTAAGCTAACTATAAACATATAGGGACAGAATCCCATTAGCCAATGCGTGACAAGAACAAATCTACTGGTATCCCATCACAATCCTCAGCAAAAATCTGTCAGAGCACTCTGTTCAACACAAGCCAAACCTACAATCCATTATTCACTTTGAAACTCTCTCTTTGATCCATTATTCACTTTAGCCACACCACAAAGCGCAAGAATTACCGCACGATTTTAAAGAGTAAGAAATAAAAACTACTGCATTTGATAGTGGAACTTCAGTAAACAAAAGCTATAGAAGACATATGAATGGAATCAGAATCTAAGAGTCAAAGGTCTGAGTTTGAGAGGTGCTGAGCACTTGTAGCTCATACAGATTTTGACTGAAGCCATCAGCACCCCATAAATTCAGGCTCTAAAATCCTCACTCCCCGCACCCCCGTGAGTGATTCTTACTACTCAGGGCTTAGTCATGGAGGCAGAAATAGAGATGGGTTAGGGACAGACTGCAGCTTTAGTCTTATTCTCACAGAGTCCTAAAACTTTCCACAAGCAGCTCTCTCAGAAAATCTACCACTAGTACTCAGTTACAATGCAGCACACATAAGTAAAGCCAATCCAATATAAAAATCCTTTTCTGTCCCAACTACCAATCTGAATAATGTCACCAGATCCCACAAAGCCTGCTGCCATCACACATTCTACATACACACTCTTTTGCTACACATATGAACTATGGACTAACTTTTAACTGTCTATAGTGAGGATGAGTGGAGGAAGGAAGAGGGTAGAAGGAACGGCTATTCACACTAATGCACAGAGAACACTATTGTTTGCCTGCATTCCCTGAGCAGCACCAGCAGTAAACCATGGCCCTGACCCCTATACACTAGACAACTCCTGTGATTCTCCAATGAGCATATTCTACCCCCACAGAGATCAGTGCATGTGCTCCAGCCCAGGACTGAGCAGGACTTTTCCTGCAATTGCTCCTCCCAACTGCACCAGAAGGGAGTAGGGAGACTATTTCTCATCTACTCTCAATGCCCCTTCTATTGGCACCCAGACATGGTGGTAGTGGTGGTGTAAGAGAAGGAGGAGGGAATTGCCTGACCTGAATGAAGAAGGGTGAGGAGTGGGAGGGGGTGGGGGTGTCAGGGGCAGGTTGGGGGGGGTGCAGCCTAGGGGAATGGGACAGAAGGAGAACATATTAGGGAAAAAGTGGGCAGAAGGTTCTGTAACCACTAGATCACACTTCTCTCCAGAACCTGGAGACTCCTACATAAACAGTGGGGGGAGAGGGAAGATGCGGGGGGGACTCAAGCCATGCTGTGTGCCAGGACCTATTCAAGACTTCACCACACCCTAGCCAGTCCCACAAAGCTAGTGCAGATCATAGCATCATAGAAATGAAGGGCTGGAAGGGACCTTGACCATCCCTAGCAGGTGTTTATCCTACTTATTTTTAAAAGCTTCCAATGATGGAGACTCCATGACTGCCCTTGGAAGCCTATTTTGTAGTTGAACTATCATTATAGTTAGAATTTTTTTCCTAATATCTAACTAACTGTGATAGGGTGGACTAGGCCCACAGGCCCCTTGCTGAAGGCCACAGGGTCCTGATATACCTGTCCCAGGAAAAGAGCAGTAGAGAAGTCCTCCAAGAGGACTAGAGTGGCTGCAGGGAGCAGCCAATCAGGGCTCAGCAGGCCCATATAAAAAGGAGCTGCAGAGCCAGAGAGTTCAGTCTGCTAGCAGGGACTGGGGGAGCAAGAGGTGCTCCTGGCTGCCTGCAAGGGCCAAAGCAGATAGTTCCTGGCCAGGATCAAGGGAGCAAGAGAATAGCTCCTGGCTGGCTGCTGGGACTCAACTAAGACAGGCTACAGGAAAGTGGCCTAGGGAAACAGAGCAGCAATTACCGAAGGGATGCAGCACAAGGCTGCTTACTTAAAGGGTCCCTGGGTTGGGTCCTGGAGCAGTGAGTGGGAGCAGGTTCTCCCCACCAGCAACTGGAGGAAGTGGCTATGCCCTATGGAAGGGAATTAGAATTGTGGCAGCCCAGGGAAGCTCCACAGGGAGCTGTGATCAGTGAACTGAGCCCAAGAGGGGTGGCTCAGCAGGAAGGCTGGGCTCACTGAGGACTCAAGTAGAGGCAAGGACTCCCCAGGGAAGAAGCCATTGGGGCACTGCTCAATTCCAGAGTAGGAGCCTTGCAACCTACCCGGACCAAGCGAGGGTACCGTGATGAGTCCTATTGGACTGTTTTAGAAGACTGAGCCCAGGGAGGGCTGCAGGATATGGGGGACATTTTGGGTTGTGTACCCCAGAAGGGGTTTTTGTTTGGCCCATGAACAGAGTGTGACTTGGCCGGAGGGCTGAGTCACCGAAGACCCACCTGACAAGCACAGCGGCCAATGGCACTGTGAGCAGAGGAAATAGAGAAACACTTCAGGTATATACTGTGACAGACCCAGACCAGTGGGGTACAGGAGTCTGGTAGAGGGCAAATATACTGGTCACTGGATGAGTAGTTTTCTGTTCCCTGAGTGACCAGAGCAGGGGCTGCATTAGAGTAATCAGGAACCTGCTAGAACCAGTTCAGGCAGGCAGGCTAATTAGGACACCTGGAGTCAATTAAGAAGAAGCTTCTAGAATCAATTAAGGCAGGCTAATCAGGGCACCTGGGTTTTAAAAAGGAGCTCACTTCAGTTTGTGGTAGGAGTGTGAGGAGCTGGGAGCAAGAGGCGCAAGGAGCTGAGAGTGAGAGGGTGTGCTGCTGGAGGACTGAGGAGCGCAAGCATTATCAGACACCAGGAGGAAGGTCCTGTGGTGAGAATAAGGAAGGTGTTTGGAGGAGGCCATGGGGAAGTAGCCCAGGGAGTTGTAGCTGTCATGCAGCTGTTACAGGAGGCACTATAGACAGCTGCAGTCCACAGGGCCCTGGGCTGGAACCCGGAGTAGAGGGTGGGCCCGGGTTCCCCCCAAACCTCCCAATTGACCTGGACTGTGGGTTCTTCCAGAGGGGAAGGTCTCTGGGCTGTTCCCCAACCCACATGGTGAATCTCTGAGGCAAGAAAATCCGCCAATAAGCGCAGGACCCACCAAGATAGAGGAGGAACTTTGTCACAATACACACTCGACTGGGGGCACTTGCGAGAGGTAAGTGCCCCCCATTACACTAATCTAAATGTCCCTTGCTGCAAATTAAGCCCATTAGTTCTTGTCTTGCCTTCAGTGGACATGGAGAACAATTGATCACTCTCCTCTAATAAGAGCCCTTAACTCATTGGAAGACTTATCAGGTGAGCATAATGAAGGGAAAGTGAACTTACGTAAGCATATGCATGCATTTTCCCCTTCAAATGTTTAAATGTAAAGACAGCACCTGGCCCATCCCCAAGTTAACAAGACAAAAGGTATCGAATTTTCATTGTTTTACTCATTTGAAAAGAGGTAGAGGTACAACAAATAAAGGTAAAGTTGGTATCTGCTTTTCATTCCTCTGTTGGGTTAGGCAGGGGGTACCATGTGGAGGACTTTGTTTATGTACATAGGGATGTTCTTTTCATCCTCCCGAGACATCTCCATGAAACTTGCATGGAGATGCTCTGCAATCCTCTCCTGAAGGTTTCTAGTGATGGCTGCCTTATTTCTTCCTCCACAGTAAGACACTTTTCCACACCACTCTGTGAGGAGTTCAGCTGGCACTAGTGCTACAAACCTGCTAGCAGGATACAGGCCTGAGCAGCTTCAGGACGCCAGTAGCAGCTGTGTTCTCTGTAACTCTGTAACCCTCAGGTGTGAGCTATTAGCTAAAATCACTACCGCCTATGGAAAATAATGCCAGTATTCAGTGCCAACACCCTATACCCATGAAATAGAGACCAAAATTGTATAGCTTCATGCAACGGAACATTCTTCTTCCCCTGGTCCTAGCAGAGCATATTCACTAGGGCCAGGGCAGTGCTGTGCTGAGGTGCTCCAAAGCTGAAGTGTCAATAAGCATTTCTTACTAAAATGCTTAAGGGAATAAGGGAAGGAAGTTTTGAAACTTATCTTTCCCTTTGCATTGTAAATCCATTGGTACATCCGCAGCTTCTGGTGTGCCCCTTCCACACCTGCAGAACACCTGACCCTGATGAGGAGGAGAAAGAATAGGATGAGGGAGGGCATGGTCAGCGAGATCCTGAAATCCAGTGATTCTTCAGACCGTGAACAGAGGGCCTGAAGGGCTATGACAGATAGCCTGGAGAAGGAAGGAGGACAGGAGTTCCAGCAGGACAAGGAGAGGGAAATGCACCAAGACATAATGGGTCTTCTAAGGCAGCAAACCTAATTGCTGCAGACCCTTGTTGACCTACATATCCAAAAAATCCCAGATTCTCCACCCTTTGCAGTCCTTGGAGAACTCCATAGTCACTCCTCCGACTCCACCCCCAACATCTCACATGGCATCATGGATTATATCCTTAACTGTACCACTCTGTCCTGGGGGACAGTGAGGAAAACCACAGCTTCACATATACCAGCTGTGGTTGTCAAAGGTCAGTGTATGTGTAGCCACAGCGGACTACATTTGTGCACTCAAATGGACAGAAATGTTTACTCCCTTTCCAATTTTAAAGTTCCACCTCATTCATTTGTTTAAAAAATTGTATTACATTGCCTAAGAATTTTTGAACTTTTTTCTGCACTGTTCTTCCTACTCTGTAGAGATTTATTTTTGGAGAATCAAATTATCATTATTAGTTCATAACAAATATTAGACTGCACAATGGTAGTCAAAGCAAACAGTATTTGTAAATGTGCAGAAACACCACATGATTCGTAGCTTCAGGAAAACACACCATTTTTATAAATGTACAGCAATCACTACGCAATTTGTAACAGCATCCAAAGTTTCAGGCCTAGAGAACACTGCAACAGAGAACACGACTGTGACTGACCATTAAAGTGCTCTTTCAAAGCCTCCCTTAACTGCATAGCTACACACTGAGGTTCAAAGTCAGCAGACAGCCACTCCACTTCTGCCCTCCACACTGGCAGCAACTTTTCCCCCTTTGCATTACAGATACTGTATTATGCAGGACCCAAGAGGCAGCTATAACCATTGGGATATTTTTCTTACTGAGATCAAATCTAGTGAGTAAACACTACCCACGTCCCTTTAATCTACCATAAGGGTATTTAGCAGTGATTCTGCATCTGCTGAGCCACTAGTTGAATCTTTCCTTGGTGATGTTGAGATGGCCAGTACATGGCTTCATGAGCCAGGAGAACAAGGGGTAGGCTGGGTCCCCCCAGAATCAGTACTGGGATTTCAATATTGCCAGTGGTAATCCACTGGTCAGGAAAGAATGTCCATTTGCAGCTTTCTGAACAGTCTCGTGCTCTTAAAGAAGTGAGCGCCAAGCACCTTCTGTGACCAGCCCACACGGATATTAATAAAGCATCCCTTGATCCACCAGTGTTTGCATAACCTAGAAAAGTAGCCCTTTCTGTTGATGTACTCCGTGGCAAGGTTGGCTGCTGCCGCCAAAATAGGGATATTCATGCCATCTATCACCCCCCACAGTTTAGGAAATCCATTGCTGCAAATCCACCCACTAGGTCCTGCACATTGCTGAGAGTCACAGTCCTGCATAGCAGAAGACAATTAATGGCCCTACATACTTGCATAATAATGGCCCCAAATGTGGATTTTCTAACTCCAAAATGATTTTCCACTGACTGGTAGCAATCTGGCATTGCAAGCTTCCACAGTGTGATTGCCATTCGCTTCTCCACTGTCAGTGCAGATGTCATTCTGATGTCCCTCAGTTTGAAGGCTGGAGCAAACTTGGCACACAGATCCAGGAACACGGCCTTTCACATCCAAAAGTTCTGCAGCCACTGCTCGTCATCCCAAACCTGAATTCTGATGCAACCCCACTAGCCAGTGCTCATTTCTCAAGGCCAGAAGAAGCACTGAAGCTTCTACAGCTGCTCCATGAATGCCACCAACAATCTTGAATTGGGTATTCTTTTCCCCCCCGCTAGGTCCCTCAGGAAACTGTCCTTGAAGAAATCCTCATGTCCTGCATTGTTGTGGTACTTCCTGTAGGTCTGCAAATACAGGAGAATCATGTGTCCTGTATTTGCAATGTTCATAAGAACAGCACAGAGCTCTGTAGGCTCCATGCTTCTGTCAGAGAGTACAGAGATGGAAAAGTGCCATGTGGGTTTGTGGCACTTTTTAAAAAAGCGTGAAAATTATGGAATATGGATGGCATTATGTGATAGAGACAGTTGTATGCTGGGAACTTGACCCCTAGTTCCCGCGATCCCTGGGTGAGTCATTTTTATCCCACACCGCATTGCAGAAGTTTCCCAAAAAGCTTTGCTCCAGATGGCGGTATGTAGCACATTAGGATACCTATCCATGGTGCACTGCATTTTGCATTGACACAAGCACTGTGACTACATACAGCACTGATGCAAGACGCTAAATATGCATGCACACGAGTAATAGACTAACTTTGGTCACTGTACACTGACTTAGCTTGTGTTGACCAAAGTTTGTAGCATAGATCTACTCTGCGTCAGCTTATCTCTCTAGACAGCTTCTAACAGTGACCCTCCACTTTTTCCACTTGAGAAGGGCTTTTTAACTGTTCTGGGAACCTGAAGATCAAAAGAACACTGATTTGACAAAATAAATCTGGCAACATAGCTTCAAGGATCTTGTCTCCAATAGCTGCTCTCATTGTCTTTCAAGTGTCCTGAGGTGGCCATTGTTCCCTGCCAGTTTGTAGTGATCTGGTTAGTGAGGGGAAATTATTGTATATTGGGTTTTAAGACTTTCCTGCATGAATGCATGGATCTAGCTTAATAGGGGGCTGTGGGAAGAACAGTGTTCAAGAAATTACTACATCTCAGTATTTTTAGATTATGAAAAGAAGCAATGAGCTTAAATTGCAGCAAGGATGGTTTACGTTGGACACTAGGAAAAACTTCTTAACTGTCAGGGTGGTTAACAGCTGGAATAAGTTGCCTAGGGAGGTTGTGGAATCTCCATCATTGGAAATTTTTAAGATCAGGTTAGACAAACACCTGTCAGGAATGGTCTAGATAATACTTAGTCCTGTAATCAGTGCAAGGGACTGAACTAGATGACCTCTTGAGGTCCCTTCCAGTCCTACAATTCTAATTCACATGTGTCACATATACTATGAATAATAAACCAAAGAGGATTAGATACCGTTTCATCCTCCTCCTCCAAATATTTATGACGGTAAATGAGCAATTCCAGCAAAAGGATCCAAGGTCACAGACTCAGGGTATGTCTACACTACAAAATTAGGTCAAATTTATTTAACATTTAGCCTCCGATTTTACAAAGTCGATTCTGCATGTTCCCACTATGCACATTCTGTCGGCGGAGCGCATCCTCATTACCACGGCTAGCAGCGACTCATTGAGCGATGCACTGTGGGCAGCTATCCCACAGTTCCTGCTGCCGATTGGAATTCTGGGTTAGGCTCCCAATGCCTGATGGGACAAAAACATTTTCACGAGTTGTTTTGGGTACATATCCTCAGCCTCCCATGATGCACTTGCCTCCTCCCTCCCTCTGTCCCCAAAAGCAACGTCAAACAATCATTTTCGCGCCTAAGCCTGGGTTACTCATGCAGATGCCATAGCACGGCAAGCATGGACCCCACTCAGCTGTACACGGTTGTTGTGAGCATCGCAAACACCTCACGCATCGTCCTGTGGTATTTGCAGAGCCTAGCCAGGAGCCGCCGTGTGGAAGAATGTGATGCCACGCAAATAGCCGTGCTGGAAGCCATGGAATGGAGCAATTTGCACATGCTGGTGGCGGCAGCTGGGCTTGTTGACTCGGTGGAATGCTGCTTCTGGGCCCGGGAAACATGCACAGACTGGTGGGGCTGTATAATTATGCAGGTATGGGATGAGGAGCAGTGGCAGCATAACTTTCGAATGCGTAAGGCCACTTTCAAGGAACTTTGTGAATTGCTTTCCCCAGCTCTGAAGTGCATAAATACCAAAATGAGACCAACTCTGACAGTTGAGAAGCGAGTGGCGATAGCTCTGTGGAAGCTTGCAACGCCAGATTGCTACTGGTCAGTCAGGAATCAGTTTGGAGTGGGTAAATCTACCGTGGGGGCTGCTGTGATCCAAGTAGCCAGGGAAATCAATTCACTTCTGCTAAGAAGGGTAGTGACTCTGGGAAACGTGCAGGACATAGTGGATGGCTTTGCTGCGATGAGTCTCTTCAGAAAGCTGCAAGAAGGAACTTTCTTCCCAGACTGGAAAATTACCATTGGTGATGTTGAAATGCCAATAGTTATCCTTGGAGACCCAGCCTACCCCTTGCTCTCATGGCTCATGAAGACATACACAGGCAGCCTGGACAGCAGTAAGGAGCAGTTCAACTATAGGCTGAGCAACTGCAGAATGGTGGTAGAATGTGCCTTTGGACGTTTAAAGGGGCGCTGGTGAAGTTTACTCACTAGGTTAGACTTCAGTGAAAGCAATATTCCCATTGTTGTTGCTGCTTGCTGTGTGCTCCATAATATCTGTAAAAGTAAGGGGGGAAATTTTCTGGCAGGGTGGGGAGTTGAGGCAGATTGCCTGGCAGCCCATTTTGAGCAGCTACACCAGGGCAATAAGAAGAGCACGCTGAGGTGCACTGTGTCTCCAAGAGGCTTTGAAAACCAGTTTCATGAATGATCTAACACTGATGTGACAGTTCTGTGTGTTGTTCCTTACCAAGCTGCCCCCTTTTTTGCATGTACTGCCCTGTAAACTAAACCCCCACCAGTGTTCACAGTGAATAAAGAGCCTCTTGTCCTCAATTCATGCATTTTTATTATGCTAATAAACACTGACCAGAGACAGCAATGAATAGCAAAGATAACCCGGGTCTAAGGGCCTGATAACGCAGGGGGGAGGGGCAAGGACACATCGCTTACTACAACTGCACTGTCTAGCAAACAAAGCTGTGGGAATGAGAGCCTTCTGCTCCATGAACCATCCCCTAGAGTTGAGTTCAAGGGATAATGGAGCTTCCTCCCCCCCCCCCCCAAATCTCCCACATTCTAGGACGTCTGGGAGAGGAGGATATGGAACTTGGTGAGGAGGGCAGCTGGTTCATCATTGAGTGCAGCGGGACTCTAAGGTCTAACTGCCTTTCCTGCACCTCAACCAGATGCCTCAACATGTCTGTTTGCTCCTCCATAAACCACCATCTTCTCTTGCGTATTACGCTCTTGTTCCCTGCATGCTTTCCTGCCCTCTTGGTCGGTGCGCATGCTCTCCAACAGTGTAAGCCTCCATGCATTCAGCTGGGCCCTGTCAGTCTCGGAGGAATACATCAAATCACAGAACATGTCTTCCCTTGTCTGCTTTTTTTCGTCTTCTAATCTGGGACAGCCACTGTGCTGGTGTAGAGGAAGCATCCACAGACAAGGTTGCAGCTGCAAGGAAAAACATACATTGTTGAAAACAGAAGATTAACTCTTGCAATTGTAAGCAGAGTCAGGATGAGCTTTACCCTGACATCTGGTGGTGAATTGTGGCGAGTTGCAGAAAAGAACTTCAGGGCCTGATCTTGTTTGCATAGGCACACCCACTGTGTGGTCACTTGGGCTGCTGTGGGATCCCCAGTTTCTCTGTTATTGGGGCAGGAAAAATAAAGTGTTATTACCCTAATTATGTGAATCAAGGACAATGGAACTGTTTTATGACAGAGGGACTCGCCATCAACTAAGTAGCACTCGCTAGACAAGGGACGTGGGTTCCAAAACCCTGTGAATTGAGACAGACTGGGGACAAGCAGTTGTACCTGATGGTATAGGCCCCTTTTGAGGGCTGGAAATACCAATTGCACCTCCTCTCTCTACTGTGGAATATCAGAGCTAATTTTAATTCTATTAGGAGTCTAGTTACAGGCTGCTGAGTTGAATTCACTTTGGGCCAATGGTACACCAGTACTGAGGCTCCCCTACTACAAGCTGAAATCACTAAAGAGCTAAAATCACTGAGTGCTGGGGGAGGGGCCTGAAGATATGTTGCTCAGTGGCTGGCAGAGCAGTTTGTGGGATGGCTGGAGTGGCTCACAAGACAGCTGGTGGAGTGGAGTAGTTCACGGAATGACTGGAGTGGCTTGCGGGACAGCTGGTAGAGCGGAGCGGAGCAGTTTGCAGAGCGGCTCACAGTGAAGGCTGCAGCAGAACCCCATGGAGAGGCGGGGCAGTCGGCCTCAGACCACGTACGGTGCCCCTAACACCACTGCGCTCCCCCCCCCCAGGCCGGGAGGTAAAACTCTGCAAATAAACTTTTGAACTCTGGGGCTGCACTGACCAGGGACAGAGACTTTTGGGTGATTTTTGGGTTGCTGGACTCAACAGACTTATTGGGGTGTTGGACTTTTGGGACTTTGGGTGATTTTTTTGGGTTGCTGGACTTAAGACCTTGAGGGGAAAAGGACACTGCCAAACTTACTTGGGGGTGGGTCTTTTGCTCATGGTTTGTGTTATGAATCCTGTTTGTGGTGTTTCCCCAACATAATGCCGCATTGTTTCCCTCCTTTATTAAAAGGATTTTGCTACACTCAGACTCCATGCTTGCGAGAGGGGAAGTATTGCCTCTTAGAGGCACCCGGGGGGTGGTATGTAATTGTCCCAGGTCACTGGGTGGGGGCTCGAGCCGGTTTTGCATTGTGTTATTGAAACAGAACCCCTAGATACTGAACCCGGCCCTTGTTGCTGCCAACTCAGATGGGCAGAAGGGTTATACAATGAATGAAACACTTCACAGCAGTAAATACATTCCCTGACGTACACGGTCACATTTTGACTTTTAAAAGAAGCGCATGCTAGTAAGGTACAACACATGGCAGAGCGCTGGGCAGCAGATTTCGGTTTGCATGCAGGCATGGTAAGCACACAAGAAAGGGTAGGTGGTGTCAGGGCACACCTGGGGACATTTTTTGGTGTGGAAACTCTTGGCACATAAACAGGCTTTTCTGGGGAGCACCCTTTGCGTAGCTGGGCTGGCCACCACTGTATCCCAATTGTTTACCTCAGATTAAACATTAACCACAATTGCATTTAACCTCTGTAGTGCGATTACAAGTGTGCACTCACCAGAGGTGCCTTCCCTGCCATCACAGTCCTGCAACAGTAGGTCCTGGGAGGGGATTGGCTCCAGAGTTAGGAAAAGGTCCTGGCTGTCAGGGAGAATGGATCCTCCACTTGCCTGCTACGCATTCTCCTCCTCATCAATAATGTCCTCCTCGTTGTTGCTCGCGGCCGCCTGAGGCCCTGGGAGGTATCCGCGGAGAGTGTTGGGGTACTGGTGGGGTCCCCACCTAGAATCGCATGCAGCTGCTCATAGAAGTGGCATGTCTGTGGCTCAGAACCAGACCAACTGTTCGCTTCCCTTGTCTTCTGGTACGCTTGCCTGAGCTCCTTTATTTTCACACAGCACTGCTGTGTGTCCCTGGTGTAGCCTTTGTCCCCCATGCCCTGTGCGATTTTGGATGTCAGCGTTTTTTCTGCCAGTTCGGAGCTCTGCGTGCACAGACTCTTCTCCCCACACAGTAATCATATCCAGTAATCATATCCTGAATGCTCTACACTGGGGCGCGTTTGTGGCCCTGGGCAGGCATGGTCAGCTGTGCTGGTGAGCTCTCCATCCTAATCAAACAGGAAATGAAATTCAAAAGTTCCCAAGGCTTTTCCTGTGTACCTGGCTGAAGTGCAGTGGAGTTGAAAGTGCTGTTCAGAGCGATCACACTGGAGCACTCTGGGACACCTCCTGGAGGCCAAACCCGTCGAATTACACAGTGTTGTGTCTACACTACCCCTAATTCGACCCGGGAAGGTCGACTCTAGTGCTACTCCTCTCACCAAGGCATCAATTTTACAAGCCCTTTCGGTTGGCAGAAAGAGCTCAGTAGTATAGACACGTACATTATAAATTTGACCTAACGCGGCATATGTTGACCTAATGCCGCAGCGTAGACCAGGCCTCGGGTCAATTAGAATCAATCAATTAGGAAAGACCCAGTTCCATCCCCAAGCCTCAACTAACTTACCCATGTACTTGAGATAAGTAAAAAGCAACATAGTAGATACAGGTCTCAACCCCTATTAGTCTGCCAAAAAATAGCAGCATCAGATACTCCCCATGACACAGCAATTGCAGCAGGTACCATTTCCACAGCAGGATCTGAGCTGTCAGCTTAGAACAAGATTGCAACAGGAATAGGAAGTTGAGTCATAATAAACCCACAACATCAAGTAGTAGAGCTTGTGTCACTGTCACTCTGTGCCAAGCAGGATCAGTACGATAGAGAGAATATGTTTTACCACAACACTGCAAAACAGATTCATATTGGCACTCAAACCGTAAGTCATAATCAAACCGTGCTGGGGGATCCATGTACTATGCTACCTACTCAGACAAGATAAGGAGTGGTGTATGGTCCCCACTATGCCATGTTTTAAAATAACATGAAGTTAGGCAAGCTGTGACAAAGTTACTTTTGGCTTTAACATTTATGTTTCAGGATTAGTATTCCAACGAACTTTAGCACTATCCCGTCAAATCAGGATGAAATGCTATGAGCCAAACCAGGGCAAGAGCTGACACTGATCATTCAATTTATGACTAGTTTTGGTATTTCTAGCAGTGAAACAAAAGGATCTTCTTAGTTCTAGTAGAGATAACTATGGTGTCATCATCCACTTTCAGTGATAAGGACACTACAAAACTGACCCAAATTGGCATCTGTGCTACTGTTACATCTCTTCTGGAGTCTTGAGTGCTGCTCCATATTCTGCCACTTCAACACCTTCCTGGAAAGGTTTTCCTGGTGTGACAAAGTTCCTCCTCTATCTTGGTGGGTCCTGCGCTTATTGGCGGATTTTCCTGCCTCAGAGATTCACCATGTGGGTTGGGGAACAGCCCAGAGACCTTCCCCTCTGGAAGAACCCACAGTCCAGGTCAATTGGGAGGTTTGGGGGGAACCCGGGCCCGCCCTCTACTCTGGGTTCCAGCCCAGGGCCCTGTGGACTGCAGCTGTCTATAGTGCCTCCTGTAACTGCTGCATGACAGCTACAACTCCCTGGGCTACTTCCCCATGGCCTCCTCCAAACACCTTCCTTATTCTCACCACAGGACCTTCCTCCTGGTGTCTGATAACGCTTGTGCTCCTCAGTCCTCCAGCAGCACACCCTCTCACTCTCAGCTCCTTGCGCCTCTTGCTCCCAGCTCCTCACACTCGCACCACAAACTGAAGTGAGCTCCTTTTTAAAGCCCAGGTGCCCTGATTAGCCTGCCTTAATTGATTCTAGAAGCTTCTTCTTAATTGGCTCCAGGTGACCTAAATAGCCTGCCTGCCTTAACTGGTTCTAGCAGGTTCCTGATTACTCTAGTGGAGCCCCTGCTCTGGTCACTCAGGGAACAGAAAACTACTCATCCAGTGACCAGTATATTTGCCCTCTACCAGACTCCTGTACCCCACTGGTCTGGGTCTGTCACATATCCCTCCAGCCTGCTCAACGCCAAGGGGTTGGGCAGCTTGGGATGCCAGACAGTGCACACGTGACAAGCCATCGGCGTTGCCATGACGGCTCCCTGCTCTGTGTTGCACACGGAACTGGAAAGGTTGGAGGGATAAGAACCATCTGGTCACCCTTGTGTTCTTCTCCTTGTTCCGCTGCATCCATTGAAGAGGGGCATGGTCGGTCACGAGGACAAATCTGCGCCCGAGCAGGTAGTAGCGCAATGTTTCCATGGCCCATTTTACAGCGAGGCATTCTCTCTCCACCACTGCATATTTTTGTTCCCTTGGAAGGAGTTTCCGACCGAGGTATAGAATTGGGTGTTCCTCCTCCCTGACCATCTGTGATAGAACGGCCCCCAACCCTACTTCCGATTCATTCGTCTGCAGGATAAACTCCTTGGTGAAATCAGGGGCTATCAGTACAGGGTTACTGCAGAGGGCAGTCCGTAGGTCTGTGAATGCTTCCTCTGCTGCATCAGACCATCTCACCAGATCAGGTCCACGGGCTTTCACTAGGTCTGTCAGGGGGCTTGCCCTTGTGGCAAAGTGGGGGATAAATCGTCGGTAATACCCCACCACACCTAGGAACGCCCGGACTTGTTTCTTGCGACTTGGTCAGGGCCAATTTTGGATGGCCTCTAACTTGTTCACTTGGGGTTTTTCCAAACCTTTTCCCACAATGTAGCCAAGATATTTGGCCTCTGTAAACCCTACAGCGCACTTGGCAGGGTTTGCTGTAAGGCCAGCTCGCCTGAAGGTATCGAGAACTGCCTCCACCTTCTTCAGGTGGGTTTCCCAGTCTGGGGTATGAATGACCACATCGTCCAAGTAGGCAGCAGCATAACTGTTATGCTGGCGTAATAGCTTGTCCATGAGGCGCTGGAAGGTAGCTGGGGCCCCATGTAGTCCAAAAGGGAGGACAGTATATTGAAAAAGACCCTCTGGTGTAGAGAACGCAGTCTTTTCCTTTGCGTCTTCTGCAAGGGGAATCTGCCAGTACCCCTTTGTCAAGTCTAGGGTAGTCAAGTACCGGGCATTACCCAGACGGTCCACTAGCTCATCTATGCGAGGTATGGGGTACGCGTCGAACTGGGATACTTCGTTTAGTCGCCGGAAGTCGTTGCAAAATCTTGTGGTGCCATCAGGTTTGAGCACCAACACGATTGGGCTGGACCACTGACTGTGGGATTCTTTGATGATCCCCAACTCCAGCATTTTTTTTACTTCTGCTTTTATTTCCTCCCTTTTTGCCGCTGGCACCCGATAGGGCCTCATTGTTACTCTGGCCCCAGGGTTCGTGACGATGTGGTGATATGTCTCGGTTGTTCGACCCGGTTTTGTCGAGAACACATCTTGGTTCCAGAAGATCGTCTCAGACACCTCATTCTTCTGGTCTGGTGTTAAATCGGGAGACACCCTCACCTGTTTGGAAGGCTTGTTTTCCTGGGTTACGTCTTTTTGGACCGTTGTGCATGCCTCTTGTGCATGCCAGGGTTTCAGAAGGTTAACGTGATAAATCTGTTCTTGTTTTCTGCGTCCTGGCTGCCGCACCTTGTAGGTTACTTCCCCCACAGGTTCAACCACTTCATAGGGCCCCTGCCATTGGGCCAGAAGCTTGATTTCTGCCGTGGGTACCAACACCATAACCCGATCCCCTGGTTGGAACTGCTGCACTTTTGCTCACTTTTCACTGGGCCTCCTGTGCCTTCTCCAAATGTTCCCGTACAATAGGGGTAACCCGGGCTATCCGGTCTCGCATCTGCATTACATGCTGTATTATATTTCTCCCCTCATTGGGTTTCTCTTCCCAGATCTCTTTGGCGATATCTAGTATGCCACGGGGGTGACGCCCGTATAATAACTCGAAGGGGGAAAACCCAGTTGAGGCCTGAGGTACCTCCCGGATAGCGAACATAAGGTAGGGTAGTAGGGTGTCCCAATCCTTCCCGTCCTGACTTACCACCTTCCTTATCATAGCCTTGAGGGTTCGGTTAAACCTTTCTACCAACCCATCAGTCTGCGGATGGTAGACCGAAGTTCTCAGGGTATGTATATGGAGCAGTGTACAGAGGTCCTTCATTAGCTTCGACATAAATGGGGTTCCTTGGTCGGTTAATATCTCCTTCAGTAGCCCCATTCGGGCAAAGATCCCCACCAGCTCTTTGGCTATAGTTTTCGAGGCCGTGTTCCGCAGGGGGACGGCTTCTGGGTAGCGAGTAGCATAGTCCAAAACAACAAGTATATATTGGTGGCCCCGAGCTGTCTTCTCCAGGGGTCCCACTAGGTCCATGGCTATTCGCTCGAAGGGGACCTCTATGATGGGAAGGGGTACTAAAGGTGCCCTCAAGTGGGGACGGGGACTGTGCAGCTGACACTCCGGGCAGGAGGCACAGTACCTCCGTACTTCTTCATGTACTCCGGGCCAGAAGAACCGTCGTAGGACTCGTGCCAGGGTCTTCTCTACCCCCAAATGCCCCCCAAAAGATGACTACGAGCAAGACTTAATACAGCGTTCTGGTGTTTTTGAGGTACTAGGATCTGCTGTACCTTCTGCCCCTGTACTGGTGCAACCCGGTATAAGAGATCCTTCTTCATTATGAAGTAGGGTTCTGGTCCCTGGGTTTTCCCTTCCACGGGGACCCCATCTATTTCAGTCACCTCCTTCCTAATGTTGTCATACCTTGGGTCTTCTGCCTGGTCCTGTCCAAAATTTCCTCTCCCGGGGCTAATCTGCCCAAGATCTAGGGGCCCAGTCTCTGTTGCCTCTACTGGTTCAGAAGCATTAGGGTGGGGGTCAGATTCAGGTGCTTCTCCCTCCTGCGTGGCCTCCTTTTCAGCTGCGCGGGTCCGCCTACCTACAAGAGCGACCCTCTGTCTTTGGGTCAGTATTCGGGTTCCTAAGGCCTTAGCTGCCCTTCTTTCCCTTTTTGTCTTTCTACCCTGTCTGGGAGTGGAGAACAAATCTGGGGATATTTCAGAGAAGATTGGGGGTTGACAGTCTGCTGTGGATGCCTCACCAATTTTAGGGTCCCCATCTTTCTCCAATCCCCCTACTGGGAGTAAGTTTCCAAACCCTGGGAAGTTCCTCCCTATGAGCACTGGGTATGGGAGTTTAGGGACTACACCTGCTGCTACCTCAGTAGTGTTCCCTTGGATCTCGATTTTTACTGGGATGGTGGGGTAGTAACTAACTGTCCCATGGACACATGTTATCCCCGTACGTTTAGCCTGTAGCAGCTGACTACGCTTCACGAGCTTCCCTGAGATAAGCGTGATAGCACTCCCCAAATCAACCAGTGCTGTGGTCCCTACCCCATTTAGTTTCACTGGTCTGGTATACATATGTGGGGTTAATGAGACCCCCACAAGGTGGATTAGGGAGCATGGATCTGCCCAGTTCCCCAGGTTACACTGCATAGGCTCCTCAGCATTGGGACACTGTGCAGCTATGTGTCCCCACTCCCTGCAGGCATAACATCGGTATGGAGCCCTAGGTGTTCCCCAGTCTCTTGGTTTGGGCAGTCTAACATCACGATCCTCTTCTCCCTCAGTGCTCCGACTCTTTGTGGCCTCTGATGGGCCTTCAGCCTCTCTCTTTTTCCACCTGGGCCCTCCTGGTGGCCCAGTCACCCGAACTTTAGGGCTTGGTGCTGCTAGTTTAACCCGGGGTGCCTCTTCCTTAACTGGTTGGGTCAGCTCCCTTGCTGTCCTTCGCCTCTCTACCAGGGCAACAACCTCGTCATAGGTGGTGGGTTCGTTCTGGCTTACCCAGGCACGAAGGTCTGGCGGTAATCCCCTCATGTATTGGTCGATGACCAGAACCGCTAGTATCTCTTCTGGACTCCGGGACTCTGTTTGCAACCACTTTCGTGCGAGATGGATGAGGTTATACAATTGGGACCGTGGGGTTTTGTCTTCCTGGTACCTCCAACCGTGATACCGCTGGGCCCGCACTGCGGTCGTTACCCCAGATCTGGCCAGGATCTCTGCTTTCAGCTGGGGGTAGTCTGCTGCAGCCACTTCAGGCAGACCATGGTAGGCCTTTTGGGCCTCCCCACACAGGAATGGGGCAAGGATGCCAGACCACTGATCTCGAGGCCAGGCCTCCCGTAGGGCTGTCCTCTCAAAGGCCAGAAGGTATGCCTCTACATCATCCTCCCACGTCATTTTCTGCAGCCAATGGCTGGCCTGTATGAGCCGCGTCCCATCATGGCCGCGGTTCAGCTCTGTAAGGGTCTTTACCTGGTTTACCAGGTCCCGCAACATACCTCGGTCTTGGGCAGCCTGGTCCATCAGCAGGCGATTAGTCTCTTGCTGCAGCCGCACTGCCTCCTGTTGGGCGGCTGCCTGGACACGGGTAGCCTCTTGCTGGGCCACCATGGCTTGTATCAGTGCCCACACTATGTCATCCATTGTGATGGAAAAAAATAAATAAACCCTCTCCTTTTTTTTTTTAAATCACCCTCCTTCTTCCGCCGCGCTGTGCACACCAAGATCCCACTTCTGACACCAGTTGTGACAAAGTTCCTCCTCTATCTTGGTGGGTCCTGCACTTATTGGCGGATTTTCCTGCCTCAGAGATTCACCATGTGGGTTGGGGAACAGCCCAGAGACCTTCCCCTCTGGAAGAACCCACAGTCCAGGTCAATTGGGAGGTTTGGGGGGAACCCGGGCCCGCCCTCTACTCCAGGTTCCAGCCCAGGGCCCTGTGGACTGCAGCTGTCTATAGTGCCTCCTGTAACTGCTGCATGACAGCTACAACTCCCTGGGCTACTTCCCCATGGCCTCCTCCAAACACCTTCCTTATTCTCACCACAGGACCTTCCTCCTGGTGTCTGATAACACTTGTGCTCCTCAGTCCTCCAGCAGCACACCCTCTCACTCTCAGCTCCTTGCGCCTCTTGCTCCCAGCTGCTCACACTCTCGCACTACAAACTGAAGTGAGCTCCTTTTAAAACCCAGGTGCCCTGATTAGCCTGCCTTAATTGATTCTAGCAGCTTCTTCTTAATTGGCTCCAGGTGACCTAAATAGCCTGCCTGCCTTAACTGGTTCTAGCAGGTTCCTGATTACTCTAGTGGAGCCCCTGCTCTGGTCACTCAGGGAACAGAAAACTACTCATCCAGTGACCAGTATATTTGCCCTCTACCAGACTCCTGTACCCCACTGGTCTGGGTCTGTCACACTGGTTAGCGGCCTCTGAGTTTAAGTGAAGCAATGGATGGCATATGAACGGACTGCTCAATAGGAGCAAATTAGATCTCAAATGAACTCAATGGGAAGTTTGCTATTAACTACAAATAGGAACCAAATTGGAGATATGAGCTGAAGTCTATTGACAGTTACCTATTGTATTACTAAAGCTTTGTGATCTTAAACTGCCCCTCTAACTGAGCCAGTAATGAATAGCTGATGTCATAAGAACACAGCATAATTAAAAAGATAAGAACAAAAACGCCTGAAAAATAAAATAGGCACTGGAAATAAATTGCCCTCTCACATCAGGAAGAAATTATTCCACCATAACAGAACTACACGCACAGAAAATACCAACAGAATACACATATAGTTTGGGGGTAGCCAATGTTTGAACTACCCTTTGGACTTACAGTATTATCACATCAACAATATAGCACAGTATCTCTTTTGTTGCCAAATAAAGGAAGAAAATTTTATGAGGATAATATATTTCCCCCACAAAAAATCTCCTTGGATTTTAGTTTCCCTCATTCTCATATGAACTTCAGATATATATAAGCTTTTTAACTGAGGCCTTTGTAGAAATGTACTATAACAGGATAATGTTTGTTTTCACTGGCTGCTACTTACCCTGGAGAAATCAAGAGCCATTGTGCTCGTTCAGAAGGAGGATTTCCTCTCTAAACTTGCCAGTAACCTCCCCTACCCCTCCACCCCCAAAAAAGCCCCAAACAATCACACATTTTGATTACTTTATTTGGTTACTCACATGGTAAACTCATAAAGCAGCATGAGCTATTCAACAGAAAAAATAGAATTAAGCCTTTCAGGGCTCATCCATTGTAAAGCAATGTCAATGTGAAACTATTCATGGATTTGTTATAGAAGTATGTTTTAAAGGAGACCTCATTTATATGAAGGCACTAATTACCAAAAAATGTATGTTACATAGAGTATGTGATTATAATACATGTCATGTCCAAGCTTTTAGGATGATTGACATATATTAGACTATTTACCTATATACACTGTGGATCAGATTGCAGGATCATGGCCTAGCACAAAGCCCTGCATCCATGTGGAATCCAGCAGCAACCACAGTGGGTAAAGTACTACAGCAGATCTGAGCAGTCAGCTTAGGTCAGGGTTGTCTGATTGCAGGATCAGAGCTATAGAGATGATGTGATGTTGGCAGACCAGGTGCCAACTTATACCAGAGCCCCACTCCAATTAACTTGTGTATTAGTACAGATCAAAGTGATTTATACATTTAATAAAGTATGTTTGCTGTTTAAATTTCATGAAAACTAGTGGGATGTTCCTTGCATTGTTCTCACTTATCTGTATCCAGTTATAATGTAGCAGCAAACATTTACATTGTGTATACCCCTGTAATTAAATAACCCATGAAATGAGAAAGAAGCCTTGTAGAATGCAAATGAAGAACTTTAACAGAAAAGTGCTAATTTCAAACCAAGTGGTCATTTCTGTGATGATCGGAGGTCAAAGACTCAAAATGCATTCCTCACTCTCTGTCATCAAAGGTAAAACCCACATGGATAGTGACACTGTCAGCTTGTTTTCTATAGAATTGGCTACCAGTGGCATCTTTGGTGTAAGATCTAGGTTACCATTTGATCTGGGGTAAATTACTGGTCTTTTGGGAGTCGGAGCAACCCGACGTGGTGTGATTTCTGGTTTAAGTGACGTTTTATCACAAAGTCCAGTTTGTCTGGGGAGCAAGAGAAACTGAGAGTCTAAGGGGACTGTCTGTGACTCCATGGTAAGACTGGTATAGTGATCCAGGAGTTCACATTTGTCACTGGCTTGGTGAAATCTAATTATAGTACACACCACCAGTTTGGGGTGTCTGTCCTGTTTTCTGACAGTCTGCCTGAGTTAGGCACTTACTCTGTCTGGAGTGGCTCACAACTGTGACAGATGGGTTTCATAGCAGACCTGTACAGGCGAAATTCTGGTTCCATTGACTTCAATGGGAACAGAATATTCAGCCTATATTGATAGTTGCCAAGTTTTAACCTTAATTATGAAACCCCCCCCCCCAATATGTTCAAAACCCAGATCTAAGTTTTGTGGCTTTTATTCATAGTCAATATATTTTATCATTTAAAGAATATTAGGATTGCAGTTCAAAAGTAGACTCAGTCAGATAATTTGGTCACATAATGGTAGTTAATATTAAATTACAAATTCATGATTTCACTAGGGAAGTGTTTGCGAACTGATTGTGTGTGTGTGTGTGTGTAAATAAATATAAAATAAAATTAAAAATGTGGTATTCATAAGTCTTTGGACAAATCAGCATTAAACCCATAGTCTGAAAGTTAAGAGTCAAGCCACAAGCCTGTTGTGTAGGTAATCATTATATTGTTTCTGCTTCCTGTAAGTATGATTACTGCTCATTCGTCTCCTATTTAAAACATTTCAAATACTAAACACCACACTTCTGGTATGAATTTTTGGATTCATAATATCTTGCACTACAATTTCATGTCAAGAGTCACAAACACTTTTCTGGATACATAGTGGTTGTCTGAATTTTTGACTAGCGAGTAATAATACCCCGTGCTTTGATTCACAAAAATATTTGTGAATCCTTTTTAACTTGTCAACCAGCTATTTTCAAAACCCTTTCACATGCTACATACTAATCTGTTATATCTGCAGCAAAATGTTAACATTTGAATTTCCTTTTCAAGAAAAAGTGAGTTTGACATGTGATATCTTACAAAAGCTTATTGGCTAGAATAAGCATTTGCAATATGCATCAGAGATCAGTTAGTGGAACAGAAGGAGGTCAGAGTATGCATACCAGAGTGACCTTATTTCTTCCTGCCATCCTATTTTCCCAGTGCCTACTTCTGTAGTGAAGTCAGTAGAACAAGATGAGATATGGTGCTAAATTCTGGGCCAACTTGTATCTTTTACACACATTTGTGTACTAAAGGGAGATAAAGGTTTGGATTATTCATGAACAATAGTGAGCTATTCATTTCTATTTGGATATGAGAGTTTCATCTCCATAACAATCTCTTTAATAGCTTCCTAATGCTTAGCATGGTGCTGCATATTTTTGTAATACACAATCCTGTTAAATCCCTTTGAAAATATTCATCTAAATCCCTAATAATCATACAAAAGACTTTTGAAGAGTAATATTTTGGCCTTGGAAAGAATGGACCAGATTTAAAGAAAATCTGACACAGTGTAAAGAATCCTGAAGGAGAATACATTTAGACCAAATTCCCAAAGTCTTTAATCAAACATCTTGCTTATTACATTTCTTATTCCACAAGTCGAACATTTTCAACATTTTTAGTATAATACTTGGGAACAAAGCATAGCTGTTTACAACAAGGTGGATACCAAAAAAAAAGGGGGGGGGGGGGCGGAGAGCATAAGATAGTAGTGAGATGATTATGATTAGTGTAACTAGTAGTCATCTGGACCCTTGAAATCTTTAGGAAGTTCACCTGTTCCTGTTTTTTAAATGTTTTGAGGTCCCTTGAGTATGCAAAATATTCATAGAAAACAAAACCCTAAAGTTTGAAAAGTGACTAGTGATTTCTGGTGCCCAGCTTCAGACATGTTAGACGGGTTGGATATTTCCTAAGTGCTGAGAACCCTCTTTCTGAAAATCAGGTTCTTGTAAGGTGACTCAACTTGAGCACCCAAATCACTTTTCAAACTTTAATTGTTTCAATTCTAACCCAGTATATCTTATTATTGCACCTATGGCAATCTCTGGTAGACTTGCTGATGTCTTTAAATGTCATCAAGTTTGAGGTCAGGATTATAGAAGAATAAATGGTTTCTGAGGAACTTCTGACCTGGGAAATCCTCAGAGCATACAGGGACTATTTTTTTGTTATGTGTGTACAGTGCCTAGCACAACAGGGCCTGATCCCTGATTGAAGCATCTAGGTGCTACCACAATACAAATGCACAAATATTATTATTAATAATATCTGACATTTATCTAAAAACTGAATCCCTCTTCTGTTTCTCTCCATAAAATCAGATATGCTGTTTGTCACCCCCACCCTCCTTCCCAAAAAATCTCTGCCGCCCCCCCCCCCAAGCTTCAATAGGACTCCAATGACTTTTAGTGATACTTGAAGGCAGGAATCTTTTTGCTGACTATCAGGCCTGCTCTTTGGGTTGTGCTATGCTCTGGGATTTCCCAAGTCAGAAGTTCCTCAGAAAGCATTATTCTCCTATAATCCATACCTCAAACCTAATGACATTTAAAGATATCAGCAAGCCTAGCAAAGATTGCAATAGGTGCTGAGACCGAGGGAGAGGGCGATGGTTATTATTCAAACTTTGTAGAACATTATACAGGCTCTGCTTTGGTTCATGATGAAGGCCGAGGTTATGTCCAACTCTATTTTTTTCTTCTGCGCCAGTTCACTCATCATTATATACAAGGGAATGACAAACGCTTGTAGTGACACTGTAGATAAATGTGGCAGCCATTATGGACTCTCACACACAGATTGGGTGTTGAGGTTCGATTTGACTCCCACAGGACTCTTTCCCATTAAATTCAATGAGAGTAGGACTGGGCCTTAATCACCCTGTTTCAGAGTAACCTCACCCTTCCTACTGAGGCCACTGACCATGTGATGCATAAACTCAGCCTCTCTCACTCTAAATCCATAGGATCCCAGGGCTATTTTTTATGTTGGACTCAGGCGCTGAAAAGCCCTACCATTTGTAGCTTTAATTTCTCTATTATCTTTAACAGTCGCTGCAGTGCAGACTGCCTAACACTGATGTAAGGAAAACTTACAGAAGTAGCCAAAGGGACTACCATTTTTAGCAGATAGCTGTAATTCATTCTATGCAAATTCAGTCCTCACTAATCCTACTAACTATATACATTATAAAGAATTTAGTCATGGTTTTGATAAAACCCCATTTACAGGCCACATAGGCCTCTGTCTTAATTCACAGTGAAAATGTATTTAATTGAGTCCTACATGCACTAAAATGTGAAGGAGCAAAAGAATATACAAGTATTAAAGTAATGAAGATCCTACTAAGTAGTTACAGAATATATTCCTGCTATGGGGTACCAGGCAATACCGATACCTACAAAAATATATTGCTTATCAAGCAAGCTTTCTGTTCAATTACAGCATTACTGATGAGCCAGCTTTTCCTTTCTGCCCACCTGCTGGAAGACATTTTGGAAGAGATGTCTTTTACCAATATATGGCAGTCTCAGGAGCTTCCTGCCTTCATGCTTGTAAGAGAGGTCACGTGATGCACTATAACAATTATTAGATTATGCCATTGAATCCACAGTTTCAATTATAGGAGGCGTGTGTGAATTTACTTAGAAAATTGAGGAAGTTTTCTGCAAAGGATTCTACTTAATGAAAAAGTAAAAAATTATTTGGTTTGATTCATTTAAAATTAAAAAAAAATAGTTGTGTCGTGTACAAAATCCCCCGTAACAAATTCTGCTATACTGAATTTATATCCTTATTACAGGATTAGGACCCACATAGGACTGGCTGACGTATCAGTGATAAAGAGGCCCTTGTCTATAGTGCTGGTCTATTGGTTATCATCATTCTCCGATGGCAGTGACTTCCCCACACATCAGAATGTGATTATCCATAGGGTTTTGTATAGTAGTCCTCATGATGGGCAAAATTTTCCAAAACTGCCCCATTTACTTTAAGAGTTCCGACTATTTTTAAATGCACATATATTAAATCTATTATGGTCTACCAAATAAATATGTATTTGCATAATTTTAAAATTGTCTCTGATCTGATGCCAGCTGTTCCTTTGCAGCCATTATGGCCTATGGCATTAATACCTATTTAGGAACTTTCGGAGATACATTTACTGGCTCTTCAATACCATTACAGTCTATCATACTATGTCAATGAATGCTTATGGATTCTTTAATACTTGGGTTATTGACATATTAGAGTGTTACTTTCCTACTATGAATGTGGCTGCTGCATATACACCGTATCTGTATTAAAAGTCTCTAAGTTGGACACTACTAGACATTTCTGCAACCCACAATTATCTGCATGTGAAGGAGCCACTTTTCTTGGTAATTTTTAATCCCTTATTCACAGAGGCTTTGCAAGACTTCTGTTTAAAAAATAAAATGAAAGCTGTGTGAATGCTAAATTTGTATTTTAAATTTTAGCCTGGAGCAAATTTAATCCCCTAGAACAGAGGATTTGCAAGACTTTAAAGTGTAAATGCTAAACTTGTATGCTAAATTTTAGCTTGGAGCAATTTTTTTAAAACAAAGTTTATAAACCTATGAAGATAGGATCTTATGATTTTTAAGATTTCTAGACAACGTAATTTCACAGTTTAAATGTAGGAGCAGGGCTGACTTTAGGGTTCCACAAACCTCATTGGGGTGGTCAGGGACGGAGGAGGGGGAAGCACTAATTTGTGTCTTTTTCTTGACAGCACAGGCCGAGCTGGTGGCAGTGTGGTCTTTGCAACTCACCCTCAGTTTGCTGGCTCCTCTGGTTGCAGGAGGATACTCAAGTCATGGTGGAAAGAGGGATAAGAAATGCATCATCAATTTCTTTCCCCAGGGGGCAGGTTTCACATTTTGACTCCTCTTCCCCACAGAGGGAGAGGAAAGACCCTCAGTGAAATGCAGCCTATCAGTTATGCACCTATTTGCAAAAGACCAGAGCTTTTGCCATTTGGAGAGGAGCCCTAACAATGGGCTTGCAAAAAGAAAACAGACCCTCCCCACACACACACTAGAATCCCATTTCTAGGAGCATGGTGCTATCAAAGAGGCAGTGAGCCAAGCCTAAATGAACCCCTTCTACTGGTTCTGAAGGGCCATGGAAGAGGGAAATAAGAAAGGGGGTCTCCAACAGATTGCGGCAGGCACTAGGAGGACTTGTGGTTGAAAAATATGCTGGGAGACGCAGTTGGGGGGCTGGGGTTGAATAGCGATTGATAAAGCATATAAGAAAGAAAGAAAGACATTGAGGGAAACCAACTGGAGGGGTTTGTTGAAGAGGGAAAGAAGGGGATTTATGACAGTGTTTGGGGAAGTGGTAAGGGGGTGGGTGGGAAATAAAGTTAGGTGATCTCCAAGGCTAACCTTGCAAGTCCTCTCTCCAATAGTCCTCAAATCAGCCCCGCTTGGAAGGAATGAAAAGCTAAGTAACTGTTTATTAGCGGATTAATTTTTAGGACCATGGATTACCATTTAGTGTCAACATACAGTACATTATAGGCGTTTTAAAATTGTTCATACACCCCTTTATCTTCTTTTCTGTAATATTCCAATAAATACACAAACATATAAATATTATGGATCAGTTTTTTCCTGTATGCGGAACGAAAATGTGTTTTTTTCCTGCAGTAAGACGACACTTTGTTCAACAAAACAATTAGACAGCATGATCTAAACTAAGACACTGAAAGGAGAATAATCAAATGAAATGGATTACTAACACTCGACATTTAAAATGAGTAACTACTGAGAGTTCAAGAGATGGATATTATTTTTGAACAAAGAGGATGGAAATGGGTAATAAATAGGAAAACAGAGTGATGAAAGCAAAGACCAGCAAGTATTTGGGATTAAGTGAGTTTTTCCTTCCCCAAAGATCTCTTCTATAATGCCACAGACAATGTTATAGCGCATATTGGCAGCAAAAGCTTTTAAATAATTTATTACTATATTCATTTAGTCAGAGTAATGCATTGTGGTCTGCCCTCTTCTGGAGCATGTTCACATACCAATCATTTATTTAATTTACAGCAGTGGGAATGTCTGCAATTTCAGAGCCATGAAAGGACTTTAATGGTAATTCTAAAAATAAAGCATTATATGCATACCAACTTCAGGATGTTAAATTATTTCAGTGATTTTGAAGTACAAGATCCCTCATATTTACACATTTCATTTTTTATCTAGCCCAGCAGTGTCAGAGGATATATTCGACTCCACTAGTTGATAAAGGTTTTCAAGTCCATTCTAGATTTCAGTGTACTACAGAAGTTCACTTTAAAGAGTTATTAAGCAAAGTATTCCTATTCAAGGAGAGTAGTTGTCTGGCAAATTTTACAAACAACAGATGACCAACATTTGAATGCCATAAAAAGTATTTTACAAGGAAAGGATTTTAGTCAGTTACAACTCAGAAAAATAATAAGATATTTACCCCCACTGTGTACTCAATCTCATCTCCTTATAGACCAGCCCCTCAAACATTCCCATTTTTAACTCATATTTAAATTCATAAAATTGTCCATACCATCTGGCCAGTGATTTTTTAAGTCCAGTGCCAGTGGCCATTACCAGATGTTTCAGAGGACAAAGCAGAAAATTCTGTAGTGAAAGTTTGTGGAATAACTTTTCAATAGTGAAGTTTATTCCTATGTCCCAGAAACTGGTGGTTGTCTAACACTCTGAAATGAGGACTATGTAATATAAATGTGAAAGTTCTCGTTATATATGTAAGTGACTAACTCTTTTCAGGTCTTGACTTCAGTGATATTCAGAGGTGGTGAGTTTCATAAGTTAATCAGATTTTATATAGAAGTATTTTCATTTATCCATGTAGACGTTCCAGGGTGGGGCTCGTCCCTCACAGGGGCGGCTGGGAGCCAGGCCGCCCCGCTACAAAGCCAATAACAGTCTAAGGCTCAGGCCCTTGGGCAGGGAGTGAGCACACAAGTAACAGTTCAGAGCTCAGGCCCTTATGCAGGGCTGAGGTAAAGTCTATAGCAGCCCAGGCCCTAAGTCAGGGCGGGGGAGCAAGCAACTAGTCTGTCAGAGGCCCAGGCCCTTAAGCAGGGGCTGGGTCAGTTTGTGATAGCCCAGGCCCTAGATCAGGGCGGGGTAGCAAACAAATAGTCAATCAGTGGCCCAGGCCTTGTAGCAGGGGCTGGGTCAGTTTGTGATAGCCCAGGCCCTAGATCAGGGCGGGGTAGCAAACAAATAGTCAATCAGTGGCCCAGGCCTTGTAGCAGGGGCTGGGTCAGTTTGTGGCGGCCCAGGCCCTAGGTCAGGGAGGAGGAGAGACTGCCACCCGGCGTGGGGTGGCAGGGGGAACACAGGCCCACCCACTCCACTGTGTTCCAGCCCGGGGCCCTGTCCGCAGCAGTCCGTCTGCCGCGGGGTCAGTGGGGATCCTGACTGCAACACACTGACATGGGTTCGGGGTCTGCTATCCCCGGGCCACTTCCCATCTCCTCTTCCATGGGTACCTGCACATCCTGAGTCTCGTCTGCCGAGTCCCAGACCATGGGCTCCTCCGGGCCCCGAGCGCTGGGTAGGTCGGTCGGTTCCTCCGGACCCTCGGCGGGGGTTAGCTCAGGCCGCTCCTCCGGATACCGGGTTCGGGGTCTGCTCGGCCAGTCCTCCTCAGGGTACCGGGCTTTGGGCAGGCTCGGCCAGTCCTCCGCAGGAAACCGGGCTCTAGGCAGGCTCGGCCAGTCCTCCTCCGGATACCGGGCTCTGGGCAGGCTCGGCCAGTCCTCCTCCGGATACCGGGCTCTGGGCAGGCTCAGGCCAGCGGGAGCTCGGGCACCGGCGTCTGTCCTCTCCCGCTGCCGGGCAGCTACTGAGCACTGTGGCTTGGCCTTTATACTTCCTGTCCCGCCCCTTGACTTCCGGGGGGCGGGGACAGGCGGCGGTGGCTCCGCCCACTGTGGCGGCTGTTCTGGCTCGTCCCTCACAGGGGCGGCTGGGAGCCAGGCCGCCCCGCTACAATCCAATATTAAATATGTTGCCATAAAGTTTTCCTGAATGTTCTTTCATTCTTGTATTATGAGACGAGGTAAACCAAATCACCCAGTTTACCTTTTCTACACCATTAATTATTTTATCTCTATCATGTGCCATTTAATTCACCTCTTCTCTAAGCTAAACCGTCCCAATCTTTTCAATCTTTCATCATATAGAAGACTTTCTATTCCTCTAACTATTATTGGGGGGAGGGATAGCTCAGTGGTTTGAGCATTGGCCTGCTAAATCCAGGGTTGTGAGTTCAATCCTTGAGGGGGCCACTTCGGGATCTGGGGCAAAATCAGTACTTGGTCCTGCTAGTGAAGGCAGGGGGCTGGACTCAATGACCTTTCAAGGTCCCTTCCAGTTCTAGGAGATGGGATATCTCCATTAATTAATTTTTTTAGGACTATAACAATGTTTAAAAGGGGACTGAATAAATTCATGGTGGCTAAGTCCATAAATGGCTATTAGCCAGGATGGGTAAGAATGGTGTCCCTAGCCTCTGTTCGTCAGAGGATGGAGATGGATGGCAGGAGAGAGATCACTTGATCATTGCCTGTTAGGTTCACTCCCTCTGGGGCACCTGGCATTGGCCACTGTCGGTAGACAGATACTGGGCTAGATGGACCTTTGGTCTGACCCAGTACGGCCTTTCTTATGTTCTTATGTTCTTATGTTCTTATTGTCATCCATCTGAATCTGCTCTGTATCATCAATATATTAACAAAAATATTTTTGTTGAGGAGTTACTCGCCTAAGTCCTGTCCCCAAAGTCATATTACAATCTTTAAAAAATCAAGGAAAGCAGCAGCACACAACTTTCCAACTCTAGAGGCAGAAAAAAAGCATTATTTTTAAAAAATTGATTTTGCTCAATCTATTTTTTTTGTTATACCAACAGGAATGATGCTCATGGAGTTGGAATATATTTTCAATCAATAGCTTCTGGCCTTATCATATGACTCAGTTTAGCTTTGGGATTTAATCATCTGCAGATCCAGTTTACTGCAGATCATGAAAAACGATTTCCATTTCCTGACCAGACATTGTGCTAAACTACTTACGGTGATATTCTTTTGTGACAGTCTGCATCCCTATGTCCACCCCTTTTTCAAGACTATGATAAATTTTGTACAAACCATGCCTTGTAAGATATCATCTGAAAGCTCAGGATTTGCTCATCAGTATTGTCCTGATAAAATATGTGGCAACATTGTATGTAAAGTTATAAGATTCTACTGTATGATACTGTAACGCTGAGTCAGCAAAGGTTAAACAATCAGCAAGCTGGGTGATCTGGAAGCAACTGTTAAGGACATATCAAAAGGGTGTTGCAATGGTAAACACGGCCATTCCTGATAGATAGTTATCAAAGGCACGTTAAGTAGACTAGAATCTTTAACTTGTTTGCCTGTATTGTTAGAGAATCAAAGTGTTTGTGTATTGATCTTTTAACCACAGCAACTCTCATCTTTCTTTTATTATTAAGCCTTTAGTCTTATAGTTACTAAAAGATTGGCATCTGTGTGATTATTGGGTAAGATCTGAGACTCGTATTGACCTCGGGATAAGTGTCCGGTCCTTTGGAATTGGTGGACCTAACATGGTGAATCAGGTTTTCACTAACCCCTCACTATATTAGACTTGGCTGTCTAGATGGAAGTCTAGGGTTGGAACACTTAAGGGGACTGTATTTGGCTTCTTGATGACCAGCATGGTATTACAGAAGCTGTTTTGTTACAGGCCTGGTGAATCTAATTATAGAATAAACCACCAGTTCTGGGGATTGTCTGCCCTATTCCTTGCAGTCTGCCTTGAGTATAGCATCCTCAGTGTGCCCATCCAGGCACCCAGTCATAGATGTTAAGACATACTCCAAATCTGGGGAGCAGCCACAAATCAGTTTCTCAGAGACAAAAAAGGCAAACTGATGCCTCAGCCAGGTGTCAATGAAATCAAATGGATCATCACCCTGTTAAGTGACCATTCTTTGCATCTTGCCAAAGAAACAGCTGGAGGTTCCCATCCCCACAGACTTTGTGTCTCCTGAACCCCAGCTGGAGATGATTCTCAAAGAAGAGGAAAAAGTATAAAAATGGGGAACAGGTGCCCCAAATCATCCCTCCCTTCATTTCTACTCATTGCATTGACACCACTTGAAGGACAAAGGAAGCATCATTGGACTTGGGAGGGATCCTGGCAGAAGGAATTCAGCCAGTAAGACTGATAAAACATGTGGTGAGAGAGACTTTTGCTTTGAATTCACTTAGCTTGTTAAGTTAAGCGTTAGTTGGATATTACCTTTTATTTCTTTGTAACCAATTCTGATTTTTATGCTTCAATACTTGTAATCACTTAAAATCTATCTTTCTGTAGTCAATAAACTTGTTTTGTTGTTTCATTTAAACCAGTGCGCTTGGATTTAAGTGTTTGGGAGACTCCATTGAGATAACAGGATTTGTGCACATCATTTTCTATTCATAAATGATAGACTTATTATGAACTTGTCTTGTCCAGGAGAGGGCGGCTGGGCAATACACACACATTTCTGGGGGAAAGTCTGGGACCGGGAATTTGCTGTTGTTGCTCTGCAGTGTAATTCAAGAGTGGCTGGCTATAGCACTCATGCTGTGTAGCTAGGAGTAATTTACATGCTGGAGGCTGTGTCAGAACAGACCAGATCTCGTTGCTCTCACAGTGAAGCAATGTAAAAGGCATCCCAGGTTGCATAATTAAGGGGACACAGCTGTTCAACAGTCCAGGTTGTACCCTGGGTAATGTCACAACTCTATATGCCATAATGACCTTTTCATGTGAAATGTTGTTGCACAGAAAACTGTGTGCATGCATATGTAGTGAACAGGATAAATGAATGGAGTTATTATTAACAAATTTCTATGTCACTTTTCAAACTTAATTCTCTATAAACATCACTACACATGAATTGCCAAAACCATGACTCAAAGGTGTTTTCTACAATCTCTCCTCAATAAAACTGCGTTATCTTCATCTCCTTGAGGAGATGAGCAATACTGCACAAAAATGGAATTTAACTTATTCCTGCAGGTTGGCTTTAGGTTTCAGTGCTGAATATGAAGGTCAGTGTAGTCTCAAAGAAGAAAAGAAATGTACGTTTTAAATTTATAATATATTGAATACCTTTCTTACCTGTTTCAAGGGTATCATTCAGAATGTAATTTAAATGCTTTGTTTGGATAGGCTTATTTCGTATTATTATTTAACTAGATCACATTAAAGTCCCAGTAAATGCATGGAATTATGTTTATTTTGTACTGTTTTTCTCTGTATGCAGAATAGCATTCTTCCTAACCCCCTCAGAGGCAAATTTCCCCCCACCACTCCTATGTTAGCTGACAGTGACCTATTATAGAGATTATTTTCCAGATGCTTTTATCATAATCCCTGAAAATTTATTCCCAAACTCATCAAGGCAGAATACTTTAATGTTATCCTTGTGACTCTGTGGAAAGATGCATACATCTTGAGGAGGGGTTTGAAGGGGGAACAGGGTAGTGGCTTTACAGACTAGTCTGGGGAGGATATTCCATACATAAAAGAGCTGCAAAGTAGAAGATACAAAAGATACACTTGGGAAAGGAATGGTTACTAGGCCAACTGAGACTGGCATCAGGAAATCTTTCTGATACTGGATGTTCTAGCCAGTACCAGAATCTAAATAATTGGATTAATATATTTTATTAGTCTTTTTTTTTCTTTGAAGCTGTGCATTATTCCACATACATTTAATAGAATTCTCATTCTTCCATTCCCTAGCTTAATGTATTTATTGAGAAGTTCAACAATTATTGCCAGAAGCCAGTATTTTAAAATAAACTGATGACAATTTATCATAAAGAAAAAAATATCAGGAAGGTCAACAATCCAAAGATGATGTTAATAAATTTAAGAGTACAAATCTTGAAAGAGTTATTAAACTAAGTAAATCATTGCTGGATTTAGCAATTTGGGGAGGGGATCCGGTGGGGAGGTGATGACTGCTGGGCTTGCACCATCTGCCCTGCCACCGTGATAGGGAGCAACACTGCCCCTCACCTCCAGTGAGTACCCCTGCTGCAGGTACCCCCTCCAATACCCCGGGCAGTATCCTCTCCAGCTCCCCTCCCACCCCCCCTGGGCAGTATCCTCTTTTGAGAACCTGAAATATGT
Organism: Emys orbicularis; assembly: GCF_028017835.1. NCBI lineage: Eukaryota > Metazoa > Chordata > Testudines > Emydidae > Emys > Emys orbicularis. The sequence goes on along the minus strand of NC_088691.1, from coordinate 80,151,054 downwards.
AACCCTAGACAGGAGGCCACAAAAGAGAAGAGCACCAAGCAACTCCTTGATTGGCTTGTGCCTAAGGATGGCTCCATTTAGAAGGTCTTCTACAGTTTCATAGAACACCCGAGAGTAGTTTTCTTGGGCTGAGAGACCCATATTTTGACCACTCCAGCTAAAAGAAAAATTTTAAAGTAAGGATAATGTGCATGATAACGTGATATAAAGGAGTACTGTACGGATAAGAATTATTCTTTCTACTTCCGATTACATGTTGAGTATTAGAGGAACTCAAATCTCTTTTTTACAACCCATCCGGTCCAATAAAAGAAGCCTCCTTAATTAAAGTTGGAATATACTACTAAAAAAAGCAACCCCCACTCAAAAGAACTAAAATAAGCCAGTTCAGATGCTTTAGAAATTTTTAACTGTTCAATCCAAAGCAAGCTGGCAAATCTTCTTGTCCAAATGCCCTTAAAAGATTACTTACTCATATTAAAATTTAAAACCGTTCTAAACTCGTTTCTTGTAGCAAAGTCTTCCACTTACTGCATATTAGAAGGCCTGGGAGTAGCTATTTGTTAGGGAGATTAAATGCAAGATCCATATCTAAATAATGCTTTCCCAAATACTACTAAGTCAAGAGTACTGAAACTCCTGAGGCTCCACTGGGAATGTAAGTGATACCAGAGGAGAGCAATGATTCTTTAAGCATCCCTCAGTTCCTGGACATTTTGCAATATTACCCCAACAAAACAGTTACTTTGTTAAGAAGCTGAATTGTAATAATAGCAATTTATTTGCATGATATGCTCCTGATAGTCTGGTTTTGTTACACAACTTCTTGCTCTCTCACTTTTCATACGTTGCTTGGTCTCCTCCTCCAACTGGAAGAATTAGTGACAGATAGCAAGAGAAGGCTGTTATCAATTTAAATTCATTTTAAGATTCCTTGCCCAAAAAGAAACCTTGTTGAGGAAAATAATAAATATGCTCTTTACTAAAGTTATTTATTCACGGAGGGAAGTGGCAAATGTAATAGATTTTAGCAATTCATTTAGAAGCATTCCTCTAGGCAGAGAAAATTTTCAGCACTGTGTTTTAAAGGCAAGAAAAGAAAGAATCAATTAAATGTTTAAATTCAATCTCAAGCGTCCTAGAATATTTGCTAAGAGTAATGAACTACTGAGAATCTGTCCCCATTCTCTGGCTTCCTTCTCTCCAGTTGGAACACCAGAATAGAATACTGCATACACAATCAAAGACAAATTATTAAACACAGGGCCCAAAACTATGGAGTCCTCATTTGAGAAAACTCCCAAAAACTTGAGGCAAGTTTTGCCTTATGGAGCAAATCCAAACCCCAGCACTCACACCAAGTATCTGGGCCAAGTGCTGGAGAGATGCACGTATGGGCAGAATTCCCAGCTTGTATAGTTTCTGTGGAGTCACTCCATGGCCATAACACCAGCTGACTCTAGAGCCCTTCTACAGACCCCCCTGTTGAAGCAGATGAGGTGATCTATGCAACAGGGAATCTCCTGGTCCCTCCCCATGCTCTGCCCCTACATTGCTATCATGCTGGGGACCAAAAGGAACAGGGCTTCATGCAGAAGACGCATGGATTCCCCCCACAAATTCTGCTGCACAGGGGCCTTTCACAGACACAGCAAGAAGGCTGCATTTACACCTAATTAAGAATTACAGGATCAGAACCTTAATGACAGCTTGTCAAAAGAGGGGTGCAGGAAGGTAGAGAGCCCAAACCACTTATCCTAAATAAAGTGTTTTGAGGTTGTACAATTAGCAAGTACCCTAGTTTCCCAGACAGCTGCAAACTCAGACCCTGTCTTGAGACTGGAGGTTCTCACTAACAGACTAGCTATTGTGAGATTAGTCCCAAATTCACTTTTACTTTTAGATATTTTCAGTGAAATATAAGATTATATATACAAACTATGTTAAACATTATTTTCTAGGTAGGATAATAGACATGGTGAACAGAGTGAGGAGACTCAGGGAGTTCGGTGGTATAAGGTTAAATGGATAAGTGATATTAATTTATTTTAAATTGCAAGCATACTGGGAACATAGATTAGCCAACTGCAAGTAAAGGTCTGCATAATTGGTTTCTTTCTTCTGAGTCAATAGGTTTGCTGTGGGGAAGCTGTAGAGGTGCTAAAAGCAACAGAGGGTCCTGTGGCACCTTTAAGACTAACAGAAGTATTAGGAGCATAAGCTTTCGTGGGTAAGAACCTCACTTCTTCAGATGTAGAGGTGCTGTAATTTTCTTGGCGTTGAGGAAAGCTGTAGAGTTTGCTGCCAGCTGGGAGAACCCATTCTGAGCTAATGTAGGGGCTGATTAGTCTCTCACCTACTAGCCTCTTCCAAGGTGCTAAAAAGCCTGCTCCAGTCTCAAGACCAGGTCATCTTGGGAGATTAGTTTAGGCATAGATCAGTTTAGCAAGACTTTGCTTGATTTAGGCAGACACACATTCTAGCTTTGAGAGAGTTTTACCAGGTAGAGGCCTGCAACAGCCTGAAAAGATTCTGCATAGCCTGGAGAGAGACATGTTCTAACTCAGAGGGTGTTTACTTTAATTGGGAGAGGTATTATGAAGTTGCTATGGGAGTTTTTGTAACTTAAGTTATTTCCGTTCCTATAGGATCTAAAATTAGAACTATGTTTTCCCTGTATTTTTTTATGCTTCCAAGTCTTACAGTTCACACCAGTTAGACTGCTGTGCAATGGAGACACATACACGTTAAAAAGATTTGTTTTTTTTTAAACTTAAAAATCAAATGTGTACTTTCTATTTCAGAAACCCCAGTGTCAGGATTAGTAGAAAAAGGAACAAGTTTGTTTCTTAAAATTCCCATACAAGAACTATGCAGATCTACACCAGCTGAGGATAAATATCTTATGTCTTCTTTAAGATCCAAATTTTCAAAATGGCCATTCATTTTGGGGGCCTCCATCTCTGGGTGCCCAGCTTACGGCTTCTTGAAACTAATTTTCATAAGGGCTGAGCATCCACAACTCCAACTAAAGCCAATGGGATCTCTGGGCCCTCAACACTCCTGGGGGGGGGGGGGGGAAATCAGACCTACGTTAACTCAACTTGGGCATAAAAATGGAGGCATCCAAAACAATTGGGCACTTCTGAAAATGCATGTGCTAAGTGTTTACTAGTGTGTTCTCTTTCAGTGATTAAAAACTGATTTACAGAAGTGACCTCAACGTTTTGGCAAGGACAGGATTTGAAGCTTAAATTAAAACACTTGCAGGACAAGTTGCCTGGTATTCCCTGCCCAACAACATTCACACTGCCCATTCTGTCTATATGTATTAGAAAACAATATATCCTCATTCTTTTTTCCCCCATTTTCAATTTTTTTGTGCATTCATACAGTTTATTTATAATGCATTTGAATTGGCTACCCTGTAAGTCAATAAATAAAAGAGCATGAGCTCTTGATAAAAAAGCAGTTAACTTTTTATTGTTTAACTTCACTTATACAGTCAGGAATCAGTTTTTTAAAATATAGGAATTCTGGAGGATAACATAACAGAAGTAAAAATGTAAAGAATTTATATGTAATTGCCTTAAATTCTCAGTTAATTTCATTACAAGTCTTCCATTTTCTTATGCCATAAACTTCATAGTATTACTGCTGCTTTATTCATTTTCTCTCCACAAAAAGTAAAATGATGTTACAATACAACTCAAATTTCTAGTCTAAAGCTTATATTCAGCAAAGTGTAAATCATGTTGGGGATGGGAGGAAGGGGAAAGAACCATTATAATTCATAATACACAAACTGCATGTGTATTATGGATTAATGGGCTAAATTGGTAAAATAATGTAATAGCTTCAGCTAATTTTGTTCACACCATAAAGCCCTAACTCAGATTGAATAAGGCCTTAAGAGCAAAACATAAAATATGAAAACACTAGTGGAACACTTGCAGTTACCAAAGATAAGAGATTGCTAAATACCTGGCCTGCATTTCATTTAGGCAGTAATCCCATAAATACATATTTTCCCTTTGTCCATTTGAAAAAGATCTACCTCTTCAAAAGTTTATATGAATCATAGAAGTATCTAAAATTACTTTAGCTATTCAGAAGAGGCAGTGTCCATAGCTAATATTGAGAGTAAAACAGATGTGGTTAAAAGAAATTTTTTAGAAAGAATTAGTTTGAAAATGCTTCTTTGAAAAGAAAAAAAATACAAGCTTTTAAAACTTTAGAAATATCCAGGAATCAAAGATGATCAAGTACTGGCAAATGATGCCAATAAGCAAGAAACAAGAAATAAGCAGGAAGCAGAAACAGTACCAAGTGATTTAGGGCTTATACCTATCACATCCCAAACAAACAGAATAGCCAACAGCTACAAGTAGTTAAAGAATAGAGTGAAATGTTTGCAGAAAGTATTAGAATACTTAAATTGGTAAAAACATCTATTTGCAGACAATTCACAAACAGAAAGCCCCCCCACTAAATTCACCACAAGTTGTTCACAGAAAATAATTTGCTTAGCTCTAAACAGGATTTCTCTTTCACTACCTGCAACTTAGGCAGATATAATGGGATATTCAAGATGCAGTAGAGCAGGGGTGCAAGTAGAGCGGTACCCTCCAGTATGCAATACTGGCAAGAGATTTTTAGAGGGTATGGGCAGGGCCGGCTCTAGTTTTTTTGCTGCCCCAGGCAAAAAAAAAAAAAAAAAGGCGGCCGGACTGCCAAAGCAAAAGAAAAAAACGAACAAACGGCAGCCGCAGGGAGTGCGTGGAGGGCGGTCAAGGCGGCTTGCAGGGGGGTGAAGGGCGGCACCCGCCCGCTCCCTCCGCCCATGGGCAGCCAGGCGCTGCAGTCCGCTTGCAGCCAGGCGAGAGGGGCTCCCCCCTCCGGCCTTGGGGTGCCTCTCCCGGCCGGGCAGGCTCCAAGGGGGCCGACACAGGCAGCGCTGGCTGGGGTCTGCAACCTCCGCGTGGGGCCGGCATTGCAGAGGGGCTCGGCACAGTGCAAACGGCGCCGGGATCAGTGGGGCCTGCCCCTCCGCTGGCTGCCGGGCCGCCGCAGAATCCTCCCTCCCTCCGGTGCTTGCCGGGCCCCTGCAGAACCGTCCCTGCCACCGCTGCCCGTCGGGCCGCCGCAGAACCCTCCCTCCCTGCCTCCGCTGCCTGCCGGGCCGCCGCAGAACTCTCCCTTCTTCCAGTGCCTGGGGGCTGCAGGAGGTGCTGGCTCAGCCGCTCCTTTGAAGGCGGCTCGGCCGGGCCGGGCTCAGAGCGGCACGGGAGGCGGAGGCCGGTGCAGGCGGCGGGGAGTGGCACGTCCCGGGGAGCCCAGCGGCACGATGAGCAGCGGGGATCACTAGTTCCTGCCTCCCTGGGTCGGGGTCCGTGCCCCTTCAGGGCTGGGCTGGCCGCCCCAAGATTGGACAGAATGCCGCCCCTTACAATGTACCACCCCAGGCACGTGCTTTCTCGTCTGGTGCCTGGAGCCGGCCCTAGGTATGGGGTACTGGAAAGACTTGGGGCTAGCCCCCCCTCTGGGGGGGGCTGCCCTCTGCTCCTTAAAGGAGCAGAACGGGGCTATTGAGGACATTCATTCTTTATATGGCTTTAACAGCACAATGCATATGCTAACAAACTTAAACAAAGGCTTTGTTTAAGTTTGTTAGCATATGTTTTGTGCTGTTACATTGGTCAAGGGTCCTCAAGAGGGGTGGGGGGACCAAAGGTGTTTAAACAGTGGTTTTGATTCTGTTTCTCCCCATTGATCTGAATTATCCATGACATCCATACTGCATAACATCAAGTACAAATCATTAGAGGAATGCCTCTGCTTGCACTGACCAGAGGATGTTTGGATTCTGATGTCAGCCTAGTTCTGCAGCCTGATGTGAATCAGGTGTTGTCCCCAGTGTCCCTAGAATTCTTCTTTGCAGCCAAACTAGTCTAACATGCATTTTGTTAACTGGTACTCAAGCAGCAAAATAAAGAAAACAAATGCCTCATTTTCCAGCTTTGCAGGTGAGAGAACTATAAGTGAAGATTATAATGCCAGACACTGATGGCCTTAAACCAGCTGCCTCAGGAATCTGCCAAGAACTTTGCTGAAAATATGTTCCTCATCTTATCACACATCTGCCCACCTTTATTCGAATGAAGCTCCTTCTGATCTGACAGCTCAGGCATTGTCAGTTTTATCCAGAACAATTTACAAACTTGGAACCTAATCCTGTAAACCCTTAATCATTTAATCAATCCCATTGAAGACAATGGGACTATTTGCATGACTATGGACCACTTTTGTTGCCTGGTAAGAGTTTCAGGAGTCTGTTCCTATAAAGGAAGTTGAATCTCCCATTGAAATGCAATGTTTGGGTACAATACCATAAAGCAGTTTAGGATACAGTTCTACTTAAAATTTGTCTTTTAATAAGTCATACATATGCTAAAATGGCTCCTCACCCAACTCCCATATTCCATATAAACAGACTGAAATACTACATATTTGGTGGGAAAGTGAGTAGTTAAGCATGTTGATGTTTGTATATACTTAAGGGGGGTAACAGAGGGGACAGGGAGAGCGTGGGGTCCCTGGGCTGGGGCGGGGCAGGGAGGAGTCACAAGGGGGGGTCACGTGTCCCCCCTTATGTCCCTCCCATGAGTGCAGTGCCGGCAAGAAATGATTTCTACTTGCACCACTGCTGTAGAGGCAAGTCTTCATAGCTATCTTCCATTTCTGAACACTTAACCTAAATTGCCTTCCACAGAGAGGAGAGTGAGCTGCTTGCCTGTAAAGATACCCAAATGATAATCTGTCTTTCAGACAGATTTGGGCAAGAAATCAGTTGGAAGACACCTGCTAATGAACTACCTGCTTGCAACATATTTTGCTGGTCTGGCAGACACACGTGAACCTCCTTTTTTCATATCCTGCCCTCCAGACGGACGCATTCACAAGTGCTTTTCTGTGAGATGACCTTCCTACTGAGGACAGATGAACAGTTACTTGCTTATGAAGTTATGCCTGCTTAAGGGTGCCACTTCCCCCACATTTTTTCAAATCTCATTCTGAGGGAGTGCTGCATCACTTGTTAAAATGAACCAACTACCTTGCTAAAATCTATTGAACAACATAGGCAGTTTATTTTAACAAATCCTGCAACCTCTGTGACATTCCAGGGCACAATTCAGACTAGTGGAGGACTGTGTCACTCTGCCCTGCAACCTTGGTGGCCTTACAATGCCTTGCTGAGGTAGCTCCTTCCAGCATGCAAGCCACATCCTCTGTGTGTGTGTGTGTGTAACTTAGGGTTGCCAGGTGTCGGGTGTTCGACCAGAAGGCACAGTCGAAAAGGGACCCTGGCGGCTCCGGTCAGTACCGCTGACTGGGCTGTTAAAAGTCTGGTCAGCAGTGCAACAGGGCTAAGGCAGGCTCCCTACCTGCCGTGGCTCTGCGCGGCTCCCAGAAGCAGCAGCATGTCCCCCCCCCCTCTGGCTCCTATGCGTAGGGGCAGCCAGGGGGCTCCACATGCTGCCCCCGCTGCAAACACCAGCTCTGCAGCTCCCATTGGCCGGGAACCACAGCCAATGGGAGCTGCAGGGGCGGCGCCTGCAGATGGACAGTGTGCAGAGCTTCCTGGCTGCACCTTCGCATAAGAGCCGGAGGGGGGACATGCCACTGCTTCTGGGAGCTGCTCGAGGTAAGTGCCACCCGGAGCCTGCACCACTCACCCCCTTCCGCGTCTCAACTCCCTGCCCCAGCCCTAATCCCCCTCCTGCCCTCCAAAACCCTTTGTCCCAGCCCAGAGCCCCCTCATGCACCCCAAATCCCTCATCCCCATCCCTCCCCCCACTCCAACCCCCTGCCCTAGCCCAGAGACCCCTCCTGCACCCCAAACCCCTCAACCCCAGCCCCACCCCAGAGCCTGCACCCCCAACCGGAGTCTTCACACCCACACACACCCCAACCCTCTGCCCCAGTCCAGAGCCCTCTCCTGCACCATGAGCCTCTCAATTCTGGCCCCACCCAAAGCCTGCACCCCTAGCCCGGAGTCCATACCCCCCGCACCCCAGAGACCCCTCCTGCACCCTGAGCCCCTCATCGCCACCCCCACCCCAGAGCCTGCACCCCCAGCCCGAGTCCTCACCCCCCCCACACACACCCTAACCCCCTGCACCAGCCCAGTGAAAGTGAGCGAGGGTTGGGGAGAGCGAGTGAGGGGGAGAGCGAGTGACAGAGGGGGGATGGAGCGAGCAGGTGCAGGGCTTCGGAGTAGGGGCGGGGCAAGGGCAGGGCCCCAGGGAAGAGGCGGGGCAGGGATGTTCGGTATTTGTGCCATTAGAAAGTTGGCAACCCTAATAACACAGGGCAGTAGTGAAGCAGCCCACTTTTAAACAAGGCCACCTTATAACCTCCCTAAAAAGGCAATAGGTCCATGGTCTTGATTAATGATAAAACTAAATATCTACACTACTAGAATTTATATCATTTTTATTACCTATGTTGCAGCAGTGCCTAGATGCTGCAAACAGATCAGGGCCTCCTTGTGCTCAGCATACAGTATTTACATACACATCTTAAAAGACAGTCCCTGCCTCCCAAAAATGTTTAATTTAAGATAAAACAGACAGAAGGTAGGTAACAGACTTCCTGTATGATGAGTCATTTTCTGTGCCTATTGCAGAGCAAGGAACTGAACCTTGATTTCTCAAATCCTAACCCAGTCCCTTAACTACATCATGACCATCCTTCCAGAACCACCTTACTCCACCTCCAAGTAAAAAACAATGCCTCTACCACTCCCTTTGGCATGAGACAGACATTTTAATAATAGCACAACTAAAAAGCCATGCATCTTTCAAGAACTGGACCCACAGAAGGTGGTAAAATGTTGTTAATCATAGTTCAGTATTATTTCTGGAATGCACTGACATTCATTGATTTGAATTAATAAAATAAAGCTATTTTTCAATCAGGGCAGTGTATGATTTATTTCCAGTGGAACTATGGAAACAGATCACAGCCCTTGCTGTAGTGATCTATCACAGCAAGTATTTCAGTGGTACAGAGAACTGTTTTCCAAACCAAGACCATAGTCCAGTGATGGATTGAGTTTCTGCAGACCAGGAAAGACTTAACATGCAGTGCAAATTGCTATACGTAGACACGGAGAGCTCATGCTCATTTAATGATTTTCACCCAAGTGGAATGCATAACTCTTTTTAATAAAAATATGAACTTCAGTAATTTAAACAGAAATGTTAGGCTTTAAAGGATACTGAAGGGTTGTGCCTATGAGTCACACATGCTTAATCACAATTGGCCTAGTGACAAAACTCTAGAGGATTTTCTGCAGTGTGTTAAATAGCAGTCCATTTTCAGGCAACTTGTACACTCATTTTCCTTTGGGTGTATTCCAGGAACCACAGCTACTGCTGTAATTATCTTTCTCCTTCAGGAAGCACCTTAAAACTTGAAGATACTCAGGTGCACAAAAATAGTTTTTTGTGGTATTTGACGATATTTTTGTAGCAAATTGGTCAGGTGGCAGAGCTGTTCTTGTAGAAAGACTTGAACAAGAATCTCGGCACATTTGCACAAAGCACATTTAAGATTGTGCCCAGTTTTTCTTTAACCTTAATGGGAAGGCTGAATATAACCTAATGATTCTGGGGCAGAGAATAGCAATCGTCTTTCTGTTCTCCATGCCAAAAGAGGTTTGGGTTTTTTTTCTTTTTTTTCTTTAACTCCTCCAGAACTGAAACAGCCCAGGGGAGACTGCATGAGTCAGGAAAGGAAGCACAATAAAGTTAAAATGACATATTTAATACTAGAAAGACAAGGTGAGTGAGGTAATATCTTTTATTGGACCAATTTATGTTGGTGAAAGAATCACACTTTCAAACTATGCAGAGCTCTTCTCAGAGGTGAAAGTAAGCTGGTACGCCCCGGTACAGTGTACCGGCAAGAGCCAGTGCGCCATACCGGGGCAGCCCGTCTTCCCGAAAGGGCCTGGGGCTCCCAGCAGTGGCTGGAGCCCCAGGCCCTTAAAATTGCCGCCAGAGCCCCGCTGCTGGAGTCGTGGGGTAGCGGCAGCAGGGCTCCGGGGGGTTATTTAGAGGGCCGGGGCTCCCGCTGTCTCTTCTGCCCTGGGCCCTTTAAATAGCCGCCGGAGCCCCGCCGCCGCTACCCCAGAGCTCCGGAGGCTATTTAAAGGGCCGGGGTTGTAGGAGCAGGGGAGTCCTGGACCCTTTAAATAGCCCCCAGAGCCCTGGAGTAGCGGTGGACCCAGGGCTCCCGCTGCCTCTACGGCCTTGGCCCTTTAAACCGCTGCCGGAGCCCTGCTGCCGCAGCTACCCCAGGGCTCCGGCAGCTATTTAAAGGGCCCAGGGCGGTAGAGGCAGGGGAGCCCTGGGCCCTTTAAATAGCCCGCGGAGCCCTGCTGCCAGAGCCCTGGGGTAGCAGCAGCAGCTGGGGGCTCCGGCAGCGGTTTAAAGGCTTTTGTTTCCGGCTGCCGCTGCTACCCCAGAGGGGAAAGGGGAGGGCACTGACCCCCCTCATCCCTGCCCCTTCCGCCTGAGGCCCTGCCCCTTCTGGGGGCCAGAGCCGGCCCCAACCCAGCCCCGTACCGGTAAGTCCCTATTTCTACTTTCATCCCTGGCTCTTCTTCAGGTCTGGGAAAGGTACTCACAATGTCACAGCTAAATACAAGTATAAATAGTTAACATATTCTAAGGGACTATTCAAGGGGATGTGTCCCATTAACACATCACCAACAGAAGTTGGTCCAATAAAGGATATTACCTCACCCACCTTGTCTCTCTAATATCCTGGGACCAATATCACTATAACAACACTGCAAGCAACAGTAATGTACATTAGGAAAAATAGGAATTCTTCTCATCCCAAAGCATCTTTACAGGAGCAGTACAGCATCACCATTCATTTCCAGCCATGTCTTGTTCCTCCATTAAGCCCAACCTCGTCACATCCCTGCTTACAATGTCTCACCATCCAGTCAGTGGTCAGCCTCTAGGTCTGACTGACCTTGATTGTGTCTGCATTATTTTTGTTGGCATCCTATCATCTGTTTGTTTTCTACAGTGTCCCTACCATCATAATCTTTTTGATTGCTGCCAATCCTGTACCCTGATTTCACATCCTTCTTTCCTTCTAACTTTGTGTGTCTTAAAATCATTCCACTTTACACCTGCCATCTTCTGAAGAATGCCCATCTCTACTGCCGCCAGCTTTCTGGAAACCATTTCATTTAATGCAGCTTCTTACAGATCATAGGATAACACTATTAGCATGCTGGTTTTATAAATTTCCACTTTAGTACCAAGTGTAATGTTTTTTGTCAGTCCATAATTTCAATCAACGTCTGTGCATCACTCATACCTAAGGTTACGTTTATGTCACGAAAGTCACGGAATCCATGACTTCCAGAGACCTCCATTACATACTCTGCATCAGCCCCAGGGCCGGGTCTTGAGCTGGCAGCCAGTGGGGCCTTGGCAGGGTTCCAGCAATAGACGACAGCAGCAACAGGGCCCCCTACAAGGTTCCAGCGACAGGCGACAGCCTCCTGAGGGGGCCCTCTTCAGGGTTCCAGCGACAGGCGACAGCCTCGTGCGGGGAGGGTGAGAGCGGGGTGCCTTGAGTGAGTGGCTGGGGGGGATCCCACTTTCTCTTTGGGAAATATGGTCACCCTGCAGCTCCCAGTGGCCGTGGGTGAAGGAGGGTCCCCGTCTGCAGCTTCCAGCTGCTGCAGGCAGAGGGGGTACCCCTCAGCTCTCAGCCAACATGGGTAGCGGGGGAAACCATGGAGCCGCAGCACCCAAAGTCACAGACAGGTCACGGCTTCTATGAATTTTTGTTTATTGCCCATGACCTGTCCGTGATTTTTACTAAAAATAACAATGACAAAATCTTAGCCTTCCTCATACCTAAAGCACATCTCCTTTTAACGTCATCCTTGATGGAACCAATCAGCACTAATCAAGCTTCATAAGTAGGGCCCTACCAAATTCATGATCCATTTTTGTCAATTTCACGGTCATAAGATTTTAAAAAATCGTAAATTTAATGATTTCAGCTATTTAAATCTGAAATTTTGTGGTGTTGTAATTTTAGGGGTCCTGACCGAAAAAGGAGTTGGGGGGGGGGGGTCCCAAGGTTATTGTAGGGAGGGGTTATGGTACTGCTACCCCTACTTCTGTGCTGCTGCTGGTGGCAGTGCTGCCTTCATAACTGAGCGACCGGAGAGTGGCGGCTGCAAGCCCAGGTCTGAAGGCAATGCCTCTGCCAGCAGCAGTGCAGAAATAAGGATGGCATGGTATGGTATTGCCACCCTTACTTCTGTGTTGCTGCTGTCAAGGCACTGCCTTCAGAGCTGGGCACCTGGCCAACACCCGCCACTCTCCAGCTGCCCAGCTCTGAAGGCAGCACAGAAGTAAGGGTGGCAATACCACAACCCCCCAAAATAGCCTTGTGACCCCCCCTTCAACTCTCTTTTGGGTCAGGACCCCCAATTTGAGAAATGCTGGTCTCTCCCGTGAAGTCTGTATACTATAGGGTTAAAGCACACAAAAGACCAGATTTCACAGGGGGACACAGATTTCATGGTCTGTGACACGTTTTTCATGGCTGTGAATTTGGTAGGGCCCTATTCATAGTTACATGTACTATTTTGCTTATTTTACAATTGTGCCACTGCTGCATTTCAACACTTTATCTATTGTCCCTTTTCCAAGACACAATAAATGCCAAGAAGATGATATCGTTGTAAGTTCAAGTCAACATCACTAATTTTTCCAAAGTAGCAAAGAGTACCATCGTTACTTCAAACATGTCTGCCAGCTGTACCATTTCATGTGCATAAGCTAAAAATCTTAACTGTAGACTCCCAATGTCACACCCTCCCACTTGTCTACCATTCTTAAAGTCCAATTTAGGAACATGAAAAGAGATGGTGATTCCATTGCCCCTTGTCTTACACCAAACTTTGACTTGAAGCAATTGCTTAATTTTCCACCAATTCCTACAAAACTACAGGAGTCTTGATACATAACGTTTATAATTACAGTTATATTATCTGGAACACCATCCGATTTTACTACTTTCCATAATACTTCCCTTCAAAATGAATCAAATGTCTTCATGAAGTCAATGAAAACAGCAAACATCTTCTCCTCCACTCAACCCTCCAATCAACTGTTGGAGCATGAGTATCTGATCAATGCAACTTTAGCCTGCTCCCCTTGCCTACTACTTTCTCTAAAACGGGTCAACAGATTAAGACAATTACTTTCATCATATGTTTTCCTGGTACTGATAATAAATGTATACCTGTATAATTATTCACATCAGGAGGCTCTCCCATCTTCAGGATTAGTACATTTATTGCCTTTAGCCAGTATTGGCTTTAGACATCCAGTATCTCCTCTTGCTCCCATACCTTCTTATATATTTTTCCTAACCCTTTCACAGCACTTGACTTACTGGCTGTTAGCAGCTCAGCTGTCATATTGTCTATTCCTGCAGCTTTCCCATTTTTAACTGACTCACTGCATTTTCTATTTCTTCTTCTGATGGTGGTTCAGTGCTGATATCCATTCTGCCTTGCAAGCTACCTGGTTCATTAGCATGTCTAGAATGCACGCATCTGGATCAACAGGGTTCAGCCCTTTGTTAAAAAGGTCCTTCCATACTTCCAGCACCTCTTCAGCATTTGTCATCAGTTCACCAGTAGCCTCTTACCACTTGTATCACTGGCCTGCGGTTGCAGTGCTGTTTAAGCCTCTCTGTAGCCATGAAGAAATCAAAGTGAAGCAGTGATCCTGAGCAACTAGTACATGATTTTTTTTTTAAACAAAAACATAGGTAGCTTTAGACCAGGAGTGGCCAAACTCACTGACCCTTTAAGCCACATACAATAATCTTTAGAAGTTCAAGAGCCACAAGAAATGCACAACCTGCCCTGTGGGACAGTGCCTGCCAGGGTGCGGGACTTCTGCCCCAAAGCCTCCCCCACCCTGCTGGGCTAAAGCCCCTAGTCCCACCAGGCCACTGCAGGGCAGAAGACCCGAGCTCCAGATTTGTAGGCGGAGAATGGGGGCGGGTGCATCGGGGGCTCCAGGAGCCTCACTTTAACTGTAAAAGAGCTGCATGCAGCTCAGGAGCCACAGTTTGGCCGCACCTGCTCTATACAGTCACTCTCAGTTAATTCATGTCGGGGTATCCAAGAGCTGATCTTAACTGACCCTTTAGCTGTTCCAGTTCCCATCATCACAAATAGTGAACTGGATAGGAAGCATTTTTAGAGCTATCTGCCAGTAGTACCAGAGAGTACTTTCTTGATTTGTTTTAAATATGAAAATTCTGTACAGCAGAATATACTTTATAAAGTGATTTAGATTAACCTGCTGTCATTTTTCAGTTAGCAATACAAGTAGATACTACATTGTCCACCTCTTTTCTCATTTGCGGTTTCGCCTCTTTACAATACAGAATGCTTACTGAGTAAAAAATGTAATCAGTCCTTGGTCTTTGAAATGACCCTGTTGCATGAAAGAAACACAGCTGTTATCATTTTAGCCTCTGTTGCCCGTACCCAGTTTTTAACTCCTCTGGTACATCAAGAGATTTCTGAAGCCCTCTCAATCTAGTCAAAGGTTTGAACTACCTGAGGTCATGGCATGAAGTACTGTACAGATGGTATCTGCAGATAGAGTATTTGAGTATTTTGTTGTGAACATGACAGACTTCCTTTGAACAGAGAGCATAGACTATATTTCAATCAGAGCCAAACTGCATTTTTGCAAAGTTACTGCATTTACCACTGATCATGATCAGAAAAAGTGTGGGCACAGAAATTTTGTATACCCAAGTTGCCTGTGTGTGTCAGATAGTTCACCAACCCACTTCAGACAAAACAAGTGCTGCTTATCTGGTGTTATGATTACGATCAGTTGCATACACAAAAGGTACTGTGGAAAACAGTGGCCTCTTAAGAACTAAATTATCTCCAGTTACACAGAAGGAAGTATTTTGAAGCACTCTCTGTATTTGGATTCTGTAGTAAAGTGTGCCCTGAGCTAAATTCCTCCTGGAGTTACATAAATATATCCTTTGATCCTTTTAGTGGGTATATGTTTTAATTAGAGTTTCTTGCACTTTTGGAATTCTGTACAAAACATGGGTCTGAGAGGCAAGGTTTTGAATCAAAATCAACCCTTTCCTAAGTCTGAGGCTGTTCATATCTAGGTTTTTGGTTAAGCCTTTAAGGATAAGGGTCAGCTATGGCTGTGGTTAGTTTGAATCTGAATTTTTCCCAGAGGGCAGAGCAACTTACATGTAGTTTGGGTGCAGGCCCATTTCAAACAAGAGAAGGAATTTGACTCTATTGCATGGAGTGAGGACTGGGAGGGAGTGTCTACTATCCCTTCAGTATGTGCAGATATCCCTCATAGACCCTAACTGGGGTTAGGTACAAATAGACCTGGAAGTATGTGATATTCAATTATAGACCTCAATCAGTCACGTGCTATTCAAATTATTTCTTCCCTGCTTATGAGTTCATAACTAATGGGAAGATGTTGAGGATAGTCGCCCTTGTTTGCACTCCTCAGTAATACTTTCGTGAATTAGATTCCAGTGGATTTTTAACAAAACAATTATACATTTTGGGCATTAGAATAAAATATATATTATATTCATTTAACATCCTCCCACCCTTAACGTTGAGTTTGTCCTTGTTGAGAAATCTAGGCAGAGGAATCAATTTAAATCTCCAGCAGCACTTCCCAATATTCAATAACTTTCTCACATGAAGATGATTTTTTTCTATGAAAATAGGGATGGAGAATAGAATATAAGGAAGTAGGTTAGCTGTTTGATCTTTACGTCATTCGCAATCATCCAGTCAGGTTGAGCTACTGTTCATTAGCACATACCACAATTGATACTAATCTTCTTGGTAAAAAAAAGCCCAAAGCGGTTTCATCTGCCATAATTAGATGCACGGTACAATACATTATTTTAAGCACTTGTGCAAATAGTCAACTTTGACAAACCACTATCTGTTGTGCACCAATGAGCTGTAGTGACAAAACTGTGATACAGAGAAGAAGCCAATCATTTTAAAAAAATAAGAGATGGGAACCCACTGGTTAATGGTTACTGCCTATACATCTCACTAACAGAAAAATAGCTCCATGTTCAAAGCAATTTAAATGAACTATAGGCAACAATTGCTGTAAAAGACAGTTGACAGCAAACACTTGGGTCAGGCACATTAAATCCTAGTGGGCTTCCTTTGTGCAGCAGAACAGCTGCACAAAGGTAGGAAAATTCACTTGCTCAACACCCAGAACCACATGGCCAAAGCATAATCTGGATTAGGATAAAAGCAGGTTGTGTGATAGACGGGGTGTTTTAGAAACTTCACACAGGGCTACAAGCAGATGGAAGCACTGTCTGTAGGAGAAGCAGAATCCTCAAATACTACTATTTAGCTGAAATTTTGAAAGAGAAGATACTTCTGTGAAATATTAGTTACAGTTTGCTATGGGTACCAAAGCCCCATTCAAGGGAGTATATCCTACTGTGTGTCTTATTGACAATTGTCTGCATCTACTTCTCTCCCCTAACAAGAAATTAACCATTCTAAGAATCCAAACTTTTCTAGACAACTTGGAAGCCAGCTACTAAGAATTATTTCTTATGATTCAATCACATAAAGTTACTATAAAGGTAAGCTTTCTAGTGGCTGGGTGTGGTGATGATACAGACAGAAGAAGCACTGTAGAGCTGGGACACTGCACTAGGGAGATAAGAACTTATTCTCAGCCTCTCCCCATCTATCTCCATATTAATCATGAAATTGAATGCTCTAAGTTGTGCATTTATCAGACTGTATGCATGCACCTCAGCTCTCACACACATGTATACCCAGAGAGGGCAAAATGAACTGGTATTCAGGCTCTCTGGAATTCAGTAGCTATGCAATATCAGCACCACAGAACATAGGACATCTTCCTTGCCTCCGCAATTGGCCTGGAAAGAGCCCTGACAATGCCTTCACTTAGCCTGGGGATTGGGGAACTTTGTAAATCTTTCTGTCCCCATTTCCCACAGAAAAGAAATAATCAGGGATTCATAGACAAAACATATTTACCACTGTTTCATTTCAGATACTCTTTACTGTTTTTTAATCACTAGAGTTCATTGGCTCCTTTTCCTGAGATTACTAATGGTTTTTGGCTCTTTCCATTCATTGCAGGCCCATTTTATTTAAAGCTGGTCTCCTAAATGTTTTGGTGCACAGATTAGGGTGACCAGACACCAAGTGTTAAAAATCAGGATGGGGGTGGGGGGTAATAGGAGCCTATATAAGAAAAAGACCCAAAAATTGGGACTGTCCCTATAAAATCGGGACATCTGGTCACCCTAGCACAGATTGAATACCAGGGGCTCCTTTCAACCTTGTCTTGTTAAGAGTTGGAGTACAGCACACCTTTTAAAGAAATACCAACCTGGTTTTTTATGCAACATTGATGCAGCAAGATCTGTATTTGCACAGCAATGCACATCTGCCACTAAAAATTAAGTGAGTTCCATACCCTGATCCCACTAATAAATATAGTCCACTAATATACAGTTAGGGTTACCATATTTTAAAAAAACAAAAAGAGGACACTCCACGGGGCCCCGGCCCCATCCCAACTCCACCCCTTCCCCAAAGTCCCTGCCCCAACTCCGCCCCCTCCCCTGAACGCTCTGCCCCCCTGCTCCTCCCCCTGCCCTGCTTCCTGTGAATCAAATGTTCGCGGGAAGCCTGAAACAGGCAGGCAGCAGGTAAGTTGGGGCTGGGGCTGGGGCTGGGGCGGTGGGGGCGCGAGGAGGCGCGGCCCAGTCCGACCCCCCCGGCCGAGCGGCTCTGGCCCCGGTGTCTCCGGCCCGGCCCGGCTCGGCTCGGGCCCTGGGGTGCCGGTCCCGGTTCCGGCTGAGCGGCTCCGGCCCGGCCCCGGCCCCGGCCCTGGGCGAGCGGCGCCGGCCGAGCAGCCCCGGTTCCAGTGGCTCCGGCCCGGCTCGGCTCGGGCCCCGGTTCCGGCCGAGCGACTCCGGCCCGGCCCGGCCCCGGCCCTGGCCCCGGCTGAGCAGAGCCGGCTGAGCACCCCCAGCCCCGGTCCCAGCGGCTCCGGCCCGGCTCGGGCCCCGGTTCCGGCCGAGTGGCTCCGGCCTGGCCCTGGCTGAGCGGTGCCGGCCGGTGGCCGAGCACCGCCGGCCCCAGCGGCTCCGGCTCCAGCCCCAGCGGCTCCAGCCCGGATCCAAGCCCCACGACCCCTCCCTATTTTCCCGGACATGCCCGGCTTTTGGGAATTTCCTCCCGGACGAGGATTTGAGGACCAAAAAGCCGGACATGTCCGGGAAAATCCGGACGTATGGTAACCCTAATACAGTCTAGTCATCTGAACAAAGCATTTGATAAGAGGACAGTTTTCCTATTCTTATTTTATATCAAATCATCTATTTTCATGTACTACTTTCGTCCCCTGCTTAAAGCTTATCATACTAAGAGTTCAACCTGATAAGAAAATGTGCGGTTTCTGTTACAATCTGCTCAGGAAGCAATCATTTATTACATTTGTAATTTCCACCTCCTTTGTACCACATCTCAGAGATTTCCCACTCTGTTATCTCACCATACAGTAATTCTCTTTCAGGTCTCTCCTGTCTAGAAATTGGATGCATATTACTGTTATTTGCTCCAGGTCAACCTGATTGAGTCATTTTGTTTCACTGGAATCGTCATCACATTTTAACTCTGATTGGTTAAACTACTGCATAATGACCTAAAATGCCCATATCTTATTCTGTTCTCTCAAAACAGCTTGTAATACTGCCTTTTAAATTAATTCCATGCTCAGCTGTAAACTTGGTTGCTACAGTTCATATTACTCTATTATTTCATTAGGAGGAGGCACTTGAGAGAATGTATTTGTTCTTTTAAATTTCCTCATGCTGTTTAATTTTCTTTCTTGTATTTTTGTTCTCCTTGTTTAAAGACTCTAGTGTCTAAAAATAAATAAAATACCAGGATTTATTATACAGTGTTTACCAGAGCAAGCCAGGGAGAGAATGACTTCGAATCATAGGGTTAGAAGGGACCGCAAGGTCATCTAGTCTAACTCCCTGCCAAGATGCAGGATTTGTTGTGTCTAACTATCCAAGACAGATGGCTATCTAGCTCCTTTTGAAAACCTCCAGTGAAGAAGATTCCACAACCTCCTGAGGCATCTGTTCCATTGTCCTACTGTTCTTACAGCTAGGAAGTTTTTCCTGAGATTTAATCTAAATCTGCTATGCTGTAGTTTGAACCCATTACCTCTTGTCCTGCCCTCTGTGGCAAAAGAGAACAACCGTTCTCCATCTTTTTTATGGCAGCCTTTCAAGTATCTGAAGACTGCTATCATATCCCGCCCCCCCTTAATCTCCCCTTTTCCAAAGTAAACATATCCAGTTCTTTCAGCCTTTGCTGATACGGCTTGCATTCCAACCCTTTGATCATCTTTGTTGCTTGCTTCTGAATCCTTTCCAGTTTCTCAACATCCTTTCTATACATTGGTCACCAAAATTGGACACAGTACTCCAGCTGAGCCCTAACCAGCACGGAGTAGAGCGGTACTATCACCACCCATGATGTGCATGCTATGCCTCTGTTAATGTAACCTAAAACTGCATTTGCTTTTTTTGCAACAGCATCACATTGCTGACTCATGTTCAGGTTATGATCCACCACAACTCCCAGATCCTTCTCAGCAGTGCTGCTGCCAAGCCAGTTATCCCCCATTCTGTATTTGTGCATTTGTTTTTTCTTCCTTAAGTGTAGCAACTTACATTTTGTCTTTGTTGAATTTCATTTTGTTGTCTTTATCAAGATCCCTCTGAATTTTAGATCGATCCTCCAAAGTATTGTCAACCCCCGCTAGCTTTGTGTCATCTGCAAACTTTGATCAGGATGCTCTCTATACCTACATCCAGGTCATTAATAAAAATGTTAAACACCAGACCCAGAACAGACTGTGGAACCTCACTTAAGACTCCCTCCAATCCGACATCATTCAATTAATAATTACTCTTTGTTTAACCAATTATGTATCCACTTAATGTTAGTTCAGTTGAGCCTGCATTTCTCCAGCTTACAGAATGTCCTGTGGGACTGTGTCAAAAGCCTTGCTGAAGTCCAGGCATATTCCACCACATTCCCCCATCCACCAAATCAGTTACCCTGTCAAAGAAGGAAATCAAGCAAGTTTGGCATGATTTGTTCCTGGTAATGCATGCTGGCTGCTAGTGATTACCTCTTCATCCTCCAGGTATTCACAAATTGAATGTTTTATACATTGCTCTAGTAGCTTACCAGGTATTGAAGTCAGGCTGACTGATCTATAGTTTCCTGGTTCCTCCTTTTTAAAGATGGGCACTACTTCTCCAGTCTTATAGAATCATAGAATCATAGGACTTGGAAAGGACCTCAAAAGGTCATCTAGTCCAGTCCCGTGCACTCATGGGAGGACTAAGTATTATCTAGACCATCCCTGACAGGTGTTTGCCTAACCTGCTCTTAAAAATCTTCAGTGATGGAGACCGAGACCTCTGGCACCTCTCTTGTCATCCATGAGTTTGTAAATATTATTGCCGGTGGCTCCAAGATTTCTTCAGCTAATTCCTTCAGTACCCTCAGATGAATAGCATCCGGTCCCCACTTCCCTTGAGCAATGCACAGAACTGCAGGGGGGGTGGGAGGGGAAGGCAGGAAACAAGGTTAGGCCATTCCAGTCATATGAGAAGCCAAGAAAGTCAGTTTAGGGGGAGGGATTTTCAAAAACATACATACAGCTGCCAGCAGGAGTTGGTTCAGGGAGATGAGTACCAAAGTTTCATTGCAGGTACCATGACAGATAGAGTTGCCACTACCAGTGTTTTTCTTAAAGCCCCAGCTCCTGCAATCATTATTAAAGTTTCTAGCCCTTATGGTTGTAGAGAAAACCTTGAAAATATGACCCCAAAGCACCCTAAACTATCACAAACCAGAAGGCACAGAAAAAAAAATTTTTTTTTGAAGTCTCGTGACTTTTAGGGAGGCTATGTCCTGATTATTATTTTTTTTTAAGACACTTTACATTGCTGCTGATACCCTACCATCGTCGCCTTATCATTACTTTTAGTTTACAGGTCTCCACCAGTTTTCAGTCCCCAGCACAATGTTCCTGCCCAAATCAAATTGCATTAATTTTTTAAGCAAGATTTCTTGGTGCATGATATCATATATACCTGATAATAACAGAGACTGAAAAGCAATGTTTGCAACTGGACTTAATGGACAATCAATTTAGTGTACTTTCTGTAAGTCCTTTGTCATAAAGAACCATTGCAGGTTCAAGCCTTCACTAGTGTAGTAAGAGGAGGCCTGAGATATAAACCTTGGTACCAGAGGCCTGGTATGAGGCCTAAGGCCTGAACTAAAGTAATGGTCAAGACTTTGCTAACATAAAGCAAAGTTAAGCTGTGAGCCAGAGGCAGGCCTTGCTCACAGAAGCTGGCAAGGAAAGGGCTGATGCTGCAAAAAGAGACATACCTAAAAGGTACTGGACACCAGATATCAGAACATTCGCATACTTGTACATTCCACACACAACAAGGAACAGGCTGACCCATCCCAATGACAGGGCCAAAAGGGGAATATGATGGATAGTGTTGTTTTGTTCGAACCAACATGTACAAGGTGAGAGGCGGCACCTTACTACGTAGAGGGGTTGCACCTCAATACGTCAGGAGCGATGTGTAACTTGTTTGTATCTGTGTATAAGAATGCATCCCTGAGTGGATATCTTTGTCCAGCCGAGGGGGCAGTGGAAAGTCCCGCCACTGACTGAGCCGGGTCCATTGCCAAGAGGCACTTTCTCGTAGTATGCCTGGTAGACTAAGTAATCTACAGGGAACTGCAATTGTGTCCAAGATTGCAATAAACCTAGTCGACGTGACTTTGCATCTTACTAGACTCTGTGGTTATTGGGGGTTCTCTTCGGGTCTGCTGGGTTAGCTATCTGCGCAGAGCTGGGGCAGCACACAGAGGGAACACACGCACGCAGCCGAGTGATATCAACATAGGAGAAAGCAGAGCACCACACCAGTAGCATCTGACAACAACTAGTATCACAAGCAATTACTGGTTCTAGCTTTTCTTGGATAATACTACAGCTGAACTATTTTTGTGTTTTTTGTAATAAAGACCTTTAAGCAGAAAGCTGAACTCTACCTCAGCTATATCATTGCTAGATTCCTTTGAGTAATGGTCTTTGTGTACAGTATGTCTCCATTGCTCCTTATCCACCTGTCACCCATTTTTATTTATATGAATACATAGGCGATTAAACCACCACTACTCCAATATTCTTCTACCTAACTTTCATGCTCCATCCTATCTTCAGATTACTAAATCATGATACACGCCAAACAGAGGCCATAAACAACCTGCAAAGATATACTTTTTGCTCCCAGAAGAAAGTCAATTCATACATACTGATCACGATGTAGTATTTCGCAACATACCACATGGTAGACAATTGTAAAGGCACACACTCAGGAAGAGAAAATAATCCATGCAGTGCATGATATGCTGAGATGACAGACTCCCCAACCATAGCAAAGAGAGCAATAGAATCTCACAGGGTACTGCACGAGGAAACACTTAGAAATTCACCTCGGTTTACACGCTGACCTTTGCCAACTTGAATGACACAGCAGGGCCTCCAGCCACACAAACTCTACCAGAGGGGAGGCTGGAGTGGCAGAAACACTCTGCTCAAGAGCCTATTGTGACCAGTGCTAGAAGGAAGTTACATGACAAGACTATCTGCAGATTCAACCTGTCTCCTCAGGAGTCTGTGCTGGTGGGGCTACTATGGATCCCCCAGTGAAAGCCAGAGCTGTCCCTCACACTAGGGGGAACCCTAAAGGAGAACAACAATGGGAATAGTGCCTGGTCACCCCTGAAGATACATCCCCATTTGGAGCAAATCTGGACTTGTTGGCACAATAAGGTGCCATTTAAACCTACCTGCACCAGCCATAACCCATGAAGAATAAATTTAGGATTTTGATTTACGTAAGAACACTGAAAGTCAGATGATTGAGCAATGCTCAGCTTCTGTTTGATAAGACCTGTGATCTTATTTCTAGGAGTGGTGGCCAAGTTCATTCTCTTGCCATCTTAATCTTAGAACTCAGAGGATGAGGCTAACATGAAGAGGCTAAACTGGTTTTAGCAAATGGGTCTCTCTCTTTGTGGAAGAGTCTACTCACCACAGGTGCCCTCTTGTGGCTGGGCATGGTGTAGTGGCTTTCCTCCTCTGGTGCTGCCTGCTGACAGCTGCTCTGGCCCTGTGGCAGTCTTTCTATGACTTGGCCTTCTGGCTCCAGGATCTTCAAGCTCCCACCTTCTATGCTGGATTCCAGCCCAGGGATCCTGTATGAAGCAGAGGAGATCTGTTTGTTCAGACCCTCTGCTGTATCCCTGGGCTGCTTCCTACCATTGCCTGCAGCTAAGCCTTTCTCACAGCCTCTTGCCGGGCTGACTCCTATGCAGATCTCAGAACAAAGGAGATCCAATCAAGTTATGAGAAACAAAAAGATTCTGCACCAGGCTCACCTGTTCCAAGGAAGTTCTGACACGGAGGAGTATGTAGCTGGGATCACCCAGCTGGTCTTTCCTTCCAGACAGTCTTTGGTTAGACTCTAGGCCCAGCCAGGCCTTCCTTCACAGTGTTACTTTCTTTCAGGTCAGCAACCACTGAGTTAGGCGTTTCCTCTTTCATCTCCCTTCCTCATCCCCCCTCCCGCTCACTTGACACCTTGCACAGGTGTAACAGGTGAGGCTAAATGGACCTTCTGGTCAATGTGAGTCTGTATGCCCCATCACACTCCTCCACTCCCTCTCCTCAAAGCAGGAGCTCTGTTTCCCCCTAAATACTTCTCCTTTCGCTGCAAAGACAACCCCTTTCACCTCTCTTCCCCTCCCCACTCCCATCCCCCCACTCACACTATGGCGAGTGCCAGAAGAGGCAACCTTCTTAGTGGGCAGAAAACCTCATACACTCTACACATCCTACTTTTGTTACTGTGGGGGGTAGAAGTATCTGCTGGGCATGGTGGACCTGGGGTCAGTTTTCAAGAATGCTCAGCTCCCATTAAGACACCTAAATAATTGGCCAGATTTTCCAAAGCACTCAGCACATTAGGTTTTGAGTTCTTTTTGTATGTCTGGCCAAGAGTTACTGTTTCCTTGTCCCTGTATTGGCACGAATGAATCAAGCTTCACATCAATAAAACCAGCAGTAGGTAAACTATATCACGCTGAATTTAGCTACTAACAATATTCACTAAAACAAGTTTAGGCCTTCTTAGAAGAAAAGTCACCAAGAGGATCACATCTTAAAGCAGCAGGAAACATGGGATTTATTTCAGGAGTCAAAATGCAAGCTGCTGAATTGCTCTTGTTTGTCAAATGACTATTATGTCATGTGAAAAGATTTTCCAAAAGCACTGTCTCAGAAATAACCTATGTGAACACATCAAATTGCCAAGTTACGCCAGAGAAGTCACTGAGCTAAAGAAAGCTTGACCCATAGGCTTGAGTTAAATATCTGGCTCTGGTTCATTTATTTGCCATGAATTAGGCTGAGCTAAGGAAGAGTCAAAACCACTGAGAATTCTGGCAGCAAGCTTTCAGTGATTGTACAGTATATTATTCTATGAATTTTTTTGTTTTCATGTTCATGTGTTGCTTGTGTAGTCTGCTCAGTGACTCTGCTTACTTTTGGCTTGTATACCTGGCTGAATCAGCCCCTCTTCCCACCCCACATCCTCAAATATCCTCCTTGCTCAGACCCGAAATATTTTTTTGACCCCTGTCACTTTGGAAAAGTACTAGGAAAAGATTTTAAATGATCTATTTACAAAGATGTTAGAAGTGTCTTCTATATTTAGAGCCAAACTCTGCCCTGACTTTAGCCCCTGTATTACGAGTGACTTCATGAAGGTCATTCACAGAGTATTTGGACTTGTATATACTGTACATTGACCATTAATTGCAGAACCGAATGGAAAGTACCATTAAAACAAACTTGTTCTTGTTTGTATTAGGGTACAGTCCCAGACCGCACCACCTCATGGTGTAGGAAGGCAATCACCCTCTCTCAGTTTCCCTTCAGCTGTGGTGGTTCTCTCAGCCTTCATTGCTGTTCAGTTGCTCAGGTGGTGCAGCCCTCCGGCTAAGAGCGCACTCCTGGGTTCAGCTGTCAGCCCTCTAAGCCACCTCTTCTTTCTCTTGTACAGAGGAGACCCTAGTCACTACATCCCTGCCAGGGTGGCAGCATAGGGGAAACCACACCTACCCTCTACTATAGTTTCCTAGTTTTGGGAACCCTAAACAACTGGGCTCTCTGACCTGTTCCTCAAAGCCAAGCGCTCTCTCTTCCTTCCCAGGTCCTCTTCCTAACTACCAGCTTGGCCTTTCTGGAGACCCTTTCTCTTAGGTCTTTCTGAGACCCGATCCTGGTCTTAAGTCTTCTCCCTTAGGGCAGGGTAACCATAGACCTCCTTCCTGGGGCAGTGTTTCTCTTCTTGCAGGCTTCCCCTAGTCCACTGGGTTCTGTTCTATCCCACAGGCAGACAAAAAAAATGGTTACTCACCCTTTTTGTAACTGTTGTTCTTTGAGATGTGTTGCTCATATCTATTCCCGCTAGGTGTGTGTGCGCGCCATGTGCACGGCTGTCGGAAACTTTTCCCTAGCAGCTACCTGTCGGGCCAGCTGTGAAGCCCCCTGGAGTGGCGCGTATGGCACTCTATATATGACCCTGCCAGCCCGACCCCCCCTTCAGTTCCTTCTTGCCGGCAACTCCGACAGAGGGGAAGGTGGAGGGGAATGGAATAGATATGAGCAACACATCTCGAAGAACATCAGTTACAAAAAGGGCGAGTAACCATTTTTTCTTCTTCGAGTGCTTGCTCATATCAATTCCAGTTAGGTGACTTCCAAGCCTTACCTCGGAGGTGGGGTCATAGTCAAAGTATTGCAGAACGAAGTACCACTCTGCCAAAAGCCGCATCGTCCTGAGATTGGTGGACGATGGCGTAGTGCAACGTGAAGGTGTTCTGAAGACCACGTGGCAGCCCTGCAGATCTCCTGAAGAGGTACGGGAACCAGGAAGGCTGTCAACGAGGCCTGCACCCTTGTGGAGTGAGCTGTGATGGCAGGCGGAGGAACCTTCGCCAAGTCATAACAAGCGTGAATACACACTGTGATCCAGGAGAAGATGTGCTGGGAAGAGACTGGCAAACCTTTCATCTGCTGTTGTCTTGCGGAATGGCTTCGTGCGGTTGATATAGAAAGCAAACGCCCTCTTGATGTCCAGCGAATGCAGTGGTTGTTCACAAGGGGTGGCATGCAGTTTTGGGTAGAAAACTGGCAGAAAAATGTCCTGGCTAACATGGAAGTGGGACATGACTTTGGGAAGGAAGGCAGGGTGAGGTCTAAGCTGCACTTTGTCCTTGTACGGAGGCTCAGATGTGAGGGCCCGCAGTTCAGACACGCGTCGTGCCGAGGTGATGGCCACCAAAAACAATGGGTAAATATATACAAAGATAAGCAGAAGAGCTAGGGATTAGTGGAGCACTTGCGAGCAAGAGACCACTGTTCCAACAACCGTCACTGGTGGTAAGAAGGAACTGAAGGGGGGTTGGGCTGGCAAGGTCATATATAGAGTGCCATATTGGCACCACTGCAGGGGGCTCCCCAGCCGGCCCGACGGTAGCTGCTAGGGAAAAGTTTCCAACAGCCGTGCACACGGCGCGTGGACAAACCTAACTGGAATTAAGTATCAGAGGGGTAGCCGTGTTAGTCTGAATCTGTAAAAAGCAACAGAGGGTCCTGTGGCACCTTTAAGACTAACAGAAGTATTGGGAGCATAAGCTTTCGTGGGTAAGAACCTCACTTCTTCAGATGCATGTAATGGAAATTTCCAGAGGCAGGTATAAATCAGTATGGAGATAATGAGGTTAGTTCAATCAGGGAGGGTGAGGTGCTCTGCTAGCAGTTGAGGTGTGAACACCAAGGGAGGAGAAACTGCTTCTGTAGTTGGCTAGCCATTCACAGTCTTTGTTTAATCCTGATCTGATGGTGTCAAATTTGCAAATGAACTGAAGCTCAGCAGTTTCTCTTTGGAGTCTGGTCCTGAAGTTTTTTTGCTGTAAGATGGCTACCTTTACATCTGCTATTGTGTGGCCAGGGAGGTTGAAGTGTTCTCCTACAGGTTTTTGTATATTGCCATTCCTGATATCTGACTTGTGTCCATTTATCCTCTTGCGTAGTGACTGTCCAGTTTGGCCAATGTACATAGCAGAGGGGCATTGCTGGCACATGATGGCATATATAACATTGGTGGACGTGCAGGTGAATGAGCCGGTGATGTTGTAGCTGATCTGGTTAGGTCCTGTGATGGTGTTGCTGGTGTAGATATGTGGGCAGAGTTGGCATCGAGGTTTGTTGCATGGGTTGGTTCCTGAGTTAGAGTTGTTATGGTGCGGTGCGTGGTTGCTGGTGAGAATATGCTTAAGGTTGGCGGGTTGTCTGTGGGCGAGGATTGGCCTGCCTCCCAAGGTCTGTGAAAGTGAGGGATCATTGTCCAGGATGGGTTGTAGATCACTGATGATGCGTTGGAGAGGTTTAAGCTGAGGACTGTAGGTGATGGCCAGTGGAGTTCTGTTGGTTTCTTTTTTGGGCCTGTCTTGTAGCAGGAGGCTTCTGGGTACACGTCTGGCTCTGTTGATTTGTTTCTTTATTTCCTTGTGTGGGTATCGTAGTTTTGAGAATGCTTGGTGAAGATCTTGTAGGTGTTGGTCTCTGTCTGAGGGGTTGGAGCAGATGCGGTTGTACCTCAGCGCTTGGCTGTAGACGATGGATCGTGTGATGTGTCCGGGGTGGAAGCTGGAGGCATGAAGGTAGGCGTAGCGGTCGGTGGGTTTTCGGTATAGGGTGGTGTTAATGTGGCCATCGCTTATTTGTACTGTGGTGTCTAGGAAGTGGACCTCCCGTGTAGATTGGTCCAGGCTGAGGTTGATGGTGGGGTGGAAGCTGTTGAAATCATGGTGGAATTCTTCCAGGGTCTCCTTCCCATGGGTCCAGATGATGAAGATGTCATCAATGTAGCATAGGTAGAGAAGGGGCGTGAGTGGACGAGAGCTGAGGAAGCCGTTGTTCCAGGTCAGCCATAAAAATGTTGGCATATTGTGGGGCCATGCGGGTGCCCATAGCGGTGCCACTGGTCTGTTGGAACAAATCAACATACCCTTAGAGCCCCGACCGGGGTTATTCTATCTACTACCCAAGATCCACAAACATGGAAATCCTGGACGCCCCATCATCTCGGGCATTGGCACTCTCACTGAAGGACTGTCTGGATATGTGGACTCCCTACTCAGACCCTACGCCACCAGCACTCCCAGCTATCTCCGTGACCCCACAGATTTCCTGAGAAAACTACAATGCATTGGTGACCTCCCAGAAAACACCATCCTAGCCACCATGGATGTAGAGGCTCTCTACACAAACATCCCACACACAGATGGAATACAAGCTGTCAGGAACAGTATCCCTGATGATGACACAGCACAACTTGTTGCTGAGCTCTGTGACTTTATCCTCACGCACAATTATTTCAAATTTGGTGACAATATATACCTCCAGACCAGTGGCACCACTATGGGCACCCGCATGGCCCGACAATATGCCAACATTTTTATGGCTGACCTGGAACAACGCTTCCTCAGCTCTCGTCCACTCACGCCCCTTCTCTACCTATGCTACATTGATGACATCTTCATCATCTGGACCCATGGGAAGGAGACCCTGGAAGAATTCCACCATGATTTCAACAGCTTCCACCCCACCATCAACCTCAGCCTGGACCAATCTACACGGGAGGTCCACTTCCTAGACACCACAGTACAAATAAGCGATGGCCACGTTAACACCACCCTATACCGAAAACCCACCGACCGCTACGCCTACCTTCATGCCTCCAGCTTCCACCCCGGACAAACCACACGATCCATCGTCTACAGCCAAGCGCTGAGGTACAACCGCATCTGCTCCAACCCCTCAGACAGAGACCAACACCTACAAGATCTTCACCAAGCATTCTCAAAACTACGATACCCACACAAGGAAATAAAGAAACAAATCAACAGAGCCAGACGTGTACCCAGAAGCCTCCTGCTACAAGACAGGCCCAAAAAAGAAACCAACAGAACTCCACTGGCCATCACCTACAGTCCTCAGCTTAAACCTCTCCAACGCATCATCAGTGATCTACAACCCATCCTGGACAATGATCCCTCACTTTCACAGACCTTGGGAGGCAGGCCAGTCCTCGCCCACAGACAACCCGCCAACCTTAAGCATATTCTCACCAGCAACCACGCACCGCACCATAACAACTCTAACTCAGGAACCAACCCATGCAACAAACCTCGATGCCAACTCTGCCCACATATCTACACCAGCAACACCATCACAGGACCTAACCAGATCAGCTACAACATCACCGGCTCATTCACCTGCACGTCCACCAATGTTATATATGCCATCATGTGCCAGCAATGCCCCTCTGCTATGTACACTGGCCAAACTGGACAGTCACTACGCAAGAGGATAAATGGACACAAGTCAGATATCAGGAATGGCAATATACAAAAACCTGTAGGAGAACACTTCAACCTCCCTGGCCACACAATAGCAGATGTAA
This sequence comes from Emys orbicularis, assembly GCF_028017835.1. Lineage (NCBI taxonomy): Eukaryota > Metazoa > Chordata > Testudines > Emydidae > Emys > Emys orbicularis. The sequence continues at coordinate 80,121,177 of NC_088691.1, read as the reverse complement.
AGGTAGCCATCTTACAGCAAAAAAACTTCAGGACCAGACTCCAAAGAGAAACTGCTGAGCTTCAGTTCATTTGCAAATTTGACACCATCAGATCAGGATTAAACAAAGACTGTGAATGGCTAGCCAACTACAGAAGCAGTTTCTCCTCCCTTGGTGTTCACACCTCAACTGCTAGCAGAGCACCTCACCCTCCCTGATTGAACTAACCTCGTTATCTCCATACTGATTTATACCTGCCTCTGGAAATTTCCATTACATGCATCTGAAGAAGTGAGGTTCTTACCCACGAAAGCTTATGCTCCCAATACTTCTGTTAGTCTTAAAGGTGCCACAGGACCCTCTGTTGCTTCTAACTGGAATTGATATGAGCAAGCACTCGAAGAAGAACCAACCTTCTGCAGGTCACTCATGGCTCCCCCTTCCACTGACCTCAAGCTGAACTCAATGCTCAGCAGGGCTTTGTCATGCTCAGGAGATAGTCACCAGACTGGCAACCTTCCAGTCTCAGCATTGTTCAGCTAATCCTTCCTGAACACCTATCCTTGAAGAGATAATGTCTTGGAACAGGGCTAGCCGGCCCCAGACCCACACTGTCCTTATGGGATAGACCACCCAGGTTAAATTGTTTAGTATAATTTTTACTTAGAAAGTTGCACTTTTAAGCACTACAGGTGCACAAGTAAGTAGTGTCCCATCTCATGTAAAATGTACATTTTGCAACTACTATTGTGCAAACTTCTATCACCCCCACAGTCATTGACCAAAAGTAATTATGTGCACTTTGATCTACAGTAGAACTTCAAAGATATAAACACCAGAGTTACAGACTTACCGGTCAACCAGACACCCTGTGCAACCGGAAGTAATCAATCAGGCAGCAGGGGAGACCAAAAAATACCCAGCAAATACTGTATTGTCTTGGGGCTTTAGCCCTGGGACTCAGGGCTTCAGCCACAGAGGGGGTGGGAGGTTGGAGCTGCAACCACAGGGTGTGGAGGACGGTCAGAGCTCCCGGGGGGGGCAGGGGTTTGGGGCTTCTGACCCTCGGGAGCACCAGGCTTTAGACCGGGGGGGGAGTGCTTGGGCTACATTCCCGGCTTCAGCCCCATGGGGGGCACCGTGGCTCGGGACTTCAGAAGCCGGGAATGGAGCTGTGGGGCTGAAGCCCTGAGCCTCCCCATAGGACAGAAGCCAGGAATGGAGCTGCGGGGCTGAAGCCCCGAGCCTCCCCATAGGACAGAAGCCAGGAACGGAGCCACGGGCCTGAAGCCCTGAGCCCCAGCACTCCCCCATGGCCAGAACTTGGGAACAGAGCTGTGGGGCTGAAGCCCCGAGCCCCGGTGCTCCTCCCAGGTCTAAAGCCCTGAGCCCTGGTGCTCCCGTGGGGCAGAAGCCATGAATCCCCCCCCCCATGTTCCCTCCTCCCCCGCCCCCCCAGCTGAAGTCCATAATGTCTTGTTCAGAGTTAAGGAACATTTCAGAGTTACGAACAATCTCCATTCCCGAGGTGTCCACAACTCTTAAGTTCTACTGTATCTACAGATTTAGTTACAAGAGGGGGTGGCTCACTCATCCATGTGACGGATGTTGCAAACACACGCAGCTTCCGTAGGGGGTATTGTTTAAGCTTCCTAAAAAGGTACACTGCTTAGAAAGAGGGTGTGGTTACTGGTAACTGCTGGCATATGCCACTCACGGACCTTGGAGAAAAAGCAAAGCGCATGTGCTGGACGCTCCTCAGAACTGCCGGGACAAACACAATGAAGTACAAGGGAGCTGCAGACCTAAATGCTCGGTCAGGAGACAGAGGTATGTGGGTCCCTACCCAGAGAGTGGTGATGTTTGGAGGACTGAAGGCATTGAGCAGACCACAGAGGGGGGTCAAAGTTATAGTTAGCCCAATACTGGGACAGTTGGTATATATTTTATTTTTCCACATATACACATGCATACTAGTATGAAATGTGCTTTCAGAGCTCGATCTGCAAGGTGCCAAGCACTGCAGCCCCAAGCTCTTGCTTAATTTTAAGCTTGTGAGAGGTCGCTGACTTTTGGAACTACTAACGTTTAAATGTAAGCATATACTTAAGTGCTTTGCTGGACTGAGACCTAGAGTGCTCAGTAGCCTAAAGAATCAAGCTCCCAGTGAACATTTGTGGAAGTGAAACTCAGTTGTTCAAACAGTCAGAAAGTGAACACAAAAGGAATGAGCATGTTTCAAGTTAATTCATCTTTAAATCTGAGTGAATATTCCCAGAAAAAAATTGTGGTGTTGTGCAGCAGTATTAACTACACTATTAATGAATATATTTGTACAGCTTTGTATGCAAGAAAAACAAAGCGCACAGAGGGTGAGATTTGCATGAATGGGCACACTATGACAGTTTATAAACAAACAAACAAAAACCGTACAGACATGCTGTAACTAGGAGAAGATTTAATTTGAATGAGTTTTCATGACGTTTTTTCTAACATTCTAGGCAGCCAGCCCTTCCATTCCACATTGCCTGAATTTACACTAGCTTTGGCAGCAGGACAGGACATATTTTTCAGAAAGATGAACTACTTCTGCATAATGATTTAAATATCTTGTGCACAGATAGGCTTTTCTTTAACTTGAGGCACATTTTCTCATTTTCCACCTATATTCCACTGTAAAGTGTAATAGTTGTGGCCTGTCCAAGGAAAATCCAATTCCTTTAAATGATGGGTAAACTTCAAAAGGCTCAAAGGCTTTCAGGCCCAGAAGTTCAAATGCTTAGCTGAACTTTATCCTAAGTGTTTATACCACTTGCATTTACAAACTGGGCTGGAATTCCCCTTTCTCAGCTTGTCCTGCCACTTTATGGTTGAAGGCCTCTGGCAGAGTTGGAGCTGCAGTTATGTTGCACTGCCACAGATGGAGACAGAACGTGCATTAGCATTTTAGTAGTTTTCCCTCAACATTTCACGTATTTTGACCTTGAACATCAGAGGGCAAAAAGGGAAGACTTCCAAATTATTATTTCTTTCTGGTAGCACCTACAGTGTGCTAGGCAGTTTCCAAACATCCCTTTCCTAAAGAATTTACACAGGCACAATCCTGAAGCGTATACAATAGGGTTGCGAGGCGTCCGTTTTTTGACCGGAACACCCAATCGAAAAGGGATCCTAGTGGCTCCGGTCAGCACTGCTGACTGGGCCATTAAAATTCCGGTCGGCGGTGCAGCAGGGCTAAGGCAGGCTCTTTGCCTGCCCTGGTTCCGTGCGGCTCCCGGAAGCGGCCAGCATGTCCAGCTCTTAGGGGCAGTAGCGATCAGGGAAGCTCTGTGCGCTACTCCTGCCCCCAGCGTCGGGTCCGCAGTGCCTATTGGCGGGAACCATGGCCAATGGGAGCTGCAGGGGTGGCACTTGTGGACATGGGCAGCACGCAGAACCCTCTGGCCCCTCCGCCTAGGCGCTGCAGTGACATGCCGTCCGCTTCCGGGAGCTGCATGGAGCCAGCGAAGGCAGGGAGCCTGCTTTAGCCCCGCTGCGCTTCCGACCAGGTGCTGCCTGAGGTAAGCGCTGCCCGGCTGGAGCCTGCATCCCGATCCCCCTCCCACACCTCAACCCCCTGCCCCACGTCAGAACCCCCTCCCTCACCCTAACTCCCTCCCAGAGCCCGCACCCCTGCCCCAGCCCTGCACCCCTCCCGCACCCCAAACCCCTCATCTCCAGCCCCACCCCAGAGCCCATACCCCCAGCTGGAGCCCACACCCCAACCCCTCATTTTGGGCTGCATTAGTAGGAGCGTTGCCAGCAGATCAAAGGAAGTGATTATTCCCCTCTATTCAGCACTGGTGAGGCCACATCTGGAGTACTGTGTCCAGTTTTGGGCCCCCCACTACAGAGAGGATGTGGACAAATTGGCGAGAGTCCAGCGGAGGGCAACGAAAGTGATTAGGGGGCTGGGGCACATGACTTATGAGGAGAGGCTGAGGGAACTGAGCTTATTTAGTCTGCAGAAGAGAAGAGTGAGGGGGATTTGATAGGTTTCAGAGTGGTAGCCGTGTTAATCTGTATCAGCAAAAACAACGAAGAGTCCTTGTGGCACCTTAGGGACTAACAAATTTATTTGGACATAAGCATCAGTGGGTTCTAGCCCACGAAATCTTATGCCCATGAAAGCTTATGCCCAAATAAATTTGTTAGTCTCTAAGGTGCCACAAAGACTCCTAGTTGTTTTTGCGGATTTGATAGCAGCCTTCAACTACTTGAAAGGGGGTTCCAAAGAGGATGGAGCTCGGCTGTTCTTAGTGGTGGCAGATGACAGAACAAGGAGCAATGGTCTCAAGTTGCAATGGGGGAGATTTAGGTTGGATATTAGGAAAAAACTATTTCACTAGGAGGGTGGTGAAGCATTGGAATGGGTTATGTAGGGAGGTGGTAGAATCTCCATCCTTAGAGGTTTTTAAGGCCTGGCTTGACAAAGCCCCGGATGGGATGATTTAGTTCGGGTTGCTCCTGCTTTGAGCAGGGGGTTGGACTAGATGACCTCTTGAGGTCTCTTCCAACCCAAATCTTCTATGATTCTATGATTTCTGGCCCCACCCCAGAGCCCGCACCCCCAGCTGGAGCCCTCATCCCCTCCCACACCCTAACCCCCTGCCTCAGCCCAGTGAAAGTGAGTGAGGATGGAGGAGAGCAAGCGATGGTGTGAGTGGGGGGTGGGGCCTCGGAGTAGCAGCATGACAGGGGTGTTCGGTTTTGTGCAATTAGAAAGTTTGGCAACCCTAGTATACAGTGGAGCAGACAAGTCTGAAAAGTTCTTCAGATAGTTGTTCAAAATGCTTGAATGGACAGATGGGCTCCTCTTGAAGCTGAATTTTAGACATTTGCTTCAATCACACATTTAAAGGAATTTGTGGACCTAACTCAATGATTAGTGCAGGGGTCAGCAACCTCTGGCACGCGGCTCGCCAGGGTAAGCACCCTGGCGGGCTGGGCCGGTTTGTTTACCTACCGCGTCCGCAGGTTCGGCTGATCGCAGCTCCCACTGGCCGCGGTTCGCCGCTCCAGGCCAATGGGGGTATCGGGAAGCCGCAGCCAGCACATCCCTCAGCCTGTACTGCTTCCCGCAGCCCCCATTGGCCTGGAGCAGCGAACCATGGCCAATGGGAGCCGTGATCGGCCGAACCTGCAGACGCGGCAGGTAAACAAACTGGCCCAGGCCCGCGAGCCGCGTGCCGGAGGTTGCCGACCCCTGGAATAGTGGATACTGAAAAAAAAAGTAATATAAATTTAGTGCTGGTGACAGGCTGAGGGACAACATTCCCAGAAAATAAGTCCTCTATTTATTTAGAAAACAGGTGCCGAAGGTATGCAAGTCACTCCAGACCATATAGTCATAGTGCCTCAACTCTGAGCTGGAAGGGCCTCTGCCTCAGGGAGATAAACTACTCTATTCCCATGCCACTTCAAGTCTGAACCATGCTGTTTGGACTTCCATCACAAGTGGCAACTGCAATAAGGATTTAGGCTCTGATACAGCAAAGCATCATGTGCTTAAAGTTAAACATATGTTTACGTAGTCCCACTGAGGTCAAGCTCCACAACACTCCGTGCTATGGAAAGATCTCTGGGACTGTCGTCAGTCCGTGGACCAGTTGTTGAGAAACACTGACTTACAATATCTTCTTCTGGTGCTTCCTTAATTTCCGTGGGAAGGTCTTTCCTTTCTGTACAGAGCTCTTTTGAATACTGATTTGTCCTGAAGTGTCTCTCACTGTCCAATAGTTCATTCAGTCAAGGGGGAAACTCCCTCACTTGCACTGGAAGGCTCGGATGCCTTTCCACAATCTCACATACCTTCGCCCCCTCTCATAGTTCCCAGAGTGGAGCTGCTGGTCTTCTTGATTAGAGCTACAATGAACAGCTCCCCCCAGTGGGCCAGATTTAAGCCATACATCATATTCTAGCTTTCACTTTGGACAAAACACTCAACATTGCTTTAAATGATTGTTACTATACATAGGGTGACCAAATGTCCCATTTTTAAAGGGACAGTCCTGTTTTTTGGGACTTTTTCTTATATAGGCACCTATTACCCTCCACCCCCGTCTCGTTTTTTCACAGTTGCTATCTGGTCACCCTAACTATACATAAGTAGACATCAGCACCAAAAGTATTCATTCTTACAGAGACCTAGTCCTGTTTCACATTAAAAGAATACTACAGCATTCTTGTCCAAATCACGATTCTGCCACCCATACTCCCAGAGGGGTACTTAACTCTGCAAACAATTCCACTGACATCAGTAGGACGATTTGCAGAGTCAAGTATTACTCAACGTAGGAATTCCTCTCGGAATCTGGACCTACATGATAGCACACAGATCAGAACAAACCACTTATTTTTATAAGGATGGGCACAGTCACATCCTCCTAGCACTTAGGCTGCCAATGATATTCACTTTTATTTGGGCAGATTACATCAAGTACTTCCGACGAAAATCCCAGCCAATTGTTACAAAATAACTTTATTTGGTAATCATAGAGACCTAAAATGTTAAGTCTGAAAAAGACAGTCTCATTCACACTGCATCTGGCATACCAAGATTTGGTAAGCGGCTTCCATATTCTCCCTCCCCGTCTTTAGGGAGTTTTTTTTTTAACAACAGGCAAAACATTGTTTTACAACTCATCTCCGACATTTGTACTCTTAAGTACTTGAAGGAGTCTTTGGAGCACTGAAAGAGAAAAGCATGTTTCAGCCCTGCTAGCTTTAGAAAAAGAGAAGAGATTCCCACAGAGACAAACTAAACAGTTGCTTGGGGTTACAGCCAGAAATCTTTCCAGTTGCTCTGATAGCCAGGAAACTTAGGTGGAGATGGTTATGTATCAAAACAATGATGATAATGGTGAAAAGAAAGATATGGGTATGATTGGCCAATAATGTTATTCTGTTATCTGGATCTCCCATTTTTAATGTCTAAAAGGCCGATCTGACTTCACCCCACCTTTTTTTTAGGAAAAGGCTACATTGCTAAAACAGGAAAAAGGGGGCAATCCTTATCTAGTTCCTCTCTCAAAGCTAAATCCCTTGGACTTGTTGCATAACTACTGGACAGCTCTAATACTAACATCTCATCAGGCATCTCCCTTGTTATTCCTATTGAGAGTCTGAGCGGTAAAGTAAGCTTTTCATTGTAGCTTTTATATTATAACTAATATAAAGTCCTAGCACTTTAGCAGCATTAGTGAGTAATCTACATTATTACACAGAGCCTAGCACTGGGGTGGGAAAAAAGTGGGGATGTTTTAGTTTTCATCACTAGTGGTCAGCATGTAAAGGTTAAGGGAATATTGAACAACGGATTATATCCAATTTATACATATATGGGAATACGAATGTTTCAAACTAAAATTTAGTTTTACTACCTAGTTTACTAAGATTGAACATAAACAGGAATGGTACTCTGTGTGTAAACATGTGCCTGAGCCCCAGCGTTCTTAGATCTGGAGCTGAACCTTCTCATCATGTGGGACGTTAGTCTTGAATCAAACCCATCAATCTAAGTTACGCAACTTCGGCTATGTGAATAACGTAGCTGAAGTCGACATACTTAGATTGACTTACCGTGGTGTCTTTACCGCGGTGAGTCGACTGCTGCCACTCCCCCGTCGACTCTGCCTGCGCCTCTTGTGGCGCTAGAGTACAGGAGTCGACGGGAGAGCGCTCGGGGGTCGATTTATCGCGTCTAAATTAGACACGATAAATCGATCCCTGCTGGATAGATCGCTGCCCACCCATCCGGCGGGTAGTGTAGACATACCCTTAGAAGTTGATGGACATGATGTGCTGTCTGCAATGTAAAGAAAACCTGTATGTCTATTTGCTTTTTGTATGAGTAATACAAAAGGGTCTGGAGCATGGGCCACATGACCAATACAACTGAATATAATTGTAATGCTTTACACTACTTTTAAAAGGAGTTTATTAAACATAACCCTTAACCCAAGCTATGCAGAATCCTTGTAATTTTCCAATAAAACACTCAATTAAGTGGGATAACAGGAAGCTGCTTGTTAAGCCTTAAATTGTGCCTGCTGTCAAGAAAACTGTTTAGTTTGCTCATCTTCTGTCTGGTTTCATCTGTGAATCATTTTCCTCATATTCTAGCTAGTGGATTAATTCCTTGTTATTCTACAGTCTTGAAGAATATATCAAATAACTGTTCAAAATATTAGGACTTAAATACAGAGGTGGGCACTGTGGTTAGATTTAAGTATCTACACATCAATCATATTTAAATAGAATGTGTTCTTTGCTTGATGACCAATGAATATTTAAAAAAAATATAATTGAATTTAGTGCTAATGAAAGATGCTAGAATCATAAGCCTCTACATAACTGCAAAACAGGTGAAGCACAGATAGTGTCTGTGTTACATTGCCCACATCACACTACCAATGTACCTCAATGATGCACTATGGGGGACCACTTTTAGGAGAGAGAGCAGCAGCTCCGTTCATTTTCCATGCTAGTTCAATCCTTGGCACTATTGGGGACACCCATGGTATTTACTTTATATAATTTTCTATTGTTTTCAATAGTGTAGAACTTATGCCCTCACCCTGAGAGGGTTTTGCTAGACCATGCTCAGGGCTCCTGAGGCTCTACTCAGTGAATCCCTTGACCACAATTCCTCCCAGACCAGCACTGCTTCTGCATCCCTTTCCAAAAGGGCATTCCACCACCAGGAGTTCTGCCCCGATAACAATGGGCATTATTTAAGTCTCCCTTTATCATTATCCTTAGTTTTATCCAGAATCTCTGCACCACAACCTTCGCTAACAAAGTCACAATGTCTTCATAGCGCCTGAAATCTACACTATAGAGTCCCTCTGTTACTACAGGATTGGTGTTTCTGTCCTTTTATCTATTACGGTAAAAGATTAATGGTCATTTTTGTTTGCTTTTTAAAACATGATTGTTCTAACTGTGACCTCTAGAACTGGTGCGAAGAAGATCCAAAAGTCTTTTTGTGAAAAGTTACAAACTTGTTTTCATTTCAAATGGTTCTAAATGGAATCTAAATTTCACACCATCTGTAAGGGTATTTCTATACTACCCGCTGGATCGGCAGGCAGCGATCGATCCAGCAGGCAGCGGTCGATTTATCGTGTCTAGTCTAGATGCGATAAATCCACCCCTGAGCGCTCTCCCGTCAACTCCGACACTCCATCAGAGTGAGAGGCACAGGTGGAGTCGATGAGGGAGCATCAGCAGTCGACTCACCGCAGTGAAGACACCGCGGTGAGTAGATCTAAGTACGTCGACTTCAGCTACGTTATTCACGTATCTGAAGTTGCGTAACTTAGATCGATCCCCACCCCCTAGTGTAGACCAGGCCTAAGTGTTTTTACTGAAAACATTATCAAACACTGGTTTTTGTTTGTTTAATGAAAACGAGGGATTTCAGTTTACCCCAAAACCTAGGTTTTGGAAAAATAAAAGTGTCCACGTTTTTGGTAATGTTTTAAATAACCAAAACTGGAAATAAATTACATTTTTTCCAAAAAGCATCATAGAATCATAGAAGATTAGGATTGGAAGAGACCTCAGGCGGTCATCTAGTCCAACCCCTGCTCAAAGCAGGGCCAACCCCGACTAAAGTAGTTACATAGAAAAGACTGTTTAATAAAAACAAAAACAAAAACAAATTTGCTCGCAAACTTTCAACCAGCTATAGTGGTCTCTAACCCTGGGTGCCCAAATTAAGACTACTTAGGCCTCATTTTAAAGAGTGCTGACTCACAGGTTCCTTGAAATTTTAGTTAGTGCTGTGGTTCCTCAGCTCTTCAGAATGGGAAAACAAACAACAACAACAACAAAAAAGCACAGGCATAGGTATTTTAAGTTGGGCACCCAAAAAATTAAGACATCCAAAAGCTTAGATAAACGCAATTTATCAGACATAAGGAAGAAACAGCTTTAGAGCGAGGACCACACCTTTTTAATTTTCATGAGTTAGAGTTTCAAGTTGTACATCTCACTCTAACCAGCATTACTAACTCAAAGCGGAGTCTATTTTTAGAACAGTTGCTACCATTCAAACATAGTTGGATCCTTTCCATGGTTGACTCAGAAATGCATCCATTCCTATTCCTGTTCCTGTTCTAAGTACTTTGTCCCCACCCAAAATGAAACAAAGGCTGTATTGGAAGCAAAGCCCTGTAAATATGCTTCCAGATAATGTCTGTGCTAGTGTGTCTGATTAAGTTAAACATCTCATGATGTAGTCCTGTAAGCCAAAAATGGGAAACATAGATGTGATAGGGATTAGGCAAGTCAGGAGTAAAAGTTGATATGGCAGGAGCTGTAGCTGTTCCCAGTAACAGTCAGCTGGGTAAAGCTGCAGTAACTTTGGTCATGTTCCTTTCACACTCACTCTGGCCAGTAATTCATAATTCAGCCTGTTTAAGCTCCGAACACATGCTATTTGGACTGTGTTTAATTTAATGTGAAAAAAATTCAAATAAGCTATCTCAAATATTCAAAGCCTGTTTGCAGATAGTTCGTTTATAGAAAAGGCCAAAATTCAAATACATTTTTGCTTCCAACAGTTCTAATCACCACTGATCCACATTCTGCTGCCCAACCTGCTAACAGGATGAAGTTATTTGTAGGAAAAGTCATTTCTCCCTTCCCCCCCACCCCCCATTTTTGTAATATACAGTTGTCACAGGATAATCTATACACAGAAAAGACAGACAAATTGAAGGGTTGCCATTGCACCACCTCTTGAACAATCAAGATCAAAAGCTGCTACAAATCTCGGAATATTTCAACTGTCATAATAATGCAATCAATTACATTGTCCCCTTTAAGGGGTCAGAACCTTATTCAATGTGACAGGTATGCTACAGCCTCTCCTGAACTGGAAAAACAAAACAAAATTATTCTTGCATCCTAATGCAATAAAACATATTCATGAAGAGGGGTGTCAGATCTAGTTTACCATGAATTAAGAAGTGATACACTGGCACACTGTGTGACCTTTTTTATATCTGAAATCATGTCCAGCGTCAGTACAAAGATCAATACTGAGCTGAGTTTGTTTGGCATTTGGCAGCCCCATGAGGGGATAGTTTATGTACTATATCACTTAAATTACAACACATACTATTGTTCAAGTAAAATAAGAATTAGGATGATTTAACTTTAATAATATAATTTAAAGCAAAGCAATGACAGGGTGTAGTAATATTTCTAATATAAGCACACATATGGTGTGTTTTCAGAAACAAAGCACATAACCTCCAGTACTAGAGATGTGGTGATACTAGATAGTAAGGCCACACCCTGCATGTACCAATATTGTTATCCAGATGCTTCCTGAGAGCAATATGGATTCAGTGTCTAAATTGGCATGGAGTGTAGCCAATTCATCCATAGATAAATCAGATGTCAATAAGCTTTACATTACACTGGAAAACAAAATTAGACCAGCCTAATAAAAGTAATCTCAATGGAAAGCAAAATGCTAAAGCAATCTGAGAATTGGTAGTAGTTCTTGAATACCAATTTCCTTCAGAAAGCAACTGATCTACTTTTCCATTATAATACTATGGACCTAATTCTTCCTTTCAAGATAATTTTCATTAGGATCTCCCATTTCTGTCTTTTCTGAGCACTGCCTCCTTGAAGATGTGTTATGTGCCTTCTGGTATTTCCACTATAGAGATGTCTGATGTTCACAGCCTTTGTCAATAAGGTTTCAGAAACACAAGTAGTAAAAATGGCAATGGATGTGGGTCTTATAGAGATTGCTGGTAAGCCAAATTTATGCTCTTTGATCACTACAAAAGAGTGATGGGAAACAATGCCCATCTGGCCATAAGTATCTTAAACTTGGGACATCACTTTTGCCCAATAACTCTGAAGCTAAAGAGTACTGACTTTTAAAAGCCATAAAGACACATAATGACATGACTTTCTGCACCCAGTTCAGGGATAATATAAACACTGGGGTAAGTTGCACATTAAGTGTAAATTGGGCAGAAAGTAAATGTTTAAGTTTCATCAATTTGAAATTCAGTAGAGATACAAAGTGATCACAAATGGCAAGCAAAGGGAGGCAAAAGGAAAAGAAATTAATAAGACTAAGCTATAGCTCTTACCCACTTTGTGCTTCAGTTTCCCCCCTCTGTAAAATAGGGATAATGATACTTTTCTTCTCGGAAAAGTGCTTTGAGATCCACTGATGTAGTTGTGAGTTTGTGGCCTTAGTTGTAGGGGTTGTTTGTTGTCTTTCTGTCTTATTTGCATTTTATGTAAAACAAAATAAGAGATTTAACAGGTGTCAGTGAATGGGGTCTGAAATACAGATGTCTCTTAACAGCACTTCTGGTTATCATAACCTTTTTACAGGATAGTGTAGGTCTGCTTCTGCCACCAGGTGATTGCTCCCACTTTACAACTTGCAAATAGAGATTTACATGCATTGAACTCTCAAAAAGTTGTATTTCTTCTATTCAAGATAAGATTTATGATGATACAGTTTTATTGGAAAATATGAAAACAGACTTAAAATAGGCTTGGTTTACAGGACATCACATTAGCAAATGTGTTTAAAACTAGTCCAGTCTGCATCCTTGAGGTGCCAGTCGTCATTCTGAATAACAATCAGCAGTACGTTCTGGATGTGGTCAGAGGGCTGAAATCTTTCATCAACATACTCACCCACCAGAATTTCCCAATCAGATTGTGCTGCCACTGGTTCCTCTTTTTTGTTTTTTTGCGGTTTCTCCTCTTTGGAAATATTCTGACAGTACTTCAGGGAATGCAAAGCAGCAGTATACTTGCCATCATTGTCATGATGCAGAGGGATGCAGTGATCAGCAAAGGGTGAAACTGTTCAGATAAACATAAACACATGTTAAAGTTCTGATTCTCTAAAAAAGGGATTCTAGTACTTCTCAGTTTCATGTGAGGTTTCCTTAGAATAGCCTGTTTCATGGTATTCAAGTGCTTCTGCTTTTGTGTGGCTGAAACTGGGCAGTACAGATGGTGACGTATGCTTAAAAATAATAACTTAGACTTTTTGATGAGTAGCTCAAGCTGATCTTTCTAAACCTGTTTATGTATCTATAGTAGTCATAAGCATTTAATGTTGATTTATACATTAACATTGATAATGGAATTGAACCAGCAGTTCAAACTTGTACACTCACAAATAGCTTAAGGTCACCCATCAGGCCAGTGGCGGAGCCAGGAATAGAATCCAGATATCCTGAGTCTCAGTCCAATGATTTATCCACAAGGCCACAATTTCTCTCTATTACAACCAGCTAATACCCAAAAAGTAAAATAACTGAAGGGGAGGTTAGTGTGGATGATCTCAACCTCCTGACTGATGAGAAGATGGTCCAATAAGAGGCAGAACATTCTCTGAACCTCAATGGCTTTCTGATCTCAAGGGTCTCCCACCTGATGCTTGTGTTTGCTGTTCCTAGGGGTTTTCATGTGTGTGCGCGTGCATGTGCACGTTTTCTGTCTCCACAGGAGCATTCTCAATAGTATTCAGGAGGTTTTCAAGAACCCTGAAGCCAGTGCCCTCCAGATGGTTGTGACAAGACGAAGACAAGCCACCCTAGTACACATGCAGTCTAGATTTTCTAGAAAGTGAATTTCTCCAAGTGGTTTGGTGAAGTTAGGTTAAAGGAATAGGTGGGGGACACTCTGTGAGATGTTGAGGCTGTGAGTTTCACCTTTCTTTGGAACACTTTTCCGCAAGACAAGATGACTAACAAACCTAAGATTTTCTGTATTGTTTCAGAAAGCCACAGGGCAAACAGCTTTTGACATTTCAAAAGGTTAACTTAGAGTTTGATGACATAAAAAACAGCGGCTCCATCAATAGCAACTGGTGAATTAGTAGACTTATGACTCACTTTCAGTCTCAGACACTGATTAAACCAATACTGGAGAAGACGGCTCTTCCCTCCCCATAGTGTTAAGTGGGGGCATCTGTACTCCCTCCATACCCCTCTCACCATGCCAGGATGACTCTGGCACCCCAAAAATCACTTTTACGCCAGGGGACTGATAAGTTTTATGAAAAGACTCAGCCAGTCTAAGGAACTCTCAGGTGGTTTCCTCAGACTGTCAATTGGAAGCCAGCAATGCTCAGGTGGCTCTTGGCAGGGGAAGCAGTTTGAGGAGTCAGGACGTCATCTGCACTTTTTAGGCAGCCTCAGAAACAAGTCCTCCCTCCATCACTTACACCTTCCAGATTGCAAGAGAGGAGGGGGCAGCAGACTCCCCAAGATTGCCTGAAGAGTCCAGCTGCCAGCCCAGCTCCCCAGCAGATCTTCAGCACAGGCAGAGCTACCCCAGCAAGTGGCAATGAAGAGCCAATTCCAATGCTGATGGCAGGGAGCATCAGACCCTAATTCCTCACATTCCTGGGTGGGGCAGGAATGAACTAATATCTTGCTCTCCTTACCCCCATATCCCCACTTTCTCCTCCCATTGTGACAGCTCATCTCACTCCCATCACCAAGAAGCAGGTCAGATGAGCAAACTATGCTCCTAAACAATGCCCCCCCCATTACAGGCCCCTTTACCCTAGGAACAGAAACCACCCTCCCCCCACTAGAGTGCAAGCTTAGCAAATCACCTCCACACCATCATAATAGCTCCCCATCTTTGTCAAATGATGTGTAAGAGGGAGTAACTTACCTCTTACCACATTGATGTGGCTGCTGCTTCAGTTTCTCTTGCTCTCTGAGAGGCTATCCCAGCCAAAACAAAAATCTAGCAGGAATATGAAGTCTGATAAACAACTGAACCCATTCTCTGTCTCCCTGTTATAGGCCTATAGGCCACAACCTTCCCTCAAGGGCTTGTTCAAGGGTTCACTAGTAGTTCTTTAACCTACATCTCTCTCTCTTTCTCAGTGCTGCAGGCCACCATTGAGGTCTGTGAGTTTTCTCTCCTTTCCAGGGTATTACACCCCATTCCTCAGGGCAAAAGAGACACTTCTACCATGCCTCTTCTGTGACCTGCAGCTCTGGACACAGACATCAGGTCTGACTCCAACCTACCCCCACTCCTCTTTCTTCCAAGGCTACTTTCCATATTCTGTCCCTTCTCTAGATATTCCAGGAAACCCTTTTGTTACCACCCCTGCTCTAGCCTCCTGAGCATTCTTCAAAAATGCCCACATAAGCTTGCTCCTTCACAGGGCTCCTTAGTCTACTGCCCAGGGCTGCTGGAATACCATATATTTGGTCAGTTGTTTATTACTACTACTTCAAGCCAGGGATGGTGGAAGTACCCCCAGTTTTAGCACCACTGCTGCTGCCTGTTTTCTACCCTGGCCCTTTCATAGGCTTTTTCCTACAATCCCTTCTTACAGGAAACCCCAACACAAACTCTACTCTCTCTCATGCAGCACATAGGAAAGTTACTTATAGCCCCACCCTCTTTCCCAGCATGCCTCTCTCTCAGGCCTACAGTTTCCATGCTCCTTAGGAATTGCCACCCCCACAAGGCCTCTATGCTGGGCAGAAACCATTAGCAGGGCAGAGCAGGTCCTGGAACCTATTTTAAAGGGCCAGCTTAACCTGTAACAGGGGGTACTGTGGCAATGGAGTTCTGGCATTGGAGGATACACTGCCTCCTTGGAGGTAGTGGGGGAAATGAGAGGGAAAAAACTGACCAAAAACCATCCCTCTCCCCCAAGAAACCCCTGAATATTTCAACCAGCTAAATGTAGTAATAATGGGACTGGCATCTTTCTTGCAGGGTTTTGACTGGAAGTTGCTGTTTATCTTTGTTTCTTACATGTTACAAGAAACTCACTAGTTAAAGGTCAGTACTCCTCACACAAGTTTTGAGGCTGCCTCATCTAAACTGGGACTTGCTATTTAAAGGATATATACTAATGCACTCAAAATGGACTAGATCCTGCTCCAGCTGAAGTCAGTGACAAAACTCCAGTTGAATTGTGTGGGATCAAGCGCAAATAGCTGCCAAGTGGTTAGCCCCTGAAACAGTGATGTCAATTTGAGTTAAGGGTGAGCATTCAGCACCTTACAAAACTGGGACAGAATTTCTTGTGCTAATCCTCTGGTTTGCTTTGTGAGTTGTCATTTTTGGGGAATTTCTACCCCTACATTCCACAGCATAGCAGCTGGTTTCTCATTATGTGGTGAATTAATAAAATCACATTTTGTTAAAAGGAAAGCCCCTGTCTCTAGAGCTATTATTTCATTAATTGCACCCAAAATTTAGTGCAGATTTTCAAAAGCAGTTAGTGATTTGGGGGTCTCTATATGGTGCACCTTAAAGTGGACTGTTATTCAGAAAGTACATCTAAGAAAGGACTTAGTCTAAGACTTGGCATTGCTCAGATGATGAAAATATACAGCTTGCTAAAGGAGAAATAAAATTTTTCTTACTTAGTGAACATTTGTCATGGTAAGAGATGATTCAGAAATGGACAGCTGCAGCAATATTAAAGATAGACAGATATACACAAACATATACACAGTACAGTTTGGAGGCAAGAATTTTTTATTTCATACACATACTATATAGAGAGAAAGAGAGAGTACCTGTTTGTTGTAAGAAAGAAAAGAAAGAAAGAATTCTTGCCCCCAAACTGTATTTTGCCAGTAAACTTGTTTAATTATACTTAGATTTCAACAAATATTTGTGATATTACTACTCTCGTTTCATTTGCTTTGGCTACAAAACTGTATTCCAAACAAACATGCTGCAGTGCTGCTTTTTAACCACATGAGAGCATAAAGATCACATTTCTTGGATGTGAATTTTACAAGATTAACTGCAGCCACTAGGACGGAGTGCCGCCTGCAGCCTGTCTCCTAGATAATGACCTTTTTAAAAAAAGAACAGGAGTACTTGTGGCACCTTAGAGACTAACAAATTTATTAGAGCATAAGCTTTCGTGGGCTACAGCCCACTTCTTCGGATGCATATAGAGTGAAACATATATTGAGGAGATATATATACACACACATACAGAGAGCATGAACAGGTGGGAGTTGTCTTACCAACTCTGAGAGGCCAATTAAGTAAGAGAAAAAAAACTTTCGAAGTGATAATCAAGATGGCTCAGTACAGACAGTTTGATAAGAAGCAAGTGTGAAAATACTTACAAGGGGAGATAGATTCAATGTTTGTAATGGCTCAGCCATTCCCAGTCTTTATTTAATCCTGTGTTGATTGTGTCTAGTTTGCATATCAATTCCAGCTCAGCAGTCTCTCGTTGGAGTCTGTTTTTGAAGTTTTTCTGTTTTAAGATAGCCACCCGCAGGTCTGTCATAGAATGGCCAGACAGGTTAAAGTGTTCTCCCACTGGTTTTTGAGTATTATGATTCCTGATGTCAGATTTGTGTCCATTAATTCTTTTGCGTAGAGACTGTCCGGTTTGGCCAATGTACATGGCAGAGGGGCATTGCTGGCACATGATGGCATATATCACATTGGTAGATGTGCAGGTGAACGAGCCCCTGATGGTATGGCTGATGTGATTAGGCCCTATGATGATGTCACTTGAATAGATATGTGGACAGAGTTGGCATCGGGCTTTGTTACAAGGATAGGTTCCTGGGTCAGTGTTTTTGTTCAGTGATGTGTGGTTGCTGGTGAGTATTTGCTTTAGGTTGGGGGGTTGTCTGTAAGCGAGGACAGGTCTGTCTCCCAAGATCCGTGAGAGTGAGGGATCATCTTTCAGGATAGGTTGTAGATCTTTGATGATGCGCTGGAGAGGTTTTAGTTGGGGGCTGAAGGTGACAGCTAGTGGTGTTCTGTTATTTTTTTTGTTGGGCCTGTCTTGTAGGAGGTGACTTCTGGGTACTCGTCTGGCTCTGTCAATCTGTTTTTTTTACTTCAGCAGGTGGGTATTGTAGTTTGCACCTACATACAAGCACCTACAAGATCTCTATCTGAGGGATTGGAGCAAATGCGGTTATATCTTAGAGCTTGGCTGTAGACAATGGATCGTGTGGTGTGTCTACACCCAAGCTCTAAGATATAACCGCATTTGCTCCAATCCCTCAGGTAGAGACAAGCACTTACAAGATCTCTATCAAGCATTCTTAAAACTACAATACCCACCTGCTGAAGTAAAAAAACAGATTGACAGAGCCAGACGAGTACCCAGAAGTCACCTCCTACAAGACAGGGCCAACAAAGAAAATAACAGAACACCACTAGCTGTCACCTTCAGCCCCCAACTAAAACCTCTCCAGCGCATCATCAGAGATCTACAACCTATCCTGAAAGATGATCCTTTACTCTCACAGATCTTGGGAGACAGACCTGTCCTCGCTTACAGACAACCCCCCAACCTAAAGCAAATACTCACCAGCAACCACACATCACTGAACAAAAACACTGACCCAGGAACCTATCCTTGTAACAAAGCCCGATGCCAACTCTGTCCATATATCTATTCAAGTGACATCATCATAGGGCCTAATCACATCAGCCATACCATCAGGGGCTCGTTCACCTGCACATCTACCAATGTGATATATGCCATCATGTGCCAGCAATGCCCCTCTGCCATGTACACTGGCCAAACCGGACAGTCTCTACGCAAAAGAATTAATGGACACAAATCTGACATCAGGAATCATAATACTCAAAAACCAGTGGGAGAACACTTTAACCTGTCTGGCCATTCTATGACAGACCTGCGGGTGGCTATCTTAAAACAGAAAAACTTCAAAAACAGACTCCAACGAGAGACTGCTGAGCTGGAATTGATATGCAAACTAGACACAATCAACACAGGATTAAATAAAGACTGGGAATGGCTGAGCCATTACAAACATTGAATCTATCTCCCCTTGTAAGTATTTTCACACTTGCTTCTTATCAAACTGTCTGTACTGAGCCATCTTGATTATCACTTCAAAAGTTTTTTTTCTCTTACTTAATTGGCCTCTCAGAGTTGGTAAGACAACTCCCACCTGTTCATGCTCTCTGTATGTGTGTATATATATCTTCTCAATATATGTTTCACTCTATATGCATCCGAAGAAGTGGGTTGTAGCCCACGAAAGCTTATGCTCTAATAAATTTGTTAGTCTCTAAGATGCCACAAGTACTCCTGTTCTTTTTGCGGATACAGACTAACACGGCTGCTACTCTGAGACCTTTTTAAAACCACTGCAAAGCTTTGCACCCTGCTGATCACTGAAAGGGTTCTTGCTATGTTACTCTGGGTGTTTTCATATACTCAGATTAACCCAATCTCTTCCTCTCCCCCCCTTTTTTTGCCATTAGGTTAGAAGGTGCAAAGTCATTCATTCGCATTGCAAAAGTTCTCCCTTAAAGATTTCCTCATATAAAGAGGTAGCCAGTCCGTAATACTTACAATTCATTGTTATCTTGTATTTGTGTGTAGATTGCTTCTAAAATTGTATTGCATTATTAAATTGGATTTTTCTTTATTTATGGCGCTTGTGTTTTTATGGCTGATTCTTTGTGCATAGTGAGATAATATTTCTTGAAAAATGGAAGATCATGTTTGAGTATAGGGAGGAATTGAGTTGGGATTTTATTTTATAGTCTCAGACTATTTTAAATTATTCATATCAATGTTTTTTAATTATTGATAAAAGCTAATATTAAAAGAAATTATCAAAAAAACTTCTGTGCAGATTATGGGACAGAGGCCAAAAAGTATTTTTCCATATAACGCTCATACTGGAATAGACAAACTGAGACATGCTTTATCATTAAAACAGTTCCCACTGAAATTAAATGTTAATATAATATTAAATAGAATTAACATTTTATGGGATTAAATATGAGTCAACTTTAGGATAAAAGTGTTGTTAAATTATTGAACCTTTCTCATGCATTTCAGGTAAACCACAAATACAGTTGCTGGAATATGGTACCTGGGATGAATTTCATAAAAGCAGTAACATTAGAAGATTTATGGAGCAAGCGATGGGCGATGCAAGCAGATAGATCTAGAATTTCAGCAGAAGTATTTGAAATGGAAAAATATACTATGTTTTTCACTATGTAAGGCACATTCAAATAAAGGATTTTGTTTGTTTATTTGATTTTAAGGGACAGGAAGGAGTAAATTTGAGACTCACAAACATTTATAGGAAAATGTCCCTTTAAAATAACACTTTCTGCTTCCTGTTTTTGAATACACAAAAATCTTTAGAGACAAAAATATTCCCTCCTTGAGGTAACAAAAGAAGGGGGAAATGATTAAGGACAGGATAATCTAACTGGTTGGTGGGATGGGTAAATTAATGGTCCTGCAAACACAGTTACCACACTTCTTGGCTGGAACCAGCTCTTGTTTTTCTTATGCTGAAGGAGAGGAGGTTCTGTTTTATAACTAAATATAACCTACAGTGAATATTCATGCAAAAGTCATTGCTGTCACACTGAGAATGACTGAATGTGCTGATGAAGTAATGCTAAATACAGCCTTATGAACTTGTGAACTTCAATGTTTTGGTGGGACTGAGAGAACGTTTGCTGCTTTTGGTTTATTTAAAAAAAAAATGAGACAGCAAGGAAGCAGTTTTTTTCTCTTCTTGGTTTCAAGAATCTATTGCCTGATTCAGTTTAGCTGTGAAATTAACTATCTTTATAAATGCTGGAATTTAAGCACATGCCTGCTAGTTAGTTTTATAAAATGTATATTTTTATGCACTCACATTTTACTCGTTCCTTTCTCAAATAGTAATTACTATGTATTACGTGTGCAGTGCCTATAAATGTGCCAATCACTTTACAAACAAAGAAAATGACATGGTCCCAGCCCTGAAGAATTTACAGTCTAAATGTTTGATCATGCAGAGCCAGGTGTCCACACTAGCAGATCTCTTCATATGATCAGGGCCTAACAAGGGACCATCACAGCATATTATAGTGATTTTATTTTTTAAAATCCTATTAGCCTTTTATTCACATCAGCTTCATTTTATTGGTGGGGTTTGTATAGTTTTGAATCAACTGTAGATTTTAGGTTAGAACATGCATTGTAACAATTGCCTATAGGTGGTAAAGTTGGTAATTACATGCTGCTTGAATTGGCAACCACATTTACAGACGTTATGAGATGCTAGTTACAAGGAAAGTTGTGAAACCTGCATTAGAGAGAAAAGGAGGAAGATATAACTTGGGTCATCTCCTCTTTACTCTTATAGTCCTGTTCGAAAAAGTTTCAGCTGAGGTTCAGGAGACAAAGTCTGTGTGGATGGGAATCCCCAGCTCTTTCTTTATCAAAATGTAGATTTTCACCCACATCCTCTTTTCTGCCAAAGAATGGCCACTTAACCAGATGATGGTTCATTTGATTTTGTTGACACCCCGCTGAGGCATCGGCTAACCTTTTGTCTCTAGGCACTGGTTTGTGATTCTTCCCCAGACTTAGAACGTGTCTTTAGTAATATAATACAGTAGAATCCTGTAACTTTACATACAGTGTTGCCACACATTTTACCAGGACAATAATGATCAGTAAATTATGAGTTTTCAAATGATACCTTTGTATGAAATTTATCATAGTCTTGTAAAAGGGGTGAACATAGGGGTACATGCTGACACAATGATTTTGGGTGGAAATCGCAGTTCCATATGAGTTTTGTTTCAATGTTTTGAAGTTGTTCAAACCCCAATACCACAAACAGCATCCAGGTAAAAGATTTCCTACAAACACCTGTGGAATGAAATCATTGTCTCGTTCTTGTGAGGGTTCACGCCCCTCCAGCGCCACCATCTCCGCTACCTGGGGTCCGGTTAAGCCTTCCAGGTTCAGCCACCTCAAACAATGGTCCCGTATCCGTTGGGCCACAGCCCGGGGCCGGGCCCCCGGAGGGTACTGTTCTTTGCGGAGGCGTTGGCGATAGGTCTCCGGACTAATGCCGGTGTGGTCCAATACGGCCGCCTTCACCCGGGTGTATTCTAGGGCCTCCCGGGGGTCGAGGCTACGGTAAGCGGCCTGGGCCTGTCCCGTCAAATAGGGAGCTAATAAAGTGGCCCAGTGCTCGGGGGGCCACCTGGCGGTGGTCGCCACCCGTTCGAAGGTCACCAGGAACGCCTCCGGGTCATCCTCTGGCCCCATCTTAGTGAGGCGTACTAGCAACTCCCCTACATTCTCCCTGGGTCCGGCCCCGGCAGGTATGGGGGCTGTGGCTCCTGCCGGGTGTAGCAATGTGGCCATCTGCTGCACCAGGCGTTCTTGTTGCGCCTGCTGTTGGATCGCCAAGTCCCGGAGGAGCTGCTGATGATGCTCTTGATGCTGAGATATCAGCAGCTGCTGCTGGCTGGCCATCTGCTGCATCAACTGCACCTGTTGCTGCTGCTGTTGGGCCGCCTGCTCTTGCTGCCGGTCCAGCATACACTTTAGGAGCTTCTCTGTCTCCATCTTGGGGTTTAATGGGCTTCCCACGGTTAAACCCTGTTCTCACGGACCTTCAGCAGGCCCGGATCGCTGCCTGCATTCTCCACCACGTGTGAGGGTTCACGCCCCTCCTTACAGGGCAGCACGGCCTAGTGGCCAGAGTCCATAGGATCAACCCTTGTCGCAGGGTAGCACGGCCTAGTGGCCAGAATCCATACAAGCGCCCCTGGTTGCAGGGCAGCACGGCCCAATGGCCAAAGTCCATACAAGCGCCCCTGGTTGCAGGGCAGCACGGCCCAATGGCCAAAGTCCATACAAGCGCCCCTGGTTGCAGGGCAGTGCGGCCTGAGGGCCAAAGCCCATATAAGCGCCCCAGGTTGCAGGGCCGTAGGACCTTACTACTGGCTCAGCGAGGGGGTCCTACCGAAACACGCTGAGGCTTACTGGGGTCAAGGTACCAGTCCGTCACCTCCCCTAGGTCGCTCCCTACCGGCTGGGGAGTTGGGGTCTCCCACGGATCCCAGGGTTCTCCATGATTCTCCGGATCCGTCGCCTCCTCTGGTTCCTCCCGCAGTAGGGGTTCGTGCCCGCCTGTAGAAGCCTCTGTTCCTGGCGGCTTCAAGAGCGTCGGCTGGTCCTCTGCAGGAGCTTCCCAGTTAGGTCCTTCCCCTGCGGCCACCAGCCCCGACTGAGCTGAGTTCCCTCCTTTTATACTCAGTGAGCATCTGGAGCATGCCCAGTACGAACGGGGCGGGACTTCCTCTGTGACAGCTACTGGTCTGACGTCGCTGGGGCTAGTGTGGGGCGGGGCTGCCCCGTCACAGTTCTGTTTTATTCACAAACATTGAAAGCATCTGGCATGTTGTTGCCTGGGTAAATATATGGTAGATAAGAAGTCAAGTAGATAAGAAACAGAAAAAGAAGAAACCCTATGCTGTAATGGCCACAGGCCAGTTCTGGAACAAAAAAATGTTCGATATAAAAACAAGTATGTACTTAACGACTGCCTAGGTCAGGAGATTTAGCCCAACATCTAGAGAGGAATAATTGTTGAGGCAGGAGATTGGGGTTCCCAACAATGCTCTATTACTTTCTATGTGACCATAGGCAAGACACTCAGGTCCTGATCTAACACCTTCTGAAGCCAGTGGAAAAACCTCTCATTGGTTTCAATGTGCTTTGTATCAGGACCCTCGCTCTCTGAGCCTCAATTCACAACCTGTGAAATGAGACTAATTGTGTCTATCTTTCTCACAGGGGTACAGCTCAGTTACTACAGTGATCAGCATCACAGAAAAGCCAATAAAGTCAAAATAATCACATCTCTGTTTCCATTGCTGTTCTCACTGGGGGGAAAAAAATACAAACATAGCTACAAAAACAAAACAGATCCTATCTACAGTGCCTATATTATGGTAATTTCCATGGATAAGAGTCAACTGCAAGTTAATGTTTAATGATTGTATGTGGTATGTGTAGTAGTTCTTAAAATACATGATCCACATTCAGTTAAAGCAGCCTTCTTGTCTGATATAATATAAATGACACTGTTTGTTAAAACAGGATTTAACAAAATAAAAATCAGGCATTTACTTTTTTTTTTTTGGTCTCATAACTACAGAAATGAGGATTGAAAGAGGTAATATGCCCTAGTATATTTACATTGATATTAACCTGATGCCATGGGGAATATGAATAAAAATAAATTATTGTAAAACCATTTGCTGTGTAACTGATATGACATAATTTTGAGTCTTCATCCTGTAATTAACTAGTATAGAGAATAAAAAAAGCGTAACAGCTGCCAATCCATCCCTATTCCTTGTTAAGTGAGAGCAATTATAATCATTACAGAATTTCAGATAAAGTAAATTTAATTACCTATGTTCCAGTTAGCAAGGCTGCATTCCTTCAGAGTTCACAAGTCATTGATACTGCCGGTAAATCTATTAGAAGAGTAATACCATGCTTGTTATAACAAACATTTGACTCAAGAAGGATATGATTTATCATTTTAAATGGTGTTAGGCTTTTCAGTGTCTTCTCCAACTTATCATCCATTTTGTTGTCTTAAGTAGTTATATTAATCATTGGTACCTTTACAGAGAGGCATTGACTGGACTAATAACATAAGAAGAAGCTATTTTTGAGATGCCACACAACAAGAGAAGAACTTCTGGTTGGGTTTGAAATTAATTGAGACTGCTGCATGACTCCACTAAATAGAACCCTGAGTGCTCAACTTTCTAGATCTTAAAAATGTATGAACTTGTTTCCAATTTTGAACTACTAATCCAAGTGTTGTAAGAATAACATATTTCTCTTGTTTAGTCCTTTATATGAGACAGCTTTCCTATGACTTCACTTGGGAATTTTCTGCCCATATACACAATAGTCTGGAATTGGATTTTATTCAAACCACCTTTACATATGTGTAACCCTTTGAGAGTATAAGCAAACATGTGGAGAAGGATGATCAAGTAGATATAGTGTACTTGGACTTTCAGTAAGCCTTTGAAAAGGTCCCTCAGCAATGTCTCTTAAGCAAAGTAAGGAGTCATGGAATAAAAGGGAAGGTCCTCTCATGGATCAGTAGCTGGTTAAAAGATAGGAAACAAAGGGTAGGAATAAATTGTCAGTTTGCATAGTGGAGAGAGATAAATAACAGAGTCCCGTAAGGATCTGCATTAGGCTCAGTGCTGTTTTTTCATAGATTCTAGGACTGGAAGGGACCTCGAGAGGTCATCGAGTCCAGTCCCCTGCCCGCATGGCAGGACCAAATACTGTCTAGACCATCCCTGATAGATATTTATCTAACCTACTCTTAAATATCTCCAGAGATGGAGATTCCACAACCTCCCTAGGCAATTTATTCCAGTGTTTAACCACCCTGACAGTTAGGAACTTTTTCCTAATGTCCAACCTAGACCTCCCTTGCTGCAGTTTAAGCCCATTGCTTCTTGTTCTATCCTCAGAGGCTAAGGTGAACAAGTTTTCTCCCTCCTCCTTATGACACCCTTTTAGATACCTGAAAACTGCTATCATGTCCCCTCTCAGTCTTCTCTTTTCCAAACTAAACAAACCCAATTCTTTCAGCCTTCCTTCATAGGTCATGTTCTCAAGACCTTTAATCATTCTTGTTGCTCTTCTCTGGACCCTTTCCAATTTCTCCACATCTTTCTTGAAATGCGGTGCCCAGAACTGGACACAATACTCCAGCTGAGGCCTAACCAGAGCAGAGTAGAGCGGAAGAATGACTTCTCGTGTCTTGCTCACAACACACCTGTTAATACATCCCAGAATCATGTTTGCTTTTTTGGCAACAGCATCACACTGTTGACTCATATTTAGCTTGTGGTCCACTATAACCCCTAGATCCCTTTCTGCCATACTCCTTCCTAGACAGTCTCTTCCCATTCTGTATGTGTGAAACTGATTTTTTCTTCCTAAGTGGAGCACTTTGCATTTGTCTTTGTTAAACTTCATCCTGTTTAACTCAGACCATTTCTCCAGTTTGTCCAGATCATTTTGAATTATGACCCTGTCCTCCAAAGCAGTTGCAATCCCTCCCAGTTTGGTATCATCCGCAAACTTAATAAGCGTACTTTCTATGCCAATATCTAAGTCGTTAATGAAGATATTGAACTGTAATATCTTAGTTCATGCTATTGTGGTTGGGAAGAGGTTACTCTGTAG
This sequence comes from Emys orbicularis, assembly GCF_028017835.1. Classification (NCBI taxonomy): domain Eukaryota; kingdom Metazoa; phylum Chordata; order Testudines; family Emydidae; genus Emys; species Emys orbicularis. Next base: position 80,095,094 of record NC_088691.1, on the reverse strand, counting down.
CAATTCTCATTTCAAACAGTAGGCTGGAACAAATTTAAATGGGCCATTCAGATCAACTTCATTAGGTACACTATCCAAGGGCAACTCTCAACTTGGGTATTTTCAGCAGGCTAAGACCAGATGGCAAAACAGAGAGTTTTTGTTAATTTCATTAAAAGTATGTTGCAACTTAAAATGTGAAATTAATATACCCTAATGAAAGAGACACTTTCAAATTATTGTTGTGGATGCCTTAATCTACTTTTCTTCTGCATGTACACATCCTGGTTTGAGATGTTGCATGAGCTGCGTGACCTGAATGTTGGATGAGCTGGTTTCTGGTGATTTGCTGGAGTTTGAAGGTTTTGTTTATTTTCCCCTCACAGTAGGGAGTCCTTAGCAGCAAATGTAAACCAGTATATCACCGCACCCCGACGGTTTTCACTCATTTGAGCTTCTTTGCGATGTAGATACTGAACAGACTCATTGTGCTAAAAATACTAACCTGGCAATTATGAAAATGAAGCATGCAGACATGGAGACACGGAACTCTTCTCGCTATAACAGAAAATGTATCACCACCTGTTTTAAAAATGAAACTGAACACCACACCTTGGCTTCCAAAAGAAGAAGAAAAATTTTATCAAGAAACAAAACCTATTTCTGAATCTATGAAGGTGACCATGACAATGAGATCTGATCATTCATTTGTCCCTAATTTGAAAAAAGCGTATATTAAACAAAACTATTAATATGAATTAGTGTATTCTAGAGCAGTTTGATTTGACAGCCATGGAAAATGAAGTCTGTATGACATAAGGATGGCCATATTGAGTCAGACCAATGGTCCATCTAGCCCAGTATCCTCTCTTCCTCCAGATGATTCAGAGGAAGTGAACAGATCAGGGCAATTTATCAAGTGATCCATCCCCTGTCATCCAGTCCCATCTTCTAGTAGTCAGAGGTTTAGGAAACCCAGAGCATGGGCCTATGTCCCTGACCATCTTGGCTAACAGTGATTGATGGATCTAGCCTCCATGAATTTATCTAATTATTTTTTGAACCCAGTATGATGCATGACCAGAAAGGGTTAAGCATCCTGACTCAAATTCAGGATGCTTCGTAGAGGTCAACAATGTAATCAAACAGTTCCTGTCAATGCTGTATTCTGTTAATTCAGAGATCAAAAGAACATCTTAGCATTTAAATGAACTGTAAACATGGGATTGTATTCATTTCTCTTTGAAATATATAGCAAATCATCTGCGAATGGTGGAAAAACAGGCAATTGCCTTGTGTTAATCTGTGTGAATAATTACCGGCGATGCTTAGGAAGTAAGCCTACTTCAAAGTCGCCCTGATTGCTTATTGTTTACTCAGGACTGTATGGTCAAGTGAATGCTAAAACATTGTATAAAAGACCCTTGGGTCCTGATCCTGTCATCTCAGATCTGCTTAAGCTTCATCAGGGAAAGTTTGAGGCCTTGGCTACACTTGGCAATTCACAGCGGTGCCGTGGCAGCGCTGTGAAGTGCGAGTGTAGTCGCGCCGCCAGCGCTGCGAGAGCTCTCTCGCAGCGCTGTAAGTACTCCACCTCTCCAAGGGGAGTAGCTTGCAGCGCTGCGAGCGAGCGTGCAGCGCTGCAGGCGCTGATTACACTGGCGCTTTACAGCGCTGCACTCGCTGCGCTCGGGGGGGGGGGCGTTTTCACACCCCTGAGCACAGCAAGTTGCAGCGCTGTACAGGGCCAGTGTAGCCAAGGCCTGAGTCTCAAGATTGAGATCCCAGTTAAGCTGGAACACCCTAAACATGATATTGGACATTGGCCTATAACCTATGGACTAAATTCTAAAAGAACTCTTTGCAACTACAAAGCTCACCATCTCTGCTATGAATCTGAACCTCAAGAATTGAACTCATGTCTGTATGTATATTGATCTTTTAACCATCTTTTATCTCTTGTCTTTTTTTAAATTAAATTTTAGTTTAATTAATAAGAATTGGCTGTAAGCATGTATTTGGGTAAGGTCTGAAAGATTCATTAACCTGGGAGGTAATGAGTCTGATCCTTTGGGATTGGTAGAACCTTTTCGTTGATAAGATTTTCATTAATCCTCATCATATTTGACTTGGGTGACTAGGTGGAAGCCTGAAGCTGGGTTACTTTAAGGGAACTGTATTGTTGACCTCTGAGTAACCAGTGAGGTTACTGAGAAGAACCTTTTTGTGCTGGCTTGGTAAATCTAAGTACTGGTATATCCACCAGTTTTGGGGATTGCCTGCCCCAGTCTTTGCAGTTCACCCTAATTGAGTGACCTCAGCTGGCTCCCCTGGGAATCTGGTCACACCCAGTTATTCTTTCAATGGCCCTTAAAAGGTACTGACTGCTGGCTGTCCAAGGTGATTATGGTGCTGTGGACTGCTGCCCAGTAGAGGCTGAATGATACTACACTTGTATCAAATAGGGATCAATTTGTCATCAGATGGTAACAACTTTTAGTCATTAGCAACTGTGCTGGATTTGAATTGATGACCAAGCATTTTAAGCAAGTATGCTGTGTGTGATTCCTACCTTTGTTTGGTTTATTAGCTTTCAGCATACTACAGGAAGTCATACAATAGGTCAAATTAGGCGAGGTAAGGTTTCAGCTTGGACAAGTTCATTATTTTGTTTTTTGAGTTCTAGGACTTCTTCTGCAGCCAAAGCCACGTGAATGAGGTTAGCAGACGTGAATACAGCTCTCCAGATGAAAGACTGGACAAACTAGGTCCTTAACTGGAAAAAAAAATTATTTAAAAGATAATTAGTATGCATTAAGAGAAGATGCACTTTCATTCCACTATGCTTCTGCCAATGGAAAGAAAGAGATTAGGTAGATAGATACAATCATAATCATAAACATAATAAGCTGGTGTGTAGTATTTTGTCCCAGCTAAATACAAAAGTCTGTGTAATTATTTGCTACATAAGGCAGAATACTACAAAAAAGTTTTTGAACATTTGTTTGAATGAAAACCAACAACTTGTTTCAGTAATATTCCTTTTTTGTTTTCTCTGAACATTCATATGTGCAATTGGCTTTGTTCACAAAGTTGTATAAATGTAAGCAAAATTTAAAAATCTCAAACATTAATGGAAATATGTATTTGTGTGAAGATTCATGCTGTCTAAAATCTATAGAAAAAGCAGCTAAGAAATCAGAAAGCCTGACATTTCAAGAGAAAACTACTGGAATCCTTGACTTAACTATAGAAAGAGGTTGGGGTTCTTTGCTTATTTTTTAGGTAAAAAGGCATGAATGAAACAGATCTGTGATGAAGCGGTAATTGCCTTCAGCTACAAAAACGGTTGATTCTTCTTCACCACCATGGAAAAAGTTAATGACTTCCTGAAAGCAAATCCTGAGCTAAAGGGACCTGCAGTCTCATAGTCCCTGTCAAAATGACAGAAAACAGCAAGGCCAGGCTTTTTCGTCCCATTGCATTTTAATGCTCTGTCTCAAAAATTGCATGAGATATGGCCCGATACTTCAATTTTTTGCTGAGCTTTATCCTCTCAGCTGAACATCAAATCATCCCAGTCAATCCAATCTGGCTAAGCCTTATAAGTCTAAAATCATGTCAGAATACCTTGACAGTCTGGATGACAGACCACAGTTCAGGAGAGTTAGAGATATTCTTTATGTATTGTGCATACATACAAGTTAGCAAATGCTAACATTTATTCTGACTCTTTGCACCTGACCATCAGGTCAGCGATAGCTTGCAGTCTCCCATTAAAGCTGCAGAAAACTCCTTGCTAGCCTGTAAAACACAAACTTTTCCACTAATTAGGGGCTGGAGACCAGGGTAAACCCCACTCTTAGGCCAGGTCTACACTAACCCCCTAATTCGAACTAAGGTACGCAACTTCAGCTACGTGAATAACGTAGCTGAAGTTTGAAGTACCTTAGTTCGAACTTACCTCGGTCCACACGCGACAGGCAGGCTCCCCCGTCGACTCCGTGGTACTCCTCTCGTCTAGCTGGAGTACCGCAGTCGACGGCGAGCACTTCCTGGTTCGACTTATCGCGTCCAGACAAGACGCGATAAGTCAAACCCAGAAGTTCGATCGCTCGCCGCCGAACTACCGGGTAAGTGTAGACCTACCCTTATACTATTGGCCCAGAAGCTGTATCATATATTGTCCTTCACATCTAGCCTATAAGAGAGTCTCTTTCTATTCACCACTGCCCTAAAAGCTAGATACTCCACTAGAAGATCACCTTCACTAGATCACATGCTCTATTCAAAAGCCAGAGATCAGATTTTCATTGTCCACCCTGAATATACTGACCAGATGCACTCTGATACCGTCCATTTGCTTATTGAGATAATAAAATACCTTATGGCTAGAAAGGTAGATGACAGCATGCTCTAATGCAGGGGTGGGCAAACTTTTTGGCCCGAGGGCCATATCTGGGTTGGAAAATTGTATGCAGGGCCATGAATGTAGGGCTGGGGGTTGGGGTGTGGGAGGGAGTGCGGTGTGCAGGAAAAGGCTCAGGGCAAGGGGATTGGGGTTCAGGGTGTAGGAAGGCTTAGGGGTGCAGGCTCTGGCCTAGCGCCGCTTACCTCGAGCAGCTCCAGGGTGGTAGTGGCGCGCAGCGGGGCTAAGGCAGGTGCCCTGCCTGCCCTGGCCCCGTGCTGCTCCCGGAAGCAACCAGCATGTCCAGCAGAGGCTCGTGGGGGTGGAGTGGGGCAGGTGGCTCCACCGCACTCTGCCCTCGCCTGTGGGTACCACCCTCAAAGCTCCCATTGGCCACAGTTCCTCATTCCTGGCCAATGGGAGCTGCGAGGGGCGGTGCCTGCAGGTGAGGGCAGCACACAGATCCCACTGCCTCCACTCCCCCCGTTTCCCCGGGGCCACAGGGACATGGTACCGGCGGCTTCCGGGAGCGGCGCGGGGCCAGGGTAGACAGGGAGCCTGCCTTAGCCCCACTGCACCACAGGGTTGGCAATCCAGCGGGCCGGATTGAAAGCCCTGATGGGCCGGATCCGGCCCGCGGGCCGTAGTTTGCCCTCCCCTGCTCTAATGCCTAGAGCACTGGCCTGACACTCAGGAGAAGAGATTCTATTTCACTTCACCTCTCTGTGCCTCCATTGTCTGGCTATGCCAGAAGGAAGACAGGAGACACTGGGACGTGGTTTTAATAGGCCGCACCTTTATTCCTAAATGTCTGGGAGTACGCCGTAGATGAAGTACATTGCAGGTAATTTCATAATCATTTACATATAGCCAGGTGGGGCTGCTGTCTGCCTTCCCCGTTTACCCATCCTGGTCTCCCAGCCAACCTGCTGCTGGGACCTCACCCCGCACCTCCCCTTGAATGAGCATTAAGGGGAGCTATAAAGGAGAAGGGGGTTGATTCCCTGCTGTACCAGCTATAGAAGCCTTGAAGCCCTTCCCTCCTCTGTCCCCCGGCTTCCACTCCTTTAAAGAATACCTCCTTTGAATCCTTTACCAATCCATTTTATCTGATCACCGTATTTCTTCCCTATAGAGTATCTGGCCATCCACCCCACCTTGCCTTGGCCAATCTGGTAGCAAGGGAAAAATTCCTTCCCAGACCTCCTAGAAAGGAGCGACTAGCGTAATGGCCACAGTGGAGCATGACAAAACCTGCTATTTAACTATCTCCATGGGTGGGAGTGTTGCTACTGCTCTGCCTGAGCCAGGTAAAAGAGACTTATTCTGCACTGTCATGGACCTAAATAGTTCCCCCTTTTTTTCTGGTCACCGGGGGTGGGGGGAAGAAGGGTCAGCATCCCCAAGCTGACCAGGTATGAAGCTGCCACAGCAAGTCATTTTCTGGCTCTTAACAGGTCACACACATATTTTCTGACAAGCCAGACAACACGCCCCATCCCCACCCCATTCCCCACTTAATGGGTGGTGAGGTCATTCTCCCACCCTTTGTTTGTCTATTTAAATTGAAAGCTCTTAGGGGCAGGGATTGTTTCTTACCAGGTGTTTGTAGCGTGCCTAGGATAATGAGGTTCTTTAAGTACTATTGGAAACATTAATAAGCAGGTACAGATTCTGTCATCCTGTGATAGTTCATATGTACAACAGGGAAGATTTACATTCCTTTCACGTGGCTAGCACTGTCATGTAATTTTATGTGGAAAAGTGAAGGTAAGCAGTCAGCATTAAGATTGATATGGGAATCAACTATTTCCAGGATGTTACTTAGGTTTAGTTTTTAAACTAGTGGTAAAAACAGTCCAACGGCTTGACTTCCACAACAACGTAGTGGCAAAGTAATCAGTTATTTATATTTGTTTCATTCTTTTGGATTTAGATGAGGTTGAATCAGCATGACTCCGGTTGCAGAAACCCTGAAACCTGTGTCAGAATTACATTTTAAATAACCCCGAAAATAACATTTTTGATTATGGCATGCACAATCCTCAAGTGAGAATGGCTTAGTTATGGGGTGGAAATAAAATCTTACCTTCGAATTGTATTATGGCCCTGCATCAACAGGTGCAAGGCACTGTTATGTGAGCTGTAGAGATAGTTCAGAGTACATTTACTGCTGTTGAACATTGTGTCCCTTAATACTGTGTAAACAACTGAAGTCCACATCCTGCTTTAAAAACCATTTGAATACATCAGATATAGTCCATACCAGCACCTTTCCTGGGGTTTGGTTTTTATTGGTAACTCATACAGCAACAATAACAACAACAAATATCTTAAATGTTACCTAAACCTTCTGGCAAAGCTTGGCCATTCCTAGGATTTCTCTGCAGGACTCCTCTGATTCAGCCTCCAATTCCCCACATCCAAAGAAACAGCCCACTCTTAATTATAGATTTTGGTAGTTCCAGTCAAGCTAAATACCAATGTGAGTTAATAGTAATTATTCTGTATCTTTATGCAGAGTTTGAGCAGCTAAGATTAGGGAGGCTCAGTGGAGGAGCTCTGCAAACTCTTATCAATTACCTCTCTAATATAATGAGGAGTCCTTCTGGCACCTTAGAGACTAACACATTTATTTGGGCATAAACTTTCGTGGGCTAGAACCCACTTCATCGGATGCATGAAGTGAAAAATACAGGAGCAAGTATAAATACATGAAAGGATGGGGGTTGCTTTACCAAGTGTGAGGTCAGTCTAACGAGATAAATCAATTAACAGAAGGATACCAAGAGAGGAAAAATAACTTTTGAAGTAGTAAAAGAGTGGTCCATTACCGACAGTTGACAAGAAGGTGTGAGTAACAGTAGGGAGAAATTAGTATTGGGGAAATTAAGTTTAGGTTTTGTAATGACCCAACCACTCCCAGTCTTTATTCAGGCCTAATCTGATGGTATCCAGTGTGCAAATTAATTCCAGTTCTGCAGCTTCACATTGGAGTCTGTTTTTTAAGTTTTTTTGTTGAAGAATTGCCACTTTGAGGTCTGTTATTGAGTGACCAGAGAGACTGAAGTGTTCTCCTACTGGTTTTTGAATGTTATGATTCCTGATGTCAGTTTTGTGTCCATTAATTTGCAAACCCATCGTTTGCAAGACATGTGAAAGCCCAGATTAGATTGAAGTCTCATGAGAAGTTGTACACGTGGTGTGCTTAGCTTTTATTGCTGGACTAGTCAGGAGGAGAAGTGCAAAAACCTTTGTTTAAACCAAGTGTCTTTCCTAACTGATGCTAATAACTTTGTTATATTAAAACAAGTGACATCTAGGCCTGACATTTGAGTGTTTTCCTTCTGTGAAAGCCCCTTTTTAAATGGATAAATACCTATTTTAAAATGTAACATTTAACCAGATTATTGGATATTTGCATATAAACCCTTGTCCTTTGGTCTGAACATGTTTTATGTCAAGTTCCAGACTCACGTGAATAATGACTGCTTAGTTTTAAGTACTGTGGTCTTTAAAAAACACAGGAAACATTGATAATGAAAATGCAAGCAGTCTTATCTGTATCAAGGCTAGCAGGCAGTGCTGCTATAGTTTGTATGATGGATCTTTTTCCTCACTGACAAAGTGATTTGAGATTTATGCAGATTTGTTACAAACCCAGTGGGTGTCAACATTGATGTTTTATGCACAAAACAAACTAGTGTAGAAATGGAGGTTTTATTCACATTATTCATTTCCAATCAAAACCTGTTTGGATTAGAGTGCAAATATTGTAAGATAATGAAGTGAACACTTAGTTAGTATATAGTTTACAGGGGCGATGCTAAAAATATGTATTTTGCTTTTGTTTTAACAAACTCTTTCAAATATGGCAAACACACCTGTCACCTATAAAAACATTCATACGTAGAATGGGAAGGAAGGATTGGTGATACACCCTAGAAAACTTACTGTAGGGGGAAAAGCTCCTGCCCTGGCTGGAGCTGGACTAAATTTCATCTTTAATATCCTTGTTATTGGTCTCATTCTGCTATGGAAGTCAATTTTCTTTTGATGATATTGAAAAAGCTACTACAATAGCAGATTGCAGAATGCAGATTACTATCTCACCTGCAAGGGAGTATCAACTTCAGGTAGAGTTTGATATGAATGAGGACTGTGCAGCATTCAAGTTATTTTTCCACAGTGTGCTTTGCAGATAACAATTGTGAAATAATTTCCTTCTTACCAGCCTTTCCTCTTCTCTTTGCCTGTCTACTGCAGATTCTCAGAGTGTGTTTTTGTGGCATCTAGTAAAATGGGTTATCTATAAACAGGAATGATTATCTACCTCACAGGCTTGTTGCAAGGCTTAAATCATGCTTCTAAATAAGTTGAAATTGTTAGATGAAATTTACTTTGTAACTTTTCTGCAAAAGAAACTAGTTGTTTAAGAACACAATTTAAATGAATGTGAATGAATAAAGCATGGAGGTTTTGTCCAGAGAGCTTTACCACCACCCTTTCCCCCCAAAATTATACTCTATGACAGGTGCTGGTGGAGGATGGGTGAAAATAGTTTCATGGTCCCGCTGAACTTCAAACCAAATAGCTCAGTTCAATGTACAGGGCAGATGGTTGGGCAATTTGCTACTCTCATACTTAATGGGGCATTGAGGGTGAGATCCTGTGCTGGTGTAAATTAGCATTTAGATCTGTTGAAAATCTGGTCTGAAATATTCAAATGTGTCAAATAGGCAACAAAGGCAGAGATCTCCGCTAATAGTGTTCAAATGTACTTCATATTCAATACGTTTCAATTTTCATGCTGAGTTATTCAGTTTACAGGATTGTACATTGTACTGTGATTTACAGTACTGTGTACTGAGAAATGCAGAAGTCATGAAGCTGTGGGAACGTGCATATTAAACGCAAAACACTGAACAGATTTTTGAACTTTACGTACTGCATGTTTTATTATCAGGCAGTTATGAAACAAATTAAAAAAATACACAAACTATATCAAATGACAAAATAAAACAAACTTTGGGCCATACCTTGACATGCTTACTTACTGGAGTGTCACCCGAGGAATAATACAATAAGGATTTAACTCGTCTTGCATAACAACTCTTAAAGCCCCAGTGCTTTATGGGTCCACAACTATCAACAGCTAGATGCCATATCCTAAATCAGGCCATTTCATTCCTAACATGAACCATCTTTTTATGTACAGTACTTCATCATCCTGCGGAGTGCATTGAAGTGAAGTCTGGCTTGAGATTTGGACTTCTCTAGCCCAAGTCAGGTATCAGATAATACCTGGGCTCCAAAAGCAAGCAAGGTTCACCATTTTTCAGTTATTCAACAAATACCAACACACACATATGATAATTTATTATAAAACTATTGAGCCCATCCTGGGATGCACCAACTTCCCCCTCCCCCCACCAGTTCAACCAAGAATTGAAAGTGGCTCAGCCACTTACTGTAAAAGGTGAATGGTCTCCAGCCACACAGAAACAGTGTGAAACAAGAACAAAGAAAGGGACATGGGGTGAATGTTGAGTGTGGGGTCTAATGCTACTACACATGTCACAGGTGCCTAAGTCAGCCCTCTGTCAGTATGTCAGTCTGCCAGGCCAGCTGAAAGGATAGTCTCTGTCCTCACCCACCTTGTCTTTAATTTCCTGGGACCGACACAGCTACAACACCATTGCATATAGTCTCTGCCCTCTGACAGACACCATCAGGACATTAGATTTCCATTAAGTTAAAACTAAGGTGACCAGATGTCCCATTTTTAAAGGGACAGTCCCGTTTTTGGGGACTTTTTCTTATATAGGCGCCTATTACTCCCCACCCCCTGTCCCATTTTTTCACAGTTGCTATCTGGTAACCCTAGTTAAAACAGACAAGTGCATAAATATTATATTCTTCTATCATATAGCAATACTTAGTCCAGTCCTGTGACTCTTGTTAATATAACCAGCTATTGAAGCCAGTGAGAGTTTTGCCTGAATAAAGATAGTAAGATCAGGTCTATTATGCAGTTGCTTAGTAATGGCATCATTGTGTATGTACTAACCAAGCCTAAATGAAGCTAGCTACATAAGCCTCAATATTCAGCAGTAAAAGCTGTCCCATACACCAGGGTCCTTTATTTCTCAGTGTGTTCCCGTGTCAGAGTGCTTTGTCGTCACCTCATTTGCTGTGGGTGTAAACCTTTTTAAGAGTTGTCTTACTTTAGTCATCAGCATCTCCCTGAAGTGATCACCCATTAGGAAATAAAAGATAGGGTTAATTACGCTATTTAAAAATGCAATAGGCCTTGTGATAATATAAATGGTGTTGATGATGTTCCGTGTGCACAGGGATAGCTTCCAGGATTCCATTCGGGAGGCAATCCTCACATTGCGCATTATGTGATATGGAGTAAAGAACAGTGAAAAGATAACCAGTGCTATGATGACTAAAGAAAGAGGTTTCTCAAGGGCCTGAGCAGCTGTGAGCTGCTCACTACGTTTCTTAAGAAAGAGAACCATCTTCACGTAAAAGAAGCACATAACACACAGAGGGATTACAAACCCCAGAAGAGTCAGGCACATGCTATAGATCAGGTTTTTTGCTGGATCTCCAGAACTTGCATAATCGATACATTGGTTATCATTGGCAGTATTTCTAGATCCTATGAAGGTGATTATTGGCACCAGTTCAAGTATAACAAGGATCCATATGGCAACAGAGAAAACAACAGCTATCTTCCTCTTCTGTAGAAAATGGTCTCTGAAAGGATATTGCATGAGCATATAACGATCAATGCTGATAAAGGTAAGGAAAAGGATGCTTGTGTATAGGTTTACATGCAGCATGAACCTGTTGCTTTGGCACAAAATGTTCCCATATGTCCACTTTCCTTTGGAGTAGCTTGTCACCAACATTGGAAGTGTGCACAGAAATACAAAGTCTGATAGTGATAAGTTAAACAAGTAAATATTGCCACTTTTCCAAACTTTCAGGCAGAATATGTAGCCAAACACAACAATGCTGTTTCCAATGATGCCAAAAATGAACTCAATGGTATACATGGTAGAAAGGTAATACTTTTGCAGGGTGTTATCCATCTCCAGGCAGTCATCTGTCTTATTCACATCCTGGGAAGTTAAAAAAGTAAAATTAATAGTAAGAATACAATGACAATTACAGTGCTATTCTATTTTTTGGTATCACAACTCATATTTCCTGCTCTGCAAAAAATGTGTCTTATAAACACTTAAACTTTCTGTTTCAAGGTCTTGGTATCAAAGAGATGTAAAAACACAATGATAAAAACATACGGATGAAATCCAGTAAGAATTCTGCCTCAGTAAGAAATTGAATGAGGACTTTGGGATTTTGTATGACAACATTTATTTTCCTGAGAGTCTCCCATAAGACAGAGCACAAAGGTGATTTTGATTCTTCGTGTCCATTATGCTACGAGTGTAAACTGAAAGCATTGTGTTATCCTTACCCAGCACTGGGCTGGAGGGAGTGTGATCGGAGGGGAAGAGAAAAAATACAAACAAGCAAAATCTGTCTCGTAACAGCATTTTTTGGAAATCCTCTGCTTTTGTGCCTGTGGAGCTTTACTCCCACATCTTACTCACTGCTTACTAAGGCAGAAATCCCATCATTTCCAATGGGACCTTTGCCCAAGTAAGGAATGAAGTAGTAGTACAGGATTGAGCCATTGGTATGACTATGCTCTGAAGAAGTTTCTATTAGTCATGGTGGTTAAAAAAAAAAAGGAAACAAACTTGTTTGTTAACCAATAGGAATATTTGCTATTTATGTAGTCACAATAATAAACTAATAATAATCTTGTTTATCAGAATTACATGGAAACAGTCTTATAGAAGAGATAATGTAGCTACAGCATGCACTGTAGTTTACATTTGTGTCTCAGGAATTCTGAGGCAATATTGAAGAAATGGAGATCTCAGTATTTGCAGTTTAATAGACCATAATATTATTTGTCTATTTTTCACAATACAAGCCAATGCTCAACAGATTAAATCCAAAATTCACAAATGTCGGCAGACTCAGGGCCAGCTCCAAATCCCACTGAAGTCAAGGAAAAGACATTAGCTAAATTCAAGTTCAGAATAACATTAGTGAAATGTCAGTGGTGTCAGGGCCGGCTCCAGGGTTTTGGCCGCCCCAAGCAGCCAAAAAAAAAAAAAAAAAAAAAGATCGCGATCTGCGGCCTGCAGCCTGCGGCGGCAAATCAATGGAAGGTCCTTTGCTCGGAGCCGGAGTGAGGGACCGTCCGCCGAATTGCCGCCGAATAGCTGGACGTGCCGCCCCTGTCCGGAGTGGCCGCCCCAAGCACTTGCTTGACAAGCTGGTGCCTGGAGCTGGCCCTGAGTGGTGTAATCTGTAAACTTTTATCAATTCACAATTTTTGTAGCGAACATTTTACAAGTAAACCCCAGAGATCTATTCAGCTCTCTGTATGGTGTATTATTATAATTATAATTAATTATTTGTATGACAGAGTGCCCAGGGTCCCATTCTGTCGAGTGCAGTGAAGTTGAGAGACAGTCCCTGTCCTGGAGAACTTTCAGCGTAATATGTTTTCTGTATTTTAGCTAACATGTAACTATTCGATTGCTGCATGCTAAGGGAAATGCTTTATTAAGGGAATATAAGCACACACTTTTCAAAGCTGTAAAAATACATTGTTCAGCACCCCTTTCTAGTGTAGGCTTCTCTATAAATAATTACATTTACAATTTTAATTCCCTGATAATATAAATAACTCTAATAAGGCAAATTACCCAGGATAATTGAGAATAACATCCACAGTTTATTGCACCTTCTCTTTGGTTATTTAAAACAACTGTTTTATTATTCTCCTTTTTGATTTCAGAATAAAATATATCATGATGGGCTAAAGAGCCTTTGTCAAAATTCCAGAGAGGACTGGGATACTTTGTCTCTGAAGCAGTTCACCCACCTCTCCCCAACAATATGCAAATTATACCTTGGGCTCAAAAACATTGCTTTGCCTTTAAATGCAGTAGATTGCACCCGGTATCAACAAATCTGGGGGAAGGATGCTTCTATTTTCCCCAAATGACACAGGTTGATTATTGTGCTGTATCTTCAATGTACTCAATATATTTTTCAGGAACAAGTATAAACATTTCTACTAGAGTGTACTTAGTGAAAGTTTGTTTGCCAAGCTGTTTTGCTTTCTTAATAGGTTACAGTTATGAGAAATTCTTTCTATTTATATGGGGAAGTACAGTAATAGATTCTCTAGTTCTTCACCCTTCCCTCCCTGCATGTCAACAAACACACACACCTGGTTTGTGGGGCTTATTACAGGCTAAAGAGGGAATTTCTGTAGGAGCCCATTATTAAAATATTGGCAGCACATCACTGACAACATATGGTGGGAAAATGAAACATAAGAAAAATAGAAATTAGATTACAACTTAAATTCAATGAAGTCTCAATTAACACTTCCTAAGAAGGGAAATTACATTGTCTCAAAATCTGCTATACATAAGGTCCGTAAGATGCTCTTTCTCTGACATTCCTATTTTTAATGTTTTGTATATTTATTGTTTATATTGTCTAAAATATATAAAATCCATCACTGAATTATATGGGTAGCTGATAGCAAGATACTCTATTGTAGCAAGAAAAACTTCTTTTAAAGCTATGAGATAAAATAGTTATATGAAACAAAAATGTATACACAGATATCGTGTACTAATAGATTCTTGTAAAAATATTGATAGAATCGCCACGAGTTTTTGACTTTTATCAAAGCAACCCCAGATACTGCTTTTAGCTAGCCCTTGCAATTCAAACAATTAGGAACAATCTCAAACCTTTTGTTTAAATATAAAAAAGTTTAAGCAACCAGATCACTGCACACTACATAAGCATTCACATTTTGAATGAAAAAAATGTTAAAATATTGAAAGCCCCATTATTCCATGTACATCCTGTAAACAGACTTATTGATCACCTTCAGAGCAATATTCAGGATACAGGTAACAGAAAGGCAGAATGAGGTACACTCTTCATTTAGTAGTTTTTATATGGTTAGCCACATCTTTAAATTTTGTTAACAAAGGGACAAAATTTTAACATTTTGTCATAAGCTTTAAAGAGTATAACACTGTAACAGTTTAATATGAAAGTCTAACTCACTAAAGATTACAACTTACCATTTTGTGGAATGAGTACTGTCTCAGTAGACACTCCTTTATCTATGACCGGATGAAAGCTTCTGGCTTACTAGAGTGCAACTGAACACAGTTGTCTCAGCTTATTTTGCATATCATGCAAAGGTGGTTAATTATTCAAGAGTACAAGGAAAATTGTCCGAGCTTGCTGTGTGGGAAGTTTCACTGAAGTGGAAAGTATTGCAAAACTTATTCTGAGTCAACTAGAAAACTAATGAAATAATTCTTCTTTGCAGAGACCTATTCAAATCTGACTATATGTGCTGCGGTAAGTAGCCAGAAATGTTCTATTGTACTTATTTATCATATTTATTTGTAAATGGCTGGTGTATGCTGAAAGCATCTTATAAAAAGATTTTGAATTCAGTAAACAGATGTTTAAAACTACTATTTCCTAATACTAATGAAATATTCATAACAGGAGGATATGTACAGCCTTGTGGCTGAATCTCAGGACTAGGAGTCAGGAGATCTGGGTTATAATGACATTTCTCTCATTCATTCACTGACCTTGGGTAAATCAAACAACCTTCGTGCCTCAGTTTCCCCATCAAAATAAGCAGAACGACTCTTTCCTACCTCCTGAAGGTGTTATGAGAATTAATTCACTAATGTTCGTAATGTGCTTTGAGATCCTCAGATGGAAGGAAAGTTTAAACCATTGTATGTTTTATTGCCAGATTAATTTCAGTTTTCTAAGGACCAAGGAAACATTCAGCATGTTGACAGTTAAAAATAAATGCAACACAAAGACTAATATAATTCTATCATTAATGATCAACTTGCCCCCCATATTAAGTGTTTGTCTTAGTTATTACAATTTACACTATTAGAGCAGAAAACATTTTAATACTTCCAAAGCTTTTTATTTTGCACTCCAGTGCTGTAGAAGAGTGTTGGATGTATTTTCTGAATCAGGGACAAATACTCTGCTGCTGTTGACTGGCACAGCATCACTGAAGCTAATAAACCTGAGCTAATTTACACCAGTGAATAATTTACCCCTCAGTTTCAAAATAGGCAGGCTCATTTTTCACTCCAGGGTATCTGCACATGCTGATTTACATGACTAAATGTTTTGCATGAAAAAAAAACAACAGATATTTATCTTCAAGTTTGATTTTCATATGCCTATTGGATTGGTGCACTCCGTTAATTTTATTTTCACACAAATTCAGTTTGCAAACAAAAGTTTGAATGTTTTTGCATGTGCAAAAATTTGGTCACGATAGCTTGCACAAAAATTAAGGCAGATTTAAAGTATACCGATAGTTTTACAGGTCAGCTTGGCACCACTCAAACTTTTGGCCCTGTAGTATAGTGAATCAGGAATATCCAAACTTGGTTAGGTAAAGATCAACTTTCACTGAAAACTAACAGCAAACTATTTTTAAACATACCCCCCAAAAAGTTTGACTTAATAATTTTTCAAAATGTAAAAGCACTTGAGCGCTTTGTGGGGGGCCACTGGGAACACCAACATTCCTGAAGAAAGGCATTTCTAGCCCTGCCAAACCCATTGTGAGATCCATGAAGCAACTTAGGCTACACCTATCCTACAAAAAAAGACCCAGATGGCAGTGAGTCTCAGAGCCCGGGGCAACTGACAGGCTCTAAAACCCAGCAAAGGGGTGAGTGGCAGAACCCAGGCTCCAGCCCAAGTGGAAACACGACACTTCAATTGTATAGCCCCACAACCCGAGCCCGAGTCAGGTGACATGGGCCAACCGCAAGTGTTTTATTGCGGTGTAGGCATACCCTGGGTCTCCCACATAGTTGCCCTAACCACTGGACTAAAGAGTCGTTCTCTCATATTTATCCACAGTGGAGCAATCACTGGGCCAGAGTCAGAGAGTGAAAGTGACTCTGTAGTCTAGCAGTTAGGGCACCCACTTGGGAGGTGGGAGACCCAGGGTCCTGACCCCCTGCTCCAGTCACTCATTATTTACCCACCGTGGAACGGCTTCAACTGGAAGGACTGAGGAAGCCTCACATAGGAATATCTGAGACCTCAGTGGTTAGAGCAACCTCCTGAGAGGTGGGAGACCCCCCCTATTCAAATCCTCCCCCCCGGCAGAGATGAATTGAACCTGGGTCTTCAACATCCTAGATGAGTGCACCAGGCTAAGAGTCATAAGATGGGCAGCACCACCTCCTCCTCCGGCCATTTGTATGGAGTGAAGCAGGTGCCTAAATCAATTCCCACAAGAGGCAACTAAGGTGCCTTAGCTCCCTGACTCCAGGTGGTGAGTTCCATTCGTGAATTACTAGGTGAGATAGGTACCAGGGCCGGCTCCAGGGTTTTGGCCGCCCCAAGCAGCCAAACAAAAACAAACAAACAAACAAAAAAAAGCCGCGATCGCGATCTGCGGCGGCAATTCGGCGGGAGGTCCTTCGCTCCGAGCAGGAGTGAGGGACCATCCGCCGAATTGCCGCCGAACAGCTGGACGTGCCGCCCCTCTCCGAAGTGGCCGCCCCAAGCACCTGCTTGGTAAGCTGGTGCCTGGAGCCGGCCCTGATAGGTACCCAAGTCCAGGTTGCAGGGAGGCACCTACCTCTGTGAGAGGGGTTGGGCTTATTACAAATTCCTCTCATCAGCATCTTGTTCTAATTAGCTTAGGCAGCTCCATGCCTAATATGCTGGCTTTTGTGGATCACATTCTTAGGCACTTATCTCTCCCTATTCATTGTATAGGGAGCCTAGGCACTTAACTTGGTCCTTGTGGATCTTACTGTTGTTCCTGTGAGTTTCTAGGTGCCTAAAAGTTAGGTGCTGTGATGCTCAGCATTGCAACGCCTCAGGCCTTTTATGGATCCCACCCACAGTAACCATCTTAGCAAGTCAGATCAGCAGTCCATCTAGCCCAGCATCCTGTCTCTGACCCTGGCCAGTACCAGATACTTTAGAAAAGCAAGAGGAAAAAAAGGCTTTAAACCCGCTTTATTTTGGTTTACATTGCATCAGTAAATTTACAGCTGCAAGGTAAATCAACAGAACATGTTTTCAGCTGACAAGTGTGTCTATAAAATGGTTTGGATTGGTTTCATTAAATTGATTTTTAAACTGATTTTCTGCACTGCCTGTGGAGAAGTTGGCTATGCTGTGAAGCACGAGAGCTTATATACATTCCAAAACTTAACAAAAATATGTTTTGATTACATACCTATGTACATGTAAAGTTTGTGAGAGAGAGATGTTAAGAAGCCAAAATTTCTGTTGTATAACAGGTTGATGCTCAGTGTGGTATATGGAAAGGTATAGACAGAGGGCCCAATACTACAGACCTGTCTCACCAAAAAAGTACCATTCATTTCAGATTATATTGTATATGAAGGTTGCAGGCCCAGGCTCACATGTATTTATTTTTAAACAGGATGTTTTGTGAAGAAGCTCATTAGGTCTGAATTTCATGTAAACAAAGAAGAATTACTTTTTTTGCACAGCTAATGGCAGCCTCCTGAGAATTACTGACTGGCCTTAAATCAATAATACTCCACAGTGGCCCACAATTTGTGTATTGAGATAGGGAGGGCAGTATGAGATCAAGAAAATAATTCTGATTGACCCTCAGGGAATACTGTAGCACTTTCAGAGTATTTGTGCAATAAATTCCCACAGGTCAGTAACATAGGAACATTTACAGAGCACTAATTGCTTGTAACTAAGGGTAAACTTTAAATAATCGAAATCTGATCATAAACAGGATATTCATTGCAGAATTTCTTAGACTGATGGTATCTAATATTTGGATAGCATTATTAGTGTACATGACACTGCACTACATGTACTGTGTCAAAACAAATAATAGATTCAGGACGCAAGGAGCATGCATTCTAAAACCAGAGAGAGTAGTGTGTGATATCCTCACCAGTGGTCTGGGCACATTCTCTCTTCCTTCTCTGCAGAGAAAAATCAACTGAGTTTTTGACAGCCTCATTGGCTTCTAAAGAAAATGCACCACACCTCTCTTCTTTACAGTTTGTCCCTGTAACTTCAAATGAGTCCCTGAAAGTACTAGGGAAAGTCCTTCCTCATGTGAAGACGCTCACCTACAGAGCCCCATGGACTTCAGTTCAAGCACACATCCTATTCATGTAAGACTGTTAGGCTATGGTGTCATTAGCAGGACAATGATTCCAGCTCTAAATCCCTTTGTCTTCCAACAAAGAAAAGGCTACTCCTCAATTGTCTGATGAAAACTGGAAAGAAAGAAAGCTTAAACCCAGGAAAGATTAAAAGGGATGTTGTTAGGAAGAGGAAAGTATTATGAAGAAATGGGAACGCTACAACCACATACACAATCAGGGCTCTTGCCTGAGGTGATAAGACTGCAGTCTTGTGGTCTTAGATTCTTTACTATTCCTGGATATATGTGTGTATACACCCACACACACACACACACACACACCCCGAGCCAGAAGACTAGGCCCTTTTGTCTTCAACATTGACTGTCCAAGTTTTCCATGCTATATTGTCAAAACCTGGAGTTCCTACTAGGTACAACTACTATTGCACTGCTGTAAGTATTTCTGGATTCCTTACATTTCTCTTCCCATCCCCCTCAAACACACAAACCTGCATGATAAGATGACATTGCAGTAACATAAATAAACAAATAATGGACAATCTATTACTTATTTTTGAACTGGGATTGTTAGAAGGGCAGTGATTCAACATTCAAGTTATGAAAAGAAAGAAAACAGATTTTGAAAAAGGTGCAAGGAGGAGCAGGGGAAAAAAGGAAAAAGATAAGAAAATAAAAAGCACCACAGGATCACCAAAGTTTCCACTTAAGAAAAAAGAGAAGTGATCTGGACATATTTAACAGAAGCTGCAGTAGTTCCTTTCTACGTCATGCATTCTCATCCTGGAAACAGAGCATGTCATAGCTTTTTATCTTCAGTATCTACAGTATCTTCCTTGTGGTTAGTGCCAATGAAGCAAACAAAAGAGCAGTCATGTTTACGGTGCATTTAGCAACAATACTAAGAGTTATGAAGTTGCCATGATGGTGATTAAGAAGATGAAACAAAATGAAAGTCACGAACAGCAGATGTACGTGAGAAGATGACCACTTAGATAACACACTGTATGGTTTCTTCTTTTCATCCAGATGCAGTACTAGAGACTGGGAGGAGGAGGAAGTAGTTTTAACCATGGTTAATTAATAAAGACAGAAATCCATAAGAGAGACCAAGGGTGAAATTTTTCAAAAGTTTATCTCCTAATAAAGTCATGGGAGTTTTACTGACAGAGTTACACCAGCAATGAGTGCTTTGGAAACCCCAAAATAAATCACTGAGAGAAAACTGGACAGAAGAATGAGCCCCAGAGAAAGTGTTCATACATGAACAATGCTAACAGGGAGAGTAGTACTGGGAGACCACCACGTGTTCAGGAGACTCCCAGACACTTGCATCATCACAAAACAACTTGCACTTGGTGAATCCAAACTCATAAGAACATAAAAATATAACAATGACCCTACTGGGTCAGACCAAAGGTCCATCTAGCCCAGTATCCTGTCTTCTGACGGTGGCCAGTGCTAGGTGCCCCAGAGGGAATGAACAGAACAGGTAATCATCAAGTGATCCATCCCCTGTCGCTCATTCCCAGCTTCTAGCAAACAGAGGCTAGGGACACCATTCCTCCCCATCCTGGCTAATAGCCATTGATGGACCTATCCTCCATGAATTTATCTAGTTCTTTTTAGAACCCTGTTATGGTCTTGGCCTTGGCCTTGTTCCTTAGAGCACAGGTTGACTGTGTGTCATGTGAAGAAATACTTCCTTTTTATCTTCACTTTCTACAACCTTCCTTGTGGTTAGTGCCAATGAAGCAAACAAAAGAGCAGTCATGTTCACGTCGCATTTAGTGACAATACTCACTCAATTTCAGTTCAATGGAAGAATTCTTGCTCTTTGTATGAGGCATTTTTGATAAACTTTTCTAAATTTGATTTTTGAGGTGATGTGTTCTTCACCCGAACCTGTAATCTACTCAAAGTGAAAGTCAAGGATGACAGGATTGGGCTCTAAGTCTTTGTCTCTGCTTTATCTCTGTATATTTTCCCTGGTTATGACGACAGCCCTGTTTACTGAGCTGACTTTGGAGAGAAGTTGTGGTTTTAATACTTTGCCTGCTAGTGAATAAATGTGGATGTTACTGTGCATTTGTTGGACAGGATGGCAGCCACAATCAAGAAAGATCTGTCAGATACCGTACGGTATCAGAAGATTACCAGCCATATCCTTCCTTCACGTATACACATGCAATACTAAAGATATTTGGTAATTAAGGGAAGGATGTGGTCCTACACATTTCATATACCATATCTTTGTATCCTGTTTTTAATATTAGAGATATCAGGTGCAGCCTTAAATGTCAGAGACTTGAGCAAACACCTAGTGTAAAGAAAATTAGGGGCTACAGCTGGAGGTGCATGTGAATGTTTGGCCATAATTACTTATTTTTGGAGGCTCACCTTGAAAACTATAGCCAGGCTGTGATGGGCGAGTTAAATATAAAGTAGATATTGAGAAAAATAAAATAATATCTGCAAGGAAAGAAGGGTGGGAGTGCACAGGTACAGAAGAAACACCATCCCACACTTCAGGAGGCACTGATGTAGCGCCAACTATTTTATTCAACATTTATCAGCTGTGTCATGATCCCTTCAGAAAATTCACTCTAAGGGTGTTTTCTGATGAAGGTAGCAGTCTGTTCAAAATGTATCTATGGCTAAGTCTAGATAGAGAGCCCAAAATGTGATCCTTATGTAGCTATTACCTAGGCAGACCTCCCACTGACATGAGTGAGAGATCTGCATGAGTAAGAGCAGCAATATTGGGAGCCAGGTCAGCTGTAGACAGCCTCAATGTCAAAAGGAATAGTATGTAAATAAATGGTCACTGTAGTTGCCTAACAAATAAGAATCAAGAACAATTTTGAATAGGAAAATAGTGGCTCAAGGCCAGAGGAAGTCACATAATAAAATACAATCAATACATACAAATTGAGAGATGGCAATAAATAGATTAAATATACCCCCAAAGCATTTGGCTGAGATAAGGTAACTTCTTCTAAAAATATCTGAACACTTTTGTACTTAATGGTTCAAAGCCATCTTCCACTGATGGTCTGTTTCTCTTATGGAGCCAGTTACAAATAGAAATGACTGTCTGTGAGACAAATTAATCTTGTAACACAAGCAATCCTTTATTAGGATGTAATTATGGTAATGAAAGGTAGCCTCTGGTGGCCTTGAATCATTTTATTTTTCTGTTTCAGAGAGAGACAGGTCGTAGATATCCGTGATTTAGTAGTGACATAATGACATGATGTTCATCAGTCTTTGCAGATGAACAGAAATATAAAGGTTCCTACCCTGAGGCATTTGCAATCTGAAGCTGACTTAAACTATAATGAAAAAGTGATGGACCATGGGGGGAGGGCAGCTGCGGAATAGAAGGAAAATAACAAAAAGCAAGGGAAAAGAGAAAACTGCTTTCAGGACAACCTTATTTATAAAGAATGAAGATCTGATGATACCTTGGCATCAGTTTCTCACTGCTCTTCTTTAGTCTAAGGCAGTGGTGTGCAATCTTTTCCTGTCACGCCCCCCAACCCCCATACCAGTAATGGAATCTGTCCATGCCTCCCCATCCATTACTGCACAGTTGGCTCAGCAGAGTAGCTTGGGCTGAAGGCAGAGCTGGGGGCAAACCTATGGATGGGGGGAGGAGCTGGCCTGGGGTGAAGACAGAATGAGAGGGGAGTTGGCCTGGGCGCAGGGGCTGTGAGCCAGGGTCAGGAGCCAGAGATGTGGCTGGGGCCAGGAGTAGAGCCGCAGCTGGGAGCTGGGGGCCAGGGCCAGGGCTGGAGCTGCAGCTGGGGAAAGGACTGGAGTGGAGCTGGGGGCAGAGCGGGGCTGGGTGGCAATCCCTCCCCATCCCCATGGAGGGTGGCCCAGGTCCCACCGAATGTTTCTTCATGCCCCCCAGGGGGGCACGCCCCACAGTTTGGTGACAACTGGTCTAAGGTTCCTGAGCTCCCATGTATAGCACTCATTCCGCATTTTCTTCCATTTAAGTCTTTTCAGTGAAAATGCTTGTTAATAAATATTTTCAGATTTTGTTATGAACATTGCCTATTGTTTAGCTATGAAAATTGTATATGTAGGCTGCTCTTTTGCTGAAATGTAGGTGGTTTTAATCATTTAGGTGCCTTATGCTGCGAGTTCCTTAGAGCACAGACTGTTTTTAATGAGGCCTTGGAAAACACCCAGTGCACAGCAAGCAAACTGTAAGCAGGACCGTTTTTAGGATTTATGGGGCCCTATGCAGTATAATTAAACTGGTGCCCCTATGCTGGTGCATTTGGCTATGTGAATACTGGTGCCCCTATACTGCCCCTATACTGGTGCCCCTATGCCAGCGCATTCAGCTCTGTGAATACTGGTGCCCCTACGCCAGAGCATTTGGCTTTGTGAATACAGCTCCTGCCTTTTGCCTAGGAAGGAGACTGCAGCGCGCACTGGGTGTGCGGGAGCCGACCCACTCTTACCTGCTGTTCCGGTCATAGGTGCGGACTCTGTGGGTGGGTGCTCCGGGGCTGGAGCACCCACAGGGAAAATTTAGTGGGTGCAGAGCATCCACCGGTGCCAAGTTCCCCACTTCTGCCCCCCTGCCCCCACACGCTGGCAGCCCTGCGCTTACCAACTCCTCCCCCTCCTTCCCAGTGCTTCCAGAGCACCGCGAACTGCTGATTTGTGGCGTTCAAGCTCCAAAAGGGAGCAGGAGGAGCAGGGATGGGGCACGCTCAGGAGAGGAGGCAGGGAAGAGGCGGGATGGGGTGGAGCAGGGGCAGGAAGAGGCGGGCGGGGGCTTGGGGGAAGGGGTGGAGCGGGGGCAGAGCTTGGAGTGGAGGGGGGGGGGGTCGAGCACCCCCCCCAGCAAGATGAGAAGTTGCTGCCTCTGGTCCCTGTGGTGCCCCAAATTTTCGGGTGCCCTACGCAGCCACGTATACTGCATATGCTTAAGGACAGTCCTGACTGTAAATGTGAGAAATAATCAACCAAATTTCTCTTGCTCCAGGAGCAAGAGAATTTCCCTTGCTTCATTCAGGATTATCAATTTGTATTCCCTTTTCTTGTTCTTGCCTGGAAGTGCTAATATGTCACAAAGGTCCTATTGTTGCTTGTCACCTGAATGACAGCTAAATCCAGAGGGAATCTTGAGACAAGAGAGAAAGCTACCTTTTTAACTATTTACAACTTTAGGACATTGTTCCCATGAGCTTTCTTAGACAGCCATTTGCCTTGAATTAAAGGCCTACCCAAGCTCCCTCAAGGGCACAGAAGATAATCTGGTTCCTGATTCTGGCAATTCCACTGACACTCAAGAAAATGGGTGTAGTACAGCACCCCATGGAATACTTTCCACACCTGGTCACTTTCATACCGGGAAATATTTGAGGAGTTCCCATCAGAAATACAAATTGTGAATTCTTTCCTTAGACAATTAGTCTGGAATCGAAGTGTTTGACAGATCTCCCAGAGGTGGGACAGATAGTGAGAGAGCAGTAAGAGTTCCTCTGAAAATAACTGAAGAAGCTGAGGGACTAAAGTGATTGAAAGATCCAGTCCAGGGGTGGCCAACCTGTGGCTCCGGAGCCACATGTATCTCTTCAGAAGTTAATATGCGGCTCCTTGTATAGGCACCGACTCTGGGGCTGGAGCAATAGGTGCCAACTTTCCAGTATGCCGGGGGGTGCTCACTGCTCAACCCCTGGCTCTGCCACAGGCCCTGCCCCCACTCCACCCCTTCCCACCCCCTCCCCTGAACCTGCCGTGCTCTCGCTCCTCCTCCCCCTCTGCCTCCCCCCCCAGCTGATCGGGAGGTACGGGGAGGGAGGGGGAGGTGCTGATTGCCGGTGGGCGGGAGACGCTAGTAGCGGGGGCGGGGGGAGCTGATGTGAGGCTGCTGACGTATTACTGTGACTCTTTGACAATGTACATTGGTAAATTCTGGCTCCTTCTCAGGGTCAGGTTGTCCACCCCTGATCTAGTCAATATGTACAGATACCATCTCACGTGAGTAGATTAACAACAAGTCTCCTATAAGCTTCCTGACATGGACTGGCCATCACAGATACCATCAGACTGGTAAGCAAATAAGGAATAGGAGAGAAGCCAAAGGGCATTGCCTGGAATTGAAAATAGGTCTCAATCTCACAAAGTGCAGGCAGCATTAATGGTACAGGTTTCCTTGTAGGACAAGAGGTTTCTCTTCAGGGTTTTCATTATCAGAAAGGCCCAAATACCATGCAGAAATGGGCCTTGCATCCCGTCAATCAGCCTGGACAGAACTAGCACTAAGTGAAATTTGTCTCTTCTCTCTCCTACCATGAAAAGTCTTGAATTTACCACCTTAAAAAATCCTCAAAATCTGTCTCATTCCAGTTCTTTCCACTCAGAAAAAAACAAAAACAAATAAAGCCTTTCTTTCCTTTCCTTCAATTCCACCATTCTTGGGCCTATATTTAACAATGTCATCATCAAGAAAGTTGCTTGTCAACCGTTACTCCACCTTTCCCCTATACTTAGGGCAGGAAACAATGATACATGCAGAATTGTTTGTAGGAGCAGGGCCTTACTATGCTGTGTGTAAGGGCATGATCCTGCAACTTTTATTCATAAAAATTGTCCCACTGATGTAAGGGCTATGGGACCATGACCTAAGAGCAGACTCGCATAATGGAAGGTGCTCTACGCTATACATACCGTACCTGTTGGCAGTTAGGGACTGCTAAATAGAAAGAGATTTAAAGTCAGTGGAAATTAACAAGTCCTACAAATACTGTTTACAACACTATTTATTCAATATTCACTGTGTCAAGATATAACATGCTTCTTAGCTCCCAGCATGTATGGGTTTACAGGGAGAGTCCTGGTTCTCTTTCTATCACATGGGGGATCTGGATGCTGCTGCTGTAAAAAGCAGACAGGAAACTGCTGCAGTGGAGGCTACTTAGGGCGAAGGCTGTGTCCTCTCCCCTCCCAGCATGCTGACAGCTGGAAAGGCCTCTGCTATTTGTTACCAAAGCCCACATCCTCACAGGTATGTAGGCATCTGACTCCCAGTGAAATCAACAGAAGTTAAGTGCCTATATACCATTGAGGATCTGAGCCCAAATGTTCTGGGCTGGTGTTCTTGTTTTTGAATCTTCTTTGTGTTAAAGCCAAACCTGAGGAAAGGCACTTCTGAACTGTATTTTGGGGCTTCATGTTACCTTCCCCAGCTGGCCCCTGGCTTACATGCATCAACAATGAATTCAGTGCTGTACAAGATAAAGTTTAAGTCAGCCCCTACATTTAGTACCTTATAATCTAAACAAGAGGCACCAGTAGTGTAAACAAGATCCCTGGCATGAACACATGATATGGTACAAAACGTAACATATGAACCATGGTAGGAATCACCAAGGGAAAACTGAGCTATTGCGTAGATTTGCATCAGTTTCATCACAGCAAATTTATGTCTGTTTGGGGATTTTAGTAGCTCACTTTACTATTTGTCAACTTTGTTTGGAAATATTTTTATTACAAATGCAAAGTAGGCCAGGGAGAAAGAGAAAACACACAGAGAAGAAAAGTTATTGACATCTGCATGTTGAGCAAACTAATTATTCCTACAGTGCAGCTGCATTCTTGAATTTAAACCAGTATTTGCATGCCTCATCTTTAAAACATGAGTTTAAAGAGAATGAAGTCATATAGTGAAATTGCTATTATGTAGATAGCTGTAAAATATTTAGCATGAATAAAGCTAAGACAAGCAAAATCGACAGAATTAAATGACACATTAGCTTCCAACACTTTTGAAGTTTTCAAAACAAGCAGTACACAAATATATTCAGTGTTATCTCACCTTGGTGAATTATGCAAACAAAGTCTCTAAAAACTTATCTGCTATAAGGAAATTAAACAGGAAAAAAATCAGGATACAAACAACTGTTGAAACTGCTTATTGGTCTGTTCTGATGATTTATATGGAACAGCTGTCTTTATTTATTTATTTTTAAAACCAGAGAGTATAGAAGCTAATCTCACATTTCTCCTAGCATGGTAAGGACAGGAAGGAATGGAAAACAGAACCAGGGCAAACAGAACTAAGGCAGCGTAAGTGGTTTCAGCTTTCTCAAGGTTTGTTTTCTTTGCTGTATGATTTGCAGTACTTGCCCGACAAAAACATAGCTGAATATGAATACATATGAAGTGAAATTGGAAACCAGCAAAGATTGAGACCATGCTGAAAATAAGTGTGAAAGCTATGTCTGTCTCTTGAACTATTATATAGCCTTTTAAACATTTTTGCCAGAGGAGTTTTTAACTCAAGGCCATGACCAAGAAAAATACAGGTATGACTAATAGCAGAATGATCCACAACTTTGTATAATGACAGCATGCAACTTCTTCAAAAAGCTCTGCTGATTTCACTGGGTAACTAAGAAGAATATAATGGCCCCTCTTACACAACTAGGAAACAGAATCAATATACACACATAGTAGTATGGAAATAGTATCTGGCCAACTGAAATATAGACAATCTCTCCAAAGTACCGGATGTCATGACTTGTGCAATATAAAAGCAGCAATGGAACCGTGATAACAAAGCAAATGTGTCAAAAGCAAATTGACTATGAAAATATTACTTGACCACCACTATTTCATTGTAAATGAATTAATAACTGAAGCCACAGGATTTACAAGCCAGCTTAGTGCCTAGCAGGTGCCATGCAATAGAGTTTAATCCTCATGTACAAAAGTCTGTTTTGATTGAGTTGTCGTTATTCAATATGAGAACTAGCTTTGATTCACAGAGGTTAGACAATGAAAAGGCTTAAGATATATTTTCCTTAAATGACTAGATCTAGCAGCAACATAAAGAAGATAGCATATTATACATAACCATCATTTTACACAGCTACGTTGATTAATTTCATCTTCAAAAGGAGAGCAAGTAAATGAACTAATCTCAAATCTACACGTCTTTGGTACAACTGAATTGTAAAATTCAGCATAAGATGTATTCATGGATCCTGCAAGACATTGAGCCAATCGTGGTGATGGGTGCAAATTAAACACTTTTGCAGCATGTGTGCACATTAACACTTCTTACGCAGTCCATTTCCAGTTGACAGCCAGAATTATACTGGACTGATAATGTTATGACTTACCTGTTCATAATGGGATCTGTGAAGCTATTTACCCCTCACTCCTTTGTCACCTTCTGTGTTTGTTTTAAAAGACGGGTGTTTTACTAACAAAGCAACATGGCCCATTTGGTGGCAGGACTTGTACTGGCAGTCTGCATGTGGAGTTGCTCCCCCATAAATGGCAGTCAAAAAGCTTGTGGCTCCAAAGCCACAGTCAAGACCTGGTATTATCACTTATGTCGAACAGTTTGTTGGGATTACAAGATGTTGGCAGAGTTAAAATGTTTTGGCTAGGCTCTCCACAGTCACATTTGGAGTCATTTCTCAGATTCCACTTGGTCACATTGTCACCAGTCTTTCCCATCTCAGCTCTCACTCAAATTAGAGTATACCAGTGTTTTCATTTGAGGTCGGTGCCTGAGAGGTGTTGTTCTGAAGGAACCACTCTCTAAGATTATTGGCATTTCCCACTATTTTGTTGCTTTGGAGCCTTTCATAGTGATATTTTGGGGGAAGGGATTTTCAGAGGAAAAGCTATTTCTGGACTTTGGCTTCCTGGGTAGTGGAATGTGATATATTGGATCATTCACCTGTTCCCCCACCTCCTTTTTACTGAACACATCCCACCTCATGAGGGTCAGTTTCAAAGTCCCTGAGATGATCCTACAGGATTGACTGAGTTCAGTATCAGTCTGTGTGCATGGCTCGAGTGTGACCCTACTGAGGTACAGTGTGCCGCAGTTGACAAACAAAGGGCGAGACAGGTTGCTTGAAGTGTTTTGGGGTCAACTCCCCATTTTGTATTGGCCAGTTTCTAGAGTACACCATTTCTGGAGTTCACTTTCTTTTTCAGCTTCTTGACATGGTCTTTAAATGTCAGTGTTTGGTCTAATGTGACCCAAGGTATGTCAAGAGCTGGGATGGACAGGCAAGTGTCAGAGTCAGGCTGAGGTCAGAGCTGGAGATCAGAAATAGTTATTAGAATGGAATCAGGAGGTAAGAGTCAGAAAGAGAGGGGAGGTCTAAAGTCACAACAGGCCGGAAGTCTGTATGGTTGCCCAGACCACTTCCTGGGGCACCCTCCAGAGTTAAATAGTGAGCATGGCCAATCAGAAGGCCACATGGTACTGTCACTCGGATCGCTGTGGGCAATACTTCCTGTGTTGCCTACTCTCCACAGTGCTCCTTGGATATTGCACTGCATGGCCTGCCAGTGATGATGTGGGAATGTCCATTGTCCCAGGCTCTGTGGCCCTAATTACTAAAGTGTCACCTATACTCTTCTATTTACTGTTATTAACATGATAAATGGTATTAACCTATTTCCTAGAAACTTGTTGTGGTAGTAGCTCTTCTGCTGCATGGTGTGGAGGGGAGCAAACACACTAACCATAATTGCATGTGACCAGGGGGCACAGAGGGCAGGAAACAGACTTCACATATGTTGGCAGGCTCTAGCACTACTCCTGTCTGGTTATCCACATCCCCAATGTCTATGTACCATACCCTGTGTATGGCAACAATGCATGTATTGCAATACAAAAATGAGGGAAGTGGCCAGTCACATATGCATGCTCTCAGAAGAACTGGGGCAAATTGTCCTTATAACTTTAACTTCCCCGCATTGACTTTCACCACCATTTATAAGTGTCATGCAGCCATAGATGTTGCTTTTGATGTTCGCAACAATATACAGTCCAGATTTTTAAAAACGTAATTAATGGAACAGAACTTAACAAGGGGGAAAGAACATTCATGTCCTTTTTCCCTACACATACAGCAACTGGGACTTTCCCAGGTCAGTATATGTGAAGCTGTGGTTCTCCTTACTGTCCTCCAAGGTGAAGTAGTAGGGGAAGGGAGGTGGCCCCTGGTGCCACGTGGAATGTTGAGGGGAGATGGAGGGAGGTGCTGTAATGGAGTTCTCCGTGGGCTGCAGAGTGAGGTGGGCCACTGATTGTTTCACCTGTCCATAAGGCCCACAAGAACCTGCAGAATCTATATTTGCTGCTGGAGAAGCCCCATTATGTACTGGTGCATCTCCCTCTCCTTTTCCTGCTGGGACTTCTGGGCCTTTCCCCTGTCTGCTCTTTCCTTCTCCAGGCTGTCTGCAATGTTCACCCTCCAGGTCCTTTGCTCGCAGCCTTATGCAGCACTGGCTTGCAGGATCTCATTGAACTTGTGTCACAGATGCACAGAATCGGTGCTATGTGCCCAGCTTTGGAACAGTCTGTAGGAGGAACCCCTTCAGAGATCCCCTATGAGTCTCACTCTTCCTGAAGGGTAAGCCATGTGGCTTCACCACCTCCTTAGACTAGACCTTTGGGCCTTCAGCACTCCTGCTTCACACTGTGAGTGCCATTCAGTGAGTCCAACTGAGGTTGACTCCTATTGGAAACTTGTATGCTCTTCAGGGATTAATGCACTTCACCAAGCACTTGCAGTGACATCATAGGCAAAACAGATGGTTTATTCGTTTACAGGAACACAGCATAGGAAGTCCTTTTGGGTAGCCTAGAAAACTGAAGTTTAAAACATAGCCCAAGTCCATTCTGGTTATCCCAGAGCCCAGCCAAGCTGAGGTGAACTTTTTGGTTCAAGCTCCATCTTTCCCTCCATCGTCAGACTCCAGGTGAGAGCCCTGACACCTTCCAGCAGTCAACTCTTATCCCCCCACTTCATACCTCTCCAGTCTTGAGCTGGTGATTGTTGTTCAGCTTCCCTAAGGAGAGGCGGGGAAGTCCATATCCCTCTGGGTCATTGGTTGCTAGGTGTCAGTGTCCAAGTGATTGGATTTGCAAATGCTTCATTGATATAGGAACCTAGCCCCAGACAGTTAGGCTGCACCCACACCTACGTCTCCTAGCCTGCCCTGAGAGCAAACAGTCCCTTTCCACCCCACCCGCCCCCCGGATAACAATACAGTATATAGGGGAAACTGAGGCACAAACAGGACTCAGAAATATTACCAAAATATTCCCACTTCATCACAACATGTCATCCTAAGTCCTCTTCTTTCTCCTCCTTATCTGTCTCAGGCATTCTGCAGGTGTGGAGTGCGAACCCTTCAAGGCCGCATTGGTGGCAGCTACAGATAAAACACAGAGGTATCAGTATAGTCACAACGGAAAGTGAAAGTTAAGATTTAGAACTCCCTTCCCTTGCTCCCCTAAAGTGTTAAACAAGACCCGCTTATTGACACTTCTGCTTCAGAGTGCTTGTGCACAGCACCACTCACAGCATCAGCCTTGGCGATTATGACCCTCCAGGAAATGACAAGGGAATTGCTCAGTTGCATGAACCTATGAGTACAGGGCAATGGCAATTGTAGTTTTAAGAATGCTTGATAGAGATCTTGTAGGTGCTTGTCTCTATCTGAGGGATTGGAGCAAATGCGGTTATATCTTAGAGCTTGGCTGTAGACAATGGATCGTGTGGTGTGTCTACAGCCAAGCTCTAAGATATAACCGCATTTGCTCCAATCCCTCAGATAGAGACAAGCACTTACAAGATCTCTATCAAGCATTCTTAAAACTACAATACCCACCTGCTGAAGTAAAAAAACAGATTGACAGAGCCAGACGAGTACCCAGAAGTCACCTCCTACAAGACAGGGCCAACAAAGAAAATAACAGAACACCACTAGCTGTCACCTTCAGCCCCCAACTAAAACCTCTCCAGCGCATCATCAGAGATCTACAACCTATCCTGAAAGATGATCCTTTACTCTCACAGATCTTGGGAGACAGACCTGTCCTCGCTTACAGACAACCCCCCAACCTAAAGCAAATACTCACCAGCAACCACACATCACTGAACAAAAACACTGACCCAGGAACCTATCCTTGTAACAAAGCCCGATGCCAACTCTGTCCACATATCTATTCAAGTGACATCATCATAGGGCCTAATCACATCAGCCATACCATCAGGGGCTCGTTCACCTGCACATCTACCAATGTGATATATGCCATCATGTGCCAGCAATGCCCCTCTGCCATGTACATTGGCCAAACCGGACAGTCTCTACGCAAAAGAATTAATGGACACAAATCTGACATCAGGAATCATAATACTCAAAAACCAGTGGGAGAACACTTTAACCTGTCTGGCCATTCTATGACAGACCTGCGGGTGGCTATCTTAAAACAGAAAAACTTCAAAAACAGACTCCAACAAGAGACTGCTGAGCTGGAATTGATATGCAAACTAGACACAATCAACACAGAATTAAATAAAGACTGGGAATGGCTGAGCCATTACAAACATTGAATCTATCTCCCCTTGTAAGTATTTTCACACTTGCTTCTTATCAAACTGTCTGTACTGAGCTATCTTGATTATCACTTCAAAAGTTTTTTTTCTCTTACTTAATTGGCCTCTCAGAGTTGGTAAGACAACTCCCACCTGTTCATGCTCTCTGTATGTGTGTATATATATCTCCTCAATATATGTTTCACTCTATATGCATCCGAAGAAGTGGGCTGTAGCCCACGAAAGCTTATGCTCTAATAAATTTGTTAGTCTCTAAGGTGCCACAAGTACTCCTGTTTTTTTTAGTAAAATAACAGGACACAGTCGATGGCTGTGCCCTGTTAAGTTGGGGGTGCCATCAGTACATACATCATTGAAACGGGAAATACGATTACACACTTACCCAAGTTTCCTTCCCCTGCATCGGGCTCACCTGTGCTCAATTGCCCGGACTGACTGGATTGTGGTGGAGTCTCAAAAAGGTCCTGGCTCATGGCATAGCTGGACCTCCATCCTCCTCCTGTTTCTCCTCCACCTCTTCCTCATCCTTGCTGTTCACACCAAGGGCTTGTGGCTCAGGCTTCTCAGAGGTATCCAGGGTGGTTTGCGGGCAAGGGTGCAGTCTCTGGCAAATAGTGCATGCAGCTTTTTGTAAAAGCAGCAGGTCTGTGACTCAGCACTAGATTGACTGTTCACCTCCCTGGCCTTCTGATGGCTGCCACAGTTCCAGCACTTTCATGCAGCACTGCTGCTGGTCCCTGCCATACCCCTTCTCCTTACCCCTACCCCCAGTGCAATCTACTGGTAGATGTCCATGTTTCTAGGGCTGGTCCATAGCTGTACCTGCACAGCCTCTTCCCCCACAGGCCCAGCAGATCCAATCTCTCCGGTCTACTCCAAGCCATGTTTGGAACATGGAGCCAGTTCAGGCAGCTGAGCAGTTGCACACAAGAATGGAGAGCTGCTAGGTGTGCTCTCCAAGCTGGACAATCAGGAAAAGGGATTCAAACATTTGCAGGGCTTTAAAGGGGAGGGAGGGCCTTCCGTTCTCCATGACCCCTGGGCAGTGGAGTTCGCAATTGTGACCAGACTGGTCTGTGTCAGGCGTTGTCGGACAGCTGCTGGAGGACTGTTAGGGTCAACATAAGTAACACAGTGTCTGCACTCGACCATTGCTCAATGCCGCTTGGGGATGTACTGTTACTGCATCACTGTAACAGGACACTTGCATTAGTGGAAGACAAATTTAAGCATAGACACATACGCAACTATGTTGACGCAAGGTGGCTTATGTAAATCTAGCTTTGTGGTACAGACCAGGCCTTAGATTGGTTTGTGGCATGAGATTATTTTTATCAATATAATCTTTCATAGTGTACTAGTTCTTGTCTTAAAATCTTTTCCATATGCCACTGTGGCTAAGGAAGCTAACGGCATAGCAATGACATTCTGCAGTCATTTTTGAATATTATTCTGTGTTTTTAGAAAGTATGATTAAATCCTACGCAGAATACCATGTTCTGTTATTTAATTCACTGTATCTTGGATTTGGGAATCCACAGAATAAGAATGGAGCTATGTATATTTATTGTTGCAGAACAAATCTTATGCCACATAAACGTCCTTTGCATTTTTGGTAAATTTCCATTTACTAGCAAGAGGAGCATACATCAGATAAGGCAGAAAATGCAAAAGGATGGAAGTGCAAATTATCATTATAAGCTCTCACTTATTCTCTCCAAGTACTAGCTGACCCTAGCCTTCAGTCTTTGAAATGATCTAGGAAGAGAAGATTAGCAATATCTTGAATCCTCCTGTTTTCACCTTTGCATTTAGTACATCTTAGAGAGGGAATAACAAGCACTTACGAAGAAACCTGAGCTTCAGTGTGCCTTTTTGCCTTTGAAGGAGTATTTTTAAAAATGTACCTTCC
This sequence comes from Emys orbicularis, assembly GCF_028017835.1. Taxonomy (NCBI): domain Eukaryota; kingdom Metazoa; phylum Chordata; order Testudines; family Emydidae; genus Emys; species Emys orbicularis. Next base: position 80,061,072 of record NC_088691.1, on the reverse strand, counting down.
TTTGATTTGATGATATACAGTTGTTATAATGTCCTGTGGAAGCTCTCTTTCTGAAACTGCTAGAAGCCATGTCCACGTAAATTATGGTCGGTGTTCATTTGCCATGATTCTGTGGCCATTAAATTTGCCAGAGACTCTTCATCCCTGTAATGTCTGAGCACCTCCCAAGTGTTAATAAACGTAACCTGACAATATCCCCGTGAGATGAAGAAGCACTATTATCACCATTTTACACCTGGGGAATTGAAGCACAAAGATACATCATGCCTTGCCCACGTTCACACAGGAATCTTTAGCAAATCTTGCAAACTGCAAAATATGAGCTAAAATTAGTTTCTGGTACTATGCCTGCCCAGGAGCCAAATGCCGGTTTTTGTGGTTTTATAGCCACATCATTTTAGTTTTAAAAATATTTTTTCCTGAAGTGTTGTGTGTGAAACCAACGCAGACTAGAGGGGAAGCTGAGAAATTACCTATGCACCAAGGGCTTTCAAATAGAAAGTAAACAAACAAAAAGATATTTTCCCAGTTATCTCTTTTAGTCTGCTGTGCCAAAGCATTACAGAATTTAAGTGCAGCTCAACACAAAAGCCATACGCTGAGAGCCTGATCTGACAATATAACATTTCTTACTTGATGTTGCCATTACTGGTTATCTATTCTAGATGAAGCTTTTGGGGGTGCAGCTGTGTGAAGTAGCAGAGAACTTTCCTGGCCTAAGCACAACCTAACACTGTATTGCCATCCATGAAACTGATAGTAAAACATACAGTAAGCTAAACCCTTCCTCCATTTTATACACAGCAGAGAGGCTAACACTTTGAAAGGACAGAGTTGTAAAGAAAATACATATAAGATACTAGCAGCATACAGAAGATACTTGTGCTGAAGTGACAAAAATCTACTTGTCTACACTACCGCGCGGGATCGATCTAAGATACGCAACTTCAGCTATGTGAATAGCGTAGCTGAAGTTGACGTACTTAGATCTACTTACCGCGGCATCTTCACTGCGGTAAGTCGACAGCTGACGCTCTCCTGTCGACTCCACTTGCGCTTCTCGTTCTGGTGGAGTACTGGAGTTGACGGGAGAGCGCTCAGCGGTCAATTTATCTCATCTATACTAGATGCGATAAATCAACCCCCGCTGGATCGATCGCTGCCCGCCGATCCGGTGGGTAGTGTAGACAAGCCCTTAGATTCCTGACTGAAGAGTTAGTTTAGAAGTAGGAAAATCCAGCATTCACACTTGGCTCTAAATGGAGGATAAGCCTGTTCAGGCTAGCAGTCAAAGATCAGGCTAACATTACTTATAAAATTTCTTAGTGTCACGTTACCTTTTTCACATATCAGCTTAACTAAAATCAGACTTTTCTCTGCACAGCTTTGATAGCTGTGTACAGCAGTTCTCACCAGAGCAGTTGGAGGGCTCCACTCTGGAGACCAAATCCTGCTAACCTGCAGACCACTCAAGCTAAACTACCACTGAAACAAATGTGTTTTGACTGAGACATACATTAATACACAGCTGTTAATTTTACAGGATTTCTTCCTATTTCTTTTCCTATAAGGCTTCAAGCTATTATAGTCGTTTGCATCTAGATATACAGTTGAAAGTGAACTAATCTGTCATTAAATACACTTTAGACAATTTCTATTAGACTTTGGTCTATTATTTGAATCATAAATTTCAATTAGATTTCTTGTGACTTATGAACTGCTTGGGTCATTCAGTCTCAACTATAGTGAAATGTGTTGCTATTTCCAAAGACCTTTTGTAAATGACAGTACCTTATCCAACTCTTTGGGTTTATCCCAATGGGGACAAACAAAGAGCATGTAAAGCATGAAAGTAATACCAAGGGGAAAAACCTTGCTCTCTTCTTAAGTGACATGTGGAAGTGAAGTAGTTATTGCACATGAATGGCCAAGTAACGCACACTGCTTCTGTAGCGTCACTTCAGCATGTATTGGGGTTTGGAAATAGTGTATGTACAAACCCTGTTATCACAGAACATTACAGCCAACTGTTGTTTCTAGCTTGATTGCAAAGAAAGGACTGAGTGAAATGTTTATTTTTGGCTTATTTATGTTAGTCCATAAAATGTGCCTTGTTCTTCTTACTGTTTACTTTCAGTCTCTAGGTCAAACTCATCCCTTTTAGAGAGCTGCTGAGCTTCCCAAGTATGCTCACATGCTCATTTGTCAGCTGCCTGTGAGCAGAACGCCGTCCCCCCCCCGCCCGAGTAGCGCTAATTCTGCTGTCTACCTTCTTGTCATCATCATTTTTAACATGCACAATCTCAAGCTGTCCCCTCCAGAAAACGTCTTTAGAGATATACAAGTGTCTTTACTAAATGTATAGCACTGCTGTATGACAGAACTGTAGAACTGTTTATCTGTGACAGGTTATAAAATCCCTCAGAGAATGGCAAAGAAAAGGATGGCATGAACGACAGAGTGCGATTTATCACAATACCATGACATAGTTTGCATTTTACATTTCCTTCCATTCGAGGATCAAGGCACTTTACAAACACACCAGTCCATGAGATACTTAGTAAAGAGGGAGCGCTGTCCAGTAATTTAGCTACTTGACAATGCTTCCTCTTTACTAAGTAAAACATTTCTTATGTTTTAAATGACATCTACATATTTAATGGTTGACAAAACAAATTTTCTATTTGTATCTCTTATAAACTAAAGTATTCTGGATACACATCCAAAGTTCTGGTGAAATGTTTTTAAGACCACTCCAAAGAGATGGGGATTGGTTGAGGTGGGGGATTGATGCTAAGATGCACTATGGCGGCCTTTGTTTCTGCATCCCCAGTTCAAACCTGCCTCAAGTTGGTCGTGACGGATAGTTGGCCTTTGTGAAAAGACCTACCTGATTGTGTCTAAACAGCTCCTTGTGGACTGCTGTCTGTGTCACAAAAATTGGCCATTCTGCAGCTGGCATCAAGAACTGAATGTACTTGAAAAGGGTACTTCGCAACTCAGAATTTTATTGAGGCACATTGGTGGGGAAATGTCCCCATGCTGAACCTGTTCTGAAGACAAATGAAGGATTTCAGTTTTTAGGACTGATCATTTGGCATCTTACATCAGCAATAAATCCCTTACAAATAATATTTTTTTTAAATCTCCCCATCGGTGACTGTTGTGTATTTCGTACTCTTACCACCCTGAGCAAATGCTGAGCCATCAGATAAACAGAGGCAAGGAACAGCAATGTAAGGATACACAATTTTCATTTAGAAAAAAAACCCCTGTCTCTTCCCTCCCCCCCATACATCCTTGTTATCATCCAAGCGTCATTTTCAGTACTTAGCATCAAATTCATGCTCTCAGAGAAGGACAGCTGTACTTATTTTCTAATTTCTCCACTCTGACTGGTCTGCTTGTGTCTATCAACTACTTATAAATCATTCTCACTTGCTGCATATGTGACTTCACCCACAAAGCTTATCCAATCCATACTTCTACAGTTGATAAGAAAGAAACAAGAGCATTCCACCTCTATTCTTAGATACTTTAGATTCACAGAGTAGAAGATTCTTTCTTGAAGAAACAGAGGTTTAAAGGGTACTACTAAGAGGGGGGGGTAAATTATAATTATTTTGTATTTACTTATTTCCTATTTTGTGAGCAGTCACATTTCCCCCCCTGCATTTCCAGCTTTTTTGCACTTTCTAAGTAATGGTTACTGTGATAAAGCAAAGACTGTCATTGAAGTTCTGCTGGGCTACTCACCTTGCAAAGAAATGGCTAGTTTAGAATTTGTCCCTGAGACAAATGGAAAAAATTCACCAACTTTTGGTTAGTATTTACTAATTACGTCTAGGAAATCCGGGAAATTTTCAAAGCTAAATATGGGGCGGGGTAGAGTTTTTAAAATTCAGCCTTCTCTCTGCTTCAGCCTGTCTTGAGGCCTTGCCTCCAGCTGTGTGTGTAGCGCTTTGGATTTTCTGAAAGTAGAGACTTTGGTAAGATTTTCAGAGGCCATGGTATCTAATTGCTGCCATGCCTGTTTATTGCTAGAGATACTCAGGTACCACAGGGATGGGCACAGAGTCAAACCCTAAGTAGATTAGATTCTCTACATTGTTTTGGGTCCCCAGCATGCAGCAGAAAGCCACTATGAATTTGTATGACAGGTCAAAAGAGAAGGAACCTATGGACCCCCCAGGACCCACACAAGATATCACAAAAGGCAAGATGCTCATGTGTATGCCTACTTGTATTAACTGTAGGAGAAATGTGTCAGAAAAGGAATGTGTATCAGAGAAAGGGCCACTGCGGCATTTGTGATGCCTTTCTTACTTTTTAAAAAAGCATTGCCACATCAGAAACAACCTTTGCTAGCTGACCCTCAGAGCACTGGTCAGAGGACACACCAGTCACCCCAGCATCGCAAGTTACGCTCTGTGATCTGCTAATGGGAAATGGGGATGAGGCAGGGAAGGGAATGCTGTACAGTTTGTGAAATGGACAGATACTGAGGGTATGCTTCCCTTATTGTAGGCTCACAGAGACAAAAGGAAAATAACGAAGGACGAAAGCTATAGAGAACCATCCTTTTGCATTTCAATGCCCACAAGAAACAACTTGTTTTTCCTTAAAGATAGTTGATTTGTATATTAGTTACTCATCTTCCTTTGTTCTGACTCATCCAGTCTTATGGTTATTTGGCCACAATTTCATAACTTACAGGATACTGTGAAGAGCTTCTGGGATAATGACTTTAAGTGTTTGAAAGCAGCGTCCAGATTTAGTAATTGTGTGTGTAGAACAGGATTTCACAGATAGCAGATGGGAGCTGCAGTGTTTGATTAATGAAAGGGTTCGTTAATTGGAGTATTTTGAGGTATGTAGGCTGGTTAGATGTTTCATTGTTGTGGTTTGACTAGCTCCCATATATCTAGCCTGGGCACTTCCCAGCAGACCAAGCCTGGTCAGTCCCCAAAAGAACACAGCGTTTGGGGGACATATGATGGTTGGGAATAGAGACTTCATTCTGATCAAACTTAACCATGGCTCTACACTTGGGTCACTCTATTGGCTTCAGTCGAGTTATTCCTGATTTACGCTGGTGAATAAATACCAGCCCCCGGGTTTTTAATTTCAGGCCTTTAATGAAAAGTTGCCACGTTTCTGTCCTTTTTGTACACTTGCTCCCTTCTATCTGAAGAACGTGTCACTGTGGCCTTCTCACACTCATGTTCTCAGATTGTGCTCCACCCAGGTAAAGACCTCTCAATTTTCTGTGCACCACCATTATAGGGGCTACTGGTGCTTAGGGGATAAAGCCGCCTTTGCTCTTCTTCCTTTCTGAGCTGTGCTGAACTCATTTCAGCCAGAAGTGAGAACTGGTCCTATGTTTTCAATGCCTTCTTTGTGTCTGAAAAAATATGTGTACGCATGAACAGTCATGATATCTGCACATGTAATATACAAGTTAGGGGGAAAGGGGGATTCAAGTACCTTTTTGAAGCAAGACAATATTTATGTGGCAGGCACAACTACCTGCTTGTGTGTGCAATTTAAGCACCTGGTATTTAAAACATCACCAATCTTTTCTGCTATTAATTTCCTTTGCTGGAAAACTGGAGGCAGCAGGAGTAAAGAGGATTAGTCATTTCCGAGAGGAAGGGAGGGTTGTGACGGGTTGGATCACAGAAACCCCCTTGGGAGCTGCCACCTGATGTGCAAAGACTACCCCTGCTTCTGTTTTCCCTGACAGCTCAGGACTCCATTTTAGATTTGGTGCTGGTGAGTAGTGAGTAGTGAGGACCTAGTTGAGGAAATGGTAGTAGGGGACAACCTTGGCTCGAGTGACCATGAGCTAATTCGGTTTAAACTAAATGGAAGGATTAACAGAAATAAAACTGTGACTAAGGTTTACGATTTCAAAAAGGCCAACTTTAATAAATTAAGGCAACTACTTAGGGAAGTGGATTGGGCTAACATACTTAGAGAGCTAAAGGCAGATGAGGCCTGGGATTATTTCAAGCTGAAGTTGCACGAGCTGTCCGAGGCCTGGATCCCGAGAAAGGGGAAACGATTAGTAGGCAGGAGAATTAGACCTAGCTGGATGAGCGGGCGTCTCAAAGGGGCGATTAAGAAAAAACAGAAAGCGTACAAAGAATGGAAGAGGGGACAGATCGGCAAGGAAACCTACCTTATTGAGGTCAGAGCATGTAGGGATGCGGTGAGAAAGGCCAAAAGCCGTGTAGAGTTGGACCTCGCGAGGGGAATTAAATCCAATAGTAAGAGGTTTTATAGCCATATAAATAGGAAGAAAACAAAGAAAGAGGAAGTGGGACCGCTGAGGCATGTAAATGGAGTGGAGATTAAGGATAATCTAGGCATGGCACAATATCTAAATGAATATTTTGCGTCGGTGTTTAATAAGGCTAATGAAGGGCTTAGGAATAGAGGGAGCGGGACAGAGGGGAATAAAGGAGGGGCGATTGCAATTACAGTATCAGAGGTGGAAGCCAAACTTGACCAGCTAAATGGGACTAAATCGGGCGGACCGGATGATCTCCATCCTAGAATATTGAAGGAGCTGGCGCGAGAAATTGCAAGCCCCTTGGCGATAATTTTTAATAAATCTGTAAACTCGGGGGTGGTACCGATGGACTGGAAAATAGCTAATGTGGTTCCTATTTTTAAGAAGGGGAAAAAAAGTGACCCGGGTAACTACAGGCCTGTTAGTTTAACTTCTGTAGTATGCAAGGTCTTGGAAAAAATTTTGAAGGAAAAAGTAGTTAAGGACCTTGAGGTGAATGGCAATTGGGACAAATTACAACATGGGTTTACGAAAGGCAGATCGTGCCAAACCAACTTGATCTCCTTCTTTGAGAAAGTAACAGACCTTCTAGATAAAGGAAATGCGGTGGATCTAATTTACCTCGATTTTAGTAAAGCGTTTGATACTGTGCCGCACGAGGAATTATTGGTTAAATTGGAAAAGATGGGGATCGATATGAAATTCCAGAGGTGGATAAAGAACTGGTTAAAGGGGAGACTGCAGCGGGTAGTACTGAAAGGTGAACTGTCGGGTTGGACGGAGGTCACCAGTGGGGTTCCTCAAGGTTCGGTTTTGGGTCCGATTTTATTCAATCTATTCGTTACTGACCTCGGAACCGAAGGAGTGGGCTGATAAAGTTTGCGGATGACACAAAGTTGGGAGGTATTGCCAATTCGGAGAAGGATCGGGATATTCTGCAGGGAGACTTGGATGACCTTGTAAATTGGAGTAACAATAATAGGATGAGATTTAATAGTGAGAAGTGTAAGGTGATGCATCTAGGGATGACTAATAAAAATTTTAGTTATAAGTTAGGGACGCATAGGTTGGAAGTGACGGAGGAGGAGAAGGACCTCGGAGTCCTGGTTGATCGCAGGATGACTATGAGTCGGCAATGTGACGTGGCTGTGAAAAAAGCTAATGCGATTTTGGGATGCGTTAGGCGAGGTATTTCTAGTAGTGACAGGGAGGTGCTGCTTCCGTTATACAAGGCGCTGGTGAGACCTCATTTGGAGTACTGTGTGCAGTTCTGGTCTCCTATGTTTAAAAAGGATGAACTCAAACTGGAACGAGTACAGAGAAGGGCCACTAGGATGATCCGAGGAATGGAAAACCTTTCCTATGAAAGGAGACTCGAGGAGCTCGGTTTGTTTAGCCTAACCAAAAGAAGGCTGAGGGGGGATATGATTGCTCTCTTTAAATATATCAAAGGGATTAATACCAAGGAGGGAGAGGAATTATTTCAGCTCAGTAGTAATGTGGACACGAGAACGAATGGATATAAACTGGCCGTGGGGAAGTTTAGGCTTGAAATTAGAAGAAGGTTTCTAACCGTCAGAGGGGTGAAATTTTGGAACAGCCTTCCGAGGGAAACGGTGGGGGCGAAAGACCTTTCTGGCTTCAAGATTAGGCTTGATAAGTTTATGGAGGGAATGGTTTGAAGGGATAACGTGATTTTAGTCAATTAGGCATTAACGTGCCATCGCGGGTAAAATGAGGGTCCGGCTGTAGAATCTTGCCTGTATGCTCGGGGTTCTGCTGATCGCCATATTTGGGGTCGGGAAGGAATTTTCCTCCAGGGTAGATTGGCAGAGGCCCTGGAGGTTTTTCGCCTTCCTCCGCAGCATAGGGCAGGGGTCGCAGGCTGGAAGATTCTGTTGTGGGTGGGTCAGCTTTTGTGGCCTGCATCATGCGGGAGGTCAGACTAGATGACCATATTGGTCCCTTCTGACCTTAAAGTCTATGAGTCTATGAGTCTATGAGTCCAGCACCCTGTCTTGCTGAGCCAGACACTCCCGTCTGCTCCAACACAGACCCAGGGTCTGAATCACTTGTCCCAAAGCTGCAAGTTTACCTGAAAACAGCTCACAGAAGTGTGCTTGTCTTTAGCACTCAGATGCCCAACTCCCAATGGGGTCTAAACCCAGATAAATCCGTTTTACCCTGCATAAAGCTTATGCGGGGCAAACTCATAAATTGTTCGCCCTCTATAACACTGATAGAGAGATATGCACAGTTGTTTGCTCCCCCAGGTATTAATACATACTCTGAGTAAATTACTAAATAAAAAGTGATTTTATTAAATACAGACAGTAGGATTTAAGTGGTTCCAAGTAGTAACAGACAGAACAAAGTAAGTCACCAAGCAAAATAAAATAAAATGCGCAAATCTATGTCTAATCAAGCTAAATACAGATAATCTCACCCTCAGAGATGCTTCAGTAAGTTTTTTCTCAGACTGGACACCTTCCAGGCCTGGGCACAATTCTTTCCCCGGTACAGCTCTTGTTGCAGCTCAGGTGATAGCTAGGGGATTCTTCATGATGGCTCCTCTCCCCCTCTGTTCTCTTCCACCCCTTTATATATCTTTTGCATAAGGCAGGAACCCTTTGTCCCTCTAGGTTTCCCCCCACCCCACTGGAAAAGCACCCAGGTTAAAGATGGATTCCAGTTCAGGTGACATGATCACATGTCACTGCAAGACTTCATTGCCCACTTGCCAGCACACACATATACAGGAAGACTAACAGGTAAACACAGCCATCTGCAGACAATGGTCCTTGTTAATGGGAGTCATCAAGATTCCAAACCATCATTAATGGCCCACACTTTATATAATTACAATAGGCCCTCAGAGTTATGTTTTATATTTCTAGTTTTAGATACAAGAGTGGTACATTTCTACAAATAGGATGATCACACTCAGTAGATTATGAGCTTTGTAATGATACCTTACAAGAGACCTTTTGCACGAAGCATATCCCAGTTGCATTATATTCACTTATCATCAAATCTTTATAAAACTATCCCAGTTACATTATATTCACTTATTATCATGTTTTTATAAAACCATATAGACGGCACAACGTCACGAAGAGGTTGTGAATTTTATTGCTGACATGGTTTTTATTAATCTGGGAATTTAACACTCCTCCCATGCTGTTTTAGTAGTGAAATGGTTTATTTTTTATAATTCCTCTAGCTATGCTGATATGATCTGCAGTAAACTATGTCTATTTCTAGTGCTAGAGAAAGCTTTGCTTAGTATAGATTCCAAACAAAGAACACACTATATCATCAACTTCACTGCTTGGAATGTGAAAAAAATTCTTAAACTCTCATAAAACTTTGTTGATCTAAACAGATTAACATCACTCAGTAGCTATCTGTGCAGAGTTATAAAATTTAGATGAAATGTCCCCATTCATCCCCAGCATATCCCCCATTTACACTGGGCATTCCATTCAATTACATAGAAAGATCATGCATTATGCCTCTCTTGTGTAATTTTACAGGGCATCTGTATGTTCCAAACACTTGGTGAACAATGGGGAACTTGTCTGGTACATCATGGGGTTTGCAGACTGAAAAGGGGGGCAGAGGCCTACAAGCATCAGGAGCAATCAGCATGAATGCACAAAGAACATAGATTCACGAAGATTAAATGTAAACACTTTGTTGCTGCCCAGAAAGATCCAGATGATCAGAATGGCATTTTCATGTAAAGTAGCTAAAATTTATTCACAACAGCCCAACACTTGGAGAAATTATTTCATACCTCTCATCTTGTTGCAGGCTTTGCAATGTATATAGTATGTACAAAAGCTGTCCTTCAAAACTAGGCAAATCTTATGTTATCTCACAACATGTAATGAAATACTTATTACTGTCTAGGTTATATTCTCCGTAGGACAAGACCTGCCTTGATATTTGTGTTTTGTAAAGCACCAATTACATGGAGGGCCTTTAAATAATAGACAGAATCTCTTCAATTTCATGTATACAGTATCCATATATATTTTTATATTTGGTTGCAAATTTAATCTGGAGGGAAGCCAAAGCTCTTTACAAACTTAAACGGATACACCAAGTACAGTATATGACTTTATCCACTACTGGCACATGTGGGATGGAACACTGCAACCCTTTAATAGTGAATAGAAACATGACAAAGTAGTTTCGATCAGGAAGTGAAGAACACTGCCCACCGTGGGAATGGCAAGTGTGCATAGTGCACCTTTCCAGAAGGCTGATGCATGCAGCTCTGCCAATGCAAGTTTGCACAATACCCAGGGCCGGCTCTAGGATTTTTGCCGCCCCAAGCAAAAAAATTTTTGGCCGCCCCCCCTTTTTTTCGTGCCCCGCGCCCTCAGCCCCGCCCCAACTCCGCCCCTTCTGAACCCTTCCCCAAATCCCCGGCCCTGCCTCCTCCCCCGGGGGTGCCGCATTTCTCCCCCCCATTGTTTCCTGCGGCCCCCCCCCACGACCTCCCGCCTTAGCTCACCTCTGCTCCGCCTGCTCCCCCAGTCGCGCCGCCGCTCCGCTCCTCCCCTCCCCCCTCCCTCTCAGGTGAGGGATGGGGGAGAAGCGGAACAGCGGCGCGTTCAGGGGAGCAGGCGGAGCGGAGGTGAGCTAGGGTGGGGGGGCTCAGGAAGTAATTGGGGGGGGGTAGAGGAACCGCTCCTCGCTCCAGCTCACCTCCGCTCCACCACCGCTGCCTCCCCCGAGCGCCCCACCTCTCGGCTTCTCCTCCCTCCCAGCCTTGCTGTGCGAAACAGCTGTTTTGCGCCCGGCAAGCCTGGGAGGGAGGGGGGAGAACTGGAGTGGTGGCGGCGCGCTCAGGGAAGCAGGCGGAGGTGGAGTGGAGGCGAGCTGGAGCGGCGGGGGCACTTTTTTCCATGCCACGGAGTCAGTGCCTATGATGGCCGGCGCCAGAATGCCGCCCCTAGAAATGTGCCGCCCCAGGCACCTGCTTGTTTTGCTGGTGCCTAGAGCTGGCCCTGACAATACCTGCCTCCATTATGCATGATATGAGCCATTGCTGATTAGCTCTTTCCCTTCATGAGCTGCAAATTCTCTCTCAAGTTTGCTTTTAAAATCTCAACATTTAAAACCAAACAACAAGAAATCAATCTTCCAGTGGATAAATACCTATTTCAGGCAGGATTACAGTGAACAATTTGTTATCAGTTGTCTAACATTCTCTCTAATGTGTGAGTAAAAAAATAGCTAGAGTGGGGCTTGTAGAGAAAGGTTGAGAGATCACTATAGCTCAGTATTGTCCCAACTGAGCAACTGCATGTGTGGCCTTTGAGACAATTTATCTTTTGATCAATATGGTGCAAGTGATCCCCTGTAAGGTGGGTTTCATATGTCAGCACAACACTGGAAACCCATGCTCATATCATAATTGAGCTGGACTCCAACCAAACATTAGCCCGGCAAATGTTACAATGGTAAATCCTGTAAATAGGACACTTGACTGGGAGGCAGAAGACCTGGATCTTCTATTCCTGGCTCTACTGTTGACCTTGGGCAAGTTACCTATGCTATCGGTTCCTCAGTTTTCCTTTCTTAGAATGAGGCTAACACCACTTACTAACCTCTGTAAAATGCTTTCAGGTCATCTCCTGAAAAGTCCTATATAAAGGCTAAGAAATGCTGGTAAGTAATACGCAGACTTCATATTGTAGCATGAATAAGCCTATGAACATTCCCCTATGTTTAAATGGCTTTAAGAAGTGATTTTTTTCATAATCTTTTTCATGTCCATGTGAAAAAGGGAGCCTCAGGAATGGCCAAAGGGTTTAGGAACAGGACACCATTCAGAGCCTTTCATCTCTAGGCCACACACTCAAATTCAGTTCAAGTTGCTAGTGACCAAAAGTGATCTCAGCCCTCTTCCATACCATAACGTACTATTACTGCCATTCCTGGCAGTCTCAGCAGAGATGTAAGGGACTGAGTAGGCTTAGTATCTGAACTACTCTCACTCCTGGAGGTGGTCTCTGTCGGTCAGGGCTAAGGCACATTTGGAGACAGAGAGGAACATGTGTATGGCTATCATCATTCTGAACCTATTCCGGGGCAAATAAAACATTTCAGGCTGAAGTGCTGTCAATCTCTCCTAAGCACTAAACTCAATTTAAAACATAATTAGCTCAAATTGTAATATTTGCCTAGACTGAGTCGTTAGGCAGATAAGTGGACTTTGGAGAAGACAAAGAGGAAGTGACTAAATCAAAGGAACTTGTTACGCCTTGGAGGCCTTTTGCTAAAAGAACAATGAGAAATCCTAGTCACTAATCAAGGCCTGTGACTATGATACATCACCAGTTGCAGCACAGAAAATGCAATACCTTGTGATGCTGATGTAAATAAATTCAATATTGTCATAGTGCTATCAAGCAAGAACCAGAATGACAAGAACCAAAAAGACTGAAAATTTTCCACCCCTTCGAAACATTTATGCTTAGTGCTCACAAAAAGTGCTGGATTGAAAGCCCTGAGACCCCCTTTATCTGCAAAACAGGTGTAGCCCAGAAGTGCAAGGGACATTTTCCCCACACTTCTTCTGAGAAGGGGAATCTATATCCTGGGGTCAGAGAATACAGTAAACAACCTTCCATGTCCTTTCAGAATTTATCCTCTCTAGACTGAGACCTCACACATTTTTTAAAAGGGTAGCAAACACCTACACAATAGTAACAAATTTTGGTCACTAGTGACCCTGGACTGACTTCAAAGTAGTAGAGAGGAAAGGCTTTATCTCCTGTTATCAGTCACCTAAGCCATCATATCTCCCATGGGAAACCTCTTGATTGCCAAGATATACATATATGTTTAAGCTCAACCCTGAATGCCAGATATGTTGCAATGTGGAGCCCTGCATCGCATGCATAACAGGGATGAGACCTCTGTGTCAGGACTGTAATGGGCAGTACACAAGATGTGAAAGTGGGTGTACTAGTGGCACAGCCAGTGGATATGTTAATAAAAATTCACCAGAATCAAAACACTCATAGCAATGGAACAGAAGGCCATATCCACCTCTCCCACCCATGCACAGCATTAGCTAGACAGAATTTGCCTACGCAGATTTTCCTGTGCCTTCCATGCTGTGATATCTCCTTCCCTCAGATCCCTCCCAGTTCCTTACAAAGAAGACATTTTTGCCAGGCTTTGCTCACTTGTTCAAGATTGAGACATCGGTACAATGTTGCTAAAACATTTGTTAAAAGACTCACTCGTAATTTATCATTTTCAGGATCATTTTTCTCCCCCTTGCAACAACAGCTTAGAAGTTTGAAATTTAGATCTGCTTTCTCCTGCACTGTGTGAGCATAATGATCTGTTACTTAGGGGTTGCTATTGAGCACCTGACTATGGGCACTGATCTACCGGTATCAGATCCTATTGCCAATCACCTCAGCTCCAGCCCCTTTTCAGTGTACGTGGAATAAAGAGCACTGAACATTTGAAAATAATTATATGAACTTTGCAAACAATTATAAAGAGAAAGCAAGTCCAACTGGGGCCTTTCAGCAACATCTCTGTAAATGTGATATAATTTAACATGTAATTTTATTTTATATTAGAACGTTAAGACGAACATTTAATAGCAATTGAGTCATACAATGTAACTAATATGAAACATGCTTTTAAAATGTTTGGAATCTGGCAGAGTCTCCTTTTTCATTTATAAGGTGTGTCTTGATGGCAGGAATTAGACTGTCTACTCCGGGGTCTAAACTGACCTGGAAGTCTCACTCGATACCAGAGAAGGATTCTACTCTGCAGGACTCATATTCCTCCTGAGGGTCATGGCTAGGCCCTACGAAATTCACAGCCATGATAAACGTGTCACAGACTGTGAAATCTGGTCTCCTACCATGAAATCTCGTCTTTTGTGTGCTTTTACCCTATACGATACAGATTTCACAGGGGAGACCAGTGTTTCTCAAATTAGGGGTTCTGGCCCAAAAGGGAATTGCAGGGGGTCACAAGGTTATTTTTTTTGGGGGGGGGGGGGAGAATGTGGTATTGGCACCCTTATTTCTGTGCTGCCTTCAGTGCTGGGGGGCTGGAGAGCAGCAGCTGTTGGCCAGGCACCCAGCTTTGAAGCCAGCGCCCTGCCAGCAGCAGCGCACAAGGGTGGCAATACCATACCGTGCCATCCTTACTTCTGTGCTGCTGCCTTCAGAGGTGGGCAGCCAGAGAGTGGCAGCTGCTTATCAAGGGCCCAGCTCTGCAGACAGCAGCACAGAAGTAAGGATGGCAATACCCTACCATACCATCCTTACTTCTGCACTGCTGCTGGCAGTGGCTCTGCCTTCAGAGCTGGGCTCCCGGCCAGGAGCCACCGCTCTCCAGCCTCCCAGCTCTTAAGGCAGCGCCACCGCCAGCAGCAGCAGCACAGAAGTAAGGGTCGCAGTACTGTAACCCCCACTACAATAACCTTGCAACACACACACACACACACACAACTCCTTTTTGGGTCAGGAATCCTACAATTACACCACCATGAAATTTCAGATTTAAATAGATGATATCATGAAATTTATTATTTTTAAAATCCCATGACCGTGAAATTGACCAAAATGGACTGTGAATTTGGTAGAGTCCTACTCAGGGCTCAAGGTTACAAGAGTTGTTAGTGTCCCAGCATCCACTAGGTGGCAGAAACAACATGTAACTCCAGATATGAAATGAATACAGGTAGCCCTAGAAATGAACACCTCTTTCATCATCAAGTCCCATTGACATACAAGGCTTTGAGATCCCTCTGTAAAGAAAGACTCTGCATAATATGAATTAAAATGATATCCAAATGAGGATAGCAGTGAGACATTAATTTTCAGCCAAACTGGGTGGGAATCTGCTGAAACTTATTTTGACTACTTCTTACAATTTTCTTACATAAATTGAAGACAATAAAACTCCCATATTATGACACATTTTGTAAATTAAGCCCAAAAGCCAGGAAGATACTATATAATGTATGCAAAGATCCAACTTTTTATCAGCTTTAGATAAGGCAGTCTCCACGCACAGTCCATCTCCTATTTAAAATAAAACTAAAAATACCATGCTGGGGACTGGCTCATTTGCCTAATGACAATGCTGTGCTTTCTCCTACCACACCAATGACTTACATTCATCTTTGGTCCCAGGCTCTTGGTATGTATCTGGGTCATAGCTGGGAGTTCTCTTAATGTAGTGCCTTATGTCATTCAACAGCAAATCCTCTAAATAAAGAATGATAGTGACTGGTCCCAAGGAGCAGCACGTCTTAATGGAAAGGATGGTGAATGAAGCATGGGGCCTCGAAAGTAGAAGAAACATAAAGCAGGAACACTTGGAGTGGCTGTTAAAAGAAAGATAAAAAACGTATACATAATTACACGCACACACAAGCCGTGTCTAAATATCCCCACCGCAGGAATGAGAGAAATAAAACTTATTTTATTACTCCCAATTTGTAGATTGTGACTATTGCTCTCAGTTAGCATAAACAGGTTCAAAAGCGGCTTTTTAATTTTGCTTTCAAGTCACATCTCCTTTTAAGTGATTTGCATTTAAGATATTGGCAGATAAGATAAAATATAATTTTATACCCCACAGAGCTAACCTTTCTCTGGAGAGACGAGCCCCATTAGCTCAGCTAATATTTAAAAGCAATATGCTTTTGAAAAGTTACCTACACATCTGCTAAATATTTTCTTTATTCGTTTAGAAAGATGAATGGATTTATGTGAACTATACAAAAGTATTCACATATAATCATGATTTAATAGCATTTCTTTTGTAAGGTTAAGTCTGGCTTATTGATTACTGCTATAGCAGACAAACTATAAAGGATACTCCCATTACACTACCTAGTCACTCACATACTAAACAGCTGCTAAATATTTTGCTGCTTCAGGCAACCAGGTAGAGTGAGGCCTGAATAAACCAGTGGGTTTCTTCCATGTAGTAATAATGTACAGACACTCTTTTCTTAACCTGTGTACTAGATCATTTTTTTAACATTAGCTTTAATAAAATGTTTATATCTTCAAGCCAAAGAAATGACAACATAACAACATCCTTTTCAGAAATGAACCTGTTTGAAAATGCACATACGTCTATTAAAATGTGCCTTTGCACATTCATGTACACATTATTGGCATGTACACATCAGGCAAAGTTTTGGTGTTGCTGGGTAGGTTTGTTTGTTTATTTCTTAATTAGGGTAAAGGCAAGGTGAAGGAAAATGGCAGGAAAGAGGGACTGAGTAAGGGCAAGGGAGAAGGTAAAAATGGAGGGGGAAAAGGGGGGAAATTGCACCTCATCAGCTGTCTAGCCATGATCAGCAGGTAGAGTTTATAGGCATCACAGCACAAATGATGGAGCTTAAGGGAATGACAGTAAAGATTTTTTTCAGGGAGTCTTCACCATGCATACAAGGTGGTTCAGGAGAAAGTGCAGAGCCATTTGAGGCAGAAGCTTACTGGTAGATGATAAAGGCTAGGAACGCTGGCTGAGTGAAGGTGTGGAGTGCCATTGTGATAAATTAGTAGAGCCCCTAAGCAGGTCAGGGCTAAGTATTGCTTAGTCATCACTCTCTCAGAAAGTTGAAAGTAATTGTTCTATTTTGATTTTGTATCTTCAAGCTGGCTGTTGGTATGTAAAGTCATTTTGTCCATTTCCTTTAGCAAATATCAGTTCTCTTTTATGCTTTGAATGGAACTAAAATGAAGCAGATTTAAAAAAGAAAAGAAAAGAGGAACTTTACTTATTTGCAGCTTTTCTGTGCCAAAATGTCTTTGTTTGTTCACCAGCGTCTTTGGCTGATGTCAGAATAGCTAATAGAGTTTGTCAATTAATTGGAAACAAAGAAACAGCAGGATGGGACAAAACACTGGGCTAGATGTATTATGCCTGCTATGAGGTCCGCACCAGGGCCATATTTGTCTATTGCATTTTTTGTTTTATTTTTATTTTATTTTTATACACAGCTAAGGTTAGGGGCCTTTTTATCATTATTGTTTTACTTTAAATATTTATAAGTCAGAGGAGTTTCTCCTTCCATTATTATTATCATCATCATCATCAAATTTTGAGCCTGCAGTCCAGATTTTCCTCCTATGAACTGCATAGAGCCCACTACACATGAGAACAGGCAACAGTGTGCTGGTGCTCTGAAGCAAAAAGGCCACAGTCTGACCAAGCTCCCCTTACTCTTGTGTCAAACTGGCTAGAAGTGGCACCTGTCAACAAAAGTATAATATGATGACAAAAGGTTTATTGACTGAAGCTGCCCTCCTTGGGCCAACTTAGCCAAAATGGCTCCTTAAACCATTTGTTCTTAACTGAATCAAACAGAGACATTTCTATTGGTCACTTCTCAGAAGCTGATTTTGTATTCTCCCTTCATGAAAAAATGAAAGGCGTCCCTTCTGCAAAGCTCACCCAGGATTCCTTTCCCTCAGGGTGGATTCTCAGGGTCTCCTTCATGCTTCTTATGACAAATGCCTGACTCTCACTTTCCTCCTGCAGCAAAAATAGCCCACTGTCCCTTCCCAGAAACATTCCATTTGGCCGGTTCCCAACCCAAGGGAGTCAGCCAGCCATCAAAACAGCTCCCCAACCATATTAAGTCCTAAATGTCAGCCCTTTCATGGAGGAAAGTAATGGCCCTTTAGATGTATTATGCCTGCTATGAGGTCTGCACCAGGGACATATTTGTCTATTGCATTTTTTGTTTTATTTTTAAAACAAGAACCATGATGATATTCAATGGAACCACTACCTCCAAATCAGTAAGAGAGGAATGCATTTGACACTCATGGTGTTTCCTGACCACTCTCTTGTCTCAGTGAGTTAAAGTTTAAATTTGTGGGGGGACAGTTTTTAAGCCACCTGGGGTTTTATCATTATGGTAACCAAATGCCTTCAGACTGCTTAAAAAGAGTTGCTTTGATGTGATGCCCGAGTCAGTGAGGAACAAAGCCTCTATTACAATGTGCTGGCTCAGCCCCAGGCACTGCATTACTGCAAGACAAATTCATTTGAGCAGCCTTAGTGGTACAAGATCAGTAGCAATGTCAGGAGGAGGATGCAGACCAACCTGTTCAGAGTGAATCTATGGTCCAAAATGATATTATCCCCATGGCAGTCAGAAAAATGTTTATCTAGTCTGAAACTTTTTTCCTCTGGGACTCATTTGTATTTCAGCATTTATAAATCACCAACCAGTTTTCAAAGAACTTGTTTCAGAGACCTGCAAGGATATCCTATTTCCTTTTTCTGAAAGACAATAGGCTGATGGGCTTGAGGTTTATGGATTTTCCATTACCAGAGTACTTCTAAGTCAGTGATTCTGGTGGCTGTAAAATGATTTCTGACTCAAGATAGGCAAATACTGCAAAACAAAACAGTACAACCCCCCCCCCCCCACACACACACACACACCTACCCTGCAAATATTTGAGTTTTTAAATGAATTCCCTTCATGTTTGTTTCCCTTTTCATTCACTTTCTACAGATATTCTAGCAGACAAATTATTTGAAAAATGTTTCCCAACTCAGTGTGTTTTCAGCAAATATTGGAGACTATCTGTGGAAAACAAATATTGAACCAATAAATGCTGGTATTGGCACCAGAAAACAGATTATAAAAATGTCAAATTGGAACAAAATAACATTCTGACATTCTCCCAAACTCCAACCACAACTCAGACTCATGAGACCAAAATAAGATAACACTTAATTGTGCAGAACTTCATAACCCCAGAATACCTTTACTTTGTGTGCTGTGATCAGCAGTGAAATAGTTAATGTGGACATTTTGATAGCCAGTGTTAGGGTTCAGCATAAACACTCATCTAACATAAAAAGGGGCAGAGCTCACACTACTTTAGGGGCTTAATCTCCTTAATCCCCTAAAATTAAACTAAAGCAAACTAAGGCCACTTTGCTTGTGAATAAGAATTGGGGTTTAATGAGTTTTAACTTCACACCTTTACTTCATTGGTCTTAACTTTTCTGAGTTTTCCAATGTAAATATGCCCTAGATCTATTGTTTTCAACTGTTGGCCAACATTACCACATTGATTCATATACTGCTTTGTCATAACTATAAAGGGAAGGGTAACAGCTCTCCTGTGTACAGTACTAAAAGCCCTCCTGGTCAGAGACTCCAAAATCCTTTTACCTGTAAAGGGTTAAGAAGCTCGGGTAACCTGGCTGACACCTGACCCAGAGGACCAATAAGGGGACATGATACTTTCAAATCTTGGGGGGGGGAAAGGCTTTTGTGTGTGCTCTTTGTTTTAAGGGGTGGTTCGCTCTTGGGACTGAGAGGGACCAGACATCAATCCAGGTTCTCCCCATCTTTCTAAACAAGTCTCTCTTATTTCAAAATTGTAAGTAAAAGCCAGGCAAGGCGTCTTAGATTCACTTTGTTTTTCTCAACTTGTAAATGTACCTTTTATTAGAGTGCTTATCTTTGTTTGCTATACTTTGAACCTAAGACAGAGGGGGTTCCTCTAAGCTCTTTAAGTTTGATTACCCTGTAAAGTTTCCATACTGATTTTACAGAGATGATTTTTACCTTTTTCTTTAATTAAAAGCCTTCTTTTTAAGAACCTGATTGATTTCTCCTTGTTTTAAGATCCAAAAGGGGTTTGGATCTGTATTCACCAGGAGTTGGTGAAAGGAAGGAGGGGGGAAGGGTCAATTTCTCCTTATTTAAGATCCAAGGAGTTTGGATCTGTATTCACCAGGGAATTGGTGAAGGTCTCTCAAGGCTACCCAGGAAAGGGAATTAGCGTTGGGATGGTGGCAGCGGACCAGAACTAAGCTGGTAGTTAAGCTTAGAAGTCTTCATGCAGGCCCCTACATTTGTACCCTAAAGTTCAAAGTAGGGATACAGCCTTGACATGCTTGCTTTTTGATTTTCATTTATTTTTGTATCCAAAATAACTAAAAACATTTTTTGTTAAAAAGGAATCTCAGACTCCGGAGCACAAAATTCAGCCACCAAAGAAAGGTTCCAGCTGGTTGAATGCACAGAAGCTTGTCAAGTTTTATCTAAGTCTAAGGAGTTTTCTAATCCAGTCAGGGAATAGTAATATACAGTATTGCCCAGCCAAAAATAACCATAGCTTAAATTTCAGCAATAATCAACCTTTTTCCAAACCAAGAATTGTTTGCACAATTCCATGACACTCTTGATCATCACGGGTTACTTTTAGTTTGTATCAAAATTTAAAAGTCTTTCTAAAATCCTTAAGCAAGTCACTTCCCTTCTCCATGCTTTTTTTGCCTCCCACCATTTATCTGTCTTGTCTATTTAAATAGTAAGCTCTTTGAGGTAGGGAATGTCTGTTACTATACGTTTGTACAGCATCTAGCACAATAAGGCCCTATCCTCAGTAGGAGCTTCTAGGCCATCCCATTATACAAATAAAACAATAGCTGCTACTGTACAATGTTAGCAAATTTAGTAACAGTACCTGTAATTCTTTTGTTGCCTTCTTTTGTGATCTTCATTGGCAGAAAATACCAATACAATGTGGTCCATACACACTATTAAATGAAAAAAAATATTCCCCATCTTCCACGGTGTACTTATCCTGTGGAATTCAGAGTTGCAGGACACTGCTGAGAGAAATGGAAGAACAGCATCGTCTAGTTCAGTGGCTCTCAACCTTTCCAGACTACTGTATTCCTTTCAGGAGTCTGATTTGTCTTACGTACCCTCAAGTTACACCTCACTTAAAAACTACTTGCTTACAAAATCAGACATAAAAATACAAAAGTGACACAGCACGCTATTATCGAACAATTGCTGACTTTCTCATTCTTACCATATAATTATAAATCAATTGGAATAGAAGTATTGTACTTACACTTCAGTGTATAGTACATAGAGCAGTATCAACAAGTCATTGTCTGTATGAAATTTTAGTTTGTACTGACTTCAGTAGTGCTTTTTACGTAGCCTGTTGTAAAACTAGGCAAATATCTAGATGAATTGATGTACCCCCTGGAAGTCCTCTGCATACTCCCAGATGTATGAGTACCCCTGGTTGAGAACCACTGGTCTAGTTGATAGGGCATAGTTTAAACTCAGGAGAGATGGATCTAGTTCCACTCTGCAACTGATTTGCTGTGTGTGATGTGAGGCAAGTCAGTTCGCCTCGTTTCCTTTCCCACCCTTTTGTCTGTCTTGTGCAGTTAGGGTTCGAGACTGTAAGGATCTCTCAGCTAGGAACCTAGCAGCTTACAGGATCGAGCCCTTGGACTGTAAGGTCCCTGGGACAGTTACTGCGTCTTACAAGTTTGTAAGAGTTAGTGTTTGTACAGCACAGCCGCAGCTGGGGCCTGCCGGTGCTATCATAATACAAATAATGCTGAGGATAATAACCTCCAACGCTTATCTGCACATTTCCAAAATTCTCTAGAATTGGTCTGAAAACTGGAGTTCTTGTGAACACAGGGCTGCCTTGGAAGATTTCTAAGCATTCATCATTTCCGTCTGATAAGAAATGCCACGAGAAAGGAATAGCTGCTACTTCACTTCTCACTTCAGCACATACCAACACGTGTGCACAGACACACAAAAATTTTAAAGAAAAAAACAAGTTAACCAAACATCTAAAAATGACTAGGCTGAATTCAAATCCTGTGTGAAGATGTCCGTTCTACAGCACCAAGCACAATGGGATGCTTGTCTGCGGCTAAGGCTTCTAGGCCCTAATACAAATAATACATAACAGCTGAACAGATGTTTCCCCAACCGTAATTATTGTTAGGCAAATTCCTTAGCAAATGTGTGTAAAAAAAAAAAAAAGTTTAGACATAGTTATATCAAAAGAAATAATGTCTGTAATTACACTAGCTTCTGTAGATTTGAGAGTCACAAAGGATATCGGTCCTTATATTTCAAGATATGAACCAATTGCCAGCTGGGATGTAAAAGGAGGTTTCGCCAGATGCACACAGCCTTCCTCTGAAATGTCACATGAAAGCCACTGCTACAAGCAGCTATACTAAGCCTGATGGGCCGACAGTCTGGTCTTATATGACTATTCCTAAAAGAATACTTGGTCACACACTTCAGCCTATGTGTAAAGCATTCCGAGACATTTTGCTCTTATTACTAGTGCACTATGCATGTTTACCCACAACTTCGTCGTGATTTTTAGTTTTGGTGTTATATACATGGAAATTTCCCAAAACTGTTTATGGCTACAGAGGCCTATTTTCCCATGAATTTATATAGCTTTGTTGTTGTTGTTGTTAAGGTTGGTGCAAGTCCTGGGCCTGGTTTTAGGCTAAGATATAATCTTCAATTTTCTCCAGGCCACCAATGTATTAATTTACTCTCCTTTTCAGGAAAACATTTCATGTTATAATACTCATGTATTATAGCAGATAAACAAATTTAATGTATCACAGCAATACTGTTTGTCTGTCATATACTTTTGTGGTATACTGTCCTCTACTGGCTGTTCTTTCAGCACTAGGTTTATGTCTAAAGTTATTGAAAATACAACTTGAATGGTTAGTTCTCACTTTGAATGACATCTTGGTTGTCTTTATAATAAACCCCAATCCTGCAAACTCTTAGTACTGGCATAATGTTAACAGCAGCAAGTAGTCCCACAGAATTCAATGTGCACTAAACATGCCATCTGGTAGTAAGCGTTAGCATGCAGAAAGTCTCAAAGCTGTAAGGTTCTCCTTTTCCAAACACTGTATATACCCGACTTTCAGAACACTTGATGAAAGCACGCACGTTGAAATTTACACATACTTCTTATATACTTAGGTAAACTCTGCAGGGACCATCTTTCCACTCTATGTCTGTTCAGTGCCTACAATAATGGTCCTGATCAGGACCTTTAGTTACTACAAGAATAGAGATAATAAATAACATCAGTAAATCAGAGATTTGCTGATTTACGCCACCTGAGAATCCTACCTAAAGTTGAGTAAGAAAGACTGAGCTAAACACAGACATGCAAATAACATGTGACAGGGAACACAGAAGTCATACCAAAGCAAACTGGAGAGATGATGCTCATCACCACTGTGTGGTTACTATGCTGGTACCCAAAAGATTAGGCAATAAAAGGTAACTTCTAACTGGATATTAACAGCTGCATTAACAGTTCCAAGAATAAACACAAACAGAAATTTCCCATGGACATTTTTTAATTCATATACAAACTTATATGGACTATGGCCACTCTAGTTTTTCATGTTAATGAGGCCTCAAGCCTTTCTCCATTATTAAATGCAGTAACTGTGTGGCTTTTGAGTTAAAAGTTCTAATTTCCTGAGCCAGTCAAGCTTCAGTGCTTATGCTTAAATTTGATGTACACTAATGAACATTTTTCTGAAGCCTTTATGGTAAGCATAGTTCATTTGACTGGCCGTCTCTCTGAACATGTAAAAAATTGCTTTCACAGATGAATACTCTGTCAATGGGTTTTAGAGCTATATTTACTGTATGTACAGTGCTTAGGCAGTACATTAAGTAGTATAACAGCAGTTTTATAATTAAAGAAAAAGAATTTGAGGAGATATTGTATTTCCCCCCTCTAACCCCCCGTTTGCAAGTACAAACTAGTTTGCTTTTCTCCACATACAACCATCATTGTATAAATAATGCTTTGATGAAAGGATTGGACATGAAATATAGCACTGCGCTCAGTAACTTCCACTTGAAGCAAGGTCAGTTCTGAGCTGATGGTTGTACAGTATCATTAAAACATGTCTGACGGTAAGAAAATCTGCCTTCTGTTTTTAAAACTCCTTCTTAAAAGGAAGCACAAGATGCCCCGTAAGGTGGAGGATTGGACGGTCACAGAACATTCCTTTTGACTCTGGTTAGCCCTGCCAACTGCTAATTAGAATTTCACTTTTTCATTATATAAATTTAATAGCAGTTTTTCCCAGTCAGAAAAATGAGACCTTTGTTGGAGGTGGCACATACAGTTAAGTCAGAAGTTAGCATTGTCTCTGCTAGCTTAACTGTGTCAGATGTGTTTATTTATGATACATCTGGAACAATTCCCTTAGCCAGCTAAGCTACTAGGCCACAGTAGAGGCTTCCTTTTTTGTATAGGGTTTTCAAAAGCATCCAAATGCCTTAGCAGTACAAGTCTCCTTGACTTTTAGTAGATGGGAAGGTCCCAGGTTCAAATCCTGTTATGTGATGTAACTGAGGCTTGTGTCCTAATGTATACAAGCACATAGAGTTAAGGTTCATGGTCCACATTAGTACTAGCATTTTCTAATTTTTGAGTGATTGACTTTGCAACCTGAATGTTCTTCCATGGGGGATTTTAAAGTGTAATACAAGAATTCCTGGGGTGTGAGCTTTTGACTTAGCACCTACTGGGGGCTGGCATGCATTTGCTAGTGAGCTGCAAATCCTTTCACCTCTATGTCAGTTTGAATCCAGCTCACTTGAGTGAAGATTGTTCCCATCTAAAGGATGTTTGGGGGCTCTTATGTGAGATGAGGTTGGTGGGTCTCAGTGTGAGCTCCTACATCACAATTCATCCCCACTATTTTCCCCCAATTGCCTGACGATCGCTTACAGAGGCCAAGAACTGCCTGGGTTATGCAGACTGAACTTCCTCTTCAAGGTAGCATGTGGGCGGGAAGCTTGCCCTCAAGATATACGGCAGGATCCAGGCACCAGCCCTGATGCGGCACAGTCTTGCATAGGATGAAGTTTATGGTTATATGCAAATTAGTTGTGACTATGCAAATCAGCTCATTCTGTAATTTACATAATACCACACTTGGAGCTGTCCCAAGCTTGACAGCTCTGCCCACTCCCGCCAAGCCTCCTTCCTGCTCTGCCCTGCCTCATTCCTAAACCCCTGGCAGCCACCCCATCACTCTGCCTGCCCCGCACTCAGGGTTCCTGGTGCGGGTGAGTCAGCTGTGGCCCCAGCAAGCAGTCTGCACAGCAGGGGAATAGACCGGCCTCTAGTGGCAGGTGGCCACACTTGCAGCATCTGCTTCCTGCTCTGCCATCAGCTCACCAGCTGACTCACAGGGAGCACCTGAGCGGTGTCAGCAGGAACAGCCTCAGGCTTTTCCCCCCTCCTGCCTATACACAGGATGCAAGCGTTTCCCTCAGGACTGGCTTCCACCCTAAGTGAATGTGACTGGCTGTCACTACTCATGCACCCTGGGACAGTACAGCAGGCAAATCTCATTTTTAGCCCCATAAGTGGGGTGTTAGTTACAGTGTTTGTGCCCTTGCTACTGTGCTTTGAGACCCTTCCGGAATATGATTGGCAGCAATGATTGCTAGAAGAGTTTCCACAAACATGTCAGGCTAGAGATGTGACTGTTTCACTGCTCAAGCTTACCAAGTATTTCCAATCTGGAAACCTCCTTTAGGATTCTAGTCAAGAAAATGTTTATAAACTTACAATTTGACTAAACTTTTAATACATATATAACTTAGTGCTGGTGGTTATACTAATTTTACTTGTGTTCTTTTAAACCTGCTTTGGTTTTTCTTTTCTATACACTTGTATAGATCTCATTATTACTGTATTTACACACACACACACACACACGGGCTGTCAAGCGATTAAAAAAATTGATCACAATTAGTCACACTATTAAACAATAGAGTACCATGTATATAAATATTTTTGGATGTTTTCCACATTTTCAAATATATTGATTTCAATTACAACACAGAATACAAAGTGTACAATGCTCACTTTATATTTATTTTTATTACAAATATTTGCACTGTAAAAATAAAAGAAATAGTATTTTTCAATTCACAATACAAGTACTCTAGTGCAATCTCTTCATCATGAAAGTTGAACTTACAAATGTAGAATTATGTACAAAAAATAACTGCATTCAAAAATAAAACAATGTAAAACTTGAGAACCTACAACTCAGTCCTACTTCAGCCAATTGCTCAGACAAACAAGTTTGGTTACAATTTGCAGGAGATAATGCTGCCCGCTTCTTGCTTACAATGTCACCTGAAAGTGAGAACAGGAATGGCACTGTTGTAGCCGGCATTGCAAGATATTTAACGTGCCAGATGCGCTAAAGATTCATATGTCCCTTCATGCTTCAACCACCATTCCAGAGGGCATGCTTCCATGCTGATGACGGGTTCTGCTCAATAACGATCCAAAGCAATGCAGACCGACACACGTTGATTTCCATCACCTGATTCAGATGCCACCAGCAGAAGGTTGATTTTCTTTTTTGGTGGTTGGGGTTCTGTAGTTTCTGCATCAGAGTGTTGCACTTTTAAGACTTCTGAAAGCATGCTCCACTCCTCATCCCTCTCAGATTTTGAAAGGCACTTCAGATTTTTAAACCTTGGGTCAAGTGCTGTAGCTAGCTTTAGAGATCTCATATCGGTACCTTCTTTGCTTTTTGTTAAATCTGCAGTGAAAGTGTTCTTAAAACGAACAACATGCTGGGGTATCATCCGAGACTGCTATAACATGAAATATATGGCAGAATGCAGGTAAAACACAGAGCAGGAGCATACAATTCTCCCCCAAGGAGTTCAGTCACAAATTTAATTAACGCATTATTTTTTTAACAAGTGTCATCAGCATGGAAGCATGTCCTCTGGAATGGTGGCCAAAGCATGAAGGGCCATACGAATGTTTAATATATCTGGCATGTAAATACCTTGCAATGCTGGCTACAAAAGTGCCATGTGAATCTCTGTTCTCATTTTCTGGTGACATTGTAAATAAGAAGAGGGCAGCATTATCTCCCGTAAATGTAAACAAACTTGTTTGTCTTAGCGACTGGCTGAACAAGAAGTAGGACTGAGTGGACTTGTAGGCTCTAAAGTTTTACATTGTTTTGTTTTTCAGTGCAGTTATGTAAAAAATAAATTCTACATTTGTAAGTTGCGCTTTCAAGATAAAGAGATTGCACTGAGGTACTTGTATAAGGTGAATTGAAAAATACAATTTCTTTTGTCATTTTTACAGGGCAAATATTTATGATAAAAATAATATAAAGTGAGCACTGTACACTTTGTATTCTGTGTTGTAACTGAAGTCAATATATTTGAAAATGTAGCAAAACATCCAAAATATTTAATAAATTTCAATTGGCATTCTATTGTTTAACAGTTGGATTAAAACTGCAATTAATCATGATTAATTTTTTTAATCGCGATTCATTTTTTGTTAATTGTGTGAATTAACTGTGATTAATTGACAGCCCTAATATATACACACATACTTATAGTCTTTCCCTTACCTTGTAGCTACAACAAGGGGAGAGTCAAACCTGGCCATCTTCAAGTCACACTATTGTTCATAAAAGTGATCACCACACCTCCTACAGCAAGGAGTCACTTACGATTAAAGGGGACAAATAAAGTGTCTTAATATGCAAAATCTTTTCTTTTTATAGGGCAGGGAACAGTCATAATAGCTGCTTTGCTTAGCAGGGAAACTGGCAGGTTCACAATTCTCTCGTCAGCATGGTCCAAATAAACACAGCTAGTTTTCCTTTGTAATGGTGGGTTCTCTTTTATCAGGGTCTAAAAACAGTATAGTTCTGAGCCTCCTTTTTGGTAGAAAAATAAGCATAAAAAGCACCCTTCTGAGCAGGGTGGAATAAAAAAATCCAGATCTTCCTTTACAGAAGGATGGGGGGGGGGGGAAAGGAGAGACGAGTGACAACCCAAGAGTCTTATACTTTTGGCTCCAGAGCACAAGAGTCCTACATTCTCTCTCCTCAGAGCTGAATGAACTTCAGCACCAGAGCAAACAAGTCCACGTACCCACAACCTCATCCCTCTTTACAGATGATTCAGCACAAAGCTGCACCAAGACCGTTTTCCTAGTAAGGAGCAGAGCAGGATCTCCTTTCATGCTCTCTTACCCACTTTCCCTTCTCCCAGACAAAATCCTCACTGCCCTACCACCTCTCTCAGGCCCTCTGGCCTCAATTCTGATCTAACCACCTATTGAAGCCATCCTTCAATCACTCTGCCCTTACCACTTCCCTATGCTCCTCCCTCATTCCTCTATTCCCCCCCCCGAAATACCACCCCATGTTACCAACCCATTGCCCACCTATACAACACTTCCTGCTACCTTCCATGCACTTTTAGAAGCTAAGAAAAGCCACACAAACCCAGTTACGTTGTAATTAGAGTATGCATCTCCTAACCAAGCATAGTATGTCAATTAAACGAAAAAAACACTAAAAACTATGGAAGTCACCTTCTAAGGTTAACTATACAATCCTGACCAATTTAACCCCAGTATTCAGTGACACAAAACCATATATTAGAAATGTTGGTAAGGCCAACCCTTTGCCTAATTCCAGTCTTTCCCTCTTTGTTGCTTTCACACCGAAGGCCTAACACTAGACACCTTTGCACAGTGAAGGGACAAATCAGTTCTAATAGCAATGCCCTGAATTAGTGTTGTGTTGGGAAGTTTGTTTTTTCTCTCCAAATCCAACAACATATTTAAGGCTTAAAATTAACTGATGTTTGTTTTCCAGTATAAGCCACATTCTATATTTTCCAGACTCTCAAGAAACAAAAAGCAAAGACAATGCAGTCTTTTTCTATCTAGGTCAGAGTTGATCACGAGTGCAAAACCAGCTGTGCTTTAAGACATTAGCACCTTGTAAGTCAGTATGTACCCAAATCTCAGTCCCTGCGGGGGATCAACCACTCTTCTGTTTGTTATTTGATTTCTTCTAACAGACTGAATGAGGAGTGACCTTTTCTAAACATTTTCAATCAGAGTAATGTCATTTTATCAGCAGTGCTTTAGTGCTTGTGTGGATGAAAACAATTAAAAATAGTAAGTAACAATGGCCATAAAATTCAGTGTCTGACTGCTGATCTCCATGTTTGTGGTTAGTTGTGCACCTCCTCCATTTTTCCTGAGCTAATATCCATAAAGATCTATATCTATAGCCTCACTCTGAAACCAGCTTTTTCTATTGCTGAAACTAGAGGAAAGGCCAATTTCTGCTGTATACCATTTTGAGCAAGGATAATAGAATGGGGATAAAATATGACCTATTCAGAGCATGCCTTAGTATTTTTAGATGTGCCTATGACAATATTCTACCCCAAAACCAAAGTATAGGCAACTCCACTGCACATGATTATATCACAATAAAAAGGTCAGCCTGAAGACGTAGGTGAGCGTTAGCAAGATAATTCCTTGGAAAAACACCCAAACTTAACAGACTAATTTCCAATGACAGAGAGCAAGAGAGAATTCTTCAGTTCCATCCAGCCTTCTGCTGTTGGAGAAGAGGAATCCTGCTTCTTGTGCTTGCAGCTATGTCTGGTTGTCAACATTGTACAAAGCTTTGTAAGGAACATTTCTCCAAATACATGGAGGGTTCCAGCTCTGAACCTACTATAATTCATATGTAATTCCAGGCTCCCAGCACTTTTTTTTGTTGATAAAAAGAAATCTTTTCAACCACTTTCCTTTCAGAAGAGACAAGAGTCCTCAAGAGTCATGGTGGTTAAGAGGTGCTAAGCACCCACAACTCCACTGAAATCAATGCTGGAGGTCCGTCATCTAATAGGATTTGGCCCAAACTGGTTATATTGATTATTTTATATATGCAAAGTGAGCTTCTTTATCATCTCCTGTAAATGCAAAGTTTGAAAGACGTACAGTACATTGTGGTAGAATCAAAGGCAAGTTTAATTTTGATAACAATAATGATGAAAAATTGAGGAAAAATATGATAATCATTGCACACACATTCTGTTTTTATACATAGCTGTAAAAATGTTGACTTCTTGAAGATTGTGTGTTTTTCTTAGGGAGAAAATACAGCATGTTACTAGCACATCAAAAACAATAAATATTCAAATAGATGCCACATGTACAAACAAACAACAAACAAAAACTCAGGGCTGTGACTTTTCATGATTCCAAAACCTTTAGGACACATTTTTAATGTACAAAACATTTACGTTTGTGTTAAAGCATATTCATGCAATATAGACTGACTGAGATTTGTATCTTGTTTGAGTCCATATCATGTCTAAGCCTAGATTTTAAAATGTGCTGTATGCAAGTGTTATACTAATGGAATAAATACAGCTAACTTAAAATCATAAGGCTTACCATATAATGAGTAATAAGAGAAACACAAGCCACAAAATGGTGTTATTGCAAGGCTGTAATCTTCAGCGTTTTATTTTTTTTGATCATACAGTATCCAATGCTGTTAAATTACACTTTGTTTTTTGCAGTAAACAAAAAAGTTAATGAATGTGATTAGACAAAGTCTAATAATGGCACCAAAACCTAATTACATATTTATAACAGCTGTCATATTCACAGCCATTCAAATTCAG
This sequence comes from Emys orbicularis, assembly GCF_028017835.1. Classification (NCBI taxonomy): domain Eukaryota; kingdom Metazoa; phylum Chordata; order Testudines; family Emydidae; genus Emys; species Emys orbicularis. The sequence goes on along the minus strand of NC_088691.1, from coordinate 80,030,374 downwards.
TTATGTTTTCAACTGCTTCCTTGCATTCTGCCGAGAAGAGAAACATACCCACACAAGTGCCAGCCACAAAGGCTTCTCGGGCTTACACAAAATTGTGTCCTTACCTCAGCCATGGAATTTGGTCTCTGCCCTGCCCTTCATCTCCACCTCCCCTTGTACTCCAGATTCGTTTCTCACTGATGACTATAGGAACTGACCACCACTGATGATATTAAATGGGCTACCACAAACATTCTATTGTTAAGTGATCCCACTGATATCCATTCAAGGGTGGGGGGAAGGACACTAAGATGGATCAGCACACATACAGGCTTATGAGGCATGGAGCATGGATTGTAATAGAGAAGTCCTGAAAGATAAAGACACTTTGGGAAGTATGATTTGCTGTGATAGGTTAGCAGCAGAACCCATAGAATAGAAAGAAAGGAAGTGGGCAGAGTGGGTAGGGGTAGTTAGGTGTAAAAGGATCTGGTGCAGGGGAACTTGTATTCTTGTGTAGAGAAATTCAAGGCTCGTAACTGATGGCAGTAAGGGCGATTGTACTTGGATTTTGTATCCCAGTGATGAAAGAGCACTTAGATTAGAGACAGCCTAAGTCACCTGCCAGAGTAGGCAAGAAGCCAACCTGAACCCAAACATTGTAGAAAAATGTATAGTTTCAGTATGGCAATTTCACATCCACAATTTTCAGCAGGGATCCTTGTCTCTCCAAATACAGTGTTTCACCCAGACCCAGTGAATAAGAGCCAAATGCATTAAATACCCTTTTTCACTTTATAAGTTTATATTTAACCACTCAATATATTTATTTGCTACTCTATGTCCTAGAGCTAAATCAGTTGGACTTGTAATAAACATTAGAGCCCCATGAATTGCATCCTCAATGTGGTCATGTATTACTTCAATTCCTACTTCCCTAAGTCGTGAGACATACATGATTCCATCATCCCTCAAGACATCATGTTGACACGTAAGGACATATGTCACAGGTAAGCCAAGTAACTTGGTATCATCAACCAAGAGTGGTGCAGCTCTTGGATCCAGAAATCCTGGATATTTTTTTCCAAGCCTGGAACTTCCATAAATGGGGCTGGCATAAACATGATCCTTTTTAAACTTTTCAGGCAGCAAATTGCTCCAGTTTACAAACCTAAACAAATGGCTTGATTCTGCAGGGACATGACTATTGGAAGCCATAGCTTCTTGAAGAGAGACATCAGTAGTAAAGTATTCACTCCAGAATCTGACCATCAATGACTTGGGCAGAATTGGCTTGTTCTCATTATCTTTATAGGAGGGCAAATCCAGATCAAGGGTCTGAAGAGCAGGGTAAAGTAAAGCTTGGATCTTAAGTTTAACTTTAACTTCAAGGTCATCTAGCAGCTGTAAAAAATTAAAATGTTTACACAATCAATTAAAGGTTTCAGTTCCCTGACAATGACTGAAGATCCTACAAGAAAGTTTACAGTATAAGCAAAATAAAACAAAATAAAACAGATTAATAAAAATCATAAGTTCATAGGAAGGTCACCCAAGACTACATTGTTGTATAAGCATATCTTGAATGATATTAACAGTTTTCCCATGTAAAGTTCTAATTAAAGAAATAGTTCCATATTATTTCTTGTGCTGAATAAAAATAATACATCTGAAAATGTTCTTCTTTAAAGGGCATTAATTAGAAGTCACGCGTGCATTTCTAACTAGTAAAAAATGCTATTTTGTAATATCCATGATTTATGAAGCACAGACTTTTGAGACTTCATTAATTATTTTGCACCACGTAAGCTTTATTCACTCTGTCTTATTAAATCTGAGGAGAGATTTAGGGCTCTAATAATTGAGCTTTCATCCATCCTTAACACATGGAGAACAAAATGAGAGTATAAGAAATGAATTCTACACCATGGTTGCTTAAATGTCATCCTAGCCTTCTCCTAGCTGTACTGACCACCATGAACTTGGAACATTTCCAAAGCAGCAACTTTACAAAATACAAATAATTTCTTCTCAGGGCAGTAACATCTTCACTTCAGTACAGAATACCTTAACTAAACAGAACAACCCGCTTACAAGGCTGTACTACACTGACCAGTTGCTAACATTTAAGCACCTTTTGCAGTAGCACTTTAATCAAAATGGACCAAATTCTGCAATTATTTTTAAAAAGTCCCCATTACATGGGGTTTCACCTGAATAAGGGTTGCATGATTTGACACTAATTATTATATTATTAAGTAGAGCTTTTTTCTGCAGGGGTATGCAGATTTGGGAGGTCCCCCCCCCATCAGCAGGTTGTGACATCAGCTGCGGCATTTATCAATTAGTGCTACAGTGTTATTAAGTGGCAGCATTAGTAAGAGCAACTAAAGTAAATCGTGCTGAGGTAGTTTGTTCCATCTGAGATACAAAAACCACATTCACCAACCTGAGAACTGATGTTTTTTATCTACCCACTTATGTGTGATTCAGTTCTCACTGACACCAGCATAAATAGAGGTGAAAAATAACTGGGAGGCATATTTTTCTTTAATGAACTGAGATATTTAAGATATTTAAATTTAAGAGATATTTTGCTAAATCACCCTGGTAAGAAAAATGAGCAGAACAAATCTCTAGACCTGTAAAATATAAACAACTTACCTGCTGTGCCACTGCTGCAGCTAAGTTACCTCCTGCACTATCTCCTGAAATACAGATCCGATTTGGGTCCACCCCATATTGCGCAAGAACACTGTTTTGTAGGAAGAACTTCACTACAGTGTACACGTCTTCAAACTGAACTGGAAAATGATACATCGGTGCTAATCTGTACCTTTGGGGGAAAAAACAAATGTATTAGTTGGACCTGGCAAAACAAACACATTTTAAAGATGCTAATTTTCATGAAAATTCACACATTATTCCAGTAGCAAAATTTTACCATTTCCACCTTTTTTTTTTTTCCCAACCTGACAGTAAAAATGTTGAAATTTATTTCTTGGGGTCATGTGTCAATTTTCATCAGAGTTAGTTGAAATGGCAATATTTTGCCAGTGGGCCTTTTCTCTCCTTCCATTCTACTGAAGATATAAACAAATCATGGTCCTGGTAGTTATTGCCCTAACATATTCAAAATTAGCAGTGAACTTCCATTGTTCTGCAATTACCCGCTGACTACAATACATACATTGATTTGTTTCACTTCTATCATGCTCTCTCTGTTCCAGGGGTTGTGATAAGAAGTACTACCAAATGTGACTGGTTTGATGTTATTGTGATTAAAGAAATTCACCCCGCATATTTTGAGAACATTCTAATGCTATGTAAATGTATTCATTGCATTGTCACTGTTCTACAGATCTGTGTAATGACAATAATTGCATACCAGCATATATCAGTGGTTACAATAATTGTGCTGCTAGAGAAAACATGGAGAAAAATCCCATCACCTCTGGGTGGTTACTGATTTAAACAAAGTTCATGAATGATGAAGCCACTACTGGGAGTTGAAGCACAACTCTGTCCCAAGCAGACAACTAGCCAAATACATAAAATACTATGAAACACTCTACTCGTCCATCACTGAAGACACCAGAAGGACAGGCTAGGTCCTGGACAGGGATGCATTATGTTCAAGTGGTTGGGTGGGGAGATTGTATTTATTTCCAGACTGGGGCCCAGAGGGCAAAAAAATAAATCAGTAAAAAAATTATTTCAGTCACTAAAATTAGCAGATGGGGCGCTGAACATACACACAGGGAACAGATTTGTGGTGTAAGAAGGCACCATTTTCCATAGTCACTGTTCAAAGTATTTTACATTTTTAAAGAAGTTTTAGAAACTAGGAGGGGGGGATGGGGGATGAATGATGCTCGTGCCATGGTGAGTCCCTGAGACAGCCTATTGATAGGATGGCTCAGAAAAGCCCTGGTGGAATGGGCTGTGTACTGAGTCTTAGTCCAGATCTAAAAAGAGGCAGTCAGCACAAACAATTCTGTGAGTGCCTGCAGCATATGTACAGTGGAAACAATAACGTAATCACCTCAAGCTGCCTGGCTGTGGCCCTTGGGGTGACAGATCACTGGCAGATACATTACTTCCTATTGCTTCCTCTAATCCTGCTCACCTGCATGCAGAAGTGTGCAAAAAGTAAAGAGCCTCCTTGCATCCTTTCCCTGGAGTGCATCCAGGGACACAGGGTAAAATGCTGTCTTATCAGAGCAGTACTGTTGCTCCCCCTACTCCTGCTCTCTTTCAAATTTAATGTCCCAGCCCTTCATTTCTTATCTGGCATATTTTAAAATAAAAATAGGGTATTTGCGGAGGAAAACGTAATCCCTTGATTGATGAACAGCCATATCACCATGGCTGACAGTTAGAGTTGGTGCCTGGGAAACCTTGATTCACAGTATAAGGCGATTAACATGAGTTCTACCAATCTAATGGAGTGCCTGTTAATTTAATGTTAGTTTTACAAGACAACGTAATTACTACAGTGGAGTCTGGTGTGCCAAGCCAATTTCCTATTGCAAAGAGGCAGGTACGGAAACAATGGCAATCCTAGAAGTAGTCTTCAATTGATTACATTATTGTGTTCTTAATACCCACTACTGCAGTTTTTTCTATAATTAGGCCACCCATGGTCATCAGTGGTTTGCTCAGCATTGCAAATGACTCTTTGATAGTGACATTTGGATGGTGATCTGAAAGTAAAATCCATGTTTGACATTTAATAATGAACTTCCTATGGGCAATCCTTTTAAAAAAGATACACAGGCCTTGGGTTCTATGGACGCATTTGTATTGTATAGCTACATAACTATCTTGAGTAATTACACATGACAGCCTAAGTCCAAAGCAGATTGTGAAGAGTTACAAAGGGATCCCACAAAACTGGGTGAGTGGGACACAAAACGGCAGATGAAATTAAATGTTGATAAATGCAAGTAATGCACATTGGAAAATATAATCCCCACTATACATATAATATGATGGAGTCTGAATTAGCTGTTACCACTCAGGAAAGAGTGGAGTCATTGTGGAAAATTGTCGGAAAACATCTGCTCAATGTGCAGAGGCAGTCAAAAAAGTGAACAGAATGTTTGGAACCATTAGGACAGGGATCAATAATAAGACAGAAAATATCATAAGGCCATTATACAAAGCCATGATACACCCACGCATTGACTACTGCATGCAGTTCTGGTAACTCCTGCTCAACAAAGATATATTAGAATTGGAAAGAATACAGAGAAGGGCAACAAAAATGATTAGGGGTATGGAACAGCTTCCATATGAGGAGTTTTAAAAGGCTGGGACTTTTCAGCTTGGAAAAAGAGGACTAAGTAGGGATATGACTGAGGTTTATAAAGTCATGAATGGTGTGGAGAAAGTGAAAGTGTTATTTACCCCTTCACATCATACAAGAACCAGGAGTCACTCAATGAAATTAATAGGCAGCAGGTTTAAAACAAAAGGAAGTACTGCTTCACACAACCAACAGTCAACCTGTGGAACTCATTGCCAGGGGATGTTGTGAAGGCCAAAAGTATAATTGGGTTAAAAAAAGAATTAGATGAGTTCATGGAGGATAGGTCCATCAATGGCTATCAGCCAAAATGGTCAGAGATGGAAACCCAAGCTCTGGGTGTCCCTAAGCTTCTGACTGTCAGATGCTGGTGTACGGGGAGACTTTGGCAAACCAGTAAAGTGCTTGAAACCACTATGGCTTATTGTTAAAAAGCAACCTAGTCAGCAAGCTGTAAATTGGCCAGTCAGCAAACTCAGCTTGACCAAGGCAGGAGGGGAAGGGGTTTTGGGGTGCCACGGAAGGGGCAGCTTGACCCCGCGTCCTTCCTGATAAGAATTATGTTGAAGTTGCTGATACATGCATTTTAAAAGAGCAGGAATGTCTATTGGGGTCTCAGAGCTGCAGACCCTGGAAAAACCCACACCTGGTTAATCAATAATCAGAAGGAACCTCTTGCTTGAAACTGCTTACTTGACAAGATTTCTTTAAAGGACATGTCATTGTATTACTAATGTATAAATAAGGGGGAAAAGCTTGAGATAGGTGGGACTCTTCGGGACTGGCCTCTCCCTCTGGATGCATCTTGTGTTCCCCCAGCAGCAGATGGGCTGCCACTGTGCCACTCGAGAGCCACACTCAGCTTTGGTAATTATCAAGGGTTGGGGGTGTTTTACTAATCTTGTTGCGGACGTGTGTAAGTGCTTGAGTCTAAGTAAAGTTTAGCTTTAAGTGAAAGCACTCTTGTGTTGTCCTGTTTGTGCCAGCCATCTATCGGTCGGACGGCCGTGTCTCCCCTGATTTATTTCCTGACACTTCCTCGCACAGAGTAAAAGTTACCAAAAGCTTTGGGTTGAAAGAACCCCGGGTAACACTGGGACTGGACAACAGGTATCACATGATAATGCTGTTCTGTTCATTCCCTCTGAAGCATCTGGCACTGGCCACTGTCTGAAGACAGGATAATGAGCTAGATGGATTGTTGATCTGATATGTCCATTCTTATGCTTTACTTACACCATTAAATATAATGGATGTGCACTGCCAGAGAGCAGGGCTGGGGTACTGCTGGGGTCAGAGCTATTACAGAGGCACAGATACCACTGGCCACTTGCAGATTTCTAGAGAGTCACATGAATACATGGGGGTTTAATCAAGTTTGGGGTGGCCACTGCAATCTTTTCTTGGGGAGGGAAACGCCATGTTCCACTCCCTTACACCAGTCTGGCCAGTGTGGTGGGGAGAGACTCAGTAAAGAGATCATGGAAACTTCCTTCCTCTGCAACTCTTCCCATGGACTTTTCTGCAGGAAGGAGTGATCTGGTGTAGGCTTTTCTACTATGCCCAACACCCTAGTAATGGAGTGCCTGTGATAAATCTCTTGCTTCAAGGATGTAGAATTCAACTATAAAAATCTGTTCCTGGTGTGAACTTGGTTAAAATGAAGAGTCGTAATTTTCTAAATAAAATCAAACTGTATATTTCAAAGTTACAAAAATGTAAAAGCTGAGATATGGAAAAAGGAGATGGCTTCCAAACTTTAGCTGATTTTTTCCCATATTGTATATGCCTCTTGAAGATGGACCCCCCATTCTTTTTAATAGACAAAGACACAACTAAATAAAATACTGAGCTAATTGAAAATCAGCTTATCTCATCATCACCCTAGGGTGGCCAGGTGCCCAGTTTTCAACCAGAATATCCAGTTGAAAAGGGAACCTGGCAGTGTCCAGTCAGTTCCACTGACTAGACACCCAAAGTCCGGTTACTGTGGGAGAGGGAAGTGGGGAGGCACTGAGTCATCACCCGTGCTAGCCCCTACTCAGTCGGGGCAGCTCCCAGCCCCGGCTCCGCAGGGGAGTCTCTCCTGATTCAAGTGGGGAGGGAAGGGTGTGCATAGGAGGGGGAAAGCAGCGAGTGACGAGGGGGAAGGGGAAAGAGGAGTGGATGGGGCGGAGCCTGGGGTGGAAGAGGCGGGGCTGGATAAGTTCCAGCACTCCTGCTTGAGTGTACAGTTTTTAAATATTACCAAGTTGGCAACCCTACCTCCCCCCTGCACATACCAATAGAATTTAATTTCACTTTGTAATGGCATTATAAAGGTGTGGATTCCATGCAAGTCTTTCCAGCTATTTGAATGAGCTGCTTTGGATCAGGCCCTCTGGAAGGAGAAGGGAAAGCATTCAGGAAGGATGCTGCTCTTTTCCTCCCTAACCCATTGCTTGGAAAGGGATCTGTGGGTCTTGGCTCTTGTCTGTTCACTTTTCTGCAGGGAAGTACGGGGCCCACTGTAAGTGAAAAATCTGACATAAAGAGAAGTGCTAACATTTATCCTAATTAGAAAATGCCTATAACTATGGGCTGGGCACATCTGGAGAAATAGGCATTAACCCTGCCCAGGACGCAGAGCAGAAGGTTAGCTACCCACCCCCCTCACAAAAGAATACCCATGCACCACCATCGGGACAGTGTTCACTATTAAAATCTTTGAAGTTTTTGTTTGCACGTAATTATTGTTAACCACATAAAACACATACCCCAACACAAATATATAGCAAACAAAGGGTCATTTATCCCAACCCCTAGTTCAGTCTAGAAACAGAATCGCTCTTACTCGACTGATATGACAACAGCATTTAGTTTGTTTGCAGTCCATCTTGACAGGAGGTCATAGGGTTCCATGGCTGAAATGAAATAAGTCACTTAAAGCATATTTGATTGCACTTATAAACAAATACGTAAACAGCTCCACATTTCTCTTGGCAAAAGTCCTCTGGTCCCTTTCCAAAATCTTCACAGTTCAGTGCCTTCACAGCAATGCAATTCAACTGTTGTACATACAACTTTATCGAGAAGCACAAAGTAAACAAATGATTCAACTGGTGCTTGAACACTATCCAAGAAGACACCCATGAAAGAGCAGTGCATTATTTAAACTCATGAAAGCTTGGATTTTATGACAGACAAAAAAAGAATGAAAATTACACCAAGGAGGAGAAGATTTATCTCTCATCATATGCGTGCAACCATGCTGAAATTAAAGGGGTTGCATGTGTGTGAGAGAAGAGAAATTTGTCTCAGTCTCTGGCAGACTAGCAACCATCTTCCCTAGTACATAGGGAGCAATGCAATGTGAGCTATTTAGTGATCATTAGGAATTTAAGCCATAGATGCTTTTGTTTGTGATACCAGTCTGGCTGCTCATCCTAAAATGGTAATTTATAATCATTTATTACAGTCATTAAAGTACATTAAGAAGAAGCAGAGAATGTTTGCGACGAGGGAAAACATGACTGGGTGTGAGTGTGAGGGACAAGAGAAATCATTCCAATTAAATAATACTAGCAAAAGCATAGCACAAAAAATCAAAACATTTTAAAATGCCTTGTTGGAAGTAATGTGGAAGAAGACTAAGCAAAAACAAGCAGGGAGATAGTCTCTATAGCAAACTGAAACAAAAGAGATCTACTTTTCCTTCTTCCAGGAGAATGCACAGCATCAGAAATGCCGACCTGATAGGAAAAGCTTTCCCTAAATGGAAGAGACCCTTTTAAATTACACGTGGTTTGAATTTATTTATACAACATAGCACCCCAGGGGAACCATGTCATACATGGAGAAATATAATTAATGCAGTGGTACCTGAAGAAGCAAGTTCAGTTACAACGTCTTTTCTCTTTTTTTTCTTTTTTTTTTTGGTAACACATTTTCCCTGCCAGTGAAAACGCAAGACAGACAGGGCTCTTGCTCTAATTTCTGAAAATGATCTCCTAATCCAGGCCTTTCTTAGAGGCACAGTACTAAAATCACCCTCAGTGGTGAAAGAAATGTAACATATAAGTTAATGCATAACTCTGCCTTCTCGTGAGGAAAAGGGGACCCTCCACTATATACACTATACATTGACTTGTTAGGAATGCTTCCTAATTCTGGCATTCTGAATACGTACCTTCTAACAGAAGATGTAGAGTAACCATAAGAAGGGCCTAACAACCTCTGCATTGCACCATTTGATTTCTTTCCATTTTCTCTCTATGGTCATTCTTAAAAGGCATGGGGAATCTAAGGATCTGGGCCAATCAAAATACACTTTAGGTGGCAAAAGATACCAGGCTGCCCCCTAGGTTATCAGAGAGAGACTGATGGTTGCTTTCCCTCTCCTCCTGTGGAGACAGCAGAATCATGTGGAGAACAGGGCCGGCTCCAGGCACCAGCTTAACAAGCAGGTGCTTGGGGCGGCCAAGGGAGAGGGACGGCACCTGCGGCAATTCGGGGGCGGCAGGTCCCTCACTCCCTCTAGGAGCGAAGGACCTGCCGCTGAACTGCCGCCGCCGATCGCAGCTTTTTTTTTTTTTTCCAATTGCCGCCGCCGATCCTCTCTACCTCCCATTCCTTTCCCCTGGGTTGTCTCTGCACTTTCCCCTGTGAGATGCTGATGACTCCAGGACACTTCTCTCCCCTGCACTCAGCCCATTCTCATGAACACCCACCCATCACTCACACTTAACCCAAGAGAAACTCAGTCCCTCCCTTGTGATGGACACTTCTCCCTCCCCATGAGGCTCCACCATGAGCACTGTCCTATCTGTGGGTCAGCCTTTCACAGGGATTTCCTCCTCTGGGAGGCACCTGACTTCCCCATTTAGATGCTCTTCTCCCTTATGAGGGGCCTGGCCATTCCCGTTCTTGCTCCTTTCTCCTGTTTTTGTTAGTGTAACAAATCCATGTGCTGCAGATAACATTTACGTGCTCACATACACAGGAATTTGGAACTAGAACCTTTATTCTTCTCCTCAAAAGACACTGACCTGTGTCACCTGAGCTACAAAAGAGCTTTCGCAACTGTGATTAGTAGCAGGTCCCTTATCTGTTTTGTGGGCCAGTGACTAGAAAGCAATATTGTATACAAAAAACTAACACCTTACAACAGTTAGTGAGACCTTTTGTACAAGACTCTAGTTAGTGAAAAGAAGAGGCCCTTGTATTTACCTGAGCCTCCTACACACCAGCCTCCACCGTGAATATAAATCACTGCCCTTTTCAGCCCACTGGATTGCTTCCTGGGTATGTACAAACGGGCTGGAACATTGTTAAATTTTGTGTCAGTGACGGTCACATTTTCATCTGATATTGGTGCAGTGTACTCAATACTTGTGATCATCATCAGAACTTCCATGTAGTGCATCAGACCCAGCCACTCAGCAAACTCAGCCTAAGGTCAAAGGAAATGAAAACAAAGTAAGTTTTAACATCAGTACATCAATTATAGACTGAATCCTACCTGTACAGTACATACTATGTACAATAAGGGCCGTCCTTTGCTTTATTTAAGTCAATAGGAGTTTTGCCATTAATACTTCTCCCACTGAACTCATGCTGTAAACTAGTGGTTGCCAACTTTTCTGGGCAACTGTATCAGTTTGCTATACTAGGAGCCAAGGTGTACCACCCACTGCCCACTATTTCCCCATCTCTTTTGTGTGTTCTCATCTGTAATGGAACTTAGGCTCTTCCAAAACCCAGCCTCATAACTGAATGGAAGGTGGGCAGAGGGAGAACTCCAGCACCCAGCGCACAAGCATTAAGATAGAGAGCAGGAGCTGGACTTCTAGGGTGAAGGGGGTGTGGCTAGAATGCTGGTGTGCTCTGTTGCAGCCCCGAAACAAAGCAACGATCTGAGTTGATCTAGGAACTGGACTGATGTCTGGTATTCATTTGTGCCCTTTTGAGACCCCCCCAGGATCAGAACCTACTCCCAAAACATGGAAGGACAAGTACTGTTAGGCACTGGCTGGAAATCACTGTCCTAAGAATTAGATAATTAAAAACAACAACAACAAAACCAATACACATACACCTACCAAAGCCGCCTCTCTGTTTTGAAATATTGATTTTAACGGTTTGTCTTTTCATGGTGTCTTGTAATAGCAAAAATGATGTACAATAAACTGAACTCAAATCTTTCATCTGAATCTTAATTAGCATGGGACGTTCTACACCAGGGGTAGGCAACCTGGCACGCGTGCCAAAGGTGGCACACAAGCTGATTTTCAGTGGTACTCACACTGCCGGGGTCCTGGCCACCGGTCCGGGGGGCTCTGCATTTTAATTTAATTTTAAATTAAGCTTCTTAAACATTTAAAAAACCTTATTTACTTTACGTACAACAATAGTTTAGTTATATATTAAAGACTTATAGAAAGAGACCTTCTAAAAACGTTAAAATGTATTACTGGCACGCGAAACCTTAAATTAGAGTGAATAAATGAAGACTCGGCAAACCACTTCTGAAAGGTTGCTGACCCCTGTTCTACACTATCAGTTATTAAGGCGAACTCTTTACTGATTTCATTGTAGTTCTGCTTAAAACTGATGGTACAATATGGTCCTGCATATTTATTTTATTTTGTCTACATGTATTACATGTTTTATACCTTCATTTCTGTAGAAATACATAGAAACAAATACAAAACCACCACATGAATCAATCAATACAAAAACAAACAAATTACAAGTGAGATAAGCCTTATATGCCAACAGGATAAGAGGGAAGATGTGGCCAATGGAAGTCTTTGATCCTTCCTGAGGGATCAGCAGGAAATGTATAGGGAGACTTTTGGTGGCTCTCCTCTCCACTCCCAAAAGGAATAGGAATTTCAAATGAAGCCACATCTTCTCTGACAGGAGAAGAAATTCCCTCTGGGTTGGAGAGACAATGAGGATAGTTCACGCAATCTCTTCATCAAAAGTATCCCTTCCTTATTAATACATACAGTATTCTGCAGCAATAGTCATAAGGTAGCTGCTGCCTTTGGATTTTACCTGTGTGGGAACATTACATGCTTTGTAGATTCATATTAGGGGAGGGGGAACTCTACCGCTGTTATTAGGAATGCAGATGAACAAAAACAGAAGATCCAGTAGATAACCTTTCACTACCAGCATTCCACACTGCCTGAAACATACCAGCCCGCATTATTTCTCCCTCCAAACATTCTGTAAATAGATTTTAACAAGCTCTTGGAAGCTTATCTGTTAGGACAGTTTCAACCCCCAGGAGTGTTTAAAATGAAATTCCCCACCATAAATCTCTCTGACTTACTTAACTGCCCAGAACCAGCCCTGTCTGTTTTATTACATACAAACACAAAAACGTTATAGACAATGACACAGCAAAAGAGTAACTTAACAATACAAACCAAACAGAACTGGCATTGGACATAAAAATATCCATAGCTTCCAGATATCTGAGAGCAGGCAACATACAGTATGCTATTATGGTCTTGGTTTTGGGGGGGAGAGGGAAGGGTTGGGTTTTTTTTTAATGGTACAGCTGACAGCGGCCAGCAATTGACTTCATCCTCCACTGATTATAAGGATCTAATAATTAGAAACTATATCCACCTTGCTTAAAGTCAAACTGCTAATTAATGGAATCTGTGCCACTGGGGCCCTCAGGAGTAATGGGAGTACTCACTGCTCTTGCTGCAGGGGGCTGCCCTTGAGGTTCCATCGCAGGAGCAAGTAGAAGACCAGGATATATTGCAGTAATAAACTAGTTGATCACAACAGTCTTAAAATCTATGAAGCTTTTTGGTTAATTGGTTAACAACAAATCAATAACTGTCAAATGTTTGAAATAGTCTCTGTTCCCAACAACTGGAGGAAATTAAGAATGAAGAACTTCATGATGGTGAATATGCCTCTGGTTTGGTGGGTACCAACATGTGCCAAGTGGGAGGGCACATTGTTTGTGACTGGGAAAAGCAGGGAGGCAGGATGCTCCAGTGCTTAGGGCACTACCCTAGGACTCCGGAGTCCCAAGTTTCACTTCTTGCTCCACCAGTCTTCTTGTGATGCTTAGCATCTCTGTGCCTCAGTTCCCAGTGTGTGAAAAGAGGAATAAAGAAGTTCCCTACCTCCCCAGGGTATTGTGAGGATAAATACATTAGACTGTGAGGAGTTCAGATATTACAGTATTGGGAGCCATGTAATTACGCTCTCCTTGTTACCAGACACCACTGAAGCTTCTCTGTATAGATGTTCTCCTACACAGGTGGAGGTAGGGAGAGTGGCAACATGCTAGAAGAGACACTTGGGGTCTTGTAGGAATGTCTTGTTAAAATTCTGCCACCAAGTCAAGGGAAAGTTGGGCTAATTTCACTACTTCTGCTGTCATTCACCCCCTCTCTGGGGGTTCCCACAAAATGTCCATAGTACAATCACTGTGGCATAGAGAGGTGCTGAGGAGCAGTCTGCCTTCACAGTGTACTTCCTGTGAGTTTGGGTGGCTTTCCAGTTGGAACACATCTACTGAGAATATACAGAGCTATTCCTCATGGTCTTGGAAACACAGATATGATGGACTAAAGTTTACTCCTAACTAGGAAAACAAAGATTTCATTGCATGAAAAATTGGGAGGTTTCTTTTGTTTTTGTTTTGGTGCAGAACAAAACTGTCTGTGTGAGACACATACATTCAAGTCCTTGCTCCAAATGAGGCAGAACAGGGACTTGACACTGTCTCTTCCACATTTCATGTGAACACCCTTACCACTGGGTTATTGGGTATCTAGGGGTCACTCTCTCTCCTTCCTGTTTTGACCAGAAATTACATCCTGGATCTGAGCAACCTTCCCAACTTTTTTTTTTTTTTTTTTGCCAAAACCTTTCGATTTTCACAAAAAGTTTTGGTTTTCACAAATTGGCATTTGTCAATAAAATGTTTTATCTGAAAACACTCTCTTCATTTTGGTGCAAGGATAGTTAAACCCAGTAGGTGAACTATATGCTCCAGCCTTTTCAGCACACACCACCTTTCTCATTGCTTTGAAGATCTGTGGGTATCTAGTTATGGGATTGGTGTATGTCCTCTCTCAATCTTTGACAAATTATTTCTACCACATTCAGTTAAATGGCTTCAAAAGCCAGAAGGATTTTGGAGACAAAACCTTTGAGGAAGAACAACCCTCAGAAAAGTGTACACAGTACTATGCATGCCCTTGCTGTTCTTTAGATGTTATATCGAATCTTCTGAAAGAGGCGACTGAATCCATCTATGAAATGCAAATTTAGGTCACAGCATTCTTGCTGCTAGTTCGAAGAGTTAAAGTACGTGTATAGTAATGTTTCTAGAACATTTGAAAAGTCTTTAGAAGTTGATTTTAGAAATATATATATTGTTAGTACTGCAAAGAATTATATGATTCTTCACTGTTTCCCTATGTAACTCCTGTAAGGTAACCAACAACATATTTCAGTTCCTCATAGTGTTCTGCCCACACCAATATTAAGCATAACTACTGTTTAAAGCCTGCCTTTTAGAACTCGAAATAGCCCAGTTCAGCATGTAGGCTTATCTACTTTTGTATTCATTTATAACTTCAGTTGCATGCTAGCCAGCCGATCTTAGGCAAGCACTAAAATAGCAGAGTAATGATATATACATAACAAACAACATTGATATTTTATGAAATACCTTTACTTGGCTTATTGAAGTTGTTCTGGGGAGGCAAAAATTGGTTTCCATATCAGAGGGTCTCAATATATTTGAATATGACAGAATGGCCTTATTACAGTGGAAGGCATATTATAAATGACTCCACTGGTCTGCACATGGAGAGATCAAACAATCTCATTAGCTTTTCAGTCTAGAGTTTTGCAGGGCCTGCTGTTCAGTACCTATCTGTGACCATTAGCTGTAGTTGGAAAAACATTAACATTTTCCAAATAATCCCTGATTATTTCAGAGATTGTCACCATTTAGGGGCAGTTGTCTATGTGACTGATTTAATATTTGGTACTCAAAATCAAAATAGCAGAAGAATTAGGAACCCAGGAATTGCCATATTGGATCAGACTCAAGGTCCATCTAGTCCAATATCCTGTCTCTGACCATAGCCAGCACTCAGATGCTTCAGAAGAAGTTGCAAGGAAACCTCACATTAGGTAGAGGTGGGATAATGAGAGACCACATTGCGGTCCTCTTAATCCCTTACAGTTAGAAAAGGACTTAAACCCTGAAGCGTAAAGTTTTATACCTCTTCCAAAATTTAGGCTACCATTTACTACTATAACACTGGATATGCTTGTTATTGGTATACACATCCAACCTTTCTCTGAATCTTGCTAAGGTTTTGCCCTCAGTGACATCTGCTGGCAATGAGTTCTACAGTCTAATTTCATGTAGTGTGAAAAGATTGGTTTTGAACCCTTTAGCTTCCTTGAATTTCACCTTATTTTAATGTTGCGAGAGAGGAAGAACAAAAGCTACCAATGTTTCTTCTCAAGATCATTAGAGACTTTTATTATGTCCGTTCTTGTTTGTTCGTTTCATTTCGAAGTTAAACAATCCCAATCTTTTCCATTTCTGTTCATAGGAGAGTTTTTCCCATGCCCATAATCATTTTTGTTGCCCTTTTCTGAATCCCCTCTATTCTGCAATCTCCTTTTTGAAATGGGTGACCAGTACTGCATGACATATTCTGGATGAAGCCACACTGTTGATGTATAGATTTACTTTTCTAGAACTGTTTACTTATGTAGATATTGGGTAAAAACTCTGGTGTAACTCCATTGACCCCTACTGAATGTCACCCACTGTCTCCTTTGAAATCATATACAGAGGTTTGGGCCAACTTTTTTCTTCTTTTTGTTTTGCAGAATGCTAAGAACCGTTGTTATTGCTATCAGTATATAGGCTGCCTGCAAAAATGATGCACCTCTGTGGATTATAATTCTTTGCTCCTGAGGGAAGGCTATGTTACCTTCCATTTCTCCTTTCCATCTGCAGCAACAGTCTTCCACAGCTCTAGTTACACTCACATTGTGCATGGAGCTGATTGTAAAAGCAAAAGGGAAAAGGACAGGAGTTTGGGTCAAATTCTGTTGCAACCAACTGATCTTTTTTAAAGCTTTGAATAATGCAGCTACTCTTTCCTGTTTTGTTTGCCTGAACTGAGCATTAAAAACAATTTTAACCTGTACATAATCCAGATAATGAAGAGATTATATGCCAGGACATGTATGTCATGAGGCTGTCTCTGTTTCAGCATTCTACTTCTGCCTCACCAGTCATGTGTTACACACGTGAATTTTTCTCCCCAGTCCTGCAGAGAACCACTGACTGAACTCTACCTGTGGTGCTGATTCAATGATGCCTATAGTGTAATGCTCTCTTTGCCTGATTTAAGTAGTCTGCCAACCACAGGGCATGAATAATAAGATCCGAAACATCTCTAATATAACATTAGTGCCCCTGTGTGCCCTTTCCCCATTATTTTTTACTTTTCCAATTCTGTCCGGGATAATGAATGCACCAACTACTTAGTATTCTATTCCATTCCTCAGAAGGATAAGATAACTTACTTTCCATTGTTATAAGCCAGTTCAGTAGATTTTGATAGAAATACCTAGATACCAGGGTTATTCCTTATTCTGCTGAAAAGTGCCAGCAGAACTGCCATCCCAGATGGACAGAGGGATTGAAATTTACCCAGTTCATCTAAAGCTTGGGATTGATAAGGGTGTAACAGCGCTGGTGTAACAGTTGGGGAAAGGCCATGGTCATGATGTTTCCCTTTCTCTGCCATACCACATGAATATAAATGTTAACATTCTGAATTTTCTGTAGTAGCTCAGTTATGTCACACGTCTTTTGAAAAAACAAACAGGTTTCTCCAGCTGAAGTGGTTAGTGGTAAGCACAGGCTATTTCACATTCTTTGCTCACCACCAGTCTAACATCTCAGTTCAGAAGCCAGGGATTTCACAAATAATAATTGTCAAAGTATTTATGTCAGTCACAGCAATAGCATTCCTATTTACTCTTCATTGCGTTGGACACACAGATCCTACAACTAATTTCTCCAAAATCAAACATTCAGGTAAAGTAGATGTAAAGTTTCCTCAGTGCTGTTTCTGAATGCATCAGTGTAAACAGAGAGGATATAAGCTTAAAAAAAATCTGCCTTGTGTTTTCTCTGGCTTGTTTCTTCTTCCACTTGCTTTTTCTCCCTACCCCGCTTCCAGTGGAACTCTGGGTTTTAAAAATATTGAAACCTAGTTCTTATGTTGCTTTACAATGTTTAGCAAGAACATGATGAGATTATGAGACATGAGCAATGGAATAACAGAGCAATGCCACAGTGGTTGGCAAGCAAATCAAGGATTCAGCTTCTGAAATTAAAACCAGACTCTTAGAATTAGACACTATCTAACTGTTATCATACAAGGCTTATCACAAGTGATTCTGGGGGGCTGAGGGAGAGACATTGGGCCATATTCTGATGTCACTTATGTGGAGTGATTATTATACTGTCTCCATATCATGTGCTAGCTCCCTGAAATTTTGGCAATGAGTTATTGGTATTTTCTTTCAGCTGAAGGAACCACATATAGTCTGGACCATAAAGTGAGTATTATTCATGATTTGTGGGCATTACAGTGTAGTTCTAATTGCCACTGAGACAGCTAACAATAACTTTGTTGTAATCATGGTCTGGCACATGCCAGTAGCAGAATTTGCAGTTTATTGTGAAAGTTTAATATATGATCTGGAAAGCAGAACTCATGCTAAGAATTATATATTGGTCCCCTTCCTCCATCTCGTTTTCATTGACCCAGGGGTGGTGGCCATGCAGCTGTGTGAACAGAAATGCAGTTTGCCGGTACTTTTCCTTATTCTCTTTCACTTTGTTCTCTTCTTCCCCTTATTGGATTTATATTTTAATAACTGACTATCCTTTTGTGTAAGGTAGCACCCTCTACCTTATATCATTTAGTCTATGTAATCTGGATCAGAGTTCCCATATTATGAGAAACGCCCACAAGAAGGGGCTGGAGAAGAGAAGGAACTCCATGAGTTTCCTACTGCAAATGTTACTTGCATCATCATCATCATCTTAGGTGGGTAGGTGGGCTACAATTTTGGAGACCATGAACCCTCCTGGCCCTCTGCATCTCCTGAAAAAGGAACTGCCTCCCATGAGCTGTTCCACAGGAATGACTAGTGCTTCATTGACCTTGGCCCCAAGGGAAGTTTGGTATCAACAACAGCAGCATAGTTCTAGTATTAGTAAAACTTGACACCAATTACTGATACCTGAGTAACCTGTGAGTAGGTAACAGGCCACATTCAGAAGTGACATACGGAAGTTGGGGGTAAGCAATAAAATAGTGTCATTTATACTAACTTGGATGTGCAAAATGAGTAACTTACATGCAAAGGGGACTGAAGAGAAGTGTCACAGAAAAAGCATCTCTCTCCCCGATGCTGTTATTCCTTCAGGTAGTTACTTTTCCTGCTAAACAGCAACTTCCACATCCTCAATATGTAAGTTACTCATTTTACACATGCACAAAATGCCAGATCTGTGCAAGTGACACTTTTGCCATTTACATATTTTACAATCAATTTACACCACACATGCAACTTTTGCACCACTATTTAACTCACTGCTGAATTTAGCCCATCAAGCCAGAGTTTGATCTCAATTACACCAACATAAATCCATGAAGCTTCACTGATGTTTGTGGAGCTATTTTAGATTCACATTTTAATGTTACTAAATACACCCAAGGATCCGCCATCATGTATTTTGATTTAATAGTAAGATATAGTTTTCAATAATTGGATGGGTTTAATCCAAATAATTTAACAAAGCTCAGGAGAATGTGTTGAAGAAAGCAATACTGTGTTGGCAGATGGATTGGATAAGATCACATAACAGGTCTTTTCTGTCTTTAATTTCTAGGATTCTGCCAGAGGTAAAATACATACAAGGAGGTACCTTTGTTGGATTTTCAATAAACTCACTTAATTTTCAAAAGAATGTTCTCCAGTGACACCTTTTTTAAAAGGTAAGAGTTTATTTGGTACTATATTAAACCCCAGAACTATAAAGAATTAGTTAAAATACAGAATTGAGGCCGATGGGGAAAGCTGTATTAGAAATGCAAGGCCTTGTTGTGAATTGCTTTTAGAGTAGAATTCAAGAAGATCACATGTTTCTCAGGTTACAGTCAGTTTATTTTTAAATCTGCCCACAGAGTTCATGTTTAAGAGCCCTTTGCTTCATTCCCCTGGAGCAAATAATATTAAAATGTATTAAAAACACCAGAAAAGTAGCAGAGGAGAAATAGTGGCTCCTTAACTTCATACTCCTTCACTCACTGTGACCCACAGAAGCACGCCTATGCCAACCAACTCTGTACTGCAGGGCCTCTGCAGGGTTTCAGAGAAAGGTCTGAGCAGAAACTTGTCAATGGTCTCTTTGTGGCATTTTCCCCCTCTCTGAAGCTTATGCTGGCCCCTAGGCATCTGCTATTCTCTCAAGATGGGTAGTTGAACATGCCAATGAAGTAGAGGCAGTGAGTACATTTCCTCTGAGGGAGCTACACTGCCAGAAATTATGAGGAGGTTGAGCAAATCAACAGAACAGCTGGTACTCTGCAGGTTTCCAGCTTCCTTTTCCATTTGGTCCAGAGGATCTGCAGGATTAAGAGGCTAAACCCTCTCTCTCTCTCTCCCATCCTCAAATCTCTCCCATTGTTGGGAGCATGCATCAGTATCTCCGCAAGGTGAGCCAAATGGAGTTTCTGGGGCTCTCTCTTCTCCCGTGGGTTCTATCACCAGGGAGAGGGTAGTGTGTGCCTTTACATTTTACCTCCCTGTACTAGAGCCTAAAGAGTGATGGATCCAAAACAAATCCTCAAATGCAGCTTACCAAAACGTGCATGCTATATTCTTATCACTATCTGAGGATGTTTAAACCTAACTGAAGTTTCAAACAAAAGTCCCCACAACTCAAGTATCAGCTTTGAGAGTTCTCTAATGGCTGAAACCAGTTAAATGTATTAACTCCATTTAATTGAAATTAATACCTTAATTTCTTGAGTAAACTTCAAAAATGTGTTTCAGTTAAATTTCTCCTTGGCAAAGGTATAGGTCTGAAGTGTCATTTCTTAAATGTATTCAGATTTGCAGTTGAATATATTGCAGTAAAAGCTATATCAGAAAGGACCACAGATTCGACTAGTGCATTTAAAAACCAAACCGTGGATATACTTTCACAGTTGCAACACAGAAAATATGGAGCTTATTAGTAACAAAGATGTTATATAAATTCATGCATAGCCCAGAATCTTTTGCATAAAACAGGTGTCAGCTTTTTTTAAAAAGATAACCAAACAGCAGACACTGCTTCTATTTTTCACACCCAGAAGATTGAGGGCATGTCTACACTGACAAAGTTACAGCGCCAGAAGTTACAGCATCGCTCAGAGAGCACAGAAGGGAAACCACGGTTCTGTGTTCACACTGTCAGCTGCCTGCGCAATTGCGTGTTCACACTTGCAGCAGTATTTGGAGCGGTGCACTCTGGGCAGCTATCCCACAGAGCACCTCTTTCTCTTCTGCCGTTAAGACTTGTGGGAAGGCCGGGGGCGGTCACGGGGCATCCTGGGTCCTGTCCCAATGCACCGTGATGCATTGCTTGGCATCCCATCAATGCCTGTGCTTCCGTCCACATTTGGCGCCATCTTTCAACGGTTTGTGTATTGTGTGCCCTACCTCTTTTGGGCAGCAGGATGGATCCTGAACTGCTGCTCTCTCTGACCACCATGGCACGAGTGGCAGTGGAGTTATTCCTTAAACTACAAAGGCAAGAGGAGTGCGCATTGATCTCGCCACACGTAGTACAACACTAGATTGCTTGTGGCATTCACGGAGGTGCTGACCACAGTGGAACACTGCTTATGGGCTCAGGAAACAAGCACTGAGTGGTGGGATCACATCATGATGCATGTCTGGGATGACGAGCAGTGGCTGCAGAACTTTCGCATGAGGAAAGCCACATTCATGGGTGGTGCAAGGACATGAGAATGAGAGCTGCCCTGCCTTTGGAGAAGCACGTGGCGATTGCACTGTGGAAGCTGACTATTCCAGACTGCTACTGATTGGTCTATAACCAGTTTGGAGAGGGAAAGTCGACCGTTGGAGTCGTATTGATGGAAGTGTGCAGGGCCATTAATTGCATCTTGTTCCGAAAAACTGTGACTCTGAGCAACGTGTGTGACATTGTGGATGGCTTTGCACAAATGGGCTTCCCTAACTGCGGTGGGGGGATAGATGGCACGCAAATTCCAATTCTGGCACCAAACCACCTAGCCACCAAGTACATTAATTGCAAGGTGTATTTCTCAATGGTTCTCCAGGCGCTTGTGGATCAACGTGAGCGTTTCACAGACATTAATGCAGGTAGTCCGGAACACTGGCCTGTTCAAGAAGTGCAAGCAGGGACTTTCTTCCCAGACCAGTCGAAATGCCCATTGCGATCCTGGGAGACCCCGCCTACCCCTTAATGCCGTGGCTTATGAAGCCATACATGGAGCAACTTGACAGCAGCAAGGAGTGGTTCAACAACAGGCTAAGCAAGTGTAGAATGACTGTTCAGTGTGCATTTGGCTGTTTAAAAGCCCGCTAGTGATGCCTGTATGGGAAGCTGGACCTTGCCGATGACAATATTCCTATGCTTATAGCCGCGTGCTGTACGCTCCATAATATTTGTGAAGGGAAGGGTGAAAGCTTGACTCAGGGCTGGACCACAGAGGCTCAGTGCCTGGAGGCTGAGTTTGAACAGCCAGAGACCAGGGCTACTAGAGGGGCACAGCATGGGGCCATAAGGATCAGGGATGCCATGAGGCAGCAATTTGAAGCTGAAAGCCACTAATATCTGTTGCTATGCTTGGGATTGCAGTGCTTGTAAAATGCTAGGAAGTGATTGGTGCACATGATGCAAGAAGGGGGTTTAACATAATTGCCTGTTGCTCTGCAGTGCTCTTTTTGCTTTCACTTAATAGAATAAAGATTGCTTTCAAACCAACACAATTCTTTTATTAAAAGACAACAAACGGAGGAGAGAGTCAAACGAAAAAATTTATCAGCAGGGAGGGAGATGGGGGAAGGGAAGGTCTTAAGAGGAGGAGGGGGTCCCAGGACGGCTACAGATTTGTGTATGTCCAGGGATCATACCCAACCTTCTCCTTTGGTGTATAATGCAGCGGGTGCTAGACTTCAGCACGTCCAAACTGCAGAGGGATGGGTGTTGAGTGCAGTGGGTACTGGCAGTCCACAGTGCTGGACGGTGAGGAGGGAGGAGTGGAATGCTGTGGGTAGAGAGTGAAGCCAGGAGGTTGATAACAGTGTGTTGGCAGTGTGTGTGGGGGGCGCATGGGAAAGAGTTTTGCAACAGTGGCTGCAGCGGATGGCGGGCGCGGAGCTGCTCGGTTTGAAGAGCTAGTATCGCCTGGAGCGTGTCCACTTGGCGCTCCATAACCTTTAAGAGCTTCTCCGTGGCTT
The DNA here is from genome assembly GCF_028017835.1 of Emys orbicularis. Lineage (NCBI taxonomy): Eukaryota > Metazoa > Chordata > Testudines > Emydidae > Emys > Emys orbicularis. The sequence continues at coordinate 80,007,507 of NC_088691.1, read as the reverse complement.
CTTTCTGGTGTGCCGGGTTCTCCTTTCAGTCCCTCTTCTCATTGTCTCACCACTCCTTCAATTCCTGTTTCTCGGCAGTGGAGTGCATCAAAACCTCACAGAGAAAGTTCTCCTTAGTTCTTCCTGGCTTCTTTCTAATTCTGTGCAGCCATTCTTTCGCCGACAACAAAGAGGGAGGCTGGGCTCCCAAGGTCCTCTCTGTGAAGTTTAAATGTAACATTTTACAGAAGCAGTATTGTTTGCAACACAGACAACAGTGAATCAGTGCTTTAAAACACAGCCAGTACTCACACACCGGACACTAACTGGCTGACCCCAGGCAAGCACACATGAGCCACAAGACCCCCACAATGGTGAGTAGCCGCAGGGGCAGAGTAAATCACTGTTCCTGGATGCTGCTGTACACTGGGCACATGGCTCCTGGGGAGAGCCAGCACTGTGGAGGGGGCGGGGGGGCTGATAATCATTCCTGGTCCCAAACTCTCCACAGCATGTGATCATTATGGAAGACAGCTCACTGCTGAGGGTGAGCAGGGAATCAAGAGAGGGTCTTCTCCAAGCCTGTGTCTTCCGCCCTGGCCCCTATGCAGCTTGCCTGAGTGCAGCAATGGTTCCCCCTTCCCCCCCCCCCCCATGATGGTAAAGTGGAGTGGGAAAGTTACCATTAATGGGGCAAGAAACAAAGCAGTTCTGCCGAGAAACCTGCAGCAGCAGACTGCCCAGTATCTCTATGAGAGTTTCCTGGAGATCTCTGAGGGAGATTCCCATGAAGTGAGGGAGTCAACAGCCTGTTCCGCTGCTCAGACTAGGAATGTGGTGGGAGACAAGCCTGCTTTCTGCAACCCTCCTGCCCCAAACAACTCACTTCAGCATGTCCCAAAATCAGATCCACTTACCAGGGGCCTCCTCTTCTGTTTGTGCTTCGCCAAGATCCGACTGCTGTGACTGGCTAGGCTCCTCCAGGGTAGAAAAGAGCTCTTGACTGCATGCATCTCTGGCCTCCAAGTCATCCTCTGCCCCTGGGTCCCCCTCCCCCTCTTCATCCAAGATTTCCTCCTCCTGGCTTGGTCCACTCTCGACTGGCACGCAAGCCAACGAAGTATCCACAGGGGCCTTCACAGTGGAGGTGGGGTCGCCGCCAAGTAACGCATTGAGCTCTTTGTAGAACTGGAAGCTCGTGGGCACAGCACCAGAGTGGCGGTTTGCCTCCCACACCTTGTGGTAGGTATTCTGCAGCTCCTTCACTTTTACCCTACCCTGCAATGTGTCCCGGTCATGGACCCTTTTTATCATGCATCGTGAAATCTGTCCTTAGGTATCAGAATTCCTATGGCTGGAGTGCCGCTGGGACTGGACAGCCTCCTCTCCCCAAATGCCGATGAGGTCCAGCAGCTCAGCATTGCTCCAAGCGGGGGATCGCCTGGTGCGTGGAGCAGGCCTGGCCACCTGGAAATATGCGCTGAGACCACTGCACGCACCACGGAGCAAACAGGGAGGGGACTTTCAAAATTCCAAAGGAATGTACGGGGATAATGGTTGGTCACCTGAGGGCAGGGCAGTAGAGTTCAAACCGATGACCAGAGAGGTGAGAACAGGCATTGTGGGACACCTCCCGAAGGCCAATCGCAGCGCTTCTAATCACCACGGTGTCTACACTGGCACTGCAGCACTGTAGCCCCAGCGCAGAAAGCTGTACGTCTCTCATTGGAGTGGTTTTTTTAGAGCAGAAAGTTGCTTTACTGTGCAGAAACTTGCCAGTGTAGACAAGGCCTTAGTAACTACAGCAGCTAATTAGCTAGTCAACCACAAACTCTTGCAAAATTATGATGTAACTTCTTCTGTTACCTTTTTTCCTATTTTGTATACTTTATGCCTGTAAATTAGTAACAGAGTAGATCACATTATTATATTTGTTACAGTATCACAAGGTATAATCCTGAAAGATGACAATTAAGATTTGATACCGTTTTTTAAAAGATTAAAGCTATAAAAGTATTCTTAATAGACCTCTTCAGTTTGAGGACACTGCATTTCAGTTTGTGGCCTAGGCAACCACAGAAGTACTGCAAGCAGTCTGGACCATGCTGTCAATTTTAAATAGAAATGTGATCTATACCTATATAAAAACAAATCTTTAATGATAATATCTAATGAGGTATTTATTTTGCATGAAAGAAACTGAGACATTCAAATGGCATGTTTGAGAAGCCAATGTGAGGTGTAAATCTTTGAGCTGAATCACCAAAAGTTTTATAAGCCCTGATCAACCATATGTTTGGCACATATGCAGACTAGGATCATTTCATAGGCAGGACTCCCTCACCTTGCCACTGAAGTTCAGGGACTGTAGTGGTGCAGAATTGTGTACAGCTGTTTTGTATGATTTCTTTCATTGTTCTTTCCTTTTAGGGATTGACCAAGCACAACACCTAGCACAACGTGTCCTGGTCCATAATTAGCAGTCCTAGCGCTACAGTAATACAAACAACAAATGGGTCAAATGACTTTATATTGATTTGGGATGAGCTACTAAACCAGGACAACACCACCAAGGAGTGTGATGAGACTTTACATAAAGATTCTATTCAAAGTTCAAAAGTGGTGATGGAAAGAGTATGGAGTCATGCAAATTTGGCCAAAGGATCACACTGCAAATGGGCCCACGGAAAGTAACTGGTGGGAGAGAGTTACTGACTTCAGCTAAGCAAGCAGGTATTCAGCATATGGTTCAACATGTCTTACAAAAACTGCTATGGCATGAGATGTTTTGCACGAAGACACTGGACTTTTCCAGGCAAAGTTGCAAGAAGCCATAAAGGAGACACCCTGTTTTCTCACTGGATGATGAGAAAGGACACCTCAGATTCTGGCTGGACAGTTCAAATCTTTATCAGAACCATAGGTCAGTTTCTGATTGGTTCACATCAGCTTTGCCAAAAAGAGGACCCAGGCTATGCCATCCAGCAGAAAAATGTACAAAATACTGTGTTGTTCAATACATCGTGCCCCGAAGCCAAAACATCTGGATGAGAGAGATTGAACAGATATGTTATTGCCTGGCCAGTGAGAGTGACCCTTCTGTTAAGAACTAGTCTTGTTATTGTCTAGAAGTTATGCTAAATCAAAAGTAACTGAGCATTGAAGCAGGGGAAACTCATTACACTAATTAAATCTAGTACTATTTAGAAAAGAAATTAGCAAGAGCTACTGCAAGAAACCTTGAGTCTTTCAGAGCTCTGTGGGATTTTTAGGTTGATTTTGGTCAAAAGAACTAACAGCTTCTTAGACAAAGAGGGGAAGGAGCTTTAAATTGGCTTGCAAGCTAGATATTTATCACTATTTGAATCTTTGGGGTAAATTGGTATAAGAGCTTGCAGTATGGGATACGTTCTAGAGAATTTTGATGCTATTCTACTTTATTACCTCCATATTTTGTTTTTGTTTAAGGTGTGATAGTCTTGTATATGTACAAGTGACAAAGCTTGGCTGCGAGTATCCCCTTGGCAAGGTAATTTTGAACTGAATTAACATTCTTTGATAATTAAGTAGCTTGTTTAAAGTTCTAGATTCTACTGTAGAACTGTTTGGTTGAACTGACATGAGCCGTGCCACCATTCCACTGGCAGATAAACTTGATTGGAATTAAGAAAGGATCCATAGTTCCATGTTAGTACCAACAAATCACCTGCCCTGACTGGTACTGAAGTAACACAGAAGTTTGCCTTTGTAAGAAGTTTGTGGTAAGATGCTGAATGAATTTAACTGATTTATTATCTCTGAAAAGATGTAACATCCCATGTTGAGTTCAGTTTTTGACACTAAACTATTATCTAACCATTCTTAAACTGTAGGTAATTTCTTGTTTGCTTTAAAAGCTATTTTGTCTAATCAAATAAAAATAATAATGATCCTTCCTATACTTTACTTAAGCTAAAAAGATCCAAAGAACAATGAGAAACCTAGTAGAGGTAACTGGTTAATTAAAATTATTTAACCAACGTGTGTTTTCTCTCACATTCCCTGTACTTCCTATTTCTGTTCCCCAGACTATCCATTTAACACCATATTATTTAACATTGTATTCCAGTCATATCCCAATGCCCCATCAGCACTAGGACCATATAGTGCTAGGTGCTGTACAAACATATAGTAGGAAATGGTCCCTGTCCCAACAAGCCTGGAATGTAAACGGACAGTAATTGACAAATTCCTGGTCCACCAGACAACCTGCTCTGCCACAGCTAAACCTAGGTGCCTAAGTTCATGCACCCAAGTTTGAAAGTCTGCCCTAAATTCTAGAAGGCACAATGAGCTTTAGCATCTGTAGGATTTTTTCTTTTTAAAAAAAGCATCATGCATTGTCTGCTAAATCCTTTACATTGAGTTTACCTTTAAACCTAATAGGTTTATTTAAACTGGTTCTTCATTAGATGCCTAAGCAACCTCATTTCTGAAAATGTGTTTAATACTTTAATGAATTTACAACCAAACATAATTACTAACTTCCATTTAATTTCTAGAAATAATGGTATAACTCAACATAAGCCCTGAAAGAGGTGTTAAATTACTACAAGCCAGTTTTATTAAAAGGTGATTAGGTGCTTATGAAAATTCAACAAGGCGGCTGAACACCTAACTCTAGGAGTTAGATGCTTTTGAAAGTCCCCCTAAGTGCATATATGCATCTTTCGGTGCCTAGAGGCCTTTACAAATCAGGCCCTGCATCTAAATGCACATATAGTGAAATTGTCCAAAGAATGCTAAAACACATTCTGTGGAAAACATCAAAACAGTTAACAGTGGGAAACCCACAGCAAAACCCTGCACAGTGATTTGCCAAAGGCATGTGAATGGGAACATAAAGATACATTTGATTAAGTCGAATGGTAGAAGTATTGTGACAAAGTTCCTCCTCTATCTTGGTGGGTCCTGCGCTTATTGGCGGATTTTCTTGCCTCAGAGATTCACCATGTGGGTTGGGGAACAGCCCAGAGACCTTCCCTTCTGGAAGAACCCACAGTCCAGGTCAATTGGGAGGTTTGGGGGGAACCCGGGCCACCCTCTACTCCGGGTTCCAGCCCAGGGCCCTGTGGACTGCAGCTGTCTATAGTGCCTCCTGTAACAGCTGCATGACAGCTACAACTCCCTGGGCTACTTCCCCATGGCCTCCTCCAAACACCTTCCTTATTCTCACCACAGGACCTTCCTCCTGGTGTCTGATAATGCTTGCGCTCCTCAGTCCTCCAGCAGCACACCCTCTCACTCTCAGCTCCTTGCGCCTCTTGCTCCCAACTCCACACACTCGCACCACAAACTGAAGTGAGCTCCTTTTTAAAAACCCAGGTGCCCTGATTAGCCTGCCTTAATTGATTCTAGAAGCTTCTTCTTAACTGGCTCCAGGTGTCCTAATTAGCCTGCCTGAACTGGTTCTAGCAGGTTCCTGATTACTCTAGTGCAGCCCCTGCTCTGGTCACTCAGGGAACAGAAAACTACTCATCCAGTGACCAGTATATTTGCCCTCTACCAGACTCCTGTACCCCACTGGTCTGGGTCTGTCACAGTATGTTTACAAAGTTCATTTATTAGTGTTTGAATAATGATGACATCATAGCAAAATTTTCGGAAGCATTCTCAATCCCTCACAAACTTCATGGGAGAAATGTTCCGTCTGAAAATTTAAAGCTGACTTCTCTCTGCTGCTCCAAATGTGAAAGAAACATTCTCCTGGCATGCATGTCATGTTAACAGGAAGAACTTGTGTGTCACAATGGAAAAATATCTTCACCACCTTTAAACATCCAGCAGCACTTTTAGCTTAAAATGTACATGCTTCCCTTCTCACCTCTGACACTTGCCCATTTAGTGGAGGTGGTGAGAGGGAAGTGAATATAAGCATTCACAGATCAATAGATTTGGAATGCCAGAAGGGACTATTGTGATCATCTAGTCTGATCTCCTGCATAACACAGGCCAGAGAACCTCACCCAGTAAGTTCTGCATCAGACCCATAACTTCTGAGCTATAGCATATCTTTTTAGTCAGATAGCCAATACTGATTTAAAGACTTTGTGATGGTCCCTAGGTAAGTTGTTCCAATGGTTAAGAATTCTTCAAAATTGTGCTGTATTACTAGTCTGAATTTCTCTAGCTTCAACTTCCAACCAGAGACCTAGAGATGCCCACTTTGGGGTTTATTTTTTCAGATTGTCAAATACTTTATTATAGTAACAATAATGTTGAGCACTTCTATAGCATTTTCCATCAAAGAGCTTGGCAGATGAATCACTGCAGCACCCGCTCAAGATAGGCAAGTACCATACTAAACTGAGGAAGAAGTGATCATGAAAGTCAATCTGGAATGGAGTAATACCCAGGCTCCCAATCTGGTGCTCAGAACATCCTCCCCAAAACACAAAACAACTCAAGATCTGAAAATCTGTTTCAGAAACAAAGATCTAAATACTTCATATCCAAACTACCCAAACAATAGGAGTTAACTAAGGCCTGGTCTACACTAACCCCCAACTTCGAACTAAGGTACGCAACTTCAGCTACGTGAATAACGTAGCTGAAGTCGACATACCTTAGTTCGAACTTACCGCGGTTCAGACGCGGTCCACACGCGGCAGGCAGGCTCCCCGTCGACTCCGCGGTACTCCTCTCGCCGAGCTGGAGTACCGCAGTCGACGGCGAGCACTTCCGGGATCGATTTATCGCGTCCAGACCAGACGCGATAAATCGAACCCGGAACTTCGATTCCCAGCCGCCGAACTAGCGGCTGGGTGTAGACAAGGCCTGAGAATAAGAGAATGTATCTGTGACTGCTGTTGCAAGTGGTTGTGGGTATATGCAGAACAATTTATATTTTCTATCTTGTGTATTTCTATGTAAGTTGAATGTATATTAGGACTGTCAAGCGATTAAAAAAAATTAATTGCGATTAATCGTGCAATTAAAAAAGTAATCGCACAGTTAATAATAGAATACCATTTATTTAAATATTTTTTGATGTTTTCTACATTTTCAAATAGATTGATTTCAATTACAATACAGAATACAAAGTGTACAGTGCTCACTTTATATTTATTTTTGATTACAAGTGTTTGCTCTGTAAACAACAAAAGAAATGGTATATTTCAATTCACCTAATACGAGTACTGTAGTGCAATCTCTTCATCATGAAAGTTGAACTATAAATGTAGAATTATGTACAAAAAATAACTGCATTCAAAAATAAAACAATGTAAAACTTGAGAACCTACAACTCAGTCTTACTTCAGCCAATCGCTCAGACAAACAAGTTTGGTTACAATTTGCAGGAGATATTGCTACCCGCTTCTTGCTTACAATGTCACCTGAAAGTGAGAACAGGCATTCACATGGAACTGTTGTAGCTGGCGTTGCAAGATATTTACGTGCCAGATGTGCTAAAGATTCATATGTCCCTTCGTGCTTCAACCACAATTCCAGAGGACATGCTTCCATGCTGATGATGGTTCTGCTTGATAATGATCCAAAGCAGAGTGGACCGACACATGTTCATTATCATCTGAGTCAGATGCCACCAGCAGAAGGTTGATTTTCTTTTTTGGTGGTTCGGGTTCTGTAGTTTCTGCATCGGAGCGTTGCTCTTTTAAGACATCTGAAAGCATGCTCCACACCTCGTCCCTCTCAAATTTTGGAAGGCACTTCAGATTCTTAAACCTAAATCTCACATTGGTACCTTCTTTGTGTTTTGTCAAATCTGCAGTGAAAGTGTTCTTAAAATGAACATGTGCTGGGTCATCATCTGAGACTGCTATAACATGAAATATATGGCAGAATAAAGGTAAAACACAGAGCAGGAGACAATTCTCCCCCAAGGAGTTCAGTCACAAATTTAATTAACGCTTTTTTTTTTTTTAAGGAGTGTCATCAGCATGGAAGCATGTCCTCTGGAATGGTGGCCAAAGCATGAAGGGGCATATGAATGTTTAGCATATCTGGCACATAAATATCTTGCAACGCCAGCTACAAAAGAGCCATGCAAATGCCTGTTCTCACTTTCTGGGGACACTGTAAATAAGAAGCAGTCAGCAGTATCTCCCGTAAATATAAACAAACTTGTTTGTCTTAGCAATTGGCTGAACAAGAAGTAGGACTGAGTGGACTTGTAGGTTCTAAAGTTTTACATTGTTTTGTTTTTGAGTGCAGTTATGTAACAAAAAAAATCTACATTTGAAAGTTACACTTTCACAATAAAGAGATTGCACTACAGTACTTGTATGAGGTGAATTGAAAAATACTATTTCTTTTGCTTATTTTTACAGTGCAAATATTTGTAATAAAAATAATATAAAGTGAGCTGTACACTTTGTATTTTGTGTTGTAATAAAAATCAATATATTTGAAAATGTAGAAAAACATCCAAAAATATTTAATAAATGTCAGTTGGTATTCTATTTTTTAACAGTGCGATTAAAAGTGATTAATTTTTTTAATCGCAGTTAATATTTTGAGTTAATCACGTGAGTTAACTGTGATTACTTGACAGCCCTAATGTATATATATACACAGAATCTAGGGCCGGCTCCAGGCTCCAGCCAAGGAACCAGGTGCTTGGGGCGGCCAATGGAAAGGGGCGGCACATCCGGGTCTTCGGCAGCAATTCGGCGGTGGGTCCCTCAGTCCCTCTCGGAGCAAAGGACCCGCTGCCGAATTGCCGCCAAAGAATGAAGCGGCGGCGGTAGAGCTGCCACTGAACTGCCACCGATCGTGGCTTTTTTTTTTTTCCTTTCGCTTCGCCGCTTAGGGCGGAAAAAAAGCTGGAGCCGGCCCTGACAGAATCTCACCCACCCACCCCTATATTGTATAGTCATACACATTACACAGTTTATATCAACACTCCACCCTTTTACTACTCTCCCTAAAACTAAATACAGTTGGCCAAATTGATCACTGGTACAACTCTATTAATGTACTAAAAATCTGGCCTATCATATGTTCTTGAGAATTTTTCTTAGGTTCAGGGCTGTGAACTTTCTGTTCCTTGTTGATGTTTTTTAAATCCCAAGAAGTGTTCAGCCTTTTTACAGGATTTTAATTGTCAGTCCACTTCCTCAGGTTTCAAGGGATATCAGTTAAAAATGTCACTTCTATCCCTACTACTATTGTAACACCAGAGATTTCTATAACTGGCAGATAAGAAAACATTTCCTCCATTTTTGCAGTTTCTTTACTTTGTGCATTTGACCGCACTTTGTACATAGTTCCTTTCACAATCTGCCATGAATAGTAAATTAATTTTCCTTTTTTGGTGTGGGTTTTTCCACACAGCAACAGGGAAGAGAAAAATATTTTTAAAAATAGGGAACTCTGATTATAAAGCCCCTAAAATTGCCATGTTCACTGCGCAAATGAGCTTTTAATTGTTCTCGTTCTCTCTCACTGAAAAGACTTCAAGTTCAAGGTGTCCCTTTAAGAGGAAATCCACCTAGCTGAATAAGCAGTCAATTTACCAAAAAGACTGAAGAGAACTCAGTATAAAGGACATTTTAATGGTGGTAGGGGAGGGGGGTGGTGAATCCAGAGTTCTGAAGGCAAGAAAAATGTTTGAGAAAGTGTAGATTACTCAGGCAACAAAGAAACTCCTCTTTATCAAAACATTTTACAACACTTTGTACTGCTTATACACCTTGATTTAACCCTTGTTCACAATTACTTCGTTACACGGAGAGAAAACACACACAGCCCTGGGTAGCCATACACCACACCCAATCTTTCCAGTGTGTTCCCAGAGATCAGACCCCAGCTCTGCTATGAAATAGCTTGGAGCTGGAAGACTATTCTTGGTATTAACATATAAATGAGCAAACTAAGGTCCACCATCTCGTAATCCGCACCACACAGTTGGAAACCTGTGACCAAAGAGAGCCCCACTGAAATCAGTGGGACTCTGGACAGATATGTGCCTGCTAGTTTGGATCCAATCACAAGATGGAGGTGTAAATCTCCCACTTTACTTCAGAATTCTTGTATCCATTGCAGCATCCTTTTCATACTCAAAGTAGGGGAGAGCAGAACTCAATGGTGTTGGTTTTAAAACTCAACAGCATGCCATATCAACGTGTCCAGGTAAAAGTGAAGCTGAGTATATATTGCATCCACACTCAGAAATAGACAGACTTCAGTGGAGCAATGCTAATTTACATCATCTGAGGATCTGGCCCTTGAAATCTGAAACCAGGGAAATCTTTGCACAATGTGGGCTTGGAAAGCATAGGCTACCCTCCCCAGGATATTTGTACGGAAGAGAGAAAACACTTAAGTTGGCTGTTTCACAGCTTCATTCACCCTTTTATCTTGGTATTTGATGCAATTTGTGTTTGTTTGTTTTTTAAATCAAAACAAGAGATTGGAAGGCTCAAAAGACATGCAGCCTTTTCAATGAGATCACCTCTTCACATTCTGACCCATGATTAAGTGACCATAAATCGGTGCCATCTGGTCACATGGCAGTTCAGCAGCACATGCTAAGTGAGCTTGGTGGGGATCTATGGTATTAACCCTAAAGGAAAAACAGGAATACATAAAAAAGACTTTTCTATGGATTGCCTCATTATTCAGAATGGCTAGAATATGGCATTCCTTCCAGTACAAAGCATCCATTCCTACTGTTAGTAATCTCTAGAGAACCAAAACACGACAGTGCTAAACACTGCTTTTGACACCAAGCATAGAATATTGTTCATCAGAGCAAGTGGTTACTCTCGAGTTCATAGTAGACAGGAGGCCTAATCACAAAAAACACCATCACAAGTGGAACCCTTGCTGAGAGTCTGATCAATAAAGCCAAGGATTGAGTACAATAACTTACCATCTTGCTTCTAGTGTTTCCCATCCAGAACAGGTTTAAGACATTTTGGACCAGTTTCAGATCTAACTTATACTGGTGTAAATTCAGAGAAACTATCAGAGTCAAAGGGGTTCCTCCAGCTTTGCACTCCTGTTTGTGAGATCATAATCTGGCCAATTGATGTGAGGCAATTTGCACTATTGCTGCCAGAACTGTACCAGTTCTATGGAGAAAGGACGTCAGTCTCAAGTGCAGTTAATGCAACATCCTTCAGAAGTACCAATTCCAATTTAAAAATGAAAAGAAGACACTGCTGTAGTTGTAACAATGCATATTCTCTCTGATTTCTAGGGGCTTGACCCTGTTAAAGTCCAGGAGAGTTCAATGGAAGCAGGATCATGCACTGGATGCACACAACTCTCACAAAGATTAATAGGAGTTACGCATGTGCATGGATTTCTTGCATACTAGACCCAATAATGCTGTCAAACACCGTACTTGCCAAAAAAATGAGACCATATTACCAGAGCTTGTACAGACAATGCTGCCAACACCACAGCTGCAGGGGGTTCTTGGTGTCCCTCTTAGACAGGTTCAAGTACTAGTGTGATGTTTGATAGCTGTGTTATAACCATGCACGCTGTGTTGTATGCACCATTTCATTGTGACAAAACTCTGTCATAATAATAACTTGAGCCTATTTTAAAGAGCTCTCGCTTTTATCATTTCCTGGGCTGGGGTATATTGCACGCTTCTCCTCTTCTAGTTTAACATTAAACCTTTACCAACAACTCCCTCAATTCCTCCCCAAGCCACATACACATCTGTACTAAACACATTACTTATGGCCCATCACCACATGCTATAGAGGTGAATGATGTTAGAGGTGAATGATGTTACTCAAGGAATTTTGCCCATGCAATCCAATGAATTTGCAAGCAGAACATCATTTGCTTCAGCTGCATGATTTGCTTCAGCTGCAACATATGTGTAACTATGCACTAACATCTTGAATTATATATATTTCCTTTGTCCCCGCTGAGGTGTCATGTGTTATAAACTTTTTAAAACACTTCCCGTTTCTCACTCTATTTTTCCTAGCACATCTGACAGAAGTGACTAGACAAAGAATAATTAGGCTATGTATTATGTCAGACATGGTATAGAAATCAATTAGTGTATGAGAGAAAATGTTTCCATTTGAAAAAGCCATGGTATGTTTTTCTGTTACAACATTATAAAAATCTCTACATTTTAAGTACTGTTCAAACTAACTGTTTAATCCACAGTGCTCCTGAGAGGCAGATAGGATGCCTATTGTACAGATGGGGGAATTGAAGCATAGAGAGATTAACCCATGATTTGCCCAAGGCTACCTAGTGAGTCAGCAGCAGAGCCAGGATTAAAACTCAGGCTCTCCAGACTCTCCGAACTCTAGACCATGCTGCTTTTTTCATTTTATTACACATTATTCATTCACACTCAGGGCCCATGCAGAGTTGTTGAAATCATCCATGTCACATTGTGTAATCATCATCTTTACAAAGAGCTCTTTGGGTGTGCCCTGAAACTCTGTGCAGAGTTTTAGGGCACACCCATAGAACATTCTATTGGAAAGAATTTCTTTTTAAATACTGAGTGACCACATTACTTATAAAAGCAAAGAGCCAAACATACTTGCAAACACTATTCGAACTTCACCATAAAGCTCAATTAATGCCCATCTGTCCTGACTTTCACTACCTGACATTCCACTACTGGGCATCTTGAACTGAGACAATCAAGCATGTCAGTGTCTCCCCCTGGAAACAAACTCATACTCTAATGTGTTTCTGACCACAAACTTTGTCTGTCTCACACACACACACACACACAGGACACAACTGTTTCCCTGTGATATTACTAATCTTACCCAAATGGGTAAGGACCCATCTGAGTAATCTCCCTCAGACACAGAATCACATCCTATGCATCTTACTTCACGTAATAGACAGTACAGTATGTCCATTCTGTGTTTGAAAGGACACAATTAGACCCGTCATAGCTTTTCACAATGGGCCCTGTTAAGTAGCCTCTCACTTCTTTATTTCCTTGGACACAAAAAATACCTTTAATAGTATGTCTGGGACTGAATGTTAGTTTTCCTCTCTCTTTCTTAGCCCTCACCAATCAGACCTCCATACTCATCTGGCACATGACAAACAAACCTAGGGTGATCAGACATCCCAATATTTGGGGCTTTGTCTTATATAGGCAACTATAGCCCATCCCATCCCCTGGGGGGGAAGTGTCCCTATTTTTCACACTTGCTATCTGGTCACCCCAAACAAAACCCATAATGAAATTATACCATAGCAACTACTTTAAAATTTGTAGTTTTGCAGCCATCCTACAGTCCCTCTAGCATGGGGGATAACTTGAAATCCGCTCACACTAGAGATTTTACTCCTGGGCGGAGGGGTGGGGGGCTCTCTAATGAAGGTTTTCAGGCTTGCAAAGTCCATAAGGCAAACGAGAGTTATCCTGCACACAGACGAGATTTGGAACAGATCAGACAAGCTAGTGCAGGATGAATGAGATACAGAGACCAAATCAAAACAAAAGCTCATCAAAGAGCAGAGTCCAGTTTATTTATAAATTAACGAAATGATTGTTTCCCCCCTCCTAGACCCCACAACTCACTTCCCAACTAACACCAATAAGAGATCGCCCACCACCCCAAAAACTTATTCTCCGGGCCAAAGTGCTCAAAATTGGACAATGATTTTGGGTGACCAAATCCAGACACGCAGGGCTTAGTTTTCAGAGGTAAGCACCGTCAACTCCTACCGAAGTCAGTGAAAGATGCGCGGCGCTTTTGCAAATCATACCCACGCATCTCAAGCTGGGCACCAAAGGGGTGAAACAACGAGCTCCCCCTCCCTCGTCCGTCCGTCCCCCCCCAAAAAAAAATAAGAGAGCACGTCTGAAACTTGAGCCCTGGTGTTTACAGCCTCAGCCGAGCAACCTTGCAGTTTCACCCTTTCAAGCTAAATTCGTAACCTCCCCCTCTCGGTGTTTACCTAGTACTGTGTGTATTCCTAACAGAGCGAAGCAAAAAACCACCATCTAGACAGATCAACACATAGGCTTACACCTCCCCGTCCCCCCAGCAACAACCACCAACCTTCATAGCTAGCGCCGACAAAAGTGTATAAGAAAAAAATCATCATTGCTGCAGCCTCTGCTGATTCGCAAATGCAGGTTGCGTTTGAGGCAAGGGGGAGCTTGAGTAGATCAGAAGTTTAAGATGTATGTTTCTTAAACTGTACCACGCACAATACTTCTACAGATTTGACAGTACTACCCAGAGCTGGAATTACAGCCCTGTTTATCCACACAGGAAGAAACGCCCTGGTATGTATACACGGTGTGCAAGAGTTAGTGAGGACTAAAATGAAGCCCAAAATGTAATAAATAGAGACAAACGCGTAGGTGTACATCAGAATACATTTAGATGTGTCCTGTATCGCCATTATAGCCACACTACTCTACCAATCATTTCTAGAAGGCTGCACATCGTTCTGTGCTGCTGAGTTAGCCACCTCTCCCGTTATCACACAGGATTACAATTAGATCTTGCATCAGTACCCAGGGAAAGTGATTAGAAAGTCTCAGAGCTTTATATGTGTTTGATTACATTAGCACTTCTATAATTAGCTGGTGTTTATTCATAACCTCACCCATGCGCGCATGGACTATGTAAATCCCCAATGATGTACCATATTTAAATGCACCTCTCGCTTTCCTTCCTCCGACGTCTGACACAGTATTTCTAGTTAGGCTCAGGAGGGAAGAAAAAACAAACAGTAATAATTTAGCTATACAGGATTGTAGAGTAAATTGCAAATCAACTACAAGTTTGCACTTCCTCATCTGCATTCAAATTAATATATTTCTATTATTGTATATACTTATGTTCGTAGATTTCATTTTTCTCTAATAGTTTATTTAGTGTCAGGGTTACAGTTCCTTGATTGGTTTCAGGTATTCTTAGATATAATTTTGGATATTACTTAACCAGACACTGATATTATTCTTTGATCTGTATTTTTCTTTGCTCCACATTAATACATTACTTGAACTCAATTTCATACATAAGCACCTGGAGTAAATAAAATTCTAAACTTACCACATGTGCTACAGTTCTAAAGCCAGCATTTATGAGCATCAGTTTCCAGCGTTCCTCAATATTCTCTGGAGTGGGTGTGTAAACATAATATGCTATCAGAACAGACGCCAAAAGAAGGCACAGGGATTTAGTTCCCATGTTCTACTATCCACTTCTTTCAAGACTGATCAGATTAAACGTTCTCACTGACTCTTAACAGTTGCAAATCAGCACACGCTGATAGGGCAAAGTTAATCTGTCGTTATGTTTGGATCACGCCCAGGAGGTGAGTTCTCATCCGATCACCCTGAACAGAGGTCATTCTGCTACACAGGGGGAAACGTGTGTTTAAGTGGAAAGCATTCAGCTACAATATTTAAATGTAAAGATTAAACATCAAAGTAAATACATGGATGTCAAGCAGGGGTTCTTCTAGCAAGAACCACAGCTCTGAAAGACTGGAGAGGAAAATGCAGTTACAAAAATAAGTAGAGTGCAGCATATGAATTAAGAGCTGCAGCAAAAGTGATGATCATAGACAAAAAAGCCCCTGGAAGGTCCACCTGTCTCATAAGTTTGTTCTTCATCACTATGCAGGGAGCTTGAAATAAATGCAAACACTTGAGAGACACAGAATTTACTGTAACAGATCAGACCATACATCCTTCTAGTCTAGTATCCCTTCTGACAGTGGTCAGACTGTCACATTTCAGAGTGGTAGTCATGTTAGTCTGTATCAGCAAAAACAACGAAGAGTCCTTGTGGCACCTTAGAGGCTAACAAATATATTTGGGCATAAGCTTTCGTGGGCTAGAACTCACTACATTAGATGCATGGAGTGGAAAATACAGTAGCAGGTATAAATACACAGCACATGAAAGGATGGGAGTTGCCTTACCAAGTGGGAGGTCAGTCCAATGAGACAATTCAATTAACAGTAGGATACCAAGGGAGGAAAAATCACTTTTGTAATGGTAATTAGAGTGGCCCATTTCAAAGAGTTGAGAAGAAGGTGTGAGTAACAGTAGGGGAAAATTAGTATGGGGAAAATTAGGTTTAGGTTTTGCATGGCTACAGATATTACTTATAAAAATGATATTACTTATAAAAATATTCAGCTATTTTAAATATCCATGATATTCAACTTAATAGATTCTTGTTGCAATGAACTCATGTGGACACTATTGGGAAATATAAACTTTTGTCTGCTCAAGATCAAAAGAGCTTCTGAAATGAAAATGTGTGTTCCAAATGAAACCCCTTATGTGAAATTCACCTCTGTGCAGAGGAACAGCATGGGATTCTACATACCACTTAGCACCTTTGAAATCAGAGCTCAGATCTAGGTCAGGAGTGGAGTATAGGATTGACAGCCAGGTTTACTAGCAGGAAGCTAAAGAAGCTTGCATGCCAGCTGCGTCATCTCTCCACAGGGGAAGACAATCTGTAGAGCTACAGTGACGGATCCACAGTTGGATTCACCACTCAGCATCCTGCCATAGAATCATAGAAGATTAGAGTTGGAAGAGACCTCAGGAGGTCATCTGGTCCAGTGCTTCTCAAAGCCGGTCCGCCACTTGTTCAGGGAAAGCCCTTGGCGGTCCGGGCCGGTTTGTTTACCTGCCACGTCCGCAGGTTCGGCCAATCGCGGCTCCCACTGGCCGCGGTTCACCGCTCCAGGCCAATGGGGGCTGTGGGAAAGGCGGCCAGCACATCCCTCGGCCCACGCCGCTTCCCACAGCCGAACCTGCAGATGCGGCAGGTAAACAAACCGGCCTGGACCGCCAGGGGCTTTCCCTGAACAAGAGGTGTCCCGACTTTGAGAAGAACTGATCTAGTCCAACCCCCTGCTCAAAGCAGTACCAACACCAACTAAATCATCCCAGCCAGTGCTTTGTCAAGCCAGGCCTTAAAAACCTCTAAGGATGAAGATCCCACCACCTCCCTAGATAATCCATTCCAGTGCTTCACCACCCTCCTAGGCCAGGTCTACACTACGAGTTTAGGTCGAATTTAGCAGCGTTAAATCGAATTAAGCCTGGACACGTCCACACGACGAAGCCCTTTTTTCGACTTAAAGGGCCCTTTAAACCGGTTTCTTTACTCCACCTCCGACGAGGGGATTAGCGCTAAAATCGGCCTTTGCGGGTCGGATTTGGGGTAGTGTGGACGGAATTCGACGTTATTGGCCTCTGGGAGCTATCCCACAGTGCTTCATTGTGACTGCTCTGGACAGCACTCTCAACTCAGATGCACTGACCAGGTAGACAGGAAAAGCCCCACAAACTTTTGAATTTCATTTCCTGTTTGCCCAGTGTGGAGAGCACAGGTGACCACGCAGAGCTCATCAGCACAGGTAACCATGATGGAGTCCCAGGATCGCAAAAGAGCTCCAGCATGGACAGAACGGGAGGTACGGGATTTGCTCGCCATATGGGGAGACGAATCAGTGCTAGCTGAACTCCGTAGCAGTAAACGAAATGGCAAAATATTAGAAAAAGTCTCAAAGGCCATGAAGGACAGAGGCCATAACAGGGACGCACAGCAGTGCTGCATGAAAATTAAGGAGCTAAGGCAAGCCTACCACAAAGCCAGAGAGGCAAACGGAAGGTCCGGGGCAGAGCCGCAAACATGCCGCTTCTACGCGGAGCTGCATGCCATGCTAGGGGGTGCAGCCACCACTACCCCAACCGTGTGCTTTGACTCCATCAATGGAGAATCACGCAACAGGGAAGCGGGTTCGGGGTACGAGGAAGATGATGATGAAGACAACGAAGATAGCTCACAGCAAGGAAGCAGAGAAACAGCCAGGATATGTTTATCACCCTGGACCTGGAACCAGTAACCCCCGAACTCACCCAAGGCATGCTCCCAGACCCTGAGGGCACACAAGGGACCTCTGGTGAGTGTACCTTTGTAAATATTGCACATGGTTTAAAAGCAAGCGTGTTTAATGATTAATGATTAATTTGCCCTGGCAATCGCGGCCAGTACAGCTACTGGAAAAGTCTGTTAACGTGTATGGGGATGGAGCGGAAATCCTCCAGGGACATCTCCAGAAAGCTCTCCTTCATGTACTCCCAAAGCCTTTGCAAAAGGTTTCTGGGGAGGGCTGCCTTATCCCATCCACCATGGTAGGACACTTTACCATGCCAGGCCAGTAGCACGTAGTCTGGAATCATTGCATAACAAAGCATGGCAGCGTATGGTCCCGGTGTTTGCTGGCATGCAGACAACATTCATTCCTTATCTCCCTTTGTTATCCTCAGGAGAGTGATATCATTCATGGTCACCTGGTTGAAATGGGGTGATTTTATTAAGGGGACATTCAGAGGTGTCCGTTCCTGCTCGGCTGAACAGAAATGTTCCCCGCTGTTAGCCATGCGGTAGGGGGGAGGGGTGAAGTGATCATCCCAGAGAATTGGGTGTGGGGGTGGGGATAGTTGGGTTTGTGCTGCATGTTAACCCGGAAACCGCAGCCCCTCCTTTTACATTGCAAACCCATTTTAAATGGCCAACCCAACGGGTGCTTGGTATGGGAAATGAGGGCGCTACTGTTTGAAACCATTCCCACATGTTAAGAAGGTTAAAAAAGCCAAAAGACTGTGTCTTACCATGGCTGCCTGCAAGCCGAAATCTGTTGCCTGGCACTGCGTGAGTGATCTCTCACACCAAACCGGCAGGCCCTCAATATAAGAGGAAAAATGCGACCGTGTAACGAAAGCACATGTGCTGTGTAATGTGAACAGCAAAATGTAACGTGAAAGAGTGTACCCATTGTTCTCTAAAATGTGTCTTTTTTTTAACCATCTCTCCCTTCTCCTCCACCAGCTGCAAATGTTTCTCCTTCACAGAGGCTAGTGAAGATTAGAAGGAGAAAACGGCGGACTCGGGATGATATGTTCTCGGAGCTCCAGATGTCCTCCCACGCTGACAGAGCACAGCAGAATGCATGGAGGCAGTCAATGTCAGAGTGCAAAAAAGCACAATATGAACGAGAGGAGAGGTGGCGGGCTGAATCGCGGGCTGAAGAGAGCAAGTGGTGGGCTGAAGAGGATAGGTGGCATCAGCTTGCTGACAGAAGGCAAGAGTCGATGCTCCGGCTGCTGGAGCATCAAACTTATATGCTCCAGCGTATGGTTGAGCTGCAGGAAAGGCAGCAGGAGCAGAGACCGCCACTACAGCCCCTGTGTAACCAACAGCCCTCCTCCCCAAGTTCCATAGCCTCCTCACCCAGACGCCCAAGAACACGGTGGGGGGGCCTCCGGCCACCCAGTCACTCCACTCCAGATGATTGCCCGAGCATCAGAAGGCTGGCCTTCAATAAGTGTTAAAGTTTTAAAGTTTTAAACTGCAGTGTGTCCTTTTCCTTTCCTCCTCCCCCACCCCTCCTGGGCTACCTTGGCAGTTATCCCCCTAGTTGTGTGATGAATTAATAAAGAATGCATGAATGTGAAGTAACAATGACTTTATTGCCTCTGCAAGCGGTGCTCGAAGGGGGGAGGGGAGGGTGGTTAGTTTACAGGGAAGTAGAGTGATCTGGGGGGGGGCGGCGGAGGGTTCATCAAGGAGAAACAAACAGAAGTTTCACACCGTAGCCTGGCCAGTCACAAAACTCGTTTTCAAAGCTTCTCTGATGTGCACCGCGCCCTGCTGTACTCTTCTAACTGCCCTGGTGTCTGGCTGCGCGTAATCAGCGGCCAGGCGATTTGCCTCAACCTCCCACCCTGCCATAAATGTCTCCCCCTTACTCTCACAGATATTGTGGAGCGCACAGCAAGCAGCAATAACAATTGGAATATTGTCTTCGCTGAGGTCTATCCGAGTCAGTAAACTGTGCCAGCACGCTTTTAAATGTCCAAATGCACATTCCACCACCATTCGGCACTTGCTCAGCCTATAGTTGAACAGGTCCTGACTACTGTCCAGGCTGCCTGTGTACGGCTTCATGAGCCATGGCATTAAGGGGTAGGCTAGGTCCCCAAGGATAACGATAGGCATTTCAACATCCCCAACGGTTATTTTCTGGTCCGGGAAGAAAGTCCCTTCCTCCAGCTTTTGAAACAGACCAGAGTTACTGAAGACGAGCATCATGTACCTTTCCCGGCCATCCCACATTGATGTTAGTGAAACGTCCCTTGTGATCCACCAGGGCTTGCAGCAGCATTGAAAAGTACCCCTTGTGGTTTATGTACTCGGTGGCTTGGTGCTCCGGTGACAAGATAGGGATATGGGTTCCGTCTATCGCCCCACCACAGTTTGGGAATCCCATTGCAGCAAAACCATCCACTATGACCTGCACATTTCCCAGAGTCACTACCCTTGATATCAGCAGGTCTTTGATTGCGTTGGCTACTTGGATCACAGCAGCCCCCACAGTAGATTTGCCCACTCCAAATTGATTCCCGACTGACCGGTAGCTGTCTGGCGTTGCAAGCTTCCACAGGGCTATCGCCACTCGCTTCTCAACTGTGAGGGCTGCTCTCATCCTGGTATTCTAGCGCTTCAGGGCAGGGGAAAGCAAGTCACAAAGTTCCATGAAAGTGCCCTTACGCATGCGAAAGTTTCGCAGCCACTGGGAATCGTCTCACACCTGCAACACGATGTGGTCCCACCAGTCTGTGCTTGTTTCCCGGTACCAGAATCGGCGTTCCACGGCATGAACCTGCCCCAGTAACACCATGATTTGCACATTGCTGGGGCCTGTACTTTGTGAGAGGTCTATGTCCATGTCAATTTCCTCATCACTCTCGTCACCGCGCTGCAATCGCTGCAATCGCCTCCTCGCCTGGTTTTGCTTTGGCATGTTCTGGCTCTGCATATACTCCAGGACAATGCGCGTGCTGTTCATAGTGCTCATAATTGCCGCGGTGATCTGAGTGGGCTCCATGATCCCAGTGCTATGGCGTCTGGGCTGAAAAAAGGCACGAAACTATTGTCTGACGGAGGGAGGGAGGGGCGAGTGATTACATGGCTTACAGGTACAGGGAATTAAAATCAACAAAGGTGGCTGTGCATCAGGGAGAAACACAAACAATTGTCACACAGTATGGCCCCCCCAAAGATTGAACTCAAAACCCTGGGTTTAGCAGGCCGTTGATTTCATGGAGGGAGGGGGAAGCAAATGAATACAGAACAAATCTGGTCCATCTATTTTTTACATCTTAAGCTGGCAGCAGACGGTGCAGCATGACTGATAGCCATCGGCATCTTCTGGGTGCTTGGCAGAAGATGCTGTACTACGACTGCTAGCCATCATCGTCAAGACGGTTCAATAGGACTGCCAGCAGGACTGAGTCTCCAGGAGACAAAACATGTCTGCCCAGGTGCCTCTGATCGAACTCACTGAGGAATATGACGATGACGGATATCAATCGTAATACACCATCTACTGCCAAAAGGCAAGGAGCTGCTGCTGTATAGCAATGCAGCCCCACGTCTGCCAGCACCCAGATAGCTGATGAAGGCTACCAGTCATACTGCACCGTCTACTGCCAAAAGGCAATTAGCTGCTGCTGTGTAGCAATGCAGTACCACGTCTGCCGGCACCCAGATGACATATGGTGACGGTGAGCTGAGCTGAGCTGAGCGGGCTCCATGCTTGCCATGGTATGTTGTCTGCACAGGTAACCCAGGTAAAAAGGCACGAATCGATTGTCTGCCGTTGCTCTGACGGCTTCTATAAATTTGACCTAATTTCGTAGTGTAGACATACCCCTAGTGAAATAGTGTTTCCTAATATCCAACCTAGACCTCCCTCACTGCAACTTGAGACCATTGCTTCTTGTTCTGTCATCTGCCGCCACTAAGAACAGCCTAGCTCCATCCTCTTTGGAACCCCCCTTCAGGTAGTTGAAGGCTGCTATCAAATCCCCCCTCACTCTTCTCTTCTGCAGACTAAACAAGCCCAGTTCCCTCAGCCTCTCCTCGTCAGTCACGTGCCCCAGCCCCCTGATCATTTTCGTTGCCCTCCGCTGGACTCTCTCCACTTTGCCCACATCCTTTCTGTAGTGGGGGGGGGCCCAAAACTGGACGCAATACTCCAGATGTGGCCTCACCAGTGCCGAATAGAGGGGAATAATCACTTCCCTCAATCTGCTGGCAACGCTCCTACTAATGCAGCCCAATATGCCATGAGCCTTCTTGGCAAAAAGGGCACACTGCTGACTCATCCCCAGGTGCTTTTCTGCAGAACTGCTGCTTAGCCAGTCGTTGTGTAGGGGAAATTATCTGGGAAAGAAGAGCAGGAGTTGTCCTTTACACAAATGGGATGTCGCTCTTAAGATAGCTCTAAACAGCTTTTACTTCTTTTCCAGTCCTGGGCAAAATAAAGTACAGAATGTCACACATTGGTTTTAAGTTAAACTAACTCTTAAATCTCAAAGCAGTGTGTGTTCAGGTCATATAGTTAGATTTTTTTATTTTTGTCTGAGCCAGTTGAGTGAGACCTTGTACATTCTGTACAATACTTACAATATTAATTTGTAGTATCCTGGATATCTATATCTGTATAGTCCAAGGGTTGTGTTTGAATCTGTTGATAGATACCACCTCATTATATGCAGCTAATTATATTGAGTATAGATTACTCTGGCTCAGTGGGTGGATATTTATTTTTCCATTTCTTCACAGAACCATTTTGCCATGGTCAGTTCCCTAGTTAACCACCTCCTACGTACCTACCATATTTCTGTTAAGACGGAATGATCAACGAAGGGGGATGCAGTTTTGTGACTCCCATGTGGGCCTCGGTATTAAAGCATCTCTCCTCAAATTTCTGGATCTCTTCACAACTACATAAACATAAGAAGGAAACATATTGCAATAAGCCCGCTGACTCATTACCTGGCACTGTTTAACACTCCCTCCTCATCAGATTTCAACATCCACCTCCATAAACCCAGAGTACAAGAAAGTGAAGTATAACCTGTTTCAGGCATAGGAAAAATACTGAGGCTTGGTCTACACTAAACCCCCAAATCGAACTAAGGTACGCAACTTCAGCTACGTGAATAACGTAGCTGAAGTTCGAAGTACCTTAGTTCGAACTTACCTCGGTCCACACGCGGCAGGCAGGCTCCCCCGTCGACTCCGCGGTACTCCTCTCGTCTAGCTGGAGTACCACAGTCGACGGCGAGCACTTCCTGGTTCGACTTATCGCGTCCAAACAAGACGCGATAAGTCGAACCCAGAACTTTGATTGCCAGCCGCCGAACTAGCGGCTGGGTGTAGACATACCCTGAGGCTGTGTAAGAGCAGAGGAGGCAGGCTAGAGGAAGCAGCCTGGTAGCTGACTGTGGACAGAAGGGCTGGTTGTAGGCAGCTAGGAAGGCCAAGAGCTGGGCAGAGACACACCTTGTTGCTATCAGGCGGCTGGCAATAGCTGCAGCAGGAACATGCAGGCAGCAGACTGCACGCAGGCAGGACAGTATGTAGCGATTACCAGAAGACACAATTATCCTTATACCCCTCTCCTGGAATGCCCCCAGAGGCTGGTTAGAATCTGTTATTGTGATCTTCATTGTATTGTAACAAAGTCACTGCACTTAGGGCACTTGTAGATTTTACTTCTGGCTACGGTGACCAGATCGCAAGAGTGAAATATCAGGACACATTGGGCGAGCGTGGCGGGGGGAGGGGAGAGGACGACAGTAACAGACACAGGTGCACAGAGCCATGAGAGGGGGCCCTAGGAAGCTGCGAGAGGGGGCCCTAGGAAGCTGCGAGAGGGGTTGTATGGCCCCTGCTGCAGCCCGCACCACAAGCCACAGGGCAAGGACACCTATTGAATTCAATGAGAATTTTGCATGTGAATTGATGTACCTTGTTCTGAGATTATAAAGCCAGAAGGGATCCGGTGATCACCTGGTCTCACCGCCTGTACAGCACAGACATAGAACTTTCCCAAAATAATTCCTAGAGGATAGCTTTTAGAAAAAGCTTTTAGAAAAATACCATGACCCTTAGTATATTGTTAATCGTTAATTACTCTTACCATTGAAAAGGTATGCCTTATATCCAGTCTGAATTTGTCTAGCTGCAACTTCCAACCGTTGGCTCATGCTCTACCTTTCTCTGCTAGACTGAAGTGCCCATTATTAACTATTTGTTCCCTATGTAGATACTTACAGTCTATAACCAAGTCACTTCTTAACCTTCTTTTTGTTAAGCTAAATAGATTGAGGTCCTTGAGTCGATCACTAAAAGGCATGTTTTATAATCCTTTAATCAGTCTTGTGATTCTTCTCTGAACACTCTCCAATTTATCAATATCCTTCTTAAATTGTGCACACCAGAACTGGACACAGTATTCCAGCAGTGGTTGCACCAGTGCCAAATACAGAGATAAAATAACCTCTCTACTCCTGCTTGAGATTCCCCTATTTAGGCATCTGGTCACCCTATTTCTGTATGCATTTCCCCAGGTTTTTTTTTGTAAAAATCAAAACTGAACTGCCCCAGAAATTCTGGCATGTGGAATCATTGTGAAACTCATATGGCTCCAACCCTGCCGATGAACCTTTAGATCCACTGCACAGACTTCTGCCGCTTGAGCTAATGGAGTAAATGATGGCAGAGGCAGTAGGTTGTCATCCTATATGTGATAGATCAGCTCTATAGAGGGATGAGACACTTTTTTTGCCACTGGGTTTCACAGATATCTGCTGACAGAAGAGGAACTGTGAAACTCAGGAATCCTGGGTCTATTCCAGGCTCCTGAATGGAGTGGTCTCTAGTAGTCAAAAACCTTTCTTCCCCATCCCCTGCAGTCTATGTCTATCCTATTGCTGTCTAACCCACCCCACTCCTCATCTGATTTCAACTGCCCCCCACTACCGCTCTGGATTCCTTGTCCCAGTTTCCTGGTCATGTCTCACTCTCCTCTCTCCCCGCCCCCATCCCTCAGATGGGATGTTCGTTCCAGACTGGCAAAATTATAAGGCTTCCCAACATTTCAACACTTCCCATTCTAACTTTTCGGTTGCTTAACTATAGACTAGCTCTGCCTACAACAAAGCATATTCAGAACTTCTGATTAAAGGGATTATAAGTGTAGCAACCTCCATCATAGCTAGTCACCAAAGATTGAACCCAAGCCATCCAGACTTAAAAGCATGAGCTTCTACGACTTGAGTTCAAGATATAACTCCTTAGCTGGTAGCTATACAGTTATCCTCTAAAAATCCACCAGAGGAGGGCACAAAACACATGTTGGACAGTGAATTACAAAAGTGCCAAATATTATTTGTGACAGACCCAGACCAGTGGGGTACAGGAGTCTGGTAGAGGGCAAATATACTGGTCACTGGATGAGTATTTTTCTGTTCCCTGAGTGACCAGAGCAGGGGCTGCACTAGAGTAATCAGGAACCTGCTAGAACCAGTTCAGGCAGGCTAATTAGGACACCTGGAGCCAATTAAGAAGAAGCTTCTAGAATCAATTAAGGCAGGCTAATCAGGGCACCTGGGTTTTAAAAAGGAGCTCACTTCAGTTTGTGATAGGAGTGTGAGGAGCTGGGAGTAAGAGGCGCAAGGAGCTGAGAGGGTGTGCTGCTGGAGGACTGAGGAGCACAAGCGTTATCAGACACCAGGAGGAAGGTCCTGTGGTGAGAATAAGGAAGGTGTTTGGAGGAGGCCATGGGGAAGTAGCCCAGGGAGTTGTAGCTGTCATGCAGCTGTTACAGGAGGCACTATAGACAGCTGCAGTCCACAGGGCCCTGGGCTGGAACCCGGAGTAGAGGGCGGGCCCGGGTTCCCCCCAAACCTCCCAATTGACCTGGACTGTTGGTTCTCCCAGAGGGGAAGGTCTCTGGGCTGTTCCCCAACCCACATGGTGAATCTCTGAGGCAAGAAAATCCGCCAATAAGCGCAGGACCCACCAAGATAGAGGAGGAACTTTGTCACACTGGTGTGAGAAGTGGGATCTTGGGGTGCACAGCGTGGCGGAAGAAGGAGGGTGATAAAAACAAAAAAGGGAGAGGGTTTAGTTTTTTTCACCACAATGGATGACGTAGTGCGGGCACTGATACAAGCTACGGCGGCCTAGCAGGAGGCTACCCGTGTCCAGGCAGCCGCCCAACAGGAGGCAGTGCGGCTGCAGCAAGAGACTAATCGCCTGCTGATGGACCAGGCTGCTCAAGACCGAGCTGTGTTGCAGGAACTGGTAAACCTGCAATACTTTTCACAATGAACATCAGCGGGGGATAAACTGGGAGTTTAAGAATATTTGGAAAACAATTTTAGAATAACATTCAGTGCTGTGGTTTAAAAGAAAAAAAACCTGTTAAAACTCATAACTTAGCAGTATTCAGTGTTTGAAAAAAAAAACAACTTCTAGGAGCTATGGGATACAAGTTAAGAATGTTGAAACAGGAAGATGTTATGCTTAGTTACCACTTGGGCAAGGCGGTGTGCTATGCAATACTTGCAAGATTTCGCTGTAATGTTTTACAATATATAGCAGCGCAATGCTGATTCCATTGATATTGTTGAGCAATTCATTTTGATTTTATTTCAGCCCACATCTTAATAGATTTGAATACTATAGATCACAATTTTCAGCTCAGTTGGTCTGAGCATGCAGAGCTTTAAAACTGCTATGCTCTAAACTGTATATTAACTACAATTTTATAAACCTGCATGTCAGAGAACTGTGTGCCACTACTACTAGACAGTGTGAATTCAGTGTGAATCACAGAAATGTAGGACTGGAAGGGACATCAACAGGTCATCTAGTCAAACCCCTGCACTGAGGCAGGACTGAGTAATAACAACACTAGACCATCCTTGACAGGTGTTTGTCTAACCTCTTAAAAAACTCCAATGACTGCTATTCCATAACCTCTCTAGGTAATTTGTCCAGTGCTTAACTACCTTTAAAGTTAGGAAGTTTTTCCTAATGTCTAACCTAAATCTCCCTTGCTACAATTTAAGCCCATTGCTTCTTTTTCCTGCATGTCCTGAGTGGGACGGGGGTGGGTCCAGGCAGTGGGATTGGGGGGATGGAGGTCGAGGAAGTCGGTGGGTGTGTGGGGATGGACCAGGGGAAGCAGGGTGGAGGAACTGAGGGGGACAGGACTGGGAGAGTCGGGGGGGCTGAGGGGGATGGGACAGGACTGGGATGGGGGGAGTAGGGTAGGGGCTGAGGGGAGCATGAATGGGACAGGGTAGAGAGCCATGTAGAGCGGGGCAGGGGAGACAATGGGGCTGGGCTGGAGAGGGTCTGGAGGGGATGAGACAGAGGGGAGCAGGACTGGAATGGGGGGAAGCTGAGGGGGTGGGATGATGGGAGAGGCTGAAGAAGAGATTTGGGGTAAGGCAGGGACTGAGGGCAGGGGGTTCGGGGTGGGAGGTACAGGGGGGACTGCAGGGGAGGCTGAGGGAACAGGGTCAGGTTGGGGGCTGAGGGCAGTGGGTCGGGTCTACACTGGCACCTCTCAGCATTGCTGTGCCGGGCGGCAGACCTGCACCAGCGCTACCCTGGCGATGGAAGAGCCCTCAGTGGAAATGCAGACTTCATGACACAGACCCTCCTCGTCACTTGAAACCTGATGCTGCTCTGGTCAGTCGCTAGGCTCTTGTCACTTTCAAACCCATGCAGGGTATCTGGCTCTTTTTCAGTTCTCAGGTTAAGAAAAGCCTCTGCATTTTGTGAGGGCTTCAGCATTCACACTCCTACTTGACAAACTGTCTGCCTGGCACATTGCTCCCAGGGCATTCATCTTTATTCATTATCGGCAGGTCCATCAGATTAACGAGCAACACAGGGGGAAGCAACACAATGGTGTCATGGATTTTTAATTTTTCAAACCACTTTGGCCTCAACAGGGATAACAGCAAATCTGGACAGAGCAGATGGGTGTCAGGATGGGTTTGGGTATTTATTTATTTATTTATTTATTTGTTTTAAGTGAAAATGTTTGGGTCTGAGCAAAGGCTGCAAACTTCCCTTTGGAAACCTCTGCTGATCTTTTGCCCCAGGGGCTAACGACAGCCTGGAATCCGGGACAGATTTCCACATCCATGCAGGGTGAGATGATGGGGGGGGGAGGGACTGTGGGGGAGGCTGTTGGAACAGGGGCAGGGACTGAGGGCAGTGGATTGAGGGTGGGGGACACTGTGCGGGAGGCTGAGGGAACAGGGTCAGGGTGGGGGCTGAGGGCAGTGGGTCGGGTGAGATGATCGGGGGGAGGGGAGGGACTGTGGGGGAGGCAGAGGGAACAGGGTCAGGGTTGGGGCTGAGGGCAGTAGATTGAGGGTGGGGGGAACAGGGGGGACTGCGGGGGAGGCTGAGGGAACAGGGTTAGGGTGGGGGCTGAGGGCAGTGGGTCTGAGGGGAGCCCCCCAAGAGGGACCTGCCAGGGGGCCAAGTGAGCCCAGCAGTGCTTACCTGGAGCGGCTCCCAGGAAGCATCCAGCAGGCAGGTCCCTCCCAGTCCCTCTGGCCCCTTCCTAGGGTCAGGTCAAGGGGAGGGGGGGCTCTCTGCCCGGCAACCGCTGCCTGCTGCCGGAGTCTGTAAGCCCCGCCCCACTGCAGCACGCAGGGGAGCAAGACCTCCTGCTAACTCTCTCTGTGCCCGGGGCAGGGGCAGGGCTGCGCTCTGCAGGCTCCTGCCGGCCGGGCGGCGGGCCCCGTGGGCTGGTGCCGCCGCGCCGGGAGCTCAGCTGCACGCTGCCCCAGGGAGGAAAGATGAGTGGCGCCGGCGGCGCTGGCTTGCCGCGGTCCCCCTCATATAGGGAGACCAGACGTCCCGACCAATGTAAGGTCGGGACGCGGGACAAGTCCCCTAAAATCGGGACTGTCCCGATAATATCGGGATGTCTGTCACCCTACTTCTGGCAGTCCTAGCAAAGGAATCCTCTTATTTGAGGCATATGGATGATTATGCACATCCAGCTTTGTGTGGCTGCATATGTGAAGTTTAATGCAAATTATTTAATGAGATATTTGCATACTCTCAAATATATTATTGTATTTATTTTTAAAACAGTGTTGAAACTTCTGGACACCATTTGGCACATACATTAGAGTTGTGAAATCATGCTACATACAAGGTATCTATCACGAGAAAGAGGTGAAGCAATGCCAAAGTAAATATATCTTTACACAGACTAATCCCATATATTCATCATTCACTGTGTTACTCTTGGGGCTGGTCCACACTAAGCCCCCAGTTCGAACTAAGATACGCAACTTCAGCTACGTGAATAACGTAGCTGAAGTCGAAGTATCTTAGTTCGAACTTAAAGGTACTTACCGTGGGTCCACACGTGGCAGGCAGACTCCCCCATCGACTCCGCCTACTCCGCTCGGGGAGCAGGACTACCGGCGTCGACGGCGAGCACTTCCAGGATCGATTTATCGCGTCTAGACAAGACGCGATAAATCGATCCCAGAAGATCGATTGCTTGCCGCCGAACCAGCGGGTAAGTATAGACGTACCCTTGAATGTCTTTTGTTCCTGCATTTATCACTTGCTTATATCCCTCTAGCATCTGCCCTCATCATTCCCATCTTCATGTTGTACAGTTTCTCATTGTTTTATTCTTTCTATTCATTCAGGAAGGGTAGAGAATTTAGGTCTGTTTGCTTTAGAAAATAATAAAAGTTTGTGAGCCATTCAATGTGACCTCTGTTGTACCTTCTGCATTTTTACAACATGCTTTCACTGATGCCACTCTGGAAGAGGAGGAAAGAAAATGCGGCACACTGGTATTTGGATTAAAAGTCAAGGTTGCAACTTTTATTGAAATAAAATGACTCAAGCTGCACTATTGCCCAGCATCCAGAATTCCCTGCTATAGAAGCTATTTACTCCACCACGTACCCTTGATTCTAAAGGCAGAAAACATCCAAGCTACAACAGGGCCGGCTCCAGGCACCAGCGCAGCAAGCTTGGGGCGGCCAACGGAAAGGGGCATCACGTCCGGCTCTTCGGCGGCAATATGGAGGGAAGGACCTGCCGCCGAATTGCCGCCGAAGTGCTGCCGATCACGGCTTTTTTTTTTTTTTTCTCCCGCCGCTTGGGGCGGCAAAAACGCTGGAGCCAGCCCTGGTGAGGAACAGGTTTTCTCAAGGCATAGAGTTGTGCATGATGGTGACATACTCCACGGTCCACCACTTCTCCATGCCTTTTGTCCTGTTCCCAAATATGTTAAGAATTGTGCAAAAGGAATCCATGCCTTGTCATCCTCTGCTGTAAGGGATTCCTGCCACAGGAATGTCAGCAAACTGCTGGATCCTTACTTGCCAAATCCTGCCAGGTAACCCAAATGGAAAATAAACCTCTTGAAGAAAATATATTGGCGGGGTTCTCCAATGAATGACCATCATCCACCCTAAATTGTAGGTGATTGTACAACACGTAACTCACCACATAGATCCAAGGAGCTATGACTGTCTTCTCACGTAGATTTATCTTCACTTCTGTACAGTCACTGCAAGAGTAAGTTGGGCAGCAGCAGGATTGCACCCTGTAGCTGGTGCTTTCAACAGCTAGAGGTTTCTCTTAACTTGAATCATCATATTAACTTGTGCTCCCCACCAACTTATCCCCCTCTGATGAATAATTAAACAGATGGCAGACCCAAACTTTCAATGGAAACAATGTTGTGAGTTAGTACTACAGTATACCCCACAACAGCTTAACCAAATCTAGGTAGCATCCAGTGCCTACTGGGATCTTTGGTCTTCATTTGCCCAGTTGGGTCTCAAGTAAAGCTGGTCCTTTGGTCGCAGACCCAAACCCTGGAAGAGGAAATGGGAATATCCAAACCAACCTAGTAGCATGGGAAGGGTCCATGTGTGCCAGTATCAGGATCTGCCTCTGTCCCCTGGATACTAACTCTCTTCTCAGGGGGCCCTGGAAAAGCAACCTCCTCCTTTTGGAGAAAGAAAAAAAAGTTTATGGTGGGAGAGAAGATGGCAGCCAAGTGCAAGTAACCGGCACCAATCCATGACTTGCAACCAAGTTGGTCCCTGGGGAGGGGAGAGATTCTTGTTAACAGGGGGACGCTAAGAACACACGGTTGTCTTCTCCAGTGCTCTATAAATGTTCTTAATTTGGCCCTACTTATTCAGAGTTTTTTTCAGTGCTATTCTGTAGGTTTCAGGGTTTTATCTACCACTACCTCTGAAATCTCTCTCCTAATCAGAGTTTTAAAGCATATGTTCATTGAGTGCCCAGTAACGATACCCTCAGTATTAGAATCTGACCCCCAGTGAGTATTGTCCTACCTCATATTTTACCCCGGGATTCATTAGGCTAAGGGGGGCATGTCTCAGTGCTCACGTCGCACTCCCAGTCAGTACCTGACCCAAGCCGGGGAAGCTAATGATCCAACCATCAGACTGTAGTGAGGCCAAGTGGCCTCTCTCCGAATGGGAAAGCGAGGGTCCACTACACTCCCCTTGGTGGGCGGAGCCTAGCCTGCCCTGCCCCCCTCATTGGAAGTGCCGGGGCAGGGCCAGAAGTATAAGAGGAAGGCTCTGCAGCCCAGTTGGGGCAGAATCCCAGGAGGAGAAGGAAGCTCCTGCCATACCCAAGAGGGGAACCTACACCTGGCTGTCCCATAGCCACAGAAGTGGGAGACCCTGACGAGAAGTGGCCCAGACTACTGGCCGCAGTGTACCCCAAGGAGCCCTGGAAGCGAGAGGTACCAAACCCTGGGGAGGCAGGAAGTGGCCCAGGGGCAGCCACGGAGCAGCCGGCTGCGGAGCCAGGTGTGGCCCAGTCAGCGTGTTGCGGCTGGATCCCCGCTGACATAGGGTCAGCCAATCCTGCCTCTGCCAGGGCCTGGGCTGGGGCACAGTGGAGTAGGGTGGGCCTGCGTCCCCCTGCCACTCCACCCTGGAGTGGCTGACTCCCTACACTGTTCAGGGAACCCCATGCTCTGAAGAAGGAGCCTCCTTTACCAGTTCCTTATAGACTGTTGCCTTGCTGGCAGCCTGAGCCTCCTCAAGCCCAGGCCTGCACCAGCTCCATAGACTGTGATCACCTTGCTGGCAGCCGCAGCCCCACCCTGGCCGAAGCCAGCCCCCTGTAGCCAGTGTTTAATTGCTGGCAGCTTGAGCCTCCTCAAGCCCAGGCTAAAGCCTGGCCGTTACTGTCTGGTGCCCAGCCCTATTGTGGGGCTGGGAACTAGAAGACCTGGGGGGCCTTGCTCCACCTCAGGTGGAGACAGGGGCCCTAGACTGTTCTGCAGCTTCGTGCCTTGGCCAGACAAGCCCGAAGGCAACCTGAACAAGTGGCCTCCCTCTGAGCGGGAGAGCGAGGGTCCACTAGATGGACCAAATACAGTGATGAATCCTGGTCCCATGCCACTTGAGGCACGTGTATAAACACTAAGAAGAATATAAGGCTCTTTCCTGAGACATGCCAGTACTGTGCTTGGCGCAACTCTAGAAGTGGGATACAATGATGGTATGCCAGCTCTGTGGACAGTTACACTGCTACTTTGTGCCCCTACAGTAGGGGAGGATTGGGGCTATTATTTTGTGTGACAAGTTGTACCTCTAGGGCACCCCCCTGGAAGTGAGGCTGGGGTGCCTCTCTCATCACCAACATCCCTCTCAGGCGGTAGGTGATGCTGTAATGCGTGTTTGGAGTGCAGGATATAGTCTCCCAACTGCAAGTCTCAGGAAGGCAGCTCCCCTCCTTCAAGGCATGACCACAAGCTAACATGCAAAAGAGGCATACAAAATAATCCTGCAGCTGACAACAGTCTGGGCCAACTGTTCTCCGAGGCAACAGGTAAACAGTGTCTGTGAAGGGGGCTAGGTTTCTAATCCCCTGAGTGTGAGAGGCCCAGGCTGAGCCTTCTGAGATCTAATTAAATTAAATTAATGGAGATATCCTATCTCCTAGAACTGGAAGGGACCTTGAAAGGTCATTGAGTTGAGTTGAGTTGAGTCCAGCCCCCTGCCTTCACTAGCAGGACCAAGCACTGATTTTGCCCCAGATCCCTAAGTGGCCCCCTCAAGGATTGAACTCACAACCCTGGGTTTAGCAGGCCAATGCTCAAACCACTGAGCTATCCCTCCCCCCATTAAAGATAGTCCCTTCATCTCTACAGAAGGTCAGGCTCTTCAGTTGCTTTCCAGGTAAGCGACCCCTTCTCTGTGAGGCTAGGTAGCTCTTTTCTCTACCTCCACTCCCTTCCGTGTGCCATCCTCCACGGGGGCTGGATCCTCCCTTTTAAGGAGCTGCCCCCCTAGGTGCAACAGGCCTTACAGGTGAATCTGACAGGTGGGGCTGATTGTGCCCAGACGAGCTCCTTAACCCATTCCAGACCAAGAGGGGAACCTGCCCCACCAATTTTACTATGCTCATGTGTATCCATCATCCTATTTGTTCAAGTTATTCTGAATTTCATTCCCCGCTTCCTTTGTATTAACAGCTCTCCTGCAGCGTTATGACATAGACTGCTTTCGTCATCTTACAGCACAGTCACTCTTATAGGTCACTAATGCATGAACTTAACAAAATTGTTTGTTACATTGACCCCAGCAGCACTCCATTAGTCACCTTGCTTACTCTATGCCAAATTGCTTCCATTAAACAATACCTTTTGCTCCTTAATATATTGCTCCTGCTCCGCTAGTTCCTCATTACAGTAGAGAACTTGCAGATTGGTCTTTTATACATATAGTGATGAACACTGGTCATGTATACATAAGATCTATTGAAATATTGTTAATCTATACAGTAGTATCTGAAATACTGTAGGCCTTCCCAATATACCATGGATAAAAATTGTGGTATCTCAGGTATCACTATGAGTGAACTATCAGCCCAAGCATACTATATTCCCATCTTCGCTCATGAACCCCTTTAATTTCCTCTGAACAGTCTCTGATGACTAGACACACTAGTCCTTGTGTGTCCATATGTACTACTCCTAATAAAATCAAAACTAGCATGAAAATATCTAATTTTCTTAGCATCTCAAAATTACACCGTAGCCAGGTTTTTTTCCTCTGAAAGCAGAGTTATGCCATAAATTTGAGTTAGGGCCAAATCTAAGCTGGATATAACCGGGTCCAATTAAATTAATGAGTGGAACCTACTTACTGCAGGCCTGCTTTGGAATCTAGCTTTTAAAAGGGCCTTAAAATCTTCTGTCTTGAGGTAGTATTAGCTTTTCTACACTGCCAGAGCCAAACTCTCCTCAAATGTTTCAAATAGCACCTATCACCATCAGTTAGTTTGCAGGATCATCCACCATATTAATGAACTATAAAAAGCTCCCCTAGATGAACTACATAATTTGCCAGTTTACTTTAGGGCTTGTTTGGAATGTTTAGTAGACTGTATCTAATGACTGTTTGATCAAGTGGAAAAGTCAACTGTGACTGACTGTTTACTAACTGTATTTGGTGTTGAATATACAGAATGTCCGGAATTGTCAATAAAGTACTAAGAGATGAGTTCAAATGAAATTTCAATTTGACAACAGAGCACAATAGTACTTAGATTTACCTATCTGCTATGAAACAAATCTAGAGACATCTTAATTTAAAAGCAGTCTTTGTTTTATTGCATCAATCATCTGGTGACCATTTGGCACAAGTGACAGGTCACGTGGATTTGTTGCTGGGAAAGAAGTTTGCTGACTTCATACAATCCATCTAAATTGAGTTTCCTTAGCAAAGCCATAGGTAGCCAGTAAATGGTACATTTATCAAAAGGCTGCCCTCATCCTATTAAATTCTTTTAGGAACAGATTGCACTGGATTTTTTCTGAATTATTGTGAGCCCAGAATAATAGTGGTGATCAGGATATTGAGCGTACAAAAAACATATGCCACCAAGCTGGCCACTGAAATGCAAAAATATAACTTGACATGAAGCATATTCAAAGATTTGTTGATTTTGCTCTTTCATTAGAGAAGTCCCTCAGCTAGTTACATATTATTATTAAGTGTTATAAACAGAAGATGAATTTAACCTGCCAGTTCCACACTGTTGTGGGTCTTCTGAGAGATCAAATACACTGGGAATCAGGGTGTTCAGTAAAGAGAGGAAGGGAGGAATCGGAGAAATACTATGAGTCAAGGAATTAGGAAATAACAGTAATGGAAGCAGGTAGCAGAGCCTCAAGCACTGTGAATTTTAAATTAACTGAACCTTAACCTGCCTCTCTATGATAAACAAGAACAAAATCTTAACTGATGCAATAACAATCTTACAGGATCCCCTTACTGCATCACAAAATAAATCAAGCATATTAATATTTTAGTCTTGTTTAAATGGTTTTAATAGAACAGGAAGGTAGCATTAAAACTAGATAATAGAATTGTGAGCCTGAGACTATTCTGGCATGGTCTTGGGCAAATCACTTGACCTTTTTGTGTGTCTGATTCCTCTCCCCCACACCAGTACCAGGATTATAATGCTTACTTACCTGTTATTCAATATCGTTAGTAGTGATCTGGAAGAAAATATAAAATTACTGGTAAAATTTGAAGATACAAAAAAAAAAAATCTGTGGAGTAGTAAAAGAAGGTCAGGACAGGTCAGTTATACAGAGTGAAATGAATCACTTGATAACATGGGCTCATTTGAGCATCATGAATTTTAATACAACCAAATGCAAGAAAGAACAAATACACGTTTGAACAACAATACACGTAAGAACGCGCATCATGAATTTTAATACAACCAAATGCAAGAAAGAACAAATACACGTTTGAACAACAATACATGTAAGAACGAGTGTAAAGAGTAACAAGATAAGACATAGTATCCTGCAATGCAGCTACTGAAAAGAATTTAGGCATCATGGTTGATCAGCACTTGATCATGAGCTCCTAGCGTGGTGCTCTACCTAAAAGGGTGAACACAATCCTTGAATACATAAACAGGGGAATATCAAGGAGGTGTAGGGAAGTCGTGTCACTTCTGTTTATGGCATTAGTGAGACCATTATGGGAATACTGTGTCCAGTTCTGGTGCCCAAACCTGAAAGTCCTATATAAGAACCAGATATTATTATTATAAAGGATGTTGAAAAAATTGGAAATGGTTCAGAAAAGAGCTACAAGAATGATTTGAGGTCTGACAAACATGCATAAGAAGCTCAGTCTAATTAGTTTATCCAAGAGAAGTTTAAAAGGTGATCATGGTCTGCATACGTAAGGGTGAGGTTACTGATAGTAGACAGCTCCTTTATACACAGTATGCTTTTACTATAATGCCCTTCATAATAACGAACTTTTGGATATAATGAACCTGGTCCCTGGATCCCACCTCTCAAGCCCCCCCTTCCCTCATGGCAGGTCTCTTTTGCTTGGATTCTGAGTGGCTTGTTATAGCAAGGGTGTACTGTATAGCATAAAAAGGCATAAAAAGGTACAATGGTTGGAAGGTGAAACTAGACAAATTCAGACTAGAAATAAGACATTTTTAATTAATAGTAATTAAATCAGCATTGTTCCAATGGTAATTAACCATTTGACCAACTTGCCTAGAAATGAAGTGGATTCTCCATAACTTACTGAGTCATGACTGAATATCTTTCTAAAAATTATATCACAATATTTCAAACACAAGTTCAGAGCTTGCTGCAGAAACTAGATGAGGTGCTTTAGCCTGTGTTATGCAGGTCATCAGACTGGATGAACGTAATGGTTCCTTCTGGGTGTAAAAAAAAAATAAAAAAAAATCTATGAATCTGCCTACACCAAAGGGGTAATGGTAAATTAGTTGAAAATTAGCTGTGAAGTGTTATAAAAGTTGAATGTTTCATTACTGCATAAGGATAATACATGTAATAGATTACATTCAAATGGCATTTAATTATTGTTTACAAAGTGGAATGGGAATTACTTCACAGCAGCAGATTTAATATTTGCAGATGTTTTTCTGGCAGCAGCAAAAGTCCTCAAGCAATTTGTCTTGAGAATGATACAAAGAACTATGGATTTATAAGGAGAAAGAGGTAACTAGCTGTGTACCATTATCTTCATCACTTTTACAAAATTTATCAGTTTTGTAAAAGTATGCCTTGTGGGGTATCATTTGAAAGATCATAATTCACTGATCATTATTGTCCTGGTAGAGTATGTGTGGCAACATTGTATGTAAAGTTATGACCAGTGCTCAATTTGTAATGAAAAGGTGCTGGGACTCAAGCAATTGTTTTAGCTTCATAACGGACGCAGCAAGCCCAGAGATGCAGGGCTATGAACTGCCAAGCCTGGAGGTACCAGAGCACAACTTAAGCATTGGTTATGACATTTTATTGTATGACATTGCTGAGATGTGCTTTAAGTTTAGAAAAGCAGCCTAGATCAGTTCCTCAGAGACAAAAGATTAGCTAGCACCTTGGCGTGGTGTTAACATAATCAAGTGGATTATTACTGAGTTAAGTGGCCACTCTTTGGCAGGAAGAAGGCTGTAAACAAGAAAATTACATATTGGCAAACAAACAGCTGGGGGTTCCTGTCCCAAACAGACTTGCTGTCACCTGAACCCCAGCTGGAGATAATTCTGAAAGAGGAGGAAAATATAAAAAAAATGAGGAATAGAGGCCCCAAATCACCTTTCTCTTCCCTTTCTCTCTGCTCACAGCATCAGCAATGTTTGAAAGACAAAGGAATCACAACTGAACTGGTGGAGTGGTCCTGACTGAAGGAATTTAGCAGTAAGAGCATGTGGTGAGAAAAGCCTTTGCTTTGAATTCACTTAGCTTGTTAAGTTAGGTATTAGTTTGTGTTTTACCTTTTATTTCTTTGTAACCAATTCTGACTTTTATGCCTCATTTCTTGTAATCACTTAAAATCTATCTTTCTGTAGTTACTAAACTTGTTTTATTATTTATCTAAGCCAGTGTGTTTCGATTGAAGTGTTTGGGAAGCTCCATTTGAGAAAACAAGATTTGTGCATAGCTTGTATTGTCTAGAAAGAAAGATGCACATTTCTGGGGACAAGTCTGAGACTGGGAATCTGCTGGTGTCACTCTGCAATATAATTCAGGAGTGGCTGGCTAGAAGCACTCATTTAGCTGGAAGTTATTTCGTATGCTAGAGGTGGTGTGTTAACAGCAAAGCAGTGTGAAAGGCATCCCAGGTTGGTGGATTGAGAGGACACAGATGTACCCTGGGGAATGTCACACTAACACCTTGTGAAATTCTTTGAGTCACTAGACAAGATATAATTAGGGAGGCACCAGTTAAGTGCAAAACTCAGCTCAGCCATAGCAGGGATTAAAATTCCTTTGTTATGAATAAAATGTCTTATGTCCTTCCCAAAATAAGAGTACTTACTCTGAGCATAGGATGCACTTTCAGGGAATTAAAACTAGTTAATGTAAACATTAAAACTTGTAAACATTAAAAATAATTTTAAAGCGAGTCCTTTAAAAAATTTAGCACCTTGAGCCAGACCTTTTTTTGTCCATTACTAATGGAATAATGGAGACTCTTCAAACTCCCATATACTTAAAACCCACTGAAATCTTGTGTAGGCTTAAAAAAAAAAAAAAAAAGGTCCCTTCCCCAGTTATTCTTCCTAACTAAAGGTTTTTGCTTCGGCAGAGACTGAAGAATGTTCTATTTCAAAGAATTCCATGAAGAATTGCCTTCTTTCAAAATGTCTACCATCTCCTAATGTTCTCAATGGGTCTGAGGTCACAGGCTATTATTGTCAATTGCTATTATTAACCTGCTTGTCAGTGTTTCTCTCCTTGTGACAGTGAGGGGTCAATCCCAGAGGGCAGCTTGGCTTTACTTCCATGGAAGATTTTTATAAGGGCATCTTCACTGAAAGCAGCCTGTGAAATCCCAACATGTTGAAGTATGGAAATATACAAGTAGGGGACCCCAAAAACCTTAGCTCTGCTCTGTAGTGAAACCATGTGGGGAAAAATAATCCAAACGTGTCTTTAAAAAAATCAGCTTAATCTAACCTGGAACCACTAACACTAAAGGGCTTTATCATAATCATATAGTTATTGTATGATGTCATTGCAGGAGAGTTAAGGTTGTTTGTGTGCCCAAACCACATATTTCCATGCTTGAACATATTTGGATTTTTTTTAAATTTACCCATAACTCAGAATTTCCTGGGTTTGTCAGGATTGGTTTGGGGATAACCAATTTATAAGAACATTTCTGTAGTTTACTTTACTGTACCCTAAATTACAGATACACGCTGTGAGTCTTACACTCTATTTTAACATAGAGCAGGGGTCGGCAACGTTCGGCACGCGGCTCGCCAGGGTAAGCACCCTGGCGGGCCGGGCCAGTTTTATTTACCTGCTGACGCGGCAGGTTCGGCCGATCGCGGCCCCCACTGGCCGCGGTTCGCCGTCCCGGGCCAATGGGGGCGGCGAGAAGCGGCGCGGGCGAGCGATGTGCTGGCCATGGCTTCTCGCCGCCCCCATTGGCCCGGGACGGCGAACCGCGGCCAGTGGGGGCCACGATCGGCCGAACCTGCCGCGTCAGCAGGTAAATAAAACTGGCCCGGCCCGCCAGGTGCTTATCCTGGTGAGCCGCGTGCCGAACGTTGCCGACCCCTGACATAGAGTGTGTCTGGGATCATAAGCTAGGGTCCTTGTTTTTACACAGGACTGGATCATCCCCTCAGCTGGTAAAACCCTTGGGAGAAGAGTGATTCCCCTCATCATCCCATTGGGAATGGGGATTTATTCCCACACAGAACGGGCTGCAGAACCTGTCAGCGTCAAGGTAACTGCACCTATGTCTCTCCCTCCATGGTCCCTTGACAGCACCCACTTAAAGGTTTCTGGCTCCCATTCATTACCTCTCCTGGGAAGAGACCTTCAGCTCATTCCCTTTTGAGCAGGGGTTTTAAGGCAGCACAGCTCTCTGCCTTACACTGATATCCTCAGCAAGCCAGGCTGCCTAAAAGGCCAGCCCTGGTGATTTGCTTTCTCTCTGAGGGCTATGACCAGTGTATTGCCAGCAGTTACAAGTTACCCCACAGCTCCTTCTAAGCAAGCACAGTTATTCTTCAGGTAGAAGACTTAGAGAATGCATATTAAACACAATAAAAACCTCCATGCATGCTAGAAAGCTTACCAGAGTTCACCCCCAACTCCAGCCTAGGGCTCTGGTAGGCATCAGTCCTTCAAACCCCGCAACTGGGTTTTCCCTGCAGTTACAAGTGCACGTCACTCTTTAGAACAGGAACCAGAACAAAGGCCCTGCAACTGTTTAAGCGTGCGCTATTTATCCAAAAGTCATTTCTTTATCTGTTGGTCTCTGGAGAACCCAGTTTGAACCACAGTCTGCAAGCTCTCCAGGAAGGGTACCTCTCCTGAGGTGTTACAACTTGCGTGATTCTGCCTTAATCATCCTCCCCTCCTGTTTACCTTCTCACAGAAGATGCCGTAACCATCCTTCCATGGAGTTCAGAGTCCTTGGCCCACAATGTACATACACCATTCATACACTTAACACAATATGGTCTTCAGTCACAAGGATATTGCTAAGGTGACCAGATGTCCTGATTTTATAGGGACAGTCCCAATTTTGGGGTCTTTTTCTTATATAGGCTCCTATTACCCCCTACTCTCTGTCCCGATTTTTCACATTTGCTATCTGGTCACCCTAGATATTGTGCACAGTTACCCTATTTGTCACAGGACTTATCTCCAAAATCTGGCAGCGAGAATAACAAAAGAGGAGGCAGAGGTGCCATCTGGCTGACTGCCATGCAACCCCTGCTCGCTGGGCAGATTCACTACAGGGCAATCCCAGCTGGATGGCAGGCAGGCAGGCATGTAAATGTTGTATCTTCCGCAACAAGTCAATGGTCTGATTTGGAAGCCTGTAAATATCAACATTAGTTGCTCTAGTTTTCCAGTTTCCAATGGAGTTTCCAACATACATGTTTATGATTCCCACACCTCTTTTGCCTCTAAGAGAATTCTGAGGTGAATCTGGTCTGCAAGCTGTTAGTCTTCCCGGAGAAAGGTTTGTTTCTAGCACTTGCCCTCCTCCCTTTAGAATACTGAGGCACATGCAATATGGAGCACATCTACTACATGTTACACTTAAGCCCACTGCTCCTAACTAATTGCAGCTACAGTTTTTTTATTTTTTCCTATTGCTAATTTACTCCATCCCTAAACTGCACTGCGTGAATTCATTTGCCCTCTCACTATCTTTAAAATAACCTTCCCCTTCTATTTGTTATTTCATCACAGATTCTGCCTAAATGAACCTAAGTTTTTGCATAGGTAGGTTGAGAAAACAATCAGGGAACCAAGTTGTATTACCACAGTTTGATATTTGGGAGCAAAGGGGTACAATGAGTTTGAAGAGGTATTAAGTATGTAAATCCTTCATACACAAAGCTCCATCTTTATAAAAAGACCTTTTATCTTTAGTGAGTGAAGGCAGCAAGCATACAGCTTTATTGTATTGACTGTCTGATGCAGGCTGGTAACAGACAGGCAAATAGAAAATATGCCATTGAGTCAGTGGGAACAGGGTTCCCAGGGGCTGCACAAATCTGAGATCCTCATTGCCAGCATGCACCATTATAAATCAGATGCAGAGGGAAGAGCTAGAACAACAAGCTGTCTACTTAATGCTCCAACCTTCTGCTCAGCCGACCTTTAAAGTGTTTGCTAATGTACCTTCAAATCAAAAGTCCTACTGTTACATCACCAAGCCACCTACAGGACCATGTAAACAAGCGTCAAAGCATACATTTCCTTAATTCTTTCTGATTTGCCATGAACTGTACCAAGCTGTGAAAAGCTCATGTACGCCACCTACTGTAAGGTGACTCAACTAACTTTACATTTGCTGGAAATAGCCAGTTTTGCTGCATCAGTCTTATTTCCTGTAAAAGGATTAAAATGGAAAAGTAGCAATGGAAAGCTGTTATTTCTTACCAGTAAGATTTATGGTATTTTTAATGAGCAAAATTTAGGTTAGTTTAACATGATTTCCAAAATAGTATCACATTTCCCCTCTTCAATCTATTTTGTAGGAACGTGGTTCTCATTAAAGTGAGACCAATACTATAGGTATCTCCAGTGGGGATGAACAGAAAAGGCATGTTCTCTTCACCTTAGCTTTTACTGGCCTGCTTATTTCTCCCTCGTTATAGCTTCTGGTCTCACGCATTTTCACAGCTGTTCCCACCACCTCAACTGTTTGTATGTGGCTCAACCTCTGATCAGATCATAGCTAGAGCTAGCTATAGCACAGGAAGACGCTATATAGGCAGAGGCAATGCGTGTGGGGGCACGCAGGGTCACATCTCCCCACCCCCG
Organism: Emys orbicularis; assembly: GCF_028017835.1. NCBI lineage: Eukaryota > Metazoa > Chordata > Testudines > Emydidae > Emys > Emys orbicularis. Next base: position 79,965,270 of record NC_088691.1, on the reverse strand, counting down.
ATTTCTGCAAGCACTGAGCTGCCCTTGCAGGGTTTGCTCTGCTCAGCTTACCAGCAGGGATGGGGGTTCTGTCCTTCTGCTGCGCCTCCCTCTCCCAGCACGTTTCAAGCATGCTCAGCCCCTATCCCCTGGCAGCTGAGCGCTGGGCCGGGAGTGGAGGGCCTGCCTGGGCCCAGCTGCCGGGGAAGGGGGCCCAGCAAGCCAGAAATGTGCTGGCAGGGGCTCAGGCTTGCTGTTGTGCTGTGAGTCTCCCCAGGCCATCCCAAGCCTGGCCCAGAGGCACATGCTCCCAGCTCCTGTGGCCACCCGCCCCACCTGAGACAGGGGCACCAGAGCAGGGGGGGCCAGGGTGGCGACGCAGAGGGGTCCCACAGTTTGGCCCTCCCCCAGTTGCAGGGTGCTTCTGCCGCTCCTGCCCCCAGGAGCTGGCAGGATTAGCTGCTCTGGGCCAGGGAGATGGGGCTGGAAGGTTCCTCCCAGAGGCAACACATGGGACAGTCACATTCCCCCCCCTGCCCCCCAACTTTACATTTTGCCCTCCCAGTATCATCAGGTATAAGTCTTCTGTTTCCCACACAGCTTTGCCAATGCACCTCAATTCCAATTTAAAACTATTCTTGCTATTTAATTTCAGAGTCTCTCCTGAGCAGAGATTGTCAATTGTGCTGAAATATACCAAGCTGATATTGCTTTAGTGAAGATGGACTAGAATAAAACTACCAGCTCATTTTCTCTTGTGCCCTAAGCAGAATTTGGTCCCCAAAAGGAAGGATTTAGAGCTAAAATCTGGTGTTTTTTTTAAAGCTTCCAATATGATAGGATTTCTCCTGGCCCTGAGTGTCATAATATCTCAGCTCCTTGGAGACGTGCTGAAAGGGAAAAATATTAATTCCAGTGACAGATAAATGTTATACCAGAGCCAGAAAGACAATGAAATGTATGAGTTAGATGTTAAAAGTTCAAATGACATTGTTGCCATCAGCCTCCTATCCTAGCTTCTTATTTGGGGCTGTCCAACTGGGACCTTTCACTCAGGAGAAAAAAAGTCAAAGGAAAACCATATGGAGAGACCCCTGAACATAATAAGACCAGGATCTCTCAGGATGACAAAGGCCCTGGATCCCAAGAGATCCACTGGGGGTGGCAGCTGTGCTGGTGAAGCTCACTTCAGTAGTCGATTATTCTCCCTAAAGTCTTTAAGGACCCCAAAATGAAGTAATGGGTGGAATGGCCCACTCCATCATTATTTTGTCCACCAATTTTGGTTCATTGATTTCTGATACCACACTTGTCTTACCAGGCATGATCTTCACACAGTGTGAGTTATATCAGTAGGCCTTTTTTTGTGTGGACTAATTAATTTTGTCTGTCTTCCCTTCGTACCTTTTCCCGTCAAGATGTATTCTTATAAATTGTGACCTAAGCCATCACTTTTTATATTTGTACTCATAATTAGGGTAAATTTGTAGGCTCAATTATTACACCACCACCTTTGTGGAATTCCAGGAAGTCTTGTCCCTTAAAAAGATACAATGATTCCTCTTGAAGTATGCCTGTGCCCTCTGTGTCCAGTCAACTCAAATGAAGGGGAGCAGCATGGTCCCTTCACTCACTACCCTATTTGAGGCATTAGAGCAGTGCATAATGTGAATAGTTCTGGTTTGTAGCAATGTCTCTCCTGTAAAGAAAATTAAATTTGCACTAAAAAGGACACTTGATTTTGGTATGAGCCCGTTTCTTTACGGTCTTCTTATATTATATAAGTGAATTTATCATTAAGATGTGCTAGATTGACAGCTGTGGAGAGCAAGATCCTCTGTCTACAGAACAGGCCAAGGTAGCCACCATGTGAGCTTCTCCACATTTCCCTGCCAATGTACTTGTGCTGTTATGGGTGGACCAACTTTAGATACAACAGGCATTTCAGTCTCCATGCTGATTCGACCATTAATCTCTCTGACCCCAGGACAGATTCTGTTCCCATTGAAGTCAATAGGAGTTTTTCTACTGCCAAAGAGTATCAGTTAATACCAGGTACGAAAGGTGATTTTTTGTGATAGCAGCACTGGCAACCAACACATTTGACATAGGTTGTGAAACAGCAAAAGGATAGCATAGTGTGTCAATAGCTAGTGTAAGGGCAACATGTTCATTAGTGTTCAAGGAACAGAAAGGGAATAAGCTAGTAATTAAGATGCTTAGAACTGCAAAGGTACCTGGCAAAAAGCATTCCTAAAGAGAGAGAGAGAGAGTGTGTGTGTGTGTGTGTGAGTGAGTGTGTGTGAGAGAGAGAGAGAGAGAGAGAGAGAGATGAACCCATATATAACTAATGGAGTAAGAAAATCTTCCTTCTGAGCAGGTTGTTCCATAGTTGACTCTTGCAGGACTCTGAAGCATCTGACACTGGTAACTGTCCAAGACAGACCACTGGTCTGGTCCAGTATGGTTATTCTTATGTCCGTATCTTTCAGAGGGAACTGATTTGACTGTGTCCCAGGCTGTTAAGACCTGGCAGTAAACTCTGTATTTCTGGGGTGTGAGAGTTGTTTCCTAACATTGGGCCTCATCTTGCTCCCAATCACATGAGTAATAAGAGTGCCATTGCCTTCAGTGGATGCAGAATTGGGCACATTGTTTCCACCAGCCCTGGATAAACTGAAAGCAGCGGAGAGGACGTTGATTGGGTGGAAGGAACAGAATTCCAACTTCTGGTGAGAGTAAAGGACTAAAATGTGCTTATTCTCAGTGAGTCATGGACTGGCTAGGGAAGTGAACTGTAAAGAAATAGGCAAAATATAACTGATTGAACAGAGGCAAAACATGGGTGTGTGAACTGCTCATGGCAAACATTTTAATAGGCCAGTCTCTTAGGCTTTCATGTTGGAACAGTAATTTTATATGGAACATCTTAGCACCTCAATTAATGTTACAAAATAATACACCAGATTAAGTTAATGTAAAATAATAATAATGGCATTGCTTTAAGAATGTTGCTGGTCTTAATTTGTTGTCTGTCACACCCATCTACCCTTTATAATTATAGGGGATAAAGTCAGGATGTGAGATCCTACCAATTTGGTAAGAACACTAAGCTCTTTTACTACTGACAGGTACCTAAAGCTACTAGCTGGAATCAAAGTTTTAATGCAAGACTTGGCAAATGGAGGAAATATTTAAACAAATGTTACCTTATATAGAAGATACTGTAGTCCAATAATATGATGAGGCTTCATAGCCAATCAGAATAAAACATGGAGGGAATCATGTATATATTTTATAAGTGAATTCAAACCAGAATTCAGTCATATTCTAGATTACATATAAACCATCCATCAACCAGCAAGCCTCCAAATTATGCTGGCCTGACCCTCTAAATGCAGAATTCTTAGAGGCTAGAAACTGGAACAACAGTCGTTACAGGTATACAGCACTTACCGGATTGGAACCACTGTTTGATTCAAGGCAATTCTCAGGCACAATGTCTAAATAAAATATGACAAAAAAACTGACATCCCCAGAGTCAAATCTCCGTAAATTGAGTATTTAGCTACCAGTGTGATAGTCCCATCATCTGATTTATTTGGCCAACAAACAATTAAAATATCAGAATTGAACGTTCACTTCAGTATGTGCTATGTAACATGTTTGATTCACATTTAAAGTTATTATATTATAAGAAATAACTTAACAAGCCACCAAGAGGCAGTACAGTAGCATAAAAGCCCAAACCACTCCTCTCCATTGAAATCCATATGTTTCAGAGTTCTTAAAAGCTGCCAAGAAATGTTTGTTTCAAAAGTTTCAAGAAAAGCAAGGACCAGACATATAGTTAAAAATCAATAGTTAAAGAGCCAGGCAGAAGTGAAAAAGGAATGCCTGGACTAACACAGCTTGTACAGTTTGACTTAGTCAAATCAGTCAGACTGAGTAAGGCTCTTAAAAGACAAGAAGTAAGAATTCTGCAAATAGATCAGCCACAGGACAAGTGTAAATAGAACACTATGGAGCCTGAAAGAAGGTAACATCTATCTTTCATAGCTAGTTCTTGGTACAATATGTACAGTGTGCAGCAGATATTCTAACTAGTTGACTAGGAGGCATCACTGAATGCAAAATAAGACAACAGATTGGGTTTAACATTAATACTTCAAGTGATGGAGATTTCATCACATCCTTTGCTAAACAGGTTCCAATGGTTAATTACCTTCACTGTTAAAAATGTGCGCTTGATTTTTAATTTGTCTAGCTTCAGCTTCCAGCCATTAGACACATTTATGCTTCAGTCTGCTATATTAAAGAGCCCCATGGACCCTGATCAAGTCAACTCTTAACATTCTCTAAATAAATTAAAGAGAAAGATCTCCTTAAGTTTCTCACTGTAAGGCATGGTCCTTGTATCTTACTCTTTCACTATATTTTTTAATGTATAGATTGAAATAAATAAGAGAGACATATTCAATATAGGAAAAAGCACAGGAAAATGTCTATTACATTTCTTTGTGTGCATCTCCGGAGCACAATATCACACATGCTATTTATACATATACATACTAATACAGAGATCCATACATATTGCACATGTGATAGATGTGCTATAGTCATATACAAAAGTACCCCATACAAAAGAGAAAGATAGGGTTCAAGTTCAAGGCACTCTCTCTGCAGGTAGCCAGCATGTGCTTTTCCCTTTTTCTACACTTTAAAAAAAGAAAAACAAACAAAAAAAAACCTGTGTCCAACTTTAGTAATATAGCACTGTTGGCTCAAAGCACAAGATTTGACTGATGGCATTGAGCTCTGTTGCATGTTTTTGTTCTATGTTTATAATCAATAGCTGGGGGACAGAGATAAGCATGCACTGGGGGGAAATGGATTGATCCAACTTGTAAAAAATATTCATTTTTGTTCAAACACTTACTGGTGGAGTTCCCCCTAAAATTCTATTTGAAAATTCCAGCTAAATGTTGACTGTGTTCTCTGTGTGGTTTGATTCAGTGGGAATTTAACAGTTTGAGTTGTCAGTGTTTTCACAAACATTACTGTATTTATTTCACTGAATCATAATGACTATAACAGTTATTTGAAGAGTTTTTGCTTTTGTCCTTCATTGTCCTTTATTATAACTGTATCATCGTTACTTTTGAATGGATGCTGCTCCTACTTCTGACTACTACTGCTTCTTTTGGCATATTTTTATGACAGACAGATCATAAGATCTTGTCTATAACAAAGGAGATCTGGATTTCATTCTTCCATCTGTTTATCAGTGAATTATAACTTATGTAAATGGAAACAAATGTCTTACTCAACAATACTTTCATACTTGATCATCTGAACAAGCAGCAATTCACTAAAGTGAAAAAGAAGGTGAAATTTCACACTGTTAATTTCTGAATGTAACTATGTGGGGATAGTTAATCAAGTAACCAATGCTACAGTCAAGCTTCTTTGAGCTATTCATATGACAACTTGCCTTTCCATGAATGTTTTCATGTATGTGGCTGTAAAATAGTCTGCCTTGTGAAATGTAAAGAATGAACTTGCTATGTCATTACTCAAGTAAAGACACTGTAGGAGAGCAATTATAGCACAATATACTCTTCATAAAATATCTACTTCACTAAAAAAAACAAACCACTTGATCAATCTAACACCCTTTGCAATGGTAAGAGATCATAGTTTGTGTCAGTGTTTGAGAATACTGAGTAAAGAACACAATGTTGATGTTACGCAAATGAAAGAACTGCAGCAAAACTATTCTAAGGGCAGTCTTCCTTCCAAGTGTCACAAATGGAAAATCTGTAAAAGCTTTGGCTTCCATCCCCTGCCCCACTCCCTGGGCAGAACCCATGGGGGAGGCCTACATTAAGGGAAATCTCCTTGAGACTCCCCTCACTGATCTTCCCCTTGTTGTTCCATGGGGGTTGTGAGAAGGGCAGAATTTGCAGGGCCTGCCCACAAATGCCAAAGATCATCCACAATCCATATGGATGAACAGTAAATGCAGACCACACACACAGTCTCTCTGCCTCCATGCCAGTTGTAACCACCGCCTCTTTCCTGCTCTCTGTTAGCTGTCTCAAGGAATCCCCTGCAAGGAGTTTGTAGAGTCATGAAAAATAGTACAGCCCCCTCAGCTGTATTACCTTACTAACCTGAGTTCTACTTGATGCTGTCTGCCACTGCCCATCTTCTCCACACCTGTACAAATCCTTGAACTCACAGAGTGCTCCCTCTAAAGGAAGCATGCTGGCATGGAGACCATCTAGCTAGGTGAAAGCAGAATGGAGATGGTCACTGCTTTGATTTGGAGATAAGTCAAGAAAGCAAACTCTCTAACCATACATGTTCTGTAGGCCCTTAATTTGCAATATAAATACATATGATTCCATGATATGTACATTTTGGGGTCACTTTTGTGTTCAGGCTTATTCCCAAGTCTTCCTCTCTCCCCTGACACGTTTAATTCCACCCAGCCTTGATTGTTACATTCAAGTTCAAAACAAATCATTTTAAAAACCAACAAATATCAACATTCACTTTCCCCCACACCTCTTCATTTCCACCTATTTCAGGGCTCCCACCCTACAGCGTTCACACAGTTCATTTGTTTAATTACTCTCTAATTACTTACAACTTTAAAAAAAATAATTCCTGAATCCAGGAACAGGAAATGGGTTGACAGAGGTCTGAGATTGTCATTACAACCAGGGCGGAGCTAAAAGAGAATTAGAGATGTCACTGCTGGAACAGTTCCTTGTTATTTTAACTGTATCATGATTGCGTTAGTTATTTTCCTTTGTTCACGCTGAAAGTGCTTATCTGGAAGATGGGAGTAAATGGCTGATAGGAGACGAGAACACAGATGCTAAAGGAATTTAACAAAGGAAGTGTTTATTTCCTTTTTTAAAAGTAGTGAATACTAAAACCAGGAACCGGTTGGGACGGTGGAGTTAGGAGATGAGATGAGGATGATAGTGAAAAAGAAAGTCTGTATATTTTTCCAATTGATTTGCAGGGGAATTTAAGGGATGGGGAGACAGTGCAGAATCATACCAGCAATATTGTATTGTATTGTGATTTCAACGGCAGATGAAAGATACGTGATGAATAATAAGATTTAATTTGACATTTTATATTTATTTTTTGAAACCAATATTCTGTAAAGTATTTGTTGCACTACAGTCAGCAGTGCAAGTAGGGAGGTCTGGTCTGGTACGCCGTACCAGCAAGATATTTATAGCCGGTACACCGTACCAGCAAGATATTTATAGCCGGTATGGCATACTGGAAAGACACAGGAGGAGCCGAGCTCTCCGGCGCGGCTGTACCGCTCCCAGCCCTGCCCCCTGCTCTTCCACAGACCTGCGTCTCCTCCGTCTGTACAGCAGCAGCCCTGCCAGAGGACAGAGCTGGGGCTGGGGTCGGAGGGTGCGGGGTGGTACAGCTGCCAGCATTCTGCTCCTTTTCCCGCTGCCCCTCCCAGCAGGGAAAGGAGCAGAACCCCCAGTTCCCCCCACACACCCTGTCCTCCAGCGTGGCTGCTGCTGTACAAAGGGACGGGCAGGGGGTGGGGCTGGGGGCGGTAGAGTCACGCCAGAGGAGCTGCCGGTGTGGTGCTGCCCAGTGGCCCCGCCCAGTGGCCCCATGTTCTGCTCCTTTCCCCACTGCAGTTCTGAAGTCTTCAGCGTAGCAGGAGGAGGACCGAACCTCCTCACCCCCACAGATAATGTGGGATGGATCATGGGGAGGGGAGAGGACAGGGAGAGCATGGGGGCTCCAGGCTGGGAGGAGTCACATGGAGGGTCACGTGGGGTGATCACGTGCCCCCCCCCCTTAGCTGGTGCCACCCCCTCCCACCCCCAAGTAAGAAATGAATTCTACTTGCACCACTTTTATAGGGCTGTGTAGTGGGAAGTCTGAAATGCCATCTAACAGACCAAGTCTGTGCAGTAGTTTTATGGCATACATTCCTGCTGAAGGAGCAGGCAAGAAGCTGAAGAAGTTGGTGTGTGGTTTCAAGGAAGGACATGCCCTGTCTTTGACCCACATACAGAACTCCCACTGATGTCAATAGTTCTACCTAAATATCAAGATTGGACTAAATCCTAGAAGACACTGAGCTCATGCAACGCTGACTGTGCCAGTGAGAGCTGCTCATGGACTTCCTTGATGGCCAGATTCTGCCTGATCTCATGTGGGCATGCAGTGGGAATTAAGGCGTGGGAGGATGTAACAAGCCTTTCCCCAACTCACATAGCGTGTGTAAGGCCCAAGCAGAGTTTCAGTCCCTGCATACTGGGAGGGCAGGGAGAGATTCCGGCAGAGGCGTAGCGAGCGCCCTCCGTACCCTCCGACCGGAGGGGGCCCCGCAAGGAAGGGGGCCCCTAAAAGTGGCCAAAAAAATGTAAGGTATAACTAGGTAAGTGACATTTATTGACGCTATTGCACAATCCATGTTGGTTTTACTGACAAAACCGTGAAGTTATTATGATATATCATAATGCTATTGGCTACATCAGTTGTCTGTCGGTCAGTTTCGAATTTTAGTTGGACCCATTCAAAGAATGTGTATTTGCGTTCATAATGGTGGTCGGCGGATAAATGTTAATTAATTTAGTTGTTTAATTTTTTATCGTTTGAAACGATTCGTTTCCAATGCAGAAGCGTGCTTTGTGATGTCTAAGAGAACGTATAAGAGCGGAGCTAGTAAACAAAAGGCAGCAAAAGATGCCGAGAAGGAACTTGAGAAAATTCCAAAGTTGTCAACGTATTTTGCGCTGCAATCGAACGTACAGGTACAGGCACATGAAACGGACAGCGCTAGCAGCGACGAATCGTATCCAGAAGTATCCAGAAGTGCTTCAAGTGAGGTCGAAGGTGAAGCCAGTTGTTCTACCAAACAAACTGTGACAGATATTCCAGCTGCTGCCGGGAAAGAAGTAACTGAATCTGAACCACTGACTGATGATCCAGGAGATTGGCAGTCTATAATATCGGACAGGCAAGTGTGTGACATTGTTGCACGTGGCCCACCGCAGCAGAATGAAAGTTACGAATTTCCATTTAACGAGGAAAGACGGAGGTTCACAAGTACTCATTTCTATCGAACCATGGCAAATGGCGAGAAAATAAGATGTTCATGGTTAATGTACTCAGTTCAGAAAGATGCCATTTTTTGTTTTTGTTGTAAATTATTTGGCACTGGCGACATACCGCTACGTCGTGGAACATCTGCTTGGAAAGCACTGTCAAAAAGACTTCAGCAGCATGAAACAGGCAAAGGTCATCAAGACTGTATGGTGAAATGGTTTGACCTTCGGTCAGGCATAGTAAACCGTACATCTATTGACCAACTCGAATTGCAGGCTTTTCTGAAAGAAAGAGATTTCTGGAGAAATGTTGTCAAACGCATGGTTGATGTCGTTATTTTCTTGTCCGAAAGAAACTTGGCATTTCGAGGAAGTAATGAAAAGCTCGGCGATCCTTCGAATGGCAACTTTTTGGGACTGTTTGAATTGCTTGCAAAGTATGATACTGTCCTCAGCGAACTTTTACAGAGGATTAAGAAGGCAGAGACACATGTTCAGTACCTCAGTCCACAGATCCAAAACGAGCTGATTCAACTTGTTGCCAGTAACATTCAAGAGGCCAACATAGCGCAGCTTAAAAAAGCAAAATATTATTCAGTTATTTTGGACTGTACTCCCGACGTGTCACATGAAGAACAGATGTCTGTAGTGTTACGCTTTGTTGAATGCAACGGTGAAGATGGTGTCAATATTCGTGAAGCGTTTGTTGGTTTTCTTAATGTTCATGATACAACTGGTGAGGGCTTATTGGAAGCGTTTCTTGAAAAGGCAAACAACTTAGGAATAGACATTGCTGACATGAGAGGCCAAGCTTGATAACGGCGCAAATATGAGAGGAAAGAATAAAGGAGTTCAAGCCCGCATGCTAGAAATAAATGACCGTGCCTTGTATGTACCATGTGGAGCTCACACTTGGAATCTTGTGATCTCAGACACAGCAAAGTCATCGAAATATGCCGTTGACTTTTTCGGTCTGATTAACAGAATATACATTATCTTTTCTTCTTCACCTTCACGTTGGGATATACGTCAAGAACATATGCCAATATCTGTTAAAGGGTTATTGGACACTCGTTGGGAGTCGAGAATTGATGCTGTGAAGCCATTGCGTTATCACCTTGAAGAACTGTGCAATGCTTTGTCATCTTTGCGAGAATATGCACTCGAAAAGAAAGATGGCAATACAGCAACAGAAGCCGGTGCGCTTTTAGACCATGTTACTACGTGGCCTTTTGTTCTGACTGTGTACACGTGATACGATATACTATTTCACATCAATAAAACCAGCAAATTAATTCAGTCACCAGATGTGTCAATTGACGTACTGCAGGCAGAAGTCGGTGCTACAAAGAAGTTTTTGGAAGACTATTGAAATACAGGATATATCTCTGTGGTCACAAATGCACGTGAAATAGCAGAGGATATGGGTATTGAGCAGGTGTTTCCAGAAACCAGGGTGCGACGTAAGAAGAGAATGTTTGATTACGAATGTGCTGATGATTCGAGTCGTCTTTCTGCCGAAGAAAAATTCAAATCGCAGTTCTTTCTTGTTCTCACTGATCAGGCCATATCTTCTGTTTCGTCGCGATTTGACCAACTCGTGGAGTGGTATAAGTTGTTTGGATTTCTCTACAACGCTAACAGCCTGAAGCAGTGTCACAGAGAAAATGAACTGGAGAATCACAGCAAAAATTTTGAAAGAAAAATGGGAGACATTGATGCCAACGAACTCATAATGGAATTGAATCGTTTTATTTATGTCATCGAGAAAGAGAGAGGACTTGTCACGGCAAACAATTTTTTAACGTACATATACAAGAACAGCCTTCAGGAGACATATCCGAATCTTTGCATTTGCATCAGAATTCTTCTGACCACACCAGTTACTGTCGCTGGTGCTGAAAGGAGCTTCAGCAGAATGAAACTGATCAAGAATATCCTGCGCTCAACCATGACAGATGACAGGCTTTCTGCGCTTGCAGTTATCTCAATCGAAAACAAGATTGCCAGATCTCTGGACTATGACGCATTGATTAACCAATTTGCGGAGAACAAGGCTCGAAAGAAGCGCTTTGCGTAAATACGGAATACATGTACACTGTAGGCCTATGTATACATAATATGAACCCTGTATATTGTATAAAATAAATACCGCATTCCAGTTTCTGCATTGTAAGGGTCCCCGCCCGGACATATGTTCGGAGGGGGCCACGTTCTTTGTTGCTCTGGCCCTGGATTCCGGCCTTTTCCCTCAGGAGCAGAGCATAGGAATTAACTCTCAGAAGTCCTATGGGTTGTGTTATACAACACGTGACGCTGTATGGAATATGTGGGATACTTTAGGATATCGTTAATGCCAATATTATAAAATTGCAAGGAATCTGACCAGATATGCCGTGTGCGGTATCTGCAAAAATGTTATAATTTGCCAAGTATGATAATAATCTTTATATATTTGTATCACAACTCATAGATATGTATGGTATATCTGTATTTCAAACTTGTGTTGTGCATCTGGGTGACACCCCCAGACAGATTGGCATCAGCACTGCCTACTCTGCTTGCTGGCCCATCAAGGGACATCGGCTGTACAATAAACCTATTGAAAGACCAGGGACTACACCTATGACTCAACAAGCCCTGTAGGGGCATGTCTATGGAAAGAACACTAAGGTTTTCCATGCCATGTCCTGTGAAGCTTGTGTTTGGGACACAGGAAGTACAGGAGGGACTTTCAAGCCAGGAAACTCACCAATACTGCTAAGAACCTGATACATGGACTTTGAAGCATCTGTATGTACCTGCCTGCTTTACCATTTAACAACTCTCTTCTTGTTCTCTCTTTTTTCTTTATAATAAACCTTTAGTTTTAGTTACTAAAGGATTGGCTAGCAGCGTGGTATTTTGGGTAAGATCCAACCTAATATTGACCTGGCAATGTGGCTGGCCCTTTTGGGTTCAGAAGAACATTTTGTATAGTAAGCAGAGTTTTAAAAGAACTTCTCTGGACCTAGGTGCTGATTGGGACCCAGAGAACTGGAATGCAAGAAAGGGGGCTGTGTGATTCCTTTTTGTGTGTGCATGCTTCTTGATAACCAGTGTGGGAATCATAAGCACAGTTTGTGACTGGTTGGGGAGTTTAACTTCAGTGTTGCCCACCAGTCTTGGGAATATCTGCTCTCTTGTTTGCAGTCTGCCCTGACCTTGGCATTTCTAGTGAGTGCTACCCCAGGCACCCCAGCTCACACAAGAGGTCAGACTAGATGATTGCAGTGGTCCCTTCTATCTTTATATAATTTATGAATCTCAGCTAGGGAAGGAGGGAGGAAAGCCCACAACTCCATCCCGCCTCACTGCTCTGGTCAGCAGAGCTCTCCAGCTACAAGAAAGTAGTAAACTGCATCCCACAAGAAGGTGTCATCGCAGGTGGGCCCAGTTCGGACATCCCCTACTGACAATCAGTAGTATTTATTAATGAATCAAGGCAAAAAGTCCCACGGTAAGTGATGCTTTCATGAGTAAATGTGGTTAGAACTGGGTCTTGTGTGTTTTCTCTTTGCAATCTTGAGGCATTCTTTTCAGAAGATTAGTTAATATCTATTTTTCCCTTTTACATCAGAGAAGGGCCCAGGATAGAATGCACAGAAGGCATTCAGAACTGGAGTGTGGTTTAGGCATCTCTTAAATGTATTAAGATAGGTAAATTTAGAGAGTGATTTTAGTTTAGTTTTTGTTGGAGCAGAACATACAGTAGTTTGTCGTGTTCTGATTTTGGGAAAGAAAAAAAAAAGGGGGGGGGGGAGAGTTTTGGTTGTTAGTTCCTGGCTAATAGAAAGGGAAATTATTCTGCAAAAGGATGGCTATAGGGGAAATGAAGACTCTCAGAAGTTCACTTCTCAAAAACCACCGCCACAACTGGCACCCTCCCAGTCTCGGCAGAGAGACAAATGACTAAATGAACAGGAAGAACACGAACTATGCTCTCATTCTTTCAGATTTAAGGTACATTAGCTGGCTAAGGTAGGGAAATGTTTATAAATATTTCCTACACATAGAGGACTTCAGTGTTCAAAGCTGGCAGCTTTCAAGAGGACTAAATTCATTTTTTTAAAATTGTAATTGTCAATATTTACTAAAAAGCTAAAAACAAACATCCCTTTGAGTCTCAGACACAGTAGCAAAGGAGTCTATGAAGTACGGGTGCCATCGTGCTGTGATTCCATTTCATAATTTAAGTGGAGCTGGGCCAAGTCAATATGGGAGATCTCCAAAGAACATTAAGTGCTCCAGCATTTGCTGTTCCCTGTAAATCTATGTTGAATGCCTGTCAGTGTGCTAAGGAAGGTGCTCTGTTTTTTGAATGAGATATGAAACAACGACGCACACTTGTGTTCATATAAGCATAGGAATGTTTACTGAGGCATTCCAGCTCAGGTAATCACATTCTATAGAGCTAAAATTCTCATTGAAATTTCAGTATGGGTTTCATTTTTTATTTCCTGATTTATAATATACTGTTGTATTTTCATCCCAAAGATGTCTGCATTTCAGCGAGAGATGAAGTGTTTTTTTATCTCCCTTTGTGTTTAAAGGCATTGTATATAAACATAAAAATACAAATACAAATTAAGAGGAGTTATATACATGCACTGACGACTTAAGAATTCCTTGGAAACCAGGCATTCTGCAAGTTCTCCATCTCCACGCTTTAAGTGGCTGTCTTTTTTTTTTTTTTTAAACACACACAGAAAGAATACAACACATCCAACCAATTTCTGCTAGATAAAAATTACCAAATCAGACTTGAAATACATTTTGCTTAAATCAATGTAGATCTTGTGGCCATTGTAACACCTTTAAAAGTAGAAAGAATTAGCCAGACTGTAGCCAGTTCACAGAGAGTTCACGACACCTGTGCATTTGAAGTATGGAGTTGGAGTTGTGCATATGGAGTAATACTGAAGCTTTAAGTCTGTTTAAGATAGGTGCAATAGATACTGGACTAAAGCCTATGCTGATATGCATGCTGTGCAATGCCACTAAAGTCAGGAACTCTTTTGCTCATGATCTAATCTGAAAAGTTATCCTTAAAAAGCATCAGAGGGGTAGCCGTGTTAGTCTGAATCTGTAAAAAGCAACAGAGGGTCCTGTGGCACCTTTAAGACTAACAGAAGTATTGGGAGCATAAGCTTTCGTGGGTAAGAACCTCACTTCTTCAGATGCAAGTCTGAAGGTGTTACAATGGCCACAAGATCTACATTGATTTAAGCAAAATGTATTTCAAGTCTGATTTGGTAATTTTTATCTAGCAGAAATTGGTTGGATGTGTTGTATTCTACTTCTTGCATCTGAAGAAGTGAGGTTCTTACCCACGAAAGCTTATGCTCCCAATACTTCTGTTAGTCTTAAAGGTGCCACAGGACCCTCTGTTGCTCCTTAAAAAGCAATCTTTCTATATTCCACCTGGAAACTGTTTGTACCTGCAATGCAGTCTAAGGCAAGAAAAGGATATATTCAAATGGCCTCTGGGTCTGCCTGTATTAATCCTTAAATATAGGAGTTTTCTAGACACAAAAACTCTTAAAAAGCTAATCCTGTAAATATCTATTAATAATTTAATGTAGTCTTAAAAACACTAAGGGAATGAAAGTTAAAAGGAAGGCTACACTGTGAGACTCCCTCCCACAACCAGGATAATTTGACACTTTTCTACATTATATTAAGGGTACACAAAGCGATGAGTATTTGAAAGTGGAGTCAATGTTGTTTGGGGTTTGTGATGGGGAGTTTACCTCACACAGGCTGGAGAAGGATAATATGGGCCTGTGAGGCCAATTAACCAGCCTGAGTGCACATGGAAGGTAAGCCAGAACTAATTGGAAATAAAGGCTAGCTGGAGTTTGTCTCTGAAAAGCTGAGTGAGGCCAGGGGGGTTGAGAAAATAAAATAAAATAATAATAGAGACCGCTTTCTGGGAAGCAGCCTGGAAGAAGGCTAAGGAGAGCAGAGCGGCTTTCCAGGGGTGAGCTAGAAGGCTGACTGGAGATAGGGACCCTGAGGAACTGTAGGCCTGAATCCCTGAGTGAAAGAGGAGCGTGCCGGCCCCTGGACAATGGGTTTGTTGAAGGAACAAGAGCCTGAGCCAAGGCATGGGAATAAACTGTAGTGGATAAGGTTGTGAAGAGGAGGTGACCATCTGAGCCTAACTAGACTGAACATTGGATTTTTGGTTATATTTGTTAGACTTTGGTAAAGGACTCTGGTACCCCAAAAGGGCAGAAATCTGTAAAACGATCTGGCCAGAACATTCCTACAGCTGAGGTAGTCCAAAAGACAGTGGGGGAAACTGAGGCAAAAGTTGCTGCAGTACCAAAGCAAGTCAGGAGGGGGCATGTTGGGGCAGAAACTTTGTTCAACTCAACATTTCTATACTTTAGAGTTTGCTTTATTAAGTGTAACTTTAAACTATGAATTTCCTTGTCTTTCAGCAGTTTGTATATTTTAAAAATGAACTCTTTAAGTTTTGTCCCTTACATTCTTCCAATTTACAAATTCCAGAACAACAACTTTTTTTGTCCAGGAATAGTTTGCCTCACATTTCTCAATTTCTCCGCGGTGTAGCTGTTAAAATGATTTATGCTTATGTAAAAGATTAGTGTCAGCTGCTCCAGTGTCATGTATACACTCCCCCCTCCTCCCCTTGAGGCTTCACATCTGAAACGGATAACTTAGTATTTATCTTTAATTGCATGTGCCCTCCAAGTCCAGACCCAGCTGTCCCTTGTAATTACCTTTCAGTGACGGAGCTGAGTATTTGTTTTGACTGTGTTTAAAAGTGTTAGTGTTTAAGTGGTCACAAGTAGGCTTTGAAGTTAACACCCCATAATGATGAATAGAGGACATTCACAGCTCTGCTGTAATTGTTCCAGTCTTTGGTTACAGCAGACTCTAGTGTATTGATTTCATGGTGACACCAAGGGGGGTAGACATTTCAGGGTTTTGTTTTTTTTTTTAAACTTAGTTTTTAAAGAAATCTACAAGATGATCCTTAAAACCAGCGGTTCTCAAACTTTTGCACTGGTGACCCCTTTCACACAGCAAGCCTCTGAGCGCAACCCCCCTTATAAATTAAAAACACTTTTTTCTATATTTAACACCATTATAAATTCTAGAGGCAAAGTGGGGTTTGGGGTGGAGGCTGACAGCTCATGGCCCCCCATGTAGTAACCTCACAACCCCCTGCGGGGTCCCGACCCCCAGTTTGAGAACCCCTGCTTAAAACCTATATTCACAACTGGGCTTTATCACTTAACATCCTTTTACCAGCAGTAATGAGTGATCTGTTTGAGAGACAAGCTCTCTCTCCTGCCGACAAAGAACGGCTTAAACTGGGTTCCTTACAGTGGCACTACTGTACTGGCACAGCTGTGCTGCTGTAAGATGCACAGTGTAGACATAGCCTGAGGCTTTGTCTACCCTGGCAAGTTTCTGTGCCGTAAAGCAGCTTTCGCCGCTGTAATTCCCAAGGTGTGTACACTGCCAAGCCACTTAGTGCGCAGAAACTGCACAGTTGCAACGCTGTAAAAAAACCACCCGACGAGAGGCGTACAGCTTTCTGTGCCAGGACTACAGCGCTGCGGTGCCAGTGTAGACACCCTGGTCGATTACAGAGCTGCAATTGGCCTCCGGGAGGTGTCCCACAATGTCTGTTCTTGCCTCTCTGCTTCATCGGTTTGAACTCTACTGCCCTGCCCTCAGGTGACCAACCTTCATCCCCACCCCATACATTCCTTTGGAATTTTGAAAGTCCCCTTCGTGTTTGCTCGGTGATGCGTGCAGTGATCTCAGCACATCTTTCCAAGTGGCCATGCCTGCTCCACGCACCAGGCAATCCCCCGCTTGGAGTAATGACGAGCGGGTGGACCTCATCAGCATTTGGGGAGGGGAGGCTGTCCAGTCCCAGCTGCGCCCCAGCCGTAGGAATTATGATACCTATGGACAGATTTCACGATGCATGATGGAAAGGGGCCATGAACAGGATACATTGCAGTGCAGGGTCAAAGTGAAGGAGCTGTGGAATGCCTACCACAAGGCGCGGGAGGCAAACCGCCACTCCGGTGCTGCGCCCATGAGCTGCCGGCTCTACAAAGAGCTGGACACGATACTCAGCAGCAACCCCACCTTCACTGCGAAGGTCACTGTGGATACTTCGGTGGTTTGTGTGCCAGTCGAGAGTGGACCGAGCCAGGAGGAAGAAATCTTGGATGAGGATGTGGAGGGGAACCCAAAGGCAGAAGACGACTCAGAGGTCAGAGATGCATGCAGCCAGGAGCTCTTTTCTACCCTGGAGGAGGCTAGCCAGTCACAGCTGCTGGAGCTTAGCAAAGCACAAACAGGAGAGGAGGCCCCTGGTAAGTGGCTTTGATTTTGGGAATTGCTGAAGTGAGTTGTTGGGGGCAGAAAGGCTGCAGAAAGCAGGCTTGTCTCTGTATGATGTGCGTACCACCACATGCCTAGTCTGAGCGGCGGAACAGGCTGTTGATACACTCTCCTCCCCCTCCGCCCCCCCCCCCCCCCCCCAAGTACTGGCTCTACCCAACAGCCACGTGCCCAGTGTACAGTAGGGACCGGGAACAATGATTTACCCTGCCCCTGCGGCTACTCACCATTTTGGGGGTCTTGTGGCTCATGTGTGCTTGCCTGAGGTCAGCCAGTTAGTGACAGTTGTGTGAGTACTGGCTGTGTTTTAAATCACTGAATCAGTGTTGTGTGTGTTGCAAACAATACTGCTTCTGTAAAATGCTGCGTTTTGGCTTCACAAAGATGACCTTGGGAGCCCAGCCTCCCTCTTTGTTATTGCCGGCTGAACGGCTGTGCAGAATTAGAAAGCAGCCATGAAGAACAAAGGAGGGCTTTCTGCGTGATGTTATGATGCATTCTGCGGCCAAAAACCAGGAATTGAAGGAGTGGCAGGACAGCAAGAAGAGGGACCGAAAGGATAACGTGGTGTGCCAGAATTAAACCATGGAGCGGCTCTTAAATGTTATGGAGCGCCAAGTGGACATGCTCCTGGGGATACTAGCACTGCAAAGCGAGCAGCTCCGCGCCCGCCCTCCCCTGCAGCCGCTGTCACAAAACTTTTTCCCATGCACCCCCCAGACACCGCCAACACACTCTTATCAACCTCTTGGCTCCAGTCTGTACCCACTGCCTTCCACTCTTCCCCGTCACAGTCCAGCAGTGTGGACTCCCACTACCCACTGCACTCAACACCCATCCCTCTGCAGTTTAGCCCCGTTGAAGTTCAGTACCCACTGCACTGTACTCCAAAGGAGAAGGTTGGATATGATACCTGGACATACACAAATCTTTAAGTGTCCCTGGAACCCCACCTCCTCCTGGGACCTTCCCTTCCCCCATCCCCCTCAGTGCTGATTGTCTCTCTCCTCCAGTGGTTGTTTTTTAATTTTCTACCCTGGAGGAGTAGAAACCAAACCAATTTTTGTGTTGGTTTGAAAGCAATCTTTATTCAATTAACTGAAAGCAAACAGAACCCTGCAAAGCAACAGACAATTATCTTAAACCTTCACAGTGCATTGTCTGCACCAATCACAATCACCTCCTAGCATTACAAGCATTGCACTCCCAAGCATAGCAACAAATATTAGTGGCTTTCAGCTTCAAATTGCTGCCTCAAGTCATCCCTGATCCTTATGGCCCCGCGCTGCATCACTCTAATAGCCCTGGTCTCTGGCTGTTCAAATTCAGCCTCCAGGTACTGAGCCTCAGTGATCCAGCCCTGAGTGAAGCTTTCTCCCTTCCCTTCACATGGCTATAAGCATAGGAATATTGTCATCAGCCAGGCCCAGCTTCCCAAACAGGCAGCACCAGCGGGCCTTTAAATGGCCAAAAGCACACTGAACAGTCATTCTGCACTTGCTCAGCCTGTTGTTGATCTGCTCCTTGCTGCTGTCAAGGTGCCCCTGTAACAAAGAGACCTTTGATGGGACACTACTGAAAGTATCAATTCAGGACAAATTGCTTAGAGAAGGGCAGTCACAGCCCAAGGCTAGGGGTCCTTCATCACTAAGGCACACCACAGTGCCATAACAAGGGCAAGGCGAGCGAGGCACTTGCCTCGGGCACACAAGCACGGGGGTGGGTGGGGGGGGGGCAAGTGCAGAAAGTGGTGGAGAGAAAAAAGAAGCTGCTGGCAGTCACAGAGATATTTATAACCCAGGTGATCTCCCCCCTGGCCCCACCTGCTGCCCCCCTCCCCCCCGCGCCTCCCCCGAGTATCTCCCGGCCCCAACTTGCTCCCTCTCCCCGTTCCCGGCCCCGGAGCAGAGAAGCTCCATGCTGCCTCCCTGCAGCAACTGCTGCCGCAGGGTCCTAGTGCCCCCCATCTCGACTGCCAGGGCAGACTGACTCTGAGCCTGCCCTTCCCCCTCAGACCCTTTCATTTTCCAATGGGATCCTCCAGCAGCACAGGGGGCCCCTCTGCCTGCAGTCACTGCTCCTGCCCCATGCTGGGCAAGGAGGCAGCCCCATCCCTCACCCCCAGTGAGCCTACAGTCAGGGGCAACAGCAGGGGAGGAGGCGCACACAGCGCCCTCCGGCACCCACCATGGGGGAGGCGAGGGAGATTCCTGGACCTGAGAGGGGCCCTAGGAGCACATGCAGTGACAGTGGTGGGGGGTGAGTGTGCTGCTGGGGGGGGGGGCGGGAAAGGGGGGCTCCTCCCCCAGAGCTTGCTGCTGCCAGCAGGGAAAGGGCTGGGGGGAGTCCTCATCTCTGGCCCCTGTCCTGGAGCAGCCTGCCTGTACCCCAAACTCATCCCCAGCCCTGCCCCACCCCAGAGCCCACACCCCCAGCCAGAGCTTTCACCCCCCCACCGCACCCTCAACCCTCTGCCCGAGCCCTGAGCCCCTCCACCACCCCAAACACCTTATCCCCAGTCAGAGCCCTCATCCCCCTGCACTCCAACCCTCTGCCCTAGCCCTGAACCCCTCCCACACCCCAAACACCTCATCCCCAGTCCCAGCCAGAGCCCTCATCCCCCCACACCCTGACCCTCTGCCCAAGCCCTGAGCCCCTCCAGCACCCCAAACACCTTATCCCCAGTCCCAGACAGAGCCCTCATCCCCCCCACACCCTGACCCCCTGCCCAAGCCCCTCCAGCACCCCAAACACCTTATTCCCAGTCCCAGCCAGAGCCCTCTTCCCCCCACACCCTGACCTGAGCCTGGGCCTGAGCGTTGAGCCCTTCCAGCACCCCAAACCTCCCATTCCCAGTCTCAGCCAGAGACGTCACCCCCCCACACTCCTACTCTCACCCTGAGCCCCTCCCACACTCCAAACCCCTCATCTGCAGCCACAACCCACTGCCCTCACCCCTGCACCCCATCCCTCCGCACCCCCTCCCATCCCCAAACTCCCTCCCAGAGCCTGCACCCCAATCCCCTGCCCCAGCCTACTGCCTGCACCCCAGACCTCCTCCCTCACCCAAACTCCCGCCCAGAGCCTTGGGCGGGTGGGGGGGGCGGAGTTTGGGCGGGGGCGGGTTCTGGGCACCACCAAAATTTCTGAAAACCTGAACTCCCAGCATTCTCAGGACACATGCTGATCCCTAGTGGCCACTGCTGATATCCAGCACCTCCCTCCTCTCTTAACCTGTGAGTCCCTCTCTGGATTGGAACTGGACTGGAGCCAAAGACCATCTTGGAAGCAACATTACCAGCCCAAGCAGTCAAAAATCATGAGTTGACCCCCCAAAATCACAGGCTCTACCACCGCCCCTTCATTCATTCTTCGGCGGCAATTCAGCGGCAGGCCCTTCCCTCCGAGAGGGACTGAGGGACCCGCCGCCGAATTGCCGCTGAAGAGCCGGCCCTGGGGGAGGGCGCAATTTTATATTCTTGCCTCGGGCGCAAAAATACCTAGTTACGGCACTGGACGAGATGAATGTCACACTCCTCTTGCCTTTGTAGTTTAAGGAATAACTCCACTGCCACTCATGACGTGTTAGTTAGAGTGAGCAGCATACTGGTGAACAGTTCAGGATCCATTCCTGCAGACCAAAGAGACAGGGTGCGCAGTACACAAACCATTGAAAGATGGCGCCAATGCGGACGGAAGCACAGGGATTGCTGAGATGCGAAGCAATGCATCAGGGGCATTGGGACAGGACCCAGGATGCCCCGCGACCCCCTCCGCCTTCCCATAACTCTTAGCGGCAGAAGAGGAAGAGATGCTCTGGGGGATAGCTGCCCAGAGTGCACCGCTCCAAATACCACTACAAGTGCTGCAAGTGTGAACATGCTATTGCGCAGGCAGCTGACAGTGTGAACATACAACAGCGGTTTCCCTTCAGTGCTCTCTGAAGGAAAAAGTAGTTAAGGACCTTGAGGTGAATGGCAATTGGGACAAATTACAACATGGGTTTACAAAAGGCAGATCGTGCCAAACCAACTTGATCTCCTTCTTTGAGAAAGTAACAGACCTTCTAGATAAAGGAAATGCGGTGGATCTAATTTACCTCGATTTTAGTAAAGCGTTTGATACTGTGCCGCACGAGGAATTATTGGTTAAATTGGAAAAGATGGGGATCGATATGAAATTCCAGAGGTGGATAAAGAACTGGTTAAAGGGGAGACTGCAGCGGGTAGTACTGAAAGGTGAACTGTCGGGTTGGACGGAGGTCACCAGTGGGGTTCCTCAAGGTTCGGTTTTGGTTCCGATTTTATTCAATCTATTCGTTACTGACCTCGGAACCGAATGTAGGAGTGGGCTGATAAAGTTTGCGGATGACACAAAGTTGGGAGGTATTGCCAATTCGGAGAAGGATAGGGACATTCTGCAGGGAGACTTGGATGACCTTGTAAATTGGAGTAACAATAATAGGATGAGATTTAATAGTGAGAAGTGTAAGGTGATGCATTTAGGGATGACTAATAAGAATTTTAGTTATAAGTTAGGGACGCATAGGTTGGAAGTGACGGAGGAGGAGAAGGACCTCGGAGTCCTGGTTGATCGCAGGATGACTATGAGTCGGCAATGTGACGTGGCTGTGAAAAAAGCTAATGCGATTTTGGGATGCGTTAGGCGAGGTATTTCTAGTAGGGACAGGGAGGTGCTGCTTCCGTTATACAAGGCGCTGGTGAGACCTCATTTGGAGTACTGTGTGCAGTTCTGGTCTCCTATGTTTAAAAAGGATGAACTCAAACTGGAACGGGTACAGAGAAGGGCCACTAGGATGATCCGGGGAATGGAAAACCTTTCCTATGAAAGGAGACTCGAGGAGCTCGGTTTGTTTAGCCTAACCAAAAGAAGGCTGAGGGGGGATGTGATTGCTCTCTTTAAATATATCAAAGGGATTAATACCAAGGAGGGAGAGGAATTATTTCAGCTCAGTAGTAATGTGGACACGAGAACGAATGGATATAAACTGGCCGTGGGGAAGTTTAGGCTTGAAATTAGAAGAAGGTTGCTAACCGTCAGAGGGGTGAAATTTTGGAACAGCCTTCCGAGGGAAACGGTGGGGGCGAAAGACCTTTCTGGCTTCAAGATTAGGCTTGATAAGTTTATGGAGGGAATGGTTTGAAGGGATAACGTGATTTTAGTCAATTAGGCATTAACGTGCCATCGCGGGTAAAATGAGGGTCCGGCTGTAGGTTCTTGCCTGTATGCTCGGGGTTCTGCTGATCGCCATATTTGGGGTCGGGAAGGAATTTTCCTCCAGGGTAGATTGGCAGAGGCCCTGGAGGTTTTTCGCCTTCCTCCGCAGCATAGGGCAGGGGTCGCAGGCTGGAAGATTCTGTTGTGGGTGGGTCAGCTTTTGTGGCCTGCATCATGCGGGAGGTCAGACTAGATGACCATATTGGTCCCTTCTGACCTTAAAGTCTATGAGTCTATGAGTCTATGAGCGACTCTGTAACTGCTGGTGCTGTAACTCTGTCAGTGTAGACATACCCTGAGTCTCACTGAAAGTCAATGGGTTTAAGGGTCCTAGGTGTGACGGGTTAGATCACAGAAACCCCCTTGGGAGCTGCCACCCAATGTGCAAAGACTACCCCTGTTTCTGTTTTCCCTGCCAGCTCAGGACTCCAGCACCCTGTCTTGCTGAGCCAGACACTCCAGTCTGGCTCCAACACAGACCCAGGGTCTGAATTACTTGCCCCAAAGCTGCAAGTTTACCTGAAAACAGCTCATAGAAGTGTGCTTGTCTTTAGCACCCAGATGCCCAACTCCCAATGGGGTCTAAACCCAAATAAATACGTTTTACCCTGTATAAAGTTTATGCAGGGCAAACTCATAAATTGTTCGCCCTCTATAACACTGATAGAGAGATATGCACAGTTGTTTGCTCCCCCAGGTATTAATACATACTCTGAGTAAATTACTAAATAAAAAGTGATTTTATTAAATACAGACAGTAGGATTTAAGTGGTTCAAAGTAGTAACAGACAGAACAAAGTAAGTCACAAGCAAAATAAAATAAAATGCGCAAATCTATGCCTAATCAAACTGAATACAGATAATCTCACCCTCAGAGATGCTTCAGTAAGCTTTTTCTCAGACTGGACACCTTCCAGGCCTGGGCACAATTCTTTCCCCTGGTACAGCTCTTGTTCCAGCTCAGGTGATAGCTAGGGGATTCTTCATGATGGCTTCTCTCCCCCTCTCTTCTCTTCCACCCCTTTATATATCTTTTGCATAAGGCGGGAACCCTTTGTCCCTCTGGGTTTCCACCCCCCCCTCACTGGAAAAGCACCAGGTTAAAGATGGATTCCAGTTCAGGTGACATGATCACATGTCACTGCAAGACTTCATTACTCACTTGCCAGCACACACATATACAGGGAGACTCACAGGTAAACAGCCATCTGCAGACAATGGGAGTCATCAAGATTCCAAACCATCATTAATGGCCCACACTTTACATAATTACAATAGGCCCTCAGAGTTACATTTTATATTTCTAGTTTTAGATACAAGAGTGGTACATTTATACGAATCAGATGATCACACTCAGTAGATTATAAGCTTTGTAATGATACCTTACAAGAGATCTTTTGCATGAAGTATATCCCAGTTACGTTATAGTCACTTATTACCGTATTTTCTCTAAAACTATCCCAGTTACATTATATTGACTTATTATCAAGTTTTTATAAAACCATATAGACTGCACAACGTCACACTAGGTACCCAAGTCACTTTTAAAAAAAGAGACTTAAGTGTTGCAATGCTTAGTGGACCAACACCTAAATATCTCTGAGTCTAGCCCCATGAGCCTACTGGAAGACAGAACAATTTCTGTATAATGGAAAGTCTTACAAAAAGACATCGACCTTATTAAAACAGGCTGCACTACAAATTAATGAGTAGTTCTTATCGCAACGGGAAGCCTTGGTTTCTACCCTGAGCCCCTCCCACACTCCAAACTCCTCATCTGCAGCCACAACCCACTGCCCTCACCCCTGCACCCCATCCCTCCGCACCCCCTCCCATCCCCAAACTCCCTCCCAGAGCCTGCATCCCAATCCCCTGCCCCAGCCTAGTGTAATCGCTCCCTCTGAAATGTAATATTAAAAAAAAAACAAAAAACAGATTTTGCAATGTCCTTTGAATGGTCTGAGAACATTGCCTCCAAGGTCTGGCTATTTGACTCCGTCAGAGAGTCAAAAGACCTTACTGGAGAAGGGGGGTAGAATTAGACCCAGCCAAGCTGATCCTCTGTCAGAGGGTTGCATAAACCTCATCTTCCAACCAGCTGCACTGGGAGACTGACTATTCCCTAATTTCAGCCCAACATTACATTAATAATGTAGCCCTCTTACAGCTAGAGAATCTGCCCAAAATACTGTAAGTGGAAAATCCACTCAAAAATTTTATGCTCAGTGGAATAATATAACCTCAGCTAGGCTATATTCCAACAATTCCTTCAGAAAGGCTTATAGTGTTTTCACTTCAGCACTTCCATTGATCAATGTGATTGCATGTATTGTATGATTGGTTCCTATGTACAGCGAGAAATAAAGCCAAGTAATACCTGTACCAAAGCCTAACTTGGTATTCCCAGTATAAAAAAGAGAAACCATTGTTAATACAACAGATTCTGCCCTTTGATACACATAAGACTGTGTACAAAATTTAGCCCTAAGTATAGGGTATTATATATTATATTTTCCCACAAGGACATTTCAGCATTCATATTTTCAGAGTAAGTAAGTGCACGTGCTATTGACCTGCTCACATGCCAGTGCATCTGAGTCTTCATTGAAATGTTCATGTGTCTTGGCTGTTGGCTGAAAAATACACATTCTCCCTTGGCTACACATATCCTTTAAAAACAGTCCATAGTCTATATGCAGTCCTCAATTCTAGGGTTTTTCCTCCTATGTTTAAAGCTGTTAAACCTTGCCTCACAAAACTTGATCATCTTGCGAAAGTGAGAAGAAAGGAAAACAATCAGGAGTAATATTCAACATCTGCTAAAACCACTAACACAAGAGACTTTGGAGACATTTGTTTATGCAACAGAAATTTTAGCCTCACTGCTGCAAATAATTTACAGTTGATTTCTAACAGAAAGGTTAGAGTAAGTTTAAAAATTGCTGGGCTACCAATTATCTCATCATTGGAAGAAATCATAGCAACATCAGTTGTTTACCAATAGAGAATCTACCCCAAACCCTTTGTTATGCTCAGGGAATATTATAGGAATTCCTCCTGAAAGCCTACAGTGTCCTCACTGATTGCTCTGAAGCTTTTTCAATACTTTCATGAGGTGTATTTAGTTTGCTGAAAAAGCAACTTTGTCTTAAGACCTGATAGAATCACTGCATTTAAAAAACAAAGCAACCAAACCCCCTCTCCTGTCCTGGCCCCCTTCCCCCCAAAAGCACCTATGAGAAAACATTACCACAGCCAGATCACCTAAACTTCAGAGAGCAACTGGTGCAGTCACTGGCTTTGGGATTGTTTCTTAACAGCAACTTTAATGTTCTGGAGTATCACATTCATCTTGATACTAATCAATCAGAATGGAGTTAAGCTGCTTAGGAGTATAAACAAACAGTAACATTCACATTACCCTGCTAAACAGTGTAACAGTCTTTACCTGTCTAGTCTGTTTCTGAGGCCTTCAAGAGTTAAAAAACACCCTTTTGAATCTGATTGTGACCTCACTCTTCAGGGCCTAAGACAGGCCAGACTCAAGTTAGGCACAAAAGTCAATAGAGTTTGAAATAGTTCCTCACACACCCCTTGGCAGGAGTTCCCTGCAACAGTCTCATTAGATGGTCCACAGGCTGTCCCAATAGTCTTTTTTATAGTAAAAGAGTCCCAAAACCAAACTTAATAGTCTTGTGGTAGGCTTACCTTCCCAGGGAGGGCTCTGGCAGTTGACAGTCTCTGCAGAGGTTCTGGGCTGGTCCTTTCCTCATGGAGCAAAGGATAGAAGGTCTGTTCTCTCTGGTCAGGCCACTACTGAGCTGTCCTCTTCCCTTTTTAATTGCCCCTTCATTACCTCACAGAAAGTACAGGTGTAGCAGGTAGGGGCTGAGGGGGCCCACAGCAGCTCATTGTTGGCTCAGTGTGGGGTTGGTATACCCCATCATAATGATGTTCAAAATAAGCCACTCCTGAAGTAAGGGATTGTGACGTTATTGACATGAACTGTGACTATATAAATCATTGTTGCAACCAGGGTCCTATGGTTGCACCAGGTCTTGTACAGAGGAGGTCAAGTGGGGTGTCTATGGAAAGGTTGTAGTTTGCTGGTTATGATTATGCTGTCTGTATGTGTGTATCATTTTTGTATTTGAAGTTATGAATATTGGCTATGTACTTGTATCTCAATGTGTTTGATTCTAAGTAGCCTCAGTGAAGCATTTGGTCAGCTTCTTGAGAAAGGACTATTCTCAGTAAGTGCCCAGTCAAGAAACACTTAACTGACAATGGACTTTGGGAGACACCAATCCACATCTGAGCTTTCCTGGGAATGTTCAAACTAACATGTAAACTATGGCGTCGGCCTGCAAAAAGCTGAATCATTCATGGACATGTGACTTGCCCAGGTGGCTACAAACTCCATTTTGTTGCTGTGATTTTGCACAGAAGAACAAAGGGGTTTCCGCCCACAAGAGAGAAAATATAAAATGCCCTGGAAACCCCTCCATTTGGTCTTCAGCTGGCTTGAGAGATGGCCTCTCCACTCCAAAGAGATGCCTGAAAGAAACCGGGACAAAGGACAGTAACCACGGGGATGTGAGTGATTGCTGGACCCAGACTAGGAAAGAATCCAGTCTATGAAAGAAGCTTATTGGAACATCTCTGGGGGTGAGATTTAATCTGTAATCAGTTTCCTAATGTATTAGGCTTAGACTTGCGTGTTTTGTTTTATTTTGCTTGGTAACTTACTTTGTTCTGTCTGTTATTACTTGGAACCACTTAAATCCTACTTTTTATACTTAATAAAATCAATTTTACTTATTAATTAACCCAGAGTAAGTAATTAATACCTGGGGGAGCAAACAGCTGTGCATATCTCTCTATCAGTGTTATAGAGGGTGGACAATTTATGAGTTTACCCTGTATAAGCTTTATATAGAGTAAAACAGATTCATTTGGGGTTTGGACCCCATTGGGAGCTGGGTATCTGGGTGCTGGAGACAGGAGCACTTCTTAAGCTGTTTTCAGTTAAGTCTGCAGCTTTGGGGCCCGTGGTTCAGAGCCTGGGTCTGTGTTGGAGCAGACTGGCATGTCTGGCTCAACAAGGCAGAGTTCTGAAGGCCCAAACTGTCAGAGAAAATGGGCTCAGAGGTAGTCTCAGCACATCAGGTGACAGTCCCAAGGGGGTCTCTGTGATCGAAGCCATCATAGGCATAACTATGTGCAATGAACCTGCGCTATAGGAAACTCCCATGGATAAAGTCATCACATTAAACCAGTGACCCCAAGGTGTCTCAAATTTTATTCCATTTCTTGTGAAAAGTCATCACTATGAAAATTCCAATTTTTCCTCACCCAGTCATGTGATCTCTTAAGGCAGGTTGTATTTCATGTTCTAAAAAGTTGAGAGAATAAAACAGATGAGAGAACTGGTTCAGAAAAAGTGGGAATCACATGTATGTTCAAAATTAGAACCAAAACTATTCAAAAGAGTTTAGGTACATTTTTTTTTTTAACTTATTTTCATGTGCGTCTGAACTTCTGGGCTTGGCTAGGTGCAAACATACTGAAACAATGTTCTCACAGCTTCTATGGTTAAGTCTGAACCAGAAAGCATTGGAAAGCTAGTGAAATTCCAGCCCATACAAAATTTGGATGTTTATCCAAAACCAAAAAATTCTGTGGTTTGTCCCATCACTAGGATGTGTGTAATAAAAATACTACATTAGAGGCATCCCAATTGTTCAGAACTTACTTTCCGCTTTAAACTTAGCATAGCTGCTTACTCACTTACCAAAGCCATATGTTTAAAGGCCCCAATCCTGCAAAACACTAGTATAACTTTAAGCAGGTGAGTGCTCCCACTGACATCAATGGGTTTGCTATCTGAATTTTGACTGGCTGCAGAGCTAAGCCAATAGAAATCAGTCATGAGTAAGTTTCAAGTGGCTGAGAGGTACAAGTTTGAAAGAGCAAAGATTTCAGGATTTATTTGAACTCCTTCACCCAGTCCATCTACCATAGGTCAAGATCATGACAAATCATATTGTTCTAAGCATAAGGTGGACTGATATTTAAGTAAATGCAGAATATGATACAAAACCACAATCATGGTTCCAGCAAGCACAATATATCCAGGCTCAAGAAAAAGGTCCCTGCAATTATCCAGAATGTAAGTGATTACAATTCTATTTGAAACAGATGCATTTCTGCTTTATATTTCCACTTAGGTATATTATCCAAACTACCCTTATAACATTGTTTTAAGTCTTATGAGAGTATTTTTTCAGACACATCTAATTTTATCTCTAAAGAAGAGAGGAGGAGAATGTAAGGTGGGGGTTAAGCATGAAATAATAAGGATACACTATCCAATCTTAACTTCAAGATCTCAGTGTCTTCCCCACCCTCACCAACACATTATTTGATTCCTGATCCTTGTCTCTGTAGACCTGGCTTCACATAAACAGTTGGATGGGGGGGGGGGGGGGGGAAGATCCCATTTCTTGGGAGACAGGATAGGGAGGTACATAGATGAGCAGGCTGAAAACAGAATGTCTGTGCTAATTAAGATTGATAAATGGGTCAGTAAGCTGAGTGACCGAATGTCTGAACTAGCTAAGATAAAGGGAAGGAACACTCAGGAAACCATTTACAAAGAACAAGATAACAATGGACACAATCAGCTGGGAACATAAAGATAAGGTAAAGAGTAAAACAAGGATGGACAGAGCATGGCATACAGGCATTGATTTCTACAAAGTAGCCAAGCCAATCCCAAAATGTGTAAAAGCAATGTATAGTAAATGCAATAAAATGTGTATATGTAAATAAGGGAAATGAGTTTCTCTGTAATTTTGGATTTTTTTATGTATCCT
This sequence comes from Emys orbicularis, assembly GCF_028017835.1. Classification (NCBI taxonomy): domain Eukaryota; kingdom Metazoa; phylum Chordata; order Testudines; family Emydidae; genus Emys; species Emys orbicularis. Next base: position 79,935,623 of record NC_088691.1, on the reverse strand, counting down.
GTATTGCCTCACTATGTCTGGCACTAATCCCTTGCTCCCTGGGTTACCAGTAATGAAGCGTCAGATACTTATAGATTGTGGTTAAGTCACCTCTTAACCTTCTCTTTGTTAAACTAAACAAGACTGGGTTCCTAAAGTATTTCACTATAAGGCATGTTTTCCCAATCCTTTAATCATTCTTGTGGCTCTTCTCTGAGCCCTCTCCACTTTATCAACATCCTTCTTGAATTATGGACACCAGAACTGGATACAATAGTTCAGTAGCAGTCAGTGTTTTCCACAGGAATTGAAATTAGAGGGGGTGTTCGAATTTACAGGGGGGTGTGTGTGTGTCAGGGCCGATGAGGGGTGAGACCGTGAGGGTGAAGGTGGGCTGTATGGCACCATAGTAAAAACTGAAAAATGTTTCATGACCATTTTATTAGATTTAACTCATATTTTAAAATCATCACACAAATTAAAATTGGCTACTCAAGCCTTCTATGAAGCACTACATCTACATCCTTCTTGGTTTCTTGTTATAATTTTGCACTCTGTTAATCAACTTCTTAAATGCAATACGTTCATCTTTGGTGGCTTCTCGTGTGTCCAGTACTTCCATTCCTTCAATTGATATGCTCATTAGTTCATTCACATGATCAGGCAGAAGGTGACTTCTTTCAGAACACAAAATTCTATTCAATGATGAAAAAGAATGCTGAACGGTAGCTGTTGTTACTGGAAGTAGCAAAAGATGAATTCCTACTTCTTTCATCCCAGGAAACAGCATAAGGGTCGGGTCGAGCCACTAGTGATGATAAAAAAGAAGTTGAAGTCAAATCTTCATTCATTTGTCATATGATATTCCACTCTGTGTTCAAATTTTCTATTCTGTCCTGAGCACATGGCAGCCCCATTGCTGGTAGTGCCTCACTCCACTCAACTGTCGGTATTTTATAGGACAGGGATCTGTAAAAGCTATGTAAGGTTGAGTAGAATCTGAAAGTCAACTTCTGGACTGAAGTCTTTGCTTCTTCCAGTATGTTTTCAATGGATAGCTCTCTGATTGATCCAAATGTAGATTCTATTGCTGGACAAAGATCTACTACTGTTGTAGCAGATGCCTGGATGGCATTGTTTAATGATCCAAGTGGTTTCAACAGTAGACTTACAGGAGAGGGAATGGCAATAGTCTTCTCTGAACGTAGTAGCAGAAGTAATCCACCAGCCTCACTACTTAGATCTGTCCCATCTTAGTAGATACTTTCCAAAGCCAGTAATAACGGCTGGAGTAATTTTAAGACAACAGCCAAGGGTCGCTCATGAGAAAGCCAGAGGGTTTTCCCAGGTTGGACTAATCTTCTATATTTTCCAAGATACTCAGTCTTTTTGGACTCTTGCTGAAAAAACAATATAATGAAGACATTAAATTTATAGCTTTTTTGAAGAGTCTGCAGCTCATACTAGCACTAGTTGGAGTAGATTGCCTCTGCAGTGTGTATAGGAGAGATTAGGGTTACACTTTTCTCTGAGCAAAGCTTGTACTCCACCATGTCTTCCAGAGAAGTTTGCAGCTCCATCAAATGCACAAGCAGCCATCTGTTTGGGGTCCAATTGACAAGCATTTAACTCTTCTAAGATGTGGGTGGTCACAGATGCAGCCGATGTGTCTTTTATAACTTGAACATCTAGAAATGTATCTACTGGCCTACCACTGACATCAAGATAATGTACACAATGACTTAATACTTGACAGCCATTTGCATTGGTTCATTCATCAGCCATGTATGCAAATTTTTTGAATGTGGTGAGAAAGTTCTTCACTTTTTCAACAGTTGAGTCTTTCACTGTTGCACCGCATGCTTCTAGCCAGTCAGTTGAGTTTCTTGCAGAAAGATAGTGAGCATTTGCTGGTCTTGTTCGGAACCAGTGTTCAGCTTCAGGAGGAACAAGTGACAATGCACTTAACATTGGCCTCCAGTTTGTAGTGTGTGGTATCTCTTGCTTAAATAGAAAGTATGATGCCACAGCCATGTTTGTTCGTATGAACTGTGTTGTGTCTCCAGCATTCTTAACAGCCTCATTAACACTCACCGGTGTTGTCCTTGGTCAGTGGAGACTCAGAGTTCAGAGGTGCTTTCACATGAGTTCACCTCCCAGGTTGGGACAAGAAGGCACCGTGCTCGTTCCTCCAGCTGCTTACTGTTCGCTCTGGCCACTGTTGTTCATTGTGCCACCGTTCACTCCATCGCTCTGTTGCCAATGGCCCTGCGCCATCACCATCTGCTGCCACCTGCCACTGTGACCTCTGCGAGTTGGTCTCTTGAGGTTCCACCCAGCTCTCAGTGATTTCAGCTGAGCTCTCAGTGGGGGAACCTCGCTGCTAGTGCAGATTGGGCCGTCTCTTCCACAGAAACACTGTCCCACAGCAGGTCTAAGCACTTAGACCTGATTATCAGTGATTTCAGCTGTAGTGGTCACTTAACAAAACAAAAGACTATCTATGGAGCCTAATCAGCTCTGTCTTTAAACAGTGGAGAGGGGCAGGTCAAATAGTACTTGTGACTCAGGCAGATCATCAAGCAAAACACCTGTCCCCACCCTCTCTCAATGCCCTCAATCAGCACAGGCTAAGTACAGTTCTACTGCCCTTTACTCATACAATAAGAACAACATTTCATTACCTCCTCCCTCCCCCTCCCCCCCCCCCCCCCGCCCCGCCAACATTCAAGTGATTTGTAACCCAACCCCAGCCAAAATCTATCACTTGGGCAACACAGCTCTGTTTGCTGGATACCTAGGTAGATTAGGTGTGAATGTAAATACAATCTGGTCCTGAAGCCTTCCCCCCAGCCCTCAGCTGTCAGGGAGAGCTCATATAGACTTTGCTTACAAATCATAATTTGAAATTATTAGGTTGGCCAACATCACCGAAATAAATTCACTGACATTGTCATAAAAAACGACAGCTGTATAAGGAAGCTAGTCTATGTTCATACTTTTAAAATCTATTATACTTTTTCAGATACACGTATTTTATCATACACTTTATATGCTTTTAAAATGTGTATTCATGTTTTAATTTCAATTCAAATTTCCAAACAATCACTAAATTGGCAACACTGCATGTAACTAGTTCACAAAACTGCGGGGGGTGGGGGGTGGGGGTGTAGGAAAATCCCTGGTAGCAGTCAAACCAGTGCCAAATACAGAAGTAATATAATCTCTCCACTCCCACTCGAGATTCCCCTGCTTATACATCCAAGGGTTGCATTAGCCTTTTTAGCCACAGTGTCACACGGGGAGCTCAGGTTCGGCTAATTATCCTACATGACCCTCAAGTCTTTCTCAGAGTCACTGCTTCTAAGGATAGGGTCCCCTATTCTGTAAGTGTGGCCTACATTCTTTATTCCTAGGAGCATACATTTACATTTGTCTGTATGAAAATGCATAGGTTGCACCCAGCTTACCAATAAATCCAGTTCTCTTTACTGGTGACCTGTCCTTTTTATTATTTACTGCAAGAATGGGTAGCTTGAGGTTTGAGTTACTGACCTGTTTAAGACCTTAATAGTAATAATTTATTGCTTTAGCATGATTTTGTCATGAGTCTCATGATAATTGTTTTCCTTAAAGCCCCAGCTCCTGGAGTCAAGTGGATATGTGATGATTTCAGCCTTCATTCTTAAAGAAAAAGTAAGTTGCTAGCCCTCGGGGCTGTGAAGAAAGCTTCAAAATGTGAGCCCACGCTAAAGGCTCAAAAAGCAGAAGGCAAATAAAAAGAACACCAAATCTATTATTTTTACATAATCTCATGATTTTTGGACATTTGGTGTTGGCAAGACTGCTTTAGAGATTAATGGGCCTGCAACAGACTCACTCACTGCTAGGAGCACCCTGTTGTGGCTGGGTCTAGGGATCAGCTCTCCTCCAGTCTAGCATCCCCTTCCATCCCTTGCTTGCCTCACAGCCTCTCTTGCTCTCTGTGACTCAGTCCTCCAGACAGGTCACTATATAGTTTTCCCCTTCCAGGGAAGGGAAGGGAAGTCTCACCTGACAATCTGCCAGCATTCCAAATCGGGTCGTTTTCTGTAATTCCTAGTCCGTGCCATTTTCCCTGTGGCTGGTAGGGGAACCTGGGCCTGCTCGTTACTCCGGGTTTCAGCCCAGGGACCCTAGAATCAGCAGCCAAGATCTACACAGTTTCAATTCTCACAACACTTTCCTGGGCTTCTTCCTATTCTACAACTCCTCAAAACCCTTCTATCAGGGACAGGATCCCAGAGCTGTACCCAGAGAGCAACTGCAGACTTTCTCCCTATAGCCCCCTTCTGTTTTCAACTACCTGGCTTTATACTAGCCTACCCTGTTCCTGCCCACCTGGGCTTCATCTTCACTTAGTGCTTATCAATCAAGCCAGGCTCTCCCTCAGGTGTGGACTATAAGGTTAACTGGCCATTTCTGAGCCCCCTCAACCCCTTCAGGGCAGGTGTGGTGTGAACACCCTATCACAAGGCCTAATAACGTAAAATGGTGACTCTTCATACAGCATTTGTTTATTCTGGGGGAAATTTCTAACTACAACTTCATGCAGACTAAACTTTAGCATATTCCCAAAGCACTTTCTTTCCATTAACATATTTTCAGGATTACAACAGTGGAAAAAAACCCTTAATACATTTTATGGGAATAGTAAATCTTTCATAAACATTTAAACATAGATTAAAAAATACATAAATCCTAATACCCTGTTACAAATCCTTAATGGGAATTTTTGTTTAATTTATCCCCACTTCTATTTTGTTGCCAAATTTATTTATGGTATTGCAAAAGAGTTCCATCAGATGTATTGGATGACTCTTATGCAGCCAACCTGTTTTTCTGATAGATTAACAGATTATTGCCATTTTAGTCTAATCATCAATTGGTTCCATACCTCGGTTTTTCTGGGAAATGTTCTACATTCCTAGTACTGTGATAGTGTGCATCAAGGACTTATGGTTCAGTATACACTGGAATTAATATTTGAGGAACTCTCTGATGTCAGGAAAATGTTGCAATATTGAATACCCCTAATGAGCATGCAGTCCATTTTACACTATTAGCAATAACTAATTGGTAGCATTTACTTACTGAGGGCTTATTCAAGGGATCTGCTGAGCACGTATAATCACCAAGTACCCAGTGTTCTATTTCATGTTCTGCTACAGACTTCCCATGTGATCTTTGGCAGACCACTCAGGCCTTCTTCTTGTACCCATTGAAGTGAATGGCAAAATTCCTATTGACTTCAGTGTTACGGGATCAGGCTCATAATCTCTGTGCCTGGGTTACCTCAACTCAGATGTTTGCTTTACAGTTGTCAATTAATTAAACCTCAAAATATTGCTTTTTAGCTAGGTCTCAATATGATGACATTAGCCAATCCTCACAATATTCCTGTAAGAAGATGGGCAAGAACTCCATTTTACAGATGGGGAGGGGAAACTCAGATGGAAAGAGGAGTTAGTAGTAAACATAGGCTTAAATCTCAGGCCTTCCCGAGTCCCTGTCATGTATTCATTCCCCTAGACCAATCAGTTATGAAGTTAAGAAGAAAGAGTGTTGTATAGTTTTAGTTTTGATACACCAGAAACACACTGCAATGGAATAGTCAGCATTTGCCAACCAGTACTACTCTCTTGTCACAGTTCTCAACAAAGTATTAGGAAAATTGTGGAGATATCACTGCCTGGTAACTGACAAATGATGAGTTGTGAATGGCGCTCACTCTATATTACTAGAAGTTAGTAACAAATCCCAACCATAGACCTCCACTTCATTTTTATTTGGAGCTTAATATTATGTAGTAGGCTGTAAATCTATTTCAAATACCGTTCCCAAGGAGCAGCTAAAAAAAATGTGATCCTTTCTACAACATTTTCTTTAAGAAGCTTAATGTAACTATATGATCACACTGTGCTGGTTACTCGGCATAGCAAGTCATACTTCATTTAACTTAAAGTAAATTATATTTTCATACAAAAAATGATCTTCCTCTCTTATTCCTTATCTGCAGATATATTTTAAAACAAAATATTTTGAAGGTGCTTTGGAGAGATGGGAAATGAAATGCAAATGTTTTACCATTCTAATCAAATAAACCTCTGTGTGCTAAAAATCAAACCATCTCAAGGACAAATCTTTCAAAAGTGAAGTTAATTTGAAGAGCAAACACATATTTCACTTAAGGAACAATTTTATTACTTAGTTCAGCAGCCCATGCATTTTCTTGTTTATATTCTATAATATGCTCTTCATTGATTTTTCTATAGAGGTTATTTACATCATAATTACTCCACATTCTAAACAGGAACATATAATAAACAGCAATAGGCAAATTCCTTGACCCTTCTTTAGATGTGTTGAACATTTTTGGACACTGTACTTTTTTCCAATTCTAGAAATAAAAATTGAACAACATGACAGGTGAGAAAGTGATGTAATGCACTCTCCTTGGCTATTCTGCAGCCATTATTAGAGTTTCAGTAGCCCTGGTGGTTGCTGGGCCTGCCTTTTCCCCTTCTCTCCCTCCCCCACCCCGTTTTGGCTGGCGGTTATGTGAAATAAATAGTTCCACTGCATTCAGAGCCTTCAACAGCCTTTACCTGATTTCCAGGTAACTTGCTATTCACTCCTCAATTCAGGCATGCAAAGTCAATTGAAAAAAAAAAAAAACTATAAAAATCCAGTGGCTTATTTTTATACAACAATCTGTAGCCCACTAACCCCCTCTTTTTGTCCAATGATTGAAGATGTCTTAATGGGCCACTCACCTTGAATGGTCCCTTAGAATACTAACTACTTGTGCTAAACAATCTGTTCCACCTTGTATTTAGCTGTGACACTCTGAGTACCTCTCCCAGACCTGAAGAACTCTGTATTGCTGGAAAGCTTGTCTCTCTCACCAGCAGAAGTTGGTCCAATAAAAGATATCACCTCACCCACCTTGTCTCACTCTAAACACCACTGATACATGGGAATTTTATAAAATCAGACTTGTGTTTTCTGCCATCTGGGAAAGACATCTCCAAGGGAAGGAAGTATCAATTCCCATTTTCCCTCATCTGTAGAAACAGTCACACTTCTAAAATGCTTTTAAGGAGAATGCTGAGGACATGTCTACACTGGCAGGGTTACAGCGCCAGCAGTTACAGAACCGCTCAGAGAGCGCTGAAGGGAAACTGCTGTTGTGTGTTCACACAGTCAGCTGCCTGTGCAACAGCATGTTCACACTTGCAGCGATATTCAGAGCGGTGCACTCTGGGCAGCTGTCCCACAAGCATCTCTTCCTCTTCTGCCGCTAAGAGTTGTGGGAAGGCAGAGGGGGGCGCTAACCAGTTTAAAGTGGGAAAGTCGACCGTTGGACTTGTGTTGACGCAAGTCTGCAGGGCCATTAATCGCATCCTGCTCCGAAAGACCGTGACTCTGGGCAATGTGCATGACATTGTGGATGGCTTTGCACAAATGGGCTTTCTTAACTGCGGAGAGGCGATAGATGACACACATATTCCAATTCTGACACCAGACCGCCTAGCCACCAAGTACATTAATCGGAAAGGGTATTTCTCTGTGGTTCTTCAGGCGCTTGTGGATCACCATGGGCATTTCATGGACATTACCGCAGGCTGGTCCAGAAAGGTGCATGACGCACGCATCTTTCGGAACACTGGCCTGTTCAGGAAGCTGCAAGCAGGGACTTCCTTCCCAGACCAGAAAATCACCATGGGGAAGTTGAAATGCTCATTGTGATCCTGGGAGACCCCGCCTACCCCTTAATGCCATGGCTTATGAAGCCATACACGGGGCACCTTGACAGCAGCAAGGAGCAGTTCAACAACAGGCTGAGCAAGTGCAGAATGACTATTGAGTGTGCTTTTGGCCATTTAAAAGCCCACTGGCACTGCCTATATGGGAGGCTGGACCTGGCCGATGACAATATTGCGATGCTTATAGCCTTGTGCTGTATGCTCCATAATATTTGTGAAGGGAAGGGAGAAAGCTTCACTCAGGGCTGGATCACTGAGGCTCAGCACCTGGAGGCTGAATTTGAACAGCCAGAGACCAGGGCTATTAGAGTGATGCAGCGCGGGGCCATAAGGATCAGGGATGCCTTGAGGCAGCAATTTGAAGCTGAAAGCCACTAATATCTGTTGCTATGCTCGGGAGTGCAGTGTTTGTAATGCTAGGAGGTGATTGTGATTGGTGCAGACGATGCACTGTGAAGGTGTAAGAAAAATGCCTGTTGCTTTGCAAGGCTCTGTTTGCTTTCAATTAATAGAATAAAGATTGCTTTCAAACCAACACAATTCTTTTATTAAAAAACCACCTCTGGAGGAGAGAAACAAACAAAAGAACACATCAGCACTGAGGGGGATGGAGGGAAGGGAGGGTCCCAGGAGGAGGTGGGGTCCCGGGACGCTTAAAGATTTGTGTATGTCCAGGTATCATATCCAACCTTCTCCTTTGGAGTACAGTTCAGCAAGTACTGTACTTCAGCAGGGCTAAACTGACGAGGGACGGGTGTCAAGTGCAGTGGGTAGTGGGAGTCCTCATTGCTGCACTGTGAGGAGGGAGGAGTGGAATGCAGTGGGTACAGACTGGAGCCAGGAGGTTGATAAAAGTGCGTTGACGGCGTCTCGGGGGCGCATGGGAAAGCGTTTTGTGACAGCGGCTGCAGAGGAGAACAGGTGCGGAGCTGCTCAGTTTGCAGTGCTAGTAGTGCCTGGAGCGCGTCTGCTTGGCGTTCCATAATGTTTAAGAGCTGCTCCTTGGTTTTGTTCTGGCGCACCGTGTTCTCCTTTCGGTCCCTTTTCTCACTGTCCTGCCACTTCTTCAATTCCTGTTTTTCGCCCATGGAGTGCATCATGACCTCACGCAGAAAGTCCTCTTTAGTTTTTTGGGGCTGCTTTCTGATTCTGCACAGCCGTTCAACCGGCGATAATAAAGAGGGAGGCTGGGCTCCCAAGGACATCTCTGCGCAGAAACTTACCAGTGTGGACAAGGCCTGAGACTACCCCACCAACATAAACATCTGCATGATGTGGTTTAAGGTGGAATTCCACCTTAAATATCAGGCTAGACATACACACACAACCCCCCTCCCATCCAGCATTTCAACATGTTATTGGTGGATTGCCTTAACTGGTAGGAATTATAATCGAAAACCTTATTAAAGTGCTAGAACAGTTCACTAGAGATTTAAGTGCTGAATAAATATTTCATGACTAAATCAAATAGTTAATAGTGTATTGCTATGAATAATGTAGTGTTTTAAATAAATGAAAACATCTCCATAGCACACTACAGGTGATTCAGCGTGAGATATTTTGGACACTCTATTGGCTCCTAAATTCAGGATCTCTTTCCTGCTAAGGACATAATAAAGAAGGCTGTATCACATTTGGCACAATATCTTTAGTTAACCAAAGATGCATTTTGGCATGATCGAGGGGAAATGTTTTGACTCCTCTTTAGATAAATCTGTTTTTCATAAATATGCTGCTGATTCTACAGTTTTACATTAAGCTCTCTGGATTCAGCTGGCTTTAATGGAAGAATACAACTGAATTTCTTCTGTGTCTTCTGTAGAAGCAGGAGAGATGAAGGGACAAGATAAAGATGATGGGGTTGACTTGATTCATGAACAGGCAAATATTGCAGAGACTCATAGGAAAGCCAAGTTCCAAAACACCAAAGAAAATTCTGAAAACTGTAGGGGGCTAAAGAATGCAGCCCATCAACTGGAGCATCTGTACAGCCCTGCCACAATTAAAAGAACAAAGGCTTGGATTCTTGCCTAGTTACGTTTGCTGTGTATCACCGGCAAGGGGCAAGACTAGAAAACCAGAGCACATTAGCGTAGGTTTATTTCACTAGAAAGCAGCGCAAGCAGCAATTCAGTCTGCTGTTTGCAGATTGGGCAGGAAAGGCGGCGGTTCATCACATGGGAACAGAATGCTATAAGAACACACCTGAAAAGTAACCATGCACTAGCCTGAGAGAACATTTGTGAAGCTGACCAGTCCCATATTGAACCAGAGGTGTGATGATTGAGGTGGTAGTTATGGGACAGGCTCTCCATACATACAGACTGCATGTAGGACTAGTTCCACATCGAAAGCAGATTTCACTTTCATACAGGCTCTGCTAGTTAGCAGAGAAAGTTACTGGTGGCATTAACTTTCAGACTGAGAAATGAAACAAGGCAAACAATTGAGTTAAAAACCTGAAATTCAGCACAGAGTTAGCAAAATGCTTGCCAAGGTTTGCAAACATTTTGGCAAGTCTGCACTAAGTTTTTAGCAAGCTCAGGGTAATTTATGGTTTGAGGTTAACCATGCAAAACTCCATGATTTTGACTTGAAACAAGGCAAAACTTAGCAGGTTTTGCTAAGTTTCCATTGGAATTGGAATTTTTTATTTATTTGCAACAAAAACCAAAGATTTGTGTGAACCCTCTGTTGATGGCAATTTCTCAGAGCAGTTGGGATATAGGGAGGATCAAACATGCATATCAGTAAATTTCCAGAAGACAATTCCAACTCTTGAAAGAACATTTAAAGAAACAAGCAAACCAATATACAATCTACTAAAGAACCAATTTTTAGAGGAGCCGAGCACATGTAGGTCCCATTGAAGACCAGTAAAGTAGTGGGTACTGAGCACTTCTGAGAGTCAGGCCCTAAAATGTAAATTGAGGTCAACGTTGACAGATTTGCAGAAGCTTTTTCTTTGTACTGTGTTTTTCTGAGATAATGAAATCAGTACCAGAACGTAAGCTAACTATTTCACCTAAAGTCTCTAGACTTGTACAAAAATCCCAGGGTGCAAAGACTTAGAATTTGAATGTGTCAAATGTGAAAGATGCGCCTGGATAGAGCTATGCAGAGAATGGTAATTCTGTTTCATGGAGGAAATTCTGCTTGGCAGGCTGATGGAGAAATGGAGCTTGAAGCCCTGGCTCCTGACTCAGACTTCCAGGCTCCTCAATCCCCTCGAGCATGCCAGGCAGTCTGAAAGGGAGCCAGGAGCTTGGAAACCCTGGGAGTGAGTGCCAGCTGAGCTGGGAGCCTTGGAGCGTGGGAGCTAGCACTTCCAGGCTCTCCGCTTCCTGGTTTCTTCATAGTTCACCCACCCTGCTCTTCAATGGCCTACCTGGCTGACTAATGAGGCGCCTCCCGTCACATTCCTGCCTAAGTTCCATAAGACCTTCATTAGAGTTGTACCATCTCACAAAAATATTTCGATGAATTGGCATTCTTCATTGGAAAACCATTCTGGGAATTTCCTACCAGCACAGCATCTGGAGATTACATGGACATACCATCTCACTTCTTAAATAATCCCAACTGACAACCAGTTTTCCCCTTCTCAGTCCAATACTAACCTGTGTCCTTCAGCAAGCTCCCCTTGCAACAGAATTTTATCATCTAAGGTCAAAATCTTACCCTGTGAGTTCCTCAAGTTATATTGCAAAGTCAGCAATGTCCTTGGGCCATGTCCTGTATTCTTTCTGGAAAATATGTAGTCATTTTTCTTCTCTGGTGAAGCTCCACTGATGCCATTAGAGGTAGAAGTTTTATTTTACACAGGGGTACAAGGTGTTTTAACCACTGCAGCATCTCACCAGCAGCTAATCTTATTCTTTCTCTCATTACTTAGCTTTTTCCTTAAGATTATGCACATTTGTCCCAGTTCCATATCAGATAGCCGGATTAGCAAATTTGAATGTTTCCTCATTACGTAAAGAGCACAGATAACAGGCTGATTGCTTCTTAGGGGCCATTACACTTTGAGACCTGCACAGGACTTAGCAACACAACTTCTATTAAGTTCAGTGGAAGTGGGGTGGTTCAGTCTCCTGCAATACTGCAAGTGTGAGGTTGCTTTAGCTTACCACAGCTGTAGAAGCAAAATTGCCTCTTCCTATACTACAGCCAGGTGGAACAGCTCAGAGAGTAACCCGACGTCATTAATGACTTTGGAAGGCTATGGATGGGTGGCAGGGTTTGTATTTAAACACCCTGTGGCATTTTATGGAAAAATGTATGGACCACATTATGAGACTTTTGGGGAGACCACACAAGCAGTGAGCCACAGTAATGCTAGTCAGTTTCCAGCTGTAGAAAAAATATTTCATGAAAGATCCTGCTGAATGCGTCGATTTGGAGCCTGATCCAACTCCCATTGAAGTAAATGGGAAGATTCCTCTTGTAGCACAATTAGGCTATGGCAATACCCTTAGTAAAATGATAAAAGATATGCTATTCTCCTTTCAAAACCTTGTAGCTGTGTGGCAATGCATCCAAATATAGAGCATTTACTGCAGGACATCAAAAGTGCCTCATTTAAAAATTGTCTGCAGACTTAGCTACAATAAGCACAATTTTACAAGGAAATTTCTTTTTTAATTGTAAAATATATTATAAAATATCTAGATTCAATAACATGAAAAGGAAAATGGACTTCTTAAAACAAACTTATTTTTAAACCACAAAGAGGCAAATATAAAATTATCACAGCCTGTGAATAAGTGGAAACTCTGAGTTCCTGAGAAACTTCATCCCATCTGCTTTCTTGCCATGTGGAAAAATTTTACAGGTTTTTTCCACAGACTAATTTCTTTTTGGCTGCAAAAGGAAGATAGATTCTGGATTTTGTTACCTAACCAGGTTATATTTTAAAGGTAAGCATGAAACCAGTGTTAAAACAAAAAACTGCAAAGTACTTTACTGGCAACCACTTTCAGAAACAAATTAGCTATTAACCACAATTGCCATGTTAAAGTACATGAGTCTGACTTCCCCTCACATCTTGGCTCTTCTTTGTATCACAGGAGGGGGAAAACAAGGAACTGGAAGCCTCTGAACTCTTCCTGCTCTTTCTTTGAAAGGAGCTCAACCACAGGGTCACAGATAAATCCAAAGTTTTTGCAAGTTCCCAGGTGGAGCTTGTAGATGAACAAAATGGGCCTTAAGAGACAGCTTAGAGAAAAACATGAAAAGTAAGGAAAGCAATAAAAAGGCAGAACTGACAGTGACATAAGCCTTTTAAAAATAGAGCACATTAATGAGGACAACAAATGTCCCATGTGTGAGAACACCATAGACTCAGATTCAAAACATATAGTGGGCTACATTCTGCCCTAACTTAAATCTGCCCCAGTTCCACTAAAGTTGATGAAGTTAAACAGAGTGTAAATCAGGATGGCATTTGTAAATAATTAGTATAATCAAATAGAGAGTGCATTTGATTAGGGGTGAACTTTCCCTTTAGCAACAGTTCAGATAAAAAGCTGAATGCTAGCCGAATATATTTAAGAACTTTTTTAAAGTGATAGGAACTTATATCACTAGTGATGACCAGGCCTACATGACACCATTCTTCTATTAATGATGTTTAAACACTGTTGCTAGCAGAGTTTTCTGACTGAACATGGATTTTTTTTTCTAGAACTTCAGGATGTCAAAGGCCTTTTTCTTACGATTCTGTGCAGAACACATACAAGAATGCTCCCCTCGGAGTGAAGACATGCATGGCATTCACTATCTGGAAGTTCATTATCCCCAGTGGCTTCCATTCAGTAGCTGATTTGGTGTGGCATTGGTAGAGCAGCTAGTGAGGCTGCTGTCGTGGAGGTGCTCACTGCTATCAAGAAGATGCTGTTTCCCTTGGGTCCTTAGGCTTCACCATGCATGGGAGATTACGGATGGATTTGCATGGTTGGAGTTCCCAAATTTTACTGAGGCTAATGATGGGACTGGCGTGCCTATTCTTTCCCCCCCCACAGTGGGCCTCAGAGTTCATCAACAAAAAGGGTATTTCTCCATGGTGTTGCATGGGCAATTTGATCACTATGGAAGGTTCACCAACATTACGTGGTCTGGTCTGGAAAAGTCCATGATGCCAGGGTCTTTACAAACTCTGGCCTGTTCTGCAATGAGAAATGGACTTTTGCTCTGAGGACCACTATGAACATTAATGGTGCAATGGGCAAAATCTGCTTCAGGCGATTGCTGCTTGCAGTGTTTTGCACAACCTCTGTGAGAAAATGGGGGAGAGCCTTGCTGATGTGGGAGGGGGGAGGGTGAGGAGGCAGGCAGACATTTTGAACAGCCAGAGAGGCAGCCTCTCAAGATGACCCGAGGAGCAGTGGAGGGCACACAGACAGACCAACCCAGCTAAAGCAATGTGGGATAGCAGTGGGAGGACTGCCAGATGCAGAACAGTTGATCCAGGATAGGAATGCAACATTCATTGTCACCTACTTCGTTGTGTGAAAACTCAGTAACCCTGCTTCCCACGTGGGTTCGTTAACATGGGTTGAGATGTAGGAAGATTCACAACAAAAACATGCGTTGACACAAGACGTGTTATGCTGAAAAGCTCAAGTTAACCCAAAACAGCATTCAAAGTGTAGACAAGCCCTAACACACAGCTTAGATCAGCAAAATGTGGTGCTCAGTATTATACAGTATTTAAATTGCCAGTGTCTATTCAGTGAGTCAAGGAGGAGGAGATACATAATGTGAATACAGTATTGCAGTGTAACTTCTAGCTGTCCAAGCATGTTCAGATCTCAGTTACTGTAACATTACCTGGGCACCAAACACCACACAACACCGATTTTCAAACTGTGGAGCGTGCGCCCTGGGGAGCATGATGAGGTTATCGGGGGGCACAAGTTGGAGTGCAAAGCTGTGGGTCTCCAGGACAACAGGGGGGAGAGCAGACGCAGGGAGTCCCCAGCAGTTGAGTATCGGGGGAGCACAGCACAGCCCTACCCCAGAAGCAGCAGCAGCCTGCTGCCCTTCCCCTCCCACCCAGCCCCCCCTCTGACCACCGGGGGAATCCCCTGCTGCTGACCTGCCCAAGCTGGCTGCAGCCCCATGTATTTTAAACTCTTCAGAGCCTCGGGTGGGAGGCGGGAGGGAGAGGGGCAGAGAGGGCAAGGAGCCCTGGTCAGCTCTGCACCACACTGCAACGGGCTTCTCTAGGGATGGAGCCAGACGGGTCCTGCTGCTGCTCACGCCCCTTAGTGGGACACTTTCTGCCCCAAATGGGCGAGTTGAGGAGGGTGGGGGAGAGCCTGTTCTGTGACTCCCATGGAGAAGAGGTGTGCAGCAAAAAAAAGTTTGGGGACTTCTGACATAGGGCATTGAAAATAAGAAAGGGGAGAGATGGTGAAAAGTGAAGCTTAGGGATAAGAAGGCTAGTCATGTAGGTTAAAAATAAATAACCCATGGGCTTGGTCTTGGACTAAGGCAGTTAGCACGAGCTACCACACATGCTGCAACATCCACGCTGCTATTTTTAGCATGCTAGCTCCAGCAGATCTACTGAGAGTCTGTCTACCCAGGCTGAGAGGCATGCGACCAGCTGCAATGTACCCTCAATGTCTTGCAAGAGTGGGCCCCTATGAGAAGTACCATGGAAATCAATAGGAATCTGCTTGGCAGAGTAATGGTTTTCTAGCCAGGGGCTTTATATTTCAGTGTATTGATGTTAAGGGCGTTAAAAAAAATATCCATGCTTCCAAACCCCTTAGAAGCGAGTGTCATTTCCCACTCCCACTCTCAAAGCTGTCTAAGCCACTAGAATAATTATTATAATTTTGATTTTATTTGATTTTCTGACTCCTCTTCTCTGGCTTCCCCAACAATATAACTTAGAAAGAATAACCAACTAACTAGGACTAATGTTGGTCCTTCAGGAAATTAGGCCAGACATAGAACAATAGATACAGTAAAACCTGGATAAAATCATTATGCAGATGATGTTTAAGGATTTAGTTTACTGTTTGGAATTAAAGTTCAGAAACAGAAATTAATAATAGTATTTAAAGATTTTGGTTCTGTACTTAAATCTAAAGCAGAACAAACAAACATACGGATGCCTCCCCAACTAAGTGCAATGGAGAAATTCAGGGGCTTTGTAGAGTAGTTCCTGTTTGGATGAGAAACTGGCGACATGGAGTCAGGCTAATGCTTTGTGTATATTTCTGTAAATGAATGGATTGCACCAAGTCCTATTCCCCTGAACAACAGTGATACAGGCTTTCGCAGAAACACACCCTAGATTCTCCAGCTGTTTACCCAAGAAACAGTTATCCCCCTGCTTCTCTATTTTCGGGGTCACACTGCAATTGGTTCTGCTCACTCACACAGCATGGAACAACATTCTAGGCCCAGCATTTGGAATTTACACTTTACACTCTCCGCCAACATGGGCTTCCGCTTCCCCGACCCCCTTCTCTTAGTGTCCACTGTTTTGCACTACAAAAAAGTCTCAGTTACGTCTACTATTGGGCACAGAGCGCAGCTTTAGCTCACCCATTTTTCTGAATGAGGTCTGTGATTGTCTTGCACCCAAGACCTCTGCTGGCAGACCATTAGTACTTTTAAGTGTAATGCCAAAAATATTTATGGCCAAACTATGCCTGGTCCTGCACAGGCACACTAGAGCATAGGGAGGGTGCACTGAGTTTCCTCTCACTTCTAGTGAACCTGGGCAGGAGGTCATCATAGTTTAGCTAGCTGCCTGGGTGGGGCTGAGGAGAGAGGGGCTGGCAGGCAGTGCCTGCAGTGGTAGTGGTCCTACAGAAGTTGTGCGAGATCCTAAAACGTTCGTCACACAGCAGGAAAGTAGCAGAGGAAATATTGGCTATACTTGTACACGAGTAACAATTCCACTGCCCACAATGCTTGTCTTAGTGCTTCTGGAGGCATTATGCTTTACATACCCCTTCCAGGCAACAGGGAGTAATAAGGCAAAGTACTCCTGCTCTGCATCTGTAGGGGCATGATTAACCCCTTACACATATAAAGCTCCCCATGAACACACACACACACACACACACACACACACACACACACACACAGAGCCTGCTTAAAATACATTGTCATGTTGCCAGTGCATAAAATAGCCCAATATATTCCAAACAAAATGAAGTATACCTGATGGATGGAGAAAGAAGGTCATTGCTTCTGTAATTGTCTTCAGCATCTTTTTACCTTACTTATATAAACTGAGCAGATATCATATGGAAACCACGGAGATCCAATAGACTTGGAATGGCACAGGGCTTTTTTTGTTTTAAAACAGAGTAACTTTTCAGAGTAGAATCAGACTTAAAGGGCAACACACAGAAACAGATGTGCCGTACAAAAGCAGCAACTGCAATCCAGGAAAGAAAACATCAGTCAGGGAGAGGGCGGGAGTGACTTACCACTCACTCATTCATTTTTCACTTATAAAACGCACAAGATAAGTCATTGAGCTGACAAATTCTTGTTGAGGCAGTGCCCAACAGTTGGATGGCAAAAGCCATATGGATAGACTCCACCCTGTTGTAATTCCATTGAAAGCAATGGATTAGAACTGGCTGTTTGCCTATGGCTCAGTGTCTAAGATAAGACTCAGTGCAGTCAACGACCGTGGCCAGCTTTTGTTACATTGAATGTAATATTTCTGAATATGTCTGCTCTAAATTCAACATTCTCCCCTTTAGCACATTAGCATTTTCAGTAAATAGCAGAGTGGGTCTGAAAGTCATTAGTCAATGGCATTACATCGGGGAAGAATTTGGCTCAATGTGCTTTTCCAGACCTGGCCATCCTTAACCTGGCCTCCAGACAATCTCCCCCACAAGCCATCTGTGTAGGCCCCGAATGACTGAATGTTTCAGCAAAATCAGCACTTTCTTCTGCCAAATTTTCAAAAGAAGTCACAAACAAGAACTGGATTTCAGTCTGTCACCAAAGCCAGGAAAACAACTCTCTGTCTCTGGAAATGAGCTAATCTGTTAGTAATGTCATTCAGCCTTGTTGGCCTGTGCCTGGGCTTGAAATAAATGCTATTTAATAAACTACAGCTGAAAACGCAAAGCATTCTCATACACTGGATTATGCCAGGTGTCTGTCCAATTTTAGTACAACCTGGTTGTGTGAATGGAAAAAGATCCTTCTCCTTTTAACACACTTCCACCAAAGACTCAGGAGAAAGGCCTCATATACTATGTTTTCTTCCACACCAGCACGCATCTCCAGGGGCACAGAAGGAAGCAGTTATCTATTCAAAGATCCCTAGGAACACCACAGTTAGTGGATGGAAGCTTAACTCTATTTCCTCAATGTTTAAAGGACAACTGTGTACAAAAGTATAACTTTAAGCGTTTGCTCTAACTGGTCAACATTAGTCCATCAAATGATTGCTCAGTCATATGACTGACCTCTGCAAAGTGCGTGCGATTTAAGGTGTTGACCCTTGGACAGGGCAGACAGGAATTGTAAAGAAACAGAACTTTAATCTGTCTAGGACGATGACTAGCCTGACCTACCTCCTGATTTTGTATTGCAGCTTGATATCGAGAAGTAACTTTCCCCTAATTCAGGTTCAAGACTTTATTAGTACTTTGAGCTAAATTCTGATCCTGCCCACTGGTGTAAAAATCAAGGGCAATTCCATTGATATACTGATGCACATAACATTTAAAACACAACAACAAATTTCTGAACCTCATAAATAGTCCAATTCAGTCAGTTCTAGTCAGGGTCAAAAGCTGCGTGTGATCAATTCCTATTTTATCTGAACTGCTTTGCACAATTAATATTTGTGAGTCCATTAAAGTATTTAGGGTCAGACTGTGCCTAGCCCTTACACAGACACATGAGGACGGCTGAGGAAGGGCACCATGATCCTTCGATCTCCCTTGCATAGTCCATGTCATGATCAAGTATATTTCTAGTTCCTGAGCTCAGAGAGATGCTAATACTGCTCCTTTCTCTTTTTCCCCAGAGTCACATAGCAGAGCAGGACAGGAAGGAACAGGGGAGACAGAATTCCTCCTGAATGTCTAAATGTCATCAGTGATCCTTTAAAACCTCCAAATAAGATCCAACTAATTCTATTCCAAATGGACTACAATCATGTTAGAAGCTTAGGAATATTTCCATTCATATCAGCAATTTCTCCTATTATTCTGCACACAAAACTCCCATTAAGTTGATAGGTTTTCTGCACCAGGACCAAAGGGAGAATGTACCCTATAATTTTGTTTAAATTAATGTTGTGTTGTAGTTAAACTGGAACAAGATCAATTTTCCATCATAAATTCAAGATGTGTGCTAACATATGTCTTCTCTTTCTTTACTCTGGGAGAGTTTCCTGAACGGGGTTAGTATACTGTGGCAAACTGAATCAGTCTGAGGAATATTTTGGCCAAGTCTCCAGGTGCCCTATTAAAGTGGCAGCTATAACATGAGTGGATGTAGTTAAGAGTAAATTCTTTTGATATTCCCCATTTATAGA
This sequence comes from Emys orbicularis, assembly GCF_028017835.1. NCBI lineage: Eukaryota > Metazoa > Chordata > Testudines > Emydidae > Emys > Emys orbicularis. Next base: position 79,916,294 of record NC_088691.1, on the reverse strand, counting down.
ACCTTAAAATTGGTCACAGTGCTGGCTTTGAATCAATAAACAGTGGGTTTTAAGACCTTATAATGGAATACAAAGAGCTTTTAGCTGTTTGGGGTCTTTCAACTATTTTTGATGTCAACATCAAAGTTTTTATATTTCAGTCAGGTTGTGAATTTATGGCTCTGTATTTTCATTCCAAGGCCTCAGGCCTGATCTCCAAATGAGTCTGACCTTTGAGTCTGACCTAGATAGGAGTTTGTATATATTCAAGCTACCTTGCTTGTGCATGGATCTGAATGAATTCAAATTTGCAAATAATTCAGTTAGGAGAAACACTGTTGCACATCACTACTACTTATTGATTAACAGTAAAATTATGTCTCTTAAGGTGATTATCACAGTTTTACCTCTATATCACCTTTTATATAATTCTAAATTCCTTCAGAAAATAATTAAAAAATAAATTTCACACACATTGAAGCTGGCCCATATGCCTTATATATCGGCCCCAATCCTGAAGCCCTTACTTACATGAGTGATCCCAAAAGTGTCATTGGAATTATTCACATGAATAAAAGCTGCAGGTTTAGGCTCATACTAATGAAAAGTTCCCTGCACTGAATTTAATTGCAGTAATTGCTCTGACTTTTTTTCACTTTATCACCCCAGCCCTTTCTCCAGACTACCATAAATAGCGTAATTAGTGTGTATTATACTGTCAGTGGTCAGGGCTGGCCTTACCATGAAGCGAACTGAGGCGGTCGCCTCAGGCAGGGCCGGCTCCAGGCACCAGCTGAGCAAGCTGGTGCTTGGGGCGGCAGATTGTTGGAGGCGGCATTCTGACCAATCCTAGGGCGGCACGGCCGCTTTTTTGTTTTGTTTTGTTTTGTTCCGCTCCGGCCGCCCTGTAGGGGGTGGCGGCGCGGAGGACCGGAGTGCCCTGCAGGGCAGTCCTCTTCCTTCCCTCCCCGCCGACCGGAGCGGAGCCCTCGCGGCAGACGGCAGGAGGCGGCGCAGCGGGAGGGGCCGCGTGGCAGCGCCCCTCCTGTAGCCCTGGCCGCCTCCTTCTCTCTCTCTCCCGCCCGCTCTCTCCCCCACCCCCCACAGCCCGTCCCCCTGCACCCGCGCTCCGGCCGCACCGCAGGTTTTTTTTTTTGCTTTGCCATTCTGGCCGCCCCGTTTTTTTTTTTTTTTTTTTTGCTTGGGGCGGCCAAAAAGCCAGAGCCGGCCCTGGCCTCAGGTGCCAGACTGTGGGGGGTGGGGCGCATCACTAGGACCCAGAGTGTAGAAAATTATGTCTGCTGCTGGTGCATATGTATTCTCTCTGCTCTAGATGCACAGAGATGGTGGAGTGCTGTGCTGGAGGAAGGAGGGCACAAGAGACATAACAGGCAGGCAGGAGAAAAGGTGAGAAGGAATAACAGAAAGCAGCAGGAGCTGCAGGGAGAGAGAGGAGGAGCCTCTTATGTACCTCTCTAGCACCCCCAGGAGCCTGGACTGATTAACACCAGCTTCTCAGGGAGCTTCCTGTTTCCTGCTGCTTCCCTGAACCCACTTGAGGAGAACAGGTAGTCAACTGAAGTTGTAGGAGCCAGTTAGGCCCTTAAGACGCTGAGCTTCAGTTCATCTGCAAATTTGACACCATCAGCTCAGGATTAAACAAAGACTGTGAATGGCTAGCCAACTACAAAAGCAGTTTCTCCTCCCTTGGTGTTCACACCTCAACTGCTAGAAGAGGGCCTCATCCTCCCTGATTGAACTAACCTCGTTATCTCTAGCCTGACTCACTCTTGCTTGCATATTTATACCTGCCCCTGGAAATTTCCAGTACATGCATCCAACGAAGTGGTTATTCACCCACGAAAGCTCATGCTCCAATACGTCTGTTAGTCTATAAGGTGCCACAGGACTCTTTGCTGCACTCACATTCTGTGCACTTGTGAGTATAATAGACATTTGTTTTGTTGTATTTTTACCTTTGGTTGCTAGAGCTTGAGAGACCCTTGGGATTCTAAGTGCATTCTTGCAATCAGCATTCATTAATACATTTGAAATTAAAATCATTAAGGCAGAGAAATAAAGGAAATAAAGGAAACTGAGTTAAAGCTACCAAAATATCCTTCATCCGCTCTTTGTTCCTCTGGTTATAACAATATATGTGACATGCAAGAGTTCTCACTGTCATTTGGTGGTTGACCAGTTCCTCCTATATCTGAGTATGTAGCATACCTCTCACCCTGCCATGGGCCAAATTTGAGGTGCAGTGTTTGACAAAAACTCCAAACAAAGGGGGAGGACACACACAGAAATCATTCCAGGGTGAGTTTTAAATGCTGTGGGATTCCTTCCTTTACTATAGATAACTTTTACTGCAACCTTTGTTTCTGCATTTCTGATGTAAATAATTTTCAGCAGTAAGAGAGTGAGGGACACCAAATTTACATGGAACATTGGTAACTTTGGGACTGAGACCACGTCCACACTACAAAATTATGTCAACCTAACTAACTTCGGCATACAGCCACCATAGTTATTAAATGGCTTGTGTGCACGCATCGGCGGTGCGCGACCTCACCAGGAGCGTTTGTATTGTCAGTGTGGGGCATCATGGGATGGCTCCTGAAAGCCAGTAACAGTCAATATAAACAGCACAGTGTTAACCGTGACACTGCATCAACCTATTTACATCAACTGTGACTCTACAGTACTCGGGTAGGTGGTGTTATTAAATTGGCGTAGAGAGGCACTTATGTCGGTGGGAGCCAAATTTAAGGGAAGACACTTCCACAGCTAGGTTGACACAAGGCAGCTTCCGTTACACTACATGGTTAGGTCGGACCAGGTCTAAAGAGAGCAATCAGTCCTATGACTTTTCTTCCCTTTTACTCCTGAAGCTGTGGCACTCCTGCCTTACCTGTGGGGGACATGACCCATGCTAATATTAGTCTGCAAACAGGTTAGCAAAAGATGTTTGGGTGTTTGGGCAGGACAAAGTACAGCAACAAACCTCATGCTTTTGTTAAAAAAAAAAAAATACTGTGTGCACATCACACTCATCACACAAATAAAGTCTGGTGTGAGGAGTTTCATCCCCAGTGGTTGTTGCCATATGTCAGGGGTTGCCAAACTTACTGACCTGCCGAGCCGCATACGTCAATCTTCAGAAGTTGAAGAGCTGGGGCACACCTGCCGGGGGTTGGGGCTTCAACCCTCAGGAGGCACCTGCCAGGGCTCAGGGTTTCAGCCCTGCTCCTGCTGAAGCCCCAAGCCCCGACTCCGCAGCCCCGCTGAGCAGAAGCCCCAACCCCACCACCCTTGCTGTAAGGCAGAGGTCCTGAGCTCCCCCCCAAGTCTGGTAAGTGGAGAATGGGAAGGGCTGAGGGGGAGCGCCGCGAGCCGCACTTAACTGTAAAAGAGCTGCATATAGCTCACGAGCTATGGTTTGGCCACGCCTGCCATAAGGTATGAAATACCATAATGAGGTCACTAGGCTGAGACTTTCTGTCCTCCAGGTCTTCTCCTCCCAGAAACATTTTTCTACTTCTAGCTTTCAGTCACTCTCACACCCCTTTTCTGTCTGCTCCCAGCTGTATTTCTCCATTTCCTTTCTCTGCACCCTCCAGCGCGCGCGCACACACACACACACTCTTCCAAGCCCCTTCTCTTTCCTTTAGACTCCTAGACTTTAAGGTCAGAAGGGATCATTGTGATCGTCTAGTCTGACCTCCTGCACATTGCAGGCCACAGAACCTCACCCACCTACTCCTGTAACATAGATCCCTAACCTCTGGCTGAGTTACTGAAGTCCTCAGATCAGGATTTAAAGACTTTAAATCCTTTATAACATGTTGTCTTGAGTACATGTACTATAATTCTGCCTTCTAGCCCCGTACAAGTTCATGCCTACTTTTAAGCATGTGAATGGCCCCATTGACTTCAAAGGAACTGCTTGTGTGCTTAAAGTTAGGCAGTACCTTCCTGAATTGGGGCCTTATTTCCAGACATGCTCAAATGTTTATTGGTTCCTGACTGGCTGTTTAAGTAGCTCATCAATTTAGAGGAATTCTGTTCCCCAAACCACTTATTATGGAATTAGGTGATGACCATGTTCCCTGTGTATTTACATGGCCACATATCACTAAACTTTGTTTTGACTGTTATACCCCTGTTCATTAGTGCCAGCTAAATGGTTGCTCTTCTTGACACCACTAGCCCCTCCACACTAAACCTTTTTCTGCTCCTTCAAAGAGACATTCCATCAAGTACCCATGCTGACACACACTTTTTAATCCACAGGAATTTAGTTTGTAACACATTTCATGCATTAGTCTCAGGATTTTCAGTGGCAATAATGCACCCATAATATCTTCGAATGTCAGCTCCCCTTAAAAGACTAGAGACATATTTTTATGCATTCCCCCAGGCCCCAGAGTGGTATGTAGACATCTTTCTTTAATACTATGCAAATTATTTTTCACTTTACAAGATCCTCTCAATCCAAAACAAAGTTTAAAACTAAATTTAAATTTATCAAAACAATGACTGTCAGCTGCATAGATGGGATCTTTAACCACATGTTGTCTGTTACACACATCTGACTTAGAACATGCTCCAGTTGTATTTAGTTTTTAAATTTGACACATAAACAAATCAAAGCAAAAGAGTATTGTTTAATAAAAAGCAAAAGAAAAGCTGACCATGAGACCTGCTTCTGCAGATTTGAAGACAGTTATTTTGGTGCATATAGTCCACAAAGTGTTTTGAGACATGGCCTGAAAATGAAGACATTTCAGAAGTCTGGAGTCAAGAAAATAAAATGATGCCTAAGTCACCAACCAAACAAATTACATTTTGTTTAAAGATGGTGTGTGCTGTATTCAGTGGCAAAGAAACAAACTTGAGACTATAATATCCTGCTTAAGTATAACTGCCAAAAAGGTAGGGAAGAAGTTTGTAGACTATTCTGATGTGGCTAAACAGCTACTTTAAATATTTTTTCATAACCCCCAATAAAATAGTGGCTTATCCATCCAGTTACTTATGAGAAGGATTGCAAACAAACAAAACAAAAAATAAAGAAAACAAACAAAGTCCCAATTCAGATAGATATTGCCTAATTTTAAGCACGAGTAGTTCCTTTGAAGTCAAGGGGGCCCTTCACGTGCTTAAAAGTAGGCATGTACTTGTACCCTGCTGTATTGGGACCACGCACAAGCCAACACATTACAAGCAAAACATTAACATTTATGCTTTCCAAGTCTGAGCAGAAAGACATTTAATTCTCATTTGATTTTTACTTTCCACTCGTAAAATTCAGACAATAGAATTTCCTTCACCAAATGATTCTCTACTTCATTTAAGAACACTTCTGCTTTTGAAAGAGTTTCCATGCAATAAACATTACTGAAACATCGTGTCATGTGTCAAAACCTAAATGTGGTAATAACTTTACTATGGTGCTGGGTGGTGGCAGCAGAGCTGTCCCTTGTATAGCGAATCGGGGCAACTGCCCCAGGCCCCGCGCTTCGGAGGACCCCGCGCTTCGATAAAATCATGAGGAGGTGGGCGGGCGAGCAGGGTGAGGAGGCAAACGGGGAGGCGAGCGGCAGGCGGGTGGGGTGTATGAGGAGGATTCCCCCTACCAGAACCGCCCGTTCCCTGCAGTGCCTTCTGCCTGCCGGCAGACCCCACTGATCAGTGCCTCCCCCTCCCACTCAGTGCCTATCGCCTGCCACAGATCAGATGTTTCGTGGCATCAGGAGGTGCTGGGAGGGAGGGGAGAGGAGCGAGGGCTCAGTGCGCTCGGGGGAGGGAGTGGAACCGGGCGGGGAAGGGGCAGGTGTGGGATGGGGGTGGAGCGGGGGTGGGGCCTTGGGGGAAGGGGCGGAGTTGGGGCAGGGCCTGGGGGGAGCATCCCCCCAGCAGATTAGAAACTCGGCACCTATGACCCAGGGCCTGCACCTAGGGTGACCAGATGTCCTGATTTTATAGGGACAGTCCCGATATTTGGGGCTTTTTTTTATATGGGCTCCTATCACCCCCCACCCCCATCCTGATTTTTCACACTTGCTATCTGGTCACCCTACCTGCACCCCCTAGGGATGGCCCTGGGTGGCGGCCTGTGATACACAGAAATCCGACTAGATGATCTGGTGGTACCTTATGGCCTTGAATTCTATGGCTCTCTGAAGCAAAATTCTGCTAATTTTGAATGATAAAGACAAAAAATAAACAAACTTCTTATGACTTTCCATCACATTCTCACCTTGGCTTCTTTTAGCCTCAATCTTTGTTCCCTACAGAATATGCCACAAAAGTTATATCTAGAATAGGAAAAGAATTTTAAATTTGCCATTCATTTTTTTGAAATGTCTGTGAGAACAGCTATCAAAATCCTGATCTATTTTAGGAAGCAAATTGTCATATTATTGATGTGAGCAAGAAGTTCTGATTTAGTGAAGGTTTATGGTCATATGTTTGAAGGGCAACTAAAACAAAACATATATGCCCACCAGTGCACTGGCCAGTATTCAAGGCAAAGGAAACCTAGCTTTTTGAGCTATTTCAAGACTGAGCAAGAAGGTAGCGATGATACATTGAACAATTTAATTAGAGACTAGAGCCAGATCCTGGGTTACATCTAAGATGCACCAAGCATAAATCAGAGGTATGCAAGGAAAGGTGGCCTAAAGCTCATCTTTGTATTTCTACTGCAGCCTGTGCAGTGCTGATCCCCCTGTGCCATCTTAGAGCAACCAGAGGGCTGCTCTAAAATTTACTACGTTTCAGTGGCCCCAAGGAGTTGAAGATGCAGCAAGGGTTGGTATGTTGGAGGGACATCTTGGCCACATGCCCTTCCTCCAGTCATGCCCTATTTTGCCTGTTCTGCCAGTTGTAGGAGGAAGAGTTGGGTAGAGCTCCTTTTATTGGCTTTATGCTGCTGAATCACCCTCATAGTGGGGTGATCCTCCCTGGACCAGTTAAACTTGGTTTAGGGCCAGAATATACCAGCAGTGTGGTGTTATATGGCTGCACCACACCAGAGAATCTGGCCTAAAATGAATATAAGTGAATATAAGTAATTTCTCTTTCTTCCTGTCCATAGTGCTCAATACTAGTCCCATGGGGTACTTTCCACTCATTTTGATAGGAGTTGAATCAGGGCCATAGTTTACAACAAGCTTCAGAAAGAAAGATGCTCTGTTCATGTAAATGTATGTTATAAACTACTAGAGAAATCCAATATTTTTATTCAAAAGGAGTACATCCAAAAATGCTAATCCATAATTAAAATATACACAATCTGTACACAAAGTTTAAAAAGAGGTGATCCACCTTCAACAACAAGTTATTAATCAGTCACCAACCAGACCAAAAGGCACAGAGAGCCTGCATTCTTGCCAAAGATAAACTAAGCCATACCTTACAGCCCTCCCTAAAAAGCACAGAAAAAGAAATGGACTTTTAGTGTCACAAACCAAAACTCCCTTTTCTGCCATTAGCCTAATTTAACAAAACACACACAAAACCCCCAAGGCCGCTGAGAACGAGGGGAGCTGGCCAAAAGTAACATTATCTCTGCGAAACATGTGCCATTGATTTCAAAGTTCTACATGAATGGCTGCAGCCTATTTTTAAGGCAGTAAAGAAAACACACTTTCCTGGACACACACAAAACGCACGCAGCCAGCATGTTGTCAAGTGTAATTAATAGTCTGTCATTTCTTCTGAAGAAGATGACAGCATAAGAAACAAAACAAATAAAAAAAAACAATTACATGTGCTGTAACCCGGATCAGGGTTACACAAACACTGCTGCTTATAGACAGCCCAAAGCATTTTGGATTTTCTTGCTCTATATAAATTCCTTATTTCCTCATAGGTTCTGATCAATTTCTTTCTGATTATGGAAGTCACTTACTGATAGAAATAGTGGGGCACACCAAACTACCCACAGTGAGAAAACAATCACATTGACTAATATTTAATTCCATGTAATAAAATTATCATTTCATCCTTTTTGTCATTCTCACACTGGACATAGGAAAACATGCCACACTCTACACAATTTGTTGTAAAATCTATTAGCTGAAGCATAAGTTCAGTGATGGTGGGAATGCATTATTTCAAATTCTCCGAAGAGGATATTCAAATCTGGGAGGAGAAGATGGAGCTTGAATGATAAGCAACTCACTTCCTTGAAGTCACCCATTCAGGTGCCAAAAACTAGCTAAGGCGTTCACCAAGAAAGAGAGGAAATGTCAAAGGGCTTTGGATCAGGCCCTTCAGAGCACTGGTCAAAGTCATGCACAGGGTTGGTGATAGCAGTGATCTAGGGTCAAAGTGGAAGCAATAACTGGTATGAGAAGGAAGTTTGGGCAAACAAAGAAGGTTAATGAGAAGAAAAAAGGGGTAGCAGTGAAAGAAGAGTTGAAATTATGCCAAAGACTATAAAAATAATCTTTACCCGCTATAACTTGCATAAAGTGAGTAATCCATCCCCAGATTTTAAAGATTTAATAGCAGAGACAGCACAGAAGTGAGGTCTCACATTACTAAATGGTTTTAGTATAACATATATTTATGGACATACAATGAAGTATTACCAGAAATTAAAAATAAAACTATGGTTCTCAAATTTCATTTTCAATCATAAATGAATGTTCATTTTGTGCTGCCCTCAGGGGTGGCTCTAGCTTTTTTGCCACCCCAAGCACGGCAGGCAGGCTGCCTTCAGCAGCATGCCTGCGAGAGGGACCCAGTCCCGCGGATTCGGCGTACCCGCCGCCGAATTGCCGCTGAATCCGCGGGACCGGCGGACCTCCTGCAGGCATGTCACCGAATCCGCGGGACCGTGGACCTCCTGCAGGCAAGCCGCCGAAGGCTGCCTGACTGCCGCCCTTGCAGGGACCGGCAGGGCGCCCCCCCCCGCGGCTTGCCGCCCCAGGCACGCGCTTCGAGCGCCGGTGCCTGGAGCCGCCGCTGGCTGCCCTATCCTTGCTCTTTTATTTGATCAGTACACTCTAATTAGCAAAATCCAGGCCAGTAAAATCTGTCCTAACAAAAACTGATTGCCTTATATAGCCTCAATTGGTGCAAATTGGGGTAGCTCAGTGGATGTCAATGGAACTATGCTGGTTTACAACAGTGAGGCTCTTGCCTATTGCCTTCTAGTCAATGTGGAGCAGAATCACACTTCTGAGGAAAGCTTGGGGAACTCGCCTAATAAAGATAATTTCCTGAGCAACTTTCACTGGGATTTACAGTGACCAATGGGTCTTGTCCAGTCATTGTGAGTGCAAATTCTTAAGGGTCTACTGTATTCAATTCAACTAAGGCATTTCTAAATGGTTGCATGTAATTTCAAATTGCAACCTGTCAACGGACAACTCAGTTTGTTGTTTTTGCTGGACTCTGGCCAGTTTATAAGCTCCCTCTATACTTTTTCAGCCTGCACAACACATTACATATGCACAGGACACAAAGCATATTCTAATATGCACTCCATGTGCCAGGTCATGTGAATACTTCCATGGTTATGTGGCTAAGAGCTTAAAGGGGAAAGAAAGACTAGTGTGTTATATTAAGGAAATAATTTCTCTCTCTACACTTTAATCCCTATTTTTAGATATTGGGAAGCTGATAGTAATTTAAAAATAATATAATTCAGAATGAATGTTTCCCATGAAATAGCTCACCAGTTTATATGCCTGTAATTTCAAACATTTGTTGCAATAATTCATTACTGGGTCCTAATTGGCGTAATCCTTGCTTTTGGCTGAAGAGATTTAGGCAGACTGATTTCTGGTGGACTCCTCCCTCTGAAGAGCTCCCTGGCCTCCTCTCTGCAGCCCTTTTGTAAAGATTCCTGTTAGCTGGCTCTTTTTTTGGGACAGTCCCTTTTGGGACTAGTAGTTGCTGCAGATGGTCAATCCAGCTTTTTAACCCCCACATGCTCTTCCTTCCTCTTGGGTTCTCTACCTTTCCTCCCAGAAGGCCCTACCAGGAATACAAAGCCAGAGAACTGGCAAATAGCCAAATATGGATTAAAAAAAATTAAGAGGAAAAGAAAAGAAAAATACCAAAGTTTCAACAAAAGCAAATATATTATTCCACGTCAGACTGAGGTTCGTTATTCCCATCTGAGAGGTTGCTGCCTGACAATTTTTTTCTCTAGTGAGGCCAAGAGAAGGGAGAGGTCAGAGAGCGGACATGCTGAAGTACAGCAGGCCAGATAGATATTAGATAACTCTCACTCTGATTAAACTGCCTGGAGGGATGAAACAGTCCCATAGTACCAGCTGTTGAAAAGGATCATTTTTCCTTCTGCTTGGTTCTGTTTTGTTTCCTCCAAAGGTGTCCATCCAAACAAAACTATAATCTAGGACAAATGAGTATGGTGAGGGCAGAACTCAAGAGTGTTCTCAGGGATCTTTGAACTATACACCACTGTGCACAGTTCTACCCACAATCCACTCTAGGGGACAGCATTTCTCTGCAGGTGGGGGAAAAAATCCATTGCAGTAGCTAAAAATGAGCCCAATATTGTGAGGCCCAGAGCACCTCAACTTCCATGCAATGGGAATCAAGGTTGCTTAGCAACTTAAAGAATCAATCCCTGGGGTAACTTTCAACTGGATTTTTTTGACCTATAAGAACTTGTCCACCATTCTTGCTGTAATTGTGTTCTCTTTGCTTTATTATAATAGATATTCTGAATCAATACGCTAGCACTTCAGTTGGTATTAGAGTTTGCTTCACTGATTTGGACCATAGTTGTTCCTCCAGTAATTTTACTTATTCCTTTTGGCCCAGGACTTGAATTATTTTCCAAGAACTTTCATACACATACCTTTCCCATTTTTTGGAATTTGAGTTTCTTTCCCCTGTTGCCCTGCTAAGAGGTTGTGTACGTCTGTGACCAGAGTCCCAGGGGAGCCAACTGAGGTCACTCAATTAGGGTGAACGGCAAAGAATGAGGCAGACAATCCCCAAAGCTGGTGGATATTCTGATACTTAGATTTACCAAGCCAGCAGAAAACAGCTTCTATATTGCCTCACTGGTTACCCAGAAGGCCAACAACCCAGTTCCCTTAAAGTAACCCAGCCTCAGGCCTCCACCCAGATACCCAAGTCAAATATGATGAGGATTACTGAAAATCTTATTCATCATATAAAAAAATTCTATCAATCCCAAAGGATTGGACACATTACCTCCCAGGTTAATGAATACTTCAGATCTTACCCAAATACATGCTTATAGCCAATTCTTATTAACTAAACTAAAATTTATTAAAATAAAAAAAAAAGAGTATTGATTAAAAGTTCACAACGACATTATTGCACTCAAGATTTATCTAAATGTTAATATTCCCTTTTGATCTTTGAATCAACAGCTAGTGACAGACAGGAACTGTCTGTTTACATGGATAACATTTATGAGTACACACATACAATTAGTATTACCCCTAACTTCTAACAATATAGGTTTGCATTTCAAAGTTCTAGCCAATTTAGCATCGAATGGTCCTAATACCATTTGCATACTTTCTAACATGTCTTTAAAGGTTGGCTTTGGGTTAGTTAGCCTGCAAGCTGTTTAACCCTTTCTGACCATGTGTTACACTTTGTATAAGATTCGTTGCAATTATATAAAAAGTGGTAGCAATAATGATTTGCATGGTTATATTTTAATTAGACAACATCACAATGTCAAGACACTTATAGAAAGTGACTATTATTGTGAACCACAAGAGCAGATTTTGCTACAGTTTGTCCTAATCAAGCTAGTTAGAGAGCAAGTGAAGCACACAATACCAAAAATATGTAACATGGAAGCAACAATGTGCAATGTGCACAAACTAGACTGTTTAGAATAATTAGTTTTTGCAAAATTAAAGTTTCCCTCATTATCATCCTAGATTCTAATAGTGGATTTTAGAATATCTGCAATTGCTTTACAAAAATACAAAGGACTTGTTCCAGCTCCAGCTGAAGTCAATGGGAGTTTTGTTTGAACAAGAATGCAAAGCTAGACCTACAGAGCTTCATATTCTTGCCTCCCTTATCCCAAAACCAAACACACTCTCCAGATATTTTAGTTTTCTTCCTTTGCCTCATTGCTAGGGCCCTATCAAATTCACAGCCATGAAAAATGTGTCACGGACCATTTCCCCCTGTGAAATCTGGTCTTTTGTGTGCTTTTACCCTATACTATACAGATTTCACAGGGGAGACCAGTGTTTCTCAAATTGGGGGCCCTGACCCAAAAAGGAGTTTCAGTGGGGCTCGCGAGGTTATTTTACGGGGGTCGCGGTATTGCCACTCTTACTTCTGTGCTGCCTTCAGAGCTGGGTGGCTGGAGAGCACCCAGCTCTGAAGGCAGCGCCCCGCCAGCAGCAGTGCAGAAGGGTGGCAATACCATACCCTGCCACCTTTACTTCTACGCTGCTGCCTTCAGAGCTGGGCAGCCAGAGAGTGGCGGCTGCTGACTGAGGGCCCAGCTCTGCAGGCAGCAGTGCAGAAGTAAAGAAGGCACTACCACACCATGCGCTGCTGCTGGCGGCGGCTCTGCCTTCAGAGCTGGGCTCCTGGCCAGCAGCTGCTGCTCTCCAGCTGCCCAGCTCTGAAGGCAGCACCACTGCCAGCAGCAACACAGAAGTAAGGGTAGTAGTACCACAATCCTCCCTACAATAACCTTGTGACCCCCCCTCCCACACACAACTCCTTTTTGGGTCAGGACCCCTACAATTACAACACCGTGAAATTTCAGATTTAAATATCTGAAATCGTGACCTTTATAATTTTTAAAATCCTATGATCATGAAATTGACCAAAATGGACCATGAATATGGTAGGGCCCTACTCACTGGGTCATTTTATTTCCATTGGTGCATTAAAATGTTAATTATAATTTTTATTATTACAAATCCAAAATCATCTATTATGCTATCCTGCTTTAACTGCGATTACCACCACATCCAATATAAAAAGAAATAATGAACTTTAACCTGTATTTACAAAACACTCCGAATAAAAAACACTCTGTGCTCTTAAAACATGACTTTTCTTGCTTTAAGTTTTGAAAATTCAGTCATTAGTTCTTTTAGATACAGTTTTCAGGCTATTTCATGCTCTGTTGACATTGTGGCAAGTCCAACAAGTCTCTCTTGCACCATTGTTGAACGCAGATAAGTTTTTATCAATTTTAACTTTGAGAAGCTATGTTCCCCACTAGCCCCACAAACAGGGAGAACTGGAAGTCTTGGCACAGTCAAGGAATTATGATGTGATTGGAATAACAGAGACTTGGTGGGATAACTCACATGACCTGAGTACTGTCATGGATGGATATAAACTCTTCAGGAAGGACAGGCAGGGCAGAAAAGGTGGGGGAGTTGCATTGTATGTAAGAAAGCAGTATGACTGCTCAGAGCTCTAGTATGAAACTGCAGAAAAACCTGAGAGTCTCTGGATTAAGTTTAGAAGTGTGGAAATGTAGAAGTTTAGAAGCAACAAGGGTGATGTTGTGGTGGGAGTCTGCTATAGACCACCAGATCGGAGGGGGGATGAGGTGGACGTGGCTTTCTTCAGGCAACTAACAGAAGTTACTAGATCACAGGCCCTGGTTCTCATAGGGGACTTCAATCACCCCGATATCTGCTGGGAGAGCAATACAGCAGTGCACAGACAATCCAGGAAGTTTTTGGAAAGTGTAGGGGACAATTTCCTGGTGCAAGTGCTGGAGGAACCAACTAGGGGCAGAGCTTTTCTTGACCTGCTGCTCACAAACAGGGAAGAATTAGTAGGGGAAGCAAAAGTGGATGGGAACCTGGGAGGCAGTGACCATGAGATGGTCGAGTTCAGGATCCTGACACAAGGAAGAAAGGAGAGCAGCAGAATACGGACCCTGGACTTCAGAAAAGCAGACTTTGACTCCCTCAGGGAACTGATGGGCAGGATCCCCTGGGAGACTAACGTGAGGGGGAAAGGAGTCCAGGAGAGCTGGCTGTATTTTAAAGAATCCTTATTGAGGTTGCCGGAACAAACCATCCCGATGTGTAGAAAGAATAGCAAATACGGCAGGCGACCAGCTTGCTGATCTTAAACACAAAAAAGAAGCTTACAAGAAGTGGAAGATTGGACAAATGACCAGGGAGGAGTATAAAAATATTGCTCAGGCATGCAGGAGTGAAATCAGGAAGGCCAAATCACACTTGGAGTTGCAGCTAGCAAGGGATGTTAAGAGTCACAAGAAGGGTTTCTTCAGGTATATTAGCAATAAGAAGGTGGTCAAGGAAAGTGTGGGCCCCTTACTGAATGGGGGAGGCAACCTAGTGACAGAGGATGTGGAAAAAGCTAATGTACTCAATGCTTTTTTTGCCTCTGTCTTCACGAACAAGGTCAGCTCCCAGACTACTGCACTGGGCAGCACAGTATGGGGAGGAGGTGACCAGCTCTCTGTTGTGAAAGAAGTGGTTCAGGACTGCAGTAACTCCTCACTTAAAGTCGTCCCGGTTAACGTTGTTTCGCTGTTACGTTGCTGATCAATTAGGGAACATGCTCAATTAAAGTTGTGCAATGCTCCCTTCTTTTGGCAGTTGCCTGTTTTGTCCACTGCTTGCAGGAAGAGCAGCCCGTTGGAGCTAGCTGGTGGGGGCTTGTAACCAGCGTGGACTGGCAGTCCCCCTATCAGCTCCCCCCTCCCCTAAGTTCCCTGTGCTGCAGCCGCCCAGCAGGCTAGCAACTGCGGGCAGTTCAGCTGTCCCTCCCCCCACTGCCATGTGCTGCTCCTGCCCTCTGCCTTGGAGCTGCTCCCAGAGACTCCTGCTTGCTGTGCAGGGGTGGAAGTGGGGGGGGGAGATAATGTCAGGGTGTCCCCCTCCCCCTGCTCCTGCATCCTGCTTACCCCTTCTCCATATAGAGCAGGGAGGGGACACGGATGAAGAGAGACAGAGAGCTTGGGACACCAGCTGCTGTCTCAACTTCCTGATCCACTTAAAAAGACAATGCACTTAAGAGTGGGTCAACTTACTTAAAGGGGCAGTGTGCATCTCTCTCTCTCCTACACACAAGGTCTGTGTCTGTCTCTGTCTGCTATGCTGTCTCCCCTCCCTCGTCAGGGCCGGCTCCAGGCACCAGCCCACCAAGCTTGTGCTTGGGGCGGCACCTGGAGGGGGGCGGCGCGGCGCTCCGGCCGCCGGGGAGAGTGGGGCCACGGCCGGGCTCGCCGCCCTCCCCCCGGCGCTCTGGCCACCCTCCTCCCCCGGCGCCCTCCCTCCGGCCGCCGGGGGGAGAGCGGAGCCCCGGCCGGGGCTCGCCGCCCTGCCCCCGGCGCTCTGGCCGCCGGGGGGAGAGCGGAGCCCCGGGCAGGGCTCGCCGCCCTCCTCCCAGGGTTCTGGCCGCCCTCCCCCCGGCCGCCGGGGGGAGAGTGGAGCCCCCGCCGGGGCTCGCCGCCCTTCCCCCCCGGCGCCCTCCCCCCCGGCCGCCGGGGGGAGAGCGGAGCCCCCGCCGGGGCTCGCCGCCCTCCCCCCGGGGCTCCGGCCACCCTCCCCCCCCCGCGGGGGGGCGGGGCGGCCGGAGGCTTTTTTGTCTGGGGCAGCAAAAAAGCCAGAGCTGGCCCTGTCCCTCGTGTTTGTGCTGCCTTGTGTGAGAGGCTACATTAACAACGTGTTAACCCTTGAGGGCTCAGCCGAGTGCTAGTTCATCATTTAGCAGCAAGGCATTCCCTGGGAAATATCCCTCCTTCTTCCACCCTCTAACTTCACCACCTCAACCAAGGTTCACAATCATTATAGCTGTGAACTGTATTAAATTGTTTGTTTAAAACGTATAGTGTGTGTATATATCTATATAATATGTAGGTTTTTGTCTGGTGAAAAAAAATTCCCTGGAACCTAACCCCCTCATTTACATTAATTCTTATGTGGAAATTGAATTCGCGTAACATCGTTTCGCTTAAAGTCGTATTTTTCAGGAACATAACTACAATGATAAGTGAGGAGTTACTGTATTTAGAAAAGCTGGATGAGCACAAATCCATGGGGCTGGATGCACTGTATCCAGGGTGCTAAAGAAGTTGGGAGATGTGATTGCAGAGCCATTGGCCATTATCTTTCAAAACTCCTGGTGATCGGGGGAGGTCCCGGATGACTGGAAAAAGGCTAATGTAGTGCCCATCTTTAAAAAAGGGAAGAAGGAGGAGCCGGGGAACTACAGGCCAGTTAGCCTCACCTCAGTCCCTGGAAAAATCATGGAGCAGATACTCAAGGAATCAATTTTGAGGCACTTAGAGGAGAGGAAAGTGATCAGGAAAAGGCAGCATGGATTCACCAAGGGCAAGTCATGCCTGACTAAACTAATTGCTTTCTATGATGAGATGACTGGCTCTCTGGATGAGGGGAAAGCAGTAGACGTGTTATTCCTTGACTTTAGCAAAGCTTTTGATACGGTCTCCCACAGTATTCTTGCCAGCAAGTTGAAGTAGTATGGGCTGGATGAATCGACTACAAGGGGGATAAAGAGCTGGCTAGATTGTCAGGCTCAACCGGTAGTGATCAATGGCTCCATGTCTAGTTGGCAGGTGGTATCAAGCAGAGTGCCCCAAGGGTCGGTCCTGAGGCCAGTTTTGTTCAATATCTTCATTAATGATCTGGAGCAGGGGTTGGCAACCTTTCAGAAGCGGTGTGCCAAGTCTTCATTTAGGGTATGTCTACACTACGAGGGAAGTTCGATTTCACTTAAATCGAATATGTGGAATCGATATTGCAAAGTCGAACGTGTGTGTCCACACTAAGGACAGTAATTCGACTTTGTGAGTCCACACTAACGGGGAAAGCGTCGACATTGGAAGCGGTGCACTGTGGGCAGCTATCCCACAGTTCCCGCAGTCCCCGCTGCCCATTGGAATTCTGGGTCGAGCCGCCAATGCCTTCTGGGTAAAAAAAATGTGTTGAGGGTGCTTTTGGGTAATTGTCGTCATCCGTCCGTCACTACCGCCCTCCCTCCCTCCCTGAAAGCGCCGGCGGGAAATCAGTTCGCGCACTTTTCAGGTTAGTGACAGCGCGGACGCCACAGCACTGCGAGCATGGATCCCGCTGCGACCATCGCTGCAGTTGTGGCTGTTGTCAACGCCTCGCAGCTTATCATCCACCTTTACCAGAGGCAGATGCAGATAAACCAGGCGAGGAGGCTACGGCACCGCGGTGAGGGCCTGAAGTCTGAGAGTAGCACAGGCCTGTCAGAAAGCATGGGTCCCAGCGCCGAGGACATCACGGTGACAATGGGTCATGTGGATGTTGTGGAACGGCGATTCTGGGCACGGGAAACAAGCACGGACTGGTGGGACCGCATAGTGCTGCAGGTCTGGGATGAATCCCAGTGGCTGCGAAACTTTCGCATGCGGAAGGGGACTTTCCTTGAACTTTGTGAGTTGCTGTCCCCTGCCCTGAAGCGCAATGACACCCGGATGCGAGCAGCCCTGACTGTCCAGAAGCGAGTGGCCATAGCCCTCTGGAAGCTTGCAACGCCAGACAGCTACCGGTCAGTCGCGAACCACTTTGGCGTGGGCAAATCTACCGTGGGGGTTGTTGTGATGCAAGTAGCCAACGCAATCGTTAAGGTACTGCTCTCAAAGGTAGTGACCCTGGGAAACGTGGAGGTCATCATAGATGGCTTCGCCACGATGGGATTCCCAAACTGCGGTGGGGCTATAGATGGAACTCACATCCCTATCCTGGGACCGGAGCACCAGGCCAGCCAGTACATCAACCGAAAGGGCTACTTTTCAATGGTGCTGCAAGCACTGGTGGACCACAGGGGACGTTTTACCAACATCAACGTCGGATGGCCGGGCAAGGTTCATGACGCTCGCGTCTTCAGGAACTCTGGTCTGTTTAGACGGCTGCAGGAAGGTATTTACTTCCCGGACCACAAAATAACTCTTGGGGATGTGGAGATGCCTACAGTGATCCTTGGGGACCCAGCCTACCCGCTAATGCCCTGGCTCATGAAGCCCTATACTGGCGCCCTGGACACTGAAAAAGAACTGTTCAACTACCGGCTGAGCAAGTGCAGAATGGTGGTGGAGTGTGCTTTTGGCCGTCTCAAGGGGAGATGGAGAAGCTTACTGACTCGCTGTGATCTCAGCGAAACCAATATCCCCATTGTTATAGCAGCTTGCTGTGTGCTCCACAATCTCTGTGAGAGCAAGGGGGAGACCTTTATGGCGGGGTGGGAGGTTGAGGCAAATAGCCTGGCTTCTGATTACGCCCAGCCAGACAGCCAGGCGATTAGAAGAGCCCAGCGGGACGCGCTGTGCATCCGGGAGGCTTTGAAAGCTAGGTTCCAGAGTGAGCAGGGTAACCAGTGACTTTTAAGTTTCTGTACAGAGAAGCTGAACCTGCCCCCATTTCTTTACCCAGTTAATGTTGACTATCCTCTCCAGTTACATACCCCCTTCACCCCCTTCCAAAAAAATAAAATCAGTTTTATTTTCTTAATGAACGCCGTTGTCTTTATTACTGTTTTCGCGGGAATGTTTTAAACCTGGGACGCAGATTGTGGTGGGGAGCGGGTGTAGTGTACTGATGCAAATGATGCTTCTAAACTCCAGGAATGACAGGATTCGCAGTGGTGGACTGGTTGTTTCAACGGAGCCTGCCAGCCCTCCTGAGCGGGACTGCGTGTACGTGGGGGCTATGTGACTTTATGGCAGGGGGAGGAGGGTTACAGATCCCCTGCTGCGTGGCTCTGTGATCCAGGAAAAGGACCGCTGCATAAGATCTGTAACTGCCCTCCCCCGCCACAAAGTCACAGAGCAACCCCCCCCCCCCCCCACATAACATGAAAACCACCTCCCAGAATGACCAGGGTAACTAGTCACTGCACTGTGTATGTGCCCTCCTGCTGGACCTGCCCCCGCCTCTGTACCCTGCTAAAGGTGACTGTCCTGTCCAATTACCAAGCCCCTTCCCCCCCTTCAGACAGACTCTCCTCCAAAAGAACATGATGGAAACAGTAATGAACAGAAACGTATTTTTTATTAACAACCACACATGAAACTGGGGGGTGAAACTTGGACGGGGGATTGGGTGAGGCGGGAAGGAAAGGACTTTTCAAATTTTGGGGAATGACAGCCTTCTGGTGCTTGAGCAGTCTGCAGGGGTGGAGTGAGAGTTTTCACGGACTCTGCCGCCCCTCCTTCTTTGGACTTTGGGCGAGGGGGGTATGGGACTTGGTGGCGGGGGAGGGCGGTTACTGATAGACTGCAGCGGGGCTCTGTCCTCCTGCCTCCGTTCCTGCAGAACATCAACAAGGCGCCGGAGCGTGTCCGTTTGCTCCCTCATAAGTCCAAGCAGTGTTTGAGTCGCCTGCTGGTCTTCCTGCCGCCACCTCTCCTCACGTTCCATGTGTGTCCGGTGCATTTGGGAGAAATTCTCCCTCCACTGGTTCTGCTGTGCTGCCTGGGCTCGGGAGCAGCCCATTAGTTCTGAGAACATGTCCTCTCCCATCTTCTTCTTCCTCCGCCTAATGTGCGCTAGCCTCTGGGAGTGTGATGCCAGGCTGGGTAGGGAGACAGTCGCAGATGTGGCTGTGGGAATGAGAAAAAGGTAGTGAATTCCTCCGAAAGATAAATGTAGTTGTGAACAAAGAACATGATCTTTCTCTGTGAACAAGACCATGCACTGCACCTATCACATGCGCACTCAGGACAAGGTCGAATTTTCGGACCTCGCCTTCAGTGCCTGGGATCTTGCACTGCCAATCTGTGAAGCGGGGCAGGACACCGGAATTTCTGTAGCAGGCAGACATGGTAAGCCGTAGACTTGTGGCTGCTTAAAACTTTAATAGTAGCACTGGCCTCCTTTCACATTGAAAGCAATGCCAGTCTCTGCTGCCAGCAATCGGCCAAGCATGAACTCTGCCCCTGTCCCACCCCCTCGCGGCTGTCCCAGGGAAAGATCCCTGTATGCTGCCCCTCTCCCGCCTCCACCGCGTGGCTGTAAACCGGCGGTTACAGTTCTGTAAAGGAACGGGCAAGCAGTCCCAATACTAACAGTCCCCTACCTAATTCAAAGCAGGTCATCATGAGCGACATCACAATCATGAGGATCTCAGACAGCGATAAAGAAAGGATGCTTCAGGAAAGCCTGCAAAGACCAGGGCCGTATGCCGCCATGCTGTACAAGGCTATGATCCCGGAGTACTTGAGGATCTCCTGGCGCGGAAACGTCTCCTACTTCGGAGGACCCAATAAGGCCGCTCTCCCCAGGAACCTGATGAACAGGCTTTCCAATTACCTCCAGGAGAGCTTCCTCGAGATGTCCCTGGAGGATTTCAGCTCTATCCCCGGACATATAGACCGGATTTTAATATAGCTGCACTGGCAGGGACTAAAGAGTGGAGCGGCTTGGGCAGCAGAATCATGCACAACCGGACACTGTTAGATTTTTTTTAAATAGTTGGGAGTTAATAGTTAAGCGCCTGGGGCAAACAAATCATGAAAAACACATTGTTCTTATTGTTAATATTCCAGTTCTGTTAAAAATAAATGTTTACATGTTTAAAACACTTACTGCTTGATCCTTCCCCTGAATCTGTGTCCGGGTTAAATGCTGGGGAGGGTTGGTAGGGGATCTCTGTAAGGGTGATGAAGAGCTCCTGGCTGTCGGGGAAATCAGCTTGGTAAGCGCTGTCGACTGCCTCGTCCTCCTCATCTCCTTCCTCATCTTCCCCGTCCGCTAACATGTCCGAGGAACCGGCCGTGGACAATATCCCATCCTCAGAGTCCACGGTCAGTGGTGGGGTAGTGGTGGCGGCCGCACCTAGGATGGAATGCAGTGCCTCGTAGAAACGGGATGTGTGGGGCTGGGATCCGGATCGTCCATTTGCCTCTTTGGTGTTGTGGTAGCCTTGTCTCAGCTCCTTGATTTTCACGCGGCACTGTGTTGCATCCCGGCTGTATCCTCTCTCTGCCATGGCTTTAGAGATCTTCTCATAGATCTTTGCATTCCGTCTTTTGGAGCGCAGCTCAGAAAGCATGGACTCATCGCCCCACACAGCGATCAGATCCAAGACTTCCCGATCAGTCCATGCTGGGGCCCTCTTTCTATTCTGGGATTGCACGGCCATCTCTGCTGGAGAGCTCTGCATCGTTGCCAGTGCTGCTGAGCTCGCCACGATGTCCAAACAGGAAATGAGATTCAAACTGCCCAGACAGGAAAAGGAATTCAAATTTTCCCGGGGCTTTTCCTGTGTGGCTGGTCAGAGCATCCGAGCTCGGACTGCTGTCCAGAGCGTCAACAGAGTGGTGCACTGTGGGATAGCTCCCGGAGCTATTAGCGTCGATTTCCATCCACACCAAGCCTAATTCGATATGGCCATGTCGAATTTAGCGCTACCCCCCTCGTTGGGGAGGAGTACAGAAGTCGAATTTAAGAGACCTCTATGTCGAACTAAATAGCCTCGTGGTGTGGACGGGTGCAGGGTTAAGTCGATGTAACGGCGCTAAATTCGACATAAACGCCTAGGGTAGACCAGGCCTTATTCACTCTAATTCAAGGCTTCGCGTGCCAGTAATACATTTTAACCTTTTTAGAAGGTCTCTTTCTATAAGTCTATAATATATAACTAAACTATTGTTGTATGTAAAGTATAAGGTTTTTAAAATGTTTAAGAAGCTTCATTTAAAATTAAATTAAAATGCAGAGCCCCCGGACCGGTGGCCAGGACCCGGGCAGTGTGAGTGCCACTCAAAAATCAGCTCACGTGCCGCCTTTGGCACGTGTGCCATAGGTTGCCTACCCCTGATCTGGAGGATGGTGTGGATTTCACCCTCAGCAAGTTTGAAGATGATACCAAACTGGGAGGAGTGGTAGATACACTGGAGAGTAGGGATAGGATACAGAGGGACCTAGACAAATTAGAGGATTAGGCCAAAAGAAATCTGATGAGGTTCAACAAGGACAAGTGCAGAGTCCTGCACTTAGGATGGAAGAATCCCATGCACTGCTACAGACTAGGGACTGAGTGGCTAGGCAGCAGTTCTGCAGAAAAGGACCTAAGGGTTACAACGGACGAGAAGCTGGATATGAGTCAGTGTGCCCTTGTCGCCAAGAAGGCTAATGGCATTTTGGGCTGTATAAGTAGGAGCATTGCCAGCAAATCGAGGGACGTGACCATTCCCCTCTATTCGGCATGGGTGAGGCCTCATCTGGAGTACTGTGTACAGTTTTGGGCCCCACATTAAGAAGGATGTGGAAAAATTGGAGAGAGTCCAGCGGAGGGCAACAAAAATGATTAGGGGCTGGAGCACATGACTTATGAGGAGAGGCTGAGGGAACTGGGATTATTTAGTCTGCAGAAGAGAAGAATGAGGGGTGATTTGATAGCTGCTTTCAGCTACCTGAAAGGGGGTTCCAAAGAGGATAGATCTAGATTGTTCTCAGTGGTAGCAGATGACAGAACAAGGAGCAATGGTCTCAAGTTGCAGTGGGGGAGGTTTAGGTTGGATATTAGGAAAAATGTTTTCACTAGGAGGGTGGTGAAGCACTGGAATGGGTTACCTAGGAAGGTGGTGGAATCTCCTTCCTTAGAGGTTTTTAAGGTCAGGCTTGACAAAGCCCTGACTGGGATGATTTAGTTGGGGATTGGTCCTGCTTTGAGCAGGGGGTTGGACTAGATGACCTCCTGAGGTCCCTTCCAACCCTGATATTCTATGATTCTATGATATGAGCCTACGACTCTATAGAAACTGGCAAAGTTAAGAGAATGCATAAAGCTATAAAAATGTTTGGAAAACTGTCCGAGTTTATTTTCACAAACAAACTTCAGTACTTCTTCAGGAGTGGAATGTTTCTTAAGTCGTCTTGAAAAAGCCTGAAGCTCACTACACAAATCTGTAGCATCAATGTCTTTTGAATTTTCATGAGTCAATGCCGACTCCAGTTTTATACAAAATTCTCTTATCTGTTTTGCTGTTTTCTTTTGCAAGCTGTGGATATCATATAGAAAGCCAAATACTGACTCTAGCTGCTGCATCTGTTGAAATCTTTCATCAACTGAGTGACTAGCAGTATCAAGAACTGCGAAGTAGAAATTCACTTTGAACCTTTGTTTTGGGTTCTGAATGGGTGTGTCTCATCCTTCATAAGAAAACTGTTGTTTCTTTTACCGAACGTGAACTGGCTCTGGTTCAAATTCTGTCGGAAAGTCTATTTTTTCAGTAAGCTCGAGAAAATCTACCAGTGTTCTTTCAAACCTTTCATCACTTCTGAATGCCTCCAGAATATTTTTAGTTTGCTGCAGTTTTTGAATAGCAGAATGTATGTTCAGGTTCTTTTCCTGAAGCTGCTTACTAGTGAGGTTAATTTTGAAAAGGATATTATACCACAAAATGAATGAAGTCACAAATCTGAACTTGGAAAGGCCATTTGCAAGAGCTTCTGCATCTGAACATGCCGTATTGCCAGATGATCCAGTAAAGGTAGTATCATCAGAAATTTCAATTAGGGCATCATAAATGTTTCCAAGTTCATAGTGAAGAGGCTTCAAAGCATCAGTGCAACTCTCCCATCTTGTCTAAGTGGTTTCACAGTTAGAGAATTCACATGGCAAGTCAGAATCTCCCAACGGCGTGTTGAGCCCAAGAAAAACACATAAACATGTTGCACCAGGTCAAAGAAACTGCTTGCCTTCAAACAGCATCCAGCAGCATAATTGACAACAAAATTCAGAGAATGTGCACTGCAAGGAATGAAAAAGGCCCTAGGATTGATTTCCATCCTTCTCCTTTGCATACCATTGTCTTTACCCTTCATATTACTCCTATTATCATAGCCTTGGCCAAATAAGTTTTCAACAGATAATGACATTGTTTCAAGGTCTTGTAGAATAGTTTCAGTCATAAATGCTCCAGTCATCTCCTTCAGTGGTACGAAACCCAAAAAATGTTCCTTTATGAGCACTTCAACATTATCTTCATCAGCAGACTTTTCCATATCCACACAAAATGAATGATCATCATTTGTTCAACATGACTCACATCTGGTGTACAGTCCAGTATTATTGAAAAGTATTTTGCAGAATGGGCAGCTTCTACAAATTTTATTTTTAAAGGCATTTTCTAGGATTTGAATCAGTTCATTCTGCATATTTTTTCCTAAGTAATGAACCTGTGTTTCATGATCAGTTATTTTACGTAGATGCTCCTTTATGACTGGATCAAACAAAGTTAGGCATTCAACAAATTTTTAAAAGTTTCCATTACCTGGAGTGTATAATTTTTCATTTCTGCCGTGGCTGCAGAATGCTAAATTTTGCCCACTGAGAATTCTCACTAATATTTGTTGCCAATATTCTTCTTTTTCCTTGATCACACGTAAATTTTCTTCATCTATAGTTTTTCCTTTTTTCAATCGTAATTCAAGTTCTTTCCAATTTTGAAAACATTCCAAATGTTCTGTACTTCTTTCATGTGAAGAGAGAATTGAAGATATGTTTTTCGGGTCCTTTAAACCATTTTCAGTAAGTGATGTACCAATTGCTTGATTTCTAAACAACTTGCAGCAAAAGCAAAACACAAAGTCCTTCGACACTGAATATTATAACCAGTTTCGATGAATTTCTTCCCCATTAATGAGTTTCCTCTTGTAATGCTGAGCAGAGAGTTTTCTTTTATTTCCATCCTTAGGGAAGGGAAATTCATGAACTTGTTTGGGTCCATGTTCCACGAGAATTTGCCAGACGCTGTCATCACATCTGGGCCATGAAGCTGGGTCCCCATACTGTAACTTCCTCATCCTTTCTTCCTTCTTCTTCATTTACTTTAATTTCTGCATGTGTCTCTGAAGGTGAATAAATTTTCTCCACTTCCATATCAGTCTGATGCTGTGAGCTGCCTTCACCTAGAAGTAAGGGCTTGTCTACACTACAAAATTAGGTCGGATTTATAGAAGCCGGTTTTATAGAAACCGGTTTTATGCAGCCGACTGTGTGTGTCCCCACATAAAATGCTCTAAGTGCATGAAGTCGGCGGACCGCGTCCACAGTACCGAGGCTAGCGTCGACTTCCGGCGCATTGCACTATGGGTGCCTATGGGTACCTATCCCACAGTTCCCGGAGTCTCCGGCGCCCATTGGAATTATGGGTTGAGATCGCAATGCTCGAATGATGCAAAGCAGCGCCGCGGGGGGTTCTGGGTACATTGCGTCAGGCCCCTCCCCCGCCGTCACAGCAACGGCAGACAATAGATTCGCGCCTTTTTACCTGGGTTACCTGTGCAGACAACATACCACGCCAAGCATGGAGCCCGCTCAGCTCAGCTCACCGTCACCATATGTCTTCCGGGTGCCGGCAAACGTGGGACTGCATTGCTAAACAGCAGCAGCAGCTTACTGCCTTTTGGCGGTAGACGGTGCAGCATGAGTGGTAGCCTTCATCGGCGCTCGGGATGCTGGTAGCTGTGGGGCTGGCAGCCGTAGGGCTGCATTGCACCAGCCCCTTGCCTTTTGGCAGTAGATGGTTTATTACGACTGGTAACCGTCCTCGTCGGACCTAATTTACAGGTTGCCTGAAATGCTCGTATATTATTGTAGCCTGAGCACCTTTACCAATCCTTCTGGCTACTGTACAGCATATATTGCTACACAGCAGCAACCCCTTGCCTTTAACCGTCCTCGTTGGACGATGATGGCTTCCAGTCGTAGTATACTATTTTCTGCCAATTATTTTGTCTGCTAAGCACCCAGAAAAGGCCGAGGGCGATCTGGGTGCTGGCAGACATATGGCTGGCTCACGTAGGGTTACATTGCTACCAAGCACCCAGAAAATGCCGAGGGCTATCAGTCATGCTGCACTGTCGTCTTAAGATGTAAAAAATAGATTTGTTCTGTATTCATTTCCTTCCCCCCTCCCTCCGTCAAATCAACGGCCCGCTAAACCCAGGCTTAGGAGTTCAATCTCTGGGGGGGGGGGGGCATTCTGTGTGACAGTTGTTTGTATTTCTCCCTGATGCACAGCCACCTTTCTTGATTTTAATTCCCTGTACCTGTACGCCATGTCGTCAGTCGCCCGCCCCTCCCTCCCTCCCTCCCCTGGTCTTTAGATACTAGTTTCGCGCCTTTTTTCAGACCAGACGCCATAGCTAGCACTGGGATCATGGAGCCCGCTCAGATCACCACGGCAATTATGAGCACTATGAACACCACGCGCATTGTCCTGGAGTATATGCAGAGCCTGGACATGCCAAAGCAAAACCAGGAGGACCAGCTGAGGAGGAGGAGGCGATTGCAGCGCGGCGACGATAGTGATGAGGAAATTGACATGGACCTCTCACAAGGCACAGGCCCCAGCAATGTGGAAATCATGGTGTTACTGGGGCAGGTTCATGCCATGGAACGCCGATTCTGGGCCCGGGAAACAAGCACAGACTGGTGGGACCGCATCGTGTTGCAGGTCTGGGACGATTCCCAGTGGCTGCGAAACTTTCACATGCGTAAGGGCACTTTCATGGAACTTTGTGACTTGCTTTCCCCTGCCCTGAAGTGCCAGAATACCAGGATGAGAGCAGCCCTCACAGTTGAGAAGCGAGTGGCGATAGCCCTGTGGAAGCTTGCAACGCCAGACAGCTACCGGTCAGTCGGGAATCAATTTGGAGTGGGCAAATCTACTGTGGGGGCTGCTGTGATCCAAATTGCCAGGGCAATGAGAGACCTGGTGATATCAAGGGTAGTGACTCTGGGAAACGTGCAGGACATAGTGGATGGCTTTGCTGCAATGGGATTCCCAAACTGTGGTGGGGCGATAGACGGAACCCATATCCCTATCTTGGCACCGGCGCACCAAGCCACCGAGTACATAAACCGCAAGGGGTACTTTTCAATGCTGCTGCAAGCCCTGGTGGATCACAAGGGACGTTTCACCGACATCAACGTGGGCTGGCCGGGAAGGGTACATGATGCTCGCGTCTTCAGGCACTCTCTTCTGTTTCGAAAGCTGGAGGAAGGGACTTTCTTCCCGGACCAGAAAATAACCATTGGGGATGTTGAAATGCCTATCGTGATCCTTGGGGACCCAGCCTACCCCTTAATGCCATGGCTCATGAAGCCATACACAGGCAGCCTGGACAGGAGTCAGGACCTGTTCAACTACAGGCTGAGCAAGTGCCGAATGGTGGTGGAATGTGCATTTGGGCGTTTAAAAGCGCGCTGGCGCAGCTTACTGACTCGCTGTGACCTCAGCGAAAAGAATATCCCCATTGTTATTGCTGCTTGCTGTGCGCTCCACAATATCTGTGAGAGTAAGGGGGAGACATTTATGGCGGGGTGGGAGGTAGAGGCAAATCGCCTGGCCGCTGATTACGCGCAGCCAGACACCAGGTCGGTTAGAGCAGCACAGCAGGGCGCAGTGCGCATCAGAGAGGCTTTGAAAACTAGTTTTGTGACTGGCCAGGATACGGTGTGAAACTTCTGTTTGTTTCTCCTTGATGAAATCGCAGCCCCCCCACGCACCCGGTTAACTCTACTACCCTGTAAACCAAGCACCCCAACCTCCCCTACCCTCCCCTCTTCAAGCACCACTTGCAGAGGCAATAAAGTCATTGTTACTTCACATTCATGCATTCTTTATTAATTGAGCACACAACTAGGGGGATAATTGCAAAGGTAGCCCGGGATGGGTGGGGGAGGAGGGAAGCAGCACACAACTAGGGGGATAATTGCAAAGGTAGCCCGGGATGGGTGGGGGAGGAGGAAAGGAAAAGGACACACTGCACTTTAAAACTTTAAAACTTTAAAACTTATTGCTGTGGAAATCATCTAGGGTGGAGTGATTGGGTGGCCGGAGGCCCCCCCACCGTGTTCTTGGGCGTCTGGGTGAGGAGGCAACGGGACTTGGGGAGGAGGGCTGGTGGTTACAGAGGGGCTGTAGCGGCGGTCTCTGCTCCTGCTGTTGGTTACAGAGGGGCTGTAGCGGCGGTCTCTGCTCCTGCTGTTGGTTACAGAGGGGCTGTAGCGGCGGTCTCTGCTCCTGCTGCCTTTCCTGCAGCTCAACCATACGCAGGAGCATATCACTTTGATGCTCCAGCGGCCGGAGCATCGACTCTTGCTTTCTGAGTACAAGCTGACGCCACTTCTCCTCTTCAGCCCGCGTTTCAGCACGCACCCTCTGCTCTTCAGCCAGCGATTCAGCTCGCCACCTCTCCTCTCGCTCATATTGGGCTTTTCTAAAATCAGTCATTGACTGCCTCCACGCATTCTGCTGTGCTCTGTCAGCGTGGGAGGCAATCTGTAGTTCAGTGAACATTTCGTCATGCGTCCTTCACTTCCTTCTTCGAATATTCACTAGCCTCTGTGAAGGTGAAACATTTGCAGCTGGTGGAGGAGAAGGGAGAGTTGTTTAAAAAAGATACATTTTTGAGAACAATGGGTACACTCTTTCACGTTAGATTTTGCTGTTCACATCACACAGCACATGTGCTTTCGTTACAAGGTCGCATTTTTCCTCTTATATTGAGGGCCTGCCTGTTTGGTGTGAGAGATCACTCACGCAGTGCCAGGCCACAGATTTCAGCTTGCAGGCAGCCATGGTAAGACACAGTCTTTTGGCTTTTTTAACCTTGTTAACAAGTGGGGATGGTTTAAAACAGTACTGCTCTCATTAACCATACCAAGCACCCGTTGGGTTGGCC
Organism: Emys orbicularis; assembly: GCF_028017835.1. Taxonomy (NCBI): domain Eukaryota; kingdom Metazoa; phylum Chordata; order Testudines; family Emydidae; genus Emys; species Emys orbicularis. Next base: position 79,887,627 of record NC_088691.1, on the reverse strand, counting down.
ATTTAAAATGGGTTTGCAATGTAAAAGGAGGGGCTGCGGTTTCAGGTTTAACATGCAGCACAAACCCAACTAACTCCCCTCCCCCACACACCCAATTCTCTGGGATGGTCACTTCACCCCTCCCCCCCACCGCGTGGTTAACAGCGGGGAATATTTCTGTTCAGCAGAGCAGGAAGGGGCACCTCTGAATGTCCCCTTAATAAAATCGCCCCATTTCAACCAGGTGACCGTGAATGATATCACTCTCCTGAGGATAACAAAGAGCGATAAGGAATGGATGTTGTCTGCATGCCAGCAAACACCGGGACCATACGCTGCCATGCTTTGTTATGCAATGATTCCAGACTACGTGCTACTGGCCTGGCGTGGTAAAGTGTCCTACCATGGCGGACGGGATAAGGCAGCCCTCCCCAGAAACCTTTTGCAAAGGCTTTGGGAGTACATGAAGGAGAGCTTTCTGGAGATGTCCCTGGAGGATTTCCGCTCCATCCCCATACACGTTAACAGACTTTTCCAGTAGCTGTACTGGCCGCGATTGCCAGGGCAAATTAATCATTAATCATTAAACACGCTTGTTTTTAAACCATGTGTAATATTTACAAAGGTACACTCACCAGAGGTCCCCTGTGTGCCCACAGGGTCTTGGGTGAGTTCGGGGGTTACTGGTTCCAGGTCCAGGGTGACAAACATATCCTGGCTGTTGGGGAAACTGGTTTCTCCGCTTCCTTGCTGCTGTGAGCTATCTATGATGTTCTCTCCATCCTCATCTTCCTCGTCCGCCGAACCCGCTTCCCTGTCTCCAGCGAGGGACTGATAGCACACGCTTGGGCTACTGGTGGCTGCACCCCCTAGAATGGCATGCAGCTCCTCGTAGTAGCGGCATGTTTGCGGCTCAGCCCCGGACCTTCCGTTTGCGTCTCTGGCTTTGTGGTAGGCTTGCCTTAGCTCCTTAATTTTCACGCGGCACTGCTGTGCGTCCCTGTTATGGCCTCTGTCTTTCATGGCCTTGGAGATCTTTTCTAATGTTTTGCCATTTCTTTTACTGTTTCGGAGTTCGGCCAGCACTGCTTCATCTCCCCAGATGGCGATCAGATCCCGTACCTCCCGTTCGGTCCAGGCTGGAGCTCTTTTGCGATCCTGGGACTGGGACTCCATCACGGTTACCTGTGCTGATGAGCTCTGCATGGTCACCTGTGCTCTCCACGCTGAGCAAACAGGAAATGAAATTCAAACGTTCGCGGGGCTTTTCCTGTCTACCTGGCCAGTGCATCTGAGATGAGAGTGCTGTCCAGAGCGGTCACAATGAAGCACTGTGGGATAGCTCCCGGAGGCCACTAATGTCGAATTCCGTCCTCACTAACCCAATTCCGACCCCCCTAAGGCCGATTTTATCGCTAATCCCCTCGTCGAGGTGGTGTAAAGAAACCGGTTTAAAGGGCCCTTTAAGTCGAAAGAAAGGGCTTCGTCGTGTAAACGTGTCCAGGTTTAAGTCGACTTAACGCAGCTAAAGTCGACCTAAACTCGTAGTGTAGACCAGGCCTCAGTTTCCAAACTGCTTTTTTGTGGATGTGAGCTACCTTCAACTTGATGTTCCAAACTGCTTCCATGCGGATGTGAGCTAACCTCCGTTCCAAGTAAAATTCCTTCATCTGGATGCTGTGAACTGCTTCCATCTTTAATTGGATTAAAGAAAAGATATTTCAGGAAGGATCCCTGCTGTTTTGCTTGGTCCTTTTCCTTCTCAGCCTTTCATTTATGATACTCAGCTCCTGAGGGTTTTCTTTTTCCTCTTTCCTCCATGGGGCATTTGAATATTGTTGTGTACTGTGCTCCCGACTGCAAGCATTATAGCGTTAAGGATGGCTGACACACCCACCACATGGTTGGCGATTTAAGCCACATTGCAGCCATCTCAACACATCTTTTCACTGCTTAAAGGTTCAGTGATTCGTAACATACACTCACTTACCTATTAAAACAGTTAGTTACAGCGTTTACATGGAAACAAAATGACCTTTTTCGACATTATACCCTGACACCAGTTGTTTGGAAAATAATCCCCTTCCTCACAGTTACCCGCTTGGAGTGTGACATCATCACTTTCGTAGTCTAGTAAGCGTTAATGCTGTTACTTTTCTTTTATGGACCTTATTTATTACATGTGAACCAATTATAACAAAGAAAAGTTCATAATTATACAGCCCGATAATAACGCTAAGGTTTAATAACGCTTAAAGATACTCACATTTTGGATTTATAATGCTGAAAGACGGTATTCTTTATTCTTTGGCACCAAGAAACACAACTAGACACCATTAAATTAAGCTTGAATAAAGACTGGGAGTGGATGGGTCATTACACAAAGTAAAAATTATTTCCCCATGCTAATTTTCCCCCTACTGTTACTCACAGCTTCTTGTCAACTGTTTGAAATGGGCCATCCTAGATTATCACTACAAAAGTTTTTTTTCTCCTGCTGATAATAGCCCACCTTAATTGATTAGTCTCATTAGAGTTGGTATGGCAACACCCATTTTTTCATGTTCTCTGTGTATATATATCTTCCTACTGTATTTTCCACTGCATGCATCCAATGAAGTGGGTTTTAGCCCACAAAAGCTTATGCCCAAATACATTTGTTAGTCTCTAAGGTGCCACAAGTACTCCTCGTTCAATTTTCCACAGTATTCGCTTGATTCTTAACCTGTGACGTATGTAAAAATGACTGTTTGACATGTATCAACTCGCGATATCTCCGCTCTATATGCTGTCTTCATAGATCTGACAAAGGCGTTTGATACCGTCAACAGGGAAGCCCTTTGGACCATTCTAACATGACTTGGCTGCCCAAGAAAATTTGTCCAGATTATACGCCTTTTTCATGACAGCATGACAGGCGAAGTATTGTCTGATGGAGCCACATCAGCCCCTTTTAATATCACCAGCAGCGTGAAACAAGGATGTGTTCTCGCTCCTGTCTATATTTAACCTGTTCTTTGCATGTGTCCTTAACCATGCAGTGAAAGATCTGGACCGAGGTATATACTTGAAAGACCGGCACGATGGTTCACTTTTTGACCTCCGTCGCCTGAATGCAAAGACTAAGACAGTGCAGAAACTCCTTCTTGAGGCACTCTTTGCTGATGATTGTGCCCTCATGGCTCACACTGAAAATGATCTTCAGCACATTGTCAAAAAGTTTGCTGAGGCCTCGCAACTTTTCAGACTAACTATCAGCCTCGGAAAGACAGAAGTTCTCCATCAACCTGCACATGGATCAAATGCTTCTGTCCCGAGTATCTCCATCGACGGCACTCAGCTGAAAGTAGTGGAGAACTTTAAATATCTGGGTAGTGTCATATCCAGTGATGGATCACTGGATAATGAGATCAATGCATGAATATCCAAAGCAAGCCAGGCACTTGGCTGTCTGCTTGTCAAAGTTTTAAATCACCATAACATCCGGATGTCAACAAAACTGCTTGTGTACAAAGCTGTTGTTCTTTCATCTCTTTTGTACGGGTGCGAAACATGGACACTATATAGGCGTCACATCAAGCAGTTCGAAGCATTTCACATGCGCTGCCTCCGTAACATCATGAAGATCCGCTGGCAAGACAAAGTGCCCAATCTCAAAGTCCTCGAGAGAGCCCAGATGACAAGCATCGAAATGATGATCATGATGTCACAGCTACGTTGGACCGGTCATGTCAGCCGCATGGATGCCAACAGAATCCCAGGGCATCCGGCATATAGGTCGTCCACGGAAACGTTACAAGGACACCATCAAAGCCAATCTGCAGTACAGCAGTATCAAACCTAGGGACCTTGAGGACGCCGCCAGCGATAGAACATAGTGGCGTGCAACAGTCAGAAATACCTGCATCGCCTTTGAGAAAGACCGCTGCCGGCGTCTACAAGAGGCACGCGAACGACGTCACAGAGCATCAGCAGCGCACAATCCACTGACCGCGAACTTCCCATGCAACATCTGCAGCAAAATGTGCACCTCTAGAATTGGCTTGTATAGCCATCAGAGGGCACACCATAAGACCAACAACTGATGATCTGCACAGATTTGTCATCATTGGATCTATGGACTACCAAGAAGATATGAATTTCTGGCTATGCGACCTGGATGTATATTCGAGTTAGGTGTCACTAGCATTGCAGCTCTTGCTGATGGTGGATGTGTTTCATTGTGGCTGAGTTATTGCTCATCAAAATTGCGGATTGGTCATCTTGACCCTACGTCACAAATTGAAAAAACATTTTGCTAAAATACTATTTATTTTTGCAGTAAATAAAATATTTGACATATTCATAAATTCTCAGAAATGTAGCAAAATGAATTATAATTCATATTCCCTCCGTACGTGCACGGGAATTGAAATAATGACATCTTTGTTATTTTATTTGTATTTTTTTTTCCATCTTTTTTTCCCCCCCCATTTTCTTTTTTCCCCTCGAATTTGGCACCCCATTTAACTTGGCACTCCCTCCTCCTCCACTCAGCCTCTAACGCAGGGGTTGGCAACCTTTCAGAAGTGGTGTGCCGAGTCTTCATTTATTCACTCTAATTTAAGGTTTCACGTGCCAGTAATACATTTTAACGTTTTTAGAAGGTCTCCTTCTATAAGTCTATAATATATAACTAAACTATTGTTGTATGTAAAGTAAATAAGGTTTTTAAAATGTTTAAGAAGCTTCATTTAAAATTAAATTAAAATGCAGAGCCCCCCGGACCAGTGGCCAGGGCCCAGGCAGTGTGAGTGCCACTGAAAATCAGCTCGCGTGCCGCCTTCGGCACACGTGCCATAGGTTGCCTATCCCTGCTCTAATGCCTCTTCCCCACTCTGTATATTTCATTCCAGGTCCCTACGACCACACACATTTAAAAGGGAAAATGTCAGGTCAAACTTGGCTTAAACTAGTGGCTCATACAAAGAATTTACAAAGCCTAAGGAAAAGAGATATGTTTCTGAGCTTGTTTTAAACGAGTCCAATGAAAACCAACATTCCCTTGCAGTGTTCGCAACTCAAAAGTTTAAAACTCAACTCAAAACTGTGCTGATGCTGGAGAACCTGGACAGTACTACGTCTGTGTGCTTTCCTAGCAAAGAAACATATTGCTAACTGGACAGCAACTAGTTAAGCAAGATGCAGTTCAGTAGGAATATATGAATACAGTGTCTGCCCTGGGCATTTTGCTGGCCAGGGTGGGAAACATTTTGATTGTCTTCCACCCCTAGAGCAATTGAACAAAAACCAGTCCTGGTCACTCAGGGCCTATGAAAGTTGGCACCCAAGATGACTGCTCTGCTCACCCATCCCTAAAACTGGCCTTGTGTAAAATAGTGTGTTACAAAAATCCTCTTGCAGAGACATCAAAGGTAATCATGTGGTCATTTCTGGATATTATTAAATATATTCTGATGGTCATATCATCCCCCAATTTTACTAAAATATTAATTTATGTCAGTGTAATAATTACACTCTATGCTGTGCAATTTTCCCATGTTGTCTATTGTATTGCAGCAACAGAACATGTACAATGGGAAATTTGCACAGCATATTTTAAAGTTATTACACCAGTGTAAACTTAAGTAAAGAAACGTGGGAGCTGTCAGATCTAATCAAACATTTAATGTCTCTTCACTCCAGAGCTCAGCCAGACTTCAACATGCAACATCGCTAAAAAGCCAGGAATGAAAACAGCCTTGCTGTAGCACTCCTAATTATGCGAAACAATTTCCCAGTATCTAAGAATGTATTTGTTGGAATTCTACTTTAATTACTCCCTGTAGTCAGGAGAATGGTATACATAGAACAGCTATGTAGTCCCAAAAGCAGACACGCACTGAAGGGGGACAAAAAGGAAAGCATATTTCCTGAAAAGTTAAAACTGAGGAGCCTGCAAGATTTCTCAGAGTGGTTTATAAACTGTAATAAATGATTCTTTAAGAGAGCCTTACATCTTGTCTACATAAGAAAGTCACACTGGGTTAGCTAGAGGTATAATGTTAAACTGGTGCAAAAGGCTGTGTGGTCTCTGTCATTCCAGTTTAAAAATCAGGTATTTCAGTTTAGTTTAAGTTGATTAGGGTCTATAACCAACTTGAAGTAAACTGAAGTAAGTGTCCACACAGGGGTTCATGTCAGTTTAAAGCATTTTTTCTTTTCTTTTCTTTTTTTTTTGGTTAAACTGATGCAGCTCTCTCATGTACACCAGGCCTTAGATAATGAGATCACTTTATATTTTGAAAGAAGATACAGAAGCAATTGGGGGCAGGGGAGAAGGACACACACCAAAACTTCTTATAAGTGATCCCATAATTTGAGATTTTATTCTCATTTACTTAGGACATTTTGCTCCCCTCTGCTGTCACAAGTACTTTTAGTTTGGGGGTGAAAGGGAGAGAATCAGCTCTGGTACATGATCCCCAATTACAAGGGGCTCCAGAGATCCAGCTATATGGGTTTGGAGAAGGACAGCTGCTCTCTGCAGCATGCTCCCTGAAATATTTCTATGGCCCTCATCACTGAAGATGAGTGCCTCTGAGGTATTTTAAGATAGGTACCACCACCAACATACACCTTTCTTCCTTCTCTGCCTATAGAAGAAATGGCTTGATTAGCTTACAGGGCAGGGGTCGGCAACGTTTGGCACGCGGCTCGCCAAGGTAAGGAATGAGTTCTTTAGGGTAGGTCCAACTCCTGTGAAAGTTCTGTCTCCAATGGTCACAGGTCTCTCCTTTTTGGTTGATAGTTTCCTTGTTCTAGTGGAACACAGCTGTTGTGGGATAGGTGATCTCTCACGTAGCTAAGGCCAAACCCATAGAGAGCTTTGAATATCAGGACTCAGACTTTGAACTGGAGTCTGTATTTATTGTCAATACAGAGACCAAAGGGTCATGTTCATCATTACCTGCACTGTTATGCAGCTGGACTGCTGTGTTTTGTACCAGCTGGAGCCTTTTCCAGGTGTGTGTTTCATTCCAAAATCAAACATGTGGACTGCTGCAATGGCAAGGTGTGTCCAATAGGATGGGCTAGGCTCTTCTTGCCAGTCACAGGTGGAAGTGAACAGGCACAATAGGAAATCACCTTGTTGCTCAGACAAACTCCACGGGCCTCCTTCTGGCTTAAACAGCGTGGTTGGACCAAACAGTGGAGCTGGGCGATCCTCCAATCAGGTCTCCATGAGTGGAGCCTTGGCAGAGGCTATAGTCCTACTAGCGCCTCGGTCCAGCAGGTTTCAGCAGACACTGGGTGGAGGCCAGCAGCAGTCTGGGGACTCCCAGGCCTGGGGTCAAGACCTGGGACATCATACAGATACCTTAAAAAGTGGAAGATGGTACAGAGGATGCAAGTTTTCTGGAGTGCTTTCCTCTTCCTACCATCATCACCTCAATTTTGCCTTGGTTAAGCTTTAGCCAGCTGCTATTCATCCAGGTAACAATTTTAGTTAAGCACTTAGAAATCTGGGAGACTGTGGAGCACAGCAGTGCAAGTAATGGATGACATGTTCTATAATAACTTGGTAGGTTCCCTTTCCATGCTGGGGACATATCCCATACTGAGTGAGGTGCCAGGTGCAGTGTTGATTACAAGAACCTGAGAGCAAGAAGCCAGGAGCCAGTGGAAAAAGCCCTGACATAGGCCCTTGCCTTCAAAAAAGAATTAGGAGGAAACACCTCCAGTTCCAGTTCTCAGAACTAATTAACATAGGGAGTGAAGGGATCCTTATGAAGTAAAGCAAATGAAATGGAATTATAGTGTTGGAGACCAGGAAAGTATTTTCTAGAGAAATTACTTAAATTTGGTTCTCCATAGCTGAAGCTTATGTTGAGGCCAGAGTCCAAACTGTGTGCAGTGACATAGCTGATTTGTACTTTGAGTATTAATCCAGGAGTTCCCTCATAAAAAGCTCTTAAGAATTTAATAGAAAAGTAATAAACTTGCTATAACTTTTTTTTAAGCTAGCCTATAGAATTTAGGAGATAATTAAATCCCTGAGCTATAATTCTATAGAATGGATTTAAAAAAAAAGAAAGAAAGAAAGGAGATTGTTCTCCATGAAATCTAACAGTTACATAGAAACTATTTGAAAATCCTATAAAATTTCTATATGGCCATCCAGCATCTTGACAGGTGAAAGGAAACATGACAAAGTCAGTCAGTGGAGCTTGACAGTAGTGTGGGAGAAGAGCCCAATGCACAAGCAGCAGACCCTCCTACAGTGGCTACAGGTCTACTCACCAGATGTAGAGTTACCAGATAGCAACTGTGAAAAAACAGGACAGGAGGTGGGGGGGTAATAGGCGCCTATATAAGAAAATGTCCCAAAAACCAGGACTGTCCCTTTAAAAACGGGACATCTGGTCACCCTAACCTTAACAGTAGGTGCACCCCCTGTCCAAGTCCCTTTGAATAATTCTCCTGAATCTGGGCTACTCACAGAAACCCCAGATCCTCAACCCCAAAGGAACAATGTCCCCCAGTTTACCAGTTTCACCTTAAATCACCACTCCTGCAGACCGCACAGCGCTTGTGAGCACTTATAATAAAACAAAAGTAAGGCTTATTTAAAAAAGAATAGAGAGTTAGCTGGAAACGAGAGAACAGTGGAAATAAATGCTTACGATACAAAATAAAAATCACAAAGCACGAACCTGGGTCTACACTTACCAATAGGTACCTTTCCTGTCTAACACAGTAAATTCCCCACCCCTCCCAAGTTCAGTCTATTGCATAGCTGGCTTGTTTCCCAGAGAACCAGGATCCAAACTGTTATTGAAAGCCCCCCTGCTCCACAAAGGAGTTTTCCTCAATGAATAGATCCAGTGTGCCTTTCCCTATACTCTGTTATACTGCAACAGTCTATTGTCTTTATTCATAGCCTGTGTGAGCTCCTGCCTGTGGTAATGTTCCTTTTTACTGCCAAGTGGTTTTGATCATTTGCAATTGTCTTTGATAGTTATCCATTGACTTTTCTGGGATGTGGCAGGGTTAGACAACAGAACTTCATTTTACCTCGCCGGCTGACTACGAAGGGGTGACAACTCCCTCTTGCTTGAATAGGTCACCACCAAGAGAGATTAGCTCTTGGTGACTAATTTCTACTCCAGTCCATAAAGCATACTTTCAGTATGACTACATTATTCCTTAATTATTACCCATGCATACATCTCACAACGATTATAAATCTTGAAGGGTTATGAGCTTTCTGTAGATGTCTTACAAGATATTTATCCATAAAGAGTAACGTGTAAGGTATCTGTTTGGTGTATCTGAAGAAGTGAGGTTTTTTACCCACAAAAGCTTATGCCCAAATAAATCTGTTAGTCTTTAAGGTGCCACCGGACTCCTTGTTGTTTGGTGTAGTAAGTTTGTAAAATCTGAGGTGAGGAGTTTGCAAAGAACAGGGAACCCTTTGCCAAGGGGGTTCCATGTCACACCCTCACAACCCCTGTAACCTTTTAATCAGTACAGCTTCATCAAGTAGACAATTTAATTGACCATAGTAAAGGAGTTATGAAGCAATGATGGAGCAGGTAGTGATCGATGGGGGAAAGTAAGGGACAAAACAGAGCAGATTAGAGAGGTATTAAATGTAATGTCACCCCACAAAGTTACACTTGAACCTTCTCGAACCACATATGGTCCAGTCTTATTTTCAAGATTGGGAAAAGTCTTCGACATACCAAGAATTGTACATAGACACAACGCCCCTTCACATCCAATAGACAAATCAGTTGAACAGAGGGCCAAAAGGGTAAATGTTTCACAGATTCTGGCAGCATTTTTGCATTCTTGGTGAAAGACATACTCCTCTGGTGATTGTAATCAGCTTTCTTTTCATCAAATCTATTTCAGTGGATTCATGTGGTCTAATGTTCTACCCAAGCATTTAGCAGTACTGTAATTTCTGAGAGAAACAATTAATTTTTTTTTTTAAGTTATCCCACCGGAGAAACTGTGAAACAACCCAGTAATCTACACCACCCGCTCAAAATCCTATCAACAAAATAACACACACTATTCGTTTATACTAAGTGGAAGTTTTTACTGTCATTTGGCAAAGAAAGAGAAAAATGTGGAGGTTAGCCAAGTCATCGAAGGATAGACACTATAACTTCCATAGATATTTGAAGGGTGAAAACAACAAGGAAATAAATTATATAGCGTAATACAATGGGCTATAACTAGAACTTGCAGGATGAAGTTCAGGGAGATCTAGTGTAGATATCAGGAAAACTTTCTCATAGCAAGATTGCAGTGTGGAATAGTGTCCCAAGGAAATGATGGAAACCGCCTTACTTGGTATATAACTAGCCTAGAAAGAGGGCTAGAATATATTCTTCAGGTAGCTACTCTTCATAGGCAAATGGATGGACTAAATAGAAATTACCCAGCAAGAAGAGATCTGATTAATCTTGGAACAGAGTTTTCAGAGTGTATGGGAAGAGAAGTACACTTTATGCTAGTTGATGTTTTAGGACTGTATTCTGATATGCTTGTGAGCAAGATGAGTTAGCAAACTTTTTTTTTTTTTTAAATACTCAGCAAGGGATCAATCCACTCAAGTGTCTTGAGACAGTGTGCTAGTTTTGGTTTGGCTCGCTCCAGTTCCCTTTCTCCACTCCTATCAAAGATTCAAACCAAAAAAAAAAAAAAAAAAAGAGTTTCCACATGCTGAGTTAATATAGATAACAAAAACAGGGGAAGAATCCCCGTTTCAAGGCTTTCCTAATAACCTGGAATTTGGCCTAGGCAGTCTAAGGATTGACTAATGTCAAGAATCTTTCAATGATTGGGCCAAGTTTCAGCTTACCTGCTCAACCCCACCTTTGCTTTTTGATATGTTCTCAAAGACAAAGGCGATCACCTGGTACCCTTTATACAAACTTCTCACTTTCCATGTATACTTGGTGGCTGGCCAGCTCCCACTACAAGCTCAGGCTCTTCCAAATGCTACAAAATAGGCCTATTCTCCTCCCCTACTCTGTCCCCGCATCTTCAGTCTTTGGAGATGAGGGATATAAAGTAGGTTCCCCCTTCCCCTCCCCCAAAAAAGATCCACATACCTAACTTAAATGTTTAAAGTAGCCCCACTGGATAAAATCCTGTCTCTGTTGAAGTCAATGGGAGTTTGCTATTGACTTCAATTTGGCCAGAATTTCACCCAATGGAACTACTCATGTGCTTAAATATCTTGCTGAAACAGGGCCTGAAAGATGCTCCAGAATCCAGTGCACTATTAGAGTCCAAAGCACAGAGGACAACTCATGGGATTGCAAATCACACATCAAGAATCAGAATCAAGAGAAAGGGTTCCAACTAAACCATGCATCCTAGATGAGCCAAAGGGGAGAAGGCTTGTTCCTCCCTCCCACTCTGTCCTGAAGTGCAATCTGGCTCATAAAGCGTGGCTTTTTTAATATTGATTTTTGCCCTTTGTAGCTATTGAGGGGTTTTGTTAAAAGCCTATTAATTTTTACTGCATTTTTTGCCTGCAATTAGTTGCTGGCTCAAGTGGCACTTAGACATGTAAATGCTTGTTTTGTGGGCGCACTAATGCAGTTAGACTCTCCAAAATTAATCTTGGCACCAGCAACCAGTTGTGGAGGAGAAGGGAGAAAATCATGTGCAAAACTGGAAGATTTTGCAAACTAGGTCCTTAAGTATCCAGTAAATATTTGATAATTGATCATGACAGTTTTAATGCAGTTTAATTTTTGGACTGAAACTACTTGACAATGCCCTCAGAATAAAAATAATCATTTTAATTGTGTCACAAAAGAGAAGTAAAACTAAGCCTCTAGCCATTCTTCCTGCCCCATACAAATAAAGCAAGAAATTGGGGGGGGGGGGGTAGAGGGGGTTAAGTAATTTCAATTCTCCCTGCACCAAGAAGGTGCTCAGAAAGGCTTATTGGGGGGCTTATAAAATTTTAATAGAGCTTTTGAATTATGAAATATACTGGATGATTTGTAATGGTTGTAGTCATTTCAGTTTAGATTTATTGCAAATTGAAGTGATGATTTTCCACCCACATCTCTTTTGTCTGTATTCCAGGGATAGACAATTTGAACTATTCCTCAGTGACTATTCCAGCTTTCAGGCTTGCTTGTCACTGAGATCCATAAATCAGGAAACTCTGCAGTACAGACTTGCAGCTGTAAAATGAATTTTTGAATCTCTGCTGAACGGTTTACTGTCAGAACAAGTTTAAGAGTTGCATGATATGCTGGTGAGATTTATTCTATGGTTCTTGCACAAAACTTAAGTGCTGGTTACGTGAGAGCAAGGAAGAGGGGGAACATAGAAAACATATAATGAAGATGGACACTGTTTAGGCTGTCATCAATGCTAGGGAGAAGTATGGTGAGGCACAATATACATTTAGATGCTTAGGAGTGCAGGTGGGTTAAGTGCCATAAATCTTAAATCTTGCTTTGAGAATTCAACAGGTTAAAAACAAAATTCATCTAAAATCCTTGCTAGCCATTGTGTTGCTGCTGTGCAGTATCTCAAAACCATTGCTCAAATAACTTAGAGAGAATATAAAAAAGGAGCAGAATTAAGAAGAACAGTATGTACATCCTGAAAGGCAGTGGAAACTTCCATTTCCTTGTCAAGTCAGTTCAGAAAGGAAATGAAACTAAAATGTTCAGGCAGTATAGCATGCCACGCTGGCTATTCTGAACTGTCAAATGGGCAGATTTTCAGAAGTTTTGGAGCAGAAAATGATTACTGCATGTCTGCTTTGTGCAGTTATGGTAATTTGCATAGTAATCAGGCATTTGCACATTCAAAGGGACAATTCCTCACCAAATTGGCAAGTTCTTGCAGTTGTACTAACTCTGCATGTGAGTTAAGCATTCTACAAGGTCCTAGGTTTCTGAAGTTTTGACACAGACTAGATTAGGGGTTCTCAAACTGGGGGTCAGGACCAGCGCCAGCTCTAGTGTTTTTGCCGCCCCAAGCAGAAAGAAAGAAAAAAAAGCCGTGATCGCGATCAGCAGCAGCTCTACTGCTGCTTCATTCTACAGCGGCAGGTCCTTTGCTCTGAGAGGGAGTGACAGCCCCGCCGCCGAATTGCCGGACGTGCCGCCCCTCTCTTCATTGGCCGCCCCAGGCACCTGCTTGCTACGCTGGTACCTGGAGCCAGCCCTGGTCAGGACCCCTCAGGGGGTCAGAAGGTTATTACACAGGTGGTTGCGAGCTGTCAGCTTCACCCAGGGCCGGCTTTAGCAGGTGCTGGGCCCCACGCCGGGACGCGAATTGTCTCGCGCACCCGCCACTCCAACTCCGCCCCGGCCCCGCCCCGACTCTGCCCCCTCCCTGCCCCATTGGATCCCTCCCCAAATCCCCGCCCTGGCCCCACCCCCTGCTCCACCCCCTCACTGCCCCATTGGATCCCTCCCCAAATCCCCGCCCTGGCCCCGCCTCTTCCCCAAGCACGCCTCATTCCTCCTCCTAACCCCTCCCTCCCAGTCTTGCGCTGATCAGCTGTATGGCGGCGCAAGCGCTGGAGGGAGGGGGGAGAAGCAGGACGCAGCTTTTTTTTTTTTTTTTTTCCGCTCTGCCGGCAGCCCCGGACGTTGCGGGGCCCTCTTAGGCGCGGGGCCCCATTCCGGGGAATCGGCTGAATCAGCTTAAAGCCGGCCCTGGCTTCACCCCAAACCCCACTTTGCCTCCAGCATTAATAATGGTGTTAAATATATAAAAAAGTGTTTTTAATTTATAAGGGTGGGGTCACACTCAGACTTGCTATGTGAAAGGGGTCACCAGTAAAAAAGTTTGAGAGCCTCTGGACTAGATTATCTGTTCTTGGTCATAGAGAACAAGTAACTAAATGCAGAGAACTTCACCCGTAGGTTAGTAGTTCACCCTCCCAACAGATAAACAGTGCCTGGAAGTAGTTGACAGCTATTCAGTGTTCAATATGAAATGAACTTCTGCCTCATTATTACATAATAAAATACTTCACCTGATACTTATTGCAGTGTACCTTCCAAGTCAGGGCTGAGTATTAGCAGGGCAGGCTGGAGAAGATAGTAATGCCAATGTGCCTGTTCTGAGCATAGAGAATTTGTCCCTATTGCTGTAATACAAGATGCTGAATTTTGTTCTGGAAACCTGGTCCTTTTATTTCTCTGCTGCTCACAAAGCCCTTTCCCCAGCTTCAAAAATCTTTTAAGTGAAGCTGGGGATTTTTCATCAAAATATGTGAAATGTGGGGTTTGTTATGGTTTTGACTAAACCAAAGCAGGTGAAGCCCATCCGTTTTGGCTGATTTGTTTGAATTTGAAACACAGAACAAAAGTCTCACTAATGTTGAATTTAACTGACTCAAAATCACATATTTGCATGAACACCACTGCATCCATTCTGCTGAGTTTCAGTACAATTTAGTGGTGTCCTCAAAAAACAAATCAGATGGAAAATCCTCTTTTCCCACTCAGTTTTTTTACGCAAAATGTTCCACGCTTTGTTTTATAATCTGCAACTAGTTTACCTTTAACTTTCTTGCAAAACAGTCTGTTCTTTACAGTTGTAAAGTGCCAGTGATCTTGAAAATTTGTGTTTTAAATTTCCCATTTATGTCTTAAAAGTTTCCCACTCAATCTGTTGATTTTAGCTTCAAATGTTAGCTTGTCTGTATGTAATTTATTGACTAATAGGTCTACTGGGAACTTGCTCTGTAGAGCTCTCTCCCCCCAAATAAAGTTCACTTTGAAGTTTTCAGACACAGACCCTTATTCCATGTGTACCTGTTTAGCAGAGTCAATAAATCATGTTGTTTCAACCTTGCTGTTAGGCAACTGTTTTCCACGGTGATTTATTAGAACAAAAAAAAGGGGGGAACATTATTTGCTTCTTCTCACTCCTATCTTTACATTTTCATTACTACCAATCTGACTTACATAGATAAGCCAAACACTGGAAGGGGTGAGTGTGTCTGTCTTACTTTTTCCTTCATTTTCTTAATGTCATGGACCCCTATAGTTGCATTTTTGCAACAGCCTCCTAGAAATTGGTTTTAATATTTAATTGGTCTAGCTGCCCCCCTGTTCCCTTTCCAATCTCTTTAAGAGCACTCACATCAGGACTTGGGCTTCTTTGCCTTACTTGTCTCAGGGTGGAGTCTCACCATTCTTCCACTCTTGGACCTGGACACGGTACTCCTGTGTATTCCAATTGCTTATCTGCCTGCTGGCCCAGCTGGGTTTCAAACACCTGTGTGTCTTCTCTTCAGGAAACTGTGACCAGGAGACTGTTACAACTGCTAAATAAAAACACTTCATAACAAACCAAAAAAATAAATAAATCAATAAATGCTTTGACCAACATCTTTCTTAAAATGAACAGCCAATGTGCACATTTAGTGACAACTAATCTTATGCTTCACTACAAGCTAAGTTAAGCCACCTTTCCTCTTAAACTACAGGAGCAGAATAGAACAAGCTTACATTCTCCCAGATCCTCCTGGGAGACTCTCCAGTCTAGTTCTCTGACCCTACTGTGTTCAAACTGGTGTCAGAACTCCCCAAAGGTGAGCAGACAAGATCCATTAAGGCCACTTACTCTGGGGTTGTCAAGTGAGGTATGTCCACTTTTCAATTAAATACCGGTGACTAGCCTGTGTCAGCTGACTTGGCCTCATGGGGCTTGGATTTCAGGGCTGTAAAATTGTGATGTATGTGTTCAGGCTTGGGCTGCAACTTGAGCTCTGTAAGCCTCCCACTTCACAGTACAACTATGCTGCATATAAAGGTAGCGTGTCAGTTTCCATTAATGAAACAGGAAGGAGGGCAAAGAGGGAGAAAAACATACTAAAAAAGGAAAAGAGGTATTTGAGTTGTGGCCTTTTATCTCTTGAAAGTAGAAAATCTGCTCATTTCAAACCCACGCTATTGCTGATAACTGACAGGTGCTACTGAAGGGTCAGCTCAGCGTACAAGATATGGCACATTAGTGTTACTGTCATTCATGTAGCAACTCAACAGTCAGACTTTTGTACAGTCCTCTGTAATGTTACAAAAATTTCCTGCTTGAAAGCTTCTATGCCCATCTGCCTTGTCCTTTGAAGTTAAAGGCAAAGGGACAATTAAGTTGTGCCTCATCAGTTTGCCTCCAGAAAACAAGCCAGGCTCTTTGATCTGCTACCATGCTTTTGCAAGCTCAAAAATCTATACCGTATATGCTGAATGACAGACACTTTGGAGACTGGCTATTTTCCCTAGAGTCAGCTACAGTGGGGCTTCTAAGTGCCCACTACACAAAAAGATCTTTAGATGTCTTGACCTTTCATTGCATTGGTATATTTCAGCTTCTAAAGGCCGATACAACTCCTCCTCAGTGTTGTAGAAGGAAGGGGGGAAAAAGACATGCTATTAATGTATATTTTTTCCTGATCCCACAAATTGCCCTTATTTTAAGAATGAAAGAGTAATAACTTACAGTTCTGCTTCTCAGTACTCAAGTAAATTCAAATATCCCTGCACTTGTATTTTGTTGCAAGGTCTTTGGTGCAAGAACTGTCTCCAACTATTTGTATTAGGCACTGTATGATGACTTCCCTGATCTTGGCTAGGACCTGTAGACACCACTAAATACATTTTAACTGGCTTTTTTTTTTTTTCTTGCCTCAAAAGGGCATTTATGCAGCAGAAATAATGTGGGAATTGGAAATACAGCAAGATCCCTGCCAGATGCTATGCCAGCTTCATCAGTGACTTTCCAAGAGCCAGGTTACATGGTCCAAGTAAGGGCCATGAGAGACCATGAATAGTTCTGCTATGAGGTAATAGGGTGTACCCCATGCAGCCAACAGAACACAGTTGTGTGAGAGTGCCCTAGAATCGAGGGGACTTGACACAGTTTATATGGATCTGCCAGCCAACACTATAGTTCCACCCCTTGCCTTGGGAGACTATTCCACACTGTGTTTACATCTTCCAAATACTTCTCTCCCTCCTATACACCAGTTAATTTTTTTTTAATTATTTCAATTTAAAAAGTCAATTTTTTTTAGCACTAGAATAAAGTGACTTGACAATAATTCTCCTGCTAACTTCTCAGATCTCATGGAAATTGAAGGGAGACTTCATTGGAGATCAGAACTTGGCCCATATTATGTACAGTACCTGCTATTGATAAGTAAGGCTACGTTTATATCATGGAAGTCACAGAATCCATTATTTCCAGAGACCTCCCTGACTTCTGCTTTAGCCTCTGGGCCTGGAGGACTGGAGCTGGCAGCCAGAGGGGCCCTGGCAGGGCTCCAGCGACAGGCAACAGCCTCCTCAGGGGGAAGGGGACCTCCAGCTCCCAGCCACCATGGAGGCAGGAGAAACCATGGAGCTGCGGCAGCAAAAGTCACAGACAGGTCACAGCTTCCGTGAATTTTTGTTTATGGCCCATGACTTTTACTAAAAATAACCATGACAAAATCTTAGCCTTATTGATAAAGAAAGCTAAGCAGACTGTATACAACCAGCCAATTATTTACTATATGTATTTCCTGGGGAATAGTCTATAGAAACAGAGAATGAACTCTGGATATAATTTTAGATTACTTTAGCCAACATTTGTTTTGCAGGGAACTAGAAAAGTGAACATTAGCAAAGGCCATCTGCAAAGCAGGATTTGATAGACTGGAGGCTCATGTGGAAGTAGATGACTGTACAGGTTTCAGATATAGGGCTATGGTAATAGTCTTTCAGTGACAGGGAAGTATTAAGAGACCACAACATTTGAATATTGTATTCAAAAACATCTACATTATAAAGCTTTGATCTGGCTGTGTATCTGGGCGGGTTGACTTTGCTATGAGGTGCTGTAGCAGAAATGTGTAGACACACTGCAGCAGAAATGTGTAGACACACTGCAGCCACAGGGGATAATATATCTCTAAGGCCAGAGTACCTGCTGCAGAGCGGAAGGAGTCCACCCCATTTTCTCACTATACAGACCACCCTTAAAAAAAAAAAAGCAAACCTAGGACTAGTACCCTAAAACCAATGAATATTACACATTATAGAGCATGACAACAGTTTGTAAAGTATACTAGAAATTGGCATACTTCACAATGATTACATGAAGTCCTACCACAACACCCTACAATTTAGTGTGGCAGCGGCTGCTGCTGTCGATTGGTGCATGAATGATGCTGGCAGTTGGCATTATGCTTGTATGTGTACTTTACCATCAGAGGCTGCTTGAGACTGTCCACCTGCCAGATGCAGGTACTCACAGCTTGTCCTTTAGAATTCAACTCTGACAAATACACAGTGCAGTGCATCAGTGGCATAGCATCACCGGGTCCACTCAGCGATAGCAGTGCCTCTCACTGGCCATCCTGGGAATTGGCTCCACCAAGCTTGTATGCTCCCCCCGGTGGTGTCTTCCCCCATGCTGTCTTACTCTGTGGCCCTGTTCACCCTAGGAGCTGCAGTCTCCTCTTCGTGGCGTGGCCTTCCAGCCAAGTCACTAAGGTTTCCCCTTCCAGGAAATTCAAAGTCCTTCCAGACCTGCTGTCTGGCTGGTGTCTCCAACACCTTTGCCACTGAGAAGTGGCTGGTAAGGGGACCCAGGCCTGCTCTCTACACTGGGTTCCAGGGACTCTATAACAAGCAGCCCAGTCTCTGAACAGTCTGACCCCTTGCTGCTGCTGTTGTTGTTGTTGTTTCTTCCTTGGGCTTCTTCCTACTCATCTGACTTCCCCCTTCCCTGAGCTTGCCTGCATTCCACCCTCCCCTGGGAATAACTGCAGCCTCCTTGTGACTTACTGCTCCTGGGCTTTATACTAGCCCCACCTGTTCCTGCACAGGTGAGCCTACTTCTAATTAGTGGCATGCTCCCTGACTCCTGCTCCAGGTGCACCTGGTGGAGTTAATTGGCCTTCTTGGCCACCTTAACCCCTTTTAATCTTGTGTAGGGTGGACACCCCATCACACACAGCAAAAATAGAAAGAAAATTCTGTAGCAAGTGGTTGACTATGCTAGAAGAGCTGAAAGAGTTGTGTGGTAGTAGTGGTATCTGTCAAGTGTCAAAGAGCTTTAATATTATTAAATTATTCTCTTCAAATAATGACTCTAAACATTTTCCATTTTTATCCTTTTCTTCCCCCACAATCTCTTGTGACTATTCAGATCACCACAGATAATGAACAGAAACGTGACATGTGCAATTAATTCTTTCACACCCACAGCCTTCCTGCATGACTTATAGACATTATAAAATCTTAGAGATGCAAAATTGTTGTGTATCAGTATCTCAATGGCATTATATTTTAAATTTAGCTTTTTAACCTCATTTTTCCTAGCTGTAAAATGGGTAATTGTACCTTCCTCTCAGAGCTTCTGAGAGGATGTAGTGAGTTAATGTTTGCACACCACTTTGGAAAAAGTAAAATGCTGTAAGTGCTAAGTACCATTTGTCAAACAATACTACATGTATTCGTACATTCTCCTTCAAATGCGCCTCTAAGCAGAACATTAGGTAAAATACTCATTAATGTTGCTTTTAAAAACATATGTTACAATTATATCTTGCTGTGAAAAATAGCATCTCACATGTAATTAGTACTTCTAGTCTCACGAAATGGTTACAAACCTAAGAGAAAACTGTACAAGATGCTTTAACTTTAAAATCCAAATTTTCAAAGGCTAAATTTAAGGTTTTCTTGGAATGAGTTTGGCATTTATAGATTTGTTTTTTCAAGTGCTTTGAATACAAACAAATCTTTTAAAAATATGTTTAAACTTCATCCAGAGACAAATGTTTCAGTTCATAAATTAATATTGACTTTGGGCTAAAAATGTAGTTAAATGTTGCAAAGCAGCACATATGACTTTTTTTTCTGAAGTCCAGTTTATGGCAGTGAATCCCAGGCTCATAATTGAGTATTGTACATTTCCATATTATTTCAGGTTATAGAAGGTGACACTTGGAAGTGCAAGTTTACTCATGTTACCAGTGCAACACTCAGCCCAAAGACAGAATTGAGTGAAAAGGCAGTTTCTCTTCATACCATGAAGAAAGAAGCCTTCAAAATCAAAATTGGAGAATAGCTGTATGGAAACAAATTAAGTATTATTCTCTGGGCTTTTGTACATACTTGCAGAATTTGTGGTTTAAAAATTTCTGGAAGAATTAAGAGCATTGTCCTCATTTGATTCAATAATTTTCTGCATATAAAATATTAAGCTTACTGTTGTGGAAAGTTACTAGCCTTTAGCAGAAAACATTCTTGCAGTGTTCACATTGCAATGTATTCTTAGCCGAGAAAGGTATTCAAATAGTTAGTATTGGTCCAACTATTTACAGATATAAAAGAGTTGCCAGTTAATTACACTCTTTGAAAAACAGAGTTGTAGCCAAGCCCTGAGGTAACCAGAACCAGCATACTTATAGTGGTGACATGTGTTACCTTCAGAGATCCCCTCATGGCCAATTCCAGCTGCCACTTCTGCTTGTCTTCCTTTCCTTGGAAAACAGTAGTTAGCCCTTACCACAGCTCACTATGACATGGCATGCAAAATTCCATGTCATGCGGGGTTGATTGGACACATGTTACCAATGCACATTTCTTGTAACCACCACCCAGTCAGTCATGTCTCAAATGCCGATAATGTCTTAGTCACACAACTAGATCTCCAAATACGGCACCAAGTTAGATATTAGTACGCTACTTCTGATCACTTAGTATGTAAAAGGCTACCTCCAGCCTGGACAGTATTCTTGGGAAACATTGCACAAAAAGGAACCAGGAATTGCAGAAACCACCTAGAGATCAATGAAGTATCTGAGGACTGAAAAGTTCACTATGTGGCAATTAGGTTACGTTGGAGAGAAAGCAGCTAAATCCAAGATATAGCAGAAAAGCACTGCTAAGAGCACAACCAGCCAGTGAAGAAAGGCTTCATGTGCATGGCAGCACAGTCCGCCAGCAGAGTGAGAGGTGGGCAGAGCTGCTGAGACAGAGCTGGCTGAAAACCAAGAATTCCATTTTGTGGAAATAAAAATGGGTTTTGCATCTAGTTCCATTTTCCAACAGGATGAAACTGAGACTGTTTGAAGTTTTTCATGAGGAAAATGGAGAGTGACCAACCCAGTGGTTAGGGCACTCAGCTGGGATGTGTGCCTGATTCAGAGCAGGGACTTGATCTGTGTCTCCTGCATCCTAGGTGAGAGCCCTAACCACTGGGCTGTTGGCTATTCTGGGGACTCTCTGACACCAGAAATTTATACTGGCTCTGAGAACTCTTCCCAGCGAAGCTTTAGTCAAAACTGAGCTTTCCACAGAAAGTGGTGAATTTTGAGGAATTGGCATTTTCTGACAAAAGACATTTTGTCAAAAAATTCCTGAGCAGCTCTGTCCTGAGATTCACTAATTCAGGAGCAAGCTTGTAAAATCTCTTGGCCAGTTTCAAAACAGCTGTAAGAGTTAAACTCCACTGAAGTCAATGGAGCAATACCCACTTATACTGGGTCTGACTTTAGTCCATTTGTTTAAAACACTAACGATTAGAAGTAACCGTACAATAAGCCTCCCCTCCCTGTTTATCTTATGGCCTCAGGGGCAAGAGAAACCTCCAGTTATCTGAAGGTTCAGGCTATAGCTACACTACAGAGCTTGCCGCTGCACCACTGTAGCGCTGCTAATGCAGATGCTCTAAGCTGTTGACTTCATTTCTCCAGCCCCTGTTAGTAGCAGTAGCTACGTCGGCAGGACAAGCTGTGCACACCAGCGCTTAGGTCAGTGTAACTTACCTGGCTCAGGGGGGTGGTTTCTTCACACCCCTGAGCAACATTACAGCTTAGGTCAGTATAAGTTGTGTGTACATAGCCTCAGATAATCAAGGGAATTAACTCTGTAGGTTTTGAATATCCTGAGGAGAGACTTCCAAAGCCTGACGATCACCTCCCCTAATTAAAGACAACAGGCCAACGCTCCCAGGACTGTCCAAACACACCAACCCAAGGACTGGCCAAGGCAGCAGAAAAAGGCAGCGGCTGTTCTCTCTAGGACATAGGCACATACTGTATGATTAATACTTCTTGATGAGTCTGCACTGAGAAACCAGTGCATAAGGACTTGTGCTAAACAGGAGACATATCTATCCCTCAGATAACGAATGAACCATTTCTGAGTACAGACCCATAACCTACATTTGTCAGCCAGCTCAAAAGAAACAGAACACCAAGACAAATTGCCAGACTCAGCAGCTTAGTCAGAGGAAGTAAAATACTGGAACAATATTGTGAAATCAGGAAATTCTCTCTATATAGATATGAAGAACTGTAGGAGGAAGAGAGTGGTCCAGGGCTACGAAGAGATAACTGCCCTGGAGCACTTCAGTTAAGTTTGTAAACCCATATAAGAGGATTGGTTAAGGGGCTTCAGAAAGATAGGTACTATGAGAGGAAACTTGTCTGAAGGATTGGATAAGACCAGTAGGTTGGAATGATACGTTACACAGATGCAGTCAAGTCTTTTTTGCCTTGCACAGGTACTGTCCCCTTTCTGCCCTCATGCGGCCAGTTTATAATTCTTCCCCTGAGCATTTGTGTGAGAGGATGGGGAAGCTGAACTGAAGTTAACCCCCTTGTTCACTGAGGACTGGAGTATCCCTGCCCGCATCATAGTAACACAGAATTCTAAAAAAGGACAATGTGTCAAATTAACATTGTCAACACAGACAGTGGCTCTCAACCTTTCCAGACTACTGTACCCCTTTCAGGAGTCTGACCTGTCTTGTGTACCCCCAAATTTCACCTCACTTAAAAACTATTTGCTTACAAAATCAGACACAATAACTGAAAAATTGCTAACTTTCTCATTTTACCATATAATTATAAAATAAATCAATTGGAATATAAATATCATACTTACTTTTCAGTGTATATAGTATATAGAGCTGTATACACAAGTCATTGTCTGTATGAAATTTTAGTTTGTACTGACTTTGCTAGTGCTTTTTATGTAGCCTGTTGTAAAACTAGGCAAATGTCTAGATGAGCTGATGTACCCCCTGGAAGACATTTGCGTATCCCCAGGGGTACACAACATACCCCTGTTTGAGAACCACTGAACACAGACACCTGTAATCGTAACAGACTTACACAGACTCCTAGGACTACTTTACTTTAATGTTTTGCCATATTAAAAATGAAACCTCAGTTTTTACAACAAATTTTCAAATGACAAGAGGAGGTTTGTAAGTTATCCACAATACATTTGTTGAGTTCTGAAGGCTCATTGTACGCTTATGGTGAGCATTCCACAGCCTCACCCTCTGTCCTGTACATGTGCATCATAAGGAGGAATGATTTTATATTTAAGTGAAGGAAGAACAAATTACAGGCACTTGAACAGAATGAGAGTAATGTCAACAGCAGGTTATAATTTCCCAAGCTGCAGATAGGGCAGGAAGAGAAGGGCAGCAATAAAGTGCTCCTACAGCTGTAAGTAAGTTACAGAGGCCTAGGCCCAGATGTAAGAGAAAACAGGACAGTTTGGTATCTGTGGAGGTATAAAGGTACTTACTGAAATGGTTTTGCAAACTTCTGTCTCATCTACATATTCTGCATGTATATCTAGCCTTTTGATAAAGTTTGGCATTTTCAAAAGCCTTCAGTGTTGGCATAACCCTGTTCCTTTTAAGGAGTTTTGCAGCTGTTTCAATGGGAGCAAAGTTAGACCAATGCTGAGCTGTTGTTGTTTTTTTAAATCCCAGGGCTAGCTGTGCCTCTAACCTTTGTTCTGGTCTCTGAGCTCAAACCCCCATCTACCCACAGTGCTAGGCCTTGTGCCTTTAGCTTTTCTGGGATACTTACCCCAGGGCATCCTCGCTTCTATTTTTAGTGAGCTAACACACGTATGTCTACATGAACTGCAGTTCATAATACTCTAAGGCAGGAGTTCTCAAACTTTTTCTTTCTGAGGCCCCCCCAACATGATATAAAAATTCCACAGCCCATCAATGCCCCAATAACTGTTTTCCTGCATATAAAAGCCAGGGCTGGCGTTAGAGAGTAGCAAGCAGGGCAATTGCCTGGGGCCACATGGGGCCCCACAAAGCTAAGTTTCTCAGGCTTCGGCTTCAGCTCCAGGTGACAGGGTCCAAGGCCCTGGGCTTCAGCCCTGCACAGTGGCGCTTTGGCTTTCTGCCATGGGCCCCAGCAAGTCTAATATTGGTCCCGGACCCCTGGCTGAGAGCTGCTGCTCTAAGGCAGCGTTTCTCAAACTGTGCATTGAGCCCATAGCGTCACCTTAAAAGCTGTATTTCATGACCCTTCCATCTTCTTTCTGCCACATCTTCCAGTTCCGATCTTTGCATTTAACAAAATATTGGCAAATCAGAGTTAAGCAGAAACAGTTACCCTCCGCACTTAGTCAAGGACTGCTAAAGCATATAAAGAAATTGATCATTAGACAGCTGTGGTTAATCTTGGGGAATGTGTTCTTTTGGGGAACAAGCCTATATCAAAGACAACAGAGATATTCCTACACCAAAGTCCTTCATTTAGGAGAAGAATGTTAAGAGGTTCATCCCTGCTCCAATGAATGTTAATGGGGATTTGCCATAGTTTCAGTTGAAGCGGTATTGGGTCCACGTATACATTTTTGCATAGATACAATTATTTTTTTAAATTCCTACTGATGCAACAACAGAAGGAAGAGCAGGATTAGAATGCTAATTAAGTTGATTTAAAGTATTGAGAGGCTCCATTTTAAAATCTTGACAACATTTGACTTTGTTGTTGCTATGTCTTAAGTAATCAGCTCTGTCAAAGATGTAAAATGGCCCCCTGGCTGGTGGCAATATTAAAACCCGGCAAGAAGAGTACTTTCCAATAACAGGCTGTTTATGGATATCCCCATCCTTGTTGGCCCTGGAACTGCTGGAAGAAGATTAATGAACTCTCCTCCTAACTTGCCACTGGTCTTTAGAACAAAAACAAGTCAGTGGTTTGGCTAAGGACGGCTGTCTCATTGTAGAGGAGGCAAGCCTTGGAACAGTCTAGACCCTGGGATGGAATAATCCAGACAAGAGGGAGCCACGCTGAGTAACATCAGTCTCAGCGGTTCTGGAAAAATTAATCAGATAGCTGGCTACATATGGCAGTGTGCAGTTATTGGGGGCACTTTGTAGTTCTGTTTCCACCTAATATACCAGTGGAACTTTTGCCTGAGTACAGTATAGATGACAGGATCAGACCAGCCTCACATTTGTTATCCAGTTTGACAGAGAATACCAAGTTTGTTATTCCAATCAGTTCAGAATACATTACATTGTGCCAACTCCTTGGCTGAGGAGGGGGAAACTGTGCACTGTCTACTTTTGTAGTGGTACTTTGGTGCTCTAGAGTAGGTGTGAAAAGTACTCTGAGCTAGCCTCTTTTTTGTATTCTAAGCTACACTTAAGGGTTGTCTATCTGGATAATTAGTACGTGGCAAGCTGGGGTGTAGATCTACCTCACAATAGCCTACTGAACACTAACTGGCCATGTGGACCCTGCTCCCATGCACTAAAAGTTCTGTACCCCATTTTGAAATGGTAGTAGGTCAAAGCGAACTACAGAACTTTTAGTGTGTGGCAGCAGGATACACAGACAGTTAGTGCACGGCAGGCTAGTGAAAAGTAAATTTACTCCCAGCTTGCCATGAACTAACTGTTCATATAGACGAGCCCTTATATATCAATCTTCATCCATAAAGCTCAAAGCATTTTACAAAGGTGGGTAAGCAAGTTTGCTATTTATTGGATGGAACTTCTTTTCTTACATTTATGAGCTTCTAACTTGAATGGCCCTCATATATTTAGAAGTATTACTCTATACAGCGACCAAAGTAAATGAATAAAGCTGGGGAAAAAAGAAAGAAAGAAAGAAAAAAAGAGAGTGTTATATGCCCAGTGCAGTGTATTCTTCATACCAGACAGTCTCTGAAATTACATGGAAAGTGATGAAGCTAGAAATGTTTCAAAACAAATATTTACTCAGTGTTTCTGTTGACTTGGACTGGGCATCTTCTAGGAAAGCCCTTTTTCAGTGGATAGCTCTTCTCCAAGAAGCAGTCATCTTGGCATCTTATTCACAATTCTTTAGCTTTAAGATACCAATGATGGGCCCTCAGTAACACTGGAGATCCCCTGATAATAAAGACGGTGCTTCCCCTATTCCAGAGTTTATGGGACAGTCCAAATTTCCATTATTGCATGTCCTCTGAACCCAGCTTGCAGAACTATTGAGAATCACAAGTTTGCTTTGATTGCTGCTGCTGCATCACACTTCTACATTAATGCATGATAAAGCATCATTATGTGAAAACAAACCATCACTGACAGGAGTGGTTGTATTTTAAGGTTTTCCCCAAAACTAGCTTTATGGGAGGAACTCCCTAAACCTGGTTCTAATGCAGGATCATGAGTATTTCTGCCTTGTGGGGACTTTTCTAACTTTGTAACTCAGAATTACTGTTAGTCACTTTAAAGAGCTTAAGGTTTCTCTCCTGGATCTCACTGACTGTGTTTCTTCAGCGATACAGTTTTTAGCCTTACTGCTATAAAGCAAGAAGGATATGGTTGGTGGAGGAAGAAGTGGCTGAGTGGAGGGTCCAAGAGCTAGCCTGTCTGCACAAGAGAGAATAGGTTAGGGATCACGTCCCCATGTACTTCTTACTTCTGCTCCAAATGATGTCCTCAGTTCTACCTGAGAGCTAATGGGATTGCACAGGAGTAACTGATGACTTTATTTGGGAAAAATGTGCCTGATTTACCACTGAATTAACTCCATCTTTCCACTGAAATAATTCACATCTTTATTAGTAATGACTGCTTACTAATATTGCTTGTTACTTTGACACTCAGGTCACAGGTGGTGTGTGCATGACTGGCTGTTGAAAAGAACAATTTTAAAAATGAAGAGTAAGGAAATTTGAAACTGAATCAGTGAGACACAAACCCTGCCACTGTAGTCACTTTTCAGACTAATCCTATTTGATGGTGGCTCAAGTATCTCCTTGGGCCAAGCACTCCATTGCGCAGTAGTTTTTTAATCTGTAAACTACACTCATTTTTTAATTTTGTGTACAGCCATTATTCCTTGTTATGGCATTATAAACCCTGTAAGCTATGTATCAAGTATTAGCCTTCCATCTCCTTTCCCCCAGACTGTATCTATGGAGTTAATTTAATCTCTCTCTTCAAGTCATCTAATCTACGAATAGCTTTGTCACGCTTCTTTAGAATCTCCTTAGTTGACCCTTTTATTATTCTAGGGCTAGGTAGAACTGTGTGGGCACTTTCAGTGAAACCCCAAACCCTTGCGAAATTTGGCTAGTTTTTAGGATCAGTTGTGAACCCAAAAAACAAAAGCAGTTTTGGACAAAATGTCTCTGTATCTCCTTTAAAGCGCTAAATGAAATGATAAGCACAGATGGTCAGTCTTTCCTACCCTTCTCATGTGGAGTGATACTGGATGGGTCAGATATTCCCACTGATTTCAGTGGAACTATTTACCGAGTAAAGAGTGTTATTCCCATAAGTAAGGCTGGTAGAATCTGACCTGAACTTTAAGGTTATATTTCATGATTATATTTTGGTTACTATAGACTTACCCAGGCAGGTATGAGGCCCATTCACTGCCTCAGTGTCCACCAGAGAAGGAACGACTAGTTTCCAGCACTGTTAGGTTGCTGAGGTGACTTAGCCCTGCAGCTGAGTCACAAAAGTCCACCCCTTTCAGAATTAAAGTCCAAAAAGAAGCACAAAATTCAATCTTCCACTCCAGACTCTTGCCACGCACAGCCCTTCCTTTTAGTGTCTGTCTCATTCCACAACAGTCTTTAGCTCTTCTTTGGCTCCATTTCCTGCCCTGCTGAGCTCCCCTCCAGTCCCTTCTCCTTGTTGACAGAGATGTCTACACTCCTCACAGTGATAGGGCAACATAGGGGGAACCCAGACTCAACCTCTACTACAGGTCCCTAGCATTTGAACTCTAAACCATTGGGCCACCTACCCCATAACCCAAGCTACCCTGTCATTCCTTCCCTGGATCTTTTCCTATGAATTCAGGCTAAGCCTTCTCACCCACTTTGCCTGCCTTTCCCCACACTCTTTAAAAAGGCCCTCTATCCTCTAAGGCCTGCTCTCCAGGGACTGTCACCCATGACTGGACACAGGCTGCCCTTATATCTCCCAGCAGGCCAGTTCTTAGTGCTCCCCATCACATTACCCTCGTAGTCTCATTCATGGGCAGCAGGTAAGGCTTCCCCTGAGGAAGGCTAGCTCCCTGTCCTGCCTCTTCTGCCCATTGCCCCACCCACACTCCACCCCCTCTTCGCCCCAGGCCCTGCTTGGCCTCCTCCCTGCTCAGCCCCAGCGACCGGCAGGGGGGAGGAGGGACAGGGTGAGCGGGGAGTCTTGCAGGGGGGGGGGGGTGGAGGAGAGGATGGATGTGGCAAGCAGTGGGCAGGGAAATCTCACTGGGATGGGGGGGTGAGGAGGGACACAGCGAGTGACAGGGGTGAGGAGGGACACAGCGAGTGACAGGGGTCTCGCAGGGAAAGGGGGTGGAGGAGAGGAGGGATGCGGGAGCGGCAGGTGGGGGGCTCTCGTGGGGGTGGAGGAGAGGAGAAATGCAGAGAGTGGGGGGAGGGCCTCGCAGGGGTGCGGGATGGAGGAGTGGAGGGACACGGCGAGCGGCGGGGACCTCCAGAGATGGGGGGGTTGGGGGAGAGGAGGGACTCACCAGGCAGCGGTGGGTGGTGGGTGCCTCAGGGAAGAGGTGGAGCGCAGGCAGGGCCACCACAGCCCAGGCGTCTGGCAGCAGGTCAGGCTTAGCCTTCCCTGGCCTATTATACCCACTGCCCATGCTCTCATTTCCTCCACCTTTGGAGGTGGGCTAAATCTGGCATAGGAGAGGGCTGAGCCTTAAACCACCCCCATCCCTCCCTTAAAGGGCTAGCTCACCCCATGAGTCACAACAAAGGTCTTCTGTTCTGGGTTGAACAAACCCTTGAGAACTCTTATGGAACCACACACAATGTAGAGCTTAACAAAACGTCCTGGTTTAGTTTTCAGTTTTGCTTTCACCATAGTAGATTTCAATAACTCTAACCTGAAATTTAAAGAGAAACTTAAGAAACTACATAAATCAGAAGAATTAGTCAAAACCTACATGACTAGAAACAGGCAAGTTTTACACAGTTCTATTAAGGAAGTGCTTCAAATTATATGGCACACACCAAATGCAGAAAGCAACAGAGGGTCCTGTGGCACCTTTAAGACTAACAGAAGTATTGGGAGCATAAGCTTTCGTGGGTAAGAACCTCACTTCTTCAGATGCAAGTAATGTACCCACGAAATCTTATGCTCCCAATACTTCTGTTAGTCTTAAAGGTGCCACAGGACCCTCTGTTGCTTTTTACAGATTCAGACTAACACGGCTACCCCTCTGATACTTGACACCAAATGCAGAGGCATCAATGCTGCAAAAGGGAGATGTGGGAGGGGCGCTGAAGGCTCACATGACTCTCCCCAATCACCTGTGGGGGGTAAGGGCCCAGCAGCACTCAGGAGCCAGGGCTTGAGTGTGGAATATGATGAGGTCTGTGCTGCTAAAACTTCTGCCCTTGGTGCAGGGAGTTTGTTTATAAACAGAGGCAGAGTGATTAAGATAACAAAAGGCTTGTCATTTAATTAAATTAAGGACCATTAGATGATTCTGAAAGCATTCCCCAGCACTCCAGTTAAAAAACAGGAAACAAAGGGTAGGAATAATGGTCCATTTTCGGAATGGAGATAAGTAAATAGAGGTGTCCCCAGGGGTCAGTACTGGTCTAGGATCAGTGCTGTTCAACATATTCATAAATGATCTGCAAAAAAGGGGTAAACAGTGAGTTGGCAAAGTTTGCAGATGCTACAAAATTACTCAAGATAGTTAAGTCCAAAACAGACTGCAAAGAGTTACAAAGGGATCTCACAAAATTGGGTGATTTGGCAACAAAATGGCAGATGAAATTCAATGTTAAATGCAAAGTAATGCACATGACAAAATATAATCCCAACTATACAAACAAAATGATGGTGCCTAAATTAGCTGTTACTCATCAAGAAAGAGATTTTGGACTCATTTTCAGCACTCTAGAAGCACTGTTTCCAGTTTCCAGAGTACTGCAAATGTATAAGAATCCTTCTCACTGTGCCTGTATCATCCTGAACTCACTCTCCAGCTTCAGAAGACTTAAAAATTATCTCCAGTCATCAACGGGACAGATGCAATTGAATAACATAGCTGTCCTTAATATGCAGGCTACATGGAGACATGTGCCCGCCCTTAGCTGGTGTCCCCCTTTGTGTCCCTCCAATGTGTTGCCCCTCTAGAATAACATCCCCCTTTTGTTTTGCGTCTTGCTCACAAATGCTTAATATTACTAAGCTCGTGCTTTACTGTAGGTTAAATAAAGAAAAAAAACTAATGGATATGTGCAGAATGTGTTTTTTAATTGTCAGTAAGCTATATGGTGAACAAACCTATGATGTCTTAAAGTGAAGTATTATACTGCCTGTTTGGAACTTGTCCTAAATTTTAGTATGTTACATCTTATGCTAATAAAAGTTAACTGACTGGCAGACTTGTTGAATTTTTGCGGTATTGGCAAGGACAAGCTTATGGTCGAGTGCTTGCAAAAACAGAGAAATCAGTTCTGAGAGCTTAAATACCAGGCTCTGGGCTCACCAGCTTTAGCTTAGCGAACACATGCTTGACTTATTTCAGTTTTACTACAGCTTGTCTGATTCATGTAGCAGGAATAAAACAAAAGTCAATTAAGATTTAGTTATTTAAAATTAAATGTGCTTTTGATGCCTTAAGTGCCTACGTATATTTAGATTACTTAGATTAATGCACAAAGCTAAGTAAATGTATTTCCTCATTGTTTTTTCCTGGTGCAGTAGAAAGCTAAGATCACCAGGTTTTTGTTTTCATATTTGAACTTTATTCAGTTAAAGAATTCAGTAACATTCACAATTTTAAATTTAGTATAAGACTCCTATCTATTACCATTGAATGTCTAAGAAAGAAAAAGAATGTTTATTTTCGTAGCTGCCAAGCTATTTCCAAACTCCCAACTCTATCCACATCCCTAATAGAAACATAAAAAATAAAAACAAATTACTAACACTTACATAATCTTGAAACCCTCTGCATGTGCTTCATTGCAACTCCTTTTGCACGTGTATTGTGTAATCGCAGTACAAAATAGCACCTACACAAGTAAATACTTCACCTGCATAAATACCTTGTATAAACACCTCACCTGCAGCAGGGTGAGAGCAGTGTTTAAGTGGAAATGTAGTCATACATGGTCTTACATGTTTTTGTGTTTGGACCTCCACCTCCACTTTTTTGAAAATTTGGCCCATTACAACCAAAAGACAAAATGAGTCTTAGCTCTAGTAGAGAAAGCAAAATGGTGCTGCTGGCATGGAGAGTCTGAGTCATCTTGCTAATGCACTATGAATCGGAAACACCAGCTATCTGGATTTGGTCTACTAGCTACAGATGCGACAGGCCCCTGCCCCTCGCTGTGGTTGATAGCATGTACTAATGAAGGAGTATGCCACTTCTCTCTGGAGCAGCAGTAAGATTTGCTATGAACTGTTTCTCAGCTAGGAGAGAAGCAAGGGGGGCCTGAAAAATGTCCTTAGTTATACATTTTACTATTGCTCCAAAATAAAGTAGCATATCCTCTCCTTAGAACATGGTACTTAATCACAACATATGCCCAGGGAGCTTGGTCAGTAGATCTTATTCCCTTGAGGTCATCAGGTGAAATTGCTGCTCCCACAATTAACACTCAGAGGAATGCCAGACTGAAGTCCTGACTAGTTGCTGCATGGGGGAGGGCCATTGGGAGAAAAAGAACTCTGAATCCTCTTATCAAGGCTCCCAGAGCACTTTTACAACAGCCCCTTTAAATTGTACATATGAAGTTATTGATCTATTTGAATAGTTGTTGTAAAACCTGGGAAGTCTTTTAATACGTGGGAGGTACTAGAACTACACAGTATCTCCTCTATGGCAATGTTACATAGTGGTTAGGGTGGGGTATGCCAGTCAAGAGAGTTGGCTTTTACTTCCTCCTCTTCCACACTGACTAGCCAAGGGGCTTTGGGGTCTGTGCCTCAAGTTCCATATCTGTAAAATGGAGATAATAATAATTACTTACCTTGTTAAAGTGCTCTGAAACCTTTGACAGGTTTCAGAGTAGCAGCCGTGTTAGTCTGTATCTGTAAAAATGAACAGGAGTACTTGTGGATGCATATGCATCCGAAGAAGTGGGTTGTAGCCCACGAAAGCTTATGCTCTAATAAATTTGTTAGTCTCTAAGGTGCCACAAGTACTCCTGAGACCTTTCAGTGAGTAGTGTATTTAATTGACCATCACAGATTCCCATACTTTTTCAGAAAGGATGGGGATTTGCATTAATTAAAGGAATATGCCAGTAGCAACAGGGAAAGGAGAAAATGAAGGAAGGTGTGAAGTCAATAAACCTATTTTTTATTACATTTATTTTATATTTATTTTCTCTGGGAAAACATTACATTTCCTGATTGTATTTTTTTACTTGCATTTCAACAGCGCAGTTTGGATCATGCTCTGAAATATTTTTTGATGTGAGAAAGTTATTCTCCTAATTAGGTTATAATATTAATGCCTGCAGCGTATAATATATTCACTCACAGAAAGATCATTCAGATTGCCGTATGGTGCTGGCACAAACTAACAGAAACACAGAAATGCACAGTTAAGTGTGAAATGCAGCACGTGTCCTCAAGTGCTATCAAAGCATAATAAGGTTCACCAAGAAAGCCATTAATATTGTGCTCAAGAGTGTCCAGTCACTCGTGGGCATGTGATTGTTAAATGTGAAACATGAGGTTTTCTCTGTTAGTGGTTTGTCCCCACCTAGAGGTGGGCTGGAAATGCTTTTCACGTCCCACAAATATTTTCAAGAGTTCAACATTTTTTCCCCATCTCTAATCAGGATGAAAAGTAGAAATGCCAAAAATATTTGTGAATCCAAAAAAAAAAAAAAATGCTGTTTTTTTTCATTTTGGCTTAATCAAACCATTTTGTTTCAGTAATTTTGAAATGTTTCATTTTGATTCAGTCTATTCGCTTAAATTTCTAAACCAAAAGTAGTTTTATACCTGAAAACAGTAATTTTTCATTTTGAAAATGTCAAAACATCTCATTTAGACAATTCTGAATTTTTTTTCCTCAACTTTTTTTCGAGTTGGGAAATTGGGCAAATCCAACTGAACATTTAGGTTTTGACAAATCAGCATTTTTTGATGAAAGAACAATTCATTGAAAAATTCCTAACCAGCCCTAGTCCCACCTTAATTCGCTTTTACCATACTATGTGTAAGCTACATTGTTTTTGTCATCTTTTAAAAGTCAATTTAATGATCTTGAAAGGTGCCAGTCTGACAGCTCTGAGAACCTATGTCTTCTGTTAATCCAATGAATCAGTACAGCTCAGTCAGTGGTAATGCACGCTTCATAACATCAACCTCCCAACGTGTCTCAGCCCTGTCCTGAAAGAATCACCTCAATGCAAAGTTATTTCAGTCTCTATGCCCAGCCAATCCTGGTCCTTTCTAACGAGATTACCAACAACGAAGTCAATTAATGCCACTGTCTGCTAGGAAACTGACCAAAGCAGTAAAAGTATTACACATAAGCAACCCAACAGCCCCTACCTGGTAGAAAGAATTTTTAAAAATTCTATACAAGAATTGTGATTTTTTTTTAAAAATAATTTTTACTTTTTTGACAGAGCAAAGACTATTCTAAAACCAGTTACATATGTAAATAAATTAAATTACAAAACCATATGCTTTGAATTGTGATTGGTCAACTCATCCAGAATTAGTCTATTCACAGTAGAAGTCTATGATAAATAAGGATGCACTAGAACACACTAATTCATTCTAGTTACTGCCAACAAATCTAGGAAAATCTGGTTTCATTCCTTCCCTTACATAATGCTTCAGCAGGATACCAACTAGTTATGCTAATACATCCAGATACACTTACAACAATATCATCTTAATGAAACTCTCCGAGAAAGCTCTAGAACTATTAATCTTGTAGTTTTGCAATTTCCAATTCATCCCAGTAACCAAGGATCTCAAAGCTTAATCTACAAGGATCTATAACAGCTTAATCTAGTTAAAGTTCACCTTTTCTTCCTCTATGCAGTGGTGTTGTAGCCATATTCGTCCCAGAATAGTAGAGAGACAAGGTGAGTGAGGTAATATTTTTTATTGGACCAACTTCTGTTGGTGAGAGAGACAAGCTATCGAGCTTACATAGAACAAGAGCTCTGTACAGCTCGAAAGCTTGTCTCTGTCATCAACAGAAGCTGGTTCAGTAAAAGCTATTACCTCACTCACCTGTTCTTCCTGTAATTTAAATCCATATTAAGCTAACATCAGCTTTTATTATCTTTCCCATGGGTCTCTCTGATGAACCTTTCATAGGGATCTGGGGGCACAGGTATCAGTGAAAGAAATCCTGAGAGCACAGGTCCCATAGATATTTAGCAGCAGAAGGCCCCAGAGCTTCCTCATGGATGGTCTCAAGCTTATCTATCAGGAACTGTGCATATCTTAAGGTATCTGCAAGGAAAAGGGGTGGACAGGGCTAGAATTACTGCTAAAGGCTACCACCCTTCACATAGGGAATTGCAAAGCCTTCCTCCCCAGCGATCCCTCAATTAATAAAATTGTGTGCTGTTGCTTTTACTTTAAAGAATGATGAAAAGTGTCTTTAATTCCCTATTCTTCAATGGCCTCAGCAATGTAGTTATGCACTTTACACCTTTAGTTTAATAAAAGATTTATCCACAAAACACCATCCAATAGAAAAATTGCATTATGAAGGGGCCACATGTCTATTCAGTGGCATAAAATATGTTTGTTTCCAAGAGTAAACATAGTATTTATTATAGAAGATAAAATGGAACAAAAAGTTAGAAAGGCTATTTCTTTTGGATATTAACTATGAATCGGAACACCAGGAATGAATTTGGCCCCAGGTTTTGATTCTTTTGTGTAACATGGAGGTCAGATTACCCATGACTATTTTGTATACAACTGAAAGATCCAGGGACTTCTTCAGAAAGAAAAGAAATAGGCCATTGGTACATCTGAATTAAATAAGGATTTTAATGCATTAACTTCACAAAAAATGTTGTGGTAAGACACTACAACTGGTTTGATTTTATTTTACAATTTGGAAACCATTGTTTCTACTTCTGTAAAATGATCTATGACAATACAGGAGCCAAAAAGAAATTCCTGTGACTTCCTGCAGAGTGTTACTTCAACAGCAGTCATATTTTTACAAGATATAAATGGAATCATCCAGGAAAAAGTAAAGATTTCTTGATGCATTTATTCATTTTAAAACATAATCAATTTATCCAAAAGAACCCTGTGAAGAGCTCAAAATATTGTGCTTATATCACTTATTGTTTCACTTAAATTGAATACAGACTATTGGATTTTCTTCTCAATGCTAAAAACAGTAGAGATTTAATAAAAACAAAAACCAATTTAAAATGGTCTTTACTGTTGATTATATTTCAAGAACAAAGCCTATTTTAAAATATTGCATTTTTTCAATTCTATATCCAGAAACAAAAAAGGACAGTTTTTCTTTGTAACTATACTTGTGTGGTTTAGTGTCTTTCTCCCAATTATATTTTCTATACAAACCATATTTTTTCAATACATTTTGAAACTCTTCAAAAGTAAATCTTCCAAATGCATTACAGTTATCTTATTTTTGTCACTGTAAATTATTTAGCTCAGAAATGAAGAATCATAAAACAATGTTTATAGAAAA
The DNA here is from genome assembly GCF_028017835.1 of Emys orbicularis. NCBI lineage: Eukaryota > Metazoa > Chordata > Testudines > Emydidae > Emys > Emys orbicularis. Next base: position 79,851,680 of record NC_088691.1, on the reverse strand, counting down.
TGTCATTGTTATGTTAAGGAAACAATCCCCAGCCCATAAAAGGGTTTCTACACTAATCATTTTCTTGTGTATTATATTTGGGCTTTGGCATGTTAAGAAATTCTCAAAATATTACACCTTAGGCCAAACTTTAGAAGTCTCTTTTTGTCAAATAAATGTTTAACTTAAAAGACCAATTGCCTCTGCTTTATTCAGCTATTTCTGATCCACAGGTTAAGCCAATGACTTGCATGTCCATAAAACACTATATTTTAATGAGCCAAATACTAAATCCTCAGTAAGGACTGTGTCTATTCCAAATTCCAAGTTTCAGACCTATTCTTATTGCAGCAGGTTTGAAAACATTACAGTTACAATTTGCATACTATTGGAAAAGTGCCTTTTCCCCACTATGCCATTGCTTGTAACCAAGGTGCATGCATAGACATGTAAACAGGCATGTACATCTCACCACTATGTTCTTGACTAACAGAGAAGCCTCAATGCAGTACAAAGTTTGAACTCATCAGCTCTAGAGTCCAGTGTGACAGTCTGGGGTGCAATCCAAACCAGTGAGGTTTGTGTCATTGCCTGTCCTGTAACCTTGGGAGTCTCAGAATGCTTTGCTGCTGTCGCTCCCACCCTGGGCTGCTCACAAGTGAGTGACTGTGTGTTAAGACAGCCCTGGTGCAGCAGCTCTGACCCCACCAGCCTGTCGACAGCCCCACTCTGGCTTCCACCAGCTTTGGTTACTACTTGCAGGGTGACTGCAACACATTCCCAATTCAGAATTTTCCTAAACTGGGTGTTCTATAATGTCCAGCCCTCCCCTGGATAATTCAGAGAAATAACATGGTTTGTTTGTTCTTCTAAAGACACAATAACACGACAGCTTATTAATTTCACTGGGGAATACACGTTCCCCTTTAAACACTAAGTTGGTTTATAGTGAACATAAAACAAATTTATTAACAAAATATAGTATAAGGAATGAAGACAGAAAGAGTTACAAGTAAAACAAAATAAAATAAGAACATAAGAATGGGCATACTGTGTTAGACCAATGGTCCATCTAGACTAATACCCTGTCTTCTAACAGTGGCTGTTGCCAGATGCTTCAGAGGGAATGAATAGAACAGGGCAATTTGTCAAGTGATCCATCCCCTGTTGTCCAGTTCCCCTTTCTGACAGTCCAAGGTTGGAGTTTACTTGTATTTTGTCCGAATTAGTTCTACTACGCTTATTGCCAACTAACTCTCTCTTCTTATAAAGACAATCTTCTTATAAAGACTAGATTCCATCTTTGTGGAAAGATCTTCAAAATGTACCATTTTCTCACTTGTTCCAGTAAGCGATTTTGAAACTGCCATGTGGCTCAAACTGTGATATGGGCAATGATGTGTCTGGTTCTCCAAAGGCTTGAATCAGCAAAGTACATGCTTAACTTTAAGGGCTCATTCAGTGGGACTACTTGCAAGCTTAAATGCTTTCCTAGGTCAGGGCCAGAGTGCTCAGAACCTTGCAGGACTGAGTCCTACAGAACTAACCCCATCATTTTGCCCTACTACATGTATATTAGTTGAGCCACATGGCAGTTTCAGAACTACTTAGGACTGAACCCTAAATGACCATCAGTGAAAAGAAAGGCAAAAGACACCAGACAAAGCCAACAAATATGTATGTTGCATTAAAACAGAAAAGAAAATGTCCTTTTACAAAACTAGAAGAGTCAGGATATCTGGTCACCTTATCTTACCATGCCCAAGATCAGGAAATGTATTGTTAGTTTGAATCCTCACTGGGAATTGAATTCGTAACACCAGACAACACAGGTTCTATTCACAAATCTGTCATAAGATGTTGTTTTGTACCACTTGGCTGGAATCTAAGTAAATGTGTGTAATGTGTCCCTGAACACTGGTAATTTAGAAACCGTTTAATCAATCTACATATTGATTAAACGTAAGTAGATTTAACAGAAACTCTTGCTTTGCCACAATGGCTGTGTAACCGTTTATCATCACTAGAAAATACTTTAGTCATCGAGTCCAAGGTTCTCAACCTTTTTCTTTCTGAGTCCCCCCCCCAACATGGTATACAAACTGTTTTTCTGCATATCCGTTAGATTCAAAGTTGTATTAAATTGACAGATACACACACAAGGAAATGATAATATAGGTAAAAAAATAAAAAACTGAAGCGTGAAACTTGTTGCTGGTGCTGATCAACAATTCTGTCTAGACATGGGAGTATCTTCGACAAGCACATGTGCATGTTATGGTCAATGTACATCTTGACTCAGTACTTTGTTTTCATTGATGTCATAGCTGACCTGCACAGCCCCAGGCCCTCCATTGGCCAGCCGGGAAACCTGCACAGCCCTAACCACTCCACCAACCTGTACTAACACAGCCCCGCCATCAGCCAGCTAGCCAACCAACTACACAGCACAGCAGGGCTGGGGCTTGGGCTTGGGTTCCTTCAACCCTGCATGGAGGGTTTGGGCTTCAGCTTTCTGCCCTGGGCCCCAGCAAATCTAACGCCAGCCCTACTTGACTGACTCCCTGAAATCTGCTTGTGGCCCTCTATGGAGCCGGAGAACCCTGGTTGAGAACTGCTGATCTAGTCAACTTTTACTTTAATATATCCTTCCCGTAAAATAATTCTGCAATTGTTCTAACAGTTAGTGCATTTTTGAGCTGGTATCTGTCAATGTTAGTTTTGCTGAAAGACAAATAAGAAATGTTAAATTGTTTAGAAGAAAAATACAACATATGGTGATATCACAGCTATATTCATTTAAACAAGTTAAACAAGCAGGTTCAGTACTATCGTGGAATAAAAGTGTTATATTTTTAAACTGATGAAATAAATAATTATGATTAAAATGTTTGCAATTATGATTAGTTTTCAGTAAAAGCCCTCTGCATGGCAAACTTCATCACTAGGCTATAGAAATATACCAAACTAAGCTTAGGAAAGAATAAAATTTGTGGGTTTCTTCCCGGTCAGCTTAATTGATAAATAAATTAGACATGAAATTTTCAAAAGTGCTCAGCATCGGTCTAACTCTGCTTCAATTGAATTCAATGGGCATTTTACTGTTGACTTCAGTGGGAACACAGTTAATCCAATGAGGAGCACATTTGAAAATCCCACCTTATACTTTTAGATATGATCAAGGCTACTTGTCCTGCAGATGTGTGTATAACTTCCATATAAATCCTTGCATGGTGTCAAATATCAGGGGTAGCCGTGTTGTCTGTATCCACAAAAACAACAAGGAGTCCAGTGGCACCTTAAAGACTAACAAATTTATTTGGGCATAAGCTTTCGTGGGTAAAAAACCTCACTTCTTCAGATGCATGGAGTGAAAATTACAGATACAGGTCTGTGAGAGGCAGACCTTGGGAGGTAGGCCAGTACTCGCTTACAGACAATCCCCCAACCTGAAGCAAATACTCACCAGCAACTACACACCACACCACAGAAACACCAATCCAGGAACCAATCCCTGTAGCAAACCTCGTTGCCTACTCTGTTCCCATATCTACTCTAGCGACACCATCAGAGGACCCAACCACATCAGCCACACCATCAAGGGCTTATTCACCTGCACGTCCACTAATGTTTTATATGCCATCATGTGCTAGCAATGCCCCTCTGCAATGTACATTGGCCAAACAGGACAGTCCCTACATAAAAGAATAAATGGACACAAATCGGACATCAGGAATGGTAACATACAAAAGCCAATAGGAGAACACTTCAATCTCCCTGGACATTCTATAACAGATTTAAAAGTAACTATTCTTGAACAAAAAAACTTCAGAAACAGACTTCAAAGAGAAACAGCAGAACTAAAATTCATTTGCAAATTTAACACCATTAATTTGGGCTTGAATAAGGACTGGGAGTGGCTGGCTCATTACAAAAGCAGCTTTGCCTCTCCTGGAATTGACACCTCCTCATCTATTATTGGGAGTGGACTACATCCACCCTGATCGAATTGGCCCTGTCAACACTGGTTCTCCACTTGTGAGGTAACTCCCTTCTCTTCATGTGTCACTATATAATGCCTGCATCTGTAATTTTCACTCCATGCATCTGAAGAAGTGAGGTTTTTTACCCACAAAAGCTTATGCCCAAATAAATCTGTTAATCTTTAAGGTGCCACTGGACTCCTTGTTGTTTTCATATAAATGTTACTTCGGCTGACAAGGGATTTTGAAACATACTTGTATCTGTGACGGGTTGGATCACAGAAATCCCTTTGGGACTGCCACCTGATGTGCTGAGACTACCCCTGAGCCCATTTTCCCTGGCAGCTTGGGACTTCAGAACCCTGCCTGGTTGTGCCAGACACGCTAGCCTGCTACAAACACAGACCCAGGTCTGAACTACGTCCCCCAAAAGCTGCAGGCTTAACTGAAAACAGCTTAAGAAGTGTTCCTGTCTCCAACACCCAGATGCCCAGTTCCCAATGGGGTCCAAACCCCAAATAAATCCATTTTACCCTGTATAAAGCTTATACAGGGTAAACTCATAAATTGTTCGCCCTCTATAACACTGATAGAGAGATATGCACAGCTGTTTGCCCTCCCTCCCCCAGGTATTAATACATACTCTGGGTTAATTAATAAGTAAAAAGTGATTTTATTAAATACCAAAAGTAGGATTTAAGTGGTTCCAAGTAATAACAGACAGAACAAAGTAAATTACCAAGCAAAATAAAATAAAACACACAAGTCTAAGCCTAATACCGTAAGAAAGTGATTACAGATGAAATCTCACCCTCAGAGATGTTCCAGTAAGCTTCTTTTACAGACTAGCCTCCTTCTAGTCTGGGTCCAGCAACCTGTGGTTACTGTCCTTTGTTCCAGTTTCTTTCAAGTATCCTTTGGGGGTGGAGAGGCTATCTCTTGAGCCAGCTGAAGCCCAAATGGAGGGGTTTCCAGGGGCTTAAATAGACTCTCTCTTGTGGGTGGACATCCCTCCCTCCCCCTATGTAGAATCCCAGCTACAAGATGTAGTTTTGGAGTCAAATGGGCAAGTCACAAGTCCATGCAGAACTTTACAGGTGGCAGCCATTGTTCACTTGCTACCTTGAACGTCCCCAGGTAGACTTCTTATGTGGATTGGAGTTTTCCAAGGTCTATTGTCCGTTAAGTGTTTCTTCATTGGGCACTTAACTTGCAAATTCCTTTCTAAAGAAGCTGAACAAATGCCTTACTAAGGCTACTTAAAATCAAATAAGTACACAGCCAATATTCATAACTTCAAATACAAAAATGATACATGCAAACAAATAGGATGAATATATTCAGTAGATCATAACCTTTGCAGAGATATGGTACATGGCATATGTAGCATAAAACGTATTCCAGTTATGTCATATTTACATTCATAAGCATATTTCCATAAAACGTTATGGGGTGCAACATCACAGTATCATCTTTACAATGGAAAAATCTTGTAGTTTTTATTGTAAATGTTATATGCATCACTTACACAGCCCCTTTTCATTCAAACACTAGAAATATAGTTTTTACTGGGGCTGTGTTTATCTTTCAGGATGACTATATGAGCAGAGAGATGCACAATATTACTTAATGCTAGAACTTAATATACAACATGTGGACTATGAGGAAAAATATAGAGATCTCAGTGTATAAATCATGTAAGTTGATGTTAAGGACAGACTTGTTTTAAAATGGTTCTTTATAGAGAAGGCTAAGCTAATAAACCAGAAACAATCCAACCTTTTAAATAATGTTAAAGTTGTGACACACACACAGTCAAAATCTAGGGAGTTCAATGTTAATATTGACTATTATTGCTAATGTTAATATTAACATGGACACACAGCTGTTGCAGCAGACTCAGAAAAACACCCTGTGTTGAACACTGTCTCTCCTGCAATAATATGAACCTTTGACTTGTTTTCTAAGGCCCAGCTAGCACAGGCTACAAAAAGAATCAGAAAAGAAATAACGTCTTTGATTTGTTACAAATCCATGTATCGGTTATGAGACTGTCTTCAAATAAAAATGTTTTGAACTTTATGAACCTTGCATCTTTACATTGGAAGACATTGGGACAGATCCCCAGATCTGGCTGAACTATGCTCATTGCAGGGCCCTGGGTGGGAGGTGCAAGTGGTGACCCTAAGAAACCTTCCTGCTCCCTTATCCAGGTTAATCAAAATAACATCTTAGGGCTACTCCTGTCTACCTTGCACCACCAGAATCAAGCCCAGGGGCAAGTTAAGGCTCACAGGATATTTCTGTTTTAACAAGCATACATAAAAAATGCTTTCTTTATATTCTATTCAGGGTGAAAAAATACTCTTAAGAATGGCTTTGCTGGGTCAGACCAATGATCCATCTAGCCCAGTATCCTGTCTTCTGACAGTGGCTGGTGCCAGATGCTTCAGAGACAATGAACAGAACAGGGCAACTTATCGAGGGATCCATCCCCTGTCATCTAGTCCCAGCTTCTAGAGACTTAGAGACATTTAGAGCATGGAGTTGCATCCCTGACCATTTTGGCTCATAGCCATTGATGGATCTATCCTCCAGTTTTGGAACCCAGTTATACTTTTGGTCCTCACAACATCCCCTGGCAATGAGTTCCACAGGTTGACTGTGCATTTGTGAAGAAGAATTTCCTTACATTTGTTTTAAATCTGCTGCCTATTAATTTCACTGGGTGTCCCCCTATTTCCTTATTCACTTTCTCCACACCATCCATGATTTCTATCTATTGTATCTCTTTTTAATCACGCCTCATATGGAAGCTGTTCCATACTCTTAATAATTTTGGTTGCCCTTCTCTGCATGTCTCAGACTATTCTAAGTTTTAATTGCACTCAGTGAAACTTGAGGGTTCCCTCTCCACCCCCCCACCCCGCCCCACACACACAATCAGTACCTATCAGTGGTGGTGTTCTTACTTGAAACAAGTGAATAATGCTTTTATTTACCTAGCAGCGTTAGGCAAAAACTACCCTCAAAAAGGTTTGTCAGGTACACCAGCAAACCCTCCTAGTGCAGACACATCTTACACTGGTAAAAAAGTGCTTTTGCCAATATAGCTTATACTGGTTCAGGAAGCTAAATAATCTACACTGTTAGAAGCACTCGTATGCCAGTGTAACTGCATCTAGGGCTTTTTCCAATACAGAAATGTCACCAAAAAACACCCCACACTCCAACAGGCAAAAGTTTCTAGTATAGATCTGCCCTTAGAAAGAACTTTGTATACAAGAAAAGTTTACATTGGAAAGATTTTCACAATGCATATTCCTCCTGTCTTCAACCATATGCCTACAAGCTATTGTATTGAGTGACTCATGTACAGAACAGCCTAAGGCCCTAATTCAGCAAGGGACTTAAGTCTGTGCCTAACTTTAAGCATGTGAGTAGGCCCAATGGATGCACACACAAACTCTGGCATGGAGAACGTAATGGACAGGAGTTTCCTTTGGCTAACTGCAGATATGGTTAAATTGGGAGGTGCTGGCTATTCGGTCATAAGCCAGCAGAGTTTAAGTTCTACGGCAGGGGTAGGCAACCTATGGCAAGCGTGCCGAAGGTGGCACGCAAGCTGATTTTCAGTGGCTCTCACACTGCCCGGGTCCTGGCCACCCGTCCGGGGGGCCTCTGCATTTTAATTTAATTTTAAATGAAGCTTCTTAAACATTTTAAAAACCTTATTTACTTTACATACAACAATAGTTTAGTTATATATTATAGACTTATAGAAAGAGACCTTCTAAAAACGTTAAAATGTATTACTGGCATGCAAAACCTTAAATTAGAGTGAATAAATGAAGACTCAGCACACCACTTCTGAAAGGTTGCCGACCCCTGTTCTATGGGATAAAAAGGCTTCATTTTATAACGGAGATGCTACTGCATATGTTTTTGAAACTATGCTCCACTTTTATAATAAAAAGCAAAAATAAAGAAGTACAATTAGAATAAAAACATGGGATTCTCTCATCTGTGTAACTGAACTAAATAAATGTGCTATGTTTGTTTTGCTTTTTAGAATTTTAAGGGTTAAACATTACTATAGACTCACTCCTTGAGAGACCACCTGTTCCACATCTATCCTGTCACAGCTGTTGAGGTCGGTAGGACCATATTCACTGAGAGCCCTTGACTCTGGAATTCTCTTCCCTTCACTGGACACAAAAATTGATGGGTGGCATCCATCAGACTCAAAGGCTTAAGAATATTTTTGTTCCCTTTTCATTTTGCCTATGTGGTCTGAGTATGCTGTTTGCATTATTCGTGTTAGTGGGTTGTTGGGGTATTTGTTCCCTTTGACGGATTCAGTGGTTTATTTGGGACACGATTCTCTTTCGATTCTAGTTATTTTTTGTTAAGATTCCCAGATAACTTAGGGCATTGGATACTGAAAAATGTAATATTTTAATGTTACTATTTATTATTAAAACACATTGTCAAACAGTTAAGTATGATACCAGCTATTATTCCTAAAACTTAATATGATAATGCATTAACATAAATTAAAGTTATATGTTGTTAAATATAATTTATCTAACACTGTACATTTACATGGCACTTTATAAACAGTGTGAGATGTATGGCTATATAACCTAATGGTGTGGTGAGATGGACTGTGATTCATAGCATTACCGAAAGCACACCTAAAGTCAAATGGCATTTCATGCTTGTTTTTAAAATGCACTTCAATATCTTGTGAAATAGCAATGTGACTATTTAATGCCTCCTAGGTGCTGACACCGCCTAGTGGGTAAGCACCTTTAATGCATACTCAGCAACTCACAGCACCTCATTCAGCAACTTCCAGGACTGACCCTTTAGAGCCTGAGCCAAAGTCAATGGAAATCTCTCCACTGACTTCAGCAGGGTTTGGATTAGATTCTTAGTGAAGACAGCAGGGGCTTTGCTTGTGAAAAAAACTGCAGGAAGGAACCATATCCAGGAAAAATAATGGGTTTGACCTGTAGGTTGCTGTGTGCCCTCAATTCCCATTAAACTGGATGGGAGTTGGGGGGCCCTAAACACCCCACAGATTCAAGCCCTACAGACAGTCTTTCAGGGCATACTATCCCCAAAAGGCCAGCTATATAGGCAACAGTGAGTCAGGCAATTCAGGAGATGAGCATTGAGGTGACCCAGGGGACAAAGAAAAAAAAAATGATGGGTTCTAAGGATTTGCAGATATGCTCAAGGGGCAGAGAATGTTTCTTGGACCTTGCAAGATGTGCATAATTCCACAATTACATGTCTTTTATCTCATAATCCGCATGTAGCGGTCAGTTTGCTTTTCAGGCAGTTAAATATTGATTTAAGAGTGCTGATAATTTGTTGACATAACCAAGAATGTATTTTAAACTAAAACAAGAAAAATAAAATGAAAGGTTTCAAATGAAACCAAAGCAAAGCAATTGGTGCATGGGTGTGTGAAAGGGAAAAATATGTGTTTTACAAAATTGGTTCAAAAGCTTCTAACATATTAATCAAAGCTACTCTAATGATAGAAATAAAATTAGCATGGTGGGGGAAAGATACAGCTACAGCACTGCGTGCACCAACTACTTGTATCCGAATAACAAGGGTGGTTAAATCCCTGGCTGAAAGGCATCTGGATGTAATTTTCTACAGATACATGAATGGAAAAGCTTCTACATGCTCCTAAGGTTTCTTTGAGTTTTTACTGCTGCTTCAGGAATCTCCTTTCCCTAATATTTTCTTTGCTTCAGATCAAACAATGTGAATTCATGGTAGAAACCACATAAATAGCCTCTATCAGTGCCAGAGATCAAACAAAAACTGATCATAAAGGAGTTCCTGACCCATATGAATACTTTTAATGTTAATTTTATCTTTAAACAAATTGAAATGTATAAACAATATACATGTTTATTTTGGGGGGGGGGGGAAGGGAGAGGATGGCCAAGTTCATTTAGATCATGATAAAAGCCAGAGCTTTGGAAACTTGGGACAAAGCATCCACAAGGAAGACAAGTTCTCCAAGTTCAAGCTAAAAAGTTTAATTATTATAGTCAGTAAAGAAAAACAACATTTACAAGGCCCATCCAAGAGATTACAAAACTGTGCTTAGATCAACAAATGCAATATTTAATTATTCCTGGGTGTGGAGTTAATTTTGTGAACATTTTATAGCTCTGTACATGTTCCTCCAACACCTTAATTCTCCTCTTCCTTTCATCATGTCAGCCAAAGCCCAACATTACAGGCAAATGAAAATGTTTCTTGGCTATCACCAGCCTCTCTGCAGAAAGTACACCAAAAAAAGCAAAATGCAAAAGCTGGGGGGGAGGGGGTGTGTGGCCTGCAGGAAGTGAGGGAAGTCAAGGAACATCCTCCACATGTGAAATATTCCCCTCGGAGAATCATTACTCTGGGAAATTATACACTATAAATTCCACATGGTCTGACACAATAAGCATCTTTTATATAGTTTGTGAAGTCTGCTGGAGGGCAACACATGAGTACACACAATAAGGCCTCTTCTACTTGCTTGTGTTAATCCCATCAAATGAGGTCCCTCTGTACAAGTCCTCTCCCTCCAAAGTGCTCTGTTCAATGGCATATTCTCTCTCACATCACATGCTGACATGTCTTCCTTTATGACATTCCACCACTTCTTCTTGGGTCAGCCTCTCTAGCTTTTTCCTTCAATCTTGCTCTGTTGGACTCTCTTACCCACATAGTTGGCAGGACTGCGCTTTATGTGACCAAACCAGCTGAGCCTGCGCTCCCTCATTTTTTTTGTTTGTGGGAGTTACTCTGAGCATGTCTCTAACATACACATTCCTTAAGCGATCGTTCTTGCTTTCACCACTCATCCATCTCAACATTTGCATATCTGTGAAACAGATCATTTGTTCATGTTTCTTCTTTTTACCCAATGCTCAGTGCCATACATTAAAACTGGGTGGACCACCATTTTATAGTCTTTCCCTTTTACGCTTCCTGGTATCTTCCTGTCACATAGTGCACTACTTATCTCTCTCCATCTGAGCCCAGGCATTTATTATCCTCACTCTAATTTCATCCTCTATTTCCTCAGGTCTGGAACCCAAGGTAAAGGAGGAAAAAAGAGTAGGAGACAACCATGCTGACAGTACTTGTGGGTGGTGAGAGAAGCATCATGTTCCTGACGCTGTACATACAAGCATCAAGGCGCACATAGTTTGGACTAGACTTTCTCATAGATCCTCAGCCTCCATGACTTCAATAGTCCAACCCTTGCTATTTCTAAAATGCCATTGGCTGCACTTCACACTGTACATGGGGCAGAAGCTCATGCGAAAAACCCATAGGTTTAGTGCAAATTTCTCCTTCCATTCATGTTTTTGTAGGACAAAAAGTATGATTCTAAGTGCAGAATCAGAGGAGGAAGGATGTCTCAAGCATCAGGAAGCAGGATACCTGATTAGATTCCTTATTCACTAAAGCAATACCTACATTCCTATGCAATTATTTTGTGAATCTGTTACTTATCCTTATACTCGACTTGCACATCAAAGAGAAATTTTCCAGGGAGTACATGACCATTTTACTATGGTTGTTTACATCCTATTATAAAGCCAAGTTGTATTGGATATTTATAAACTGGGACCAGACAACAAGTTTGAAAATACAGTAAATCCAAGGAACTTGTTCAAATGATCGGGGAAAAAACATATTCCAATCCACTGGAGCTGATTACCGACATGTAAAATGGTCACTGTGACCTCAGATAAACATTGACAGAATAGTCTTTCACTTGGTTGGCTCATCCTTATATGCAGACACTGAGGTGATCCAGAGATTGAAATTTCATTAACTTGTCCATCTGAGATTTTTCCACTGGGCATCAATTGCCCGAGGTGCATAATGTGCGTGTGAGCTATATTCAGAGACTGCCTGAATTTGATTCACTCTGGTGCCTCTTTTATTTCTAAGAATGATAAAGCTTCATGAGATGCTAGGTGTTGTAGCCTATCTTACATTCATTCTGTTAGCTGGTTTACTCTATGCACTGCTGAATTGTTCCCTTCCAGAACAACTTGGTTTGATTTAGTTTAAATTTCAGTGAAGTAGTTGGAATAAAACAGTTCTATTATTCTAATGCACTTAACATGACAAAACAGTAAACCTGTCTTCTTGTATAATTATTTGAGAATACATACCACCTACAATGAATTTAGAGAAGCAATATCGTATTAGACTAAGTATTCTCCTAGTTTATCTGCAGTGAGTGATATATAAATGGTCCAGAAATCTGACTCTAATACTGCTGTTGAGATGAATACTATCAAAATACTAGCCTGCTTTTATTTAGGACTAATATTCACAACATCAAATCTGCACCTGTGAAATAGTTTTAACAGGAGCATCTGTGTTTTATCTCAGCTGCTTGAGTATGTTTGCAGGCTAACAATACAGTCCTTGCTTCTGAGGTCATCTGAAAGGAGATTAATGCATTTAAAGCATATGAACTATTGATAGTACTTGTCACAGTACAATGCATGTTTAATTGATCAGGTACACATATATTCCTGTAATGATGATAGCAGATCTACTTCTCAAGTGCAAGAAACAGTAAATCATCTTTTCTCCCAAATAAAATGAGCTCTTTCTTCTGCCCGTATCTGTGTCCAGATAAAAGTTAAAGATACTATGGCATATTCACAGAAGAGTATTAGATAAACCTAGTGTCCTGGCCAACTGCTCCTCTTTCAATAAAAGTAATTCTTATCGCCATGTCTATGTGAACTGTTATTGCATAGTGGTTGCTCTGTTAGCTTCCACAGTTACTGATCTACCAGAATCCATGTCATTTGAGAGGCCTTGAGAATGAAAGCTACAGCTAGTTGGAATCCCACATTGCACAGCTCTGATGGAGCCAGGATCATCCTCCAATGGCCAGATTTAGTTCAGAGGCACAGAATCCCAATGGATGACCTGGCCTCCTTGGAATCCCTTTCCCAACTCTTAACGGGATGATGTGGGGGAATCTCCATGTTTGGATCCTTCTGGAGATTTTCTCCCCTTCTCCTTTTAACCACAGGAAGGGACAAAGAAGGAAATGGAGATGGCAGCATTATTAAAAAAACATAGGCTTATTCCAGTTTCTCAGATTTGAATTTTGTGATTCAACAACTTTATCAAGACTCCAATCACAACCTCATGGTTCAGTTTAATTTTGTAGTTAAAGCATAGATTCAATGTTTTTGTTTTGTATGAAGAATACAAAGTCCTACCTGTATTCACAGCACTTACTTTCTGACTACTGAATAATTTTGTTTTGAGATTTTACAAGTAAATCCATTACTTAGTTTCAGTTACAATTAGGTCTTTTAAGAAGTTTAGTATCTATTTCAGTGTTTTCTTTGAGCTGAATGACTTCAATAACACTTTAATGCAGACACTTCAAAAACTTTCCATATAGTTAAAATTAATTGAAGTCTTGGGTGTACATCATATTCACTAACCAACAATTTCATTAACAGAAAGTTAAGGTTGCCCAGTGGTATAATGTGCCCTTCCAGAATGCAGAGTTCAGAAAAACTCAAACTTCAGAAACCCAGGAAATGAAGAGTTAAGGTATTTCAAACTCAGGCTATGTCTACACTACAAAATTAGGTCGGATTTATAGAAGCCGGTTTTATAGAAACCGGTTGTATGCAGCCGATTGTGTGTGTCCCCACATAAAATGCTCTAAGTGCATGAAGTCGGCGGACCGCGTCCACAGTACCGAGGCTAGCGTCGACTTCCGGCGCATTGCACTATGGGTACCTATCCCACAGTTCCCGCAGTCTCCGGCGCCCATTGGAATTATGTGTTGAGATCGCAATGCAAAACAGTGCCACGGGGGGTTCTGGGTACATTGCGTCAGGCCCCTCCCCCGCCGTCACAGCAACGGCAGACAATAGATTCGTGCCTTTTTACCTGGGTTACCTGTGCAGACAACATACCACGCCAAGCATGGAGCCCGCTCAGCTCAGCTCACCGTCACCATATGTCTTCCGGGTGCCGGCAGACGTGGGAATGCATTGCTACACAGCAGCAGCAGCTAACTGCCTTTTGGCGGTAGATGGTGCAGCATGAGTGGTAGCCTTCATCGGCGATCGGGATGCTGGTAGCTGTGGGGCTGGCAGCCGTAGGGCTGCATTGCACCAGCCCCTTGCCTTTTGGCAGTAGATGGTTTATTATGACTGGTAACCGTCCTCGTCGGACAATCATGGATATCAGTCATAGTATATTATTTTCTGCCAAGTATTGTCTGCTGAGCACCCAGAAGAGGCCGAGGGCGATCTGGGTGCTGGCAGACATATGGCTGGCACACGTGGGGCTACATTGCTACACAGCAGCAACCCCTTGCCTTTAACCGTCCTCGTTGGACAATGATGGCTACCAGTCGTAGTATACTATTTTCTGCCAAGTATTGTCTGCTAAGCACCCAGAAAAGGCCGAGGGCGATCTGGGTGCTGGCAGAGATGTGGCTGGCACACGTAGGGTTACATTGCTACACAGCAGCAACCCCTTGCCTTTTGGCAATAAATAGTATATTATGATTGGTATCCATCATCATCATACTGGTACGCTCCCAGTATTTGCTGCCAAGCACCCAGAAAATGCCGAGGGCTATCAGTCATGCTGCACTGTCGTCTTAAGATGTAAAAAATAGATTTGTTGTGTATTCATTTCCTTCCCCCCTCCCTCCGTCAAATCAACGGCCCGCTAAACCCAGGCTTAGGAGTTCAATCTCGGGGGGGGGCATTCTGTGTGACAGTTGTTTGTATTTCTCCCTGATGCACAGCCACCTTTCTTGATTTTAATTCCCTGTACCTGTACGCCATGTCGTCACTCGCCCCTCCCTCCCTCCCTTCTTCCCCTGGTCTTTAGATACTAGTTTCGCGCCTTTTTTCAGACCAGACGCCATAGCTATCACTGGGATCATGGATCCCGCTCAGATCACCGCGGCAATTATGAGCACTATGAACACCACGCGCGTTGTCCTGGAGTATATGCAGAGCCTGGACATGCCAAAGCAAAACCAGGACCAGCTGAGGAGGAGGCGATTGCAGCGCGGCGACGATAGTGATGAGGAAATTGACATGGACCTCTCACAAGGCACAGGCCCCAGCAATGTGGAAATCATGGTGTTACTGGGGCAGGTTCATGCCGTGGAACGCCGATTCTGGGCCCGGGAAACAAGCACCGACTGGTGGGACCGCATCGTGTTGCAGGTCTGGGACGATGCCCAGTGGCTGCGAAACTTTCGCATGCGTAAGGGCACTTTCATGGAACTTTGTGACTTGCTTTCCCCTGCCCTGAAGCGCCAGAATACCAGGATGAGAGCAGCCCTCACAGTTGAGAAGCGAGTGGCGATAGCCCTGTGGAAGCTTGCAACGCCAGACAGCTACCGGTCAGTCGGGAATCAATTTGGAGTGGGCAAATCTACTATGGGGGCTGCTGTGATCCAAGTTGCCAGGGCAATGAGAGACCTGGTGATATCAAGGGTAGTGACTCTGGGAAACGTGCAGGACATAGTGGATGGCTTTGCTGCAATGGGATTCCCAAACTGTGGTGGGGCGATAGACGGAACCCATATCCCTATCTTGACACCGGCGCACCAAGCCACCGAGTACATAAACCGCAAGGGGTACTTTTCAATGCTGCTGCAAGCCCTGGTGGATCACAAGGGACGTTTCACTGACATCAACGTGGGCTGGCCGGGAAGGGTACATGATGCTCGCGTCTTCAGGCACTCTGTTCTGTTTCGAAAGCTGGAGGAAGGGACTTTCTTCCCGGACCAGAAAATAACCGTTGGGGATGTTGAAATGCCTATCGTGATCCTTGGGGACCCAGCCTACCCCTTAATGCCATGGCATGGCTCATGAAGCCGTACACAGGCAGCCTGGACAGGAGTCCAGACTTCTGAAAACCAGGAAATCCAAACTTAAGGGGGGAGGGATAGCTCAGTGGTTTGAGCATTGGCCTGCTAACCCCAGGGTTGTGAGTTCAATCCTTAAAGGGGCCATTTGGGGATTTAGTTGGGGATTGGTCCTGCTTTGAGCAGGAAGTTGGATTAGATGACCTCCTGAGGTCGCTTCCAACCCTGATATAGTAATAAACATCAGAATTTTTTGGGAAGGTGAGAAGATTATCTGCTCACTGATCCTTTGCACATTTAGCAGAAGGATCCTAAAGACAGGTAACTTTCAAGTCAATGAGCAGTGACTGTAGGACAATAATGGTGGCCTGGGCTATTAGTGTGAGCAGAAAAAGAATTTGGATTTACAAGTTAAAATATGTAAGGAAGTCAGAATTATTATCCCCATCTGACAGATGGAGAATCATCATGCACAGAGAAGTAAAGGGCTTTACCCAATATCCCATACTCAGTCTGGGTCAGAGCTGGAAATAGAACTCACAACTCCTGGCAGCCAGTCCAAGGCCTTAAGTATCAGGCAGTCTTTCCTCCCAGTTTGAAATGCATGTAATAATAAGGAAATGAAACTAGTTGACCATCCATCTGACTTCCTGCTTTGCACTTTGGGTTCTATCAAACTCTAACACTGACTCCAATACTCCTGATAATAAACCCCAAATCTCCTTGTGACATTGCACTCCATATGTTTATGGAAATATGCTTATGAGTATAAATATAATGTAACTGGAATATGCTTTATGCAAAAGGTCTCTTGTAAGGTATCAATCTTATCTACTGAGTGTGTTCATCCTATTTGTATGAATGTATCATTCTTGTATCTGAAGCTAGAAATATGAAGTATTACTCTGAAGTCCTAATGTAACTATGCAAAGTGTGGGCCATTAATGGTGGTTTGGAATCTTGATGGCTCCCATTAACCAGGACAATTGGTTGTAAATGGCTCTGTTTACTTGTAAACCTTCCTGTGTTCATGTGAGTCAGGCCAGAAAGAATGGAGGCTTGGGGTCTCACAGGACATTTGACCATGTCACCTGGTACTGGAATCCATCTTAAACCTGGTGCTTTTCCATTTAGAAGGAGGGGTGGGGACGCAGAGAGACAAAAGATTCCCGCCTTGTACCAAAACTATAAAAGGGGGTGGAATAGAACAAAGGGGGCTGCAGTCATGGGAAAACCCCTAGTGACATCTGAGTTGGAACTAACAAGAACTGTACCAGGGAAAGGATTGGGCCCAGACTAGGAAGGGGTCTAGTCTGTGAAAGAAGTTTATTGGAACAACTCTGAGGGCAAGATTTACCTGTATTTAGTTTCTTAAATGTATTAGGCTTAGACTTGCGTGATTTGTTTTATTTTGCTTGGTAACTTACTTTGTTCTGTCTGTTATTTCTTGAAACCACTTAAATCCTACTTTTTATACTTAATAAAATCACTTTTGTTTATTTTTAAACCCAGAGTAAGTGATTAATACCTGGCGGAGCAAACAACTGTGCATATCTCTCTATCAGTGTTATAGAGGGTGGACAATTTATGAGTTTACCCTGTATAAGCTTTATACAGAGTAAAACGGATTTATTTGGGGTTTGGATCCCATTGGGAACTGGGTGTCTGGAGATATGAAACCTGCTGAGCAGTTTTGATTAAAGCCTGAAGCTTTGGGGGCGTGGTTCAGATGCTGGGTCTGTGTTGCAGCAAAGTAGAGTGTCTGGCTCAACAAGACAGGGTTTTGGAGTCCCAAGCTGGCAGGGAAAATGGGCTCAGAGGTAGTTTCAGCACATCAGGTGACAGTCCCAAGGGGGTCTCTGTGACCAAACCCGTCACACTCCCGGCTTCCAATCGTGTGCATTTACCTCAAGACAGCCCTTTTGAAGCCAGGTTTGGAAACTAATAATCATCCTTAGCATGTATCTAGAGCTTTCCATATTCAAAATAATTTACAAAGCATAACAACTAACTAATCCACACGTTACCCCCTTTCAATACATTGTATAGAAGAGATACTAAGAGTTGAGGTTGATTTTCACAAGCCCACACAGAAGTTCCATGGCAAAGACGAGACTAGAACCCAGAAGTTCTATCAGGCCCATAGCCAGACCATTACGCCAGAGAAACGTCACCAGAACTTTGTCTTCTGACTCAAGCCATGATTTAGTTTGGGAGTTTTTACCTGGAAGCAGCTCAGATCACCTGTCCAGGGGAATCCCAATGCCCCATAAACACCACAAAACTAAATAATTATTCTTCTTTGACTGTCCCCATAAAAGTTTCCTCTGCCATGAAGCCTACAAAAAGCTTGACAATGGTTTGGCTGCTGGTGTGCTGAGACCACAGCCTATCATGTTGACCAATATTGTCTCACTGTTTCTTGTACTCACCAAGCTGTATCCATCTGTTGTCTCTTGTCTTATATTTGTCATATACTTATGCCCTTTGGGGGCAGGGACTGTTTGTTCTATTTGTACAGTGCATAGCACAATGGAATCTTGGTCCCTGACTTGTATTCTAGTAGTGCCCATTAATAATAATGACACTTGGGAAAGATCCAAGCTCTATCTTTCTCCCTCTTTCCTTGCTGTGAATTTTGCAGAGCCTTTTAACACCAACCCTTCCAAGGTCTCTATATTAGCACCATCACAGGTCTCCCTGAGTTTTAAGATAGCTTAATCATGTGGTTCAGCAGGCCTGTTCATCCATGAGTGGATGAGTGGGAGAGTAAACAGCAGAGGTCACAGGTTTCCAAATCACTAGGGACAGGTGAGGGTATTTATTTTGTTTCTTGAAAAATGTCCCCATTAATAAGAATATTTTCACAGTAAAGGCACCAGAGATATAAAGATAAGGTTAGAGCCACACAAGTTAAGAGTGTACTCTAGCTAGTCCCATTCCAGCCAGATGGATGCCTTCTCTGCACTGCGGCAGGTGAAGAGGTTGTTAGCTGAGTGGATAAAGTCACATTGATAGAGTAACAATTGTCCATTGGGTGCTGAAACAAGGGTCGCCAAACCCCGATAATTTGGGAGCACAGAGCTGATTGAAGATCTGAGAAATTATTGACACCAAGCTTAGCAACTGGGACCCCTGCCTTAGTTAACTTTAAAATGCAACTAGACAATAGATTCTCTGTGTTGTCGAGCTTTGTTCGTTAGAACCTTACATACAAGAAAAGCTCCATCTAACTGCAGCCCTGCTTTACTTGTATCTCTCAGTGACTTCAGTGTAAGTTACACTGATCCAGTAACAAATGAGGCAGTCCTTCATATGCCCTCATGAGAACAAAAGGCGAGGCTTAAGGGTGCCTTAAAGAGACCTGATTTTCCAACAGTACTGAGCACCCACTCTCTGAAAATCTTCTTTAAGATGTCTCAACTTGGGTACCCAAAATCACTAGAGAATTTTGAAAAATTAGGTCAAGTTATTTAAAAAAAATCTCAGGCAATCATCATTTTAGTTAGTAATTCAGAGTCATGCCTTTGTGATCTTTGTTTGTTTCCCCCAGAAATGGCCAGCTATTGAGGATCACCTCAGGAAAATGGCCTATGCAAAGTAAGCGCACACTCGACTCCTGATTGGCTGCTGGAAACATCCAGAGACAACCATGTCCCCTCTCCCGAAGTCCCTGTCTGCCAGGAGAGGCAACAAGACCTGCTACGATGCGGATGAGGTGAGTAATGCTCTGATGAGCTTGGATTTGTGCTGGAATAGGATCAGGGGCCGGGCCTGGCTCATTCCATCCTCATACTCATTCCACTTTGTGGCTTTGGGCAAGTCACCAAGGGTACATCTACAAAACCAGCAGCAGCCCATGGGAGCGTGCCTCCCAGCCTCGATTGACAGACTCGGGCTCGCAGGGCTTGTGCTACCATGTAAAAATAGCTGTGCAGACTAAGGGTTCTCAACCTTTTTCTTTCGGAGTCTCCCCAACGTGCTATAAAAACTCGTGGCCCACCTGTGCCACAACAACTGGTTTTCTGCATATCCAGTAGATTAAAAGCTGCATTAACTTGATAGTTATGCAGTTAAAGACACACACATAATATAAAAACAAAAATGATATATAGGTACAAAAATACAAATCTGAGTATTATTGTTGTTTTACTTAGTGTGAAACTTGTTGCTGGTGCTGATCAACAATTCTGTCTAGGGGGGTATCTTTGACAATCACACTCGCATGTCATGCTCAATTTTCATCCTGGCTTGCTACTTTGTTTTCATTGATGTCATGGCTGACTGGCACAGCCCCAACCCCTCCACTGACCTGCACAGCCCCAGCCCCTCACCAGCACGGTGGGGATTGGGCTTCAGCTCCTTCAGCCCTGATCAGCGGGGCTCAGGTTCCAGCAGCCCTGCGTGGTGGGGTTCGGGCTTCAGCTTTCTGCCCTGGGCCCCAGTGAGTCTAACACCGACCCTTCTTGGCAGACCCCATGAAACCTGCTCGCAGCCTGTTAGGGGGTCTTGGACCCCTGGTTGAGACCACTAGTGTAGAGAGCACTTTGAAGTTACGGCTCGGGCTGGAGCTCACCCTCTGAAACCCATCCCACACCTTAGGCTTCAGAGCCCGAGGTACAGAGTCTACACTGCATTTTAACATGGTAGCGCAAGCTCTGGGAGTCCAAGTCTGTTGACCCAGGCTCAGAGGCTCACTGCTGCAGGCTGTGTAGATGTATGTTAAGGCTCCATGATCCAGCAAAGCACTTGAACATGTGTGTGGCTTGAATCACATGAGTAGGCCCATTCACTTCTTCAGGACCACTCTCTGTACATGTTTCCTTGTGTAGAATGGGGGTAATTCTACCTCCTGGGAGCGTGAGGAATAATTAATCAATGTCTGTACAGATCTTTGAAGATGTATAATGCTAAATGGTATCATCCTGGTGCCTGTAAAATTTATTTCCTTTCTTCCCTTCTCTGACCTTCTCACCTCCCCATTAATAACACACTCTAGGAATTTTAAATCAATACCAAAATACGTTAGCATTTGTCAAACAGACGCTTCCAAAGTAGTGTTTTGGGGAGGAAACTAGTTGGATCAGAAAGTCCTCATGGGTCCGAAGGCAGGATTATTCTATTCTAAGCCACCACTGGCCCCCATTCCCTAAGGCAGTAGTTCCCAAAGTTGTTCCGCCACTTGTGCAGGGAAAGCCCCTGGCAGGCCGGGCCGGTTTGTTTACCTGCCACATCCGCAGGTTTGGCCGATCGCGGCTCCCAGTGGCCGTGGTTCGCTGCTGCAGGCCAATGGGAGCTGCTGGAAGCGGCAGCCAGTACATCCCTCATCCTGCGCTGCTTCCAGCAGCTCCCATTGGCCTGGAGCAGCAAACCACGGCCACTGGGAGCTGCGAATCACGGCCACTGGGAGCCACGAACCACAGCCAGTGGGAGCCGCGATCGGCCGAACCTGCAGACGCGGCAGGTACACAAACCGGCCCGGCCTGCCAGGGGCTTTCCCTGCACAAGCAGCGGAACAACTTTGGGAACCACTGCCCTAAGCAATTCAATCAACCCAGTCATGAAACTTCTGTAAAACTAGGAATCTTGCTGGAAATCCCAATGTTGTATCTGAACAAGATTCTTGGGGAAATAAGCTCTGATGTACTGAGCATCAGTTTATTTGCATGAGATGTGAAGCAAACACTGCTGAGCCCAACCCCCTGTTGGTACTATTGCTGGGAGTCAATACAGGGCAATTCTTTACAGTCTGTTCTCTAGAGGGGGAGAATGTCAGCAAGCTCCATTGCTTGGGACACATCAAACTCGATGGATAACAGTCCTTCCAAGGCCCAACTGACTGCTGTCCTACACTTCGTGCAATAATTTACACCAGTGCAAAATTAAATCAGAATGGTTGTAATTTCACTTTGCACTGGTTTAAGAGATTGTACAAGATGAAAAGCGATGGAAAAATCAGGGCCCAGGCATCTATCCATGTAGTCTTTGTCTACACAGAAACTGGCATCTGTTTAGTTAAACCAGTGCAAACCCCGGCATGGACATTTATTTGGTTTGAGAGCAGCTTATTTAGGTTTAGTTTAAACCAGACCCTAACAGACTCAAGCTAAATCAAAATAAGTCTGGTTTAAACTTAAGTAAGGTGTCTATGGAGTCTTTTGCACCAGTTTAATTAAACCAATTTAAAATGTACTCTCTGTCATTAGTATTTGTACTTTTTGACCACCTTAATGATTCCTCTTGTTTCTTGTCTAAACCCTTCAAGAACTTGTAGGCTATTAGCTTGTCTGCCTCATAGTTGTCAGTGAAACAATATAAATTTTGCTCTTTTAATCTTTCCTCATGAATCAAGCCCTCCAGCCCTTTGGCAGAGAGGAGATGCACAGGAAAAATGGAGAGATTTCAAAGGTTTACAGCTTTGACTCTACACAGCTGTAATGGGACCAGGATTTAATGTTGTTAGGGGGGATTGCAAGCTATGGGTTTAAACCTAATCTTTTATGATTTATTCTTGTAGTTTACTAATGTGTTACATTAATCAGTCAGCTGGGTCATTTCCCCTGCTTCCTTCTGAAGAGACTCTTTATAGTTCAAATAAATGAAACATAAATCAAGATCCCATATGCAAAGTCAACAACAAGCATATAGTCACTGACAAGGTGGCATATACTAGTGAGAAGACAAAGGATCAGACGACAACTGCTAAAGAAAGATGTTCATTAAATAAAATCATATATTCAGGCCAAACTTCCATACAGATCATCTCCCCAAAACACTTTGCAGTGCTACATAATATAGTTATAGTGTTAAATAATAAATTATATAGCACAGAAAGGGTAAGCAAGAGTTCTAGACGAGCAAAGAACACAAGGTTTTCACCTGCAATTTTAAATTAGTTCAAGAGGTAGTGAGGTCCAGATTAGAGTGGGTGACTCACTAAAACATTTTTCACTGAAAAATACAGATGCAGGTTGACAAACATTTCACAGATTCATGTCAAATTCGCTGAACTGTTTTGGTTGTAAAAAGCTCTCAAAATGTTTCCTTTCGACATTTTCTGAACAAAATAGTTTGATTTGAAACAATTTTGTTTTGAAATGTAGTTAATAAAGAAGCATTTTAAAAAGCTCAAAAACTAAATAAAACATTTAGTTCGACCCAAAACAATTTTAATTTTTTTAATTCTCAGCTCACCAAAAATGTTTTAAAAACTGTTTGGGATTGACCCAATACACATTTGTTTTTTTCTGTTTTTAGAACAGCCATGGGCTTGGTATACAAACCCCATACTGGGCAACAAGGGGTTAAGGAACTGCTCTGGGCTCAGCCCGCCCCACTCTGCCACACCTGCAAGAGATGCACAAGCTAGAGAAGGAATTAAAAGGGAGCAGAACAGTTCACTTGTGGGCAGGCTGGGAAGAGAAAAGACCTCCACTTTGCAGCTCCTGAGGAAAGGACTAAGGGAAGGCAGGATCTTGCCCATCAACAGCTGCCTGAGGGAAGGGAGGACCTGCCTCTGACTGACCCCGAGAGGAAGTTCATATCCCCAGCTCACCTACTAACCCAGTTTATTTGTGGCGATTCCCTATGTTTTGTTTATGGACTACCCTGGAAGGGGAGAGACTGGGCCAAGGCACAAGAGGAGGCAGCTGCTGCTCCGAGAGAGGGAGCTGGAGAGATGCCAAGCAGTGAGCTGATCCCCTGCACAGCCTTCTTGTTACAGAATGTGAAGTTTGGACAATAGTGGGGTGGTAGGAAATGGCCCAGGGGGGAAGCCTTAAGGTGCTCCTGGCAGTCAGACCCTTGTGTTGCCCTCACAGATAGGGGTGCCAACTTTCTAATCACAGAAAACCAAACACCCTTGCCCCACCCCTTATCCGAGGCCCCACCCACACCCAATCCATCCCCTCTCCCTCCGTTGCTCGTTCTCCCTGACCCTCACTCACTTGCTCATTTACACCAGGCTGGGGCAGAGGGTTGGGTGTGGGAGGGGGTGAGGGC
Organism: Emys orbicularis; assembly: GCF_028017835.1. Classification (NCBI taxonomy): domain Eukaryota; kingdom Metazoa; phylum Chordata; order Testudines; family Emydidae; genus Emys; species Emys orbicularis. Next base: position 79,827,791 of record NC_088691.1, on the reverse strand, counting down.
TCCGGGTTGGGGTATGGGCTCTGGGGTGGGGCCAGAAATGAGGGGTTCAGGGTGCAGGAGGGGGCTCCAGGCTGAGGCAGGGGTGCAGGAGAGGGCGAGGAGTTGGAGAAGGGGCAGGGAAAGGGTGTTTGGTGTTCTGTGATTAGAAAGTTGGCAACACAAGGGTCTGACTGCCAGGAGCATCTTATGACTGGGGGTGCGAGCTCTGGGGTGGGGCCAGAGATGAGGAATTTGGGGTACAGGAGTGGGTTCTGGGCTGGGGATGAGAGCTTCTGAGTGTGGGCTGGGGCTAGGGGTTGGGGTGCTGAGGAGTTTGGAGTGCAGGAGGGGGCTCAGGGCTGGGGCAGGGTGGGTTGGGGGTGTTGGAGGGGGCTCCAGGCTGGGGCCAAGGAGTTTGGAGTGCAGGAGGGGGATCAGGGTTAGGGCTGGGGCAGAGGGCTTGGAGTGCAGGAGGGGAAAGGGGTGTAGGCTCTGGGTGGTGCTTACCTCAGGTGGCTCCCAGAAGCAGCAGCATGTCCCTCCAGCTCCTAGGCCAATGGAAGCTGTGGAGCTGGCACTCAGGAGTGGGGGGGGGACAGCATTCAGAGCCCCCGTGGCTGCCCCTATGCCCAGGAGCCAGAGGTATATGTTGCTGTTTCCTGGGAGCCACACAGAGCTGGGTAGGGAGCCTACCAGCCCTGCACCAAATGGATTTTTAATTAGGGTGACCAGATGTCCCGATTTTATAGGGACAGTCCCGATTTTTGGGTCTTTTTCTTACATAGGCTCCTATTACCCCCCACCCCCATCCTGATTTTTCACACTGGCTGTCTGGTCACCCTATTTTTAATGGCCCGGTCAGCCATGCTGTCCAGAGCTATCAGGGTCCCTTTTTGTCCGGACATTCCAGTCAAAAACCGGACACCTGGCAACCCTACTCACAGGGCTCTGGGCCAGAGCCCAGTGGAGTGGGAGGGTTTGGGGTCCCCTAGCAACCCCTTCCCCCCCGCAGGTCCTAAGTCCTGACCACTAGGCAACTCTCCCCACAAGTGCAGACTGTTACAGACCAGAAAAACAGAAAAATCACTTATTTGCACAACTCTAACACAGATATGCCTACGGAGTTCCAAAGGAGAAGACAAAGAGCTTGATTCTCAGTTATTCCATGCTTGTGTGTGGGGTAGGGATGGTGGGGGCAGGTTTACATGGCTTTAACCCCTTTTTTTGTTCCCCATACTCTGGGGCCATGTAGGGCCCTGCCCAGCCCTTGGTGTAAGTTAGAGCAGTTTTAGGGCTGCCCTCACTAACATTCTTATAACCTTTGGGAAGGAGAGAATAGCCATAGTGTCACGCTCTCCTACCACACCCCTAATTCATCCCATAGGCTGGGGCCTGGAGCTTGGAAGTAGGGCTAAGAGCCCTTAGGCCAGCCCTACACTAGACAAAGAGAATACTTCCTGCCCAAGGAGGATACATGGGCCATTTCCACCCACTTTAAAGATGCATTTAAAGAGCAATGTAAAGGAGCCCATGGCTAGGTCTACACTACCCGCCTGAATCGGCGGGTAGAAATCGATCTCTTGGGGATCGACTTATCGCGTCTCGTCAGGACGCGACAATCGATCCCCGAATCGACGCGCTTACTCCACCAGCGGAGGTGGGAGTAAGCGCCGTCGACTGGGAGCCGCGGCAGTCGATTTTGCCGCCGTCCTCACAACAGGGTAAGTCGGATCTGATACGTCGAATTCAGCTACGCTATTCGCGTAGCTGAATTTGCGTATCTTAAATCGACCCCCCCCTGTAGTGTAGATGTAGCCTTAGTGTAATTGAGAATTGGGCCCAAGCTCTGTGGGGTCAGCTGGAGTAAGTTTATAAAGAGATTTTAACTACATAGAAGGCAGGTTTGATCTTTGGCCTGACATAAATGGAGCGAGTGAATATGCCTGCACATGGGAGTGCTGAGATCCTTGACTACTTGTGAGAGCAGCTGCATTCTGTAAATGGTGCAGTCTGGGGACCTAGATCTCCGGTAGGCCATAGAGAAGGGAGCTTGACAGTTGAGAGGAGATGAAAACCTGACTAAGGATTTCAGGCAAGCAGTGGACAAAGGCAATGCTGTGAAGGTGGTAACAGGCACACACACTGAGTGCAAATTCTTTATACCTCAAAGACTTGGTAGAACTGTAATATATGATTGGGGATACCCCAGTACCACAAGAGTCAGGCATTAGCTGCTGGTGGTGATGGCTTTGGAACTCTTTGATGCAATAAGCTCTTTTCTTGTTCTTCCTGCAGGTACCTCCCCACTGGGTCAAGGGACTATTTTGTGCAACAGGATCAGGGACTGCTCTACCATTTTTGCCACCCCAAGCGCAAAAAAATTAAAAAAAATAAAAAGCCGCTTGGACTGCCGCCCGAACTGCAGAAGAAAAAAAAAGCCGCTGGGACTGTGCCGCCCCAAGAATGGACGGAATGCCGCCCCTTAGCATGTGCCGCCCCAGACACGTGCTTCCTCCGCTGGTGCCTGGAACCAGCCCTGAACAGGATCCACTCTTGTTGTGAACCAACCCAGTGCAAAACTAGTGTCAAGCCCACAGTGCAGTGCAGGCACAATTGTAGGCCATATTTGAAGGGGACAGGAACTCCAGATATATCAGGGAAATGAGCAATGTAGGCCAGTGGAAAAACATATGCAAAGGTCACTCACCAAGGGATAAACTGATGGAAATGCTGCTGGCATTGTACAATATATATCGGAGTTGGGATTTTCTCCAGGCATTCTCATTTTTCATTATTAAGAAGATTGAAGTGCCCCTTTTCTGCCTGATCTGAGTGTTATATACTTCTTCCACAAAGTCCAGTAGAGATGTGTATCCCTCTTTACTCTTCAGTATGATGAAGTCTAACATGAGAATCATATTTTTGCCATCTAATCAAAGTTTAGTAACCCAGTAAATTATACAGATACTATATTAATGTTAAATTAAGACCTTCAGATATGCAAACCTAGAATAAGTCAAGAAGAGAGTCCAGCTAAAACAATATCATGTTTATATCATTAATCAACTTTTACATACATATAAAACACACTTTTATAGGACCTCATCCTGCACTATTAAAGTCAATGGGAATTTTGCCATTTACTTCATTGTGAGCAGAACTGGGGAGCCATAAAGAGTTCAACATGTATTACACAGCTAGCAGTTTCACATTCCCCAAGGAGGATGGAATTAAAGTAGGATATGCATTCATAACTACTTCAATGTGGAAGATATCCAGTATTCCTGCAAGAAAAACTTTCTGGAAGCAAAGTTGTAATTTTGGCCAATGCTTTTTGTGTTGTGCCACAGCAGTAACCATACTGGTAATGAAGAACAGCAATTTCCCCAGTGTCTTCGTCACAATGTATCATTTTCAAAACCACATTCTCCAACCCATCTTTAAGGCCAAATATCCTACTGAGAGTAGTTATTTTTCCCAGCAGAAGACACAAATCAAACTGTACTAATGGATGATACCTTTTGTTTTCTTCTTCCTCCTCTGTCTTCCTTCTCCATTCATCTACTTCTTTCATACCATAGATAGCAATACAGACAAAAGGGCACAGCACTTGACAGTGGCAGGGCACTTGGTATGCTGCAACTGATGGTTATTACACTCATTCTGATCATCTCACTGTTACTTTGTGCTCCTCCTGTCTCCTGGCTGCAGTCTAACAGCGTATACTAACAGGCTTGTGCACTTGCCATGGTATAAGTGCACAATTCCCACAATAGGGGATTCAAATCCAGGCACCCCTGCAATACATATAAATAATGATTATTTATTATCTGACAGGGTCAGGAAGGGCTTCAAGTGTATTCTGGATGATTTTTAAGGGCTTTTTGTATTTTTTTATCTCCTTCCTCTGAAGCATCAGAGATGGCCACAGCTGGAGATGGTGCATTGCACAGGGAGGGCCAGGGCTTTGAGGTGGCACAGAGCATTCCTTCACTCAGGAGCTTGGCTGGCTGGTTCTTGCTCACATGGCTCAGGGTCGAACTGATTCTCATATGAGAGACTGGGAAGGAATTTCCCCCAGATCAGATTGGCAGTGACCTTGGGGTTTTTTCACCTTCCTCTGCAGCAAGTGGGTGCAGGTAACTTGCACATCTCTCACTTAATTATCTCCCTGCCGTTGCAAGGACCTTGGGCATTGGTGCACCTTGGTTCCCCCTATTCTCTCCTTGTGTAATATAATAGTTTAGTCTTCTGTGGGTTGTAATCCTTTGGTCTAATTTCAATTGTTGGGTTTAGTGTGTGTGTGCTGCTGGTGGCCTGTGGGAGACAGAATGGATGACCCGGTGGTCCCTTCTGGCCTTAAACTCTATAACAAAAACAGAACCAGTATTAAGGCTTTTCCATCTACTTAACAAATTGTTTTCTTTTCTTGCCTAAACAATTATCTGCCTTTTATTTAGGTCTTTCTGTCCCCAATGTTGTTCATCCAGCACTGTATTTATTGTCTGCCTATATATTTTGCCAATGTCTCAAAATTTTATTGCTTGTTTAAGAGGGGGTCATAAAACATATAAAGTTTGATTCTACCAGCCTTACTCAGGTTGAGTGGTACTGACTCATTTCAGTTCATGGGAGAGTTCCCAAGAGTACGTGCTGCTCAATGACAGAATCAGACCCTTAACAATAAATAACCTAGAAGACTCAGAAAATGAGAAGGGTTTAGGTTAAATTCACAAGGGCAAGGAAATTCAAATGCAAGACTGAAATGTACCATATGTCCTCTAATACTTAAGCATAAAAGGAGGCATTGTTAGAAAGTAGCTAAGATCATGCTCTATTATGATTAAGTATGAAAAAAACCATATGGCCCATGTCAGCTTTACCTTTGAATTTCTTTGCTTTTGTAGTTTTAAATTAGAACCTTAATCATTACAGTGATGTCATTTGGGGGTTAGTTTTTTTATATTTTTATGCACGTTTGAATAACAATTTAAAGGAAACTTAAGAAAAGAAAAGAAACCCTCCAAAATGTGTCCAAAATACTTTGTTTTAGTTCTTTCACTGGCAGTGCTGTGCAATATAAAAGGTATCATTGCGAGCTTATGAAACTATGGGCTTGATTCTTACTTACACTAAGGGACCCTTTTATACTAAATGTAGTTTACAACCACTCCAAGTCTACTTTACACTGCCAGATGACGTAAAGGGACCTTAGCATAACTATAAGCAAGGCCAGTCTGTACTATTGAGGTCTTGAAATCTTTGATTAAAAAACTCTAATACATTCTGGTTCTTCAACTGGAGTTGCAATGGAAGTGAACGAGACAGATTGTTTTGCTTTGTTCAGTCACATCAATCATTAAATAGTTAATGCCAATGGTCCTCTTTCATGTCAGGTTTTAAATTGGAGTTGCATATGCTAACATTTGGTGAAAGATACTTGCTGTGTACGTGCAATGACCACCTTTACAGCATCTGTATCTTGGATACACTGACCACCTTTTGTTGAAACTATTAAAATAGCATATTAAAGGCAAAATCATGACTATATTATTTGGCTAGGAGAGAAAAAAAGACAGCTGAAACTAATAAAAGTGCATATCCTTTTGATCCTTCTCTGCCTCCTCAACAAATGATGACAAATTGATTTTTTAAAACAATTTTTTTGACATCTATGTTATGGTCCAGTTTCAGTCTGCAAAGGATTTTTTCATTTTAATTATACACCTCTGAAAATAATTGCAATCCCCATGGCAGATGCTTGATCTCAGATACATAGGAATATTAAAAAGATATTGTAATACATTAATAATTTCAACCACCTCCTCTTTTATTGCAGCATAATCTTCATTGTGTTCCTGTAAATAAAATCACGCATTTACCTCCCATTTGATTAAACTGGTGTTGGATAGGTTGAAGTCTATTTTTGTTTATAAAGGAAGAAATGTTTCTACTGTGAATTTACATAAACCCACAATCCCACTAATTCTTTTTTATGTTGTGTTTATTGATCTGGGTTGAAACCCAGTTATTTCCACCAGTGAACAACGTAAACAAGACAGCAACAAAAAAGTCAGCATTTTCGCCCTTTCTATCCGTCAATGGCAGAAGTAATTTTGGGTGGGGAAAGAGTTTTCAAAAATAAAAGTAAAAAGGAAAGTAGATATGGAATTTTGTTTTGCTGTTTGGTATTTGATTCAAGTTTGCAACTGACTATATACTGTACTATTATAACAATGGCAATTAGACCATTTCTTGGGAGAGTTGCTTGTCATGTTTCACCATTTGAATTTCTTTACATCATTTACATTAGGTGAATTTAAGAAAAGAACTTTAAATCGATACATACAGGAATTTAGGGTAAAATTTTCAAGCGTGCTCAGCTCTCATTGTGACTTTTGAGGACAGATTTTCAGAAAGGCTCAGTATTCAATGAGTTAATCTGTATTGAGTGCTTTTGAAAATCTGCCCATTTATTTCGGGGCTAAACGGGAACAAAGTTCTTTTGAAAATGAGGCTCTGACATGGGTACTAATGCCTTTAGACAGTGTGGGCCACAGAGCTTGCTTGCTTGGTTCTCTCCTTCCTCTTCACTGCAAATTGTACAGCTTTTGGAAAAAAGAGGAAATAGGCTTTACATAAATTCCTGGACCTCATCACCCTAAACTTTGTGGAAGCTTGGGTCTAGATTCAGATCTGCATTTTGTGAATGCCTACTTTCTCTACATGGAGTCAAAAATCTGAACCATACACCCCAAAACTACTGGAAATTCAGATATGGATTCTGATTCAAATGCATGCCCCAATCCTACAGTTAGCCCCACACAATGAAGAAATTCATTTATGCTATGTTGACAAATTACAAATGTTATACTATTGAATGCAAAAAATTATATTTGACAATGAAAACTTTTAGAAATTTTCCTATTTTTAGCTCTTTTCATAATTCATGTTTGACATTTATCTGAAAAATATGCTCTCTTTTGTGCAACAACGACTAATTTGTAAGGGATAAGGAAAATGGATTTTAAACTCTAGTACACAATTGCTGAGCTCTTCAGGTTAGCTTTGAAGTGCATTCTGAAGCCACAAAAGAATCCTTTAGATTCTTTCACTATTCCTGCTCATAAAAACATAAGAGCTGCAACATACTCAGTAAGACCATGGTCCATCTTGCGCACTATCCTGTGGCTGACAATGGCCTGTACCACAACATGGCAATTATGGAGTTATTCAGCCTTATCTTCCACTCCTGGCTTCTGGTAGTCAGAGGTTTAGGGTCGCCCAGAGAATAGGGTTGCGTCCCTGACCATTTTGGTTAACAGCCATTGATGGTCCTGTCCTCCATGAACTTATCCAGTTCTTTTTGGAACCCACTTATACTTTTGGCCATTACAACACCCAATAGCAAGGAATTCCTCAGGTTAGTTGAGTGAAATAGTACTTCCTCTTATTTGTATTAAACCTGATGCCTATTAATTTCATCAGGTGACCCCTGTTTTTTGTATTGTATGAAAGGTTAAACAGCACTCATCCATTCACTTTTTCCACACCATTCATGATTTTGTAGACTATCATATCCCCCCTTAATCATCTCTTTTCTAAACTGAACAGCCCTAATCTTTTTAGTCTTTCCTCATATGGAAGCCATTCCACACCCTTGATCACCTTTGTTGTCCTTCTCTAAACTTTTACCAGTTCCATTATATCCTTTTTGTGATGTGGCGACCAGAACTGGACACAGTATTCAAGGGCACACCATGGCACTCTATAGTGACATTCTGATATTTTCTTTCTTATTTTCTATCCTTCTCCTAATAGTTTCTAACATACCATTATAGCCTTTTGACCACTGCTGCATATTGAGCAGAAGTTTTCAGTCACCACTATCCATGGTGACTCCAAGATTTCTTTCTCAGGTGGTAACAGCTAATTTAGAACCCATATTTCATAATAGTTGGGATTATTTTTTCCAATGTGCATTACTTTGCACCTATCAACATTTACTTTCATCGGCCACTTTGTTGCCCAGTAACCCAGTTTTGTGAGATCTCTCTGTAACCCCACGCAGTCTGCTTAGGACTTAACTATCTTGAATAATTTTGTATTATCTGCAGACTTTGCCACTTCACTGTTTACTCTCTTTTCCAGATTATTAATGAATATGTTGAACAGAACTGGTCCCAGCCCAGATGCTTGGAGAATCTTGCTGCTCACCTCTCTCCATTGTGAAAACTGATTGTTTAGTCCTACTCTTTGTCTTCTATCTTTCAACCAGCTACTGATCCATGAGAGGACCTTTCCTCTTATCCCATGGCTGCCTATTTTGCTTAACAGCCTTTGGTGAGGGACCTTGTCAAAGGCTTTCTGAAAATCCAAGTATACTATATCTACTGAATCACCCTTATCCACATACTTGTTGACTCCCTTAAAGAATTCTAATGATTGGTGAGGCACAACTTCCATTCACAAAAGCCATGTTGACTCTCCCCCAACAAAACATGTTTATCTATGTCTCTTATAATTCTGGTCTTTATTGTAGTTTCTGCCAATTTGCCTAGTACTGAAATTAGGCTCTCTGGCTGGTAATTGCCAGGATCAATTCTGGAGCCTTTTTTAAAAATAGGCATTACATTAGCTATCTGCCAGTCATCTGGTACAGAGGCTGATTTCCATGACAGTTTATCTAGTACAGTTAGTAGTTCCACAATTTCATAGCTGAGTTCCTTCAGAACTCTTGAGTGAATATCATCTTGTCCCGGTGACTTATTACTGTTCAGATCAGGGGTGGACAAACTTTTTGGCCCGAGGGCCACATCGGGGTTGCAAAACTGTATGGAGGGCCGGGTAGGGAAGGCTGTGCCTCCCCAAACAGCCTGGCCCTCACCCCCTATGCAACCCCTCCCACTCCCCGCCCCCCTCAGAACCCCTGACCCATCCAACCCCCCCTGCTCCCTGACTGCCCCGACCCCTATCCAGACCCCTGCCCCCTGACAGGCCCCCCGGGTCTCCCACGTTTATCCAACCCCCCCAGAATCTCTGCCCCATCCAACCCCCCTGCTCCCTGTCCCCTGATTGCCCCCCGGGTCCCCCGCCCCTTATCCAACCCCCCGGCCCTGGCCCCCTTACCATGCCGCTCAGAGCAGCATGTCTGGCAGCCGCGCCGCCTGGCCGGAGCCAGACACACTGTCACGCAGGAGCTCGCAGCCCCACCGCCCAGAGTGCTGCCCATGCGGTGGTGTGGCTGCAGGGGAGTGGGGACAGAGGGGGAGGGGCCAGGGGCTAGCCTCCCTGGCCAGGAGCTGAAGGGCTGGGCAGGACGGTCCCGTGGGCCGTAGTTTGCCCACCTCTGGTTTAGATGATCAGTTTGTTCTAAAATCTAATAATGAGTTAAAACAGATGGGTACATATGATGGCATGAGGACATAACCAATAGCAGTATCACTAGAAAAGCACCAAAATATACAATTTAGAATATTTTGTAACTACAATTTAGTGGTAAAAAAAAAACATACAAAAGTGTTCAGGAAAATTACATTAAAGAATTTGGTAACAACACTAATCATTTATGGGTCTACTTCTCCCCTCACACCAGTTATATGGTGTAATTCCATAGACTTAATGGAATTACTCTGACCTTAAGCTAGTGCGAGAGAATGATCAGGCCTCATGTTTCTGTCAGTAGGTACTTAAATGAAAGTCAGACCAGGGCGCAGCAATGGCGAGCACCAGAATTACAAATCTGAAAAGAATAAGGAAAACTCAAGAGGCACATAACGGAAAATCATGGTCTCAATGTAATAGGCTACTACTGATTTCTCGGTTCTAGCATTTTCTGATACTGGAGCCACAATGTGAAATAGAGTGATATAAAACAAGAATATAATTTTATATCTATTGTTAGCACATTCAAATATTCACAGAGAATGCTGCACTTTAAACATGAACTTTAATAAGTGAAAAAGACTTGAAAGTAAAAAAATAGTTACATGGTTCTAGATCAAGTTATTTTACCTTTGAATAAACCAGGACTTGTGCACATAAACTGTTGTAAACTTCTCAGGCTGACATATGTACTGGATGAACAATTCTAGTTTCTAATTTGCAGGAAAAGATAGACTGTTAGGAAACCAAAGCAGGCCAAAACACGGCCCATCTTGTTCCTGATCACAGATAGAAAGGGCAACCAATTGATCTACCATATAGAATCATGACAAGATACAACATATATACATGAGATATCTATACAACCTATAGGTCTATTAAAAGTTGAGCATAAAATTTTCAAAGAACCTCCATATTTTGAGTGCATCAAATTTGTGAACAAAAAACCTTCATTTGCATACACAAATAAGTATTTGCATACACAAAGCCAGCATCTGGCCCATGTTTGTATGTGTACACAGGCTTACAGAATTAAGACCTTTTGAAAAGTTGGCTGTTGATGTCTTGTTTAAACCACATGGAATGGGCCACTGAATGGCTCCTTGATAGGGTTTGAATTTGAAAGCTTCAGCAGCAAAGCACAGACCTCTACCACTTGAGCTAAAGGATTAACTCTATTAGCTGGCAGCAGAACTAAGCTGTTATCTAGTGAAACCACCACTAGAAAGGAACATGACACTTATTTTGCCAGAGAGTTATATATAAAGAACATTCACATGTACACTGGCTCAATTCTATGGACAAAGATTTCATAGCAAATAGCACACCATCAAACTATTGAAGTATCATCTGCACTATGAATCCAAAAAGGTATAACTGGTCTGGAACTATTTTTATTACAAAACTAAAACTGCAATCTTCCTCAGATGCCACTACAAGGCACAAAGATTTTTGTTATCATATATCAAGAGAATCTCTCGAATACCACAAGAGAACACATCTGTATATTCATTTATAGGCATGCACACACACCCCTCACACACACACTTCCCCCCCCCATAAGATTTCTTACAGTCTTGTGAGACTCCAGTGCATGTTTATCCATGACACTTAGGAGAAACATTCTGGGCATCTCATATTTCATTTCTGTCTAAAAAGCTTTCTTTCTGGTAATGGCTATGACTCAACACCCAGTTAGCACTCAGTTCCATAAGCAGCATTTCAAGTAAGTAAAAGTGACACTACATACAATGTTCTGAAATGTTACAAAGAGACGAGAAGAATCAATATTTATGTCAAGAGGTGGTAAAGTTCCACATCAAAAAGACAGTATTTCACCTTGACTAGCTCTAATATTCTGCCCAGAGACAAGGCTGTGTCCGTTTAAGTTGCACTCTGTCATATGATGTTAGCTGGCAAGCATGTCATATTACATTAGAACTCAAGAAGGACCTGCTATACTTATATAAAGGTGATATTTCCAAAACACAGATATTTTGCTCTAGTCAGTACAAGAAGGTAATGTATATTTTACTGTCATCATAGGCTAGAGCACATTGATAGGGCCTAATTTTCCTCTCACACCATTTTTACACTGGTGTAGTTTTACACTGAAGCCAATGGAGATACTCCTAAATTATACCCGTGTCAGAGAAAAGAACTGGGCCCACTAAATTAAAAGTACATTATAAACTCAATCCTACACTACTGGAGTTAATGGGAGTTTTGCCACTGACTTCAATGGGAGCAGGATCGAATTCTAAATGAATGATGATCATAATATTTTGGCCCTAGGAAATAGGAATGGAATCTTGTTTTCCCTTTTTCTATGGTCAGTTACTTTGTTCTCCCTATACTAGTAACAAAAATTGTTTACATTTTATCAAAATGGAACACTTTACAAAGTTCAATAATAGAACATCAATGTTCAGGCTAATTTTATTTATTTGTTTGTGAATTCAGCATGAGAAATACAAAGATAATATTTGTTCTTCTGTCCTTCAAGTGCAAGAGAATCATCATCATCAAATGTAAGTAAATCCCAAAATACTGAAGAAAAATATGTAGATAAATCAAAATAAATTGAAAAATAATCTCCTGGGTTAATTCAAGTATTAAAAATTAAGAAAAACTCACTCCATCATTCTTCAGAAATATAGAGCGAAGATTTTTCTCCACCATTATCTTGGCATGAAGTTGAAGATGGTTTCAGTTCCTTATTCAAAGGCCAAATTATGTTTTTTAAAATTCGCTAGCCTAAGTGTAAATTTTTTTAGAAATTTCACCAAAATAATGAGACTGAATTTTATAACAATATATATTCAAGCAAGACTACAGTCCCACAAGGTGAAATTTCAGAAAGTAACTGATATTTGATGATATATAAATAACAAAATACTTTTTGAGTCATCCCAAGTGATATATTCCTGAGCTGGCACATGAATTCCCTGACCCAAAGCTATATTCCTGCTCAAAATGCTGCCACATGTTACACTCCAAACCCATTTCCATTTTGCAAATGTTCTTTAAATAATGAACTGGCTTTGACTGCCTATTAGTGACCAAAAAAAAAAAAAAACCTTCTTAGGTCATATCCCTGTGACTATTGGACTGTCCTGAAGTAGCGGGGACATGCTACTCCATGACCTGAAGATTTATTTCAGCCCAAGTGCTGTCACATCGCCATCCTACTTCAATTGTACAAATTTTTCTGGAATAAGGAATGGACTTTGGGTGGCTATAAATGACACAATATTTCTTGGAACACCCCAAGTGACAGTCTAATGGTTGCTGAGCAGTGCCACTTGCAGTGACCTGAGAGACATTTTGAAAGTCACTTTTCCTTCTCCATCTGGTTAAATGTCGTGAGTTATATAGGCCAGGTACATCAGAGAAAACTAAAGAGTATCCACTAGTTCTCGACAGGTCTGGTGCAAAGCCCATTTAGGATAATGGAAAGACTCCCATTGACTTCAGTGGTCTTTGGATCATGCCCTGTATTATTAATATCACTTTACATGCTGCATCCCAAAGAATCCCCCACATGATTTTCAGACTAAATACAAATGGAGATTATTTTACCCATCACCAAATGTAGCCACCTTGTTCCCTGCACCTTTCTAGTCCCCTGTTTTCCATAGATACATAAATTTTAAGGCCAGAAGGAACCATTATGATCATTTAGTCCATCCTCCTTTTTTTGGATAAAAGAAACAGATTGAGCTGCTTAAATCTCTCACTATAAGGCAGGTTTTCCAGATCTTGAATCATTCTTGTAGCTCTTTTCTGAACCCCTTCTAATTATTCAACATTCTTTTGAAGCGTGGACAGCATAACTGGACATGGTGTTCCAGTAATGGTTTCACTAATGCCATATAGAGAAGTAATACCACCTCCCTGCATCTACTTGATATTCTTTCTGATGCCTCCAGGGATTGTGTTTGCTCTCTTAGCTACAGTATCACACTCAGAGTTCCTGTTCAGTTAATTAACTACCATGACCCCTAAGTCCTTTTCACAGTCACTTGAGCTCATCCTACCTCTCAAAGGTATTCAGAAACACCAGACAACTGAATCCATGCATCACTGACTGTAGTCAGGCATAGCCTTTGAGCAATAGCTTAGCACAAAATAATTTCACATGATATTTCTCAAAAGCTGGAAGGGAAATCCACCACCAAAGGCTTGATCCAAATCCCACTGAAGCCATTCATGTCCCAGGAGAGAAGTTGAGACTCTCCATAGCTCATTTTCATTGATGAAACAGGTCTGCACTAATCCAGATCCCAGAAGAGAAGAGCTATACTGCAGAGCCCATCAAACAGACACACCGTTCTCTCTCTAATTCATACTACATATTTGCCAAACTGTGAAAGACTCTGCCATCTTCAAGACTCTCTGATAAACCTGGAGTGGCTGTAGCTGTTACTAGTATATTTTCTATGCAAATGACATTCAGAAGAATCTTGTTTCTCAAAAACACATCCTGATAATTCCTACAAGGTAGAAAATATTGAGACAACTGTCCTAAAAATTCATTTAAAAACTATGATTAATAAAACAAATACTTCATAAGAACATCTGAGAATAGATGAATGGCCAAAACAGAGTAAGGTTTCATTATAGTGGATGCTCTTAATAGTTGTATGAACTTGTTAGTTATATTTCCTTTTCTAGCAGCCTTTCCCATTTTACGTACATTTAAAACATTACTGGAACCAGCAATATCTCTAAAACTGGAATGAACTTTTCCAGTGCACCCACTGTATATGTTCCTTCCAAAACACCAACTTGATTGAAAAGACTAATTGTAGCAAAGAAATCTGAATTATGTTTTTTGTAATTTATACAGCATTACACAGGAATCTACAACGTGAAAGTTGACAAATTTTTGCTTATTGAATCCAGAGCTATAAACTTTGAACTGTTTGACTAAAAGGGGGTTGTGAAATTTTCAGTCTTAAAATGTAACTTGCATTTATTTAAAATATGAAAGTAAATTAAGAGCAACAATCAATATGATTAGCAGATAATCCAAAACATATTCGGTTATGTCTGTCCCTAGTATATCTGCATTCAAATCAGTGGCATTCCATCAGTGATGACTTTGTGAATTTTATTTAAATAATTTTTTCTTTCAATAGATGAGGACTATTTGTGGTTAGTTATACTGGAACCTGCTTTCTGTCAAAAACAGCAGAACTATAGCCACTCCCAGCACTCAAGGGGCTGAAATACAATTCCTGACCATGTTTGTTTCATTCATTTGATTTTTACTGGACCAAATCCTTTAGTTCTTACTTGGGCATAATTCCCATTGAGGACAACTGATGCTTTGCTTCCGTAAGGACTGCATGATTCCAGCTAATGCGTTTAGTTAGAACAACAGACACAGATATATTGTCTTCATATTAAGCTTTCTATGCCTGTAATCTCTGGCTTTCCAATGAGACATGTCTGAAGTCATAATACATTTATGTGTGCTGTAAAAATATTTCACAGTATACTCCTGTTCATCCGAAACCCTATTACCCAAACCACTGCATTATCCGAATCGCTTCCTTGTCCCTGCCCCCCAAAACAATTTCATGTGTGCAACCCCCTGCAAGTTAGCCACTCTGCCCAGCTGCTGGCATGCAACACCTCAGTGAAACCCCTGCCACCCGTGCTTGCATGGACATCCCCTCTCCTTGCCCACTTCCCTCTGCCTGCCCCTCCACCATGGAGTTGCTTTTCACCTGGTCGGTGTCATAGCTCCAACCCTGACTGATGCAGCACTTAAGTGCCCAGCTCTTACTTCAACATGGCCTCTATGCTGCTCCCTGGGTGGCCCACAGGAGTCACTGCTGGGACCTGTCAAGCTGAGCAGCCACAGAAGGAACCCAGGTGCTAGGGAGTCGGCTGCCTTGCTGTTACCTTGCGTGCTTAGGGACAACAGCAACGCCTATACCCTAACCTACTGTTTCTGACTTCAAGGGAGAGCGCTTGAGGGTACTGGGGGAAGTGTCTGTCCTCCCAATTATCTGAACTCCTGATTATCCAGATAAAATCTGTGTCTCCCAGGCTATTTGGATAAACAGGAGTAGACTGTACACTTTGTATTGTCACAAACCATATAAAAGACGGTACTGTACTATTATGCTTGACCTTTGTAGTTCCATTTAAGTGCTTAAGTCACTTCTGAAAATGGAATTTAGGCTTCTAAGTCACATGTGCACTTTTGGAAATTTTTACCCCAAATAAACATGGTTAACAACACTGGATTTCCTATATTGGATAGAACCATATGATCATCAGGTCTGGTGCCTTGTGTCCACCAGTGACAAGAAAATAAATCTATAAAGCACCTACCATCTAATGTACAATACTGGAGAGGGAGACAAATGTCTCTCTCACCTCCATCAACACGCTGGCCCCCAAATGGCCTCTTGCTCTCCATTACCCACATAAATCTTGGTTTTATGACACCTTGTTATGGATGAAGAGAGTGGGTCAGAAGTTTGAGTGCTGGTGGCAGAAACCAAAGTCTGAAACCAAGAGTTTCTTCAAGGCTTTGTTGAAGCTGTATGACAGGCCGAAAGAGCCATCCTACTACATTCCACTGAAGCTGCCAAGTCTCGCTTTAAGGAGCTATCTAAGATGGTAAACTGCCTTCTCAACCCTGAGTGCCTATAGTGCACAGCAGAACACAGCACCGTGTGCTACAAAGAACTATTATCCTACTTCGCTGAAAAGATCACGGACATTTGGAAAGGCTTCTCTAACAGTATGGATCTGCTCCTTCTAATATGGCCAATAAGCAGCCTGCCTGCATTCCCAGAGTTCAGTACATTAACTCTTTGAGAGGCATTGAACATCCTAAAGGAGTCTTGACCCAAGACCAGTGATTCTGACCTATGCCCTTCTAGGCTTGTGCAAGAGTCATGAGCAATTAAAGCCATTCAGGACTGAAATAACTAACCCCTCACTGGGAGAAAGAATCCTTCCTTCCCTTCTTCAACATGCAATAATCCAATCAACATGAAGAAACCTACCCTGAATACATCAGTTGTAACCATTGTTGCCCATTGTCAAATCTTCCATTCCTGAGCAAGTTAATAGAGAAGCTAGCCCAAAGCCATTCAACTGTAATTAATATCCTAGGCTTGGTCTACACTAGGAGTTTATGTCGAATTTAGCACCGTTACATCGAATTAACTCTGCACCCGTCCACACCACGAAGCTATTTAGTTCGACATAGAGGTCTCTTAAATTCGACTTCTGTACTCCTCCCCAACGAGGGGAGTAGCGCTAAATTCGACATGGCCATGTCGAATTAGGCTAGGTGTGGATGGAACTCGACGGTAATAGCTCCGGGGGCTATCCCACAGTGCACCACTCTGTTGACGCTCTGGACAGCAGTCCGAGCTCGGATGCTCTGACCAGCCACACAGGAAAAGCCCCGGGAAAATTTGAATTCCTTTTCCTGTCTGGGCAGTTTGAATTTCATTTCCTGTTTGGACATCGTGGCGAGCTCAGCAGCACTGGCAATGATGCAGAGCTCTCCAGCAGAGATGGCCATGCAATCTCAGAATAGAAAGAGGGCCCCAGCATGGACTGATCGGGAAGTCTTGGATCTGATCGCTGTGTGGGGCGATGAGTCCGTGCTTTCCGAGCTGCGATCGAAAAGACGGAATGCAAAGATCTACGAGAAGATCTCTAAAGCCATGGCAGAGAGACGATACAGCAGGGATGCAACGCAGTGCCGCGTGAAAATCAAGGAGCTGAGACAAGGCTACCAGAAGACCAAAGAGGCAAACGGACGCTCCGGATCCCAGCCCCAGACATCCCGTTTCTACGAGGCACTGCATTCCATCCTAGGTGCGGCCGCCACCACTACCCCACCACTGACCGTGGACTCTGAGGATGGGATATTGTCGACGGCCGCTTCCTCGGACATGTTAGCGGACGGGGAAGATGAGGAAGGAGATGAGGAGGACGAGGCAGTCGACAGCGCTTAAAACGCTGATTTCCCCGACAGCCAGGATCTCTTCATCACCCTTACAGAGATCCCCTACCAACCGTCCCCAGGTGTTAACCCGGACACAGAATCAGGGGAAGGATCAGTCAGTAAGTGTTTTAAACATGTAAACATTTATTTTTAACAGAACAGGAATATTAACAATATTAACAATGGGTTTTTCATGATTGGTTTGCCCTAGACGCTTCACGTTTCAGTCCTTGGCAGTGCAACTACTGAAAAAAAATCTAACAATGTCCGGTTTAGCATGATTGTTTTGCCCTAGGCGCTCTACTGTTTAGTCCCTGCCAGTGCAGCTACAGTAAAATCCGGTCTATATGTCCGGGGATAGAGCAGAAATCCTCCTGGGACATCTCCACGAAGCTCTCCTGGAGGTAATTGGAAAGCCTTTGCATCAGGTTCCTGGGGAGAGCGGCCTTATTGGGTCCTCCGTGGTACGAAACGTTTCCGCGCCAGGAGACAAGCAAGTACTCTGGGATCATTGCCTTGCAGAGCATGGCGGCATACGGCCCTGGTCTTTGCATGCTTTCCCGAAGCATCCTTTCTTTCTCCGTCTCTGAAATCCTCATCAGAGTGATGTCGCTCATGGTGACCTGCTTTGAATTAGGTAGGGGAATGTTAGTATTGGGACTGCTTGCCTGTTCCTTTACAGAACTGTAACCGGCGGTTTACAGCCACGCGGTGGAGGCGGGAGAGGGGCAGCATACAGGGATCTTTCCCTGGGACAGCCGCGAGGGGGTGGGACAGGGGCAGAGTTCATGCTTGCCGGATTGCTGGCAGCAGGGACTGGCATTGCTTTGAACGTGAAAGGAGGCCAGTGCTATTATTAAAGCTTTAAGCAGCCACAAGTCTACGGCTTACCATGTCGGCCTGCTACACAAATTCCGCTGTCCTGCCCCGCTTCTCTGATCTGCACAGCAAGACCCCAGGCACTGAATGCGAAGGCCGAAAATTCGACCTTGTCCTGAGTGCGCATGTGATAGGTGCTGTGCATGGTCTTGTTCACAGAGAAAGACTATGTTCTTTGTTCACAACTAAATTTATCTTTCTGAGGAATTCACTCCCTTTTTCCCATCCCACAGCTGCGACTGTCTCCCGACCTAGCCTGGCATCACACTCCCAGAGGCTAGCGCAGATTAGGCGTAGGAAGAAGAGGACACGGGAGGACATGTTCTCGGAACTTATGGGCTGCTCCCGAGCCCAGGCAGCCCAGCAAACCCCGCCCTCCCCTGCCACAAAGTCCCATACCCCCCTCACCCAAAGTCCCAAGAAGGAGGGGCGGCAGAGTCCGTGAAAACTCTCACTCCACCCCTGCAGACTGCTCAAGTACCAGAAGGCTCTCATTCCCCAAAATTTGATAAGTCCTTTCCTTCCCGCCTCACCCAAGCCCCCGTCCCAGTTTCATCCCCCAGTTTCATGTGTAGTTGCTAATAAAAAATACGTTTCTGTTAATTACTGTTTCCATCATGTTCTTTTAGAGGAGAGTCTGTCTGAAGGGGGGGAAGGGGGTTGGTAATTGGACAGGACAGTCACCTTTACCAGGGTACAGAGGCGGGGGCAGGTTCAGCAGCAGGGCACACACACACTGCAGTCACTAGTTACCCTGGTCAGTCTGGGAGGTGGTTTTCATGTTCTGTGTGTGGGGGGGGCTACTGACTTTGTGGCGGGGGAGGGAGGTTAGAGATCTTATGCAGCGGTCCTTATCCTGGATCACAGAGCCACGCAGCAGGGGATCTGTAACCGTCCTCCCCCTGCCACAAAGTCACATAGCCCCCACACACAGAGTCCCGAACAGGAGGGGTGGCAGGCTCCGTTGAAACAACCAGTCCACCAGTGCGGAGCCTGTCATTCCTGGAGTTTAGAAGCGTCCTTTGCATCACTACACTACACCCGCTCCCCACCACAGTCTGCGTCCCAGGTTCAACACTTTACCGCGAAAACAGTAATAAAGACAACTGTGTTCATTAACAAAATTCAAGTGATTTTATTTTTAAACGTGTGTTGGAAGGGGGGGAACGGGGTATGTAACTGGAGAGGATAGTGAACATTTACTGGGAAAAGAAACGGGGGCAGGTTCAGCTTCTCTGTAAACAAACTTAATAGTCACAGGTTACCCTGCTCACTCTGGAACCTAGCTTTCAAAGCCTCCCAGATGCACAGCGCGTCCCGCTGGGCTCTTCTAATCGCCCGGCTGTCTGGCTGGGCGTAATCAGCAGCCAGGCTATTTGCCTCAACCTCCCACCCCGCCATAAAGGTCTCCCCCTTGCTCTCACACAGATTGTGGAGCACACAGCAAGCTGCAATAACAATGGGGATATTGGTTTCGCTGAGATCACAGCGAGTCAGTAAGGTTCTCCATCTCCCCTGGAGATGTCCAAAAGCACACTCCACCACCATTCTGCACTTGCTCAGCCGGTAGTTGAAGAGTTCTTTTTCAGTGTCCAGGGCGCCAGTATAGGGCTTCATGAGCCAGGGCATTAGCGGGTAGGCTGGGTCCCCGAGGATGACTATAGGCATCTCCACATCCCCAAGAGTTATTTTGTGGTCCGGGAAGTAAATACCTTCCTGCAGCCGTCTAAACAGACCAGAGTTCCTGAAAACACGAGCGTCATGAACCTTGCCCGGCCATCCGACGTTGATGTTTGTAAAACGTCCCCTATGGTCCACCAGTGCTTGCAGCACCATTGAAAAGTAGCCCTTTCGGTTAATGTACTGGCTGGCCTGGTGGTCCGGTCCCAGGATAGGGATGTGAGTTCCATCTATAGCCCCATCGCAGTTTGGGAATCCCATCGCGGCGAAGCCATCTATGATGACCTGCACATTTCCCAGGGTCACTACCTTTGAGAGCAGTAGCTCAACAATTGCGTTGGCAACTTGCATCACAACAACCCCCACGGTAGATTTGCCCACGCTAAAGTGGTTCGCGACTGACCGGTAGCTGTCCGGCGTTGCAAGCTTCCAGAGGGCTATGGCCACTCGCTTCTGGACACTCAGGGCTGCTCGCATCCGGGTGTCATTGCGCTTCAGGGCAGGGGACAGCAACTCACAAAGTTCCAGGAAAGTCCCCTTCCGCATGCGAAAGTTTCGCAGCCACTGAGATTCATCCCAGACCTGCAGCACTATGCGGTCCCACCAGTCCGTGCTTGTTTCCCGTGCCCAGAATCGCCGTTCCACAACATCCACATGACCCATTGCCACCATGATGTCCTCGGCGCGGGGTCCCGTGCTTTGTGACAGGTCTGTGCCACTCTCAGACTTCAGGTCCTCACCGCGCTGCCGTAGCCTCCTCGCCCGATTTCTCAGCATCTGCCTCTGGGAAAGGTGGATGATAAGGTGCGAGGTGTTGACAACGGCCATAACTGCCGCGATGGTCGCAGCAGGCTCCATGCTTGCAGTGCTGTGGCGTCCGCGCTGTCACTGACCAGAAAAGTGCACGAACTGATTTCCCGCCGGCGCTTTCCCGGAGGGAGGGCGGGAGTGATGGTTGGATGACGACAGTTACCCCAAAGCACCCTCGACACATTTTTTTCCCCAGAAGGCATTGGGGGCTCGACCCAGAATTCCAATGGGCAGCGGGAACTGTGGGATAGCTGCCCACAGTGCACCGCTTCCAATGTCGACGCTTGCCCCGTTAGTGTGGACTCACAAAGTCGAATTACTGTCCTTAGTGTGGACACACACGTTCGACTTTGTAATATCGATTCCACATATTCGATTTAAGTAAAATCGAACTACTCTCGTAGTGTAGACATACCCCTAGAATTGGCACAACCTGGATTCAGGCCAGGGCATGGGACAGAAATAGCTTTGGTGGTGTCAGTGAATGGTCTGTTGCTGTCAATGGATGGAGGGCAGACATCCAGTCTCATCCTCCTGGGACACTATGAAGCATTCAGTGCTGTTTACCATGAGATACTGCTTTCTCATGTGAGAGACATGACAGAAGTCCAGGGAAATACACTAAAATGGTTTAAGTCCTTCCTGGAGGGATGCACCCAATGAGTAGTGAGAGAAAACTGCAGCTCACCCACTAGACCCTGCCCTTATAGAATCCCACAAGGAATAATTCTCTCTCTGGTCCGAAGTCAACATCTACATGCAACTACTAGGTGAACTGGTCAGACAACATGGGTGCAGGTGGCACACAGCTCTACCCATCTTTCACCACAAATGACTGTACCACTACTATCAAAATAGCACAGTACCTATATAAGACTAGCTAATGGATGAAGAACATCTTGCTGATGGTGAATCCTAGCAAGACAGAGGTTATATTGGTGGGCAGAGAAAGCACTTTAAAGAGTTGCAGATATAGTGCAGTCTCCTTTGAAGACACATACCCACAACTAGTCAATTAAGTTCAGAGTACATGAATTCTCCTGGGTGCCTCACTGGCATGAAGTATGCACACAGCAGCATCTATGAGTAATGCTTTCTACCATCTCCAGTTGACTAAGATACTTTGTGCCACTCTGGCAGACAATGACCTGGCATCAATTATACACACCACTTTCACCTCTTATCTGGACTGTAGCAATGCAATATACTTGGGCTTTTAAGAAACTCCAACTGGTACAGGACATTCTAGTACATCTCAGCAACACAGGCTACTGTGAACACATCAGACAGGTCCTCTGCTCTCTTCACTGGCTTCCCATAAAATATCAAGTCAAGCTCAAAATCTTTGTCTTTAGCTTCAAGGCGCTCAGTGGCCTCAGTCTAGCATATCTAAGATTGTGTAAAGCTCAAGGATGAAGATTTAAATTGTAAACTCGTTGAGGCAGGGACTGTCTTTTTGTTCTGTCTTTGTACAACACCTAGCACAATGAGGTCCTGGTCCTTGACTAGGGTCCTAGGAGCTAAGCAAAATAATAAATAACTATTTTTGTCTCCTGAACACTACATAATTTGTGTATGAGGGAGTTGGGCAAAAAAAATGCTCACCTAAGGATTCATCTTTATGCTCTGCTCCCTTCATCATTATTTTTAGCAACTTTATGGCAGGTAGAGGAATGAAAATCTTAGAATATTTAAATGATGGAATGGTTTTGCTTTTAGGTCAAGTACAAGAAGAACCAAAACAAGTTGTTCTATAAATCATCTTCGCTCATTTTCCATTTCTGCTAGGGGAGAGGAGAGGACTAATGACAAACTATTGTAGGTAGTTTGAGCACAATAATACCACGAAGCCTTTCAAAGATGTACAGCTTATGAGAGAACACACAAAGGATTACATGTATGTTTAGATAAGCATGATCATCCACTACGAAAATAAACATCTTAAAGAATGGTTTCTCTTTCCAAAGATACTAAGTAGTAAATAACTATAAAATAGCTTTTAGTTCAACCATAGGGCTCACTTCTTCAACTTGATTTCAGTGGGACTTTTGCCTGAGTAAGGAGCTCAGGCCTGGAGCCTAGGAAAAATAGTCTTGTGGGTAAGGCACTAAACAAGGACTTAGGAGAGCTTGTGCAATTCCTTGGTCTGCCACAGACTTCCTGTGTGACTTTGGGCACATCAGTTAGATACTTTTATACACGTGCTTAAATCTAAATGTGTGAGTAGTCCCACTGGCTTCAGTGAACTATTCACATGCATACGTGTCTGGGAACCTCTCTGTGACTCAATTCTCCACCTACAAAAAGGGGATAATAATATTTCCTCTCTCCCCTTTGTCTATCTTGTCCATTTAAACTGCAATCCCTTCAGGATAGGAACTGTTTTTTAGTATGTGTTTGTACAACATATAGCACAATGAAAGCCTGATCTTGGTTGCTACATCTGCAATACAAATAAATAATAAATATGCTAAGGTACAGGATTCTAAGCAAACAGCAATAGGTTTAGTGGAGGACAGAATAATAGGCCATATAAGCTGTACGTAATGGAAAAAACATGGTATTAGAATTCTGTTTGCAATTGGGCTTTTTTCAATTGAGGTAGCAGCAAAGAACACAGCCTTACTTTTGTGAATTATTTATGCTTCCAAAGTTATATAAATCACATGGAACTGCTTTCCTCAGTTGTGTGGTGATGTTGGTGTTCCTATTTGTGGGAAATTAGGGTTGAATAGCCTAAATAAATGTGCAAATTTTACACTACAGGACTTCAGTTACATTTTACTACATATACTTTTTTGCTGTGTAGACTCAGTATTCCACTTCAGAGTATTTTGTTCACTCACGCGCTCCCTTTTTTTCTTTTAGTACTGCTGAGTTTACCTAGACCCAATCTATCCTGCCAAAATAGTTTCATTAAAAAAAAAAAATCCCTTACTTCTCTCCAGTAATGAATTCCATCCAAAGCAACATCTTTCCATATCATACATATGCCAGGATTTGTTGGCGAAACAGAGACATCAGTGTGGGTTTGTCTAACCATTGTATTTTTTCTAAGGCAGCCCCATTAAATCACAACCACACTACAGTGTAAAATAGTCCATATGCTTTTCAGCAACCTTCTTAGGGGGAGAACTTTGTATATTTTGTAATTGAATACTGTGTTTCGGAGATGCATAGTAAGAATTGGGATTTAATTACAAAATGTATAGCATATATGTAGATGAATACTTCTTTTCTTAAGCTTTAACTTCATACGTTGTGTTATTATAAAAAAGAAAAATACAGATTTTGAAGTATGTGTTTTTGGAGAATGTCTTTTAAGAAAAATGCAGTCTTGTTTCCACCACAAATTATGATGATTCATACAAAAATCATTCCTACACTTTCTTTTAGGTCACATTTTCACCCACAAGAAAAGCAGCATCAATATGTGTCACTGCAAAAGCCTCACCCTCAGTCATTTAGCATGAAAGTAATTCACTTGTTTCTTTTCAGACTGAATTTAGTACTTACAAAAGGTGCTTGATGGATAGTGCTGAAGTCCTCTATTTATCTACCAAAGAGGAACAGTTCAGTGCCCATTATATGCTTGATTTTGCTGTTGAGACTGAGGGGGTGGGAAGCCAATTAATACAACTGGTAGGGCGTTTCTTGAGCAGCTTTCCACGAGGAATTGGACTAAGATCTATCCAATTCACAAAGACACCGCTGAAATGATATTGATTTTTACATGGTGTTTACCTAGGAGAGACTTCTATCAGTGACTTAGGTGTAAAAGGCAATGTATTCCATTACTAATTTCCTGAGGCATTTACAGCCCATCAGAGAAAGATTTACTACATTGCTACAATATTACAGTTTCAGAAATTGTGAAACCTTTTTTTAAGCCAATTGAACTGTTCTGAATAAGTAAGCATGAAGAGCCACATTTGATAAATCTTAAACACTCATTTGTTTTCCTGTGAAACCATCCTGAAATTTTTTAGAAATCTCAAAATTTCTTTAAAAGCTTTATCTTGTCTTTACTGATGACACTATTCGGTCTCAGTGTTTGCAATGAAGATACACAGCATGACTCGCTTATCCCCCAAATAGCTAAAGCTTGAGGCATTAAAGCACACTTACTCATAGAATTAGGCCAATTAAATTAAATAATTTAAGAGAGCCAACCACTGCTGAAATTTTTAACCATTCCAGCAAACAAGAACAAAAGCTTTCCATGAGTGCATGTGCCAGAATTCAGGGTACTTCTTTTGTTTGTTTGGTTTGCTATCCCTTCCCATTATGTCCTTTATTGGTCTTAAGTAAAATTGATAATAATTCTAAAGAGATTTTAATGGACACTAAAATGATCTATTTTTCAAATCTGTAAAAGAGAGTTCTTCTGGCTACCTTTTTCCAAATATGTTGAGCAGCATTCTTAGGCCAATGTCTACTCACCAACCCTAGAAAGACCGCTGCAGTGTCTGTGAATGGTTTTAATATGGTTTGCTTGCAATTTTGTCACATAGTTTTAATATAGATTATTTTGCAATGCCAGCATGCAACACGGCTGTATTTGTTTTTGAAATGTAGTGAGATAGTAATGGTAGTAAGTATTTTTTTCAGTAAAAAAGTAAATGATCTGTTACCTGGATTCTATTCCTGGTTCTGCCACTGGCATGCTGGGTGACCTTAGGCAAGTATCTCAGAGCAACAGTGTAGGGGAACCTATTGTGATAGGTAGCATACCCTTTGAGATGAGCCTGCTGGATTTTCCTTAGGTTATGTATCTGCACTGACCTAAACTTCATAAACATTTATGTTTGCTTTGATGGTAGCAAGATGTTCACATTAGTCTTTATTATCCTCAACTTATTCGCACATCCCTAGTTTCACTCCTTTGCTATTGTTATTACAATGGCCCAGTTTTACCTGCCATTATCTGATACTATCATGAAGATGCAATAGAATATTCTTGCTGATTTTGAAAATTTAACATAAGCCATTGTGATTTTATCAGTTTTTTGTTTGGAGAGGTTTGCTTCAGGGAAATTTTAATTTTTGTAAATCAGCAAGCTCCCAGAATAGCTTTATCACTCCGCTGTATTTAAAAAGCACTTGAATGGAAATCAGTAGCAAAACAGATATTTAAGTATTTTTCAACATCTGTAGATAATTATTCTAACATTTGTTAATGCCTCTGGCTGCATATTTCATTTTTACTATTAATCTTGTTGAAAGGATCTGGCAGTTAAAATATTATTGTATACATAATTGCTGCGTTTTCTTTGTTTAAAAAGTACTTTAATGTAATATTCAGCATATCATTTTCAAAAATTAATGTTTATGTGGAGGGTGTCAATATGTCTGGAACATTTAATTATGTCAATTCTACAATGACAAAATTTTTTGTGTTTCTTCCCCTATGTAATGGGACATGTAGTCCAGCCCAGGAGCTTAGCCCATAAGGGTAAACCAGTGTCTGAGGCACCCAAACTACAACTCCCATGAGGCACCATGATGGCTCAGGCAGACACAAATTAACGCCAAACCAACCTAAAATATTTCAGTTTTCCTGATGGAAAAATCAAAATAGTTGGCAAAAATTGACATTTTTCCCAAGGAAAATTTTCATTTTGTGGAAATAACATTTCCCTGTGAAAAATATTCTGATGGGAAAATCTCAGTCAGTTCTAATCATCAACCAGAAAGCTACTCAAAGGCCGATGTAAAATGAGTTGGTGAACACTGTCTATTTCCTAATGGACAAGTATCCACATCATAAAACCACACCCCTATAATTGACAATAGTTGGCAAACTCAACAAAGCAGCTGAGGACTTGGCAGACCAGGGGCCTGAAGTAGCCTATCAACCCTAGCAAAAATACACTCTCTTGATCAAGGTTAATGCACGTTGGCAGGCCAGCACTTGAGAAGCTTGTACTGATGCCTCCTATGATTTACCTGTTCTTTGCACAATTCAGCACCATTTATGGGGTATGGCCAACCACCAGTTCCCTCCTACATCACCTCTCATCCTGCAGTGGCCCTTCCTTCCACCCCCATTTTCTTTTAAACTTAGTTAATCACAGTTTCTTTGTGACCTTTCCATCTGATGGCAGGAGTAATGGCCATTTCTGTTTAATTGGGCAGTGTTCTTGGTCAGGGTGGAGGCATGGATGTGGGCATACTGACTGAGAGTCAATATAGATAAGACCAAGATACTACCAATTAACACAGGGAACAACTGGAAGAAATTACAAGTTTGATTGTAACAGTATTTATGTAATATACTTACACTTGTGTACAGCATAGGACTTGCTACTGCATGACATCGTAATTAATAAACTAGAATAATACAAAATCAACATGGCACACATTAAATGCATTTTAAAATGGTTAAATGGCAGGTCTAAACATGTAATTATAAATGGAGAACCATCGTTGGGAAGCTGTGTTTCTAGTGTCATCCTGCAAGGATTGTTTTTGGGCCCTACATTATTTAACATTTTTATCAATGACTTGGAAAAAATATAAAACCATTACTGATAAAGTTTGCATAGGATACAAACATTGGCAGCATGGTAAACAATGAAGGAGACAGGTCGCTGCTACAGACTGATCTGGATCACTTGGTAAACTGGGTACAGACAAACCATATGAGTTTCAGAATTACCAGATGGAAAGTAAAACATCTAGGAACAAAGAATGTAGGTTATATCTACAGGATGGGAGAACTCTATCCAGAGAAGCAGTGACTCTGTAAAGATGTGGGGATCATGGTGGATAATCAGCTAAACATAACCTCCCAGAGTAATGCTGTAGTAAAAAGGGTTAATGTGGTCCTTACGTATACAAGGGGATATTAAGTAGGAGTTGAGAAGGTCTAAAGGGAGCATCTTTAAACAAAGCAAAATAAACAATAACATATAGTATAGTAACTATACGGTCCCTGGAGACTCCCCCTATATGTATGAAGAGGGGGTAGCAAAGGGGGGGGAAGTGAGAACAGGAATAAAAAGAGAAGAGAGAGGATACTGAGGAAACTCCATGAAGTGCTAGATTGACAAGGAAGACCAGGTATGAACACTAAAATGACAGCAGAGGCTCTATTATCCTTGAAGATGAAGCCTTCCTGAGTATTTCCAATTTGCTCATCATTGCAGTACCTTAGTCCCAGTTAGTCCTGGGTTACTAGAGAGTAGCACTTTTATATAAAGTCTAGAAATAAATGATAATTATCCGCAGACTGTCTGTCATATGCCACTCTCACAAATATCCTGAGTTCACTCACTTCTTACACCAGTCCTTAGTGCTTGATGGGGAAAATGGAACCCTCCCACCACTGCATCATCAGAAGCATAAACAGCACCTTTGCTATTTGCTATTAAATAGTGTCCCTATAACAACCTAAAGCACCTTGGGTTCATAACATCAACTCTATACAATTCCATAATGTGTACTTTACTTCTATTTTAGGTTTTCTGTAAAACTGTTGCGCCCTCTCTCTGGTGAAAAAAAAAAAAACAGACAAAAGAATTAGATTGAAACAAAAAGGTTGTGACCTTAACAAACACTGGAAAATACACAATTTCTGCTGACAAATACTCCACATATAGCACTCAACTGAGCAGCAAATAGCCTCCCTGCTGTTTGGCTTATATAATGTCCATTGGCCTCTTGCGCTTCAAGGCCATAGGTTTAACTCCTATTTTGAGGGGTGAGGGAGTTGGAAGGTACACCTTCAGCAGCAATTAATGGATAGTGCATGTCTTGGTATAGCAACTGGAAGCTATGAATGTATACCGTATTATCAACAGTAATGTACAAAAAGAAGACCAGAGGCACTCTCATTTCTAGTTTATAGGGCCTGTATTACAACCCTGGAAGAGCTCCCCTAACTGGATGTTCACCCGGCTGCTGTGCTGGACTCAGATCTTGGAGCCTATATGCTCTTAGGGTTGCTGGGATCTGGGCAGAATCCAGGCACTGTCTCTGGGGCTCTAGGCACACACTTGGGACACAGAGCCCTGTCTAGTATCCATCCCTTCACAGTCCAACTGCTTAGGCCCTGAAATTAGTGCTATCTTGCCCAAGCATACTCAATATATCTTGTATGCGCCCAAAATTCTACTGAAGTTGTGGGCCCTCTGAGTTACTTTGGGGACTACACAACAGTCAAAAACAAGTAACAGAGACTTTGTAAAGGAATTTTTGAACCAATAACACTTAACTCACAAAGTACAAGAGATATACAGATCTAAAGAAAACAACAAAAACCTGCATGCAAATTCCAGCTTCAGTTTCCTCACCACTCTGAGAGCCTTTTGGGTTTTGCTCAGTATCTTTTAGGGAGTCCAGGACCTCTCCTCTCCTGCATTGCTTGCCTTCTGCTTCTGAGCTCTTGTCTAAAAGAGGCCAATGAGAGAGACCTCCCTGTTATAAGGTTTAGGCTCCTCTGTCAAGTGACTCTCCTGAGTGATTATCATGAACATCAGGTGAGCTGTTTGGTTACAAGCCCATCTGGGATAAGTGGTTCTTCTACGTGGTAGCCAGCTCATTGTCTTACGGTGCTTGCATTTGAATGGTCATTTTCTTGATCATTTTCCATTGTTAGCCTCTGCTAGGTATAGGTATTTCTCCTGATACCTCCTGGGGCTTTCAGTGCAAGAAGACCATCACATTTGAAGGCTCAGAACTGTTTTACAATCACAATGTCATTCACAAAACAAAATGGAATTTGTAGTTTAATATAGATATAGACAACATACACAAATCCATCACAGCCTGATCCTGCAAGGTTTTACTCATGTGAGTAATCCTTAATCGTGGAACCAGTCCCACTAACCTCACTGGGACTACTCAGATGAGTAAGGACTATTCATGTGGAAAGGGGTTTCCAGGATCAAGCACATAGTAGTAACAAAGTGGAGTATGATTAATTATCATGAACTATTGGTTTAATCAGATAACTTTGAAGAGAAGTGATGGGAAATGGACTGCATTTCATTCAGTCTCACTTAACAACGGTCATAAATCCTCAGTCAGTTTACAACTGGGATATCACCTTCCCAGTCAATAACGTCAAATGAAATACAGTATCAGAAAGTATGCGAACAAGCAATATAAATCTAAATAATTCATAAATTACTCCACTTCAGTCTGTGGCAGAACACAATGCAAAGGAAGAGAGAATTTTCTTAAGAAAACAAGCAGCCATAAATACTCTACCCCCTTGATGACCGACAGACAATTTATGCCATTTTTAACCAATCCTTTTTTTTGCAGAAGAAAGAGGGATATCTGAAAATGAGGAAATGCCTAAATAGAGAAAAGTAAATAATTACAACCAAAATAATTTAGGCAGAGTTTTTAAATCAACCAGGAATCAAAAGCATGGTGGGTTTAGAAGAGTCTTGTTGATGTTGAGTATGCATAATTTGTTGGGTTTTTGTTTTGTTTTTTTGTTTTGTCTTTTTAACTCATATTGTATTTGTGACATGAGTTTTGGATAATCACATTTTTTCAAATAAAGAAGGCTTGAAAGAAGTAGAGATGGGCTATAAAATCATTCCAAACCTTAACCACTGGCTTTCCAGCTCCTACAGAGTCTAAGTTTTCATTTCAAGGGAAAAGCTGGAAACTCTTATGCTTGCAAAGCAAGCCTTCTGAACTTGAACTGAATATAAACTGATAGATACATGTGTGACGGGTTAGATCACAGAAACCCCCTTGGGAGCTGCCACCTGATGTGCCAAGACTACCCCTGCTTCTGTTTTCCCTGCCAGCTCAGGACTCCAGCACCCTGTCTTGCTGAATTAGACACTCCAGTCTGCTCCAACACAGACCCAGGGTCTGAATCACTTGCCCCAAAGCTGCAAGTTTACCTGAAAACAGCTTACAGTAGTGTGCTTGTCTTTAGCACTCAGATGCCCAACTCCCAATGGGGTCTAAACCCAGATAAATCCGTTTTACCCTGCATAAAGCTTATGCAGAGTAAACTCATAAATTGTTCGCCCTCTATAACACTGATAGAGAGATATGCACAGTTGTTTGCTCCCCCAGGTATTAATACATACTCTGAGTAAATTACTAAATAAAAAGTGATTTTATTAAATACAGACAGTAGGATTTAAGTGGTTCCAAGTAGTAACAGACAGAACAAAGTAAATCACAAGCAAAATAAAATAAAATGCGCAAATCTATGCCTAATCAAACTGAATACAGATAATCTCACCCTCAGAGATGCTTCAGTAAGCTTTTTCTCAGACTGGACAACTTCCAGGCCTGGGCACAATTCTTTCCCCTGGTACAGCTCTTGTTGCAGCTCAGGTGGTAGCTAGGGGATTCTTCATGATGGCTCTTCTCCCTCTCTGTTCTCTTCCACCCCTTTATATATCTTTTGCATAAGGCGGGAACCCTTTGTCCCTCTGGGTTTTCACGCCCCCTCACTGGAAAAGCACCAGGTTAAAGATGGATTCCAGTTCAGGTGACATGATCATATGTCACTGCAAGACTTCATTACTCACTTGCCAGCACACACATATACAGGAAGACTCACAGGTAAACACAGTCATCTGCGGATAATGGTCCTGTTAATGGGAGTCATCAAGATTCCAAACCATCATTAATGGCCCACACTTTACATAATTACAATAGGCCCTCAGAGTTATGTTTTATATTTCTAGTTTTAGATACAAGAGTGGTACATTTCTACAAATAGGATGATCACACTCAGTAGATTATGAGCTTTGTAATGATACCTTACAAGAGACCTTTTGCACGAAGCATATCCCATTTGCATTATAGTCACTTATTATCAAATTTTTATAAAACTATCCCAGTTACATTATATTCACTTATTATCCTGTTTTTATAAAACCATATAGACTGCACAACGTCACAACATGGCTGTCTTCCAGAGTCTGCAAACAGACAATAAGTTGTAAGAGATGCGAACTGCCCCCATTCAGTGCATGCAGTGTTAACAGTGAAACTCAGGGATAATTTAAACATCAATAAGAGCCATTTTACTACTAATCATTTTAGCAGAAACATCCAACTAATATGCTTATGTAGTGTGTTTGGATACCATTGGCTTTATTTAGCCTAGGATTTAGTGTTATGCTAGCATGTTAGCTAACAGGTTTTAAAGTCTAGTGCAGACAAGGAGTGTTGCCTTTAACATATGCTGAACTAGCTGAGCTAAAGCATAATTAATTAGTTACCTAGCATGTGTTAAAATAAACAATTATTTTAAACGACACTTAACAGTAAAACTTTACAATTAAAAAGTTAAATGCAACTTGCCTTTGACAGCAAGGGAGGAGCAAGAGCCCTGACAACACCCAGCACTGAAATTGGCCAGCAGCAGCCTCAACATAAAAAGAATACAACTGACCATGTGAAACTGTCAACACTGATGCAAAAATTATTACTTATTAATAAAAACAACAATGCAATAACAAATAATTGTTTGAGTTACTGCTAGCCTAGCTTCCCCCTTAAGTTTGAAGAGCTTCACACAGTTACACATTTTATATTTTATGCTTATGAGTTGTTTAGCATACATTCCCTTATTAATAAAATAAAATATGAAACTAAGCTGAGAGAAATCCTTAGGACTCATCCTGGCCTGTTTTGTTTCAAAGTGACATGAACACATACTCCCGCTAACACTCATAAGAAAACATAGACTGGTCATATACAGACCCATAACTGTTATGTTGATTTTGATATTCTCTCATGCTGTATTATGAAGGAATGTATTTAATGTGTTTGTTGCTTATGTAAAAATGTTGCTAAAAGTTGTGTAGATGCAAACTCAGATGTGATCAGTAATGATTCCCAATATATTATGTTTAAAATGCATAATAAACAAAAATGTTTCTTCAGAAAAATATGGGATTATGTGATGCCCTTAAAAAACCTACTTTCTCAACCATGACACCACAAAACCAATCCTGTGCCAATTAAAAACTTACCATTAAGAGACAAGTAAATTTTCTGACCAAAACTATCATAGACTTTAAGGCCAGAAGGGACCATCATGAGCATCTAGTCTGACTTCCTGCACACTGCAGGTTTTCTCTCTCCCCCAGCCATTTTCTCAACACACTCATTCCATGCAGTGGCTGGACCAGACAAGGGAGAGCAGCTGAGCAGGGTAGGGGAGAGAGAGAGGTCTCTAGTAGCAGCCACAACAAGGAGTCTGGTGGCACCTTAAAGACTAACAGATTTATTTGGGCATAAGCTTTCGTGGGTAAAAACCTCACTTCTTCGGATGCAACCAGTAGCATTCTTCGGATGCAACTAGTAGCAGCCAGGAAGCAAAGGTCTTATAAAACACCTAAACCTTCTAGCTAAGCCAGAGAAGGCTGCTGAGATCAGAGATGCATGCAGAAAGTTGGACCCTGTGAAGAGAAAAAACAATGGTTAACTTTATTGAATTTATAGCAGATGTCATCCCTTAGTCTGTTTGTACACTACCTAATCCTGATTGCAGCTGCTGAGCACTACCATACTAAAATTAAGAATAATCAGTAAGATCCCAGTGTCTTAGTGACTCTGCTCTGCTTTGTGGAAGTGCTGAGTTTGACTACCCTCCTGTCTCTCATGCCCTGGGAGTTAAGCAAAGACAAACTAATGAGCCCGAGGGGCGTCTTAGAGCTAAAAGTAGGTGATTCCAAGTCTCCCCACCTTAGAAAAATGAAGCCTGATATGATTTTACAGAGACATTTTGAGATGTTTAGACAATAGTACAGTAGCACATTCCCCATGGCACAGGTATACAGAAACCAGATACTGTACTCCAGAGCCTTTCACACCAGCGTAGAGGAGGCAGGACTGGAGGGACTCTGGGACCAGAGGGAGTGCGGGGAAGGGACAAGGAGGAAGTTCTGCACTGTGTGGGATGGGGAATTAGAGTGAGGGGGAGCAGAGGAGTTGTGGGTAATTAGAGTGAGGGGGCAGATGGGCCGGTGCCCAGGGGCAATGAGCCCGCTGGGGGATGGGGAATTAGCATGAGGTGGCAGAGGGGCCCGTGCCGAGGGGCAATGATCCCGGTGGGGGACGGGGAATTAACATGAGGTGGCAGAGGGGCCTGTGCCCAGGGGCAATGAGCCTGCTGGGGGATGGGGAATTAGCATGAGGTGGCAGAGGGGCTAGTGCCCGGGGGCAATGATCCCGGTGGGGGACAGGGAATTAGCGTGAGGGGGAGAGGGGACGGTGCCCAGGGGCAATGAGCCCAGTGGGAGAGGAGAGCCGGGGGCAGAGGGGCCGGTGCCCAGGGGCAATGAGCCCGGTGGGGGGCGGGGAATTAGCGTGAGGGGGCAGAGGGGTGCGCAGGCAGTAGCAGGGCACATGGGTCATGCGGCAGGGCAGGTGCCCCAGGGCGGCGTGGGCGGAATGAGACGGAGGGGCAGAATCAGGAGGGGGTTGGAGGCGCCCCAGGGACCTGGGTTCCGCAGCTGCAGCCCTGAGGAGAAGCGGCGAGCCCGGGGCTGCGGACGGCTCTTGCTGGGGCTGCTCAGCGGGGACCCTGCCAGATTCCCGAGGCAGCAGCGGGCCGGGCCGGCCGGGGGAGAAGGCGCCGCTCTCCCCCCAATCAGCGTGGCGCAGGAGCCGGGGGGCGGGCCGAGCCCGGTGCGTGGAGTGCAGGGCACAGAGACAGGCGCACAGCTGCGAACAGAGGACACGGGAGCCCCTCACTCACCCCAGGCTGCAGCCACAGAAGCGGGCGAAGCCCAGAGCCCTGGCACCTGCACGGAGCGAGCCGGCGGGCAGGGGCAGGAGAACGGTCCCCGGACACCGGGGTGTCAGGCTGAGGGAGGGACCCTGGGCACGAGGAGAAGCCAGGCGAGCACTGCGCGCAGGAGACTTCCCGGGCACTCGGACCATGCACCTTGACTCGGCTCGGGGGCCGGGGGAAGGTAGCGCCTCTCACCGCTAGTCCGGAGCACCGTGCGCGCCCTGCCCCTCAGACTGAGCAACTAGCCCCTCACCTGGCTGGCTGCTGCATAGGGCCTTTTCTCAGTGCCGGGGGGGCGGTCTCCCCCCCCCGCATGTCTCACTACTGATTTTCCATTTATAAACCGACGGAGAAAAAAACAGTACTTACAATTTTGAGTCTCAGGTACGGTCCTTTTTAGGGTATTAGGGCTTTTTTTTTTTTGTCTTTCAATTTCCTGTCTGACCTTCTCACCTTTGCCCTTAGCCCAGGTAAGACTGGACTTATAGTAACTCTTTTAAGTGTAAAATTCTTGTATGAACATTGAAAGTGCTGAGAGTTGTACTTATTTATCGTTTATAAAATGCTGTGGAAAGGCAGCTATGGAACCAAATTTTACCTCTCTTATTCACCTGAGCAGGCTTATTTCAGTGAGTTGTGCTAATTGCAAGAATCAAAGCTACTAGATTTGGCCCATTGACTCTTTAAACTCCCAGAATCCCTTGGATTTTCATCCAAAGCGATGCTGAGTAAATTGTTGATTTCACTGAGACATGAGGGTGCTTAGCACTTCCCAGGTTTAGGGCACAGATTTTTGAACAAAAAGAAATTCATAGTTCAAAGTAATACAATAGTCTCTTCATCTGAACTTGTCTGCAGCTCACTTCAGGGAAGGTTTAGATCCCAACAAGCTTTTAATACTACACTATTGAGTACCAAACTCTGGAAGATGATTATAGACATTCCTGGTGAACAATGATCTCTGATGTGGAACTCTGTACCAACCCTTGCCCACCACAGAAGCAGAATGTTGGAGGGGGAATTTATTGCTTGGATATAGTCTAAAGAATAGGAAGAACAGGATTAAATTTGAGTGGCATAAATCATGCTTCTACAGGCTGAGTTTTAAACTAGCTCACATTCTTTGAAATTTGTTAATTTTGTTTGGAGTAATTATTTGGCAAGAAAGGAGCTGACGTGTTCTTTGGCAAGAACAAATTACAAGCAGATTTATGGATGTTCTACATAACCAAAATTATATATTTGTAACAATAGTCTCATTAGGGTGTCAGGTTTATTATTACTACTACTACTATTATTACTACTGTAAGCAATAGCATGCCTAGCGCTTCTCATTAAAAGTATGAAACTGTGCAGGATTTTTTAAAATGATAAATACTCCAAGCTATTGTATAGATCTGAACAGTGAGGAAAACCCTACAGTTTTTATAGTAGCAAACTTTTCTATAATAGTTGTACAAGTACCCAGGTCTAAGATACCAGATACTTATCTTTACAATATGACTGCTTCTGTTTTTTGTTTTGTTTGTAGGGTTGCATTTGTTCATGCTTGCTGTGAGGGATGTTGTTTTAGGATTAGCACACAGGATGAAAGTAAAAGGAAGAAGCAAACCCTGCTTGCTGGAGTTTCTCTTCAGTTTCTGCCTGGCTACTCTTCCCAGCAGTAGTGCCTGCCCCAGGCTCTGTGCCTGCTACGTCCCCACTGAAGTACACTGTACATTCCGGTACCTCTCAGCCATCCCACTGCACATCCCCCAAAACGTGGAGCGCATCAATTTAGGGTATGTTTAACATCTGCATTTTATCTATGCTGTGCAGTTAACTCTCATTGCCTTGCAAAATATAATTAGAGTTTCTGGGTTTGGGTTAAAATTGTTTTTAAAAACCTTTAAAATCTACTATTTTGCAGTATTCAGAAGTCATTACAGTGACAGTTGGAAAAACCTAATGTTCTCCCACATTGATTGGGAGTTCAAGGTTTCAGATTCTACGGGGCAGTTGTTAAATAATTTAAGGAATATAATTTTTAAAAACAGATTAAAACAAAATTTATTCAGTTTGAACCATAATTTGCACAAGAATAGACACCACAAAACTGAAAGCCAGAAACCCTATGTACAGTTGTTTTCTTCTCATTACGAGCCAATTTTATAAAAGAAGCCACAGTTTTCTGACTTTTATCACTTTCACTCACTTTCCCTTTTCCATAACTGGCAGTCTGAGACTTGATTTTGCATTAAGGTGGTAGGGTAAAAGTAGTGGGGAAAATCATGTTATCACTAGGGATGGAAGAACCTCCAACAATTTGGAGTATAAGATTAATTTTTTTATACTTATCTGAAGCTACTGAGTCTATAAAATTGAATTCAAAGGATTCCCGCCTGGAATTGAGATAATCCTTACAAATGTTAAGACTGGAGTGGAAACTCAATAGATGTGTTCAAATTTGAGCTAGCCATTAAACCTTTCTGGGGATGATAATACTTTCTACCTCACAGGGTTGTTGAGAGAACAAATTGATTTACATATAAGGGTCTCAGATACTATGGAGATTAGTGCCAGCACTTCCACTTTGGACATACTGTACCATGAGAAAAACTTTTCTTATGATACTTTGCCTCCTCTGTTTCCATCTGTTAATTGGATGTGAAATAACACTTCCCTGAATATTTGTCTCAGAAACTGTTCTGTTCTATAATTGGGTAAATGAGGGAGGGAACAGATGTTTATTTTATCCATAATGGTTTCTCCCTTTTTATTTCTCACTAACCTTCAAGTTATCTATTCAGATTTGATTTTCTGTAATGCCCTGTTGTGAAAGTCTTGATAATACAATCAAACAAGACCAGCCAGCAACTTAAAAAAATCAGTATCTGAGTGTGTCTAATCCATATAATTATTATTAGAAGGCCCGCTAGTGGGCTGGCTAACAGTGGCCAGAGTTCAAATCCAGCCCAGGCTGATAGGGCTTCATCTTGACCACTGACGTCAACAGGAGCCTTTCCATCTACTTAAGTGGGCATGGCATCAGGCCCATAGTGATCAAATGCCTAGCACAATGGGGCCGCAATCCTGATGGGAGCCTTATATACCATAATATAAATAATAATTATTATTAAAAACAACTACCACCACTGTTATAGTGATTTTTGGCCCATGAAAAATAAGCTGCAATTCTCTGTCCAGGTCCTGGTGGAGAGGCATCTACATCGCCATATCCCTGATCATAGACAATACTGAAGAGCCATAAATATGGTGAAAGGATTAGAAAATATGCCTTATAGAGATTGAGTTCCTTGAGTCTATCTATTTAGCTTAACAAAGAGAAGGTTAAGGGGTGATTTGATCACAGTCCATAAATACCTCCACAGGGAACAGAAATGTATTAATGGGCTCTTCAATCTAGCAGACAAAGATATAACAAGATCTAAAGGCTGTAGACAAATTAAAACAGGAAATAAGGCACACATTTTTAACAGTGAGGGTAATTAACCACTGGAACAATTTTCCAATGGTTGTGATGGATCCTTTATGACTGGCAATTTTTAAATCAAGATTGGATTTTTTTTTTAAAAAAAGATACAGGGTATGTTCTAGTTCGAATAGGAATTATTTTGGGGAAGTTCTACGGCCTGTGTTATACAGAAAGTCAGACAAGATTATCACAATCATCTCTTCTGGCCTTTGAAACGATTAATCTATTCTTGTTGACAATTGCACCAGAGAGCAATGACTGAACTGGCATGGAGAGTGAACTACGTTCTTTCGACTCTATCCACTGTTAAGGCACATTGCTGGGGTAAATGTGGGGAAGCTTGTAGTTTCTGTGTAATGAAGACTCCAGCTGCTCCAACCTTTCACCAGCCATGAATAATTTTGAATAAAAAAATCATAAAAATTCAATGCATTATTGTAGACATTTACCGGTGCTGAAGCTCCTTCTCCTACACAAGAGTCTAAAGATGGCAATCTCCTTCTCATGTTCTTGCAGCCATCTACTGCAGATATTTTCCCCACCTACTTGAATACAGTCCACAGGAATCAGTCTGTGCCAGACTAGCCAAATCTTTGAGTTTTACCTGCTAAGATGAAAAAAGCATTTAGAATTTGCCTTGTCAGATCAGAACTAAAACCTACTTGTTATGCATTTGCAAAAGGAAGTTTTCTTTTGTTTTTACTTTTGAACTTTAGCTGACTGACTAAACCCAGATCTGGAATGAAATGTTTGTTACAGTTACAACAGCTTGGTTAAACTGACCGAAACAGATTTTTCCGGCCTGGAGAAACTGGAGTTGTTGATGTTGCACAGCAATGAGATCCATACAATCCCTGACAAGACATTCACTGATTTAAATGCATTACAGGTAAGAACTGAAATTAGAAGATGGTCCCATCTTAGTTTTGCTTCAGAGATATCAACCTATAGGAACAGACCCATAGCTGAGGAGTGTAGTGGATATCTCTGCCAGCACTGGCCTAGCTAGTATATCTAGCAGTTGCAATTCTTATTCACAGGGCCGGCCCACAACATTTTGGCACCTGAGGCGGGGAGCTCAAATGATGCCCCCATGACCCCTCGCTTGGGCCAAAACTTTGAAAGGTCTCAATTCTGCCTTCTTCCTGTTCTACTTCTCTAATGGTACTGCTCTGCTATCTACCCCAATAAAGGAGAACTAACAACTTAAAATGCCTTGTTCAAAAATTTTAAGCAACACTTAACTCTCAAATGCCTGAACAGCAAATGTAACTTTTCTTGTCTGCATAGTAAACACTGGCATTTTTATCTGTTTGAATAATCAAAGTGGTGCTTTCTGTGCCTTCTTGGTTGCAAAGATTTGAACTGCTTCCTGAAGGTCCACAGTCTGGGCCAGCTCATGCTCTATTGAGATGGTTGCAAGGCCGACCAGCCTCTCCTGTGTCATTGTGGAGCGTAGATTTGTTTTTATTAACTTCAGTTTGGAGAAGCTGCGTTCTCCACTGGCAACTGTTACAGGAAGAGTTAGAAGCATGCGCAGAGCAACAAAAGTATTTGGAAAGAGGGTGGTCATCTTATTTGTGCACATATATTCCAGAACAGTCTTTGGAGTTGATCCTGCTGAAATGTATCTTGAAAGGGCTTTCTGTTCATCACCTAAATCACTCGCATCAATATCGCGAATGTCATCATGTGTCAACACGGTCTCTAGTGCCCTGCATTGCTGGTGTAGGTCTTCTTCAGGTATAGTGAGGAATTTTGGAATATCATACAACATCCTAAATATACTGCTGTGTTCCTTGAGCTGCATGAAATGTTCTTCAACTGACTGTATTGCACAATCTAGCACCTGGTTAAAGAATTCAACTTTGAATTGTTGTTTGGGGTCTCTTATGGGATTATCCCGTGCCTCATAATCAAAATGTCATCTTCTTCAGTGACTCTTGTATTCTTGAATGGGTGGGAAAATAGCTTCAGTGTGAAGTTCCTCTGCCAACTTCTGTGCACTCTTCAGAACATTTTGAAATCCCTCATCTGACCAGTAAGACTGTAGGTATGACTTTGCTTTGTCCAGTTGTTCCATTGCTCCAGATATATCAAGGTCAACACTTTGGAGTCTCTTACTTACAACATTTATTTCAAACAGTATGTCATGCCACAACACTAAACCACACAGAAATTTGAAGTTATGTATGTTTCTGGTGATTCCATTTCCCTCTGCCACTGTTCTCCCACGAACAGTTCCTGTCATAGCATTATCCTCCATAATGGCAACTATGGCATCATCTATCTTCCCAATTTGGTGTTTGATAGGCTTTATCGCCTCCGCTCGACTTTCCCATCGTGTAGCACTCAGTGGTTTCAGTGTCAAAGAGGATGTTCCCAGATGTTGCTTCAAAATTTGCTATCGATGAGTTGATGCAGAGAAAAATACATAGATGCTTTGAATTACATTAAAAAATTCAGCAGCCTCACTAGAAGCTGATGTTGCATCACTGACCACCAAGTTCAATGAATGAGAACTGCATGGGACAAAAAAAGCTTGAGGGTTTAACTCTCGGTTCCGTGTCTGCACTCCTCTGTTCTTTCCTCTCATGTTGGCTCCATCATCGTAGCCCTGACCTCTCATGTCAGCTATCGCAATTCCCGTATCTTCCAGCTTTATAAGAAGCACATTTGTCATACCAGCTCCTGTAATATCATCAATGTCAATAAATTCTAGAAAATGCTCTCTGACAGTCACCATTGCAGGGACATTTTCACTAGGTTCTGTTGTTACAAAACGCACCATTAAAGTCATTTGTTCCGTCTGGCTGATGTCAGGTGTGCAGTCCAGAATAACAGAGTACTATCTTGTTGACTTCAGATATGCCACAATCTTCTGTTTGACTTTTGTTGCCAGTAACTGTATGATCTCATTTTGAATTGTTTTTCCAAGGTAGTGGTGTGTGTACATTTCTTGGGTGGTGACTCTTTTTAGATGCTCCTGGAGTACAGCATCAAACTCAGCCATCAGTTCCACAATTTTAAGGAAGTTTCCATTGTTTGGCACATACAGCTGATCTGAAATGCCACACAGTGCTAGGTTTTGGGTAGCAAGCATTCTCACAATGACAGTGAGCCTTTTCAAAACATTTTGCCAGTAAAGAGACTCTGATGCAATCTTCTCTTGATGCTGATCATCTATGGTGGCCTTTAACCTTAGTCTCATCTCAAGCACTTTCCACCTATGGAATGCTCTCTGGTGATTTGCTGCCTTGTCATGGCATGCCAGATTTCTAGCCAGATTTTTCCAGTCCTTTGTTCCTGTAGAACCCAATGTGGCTGGAACATTAGACTGGAAGAGTTTGTAACAAAAACAGTATGCAGCATTCTGGGTTTTTGAGTACATAAGCCATGGCCTCTCTAATTTGTCACCATTGGGGATTTCACACCAGTAATGTGTTGGATGGAAACTTCTATTTTCATTGTCTTTGGGGAACATGAAGTTTTTCATTTGCTGTGGCCCATGTAGTACAAGAAGTCCCTCAGGCTCAAGTGAGTCCACAGTCCTGGATCATCTAGACCAGGGGTCGGCAATCTACGGCATGCGTGCCAAACACGGCACGCAAGCAGATTTTGAGTGGCAAGCTGCTGCCTGCCGTGGTTCCGGCCCCCAGCCCCACTCAGCGCCCCCCACCCACCGCTCTCCCCTGCGGGGGCAGGAGGCAGAAGCTTGGTCCTGCGGCAGCCAAGCTTCCCCCTCCCCCGCTTCTTCCCCCAGCATGGTGCTTTCCTGCCCCTCCTCCTGTCCTTCCCTGCGCTGATCAGCTGATGGCCCTTGCGAGGGGGAGGGGAAGGAGTGGCAGCATGCTCGCTGCTCCGTAGAGGA
This sequence comes from Emys orbicularis, assembly GCF_028017835.1. NCBI lineage: Eukaryota > Metazoa > Chordata > Testudines > Emydidae > Emys > Emys orbicularis. The sequence continues at coordinate 79,785,988 of NC_088691.1, read as the reverse complement.
GGCAGAGAAGAGGTAGGGACTGGGCCTTGGGGAAGGGGGTGGAAGAGGGCATATCTCTTCCAGCCCCCTGCCATGAGCCGCTCAGGGCAGGGGGCTGGGAGCACCCCCACAAGCCGAGCACCCCAGCTCTCTGCCCTGACCCCTGAACCCCGCCCACACACCCAGCCTTCTGCCCTGCACCCCCACGCCCCCCATCCCTCTGCCCTGACCCCTGAACCCCCCCACACCCAGCCTTTTGCCCTGCACCCCCGCACACACCCAGCCCTCTGCCCTGACCCCTGAACCCCTCCACACCCAGCCCTCTGCCCTGAAGCCCCCCACTGCCCTCTACCCTGACCCCCCCACACACCCAGCCTTCTGCCCTGCACCCCCACAGCCCCCATCCCTCTGCCCTGACCCCTGAACCCCCCCACACTCCCACTGCCCTCTGCCCTGACCCCCCCCCACACACCCAGCCTTCTGCCCTGCACCCCCACAGCCCCCATCCCTCTGCCCTGACCCCTGAAACCCCCCCCCCAGGTCTGGGGTCCCAGCTGCCGGCCCCTTTCCAGCTGGCGTCCCGGCCGCAGGCTCCCCTCAGCCCGCTGCCGATCTAGGTGAACAGAACCCCAGGCTGGCAGTGGGCTGAGCATGCTGGCGGCGTAAGATCCGCATTTTAATTTAATTTTAAATGAAGCTTCTTAAACATTTTGAAAACCTTGTTTACTTTACATATAACAATAGTTTAGTTATATAATATAGCCTTATAGAGAGAGAGACCTTCTAAAAAATGTTAAAATGTATTACCGGCATGCCAAACCTTAAATTAAAGTGAATAAATGAAGACTCGGCACACCACTTCTGAAAGGTTGCCTACCATTGATCTAGACTTAAGGAACTAAACTCAGCAGCAGCTGTTTCTTGCGCCGCCACCACACTCTTCTCTGATCTACACTTTTCTTCAGGAATGTGAATGGTTACATCCATTTGAGATGGAGATATGGATGCTGCAGTAGCTGCCAGGTCACCTGCACTCTGACTAAGTGGAATATCAGGCATCTCCTCACCACTCACATCCTCACTGGGGCTGGAAGGTTCACCGTGAACATTTGTGTCTATGTATCTCAGGAGAGCTCCTTCCTGCTTAGATAGAAAAGCTTCCTTTGCTTGCTTTCTTTTTCTGAATGCTGCCCCAGAGGAGCGTTTTCTTCTTTCATTCATGACTGCTGTTCTGTGCCAGCTATAGTGGCTCTCAACACTCAATTGAAGGGGACCAATAAGCAGGCTGGTAGCAGGGCCTGAGTGAGGGAAAATATCAGCGTCTTAAGGGCCTAACTGGCTCCTACTACTTCAGTTGACTGCCTCTTCTCCTCAAGTGGGTTCAGGGAAGCAGCAGGAAACAGGAAGCTCCCTGAGAAGCTAGTGTTAATCAGTCCAGGCTCCTGGGGGTGCTAGAGAGGTACATAAGAGGCTCTCCTCCTCTCTCTCCCTGTAGCTCCTGCTGCTTTCTGTTATTCCCTCTCACCTTTTCTCCTTCCTGCCTGTTATGTCTCTTGTGCCCTCCTTCCTCCAGCACAGCACTCCACCATCTCTGTGCATCTAGAGCAGGGAGAATACATATGCACCAGCAGCAGACACAATTTTCTACACTCTGGGTCCTAGTGGCGCCCCCTCCCCCCACAGTCTGGCACCGGAGGCGGCCGTTTCAGTTCGCTAAATTCTATAAATTCTAAAATTCTATAAATTTAGCTAAAATGCTAAATTCTAATACTAAGGAACATTGCAGTTCTTTGATATTTTAACAGTGGATAAGACAGGTTTATAATATTTGGTGCTTTATTTCTTATTTAAAATAAAACATTAGTAAACTTATGACAGTAGATCTTCACTAATTTGCACATCCCATCATTTGCACACAGAACCAAGTGGGTTTCTTAGAATGTCTCTGCAGAGATTTACTAGAAGATTGTTATAGCAAGGTCATATATAACAATTACTTTATTTTTATAAAGTGTATTACCAGTTCAGAGGCAATTCTGCCATTGGAGCAGCTGGTGCGTTGTGCCATTCAGAAATATTAGAAAATTAAATAAAATATACTTATCTTCAGACCAACTCTGTGTGCAGCTCACACCTATTAATTTAAAATTATTGACTTTCTATTTTCCAGATGAGAAGCCTGCTGCAATGCCTCTGTCTGTATTAGTGCATATTTCACTAGGGGTAGCTCCAACAGATGGACTTCAGAGCATTTTGCACTTCATTGAACAGCCTGGAAGCTACAGTAGAGAGCTGAGGGTTTCTGTTTGTTTGCTTTTTCAAGAGTCCATTAGCAGTTAAGGAGAGTAAGGGCTTGTCTACATATGGAGTTAGTCACGAACAGCATTTTTGAATAACTCTACATGTGGACGCTTTTGTTCCGGAACAAAGCACTCTTGTTTTGGAATAAGAGTGTCTACATATGGAGTTATTCAGGAATAGCTATTCCTGAATGGCTCCATGTGTAGACAAGGCCTAAAAGTTTCCCAACTGAAACTTTGATCCACAGCTGCTATTAACTAGCAGAACACAAATATGACTGTAAATAATTATAACAATTATATTTGGCAAATACTTGAACAAAGTAGATTTTGTGCATTATCGTTGCTTTTTGTATTTGTTTACTTGCTAATTTGCAACATTCAGTAATTCATAAAGGCGTCACCAGTTCTTTGTGAGGATTAGGAAGCTACTAAAGTATGTAAAGTATGATTCCAACCCGAAAAATGACTGCAAAAATGGTATTCTAATTCTATATTTATTAGCACTCAATGACCTTTTGCCAAATTTGCTCATTTTACACCTGCCAGTCTGCAAACACCGTGCCATCAGAAAGTTGAGCTTTGGCTAGCACATTCTCTCTCTCATAAAAAAGATCCTTCAACTGGGACTGAGTTAACAATTCTTTTCATTATTTGTCAGCCAAGAATCCAGCTTGTCCTCCCATATTTGTATAGCCACTGTAGTAGTAAGTGAAGGGGAAAAAATATACACCCACTTATTTTATGATCAAACCCTGCTTACCTTCTTCACAAAAGCAGTTTCATTAGGACCATTCGTGTGAATAAAGTGTATACATATATTGGCCTGTTGAATAAGAAGGTATCTTTGAGGTCATGTCTGACCATAACCACACTTATAAAAATGATTATATCTGCTGTTTTTTCCCATAATGCCCATCACTTGTGTACCTAGGTACTTCACCTAACAGAGTAATAATAATTCAAAGTTGGCTAGAATTCTTCTACCAATGCTGAAATAATGTAGTTTTTATTAGACTTTTTATCACTATATTTTCACCAACAGGTCTTAAAAATGAGCTATAATAAAGTCAGAATACTTCAGAAGGACACTTTTCATGGTCTCAAGAGCTTGGTACGGTTGCATTTGGACCACAATCAAATTGAATTTATACACCCAGAAGTTTTCTATGGGCTTACATCACTGAGGCTGGTGCACTTGGAAGGAAATTTACTTAAACAGCTTCATCCAGACACTTTTGTCACCTTGCGCTACATCCAGATATTTAAAACATCCTCCATAAAGCATATATACTTGTCTGACAACTTCTTAACTTCATTACCACAAGAGATGTTTTCCTATATGCCTGAACTAGAGAGCATATACCTTCATGGAAACCCTTGGTCCTGTGATTGTGATCTACAATGGTTTGTAGACTGGGCAGAACAATGGCCAGGTACAGTATGAGCTGAAATATTTGTTTATACCTTCTTACTAGATTGGTGACTTCCCTTAAGGTCTTTACAAGGGAGGCATCATTGTCTAGTGGCTACAGCTACGGGGTGAGCATCAGGGCCGGCTCCAGGCACCAGCTTGCCAAGCAGGTGCTTGGGGCGGCCACTGCGGAGAGGGGCGGCAGGTCCAACTATTCGGCGGCAATTCGGCGGACGGTCCCTCACTCCCGCTCGGAGCCAAGGACCTCCCGCCGAATTGCCTCCGCAGATCGCAACTTTTTTTTTTTTTTTTTTTTTGGCGCCGCTTGGGGCGGCAAAAACCCTGGAGCCGGCCCTCGTGAGCATGGAGATCTGGGTTCTGCTATTGATTTAATGTGTGACCATAACCTCTCCAAGCCACCATTAAAATAGAGAAAATAACTTTTGAAAGTGCTTTGAGATTCTTCGTTTAACTGCACTATTTAAGTGCAAAGTATTATGATTACCAGTGAGTAACATCTGGATAGAGGCATTATAGTAATCTTCTTTTTTTTTTTGGCAAATTAGTAATTAAAATGACTTATGAAGAGTAAGAGATTGGTCATTACTATTATAACACTTTTAAAAGTACAACACTTTATTCTGTGACTTTCTGTTGATCTTCTGTGACTTTCTTGTCAGCTGTTTAAAATGTTATTCCTTACCATTCCATGGCCCCATGGTACTTTATTCCCTTAAATTACCATGCATCTCTTTTATTTTCATTATTGTTGGCTAGCAAGGTGTGCACACACACACATGCAAACAGGGAATATCTGAATGTCGTTTAGTGGCCTAGATGAACTGAGGTTAGTGGTCCCAATACATTTCCAAGCTCAGGCATCTCTAAATGGAACTTTTTTTGGCAGTGCCCAAAGCTGAATGTTCAAGAATGAATTATCTTCTCTCTCTCTATAGGTGAGAATGTAAAAAGAGAATGAATTATCCTCTTTCTCCATAAGAGGTTCCCTCTAGGGCTGGGCTGAGGTACATTTTAGGTGAAGTGCAGATAGAGAGATGCATTAAATGTGTAATATTTTCTGTGCAGTTTACAATTTGATTACCAGAACAAATACTTTTCCTAGTTTTTATATTTTTAGAGCATACTATGATATTATGGTTTGCAATCTTAGTCTCAGGAATAATAATTATTTACAAGAATAAGCAGCTTTCTTCAGACAAATTTTTTAGATAAATTGTTTTCATGATAAAGCGTAACCAGATGATGTTACCAAACCACTATAAGATGTGTGACAGATGATTTTTTGGAAAGGGTGAGATAAAAGGGAAGGATTGTCTTGTGGCTAAAGGAGAAGAAAGGCAGCCTTGGATAAGTCCCTTTGTTTTTCTAGGGCTTGCCTTTGCTGTAATTAAAATAAGGAAAGTAGTAATTGCCTACCTCGCAATGGTAAGCCTCAATTAATTAGGGCCATATTGTGCCTGACCACAGGGAAGGTGCACAAATGAAGAAGAGGGCACAAGGAGTTTCTTCTCCTTTTTGCCCCCCGAACAGGATCTGGGCACAATAGAACAATGCCTCCTACAGCTCTTGCTAGAGCTGTGTGCTCCCAAGGCAAGGCTGTGGCATGCTAACTAGCTGTGATAGCAATGATGATCATGCTGAAGGTTTCACTAATGGAATAGTAAACAGTTAAAATAAAGCTTGGTGATGACTTGAAGATCACTATTGTCAGTACTTTATAGCCCTTTATTCAAGGAAAGATCTTTCAGTAAAATATAAGTTGTTGTTTTGGTACTGGAATTAGTATCACAAAAACTTACATTATTTTTTCCTCCCCCTAGATATTATAAAGTGCAAGAAAGACAGAGGTTCTTCTAGTGTCCAGCAATGTCCAGTTTGTGCCAATCCCAGAAATTCTAAAGGCAAACATTTAGTTAACATCCCATCTGCATCTTTAACCTGTAGTAAGCCAACAATAGACCCCTCCCTGAAATTTAAAAACATCACTATGCCAGATGAAGGGGACTTCATTTCCATCTCTCCCAAAGAGTTTATAGCTCCCATTGGAACCATGATGTTGAATATGACAGACCAAACAGGAAATCAAGCTAACTTGGTTTGCAATGTTCAAAAACCCACAAAAATGTCCCCACTCTCATTTGACAAAGATGGTGATAATACAGTACTCAAAGTATCGTTTTCAACATTTCTGGTGTGTAGTATTGATTACGAACACATTCAACAGCTGTGGAGCATATTGGCTCTATACAGTGATTCTCCGCTGAAACTCGAAAGGAATCTCTTATTGACCAAAGTGCCTTACATCAGTTACAAATACAAACAGACGTACTCTGAAAGTGAAGAAGTTTTTACCAATATAGAGAGTGAACTGACAGCTGAACCTTCTTGGCTGCTCCAAGGCCAGGTGGCATTACAATTAGACAGGACAGCAACCACACTCAGCACACTACATATTCGATATGTAACTGATGCTCAAATTATCTTGCCCAATGCTGATGAAAAACAGTTGAGACACAGCTGGGCCATAATTTCAAGAGATAATAAAACAAGAGTGGAACACTCTGTTTTAGTGGGTGGGACTGTGGAACTGGACTGCCAGACATTTGGCGAGCCTACTCCTACCATTGAATGGATACTAGCCGATGGGACCAAAGTTAGAGCGCCATATGTTAGTGAAGATGGAAGAATCATAATAGCTAAAAATGGAAAATTCACACTACGGACAGCTGATAGTTTTGACACTGGAGTTTATCACTGCATAGGCACAAATTATAATGATGCAGATGTCCTAACATTTAGGATCACAGTGATTGATACTTACGTGGAACACAACAACATTAATGGGGCTCAGCTTTCAGCATTCATTGGTGACACACTCTACCTTCCATGTCAGTCTGTTGGTGTCCCAGATGCATCTATTAGTTGGATCTTACCTGAGCACACAGTTCTTCATCAGTCTGTAAGAAGCAAACATATTTTCCACAATGGTACACTAAAAATACAAGAGATGACAGAACAAGATAGTGGCTATTTTAGATGTGTAGCAGCTAATCAATATGGCATGGACTTTTTGATTTTCCAAGTGCTGGTTAAAGTGAATGAGGGCGCTTCACAAAAACAAAAGACAGCTCCAGAAGAAAATGAAGAGAGAGATGGATCTGGTCATGAGGAGCTTAGAGCTGTTACAAAACATAAGTATCCATTAGCTACTGTGCAAACTTCAGTAACAAGTAAAGCATCCACTGACTCTGCATCTAGAAATCAACCCACAGGGATTGCAAATAAACGGAATAACTTTAGAGAGATGACTTACAGACGTAATGGGGACAAAATAAACAGACGATTTAGGGGATACAGAAGACAATTCACTTCCTCAGCTAGGAGAGTTGACCCACAGCACTGGGCAGCATTTTTGGAAAAAACAAAGAAGAATTCCACTTTGCCAGAAAAACAAGAAAATGCCACAACAAAATCACCTGCACCAGACCATCTATCCTCTAAGGTGTCTGGGGATAGGGAAGAAACATCTGGTGACCATATACCTCCAGAAGAGGAATTTATTATACTAGCATCTGACGCACCTACTATACCTACTCCGAAAAAAGTTTCAGCAAATATTGTAACTGGAGAACCTGAAACTACATCAAGTAATACCAAGTCTAAAACAACTTCTGTCATGGTTACAGAGGCAGTCGCTCCAACAGTTAGTCCATGGATTACACAGTCTATAAGACCCAAGAGCAAAAAGCCAAATGCAGATCTAAAACCTGCAGTCACAAGACCAAACTCACTGGAAACTTCTGAATTAAATCAAACATCATTAACCATTATACAGCCATTAACAACATCTAGTTTAGTGAATAGTACAGCTAAAGACTTTAATGCTGAACACAGATTGGTGTCTTTTGGGGAAAGTAATGAGTATTTAAAAATCATATCTACAACACAAACAGCAGATGTTACTGAAATCACCAGCCTTGTCACTTCTCAGAACACAGTTGAAAAACCTGATTTATTTACTGAGTCTATTGATAAGACTTCAACTAAAGCAGATCATCGAATATCTGTAGTGACAGTCAGCGAGCCAAACAATGAATTTGGTCACATTTATTTTCACAGTACTCAAAAAATAATAACTCCTAAACTACCACCGGGGTCAACTATTATTACTCATCAGCAGATTCAGATAATTAGAGATGTTACAACTAATACACCACAGTCAAGACAACGATATGGAAGACGAAGGAAAATTTCTGGTAGAAGACGAATTGTTAGACCAGATCGAATTCCAGCTATCAGGGGACATAGATATAATTTTGAGAGACAAGAATCCAGTAGAGAAAGTACAACTCTGCCTCCAGCTATGGAACAGGACACAAAATGTCTATTGTGTTCACATCCCGCAACTCCTTCCAGAAGTTCTCTTGAACTGCTTAGCCCAGAAACACATACGCCGCCACCTTTGAAAGTGGATATACCAGAACTCACATCAGAGCAGCCTACAAGTCAAACCACAGCATTCCTGGCTGAAGAGAAAAACAGACCCACTGCAGAAGGAGAAAAAACAACTCCCACTGTAATGCCTTTCTATAGTGAAAGCAGACAGGGTACCGTGCAAAGGAAACTAGAGGCCAGTGCACCATTGCAAACATACACTGTCAGACTCCCTACAACTGCAAGACAGACCGCTAGTGTATCTATGGAAACTACAACTTCTGCAGACAGCAAGACATCCTCAAATGTTAAATCCATCCTCCCAACCACTAAAACTAGAACTTCATCCAAAGTTTTAAGAGGAAAAATTCCTTGGCAACATCTCTTTGGAAAGGCACACATTCAAAAGGAGCTATTGAAGAAGCTACCCAGACGACGTACAAGTACAGTGCCATCATCCGCAATAACCACAATGCTTCCTAAAACTACTGCAACGCTATCCATAGATAGAGTTTCTCCTTTACATTTAACAACTATTTCAGTGGAAGTGAATCAAACTGATGATCTCTTATCCCTAACTAAACCTATCAGTCATGGCAATAGTATGTCAGAGAAACATTCTCCCATTCCATCTCTTACTACTGCAGAACTGCCATCTTCAGCCTATTTTTCTAATCTTCCAACTGTTATAAACAAAGAAATGAATGCAACAAGACCAATGCCAACATTTAGATCTACTACTGTTCCCCACATTGAAACTAAAATCACTAAAATCAAAGCATTCAGAGCTGGAAGGAGGAGAGATCAAAGGAGGAAAAAGCTCCAGAAGATCATGACTTCACAAAGCATTACTACAAACCATAGCTCCACCACTGCTTCATCAGTGAACACAACCTTGTATATCCTGACAACAGCTAAGTCTTTAACTAAGCCCACCATCCCCATACCCATTGAATTTCTTTATAAGAACACAAGTGTAATCCCAATTACAACTGTGCCTCAGCCACAGATTCTTAGCACAAAAGATGTAACTAAAGGTTCACCTGCAACAACTACACAAACATTAACAAGAATTACAACAGCTGAGAACACTCAGCCTGTTAAACTACCATCTGATGTTCTCTTTACTGAAAAACCTGCCATTACAATCCCAGCCACATCACCTTCTTTGAAGTCTTTCAACACTACCACATTACCACCTGTCACATCCTTTGTAACATCTGAATCAGCACCTATTCAACAAAACAAAACTATTGTAATGATAAGTAAAAGACCACACCAAAAAATGGGACAGACAGTTATTCAGCAGAAACATATAGCAAAGGCAACATTTCCTGACAAAGATGAGCTCAGTACCAAATCTCCTGCTGTAACTACCCATGTGATCAACCCCAGCATACAGCATCCTACCCCATTGGCATCCCAAATAACAGAGATACCACACACAAGTATCTTGCAAATCACCTTATCTCCCCGGTGGAAAAACAAGTTTTGGCATAAACAGTCTCCTGAAGTTTCGGAAATAGGCAAAACATTAACAGTTAATACTCTGACTATGTTAAAATCCCCACAGAGCTCCACTCCATATACTCCTGCACAGAGAAGGGACAAGGACAATTCTGTCAAAAGCTGGTCTGACAAGACAGCAGATAAAGAAACCACCAACAACCTCGTAGCCCTAGACTCCTTATATAAAAATAGATTGGCAAAGCCTAGAATAGTCGGAGGAAAACTGGCTGCTTTTACCGTTTTGGCTAATTCAGATGCCTTCATCCCTTGTGAAGCGACTGGTAATCCCCTTCCCACAATTCACTGGACTAAAGTGTCATCAGGTAAGCTGTATAAGCCTTGTTTAAAATGTTGTCTTCTACTAGATATTAGCAAGAAGACAGGTGCTAGGTGCACCAGGCTGGGATATTGCCATGCTTTAGGTGGGATACCAGCCATAAAGCAATAAGATGAATGCATATGGCTGAAAAGTAATAATATTCCAGCACTGCACATACATCCTGAAGTGTCTTACTGTATTTATAAAACGGCTCTTCAAGAAAAAGAGAGAAAGGAAAAAAGGTCAATCTGTATTTAACAGTGTTTATCATATTCAGCATATGTTAACAATAGCTTCATTGCAGTGAGGCCTATACAGAAGACCATGCTTATTAAGAATCCGCCTGTAATAAGATCCTGTGCTCCATTGCTGAGCAATGCTTCCCCTTTATTGGAAGATCACCTCCACTATGTAATCGATGTTTGTTGGTCCCTTAAGACATCTTTCACAATATACATAAACACATGCGCTATTATTCCTCTCATTCCTGTCCTGTTCTTTAGCCCTTTTAAGGGAAGTAGGCTGGGACAAAGAAAGTGTGCTCGGATACCATGGTGATGAGTGCACGATAAAAACCAAGGCAGCTGGTTTTTTTGCTTTTTTGCTTGCAAATATTATTGTATTAGATAAAACGCAAAAGTAAACAGATAAAAAAGGCTTCTTACATAATATAAATATATTTTACTCTTTTTTTTAATTAGGGACTGATGTATCAAAAAGCAAGCGTGACAACAGGTTTGAAGTATTTGCTAATGGCACCCTCTCCATCCAGAATGTGAACATTCAGGACCGTGGACAGTACCTGTGTATTGCTGCCAACCAGCATGGCTCAGATCAGCTCCTGGTCACTTTGTCTGTGGTGGCATATCCACCGAGGATCCTAGAGGGCAGGTCAAAAGTGATCACTGTCCATTCTGGAAAGCCTGCATCTGTGAAGTGTAGAGCTGAAGGTAGGCCCATCCCTACCATTTCATGGATTCTAGCAAACAAAACGTATGTCTCAGAATCTTTTCCAGGAAGCAAGCAAGCGTCTGTGCAACCAGATGGCACTTTAATAATCAAGGAAGTCACTGTTTATGACAGAGGGCTTTACACATGTATGGCTAGTAATCCAGCTGGTGCCGATACGCTGACAGTAAAACTACAGGTGATTGTGGCACCTCCCATTATTTTGGAAGAGAAGAGACAACACATTGCAGGAATTATGGGTGAAAGTTTGAAACTCCCCTGCACTGCAAAAGGAAACCCTCATCCGAGTGTTCACTGGGTCCTCTTTGATGGAACAGTAGTGAAGCTTCTGCATTTTGTAAATGCCAAACTGTTCCTGTTCTCCAATGGAACCCTCTACATAAGAAACATAGCTCCTTCTGACAGTGGGAATTATGAATGCATAGCTACAAGTTCCACTGGGTCAGAGAGGAGGGTGGTAAATCTCACGGTGGAGCAGAGAGATACAATTCCCAGAATAGCAACTGCATCTCTGAAAATGACTCAGTTGAATTTTGGGGACAGATTGCTTCTGAACTGTTCAGCTACTGGGGAGCCAAAGCCCAGAATAATCTGGAGGTTACCTTCCAAGGCAGTTGTTGACCAATGGCACAGGTAGGAATGTTTCTTTGTGACTGAGCTCTTGCTTTATTTTTCTGGTGCTTACTTTAACATTGCAGACCACAAATCACTGAAAGAATTTTTTTAAAGAGTCAATCCTGTGATATTGCCAAGCATAAGTGCCTAACGTACTGTAACTCTGCTTAACTGAAGCCAAATTTGTTTTTAATCTGTGACAAAAGAGAGTCATCTCTAGTGACAGAAAATGCAATTTTATTATTATATTTCTAATGCCAATGGCCCAAATTCAGCCCGATCATAAGGGGGTGCAGCCCAACTAAATCAGTGAAGCCTAATTTATTCATGCAATGGCTGAATTTAGGTCATTTTATTCTGTTCTGATTTAAGGCCAAATCCTCAACATATGTATGTCAGTTGAATAGGATTTGGATGTTAATATAAAGTTGACACTAACGCAGGCTATATACATTAGAGTAAGCTTCAGGATTTTACTTTACTAAAGCTTTTACATGCCATATGTACCACAGAAGAGATTTAACATCAATTAAATTAATGGCATCTCAGAGCACAATGGCTACATAGAAATACAATAAACTTACTATAAATCTGGTGTATGTGGTAACAATTTAATTGTGCTTTGTAAGACTGCTTGTTGAAACAAACCAATTTAGCAGTGACAATGATAGTTTGTGAATGTAGTGCCAAGCAAACTGATTGCTCAAAGTGATATAGTTTGATATCATATAAATATTTAAATAAACTGCTTTCCTATGACGAAATAATTTAAAACAGTTGCACAATAAAATCTAAATTTGTGGAGCGGAAGCGGGGACAGTTTAACTGTTACAAAATAAAAGTTTTGATTGTAAAATTCCAAAACTAATATAGTTGCTAAAAATATGAAAAGCCATTTACTAGTTCATTAAGAAACAGGATCTAGTGAATATAGTTTCTTCTGAAAAGTAAATGGAATCTAGTGAGAACACATTTATAAAACTAGGGTCTTGATTACTTTTGCAACCTTTGACAGCTGCTTTGACTTCTGTATTTTATGGCTTCTCACATCCTAGTCAGTTACAGAATGAGAGCAACTAAGACTGGGTACCAGTTAACATACTTTGTATTGACTATGTGCATACACCAGTTGCCAGCCATTTGGCCAGAGACTGGCATTACTAAAGTATTCATTTGTTTAGTTATAGATTGAAAATATCCCTACAGGGAAAACCTATAAAACCTCATTTACTGTATTAAAAGCAAAATCCTGTGAGATTACAGTCCAATTACTGAAAGTTGGGAATAAATTTACTGCAGTCATGTTACTGGCAATCAGTAAGTATGACCAAAGAAATTAATTGTTTCACATTTTACATTGCAGGGTAAATATTAGTGTTAAAATTATTATTTCAAATGGTAAATAGCAGTTTAAAAGGCCCAATTCAATGACAGTCTATTTTTAACACACACACAAACACACAAATCTGCTGACACTGAGTTGATTTAAATAAAAGTTTGCAGTTTATTCTAATGTGTACCAAATTCATACACACAACATACTTGCTTTGTATTCATTTTATTAATACTTATTTGAAATGGCCAGATCTGGCATTCTGCCACTAGTGGAGAAGAACATGGTGGATGAGCTTTAGGTCAGGGATCGGCAACCTTTGGCACGCGGCTCGCCAGGGGGCCAGGCTGGTTTGTTTACCTGCCGCATCCGCAGGTTCAGCCGATCGCAGCTCCCACTGGCCGCGGTTCATCATTCCAGGCCAATCGGGGCTGCGGGAAGGGCAGCCAGCACATCCCTCAGCCCGCGCCGCTTCCTGCAGCTCCCATTGGCCTAGAATGGCGAACCGCGGGCAGTGGGATCCGCGATTGGCCGAACCTGCGGATGCGGCAGGTAAACAAACCGGCCCGGCTCGCCAGGGGACTTACCCTGGTGAGCCATGTGCCAAAGGTTGCTGATCCCTGCTTTAGGTGTTGCCCAAACCACAGGTGCATGGAAGAAACAAAGGGATGTGCCCAGGTTAAATCTAGGTGGAGTCTTGCATTTAACTATTCTGTTACTGAAAATCAGTAGAGCAGAAGATATTCCAGTGAGTCTAAGTTACTGCCAGTTTCCAGGTGATATTACTTGCTTTCAGTGCAAGGGAGTCCTAGCTTTCTATCTATATCCTGCACACCAAAAAAGCTGTAGAACCTTCTGCCCGTCACCACACATCACTTTTTATAGGCTGCTAGAAGCATTATAAATTAAGATGCTTTTTACAGAGAGATTTGAAGAAAGATTTATTAAAGCCTGCCACAAAAAGTAGTTTCTCAGTCATCTTCTTCTGTTTTCTGGGATCTAGTTATTGAACAAAGAGCGGCGGGGGGGGCGGGGGGGGGGGGGAGGAAGGGCGGGTTCTTTCTACAACTCCAGAGACTGCTTCATACTCTGAAACTTACTTCCCAAGCAAAAAGTTCAAGCAGATTAGATTTCTGATTATATGAACAACTTCCACAATTATAAAACCTATACTTTTAGAATTCCTCCCAAAAAGAGACTGGTTGAGATCTACAGGGCTTACTTAGGAAAGGCTAGATCTATGAAGGTGTCAAAGAACTGCACAGATTCTTCATTTCCACAGTTTTCAGCTAGATTGTAAAATGGAAAAGATCACTTGATGCGGCAGAGCTTAGTAGCTCCACAGAAATGGTACCTCAGTATCACAGAGCTCCTACGCTCTGCAAGCATGGAACGGTTATTACCAGATTCAGATGAGCTCTGGTCCTGAAATTTGGGTGTGTAGAACATTTATAATTTAGCCTAATTTTTGAGTGTGGACTAGGTAGTCTGAAAAAGGCTGAATGGGAGAGATGAAGAGGAAAAAACAAAGCTTTTCATACAGTGTGCAACAAAGGCAAAACCCTAATTAAAAAACCAGGCATGTTCTCACACTGTAGATGAAGGTTTTCTTCTGCACCTGTAAAGTGTCAGAATTCGCCCATCTCTCTTGCCCATGTGCATTTTTCCTGCAGAAGGACAATATGTGACCCTCACTTTACAACTGATAATTCAGTAAGCATGTATTATTAAATAGGTAGCTGTAATAAAGGATTTCCAATTTAAAATTAATTACACTGCCTTGGTTTAATACTGATATATATCCAAAAGATTGGATATTTGGTCTTTAATGTTCATTTTATGAATGTTTATCCAGATTATTATTTTATACATTCACTATAAGACAAATAAACGATTTATAAACCCGGGTATGGCTCCACCCGCACCGCCCCAAGTTAAACAGGAGGGAAATGGTGGAAGGAATGTTTTCCTTAGGGCCTAATTCTACTCACTTGCACCACTGAGACTCTGAAGTATCTCCACTGAAGTCATTAGAATTACATTAGTGCAAACACTGGTGTGAGAGCAGAATCAGACTCCAAGGCCCAGATTATCTGGTGCAGCATGTTCTAACTAATGTGTCACACTGCTAGCATAAACTGACTCTAAATTCAGTTTAACCAGCCAGGAGTCAATCATCTTACTATAAGGATGATCTTGCAGTGGATGTTATACCATGGTGTCTAGTATCAGGGGGTAGCCGTGTTAGTCTGTATCCACAAAAACAATAAGGAGTCTGGTGGCACCTTAAAGACTTAACAGATTTATTTGGGCATAAGCTTTCATGGGTAAAAACCTCACTTCTTCAGATGCATGGAGTGAAAGTTACAGATGCAGGCATTATACCATGCATTCCCCTTGCTGCAGCTGTCATGGGGAAATGTGGCAACAGTCATGATGCCCTTTATGCTATGCTGATCCTGGGTTGTGGTTTCAGCCCCCTGGTGTTCGAGCAGCCATCAGGTTGTTCTAACACAATGCAGGAGGAAAATGTCTCTACCCTCAACTGCTGCAGGAGGGAAACAGTGTAAAGGAGAGCTCTAAGTCTGCTTTGCACACAACCCTCTGACCTATGCTAGCTGTTTTTTGGCTTTGGCTGAAGACCTGGCCCATAAATTCTGGATCTCTCTTCCCCTGTTGATCTGATAGAGCCCAAGATTGATGACTTTCATGGCTCATAGCAAGATTCCCTCCCTCAGTCCTTTGGGGAGGGGGTGGGTTGAGGTGGGTTTCAGTGGTCAAAGGGGGAAGATAAATTAGTCCTAACAAAAATGGGGGAACAGGGTTGGGAAAGATACTCATATCTTTGTTTTTCCTTAAAACAAATAGTGTACATGTACCTACAGCATGGGATAGGCACAATTTTAAGATATAGAAGAAAAAACCCCACAGCAATTCATCCACTTGAGTCCATACATCTTTACATCACTTATTAGGGCTCAGTGTTCTCCTTTAGCATGTGGCTACATATTAAAGGATTCTTTTTTTCTTCTAGAATGGGAAGTCGAATTCATGTTTATCCTAATGGATCCTTGTTTATCGAGGCAGTCACAGAAAAGGATGCAGGTGACTATTTATGTGTAGCAAGAAACAGAATTGGAGATGACCTGATACTAATGAAAGTCAGTGTGGCTATGAAACCAGCAAAGATTGACCAAAAACAGTATTTTAAAAAACAGGTACCATATGGGAAGGACTTCAAAGTGGACTGTAAAGCCTCTGGGTCACCTGAGCCAGAGATCTCCTGGAGTTTGCCAGATGGCACAATGATTAATAATGTGATGCAAGCAGATGACAGTGGACGCAGGTCTCGGAGATACATTCTTTTTGACAATGGAACTCTGTATTTCAACAAGGTTGGAATAGCTGAAGAGGGAGACTATACCTGTTATGCCCAAAATACACTAGGAAAAGATGAAATGAAGGTACACATTACAGTTGTAACAGCGTCACCTCGTATAAAGCAGAATTACAAGACATATGCTAAAGTAAAAGCTGGGGATAATGCAGTATTTGACTGCGAGGTTGTTGGAGAACCCAAGCCAAAAATATTTTGGTTGCTACCTTCCAGTGACATGATCTCAGCTTCAACAAACAGATATTTACTGCATGTTAATGGCTCACTGTCAGTCAGCAAAGTGAAACTGTTGGATGCTGGGGAGTATGTATGTGTTGCCCGTAATCCTGGTGGAGATGACACAAAACTTTATAAACTGGATGTTGTTTCTAAACCACCCCTGATAAATGGTTTATATACAAACAAAACTGTAATTAAAGCAACAGCAATAAGGCACTCAAAGAAGCAAATAGATTGTATGTCAGAAGGGACACCTTCCCCTCAAATTATGTGGATAATGCCTGACAATATTTTCCTAACAGCTCCGTACTATGGGAGCAGAATAACAGTACACAAAAATGGGACACTTGAAATTAGGAATGTAAGGCCTTCAGACACAGCAGATTTTATATGTGTGGTACGTAATGATGGAGGAGAAAGCATATTGGTAGTACAGTTGGAGGTATTAGAAATGCTAAGACGACCAATGTTTAGAAATCCATTCAATGAAAAAATAATAGCAAAACCAGGAAAAACCATCATATTAAATTGTTCAGTGGATGGAAACCCTCCGCCTGAAATCATCTGGATATTACCCAATGGCACACGATTTTCCAGTGGAGCCAGAATTTCCCGGTATCATATAGGCAGTAATGGTACCCTCATCATATATAATCCTTTCAGAGATGATGCAGGAAAGTATCGCTGTGCAGCTAGAAATAAAGTGGGCTACATTGAAAAGCTGATCATCTTGGAAGTTGGTCAGAAGCCCACTATTCTTACTCGTTCAAGAGGACCAATAAAGAGCATCAGTGGGGAATCATTATCCCTTCACTGTCTCTCTGATGGAAGCCCCAAACCAAACATTATATGGACAGTACCAAGTGGCTATGTGCTAGATCGGCCTCAAATCACTGGGAAATACATATTACTTGAAAATGGTACTTTAGTTATTCGAGAAGCAACCATTCATGACAGAGGAAACTACCTGTGTAAGGCTCAGAACAATGCTGGAGAGTCATCTATAACTGTTCCTGTAATGACTGTAGCCTACCCCCCACGGATTACAAACAGACCACCACAGAGTATACGCACTATGGCTGGGGCAGCAGTTCAGCTCAACTGTATGGCACTGGGGATACCGAAACCAGAAATCACATGGGAGCTGCCAGACCACTCTGTGCTTTCTCCAGCTAGTAAAGGCAGACCATCTGGAAGTGAACTTCTTCACCCCCAAGGGACATTAATCATTCAGAATCCAAAATCTTCAGATTCTGGCATGTACAAGTGCACAGCTAAGAATCAATTTGGCAGCGATTTCACAATAACATATATTCAAGTTGTTTGAAATGAGAAAAACAGGCTGAGTAATTGTTAACAAAGTCTCCATCTGGACTGAGTTTATTTGTGGAAGTTTAATCAAAGGCAGCCATGAAGCATGTAGGTGAATCCAAATACATTTACAATAATCAATGTACAATGAACATGCAAAAGAGAAAGACTTGGGGGGGAAATTTGCATTATGAACTAGCATGGATTTACTCAATGACAAATAGACTTCAATTAAAAACATAAGGCACTTTTATTTTGCCAACAAATAGTAAACATCAAAATAAAATTGCTTTCCAGAAATGTACCTGAAAAATCTTCAGTAAAGGATGGCCTTTTTTTATATTAGTTTCTTATTGTCCATCTTGTATCACTATAAGAAGAATGGCACACATAATGCAAAAATATTTAAGAACAAAAAAGAGGAAATTTTATTGTGATTCAAATGGCCTTACTGATATGTATGAATATTTTGTAGTTCTTTTATAAATAGTTCACAGAAAATAAGTGTTTAGCTATTTTTAATATGACATTCTATTCTTTCACAATGGAGAACTTTTTCCAGGGTAGTAGCAGAAATACAAAATGATTTAATAATGCTCTCTAAATGGACAATAGGGTTTCTATTAATCTTTGTTTAAAAATTCAAAAGCAACACAACCTGCTTATTAAAACAGAGTAGCTTGGTATAAAGTCCCTTTCACCACAAGCTCAGCTTCTAAAGATTTCAAATTAAAAAAATAAGTGCACCAATTTATATAGGAATTTAGAATGAAGGGGGCTCAATCAAATAGAAAATAGTATTCCCAAGCATCCGCCTCCTGCAATTCAGGAGAAAGCCCCTTTTCAACAGGAAATGGCCACTTAGGCATTCCGCACCAGCGAAGATTTTTGGACTCCCTGGGCCAAATAAACCTCAAAAGCTTAAGTCACTAACTGACTTGGTCTTTCTAAGAGAAGTGTTAATGTAGGCTCAGGGCACAGCTCCAACACCAATGCAGAACCTGAGTATTTGCTGGGCCTAAACTCACAGATTTGGGACATATGCATGGAGCAGAAGCCCCTCAGTGTTACTCCTTGAGGTCCTTTCCTCACCAGCAATATGGCAGGCTGGTTTTGCTGGCACTGGTTTCCATGCCCATAACCTGAGCTCTATGACCCCTTCCAACAGGGATCATAGATTGCAGAGTAGAAATTAATGCCTCTTTAGCAGTAACCACAGAAAACCTGTTGGATATAGGAAACGGTGTAGAGCAGCTGCTACCATGTAACACCATCCTAGTACCTTACATCAGTAAAATGTCATACAATATTTAAAACTATTATTGAAAAAATAGGTATAGCTCGATTACACACAAAAAGCACCATAACAGAAACCCCTGTACACTAACAACCCATCTATTGAATTACCCCACAGGTCATGCAGGTTCTTGACACTCAGAACGTGGTCAGGATGTTCCCAAGATCCGAGTGCAGATTCTACCCATTTGACTACATTTTAGTGAGCTGGGGAAGAACTTTAAAAAGAGGCCACAGCCTAAAGCGTGACTGACTGTTTTGTGGTGGATCAATCACTTCCTGAGATCAGCCACATATATGAAGCTGCTTGTTCTTTCCTTCCTTAGTACTGATAGAGAGGTAGAAGAAAATTGGCTGGATTAAATAGTTCTGTTTGCTTAATCTCAGGAATGTCTTTAGTCCCCAATGAAGAGCACTGAAGGACAGTCGCCCAGAGGATTAACAAATAATTTCACCCCTGTTACAAACCATTCAAGGGACAGCGAAGGGAAATAATCCTAGCCCACAGGAAACCAAAACGCATTTTCATTGAAAAAGCAGCAAAAATTAGAACCATTTGAAGAACCTAATTGTTGTCACACACAACAGTTATTCTGATTTGCTGTGAAGTTCAAAGTAACTAGGAACAATGAGTTGGTGGCAAAGTTATTTGCATGAGCTTCCTAGCCAGTTCCAAAACCTTAGGATCAAAAAGTTGCCAGCTTGTTCATTTGTTTTTAAAAGAGCTATTGTTTCAACCTGATCTTTTTTGCTGAATAACTTTGACTCAAGCAGAGTCAGGACCCAAGAACTTCTGGGGCTTTGCAAGGCACAGGCAGCCTTGAATACTTTTGCTGACTAGGTCCCCAGGGACCACTGAAGTTGATTAGACGGTAATCTGGGTTATTTTTGTTTAACACAGTTTTAAATCTTTGTTCCGAAAGAAAATTAAAGTTAAAATTGTGTTTTGCTTCTGACACTTTCAATGCCATTAATTTGTAAACAAACAAATTCTACTAAGTAAACATGCACCTCCAGGTTTTGCCCTCAGCTAAAACCACGATGCCCCACTGCAGTGAGTGGTGGTGTATGTATGTGGCTGAGGACAGAAACTGGTCTTAAGTCTGCTTTTCTGTGGTGGATACTATTCTAGTAATATGCAGTCACCTGAAAGGACAGGAATATCAACTTGCATCAGGCTTTTTTTGAAATAATGTACAAAAAAGAAGAAAATAAATGTACAGGTATATGTTAACTTTTCAAAACAGACAACCTATTCATTTAGTGGAATGAGTGGCCTTTCTGTTTTGATAAAGGTCTGTACAAGCTGAGATGGTCAAGTGAAGAATTTTTGAGCTAAATAATTTTCACAATGTACAAAGCAGTTCACAAGAATTTTATTTCAGTAAAGATGCTGACCCATCCTACTGGTTGCTTGTACGGGTAAGACTTTGCAGTGTGGAAGTCAGAATTAGATATAAATTATTGATATTATGATTTTCCACACTAAACTGTTTATAAAAATTTAATTATCTGTGATGTCATACAGTACTACAATGTTTGCTGAGTGCTGACTCTTTTCTATTCAATATAAGTCTGACTAGGATACCAAACAGTACACTTATATTATGGCAAATGAAAAGATGAGTTAATACAGAACATGAGAACAAAATTCCCATATATTTTGAAATGCCCTGCATGTTTCACATTCAAAATTTGTGCATCTTATTCTTAAAAAAAAAAAAAAAAAAAAAATCATATGGACTAACTCTTAAATTACATGAACCCATAGTAAATTTATTCTGATTTTTTTACTCTAATATGAGCAAATATACCACATACTTGAACAAGGTTAAAATAGTTATATCTCTTTATAATAAATGTAATGTATAACTTATGCTTTTGCACCAAATTTATAAATGCAGTATGCATTACACAACCAAGACTATCACCCAACATTAAGAATTAAATTCAAAATTTTAAGTACTTACCATACAAAATAAATAATAAATACATCTATTAGAGGAAGAACTCATTTAGGTCAAGGTCAATAGACATGAGGCCCAGCTAGAGCACTACAGAAACAGCAAAAGGGATTTGGGGGGGCTTTTCTAGCCTGGCACAAACTTCCAAAGGGCAAAAGCTGGAAAGAGACTTTTGTTGAACCTAGCACGAGACCCAGAGATCCAATTCCCGTTGAAGTCAATGGAAAGATTGTCATCAGATTTCAACAGAACTTGGTTCAGGCCCTAAATGGATTTAGAGCAAAATCTGTTGTGGCTATTCAGGGCTTTGTTACCACATTTTGTACCCTCACAAGGTTCACTGCCAATGAACTTTGCATTAAAAAGAAAAATGTGAAGCACAGCTACTTCTAGTAGATTTATTATTGTTACATTGTGGCTTTTTATATAAATCTTAGGAAGTTCTAATACAAGCAAGAAACCCACTTCAGCACCTTCTTTCCACAATGAAAGCAAGAGAAAATTGGGTACTTTTAAACAAAGAACTTTATAAAGTGCTTATGAAAATTACAAACAGTCAAAATTAATATGATTTAAATCAATGCTCATTTTACTGTTGCAGAACGAAGGAGAACACTTTAATGAACAAATCAATCTTTATGCCAAAATCGGAAGTGCCTTTCAAATCAGTCGTTTGGTCCAGTGCAGTTCTTAAAAAAAGAAAATATGTTTCCCACAAATAAATAAATCCATTCTTTAACCCTTTTAAAGTAACAGTACCCTAAAAAGCACCAAATTCTTTGCAACAACTGTGTTCTTTAAATAGGCCCACAAATCATACATTTAATTCCAGTTAAATGCAAAAAAAAAAAAAAAAAATCTTTCACTTTGTTACATATTCACATCAATTGCAGCACAAAAAATACGTATTGAAAAAATTAAAGAGAAAAAAATTAAAAATTTGCTTTCTAGCAATAACTAGTGCATTGAATTTTGATTTTTCTTCAGTGCAAACATAACACTACATCTTGATCCCACCTTCCAGATTCAGAAGTGTGAAGAATGCCCATATTGGTTCACCCCTTGTTGTGGCTGGTTACCTAAATAACAAAAATAAAGTAAAGTGTTTACATGTGTTGTGTGCACTGTACAAAATTATAAATGAAGAAATAAATACCTATATTTCAAATCACCATAGTAAGCAATAAACAAGGCTCAGAACTATCCATTCAGAAAATGAGGACTTTTCAATGCTGAACAGTTGCAAATTAAGGGCTGGATTTTGCACACCCACCACAAACAAAATTCCAGGGAAGCTTTGTCTGCTCCAGGATTACAGGATGGGCCCTTAAAATGACCTTTCAAACAATAATTACGTGCAAGCAAATGACGTGCCTAAAATGATAAAGTAAAAAGCAACTATTTTGTAACACTTGTTTTCCTGGGTAACCCACATTTCTTTGATGGTCTCATCAGTTTCTGCAGCATTTAACCTTTCATTAAAAAAAGGGAGGACTCCCCACCTATATTTCCCTGATCCACATGTGAATCACACTTCCCCTCTCTGAAAGGGTGGCTCATTGCTTCCAAGAAAGTATCCTACATCCTTTTCCAACACCCTGCAGGTGGGCAGGATGAGTGCAGATACATGTAAGCCCCTTCCCATCATATGGAGATTTGAGAGAAAAGATAATATAGTCCCAGACCCTGTTAACTTCAAGCTGTACCTTCTGCATGGTGTGGATGCGCCTGCCTTTAAGCAGGCAAGGGTTGTCCTATGGCAGTTTGGCTTCAGTGGAGTCATGGACGATGGGGACACAACTAGTGGGTGGTTGGACCCTCAGGGAATCAGCAGAATTTGTGGGTGACCAAACCCTGGTCCCACTCTCAACCCCACATTGGACAAAAATCTTTGGAAGAAGAATTCTTAGGTCTTCTCATCTGAAGGAAGTTCTTAGTTCTTACCATCTGAAGGAAACTTTCCAAATGTAAACCAGTGCAAAAGGGTTTCCTGAGTGTAGATAGACAAACACTATAGACCCAAGAGGTATGAACTGCTTTCATTTATTAATTACTATTGCTTGGGTGTTTCCTCTAAAACCTAATGTTGATAAGTGTAATGCTAGACTTGCTCATCACTGAGGCCTCAGGATTGCAAATACTTACAGATGTGCTTAATTTTACTACTGTAAGTAGCCCTACTGATTTCAATATGACTCCTCATGATAATAAAGTTAAGTATGTAAGTGTTTCCAGGATTGGGGCCTATTTAATAGATTCTAAGGGCAGAAGAGACCATTGTGATCATTTAGTCTGACCTGTATCACACAGGCCATAGAACGTCCCCAAAATAATTCTAGAGCATATCTTTTAGAAAAACATCCAATCTTGATTTAAAAATTGTCGTCAGTGATTGAGAATCTATCACGACTGTTGGTAAATTACTCTCACTGTTAAAAAATTACGCCTTATTTCCAGTCTGAATTTGTCTAGCTTCAACTTCCAGCCATTTGATCATATTATACCTTTCTCTGCTAGACTGAAGAACCCATTATTAAATATTACTTCCCCATATAGGTACTCGTAGACTGTAATCAAATTACCCCATAACCTTCTCTTTGCCAAGATGAATAGATTGAGCGACTTGAGTCTCTCTCTCTAAGGCATGTTTTCTAATCCTTCAATCATTCTTGGGCTCTTCTTTGAACCCGCTTTAATTTATCAACATCCTTCTTGAACTGTGAGCACCAGAACTGGACACAGTATTCCAGCAGTGGTCACACCAGTCCTAAATACAGAGGTCAAATAACCTCTCTCCTACTCAAGATTCCCCAGTTCATGCATCCCAGAATCACATTAGTTCTATCCTCCTCTTCGTTATTTATGATTCCCCCAATTTATGTGTCACCTGCATACTTCATCAATGATGATTTTATATTTTCTTCCAGTTCACTGATAAAAATGTTAAATTGTGGAGGACCAAAAATCGATCCCTGTGGGATCCCACTGGAAACACACCTGCTTGATGACAATTCCCTGTTTAGAGTTACATTTGAAGGCCTATCAGTTATCCAGCTTTTAATCCATTTAATGTGTGCTACATTAATTTTATATTAACATATAATCTGGTACCAAGTCCACTGCCTTACAGAAGTCTAAGTATATTTCATCAGCTCTATTACATTTATTAACCAAATTTGTAATCTGAAAGGAAAAAAGGTATCAAGTTAGATTTCACTGAGAGGGTGGAATCCTGACCCCAGTGAATCCAATGCGAGCTTTGCAATTGACTTCAGTGGGGTGAGGATTTCACCCATGATTTTTTAAGTCAGGAACATCCAGCTAATTTAGGACTGCAGACTGGTAAGTATTGTACCACCTATATTTTCCCCCATCTGAACCTTATGGATGAGGATCTGAGGGAAAAATAAATTCTATGGACCAACTATAAATTAACAGATTATGAGGTTCCAATACCTAACTGGCTATTACTAATAGACAATATTTATTCTTCTCTTTTTCTTTTTTCCCCCCTGAACGTAGTTTAGAGAAAAAATTTCCAGCACTCAAAAGGTGGGAGCTTCTCCCAACTATAGCAGTTCCACAGCATTGATATCTTGAATATGAAGCAACCCTGGCATCGTAGTATTCTGCATAACATAAATGAGGCCGCTCAAAGCAATATTACTTAATCACGCATACTTGATCTAGCAGGATGTTGATACTTGCAATTGGTTAGAAAAAATAATGGAATTGTCAACATGCTTTTCTTAACTAGTAATGAAAAACAGTTCTCCTCTGGGACCCAAGTGCAAGTCCATTCTGCAGTCCTGACTTTAGGGGTGTTGTGATAATTGGGCCGATAAGTTTACACTAACTGTGAGGTTAACTGAAAAACATGAGTACAAGTTCATAAGCTGTCACAATAACCTATAACAACAAATGTTAATGGGAAAAGGTACAAAAGGAGACAAAGACTGAATTATTCCAAACAATAGGGCCTTACTGATATAACTTAAGGTATGGTTGAGATCATGCGTGGTAAACAAGGTAAGTGTGGAACCAGAAATCTTTGAACCAAAATTGGTGTGTCAGAAACTAGACCTACTTGGTGGACAAAACAATGAGGGGATGAACTATTCTGGCCACCATTCTCTTTGTGGGTCCTTCAAGAAAGAGACTTTGGGAGAAAAACTGGCTACTGAAGCAAGCTTCACCATCATCATGACTGCCACCCGCACCCTCTCCTGAGACCCCACACCTTCACTGTCCTGATCCTGGGAGCGGTCTTGACCAGACCAGGGCAAAGAGAGGGACCCAAATGACATTGCCACCCTACCAGCTCCAGTCAAATCCCATAACACCACCTGGGATAAAATGGGATCAGATGTTAAACACAACAACAGCAGCTCCAGCCCATCTCAACTAACTTCTCTTTTCCCCAAAAGAACAGTTATTACCAACTTTCATATCATCTAAAAGACGGTCAAACAAGGGGGTTTTTCCTTCTAAAAATTCTCTCCAGCTAAAGGGAAAGGGAACAAGGGATGTTGTTAAAGCGAAGGCCTTATTTAATACTTCACATTTCAAATGTTTAACTGTTTTTTCCTTCTTTTCTTTATTTTTAACAAAAGATTAAAAGGATTTTTAATAGTGTGTGTCATGTGCTAAGCAGGGTGAGGTCTCTGTATACCAAACCCTGGATCTTGGTTAACACTGTTTAATGTTAGACAGTGACTGAGTTATAGTTAACACCTTTGGCCCAGACATTCCATTTAAATTAATACAACAGGAGCATACATTTCTCTGCTGAATGGACTACTCCATTAACAAATAGGTTGACACCTAGCTAACTGCAGTCAGATCAAAACTTCTGTGAAAAGCTTGCCAATGAATAAAGATTTGTTTTGAACACCTTTTTAAGATGAAAATAGTGACACTGTATTTTAATTCTTTTATCAATCCATAAAGTTAGTATTCTGACCAAAAAAACACTAGCTTACTTCTAAAAATGTGGGGCCTGATCAGTAGGTCTGAGTAACCTCTGCTCCGGCTGGAATTCCACAGGAGATGTGACTGCTCAGAATCTATCCAGATCAGACCCTTGAATAGTAATTTAGTTGCATATCTTTTTCCAATGAGAGCAGAGGTGGGCAAACTACGGCCCACAGGCCCCCTCCTGCCCAGCCCTTGAGCTCCTGGCCTGGGAGGCTAGCCCCTCCCCTGCTGTTCCCCCTCCCCCGCAGCCTCAGCTCACTGCACCGCTGGCACAATGCTCTGGGCGGCGAGCTCCTGGGGCAGCGCAGCTGCAGAGCTGCAGCCTGACCCGGTGCTCTGTGCTGCGCGGTGGCGTGGCTGGCTCCAGCTGGGCGGCGCGGCTGCCTGTTCTGGTGCTCTGGGCAGCGCAGCTGTAACGCCGCCAGCCACCGGTGCTCCAGGCAGCGCAGTAAGGGGGCAGGGAGCGGGGGGGTTGGATAGAGGGTAGGGGAGTTGAGGGTGGTGGTCAGGGGGCCGGGCGGCCAGAGGGTGGGGAACATGGGGGCAGGGGTACTGGGGGGGTAGTCAGGAAGGAGGGGGGGGTTGGATGGGGCGTCAGGGGCAGGGGTTCCAGGGGCGGTCAGAGAGAAGGGGTGGTTGGATGAGGCAGGAGTCCCGGGGGGACAGTCAGGAATGGGAGGAGTGGTTGGATGGGGCGGTGGGGGGCAGTCAGGGGCGGAGGGTCCGGGGGGGGGGTCAGGGGATAGGGAGCGGGGGGGGTGGATGGGGCAGGAGTCCCGGGGGGGCCGTCAGGGGGCGAGAAGCAGGGAGGGGGGGCGGATAGGGGGCGTTGGCCAGGCCTCCCTTATCCGGTCCTCCATACAATTTTGGAATCCCGATGTGGCCCTCAGGCCAAAAAGGTTGCCCGCCCCTGAACTAGAGACTCTGTCCTCAGTTCTCATAGGGACTGGTCCCGCTGAAATAATGCTTCTGTTTAAAAAAATATATGAATAAAGATTTGTAGACATTGAATATGGGTAATTCACTGGCACTGTACAACACTGGAAATTTGAATGCCCCAATTCCTGGTAATCATAGCAGGCCCCATACTCACTATTTTATATCTTACATTTACAACCTGTCCTGGAAGATTAAGCTTTTTTAAAAAAATGATTGCAGTAAAATGTAATATTTTTATCTAGCAACACAAGAATTGCCATACTGGATCACACCAGGGGGCATAGAGTCTGAGATCTTGTCTCTGACATCCCTAATGGAATAACCTGCCCCTGGGCGATGTTTTTTTTCCTAACCCCCATCACTCTCTGGTTGGTTTATAACCTGAAGCATAAGGGGGCATTACATTCCTTATACATTTCACTAGACATACAAATCTCATATTCTTTCAGAACGCTGCTCACCTCAGTAACGTTATGTGTCAATAAGCTCCAGGGGTGGTTAATGTGCTGTGTAAAGTGGTAGTTCCTTTTATCAGTTTTTAATTTGTTGCCTTTCAATTTTACTGGCTGTAACCTTGTTCTTGGAGACATGCACCCAATTTATCTTCTAAATACTATGATATGTTACATAACTTTCTTATTCATCTCCTCCCTAAACTAAAGCCTTAACATAAGAACATAAGAACGGCCTTACTGGGTCAGACCATAGGTCCATCCAGCCCAGTATCCTGTCTGCCAACAGTGACCAATGCCAGGTGTCCCAGAGGGAGTGAACCTAACAGGTAATGATCAAGTGATCTCTCTCCTGCCATCCATCTCCACCCTCTGACAGACAGAGGCTAGGGACCCCATTCCTTACCCATCCTGGCTAATAGCCATTAATGGACTTAACCTCCATGCATTTATCTAGTTCTCTTTTAAACCCTGTTATAGTCCTAGCCTTCGCAACCTCCTCAGGCAAGGAGTTCCACAGGTTGACTGTGCGTTGTGTGAAGAAGAACTTCCTTTTATTTGTTTTAAACCTGCTACCCATTAATTTCATTTGGTGGCCCCCGAGTTTTTATATTATATTATAACCTTTTCAGTCTATTGAAAGGAAATCTTTAATGTTGGTTGAAATTTTAATTTTCAAAAGAAAACTAATGTTTTTTGTTTTGTTCAAAAAGTCTCACTTTTCAGTGAAAAAAATCAAAACATTTTTTCTAAAACATTTTGTTTTGAAAAATCTCAGTTCAGTTAGAAGAATTTCATTTTTTATTTCCCACTTCACCTTTTTTTTTTCCCAGAGAAGGAGGAAAAGAGGGACGGGGAATTCAAAATGTGAGTTTTTTTCTTTTCCACTTTTCTCAAACCTTTTCCAGTGAAAAAAGGGATAAAAAAAGGTGCTGAGGGAAATAAAAACCCCCAAATTCAAAATATTTTTTCTCTAAATGTGCTGAAATTTCCAGAAAGAAAAAACAGGAGAAAAGGAAAAAGGAAACCGAGAGTGGAAATTTTCCCACTATTTCAAATCAAACAAAAACAATAAAAATATTTGTTTTCATTTTTTTGAAATATACCATTACGAAATTTTTCCAAAAAATGAAAAATTTAGTCAAAGACTGGTCTTGATGTGCACACACTTACAATTGTTTTGAATAATAACATAAATTTGTCAATAGGTTTGAAACATGAGCAAGAAATAGCTGGAGAAAAACGAGGAAAACATTCAATGCAATGATGTTCCTGATTTATCCTCACAATTGAAAATAGGACATGGAAGGAGAAAATAACATTGACTGAACTCAGGATGGCAAACAATTAGGCCCTAATCCTGAAAATGACTCGGTCTGGACCTCTGTGCTTCTGTGCAGAACTGTGGGAACCAATGCATGTGCTAGTACTGAGTCACATACAGAATCTGATCTTCAGTGTTTGTCGTTGTATCATTTTCAGAACTGTCCTTTTACTAGAGACCAGAACTGAAGGTGTCAATAGAATGATATACTTACATTTTCATGTTTCTTGTTTTAAATATGGAAAAGAAACAGCAGAAAAATAGATGCCTCTTATAGATGGGCATACTTACTAGAGAGCTGTTTTTGGAGTTGTCTGACTAAAGCAGCCGTCTGCTGTTGCTGCTGTGTCTGCTGCAAACCTTGTCTTGGAAACTGCAACAGTAATACCAGAGAAGATGAAAAATGCTCACACAATTCAGAATGACGCATCAATGTCTTATCAAAGGAGCATGGTATATGCCTCTCTCAAAACACACAAAGGGAAAGCTAAGGTTTATATTATATCTATATATATTAAAAAACTAGCATGCTGAATTTAACATATCACAGTATACATAGGTATTAATGAACTGGGGACACAGGAAATTCTTCCTGGACTACCTGGCTCACCAATCCCTAGCCTGAGTAGTAAGCAGTTTGTAACAAACATCAGGACTGAATATGTATAATACCCTGAAAAGACCTCCCTAACAGCTATCATACTGGCGCTCAAGGGAACTGCACCTCTTGTGTTGTTACTGTAGACACTGGAGGAGGAGGAGAATGGGCCAGGAGCTCTTCAAGACTCTCTCCACTTCCTTCTCCATCACCTCTCTTTAATTTCCAGTTTGTCTCCAAATCTCTGGTGTTCCACTGCTGTCACTAATATTATTACATTGCAGCTGGGAGCTTACTTCCCAGCATAGATAGACAGACACACTAGTTTGCTTGAGCTAGTGCACTCAAAATAGCAGTGTAGCCAAGGGCAGCTTTCTGAGTACAAATCCACTGGAAACCTTCAAACATACTCAGGCAACTTCAAACATACTCATACTAGCCCAAGCTGCCACTCCTGCCACCCCCAGCTACACTGCATTTTTTTTTAACATGCTAATTTAAGCAGAGCTAGCGCTTGTCTGTCTGCCCAAGCAGTGAAGCATACTCCCAGCTGCAATGTAGATGCTGGGACGCACTGCAAACCCAGTCAGAGATTTTGGGCATGCACAGAAAATAGCAGACAAGGAGATAGAAAATTCTATGTAACAAAACAAAATGTGCCAGTGAAGCTCTGGAGCTTGTGCAGACCCTCCTGTCACCGAGGCTATTGTTCCTTGGAGTAGGGTGACCAGACAGCAAGTGTGAAAAATTGGGACGAGGGTAGGGGGTAATAGGCGCCTATATAAGAAAAAGACCCAAAAATCAGGACTGTCCCTATAAAATCGGGACATCTGGTCACCCTACCTTGGAGAGAGAGATAATTTTGGAGCATTTATACATATATTTGTCTTTCACATTCTGGAAGTCAAAACTGCTCAGACTGTCCTATCACACCTTAGGGAGAAGCAGATGTTTCTTTTCAGTTTCCCGAAGTGTTAACAGTAAAAAGAAAAGAAAACTTTTTCACCTCCTGAATATGCCATATGCAACTGGCAACAAAAGCAACTAGAAAGAGATTTCTGCAGATCGATGATGACAGAATATGACAAAATTGTTGGTAATAAATGGTGAAGACACATGGAACAAAGAGTGTTGAAGTTTATACAATAAATTATGTGCTTTCCTCAGTCCCTGAAATCTTCTAAATTTCCCATTGGGTTATCAGATCTCACACATGCATCCAGCCAGACACAAGGCATAGATTCAGTCTTCTTCTGCAAATAGACCATCCATCTTTCCTACCTTTGCAGTGAATGGCATTCATCCAGGAAAGTACTTTAAGTGATTTGATCATCTGCCCTGTCCAAAGCTGACAAAAGGTCTGTTGGTTTTGATTGTATCATTTGTAAGTAACAATTACGTTTTGACCAAGTGTAATAATTAAAATTTCTGGTACTAGTGTGAGTGTGGAGGGGAGAATGATGTTTTTTCCACTATGACACTACAAATGAAATTAAAGGGTTCTGCACACAACTTGCTAGGTGGTGATTGTGTCCTCAATTCCCTTTGACTTCAGTGGGAACTGAGGACGCCCAGAACCTTTCAGGATCAGACCAACTCTGCCCATATGAAACAAAATAACAGTGATGAGTCTGATTCTGATCATGCTTACGCCGAGGAGAATCAGGTGCAAGTTCTTTCAAGTAAATGGAATTACACCAATAGAAAACTGGTGGGAGATAAACCTTAAGGGCTAAATTCTGCTCTCAGTTACTCTGGGGTTAGACCAATGTTCTTTCATTGACTTCAGTGACGTTACTCTGTATCTATACTGGCACAAGATCAGAATTTGGCCCTAAATTAGTCTTTCCATCAACATGCATTGCTTCCCTAGCCCTTCTACACAGGAGTCTGCCCGTGTCGCTAAAAGCTGTGTAGTGTAGACAAAGCCTTAGTAAGGAGATCTTTGGTGTGAAAGGCTTTGCAAAAGAAATATTGTGATAGAACTGCCACGCCACCCACTCTTGGAATTTGGTGTCATGACCCCTGTAAACCAGGTTACAAAAGAAAAATGTTTCAAGTCCCAGCTTCATGCAGCCTCATGCAAATGGTAAACAACAAAACAGGGTAATTTTCCTTACGCTTAGACCAAATGAAATTTTTTTTAAAAGGGTCCTTTCAGTGATTAGACTGAGCCTCTGGGAACCAATATCGTCCTTCTGAATAAGCTAGGAAGTTTCTCTTCAATGTGGGTCTGGGTCGGATTCAGAAGCCTCCTGGGCTCACAGGAGACAAAAGAAGCTTTCTCCTCCTTTTCAGAAGCACCTTTCAGTCACCCTGAAAAACTCTCAGGGCACAAAAGATCATTTTAATTGTTTACAAATCTATTTTATGTAGAGCATTGTGTTGTGCTTATTGCAGGGAGATGTATTTCAGTGTCAAGAAAATACAAAGAAGATCCAGTGCTTTGAAGGCCATGGCAGGCGATACTAGGCTGTCCTCAACCATGGTCCCAAAGCAGTGTTAACTCTGAGTTACTTTAGCCATATTGAAATTGGGGCAAGGAGCAATTTCCACCCTTGCCTTCTCTCAGCTCCAGCCCCAGCTCTCTCTCCGAGACTCATTAAGCCTGCCAGTATGCTTGCTAGTATGTTAACTCCTCATTGATACGCTAGCCCTGCTGTGTTGCACCACCTGAAGCGATTCTGCCTCTAAGGGTATGTCTACACAGCTGATGTTAATGTGGCTGTGTAGTGGCAGCTCCAGCACTGGGAGAAAGCTCTCCCAGAGCTGTAATAAAACCACCTCCGTGAGGGGAATAGCTACCAGTGCTGGGAGTGCAGCGCTGAAACTTGCATTGCTCGGGGGGCGGGTTTTCACACCCCTGAGCGAAGAAAGTTTCAGCGCTGTAAGTGGCAGTGTAGACAGACCTTAGATGATTAATACTTTCTCTGTCAGACTCAAAGGCCCTGGTCACAGCTTGTTTAGCTGTACAGTACATGTCACAATCACTATTACTTTATGAGCTCAAAGACATGGGTCACAAAGATCATATTGTAAATCTAATGAAAAGTACTTTTTCCGTGTTATATGGTACAATCTTCAGCTCCTAACTGCAGTTTCAGGAGGAGCTGACACAGACATTCAAAATGCACAAGTTACGCCTATGATAATAAACCAGCTACCTAAGAAAAGGGCTAGACATGCTAACATCCAATTTAAACACAATACAAGCTGGTAACTTGGTTCCCCAGAATACACAAACTCTAGTTCAAAAACTCAGGATGCACAATTTAGTACTAAGGGCTGATATTTTCTTTAAACTTGCTCATTTAAATTGGTAACCAGTTTTTAATCTGGCTCTTTTTGTAGGGATCACATTTTTGTGCGGTTTACTCTTTTAAATTGAGTTCCTTTAGTTAGCTACTTTTAAAGGCACATATAACCAAGGATAGAAAGTTCTCAACATTCCAGTGTAAAAACACAAATGTAGTACATGGTAAAACAACATGTTGGCAGAAAATAACTCAATGGTATGGGAAGAGACCAGGTCATTCAAATGTTTTTACCAAGACACTTTCATACTTTAGATGTAATGAAAGGTCCAGTGTTCAGACTAACAAAGAAATATTCTGAAAGTTACTATGATTATATGGTACTCTCCATGCAACTGCAGCACATGACCAAACAGTAAAATGCATCTCTACAGAGTTACTATATGCTCAAGTCCTAACAAAAAAAAAAAAAAAAAAAACACACACAAAAAAAAACCAAGTGCTAGAACACACTTCCGGCACTATGCCATTACTCTGTTCTGGCTCCCCACAAAAACACCAGAACAGCCTTCCAGAGTGTTCGGCCACAGATCCTTTTTTATATACATTGAAATGTCAGCCAACAAGCAGCTATATCTTAGGCCTGGTCTACACTAACCCCCCAAGTCGAAGTAAGGTACGCAACTTCAGCTACGTGAATAACGTAGCTGAAGTCGACATACCTTACTTCGAACTTACCGCGGTTCAGATGCGGTCCACACGGGGCAGGCAGGCTCCCCCGTCGACTCCGCGGTACTCCTCTCGTTGAGACGGAGTACCGCAGTCGACGGCGAGCGCTTCCTGGTTCGATTTATCGCGTCCAGACCAGACGCGATAAATCGAACCCGGAAGTTCGATCCCCAGCCGCCGAACTAGCGGCTAAGTATAGACCAGCCCTTAGTTACAAAAGTACAAGAGAGTGACTATATTTTAACCAATTGGCTCACATTAGCAGTATATCAAGAAAACAACTTCTACGGGATTTAAACCCATTTATCTGTACTAGAGTCATATTTAGAGCTACAAACTGCAGTTTTTGATGAAATATGATAGTGGAATTTTCACTGTTTAAAATTAGCCACCAGAAGAGCCCATAAAATTAAGTAAATATAATACAAATATATTTAAACTGTCAAAGGAAAATATAAAGTGCCTTAGAATTCTAACTGGATTCTATTGTTCATATGAGAGTGCACACAGTTTCACAATCGGCCTCAATCATATACGTTATCCAGGGCCATCCTTAGGATTTATGGGGCCTTACACAGTATTATTAAACTGGTGCCCCTATGCTCCCCAGCAGGCCGCTGACCAGTGTGTCGAGGGGGCACAGCCACCACCCCCACCCATGGACCCCCAGAACACCCCTCCCCCCATTGCTGACACACCGAGCCGTACGCAGTGGCTCAAGGCAGGCAGGGTCCAGGGAGGGACTCCGCTCCGGGCGGTGGTGGGCTGTGCCGCCAGTGACTGGCTGCGCCGCTCTGGGCTCCCCGGGGCTGGGGCTGCAGAGGCGGAGGCTGGAGCCCTCAGCCGGCTGGCTGAGGAGCGAGCGAGGGAGGGGGCGGGGAGAAGCCCGCCGGCTGAGCGTGGGGAGGGGCCAGAGAAGAGAGGATTCCAGCCACGGCCAGTAAGGGGAATGGTGCCCCAAATTTTCGGGTGCCCTACGCAGCCGCGTATGCTGCGTATGCCTAAGGACGGTCCTGACATTATCCTGCTTTCACATAAAAGTTTTAAAACAAAAATCCGTATAAAAATGTAGGGCTACAACCATTAGCAATGCTGCAAAAAATTTCCCGTAAAGTTGAGTTCTCATAGCAAGTGAAGATAGTTCTTTATTACTCAATAACATGAGGAAATTTATAAAATACATGGTATATATGGAATATATGGTCAACATATGCAGCTGCAGTAAAATTTAAGTTCAGATATCTCATTCCTTCTAGGCTAATAAATGATCGGTTTACACCCTGGAACAGGGCCGACGAGAAGGGGGGGAATACGGTACAAATTACCGGGGCCCGGCGGTCTGGAAGGGGGCCTGGCGCCCGACTTCCACCCCCCCCCTCGTCGGCCCTGTTTAGCCGGTCGGGGCCTGGCGGTCCGGAAGGGGGCCCGGGGCCCGGCTTCCCTCCACTCTCGTCGGCCCTGTTTAGCCGGTCCGCCCTTGCTGGGGGGCCTGAAAAATTTTTTTCACCGGGGCCCGAACCCGCTCTCGGCGGCCCTGCCCTGGAATGGAGAGATTCCCAGTTCTCCAATATTACACCAGCCCTTGCTGTTATACCAGAGCTTGAAATAGTGACATTTTAATGTCTAGAATCCAAATAAGAATTTGAGAGGTTTTTAAAATGTATTGGTTATATTTTTATCTCTGTCTCCAAGTCTGCATAATAGGATTCATGGCCTTTCAGCACCCTGGTTTTACAGGGGGAATGAAATAAAAGTAAGACAGAGGGAGTTCCAATTACATTTTTAAAAAATTCTCAAACATTTCCAGAAACAGAGTTTCTTTTAAGTATGTGGCATATACTGAATCTAAGGCTACGGCTTCACTACATGGGGGGGTCGATTTAAGATACACAAATTCAGCTACGCGAATAGCGTAGCTGAATTCGACGTATCGCAGCCGACTTACCCCGCTGTAAGGACGGTGGCAAAATCGACCTCCGCGGCTTCCTGTCGACGGCTCTTACTCCCACCTTCGCTGGTGGAGTAAGAGCGTCGATTCGGGGATCGATTGTCGCGTCCCGACGGGACGCGATAAATCGATCCCCGAGAGGTCGATTTCTACCCGCCGATTCAGGCGGGAAGTGTAGACCAGGCCTAAGATAGTTTGGTGCAATATATAGGATGTATCAGCATGGGTAAGGTATAATCACTGCATTTGAGCAATATGGCCATCCCAAACTCAGGCTGATCATGATCATGATCATCATCACACACACACACACACACACACACACACACTATATTCAGAGCCTACGAACTAATGAATTTAAAATAATTACATGAATTTAGTGCTCACGAAAGTTTCCAGATTGACAGAAGTAGGCATCATTAATTATCTATCCAACAGTTTTGACGTGAGCAAGAGCAGATCCAACTTTCCCAATATAACTGAACACTGACATCTAGGGGTAACTGGGTAGTTCATGGTACACCAGTCCTAGAACTAGTGTTTTTAAAAGACAAACTAAAATGCTGAGTTTTAGGTAGACCAGGTGGGGCAAAGGATTAATACACAAGCCTTATGCTTCATGACACATGTTCAAATTTGGTCTTTATATTAAAAAGAAAAGATAGTCATTGGGTAACCTGTCTTAGCCACATCAGAAAACCTATCACTCCATTTGGCAAGATTGTCAGAGAGGACCATGGACGAAACTAGAGTTGTGCACATCAGCACTGACATGCAAAGGCAGAGTAGTCTGAGTAAGCTTATACAACACTTACTGGCGCTGTTCCTAGATTGCTTTACTTCCAGGAGTAGTAACATCTACCCCCTAAGTACCCTCAGACCCACACAAAAACGTCTGGTTTTAATATGTCTGCTTACCAAAGGCTGCTGTGGTTGCACTGCTTGGAGACCAAGTGCCTGCTGTTGACCCTGTTGTTGCTGCTGCAACTGAAAGAACATTGCCATGGTAACAACAATAATATGTATACATGTATTATATTATATAAATGATTAACAGCAATAGCAACAGCAGCGGCAGCCTTTTTATTTGAGAAGGCATAGCAGCCTCTCACTGTTCCAGGGATACATATCATGGAATTTGGCTTTTCATTACTTATCTTTCTAAGCTATGATTTTTGTATGCTTTTAGTGTTGGTTGAGGAAGGCGTGTTCCTCACTATAATATTTAGGAGCTGAACCCTACTGTTCTCTCCATTTGCACAATGCCGGCCACATCATGGATGATGAATAACAAATATTTACAATACAGTGTTCATAATATCTATCGAAGAAACATATTGAGGAAACAGATTAAAAGGCTGTTTGGTATAGTCAGCTGTTAACTGTATGCCCATATAAGTTTATCCATAATATTTTAAAATTAGTTATTGGCATTAGAGTTAAAGCATGAAAAGAATTATACCGTCACCAAAAACACAAAGTATTTTTAATATGTGTTGCTTTTACCTCTATGTCAACCCCAGTGTGGTGTTTTGGTTTTTAACTGCCAAACAGAGTTAACTACCAATTGGGGTACATCAACAAATCAGAATAATCGAAAATATTATAGACATGGGCTGTTTCCACCCAACTTTAATTCTGGCATATACATATTCTTATAGTCAAATAATACTGTAATAACCTAAAGCTATAAATTGTGTGTGTTGATTATTGCGATTGTCACAGCTCAATATCCTGAGGCACAGAGGAGGTTACTGGAGAGGAAAAAAGGCTCATCACAAATCTTTTGACAAATTAGTTTTATGCTGAAAAATGCTGATTCACTGGGAAGGTTTCTCAGGTCCAGGATGATATTTCTGTTGAAAACAAGAGAGAGACTGATCCCAAAATAGCCAATAGCCCAGTGATTAGGGCCCTAACCACAAGGCTATTGACTATTCTGGGATGGGTCTCTCAATCTCTCCTGTTGGAACTCTTCCACTTCGTATAAATAATTAAATATTCACTGGATTAGAGGGCAGGAGAGAGAGAGAGAGAGAGAGAGAGATTGACTCCACAGCATGGCAGCTAAGGTACTCACCTGTGACACGGGAGATCCAGGTTAAAGCCACTACCTGATTCAGAGAATAAGGCCCCACATACACTTTTCAAACACAACCAAGTGCCCCACCTGAAGGAGTCGCTGTTGTCGAATTTGCTGTTGTCTCTGTCTCATCTGTTCCTGAGGCAGCTGTACCGAGTTAAGGTTTGGGTGAGGAGCTGTGGTTGGTACAGTATCAAGTCCCCCTCCGACCAAGGAACTCTGTTGCAAAGGCTGATGAGTCAGTCTGAATGAGAAGAATCTATTTCAGGGTAACTATTTAATTTACAGACAAAGATCAAGTAAGTGTGAGTGTTCAACTCCCTGGATTAAAATGTGTTCTTTGTATATTTGAAACACAAGTTTTACAGGAAGATTGTATTTTCAAGCAAGAATATTTAGGAAAAAAGTATCCAATGGAAACATCTACAGTGCTATTATCTAATAACTGAACTGGATAGTAATATGTTGTTGAAATCAATATCTGTATATTAATTAAACTAAAGAGAAGAAATCCAGCTATTCAACTCTTCTGAGTTCGAATGAGCAGCCAGCTTCTACACTGCATGTAACATTCATTGTAGAACTGCACCAGCCTTACAATTTTGTTCTAGACAAAAAACATGTTAAGATGAACTTGAGGCTGAGAATATCAGTATTTTGGAATAAAAACATTGCAAGGATGATGTAATTATCCCCAAAACAAGCATTATAAACCCAGGACATTCAGAGTTAAGCTTAAACTTAAAAGAAATCCAAGCCTGTTAAAGTATGGAAATGCACAACCCAAACAACCTCAACTCTGCCCTCCAGCAACACCATGCATTAAATGTACAACTCTGATTAATACACATTCGTGTCTGTAGTCCTAGATTAAACTGATTTTTGAACACGCTAAATATTTTTAAATTTCCCCCCATAATAATATGATGCTGTGCCTAAATTGGAAGTGATTTAGGCACATGAAATTTGGCCTCAAAAGGGGCATTTTAGTCTGGGGATGGTTTAGAACTGAATTCACACAGAGAAAGAAGAACATCATGTGTGATAGGGAATAACAACCTATGCCCTGCTGCCTAACTGATAAATCAGTATTACTCCAGAATATGTGAGATAGAATTCAGTGTGGGACATGTTCTCATGGTGTGCATGAGCTGGATTTCGACATGAAGATTAATGCTTATTTATTTGTAAACTGATTAAATAAAACTGTGGTTAGTGTATTCCAATTGTGGTGTAATTTAGTAATGAGAAGCAGGCGAGGTAAGGACACGCCAAAGTTACAGTAAAAATTGTAAATCCACCCAAATTAGGAGATCTCTCATTGGTTGGACACAGAGGGAGACAATTCATTTCCCTAACAGGATAGTTAGTTTTGGAACATGGCCAAGGCTTGGCCATTTTTGTAACAAATCCAAGATGATTAATGCTTTGTTGTTAGCAGCCCATCATGCAGTCATCAGAAGATGGAAATTATCTCTTCCCCAACAGAAGAAAAAGTTGGACACAAGCTTGATGCTGTTGCTGAGATGAAAAAATGGATATTTAACCTTAAGGATAAAAATCAGTTACACTACAATGCGTGGGCCAGGATTACAATTTTTAACAATGCTGAGGACATTTAAAGTGAACTGTGAAGCAGAACAGACTGAGAGCACTTCAGGGAAATGACTGTTCTACTTCTACTTGTACAGCATCAAGCACAACGAGACCTGATCCTGATCAGGGCCTCTTGGCACCACTCCAATCAGGCTAGGATTTTCAAAGGAGCCAAAGGAAACTGAAGATCTAAATCCCAATGAATTTTAATGGAATCTGGGTGCCTAACTCTCCTAGGCTGTTTTGAAAATCCCAGCAGAAAGAGATTTAGAAAATGTCTTTTATTGTTCCATTGGTGTGCATAAAAATGGCCTTAAACTTTTTATTTTTTATTAAGTTGGGGGAAGCGGTGGTTACGTTTTTTGCATGATTTGAAATATATCAAGTCCTCAGAATGCCCACCCTGCTGGAGAGATCTCTGGAGTGTCTGGGTGATGGGCATGAGGCTGGAACCTGAAATGCAGCTAGCATTCCCACCACTGGGAACAGAAGGGATACTGATTCTGAGATCATGTCATGATAAAAATTAAGTTTTAAGGTAAAATTAAAAATACAATATTTTAATACCTATATATTTGTTTCTACAATATATTTAAAATAGTGTCTTTAGCCAGGACTGATAGCTACTTAGTTTTTCTAAGCAACCAGTTCACCTACTGAAAAATAGAAAAGTTCATGAATGCAAAAGTTTATGTAAACCAGCAACAAGCCTTTTTTATTTTATCCTGTGGACCTATGCAACTCCCACTGAGGTTATTATTAATTATTATTATTTTTACAGAAGCACCTTTGGGCTAGGTATCACACTTTCAGGATAACTGCCCCGTACTCCCCTCACCTCCATGCCCCTCCCCCCTGGAGTACCCAGTCAGGTCTCAGGCCTCCAGCCATGATCTGTCTTTGGGAAGGGGCCCGTGTCCCACTCCCTTCTGACCAGGGTTTAAAGCTGTACAGCTCCCTGCTATACAGTGTGATATCCCCAGCACGCCAGTCTGCCTAATGGCCAGAGCCCATGCTTTGCTTTCTTGCCTCGGAGAATGACTAGCATATGCAGCAGTTATATGCTACTACACAGCTCTTTCCCAGCAGAATATATTTATTCTTAGGGCAAAGCATCACAGAGAAAACACATAAAAAAACTTCCTAAAGACTTACTAAGCATACCAGAATTCGCCGATCTTCCACATGGGGAGCATGGTAGGCCAGAACCCCTTCCTATCCTTCAAAAATCCTGTCAGTTTGCTCACTCAGAAAGAAGGCCCTCAGTCTGTTTAAACTCACCCTTTAAATACCCCACATTTTCTCTTTGTTGCTTAGTCAGTGACAAACCCAGCCTGAACCAGCATATGCAAATCCCAGGAGCTAGTGCTTCTCCAAAGTTGTTTACAGCCCCAGGGGTAGTCTCCCCCTACTGTTTTTAGTTCCTATCGGAGCTGTGGTAACCCTTCCCAAGGAGTAGGAAACAAACCTACATATATCATTCATAAATTTAATACAGTGGTTCTCAAAGATACTGCATGGCATTGCAATATCTGTACAAGCACATAATGAGACAGTCCCTGCCCCAAAGTCTTTACAGTCTAAAAATACAAACCAAAGTGTGCAAGAGGAAACAGAGGAAAGGAAGGGGAAACAATTTGCCCAAGGTCACGCAACAGGATAGCTGCAGAATCCAGGAATCCTGATGCCCAGTTCAGTGCCTTATCCACTAACCCATTCTATCTCATTAACAGGAAAACTGCCATTGACTTCACTGGAAGCTGCATCAGGCCATAAGTTATGAAGCATATTTTAGAAATATTTTATAGTCCTAGGTCAAACATGAAGCTTTATTCTTAGAGTTTGAGAATGCTCTACAATACCCAAATCAGCATATTATACAAGATTAAAATCAGGTATTGTACATGTGTTAGTCTCTAAAACCTTGGTTCAGATTAGTCATTTTGACTGTGATGACTTATATAACTAAGAAATGGAATTAACGTGCTTCATGTT
Organism: Emys orbicularis; assembly: GCF_028017835.1. NCBI lineage: Eukaryota > Metazoa > Chordata > Testudines > Emydidae > Emys > Emys orbicularis. Next base: position 79,745,013 of record NC_088691.1, on the reverse strand, counting down.
GACTTTGAAACATAACATCTGCAGCAAAAGAAAGCCAAACAACTATTCTATCCTCAAGTCCCTGCAGTTAACGTGACCTCAGAGATGCTTTCAACAAAGCGTGGGAAGACTTTTAAAGTGTCCTTTTAAAAACAGGCTTTTGAATCATATCTATCCCATCACAATTAGGGATAGATAAATTTGTAGAGACTGAGATTTTGCAAATCTTGAAAACTTTTTTTGTTTTCAAAACAATTTTGAACAATTGCGAAACTTTCACACCTATAATTTAACTTGTTTTTTCAAGGAACATTTGAATAAAAATGTGCATTTCTAATTGAAGAGTAAAATGTGCTCCATATTAGGAACAGAAAAGCGCTCTAAAAACTAGGCTGGCACAAGTGACTGGCTGGTATGTACTGTGCCAGTGGGATTTTCAGAAGCACTTGGCATTGGTCTAACCAGGGCCGGCTCCAGGCACCAGCCTGGCAAGCAGGTGCTTGGGGCGGCCGCTCCGGAGAGGGGCGGCACGTCCAGCTATTCGGCGGCAATTCGGCGGACGGTCCCTCACTCCTGCTCGGAGCGAAGGACCTCCCGCCGAATTGCCGCTGCAGATCGCGATCACAGCTTTTTTTTTTTTTGGGCTGCTTGGGGCGGCCAAAACCCTGGAGCCGGCCCTGGGTCTAACACTGCTCTTATTGAAGCTGATGGTAAAACTCTCATGGGACTTCAATAGGAGCAGAGTTAGGCCAACACATGGCACTTTTGAAAATCCCAGCCTATATTTTCATTAGAATTTCCCTCTTTCCCCATCTCTCCATTGATTTAATTTCCATCCACTCTGCCTGCTTTCTGTTTCATTTCCCCCTCTTGATTTTTCCTTCTTCCCCTTAATGCTACTCCTCTGACAGTCTCTCCTAGGCAGAACATAAATGCCACCACATCTGAGCTGAACTTTCAAACTAGTGATGATCTAGTGCATTCAAACATAAGCAAAATAAAAGTGCCCTTTGCTAGTTCAATGAATGAGCAGATCTTGTGTTTCCTAGACTTTCCAGCATTTATTTCCCTATGGATCCTGCAGGATTTATGCATGTAAACCAGATTATGGTATTGTGTGACCTTGGTAAATTCTCTGTGTACTATGGATCCAAAATGCACTTATATACATAAGGGCTCCATTGTGCAGATGCTGCACCAATACAGAGGATGACCCAGTCTGTGCCCAAACAATTTACAATCTACAGTAGAACCTCAAAGATACAAACACCAGTTACGGAGTTCTTGACCGAATGGACACCCTCTGGAACTGGAAGTAATCAGGCAGCAGCAGAGAGAGAGAGAGAGAGACACACACACACACACAAAAGGTAAATACTTTACTGCCTCAGGGCTCTAGCCATGGGGCTCAGGGTTTTAGCCGGGGTGGGGTTAGGGCTGCAGCTGCAGAGTGAGGGGGGTCAGGGCTCCGGGAAGGGGATGGGGTCAAGGCTTCGCACCCTCCGGAGCACTGGGGCTTCAGCCCCGTGGCTCCGTTCCCAGCTTCAGCCCCGTGGGGGATGACGGGGCTCGGGGTTTTAGCTACGAGGGGAGCGCCGGTTTCATCCCCAGCACTCCCCCAGTAGCTAAAGCCCTGAGCCCCGGCGCCCCCCACCCAGCTGAAACTGGGAGTGAAACTGTGGGAAGCCCCAAGCCACGGTGCCCCCCAAAGGCAGAAGCCGGGAATGGAGCTGCAGGGCTGAAGCCCTGAGCCCCAGCATTCCCCCCAGATCTAAAGCCCTGAGCCCTGGTGCTCCCGAGGGTCAGAAGCCCTGACCTACCCCTGCCCAGAGCCCTGTCCATCCCCTCCCATACCCTGCGGCTGCAGCCCCAACCCCTCCACCCCGGTGGTCGAAGTCCATAACGTCTTGTTCAGAGTTACGGACATTTCAGAGTTACGCAAAACCTCCTTTCCCAAGGTGTTCATAACTCTGAGGTTCTACTGTAATTGAAAACAAGAAGCAACAAGCGACTGTAACAAACAATGGGTGGGAAGTGGGAAGGAGAACAAACGTAACAGCAGCAAGACTCGCCATTAACCTCATTCTGATTAATGGACATAATTTTAAATCAAGTATTAGAGCTATATATCAAGACCGCAAAGTCCCTGTGATATAATAAATCAGAAGAACATTTAAAGCCTTACCGCTGAGTGCCTGTTAAAGGCTGAATATAAGCAGCAGCCTGCTGTTGAATGTACCCACTTGGCTGTTGTTGCATCTGTCTTAGTCTTTCCATTAGAGCTGGATTGGAATGAGTTGCTGGATACGTTCTGGGGTTGTAGCTGGGTGAAAGCACTACACCACCAGCCTGCTGTTGTTGCAAAGGCATCTGAGTACTGTACATTGTGTATCCATGAGGCACAGTCTGCATGGAAAACAGCCCATGGTACAATTTAACAAAGGCCACATGTTCATCTCCTTAAGCCATTAAAGAAAAAAAAGGAACCTTTATTAAAAAGCAAAATCTGGACAATGGAGCCCTCAGTAAAACATTCCGCTGTCTAATTATACCAAACAACAATTACTCTTATATTTTAATAGTGTTTTTCTCTTTTTCTAATAGGCCCACTCAGCTGCAGTGTGAACACATTCATTTCCGTTTTTAATTTATATCTTGCCTAGTTATTCAGTGCTTAATCAGGAGTGGTGCCTGGGGTCTTCAGCACCAACACTTCTTTTCGGTATCAGTAGCATCATGATGACACAATGAGGGTAGCAAAGTCAGTGATCCCAACCTCACTCTAACCAGTCTGGATTTCAGACTCAATACCACAGTACGCATGGACTTTACAGGCAGATCATTAGGAAAAGATTAGAAGCCTGCCAAAAAGATTTGTTTGACTAAACTATGCAGGAACTAGAGAACTGTCAATAACTTTTCATTCAGGGTGAAATTCTAAGACTCACTACTTAAGTCCCAATTAAGCCTTTAATGAAAGTCTTAAATGGGATGTAGGGCACTGCTTGGACCCTCTGCACTGCGGTGAATTTCATGTGTATACCTTACAGCCTGTAGCAAATGTTCCATAGGAGTAGCTTAGTACCTGTGCCTGCTGTAACCCTGGGTACTGTGGAAGCTGGGAAGAAGGACGTACTTGCTGAGCGAAAATAGCAGCCTGATCTATTGGCTGGCCCTGAAAGACAAAGTACAAATCAAATAAAATCTGCTTATTCTACATCAAAGTCTTTCTGTTTCTGTCCATGGACCCAAACAGCTCATGCAGTTAAGTCTTACACTTATTTTATTAACAGAATTAACCAGTTTCCAAGCTTTTTCCTTCAAGAAAATTCTGTTTTCTGATACTGAACTGACCACTGAGCAATATGTGCATCTGCATCTGTCTCGGGGAGGAGGTGGTGGTGGTAAGAAAGGTTATCTTTTGTTCAGCTCAGAAACACTACTGTAAGCACAGCAATGCAGTGAAAAAAATCAACAATCATCAAGTCAGTAGAGAGGCTATAACTTAAAAACAAGGTCTGGAATACAACTGGCCCTTCTGGATTAAAAAGGTAATAAATTCTTGAGGGCAGTGCACTGAATTATGCAGGAGACGTATCAATACACTGAAAATCACTCACTTTAATATGCAAAGAATAACTTTCTGAAGCCATTATGATCAATTATTGTAAGAACTACCCCTCATAACAGAAAGCGCAAACAATGAAAATAAAGGACTATGATTATCATAAGGTGCTCAAATATTATGGTGAAATATAAATATAAATAGGCAGACAGACAATGCAACCATTTCCAGTATAGACTGAAAACACATGCTTTTGCTCATAAAGACCCCCATTTGATGATTTTAAATTGTCTCCTATATGTAAGTATATGAATTGTGACACAGCCAGTTAGAGTCCATACAAACTAAATGCACCCAAGCAAGTGAGGTCAGTGGTGCAATAGCAGAGTTCATTACAATTTAATTTTCAAAAGTGAACGCGTTAGTGGGGATGTCCCTGACAAATAACAAAACACTAAAAGATTTAAATTGCCACTTGTATACAGGTTCTGAAGGGAAGAATGATGAAGAAAATATTAATGTTGGGCACAAATTCGAGATCATGCAGGACACCAATTTGCAAGTGAAAAACGGAGAGAAGTATAATGAAACATATTTTTTCTGAGATTCTGAAGCCTCAAACAGATTAATTGGACAATTGTTCGAGTCACTACAGCCCAGATTTGTAGAGTATTTAGGTGTTGCTGTGCTGAGCATTGCAACCCCTAAGTGATTATGGAGCCTAAGTCTCATTTTCAAAAGGGATTTAGGCACTTAGGAGCCTAAATCCCATTGACAGTAGATAAAATTTAAGTTCCTCAGTGCCTAAATCCCTCTGAAAATTAGATTTGGCCTCCTAAATCAGTTAGGGTTGCAACACTGAGCGCTGCAACACCTAAATACCAAAAATCTGGGCCCAAGGTCTCAAGCCACCAAACATTTGTAGACATAACTAAAATTACAGGAGCTTTAAGGTTCGAAGCTTTTCATTCAGACTTTGGATTGAGCTTCACTTTCCCGAACCAAAAATCAACCAACCAACAAAAACCAAAAGCCCCAAAAGAAAAAGAAAAAATCAGATGTGTTATCACCACATACAAGCAAAACACCGGCACTATCATTCAAAGTCACCTGGACAATAATGTACTGCCAATAGCAATGTTGCCATGAGTGCCATCAGTGAGACAAAGAGTAATGCCACTTGGAGATACTGCCTCAAGAGCAACAGGAATTTTTCTTTATCACTCACTCTCATCCTGTTAATAGTCACATTGTTGGAAGCTATACAAACTATTGAAATGTGGTAGTAAATATATACAAAAATAAATAAAATAAATAAATAAACAGGCCTAAGTTTAACTATTATTTGGACACTGCCACAAAATCGTCAGGAAAACAGACTTGGAGCATAAAGAGATCAGTACGGTCTGAATGGACTCTGCACAGAGAGACTGTGACACTCTATACCTCAAAGCAGCCCCCGGTACCCCCATATTCACCACTGTCATATAATTAGGATATGTTTTGTACAAAGTATGCCTTGTGAGGTATCATTTTAAAAGTGTTGATGGGCTGAACATTAATATCCTGTTGGATTGTACGTGCTATCATTATATTAAAGTTAGGAAGTTTTGCTATGTGTGTGTTACTGAAATATGTTGTGAGATTGGGAACACTCACAACCAGCCTTTCAGGTGCAACAATGGAGTAGCCAGATGTGCTCATGGCCGATTAAAAGGAATTCCTTCTCCCAACAGCCATCCCAGAAGACTTCTCAGAGAGAGCATGTAGACAATGGACACTGCTTGACCAAAGGGGGCAGACCCCCACGTCACAAGCATGGATCTTTCCAGCAAGCTGGAATAAACTATTAAAGAAGAGAAGTGACGACATCACTTGACCTCTCTCTCCCCTCCTCCAACTCAACACCTGGAAGAAACGTCTGGAGGACAAAGACTTGGAACTGGAAAGGGTGGTTTTACCCCAGCTGTCAGAGTGAGGCATTGTTTGATTCAAATCCTGTCTAGTTTGTAGAACAGAGACTGCAAATGTATTTTGTTTCTTAAGTAACCAACTTTGATCTCTACGCTTGTTACTTATAATCACTTTAATAAATCTGTTTTAATTTTACCTAAAACAGTGTGTTTTGGTTTAAATGCTTGGGAAATCTCAGCTCAGTTTACAAAGGCTAGTGTGTGTCCTCTCCACACCAAGGAAGGTGCAGACTTGATAATGAACTTACGCTGGTCAGGCTTCTGACCAGGGAAAGACGGTACAGTTCTGGGATACAAGGATGGGGAGCAGTGTGAGAATTGGCTGGGGGCTCTCTATTGTTGGTTCATGAGTGACTGGCAAAGCATTCATGTAACTCAGTTGGGTGTGTCCCTGCCTATGGATGTCTGTGTAAGTGCTGCACCTGCCAAAGGTTTATGGCTTAACAATAGTATCACAATGTGAGAGCGATACCCCAGGTTGGTGGTACAGAGGGCTCAGCAGTCCCACAGTCCAGGGAACCCCGTCACAGAGACATTACCCTGAGAAGGGGTAACTGAGTTTGGCTGGAGAGCCAGACAAAGCCCTGAAAACTGGGGTTGGTTGTACTGTAACCTGGGAAAAGAGCAGCAGAAAGGGCTCAAGGCCTGAACCAGATGCCCACATTCTTTTCTAGGGGTTCAGTGGAATGTGTCAGCCCTTTGTCATCATTGCTTCTGGTTCTTCTACTGATAAATATGTCCAACTGGCAATGAAGTCAATGGAGAATGAAATTTTGTCCTCATTTAATAATGGCCCCATTCAACTCCCACTGAAATCAATGGAAACACTTCCATAAACTTCAGTGGGAGTTGGATTGAGCCCTAATTCATGAAGAAAATGCTGACTAGACGCATGATTTCACAGACACAACCAAGTTGTAGGCAGGAACCCCCAAATTTAATTACTCTTGTTCACAAAATTCATACGCAGACTTTTCTCAACAATTAAAAGGTACAATCTGAAGCCCAGCAGGCTATGTTTTATGAGTTTCAAAGCCGAGCATATTTTTATTTAGGACAACAGACTAAGGGGTACTACTTGAGCAATAAGGCATTAGGTCAGACAAGAGCTATCGGTATAGGCAAACATGAACTTTAAAACAAAAAGCTATTAGCGGGGCGGGATACAAATCAACTTTATTCAGAGCAGCAGGCAACCACAGGGAAAATTCCAATGCTGTGAGCAAGAATTCTGTGATTGTTTTTGATAAATTCTAAAGGCTTATCAGAACAGGCATTATTTAGTCAGGAGTAAACTAGCATGCAAGTTAATTGGTGAGAAATGGAATCGTGCATGCATGTAACAAAAATGAGCACTTCTGAGAGCGGATGCAAGCTTACAGTAGTAACAACATTATCTTATGATCTGATCACATATAAAATAAAATGCAGCAAAGCTCACTGCAACTGGAACTGAACTGAATACACTGTCTGGTAAGTTGTGTGGTCAGAAGTTATCTTTTATAGTAAGGCAATAGAATTGACACAGATCATTTAAGCAGCCTGAGCTACCCTCAGCCAGGTTGGCAACAAAATCTGTGTTTGGAAACAGAAAGCAAAACAGTAACACTTATTTCGACTATAAATATCATGGTTTGATTCATTTGTACAAAAGGAAAGACTCCACTGTATGCCCACAATAAATCTAGGCTTATTTTATTAACTGCCCAGATGCCAAACTATATCCCTTTGCTGCCAAGTCTCTAGTAAATAAAAATATTTATTGCAAATATATAAAATATTAAAATCACAGCATCCAGCAGATATTTTTACAAAGATTGATTTAGTTTGTCTCTCTCTGTCAATGAATGCTTTACCAACATAAACGGTGCTCCCCAGGACGGGAAGTATGGCATGCAACCAACTTTGAAACTTAACTTTCCCGATCAATTATGCCTTACAAGCCATCAACACAGCTTTTAGAATGTGAACCTCACCAAGCCACAGCAATAGATTAATTTTTTAATCAATTAATTTTATTAATTTTTTAAAAAATTATTTCGGGTGAAATTCCTGGCCCCATTGAAATCAATGGCCACAACTCTTATTGACTTCAACAGGGTCCAGATTTTACCCCTTGTCTGCTGACAACATGTCAATTCACAAGCCATTTAGGTCAGATTTTCCAAATTTTAAATGTTATATTATCAAAGGTGCTCAGCACGCAAAAGGTCCCCACTGTGACACTTGTAGGCAGATTTTTAAAAGACCTCAGCTTTAATAGACCACGTAACATGCTGAGATTTTTTTTGAAAACTTGGCCATTTATCTTGGTGCTTAAATGGGAGCTACGCCCTATTGAAGCCTGGCCCTTGGATAATAGACTTCCCAGAGACAAAATATCCTTTCATAAAAGGTTAGCTAGAAAATGTATATGATTTTCTCCAATTTCTGATAAAAACTCAGTACTAATACAAAAATATTAAATATGCTACCCACTATATTTATCATGAAACATCATTTATCTTCTAACTTCTGAAACGGGGATAAGGGTTTATGTTTCAATATTTAGCACTCATATGTCAACATGCTATACTGACAGTTTTTCTACTTGATGCAAAATCTAAAATACATTTATTATAAAACTTGATTTCCGAGGTGGCTCAGTAATATGACAGCAGTGCAGTGCACAGTCCATGCATACATGAGATCCGAGATCACAAGCATTTTGGAGGCGGGACAAGGGAGAACTCTGCTTCCATTGATGAAATGGCAGAACTACTATCCACTTATGGAATAGAATTAAGTGCTTCTCTGGAATATCTGATGGTATGAAATAGGGTGCTGAGAAGCATGTTGCCCACACTACTTTCACAGCTCATCTGTCAGTCAGTCCATGGAGCAGTACTGGGAACACTGTTGCAGAATCCCATAAGTCTCATTTTACTAAATGATTAAAACTGGCATAATAGAAGCTCAAAGCAGGGAGGAGTTGGAAGGTAAAAACTGGAACAAAATCAGCATGAAGATATGGGCAGTATGTGAAGATATGGGTCATGCTTAGATGCGTGTGGCATCAGAAAGATCTCTCTTTTAATCTTTTAGAACAAAAAATATGAAATATTTAAAACAGGAAAATAATAAACGAATGATAAAGTTATTGGAAACATTTGTCATAAAGGAACACTCCATGTGTGCATGTGTATATGTAATCTACACATAGGGTGACCAGACATCCCGATAAAATCGGGATTGTCCCGATATTGAACTCTCTGTCCTGCGTCCCGACCGATGTATGATCGGGACGCCATTTGTCCCAATATTGTAGGGTTGCCAGGCCTCCAGTTGACGTGGGGTTGGTAGGCTCCCTACCTGGCTGGCTATGCACAGCTCCCCGGAAGTGGCAATATCTCCCTCTGGGTCCTAGGCGCAGGGACAGCCAGGGGGGCTCTGCATGCTGCCCCCGCCATGAGCGCTGGCTCTGCAGCTCCCATTGGCTGGGAACCACGGCCAATGGGAGCTGTGGAGGTGGCGCCTGCCAGCAAGGAAGCACGCAGGGCCACCTAGCTGTGCCTCTGCCTAGGACCCAGAGGGAAATGTTGCCACTTCTGGGGAGCCGCCTGAGGTAAGCGCCACCCAGAATCCGCACCCCCTCCCGCACCCCAAGCCCCTGCCCCGAGCCTCCTCCTGCACCCAAACTCCCTCCCGGAGTCAACACCCCAAACCCACGTCCCAAGCCCCAACTCACTGCCCCAGCCCTGAGACTCCTCCTGTTGCAGCAGGGCCTGGAGCCTAGGCTGTGTGCCTCAGACCCATAGCATGCGGTCGGTGCCAGGGCTGTGCGCCCCAGACACGCGGTTTCCGCAGGGGCTGGAGCCGGGACCACGTGCCCCCCTGACCCGCAGCATTCGGTGGGGGCTGGAGCTGGGGCCATGTGCCCCCCAACCCGCAGCATGGGCTGGAGCCGGGGCTGTGCATCCCTGACCCGCGGCTTGTGGCTGGAGCTGGAACCATGCGTCCCTGCGACTTGCAGGGGGGGGCTGGATCCAGGCCGTGCGCCCCCCCCTTGCAGCTTCCTAGGGCTGTGCACCTCCCTCCCCCATGGTTCCGGTGGGGGCTATGAGCCTGTGGCTGCCCCCCCACCATGTGTCCCGATATTTTACTCTTGCGATCTGGTCACCCTAGTTACACACATGCACATACTCTGAGTAACAGGGGAGCTCAAAGCATATCATTCTCATTTACAGCAAATTGTGCAGCTTGTGCGTTGAAAGAAATGCATGTTTGTGCAAAAGAAAAAAAAAATTGAAGACAGCAGTGTGGTTACCATTATGTTGTCAAAGCCTTCTTGAAGAGCTACAGCAGTGTTACAGACATCCTAAAGGAAAAGAACAGGCGAGAAAATGGCAAACAACACAGAGAATAAATATTAGCTTTGGTTCATTAGCAAAGTTGTTCCCTTAACCCAAACACTATTATTATACATAAATAACTTCAGTTTATATGATATTTTATAACACGGCTATTGCACTGATGAGAAAAGACTAGAGACATTCTCTCATAAGAGTCTTAAAATAATTATCACTTTACTATACATCCACCATCAGCAGTAACACAATCCACTTACCAAATGTATTATCTTTAGAAGGATTAGTATCAGATATGTTTGCACCCTTTTATTTTTAATCCTTTTGCCATTTGAAGAAGAGCCTGATCAACAACTGAGAACATGATAGGTGAATATTATCTAAGACAAACGATTTCAAATGCAGCTCATGTTTAATAGTTTTGCACAAGCTATTTAAAATAAATGAGTTTAAGAGTAAAAAGCTTCAGGGTATCACAGGTGGTCTGCGGACCTGACCACAACTCTCATTTCTTGGCAAAAGGGAAAAAAAAATTGCCGGAATGGATTTTAAACAACAGGCTTGGCCAAAACTAGACAGGACCAGACAACTGGTTCTGTGAAATGTGGTCATTGGGCTAGGCAACTAAGCACTTGAAAGACAGCTATTAATCATCATTAACAAGTCCTCATGTCCTCAATGATCCATCTCCCAATGCAGCAAATTCCCAAACCCTATTGTGTGCACAGGTAAATGGAGGAATCTGGTTTGGAAATTGGGAGTAACTGCCCTGGATTAGGAAATATCTTTTATTGGGCCAATTTCTGTTTGTGAGAAAGACAAGTTTTTGAGCCACACCTCTGTGGCTCTTCTTCAGGTCTGGGAAAGGTACTCCAAGCATTACAGCTAAATGCAAGGTAGAACAGATTGTTTAGCATAACAACCAAACTGGGTCTAATAAAAGATATTACCTCACCCACCTTCTCTCTCTATTGGATTAGGAAAGCCACACTGGAACATGCAAACTGACCTGGAAAAAGTGGTTTGTTAAGCAGGTCCTGGAGACATTAGAGAAGAGTTGATATTTAGAGAGCAAGGGAGGCTGTCAGTCTTAACAGAGAGGGGATTACCTTCAAGAGATGTAAACTATTCAACTCTTCCCTTTTTTTCTTCTGTAATTTACCTGAGAATGCCCTATCTAGATTATGGGAAGTGTAAATATAGATGTGTTAAGCAAATGGTTTCTTTTGTTTTAATTATATTTTTTCCCTCTATTTTTAATAAATATATAGATTACTGTTGTGTGGACAGTTCCATGCAAACATCCTCAAACAGAGCCATCAAGGAGAGAGGCTACAGTGTAGAGTTTCTGGTATCCAATCACAATCAGCTGGTGTTGCTATCAGGCCATAGAGGGTGAACACAAGAGGAGACGTCCACAGACCAGGGAGGAGATGAGAGCTAGAGGAGGTGCAGGTCACACAGATATAAACAATACCTGCATACACTCTACTTGCTCTTCTCCATAGATCCAATCCTCAAAAGTGCTGTGCACCTGCTCACTGAGAGACGTTGAGCATGTTCAACACTCACTAAAATCAATGGAGTGCGAGGGCAAGTAGCAGTTTCACAGTATCAGATCGAAAACGGGTTACAGACACACCAGCTATTCAACAGCAATGAGATTACTGCATCTGATGCACAATCCCATAGTAATGCACTTCACAGAAAAATATCCATCTAAGCAACTACATTTATCATCAAATTATGTGCTTTATCTGGTACTGTTTTAACTCATGCTGAAGCAATTCAAATCTACGGTAGGCCATATTAGAAAAGTCCTTTAACTGTTCACTTTTTAAAACAATTTTTTACAAAATATTTCCATTTAAAAACATGGTAAAATAATGTCAGTAAAAGCTTTTTTCCTGAATTTACAGTACTTGAAATGTTATCATTAAAATAAGTGTACATCCACACTGGAAGAACATGCATATTCTATATGTTCCTCAGAACAAAAATATGGAAGATGAGTAAACATTGCATCTGTGGACTGCTTTCCGCAATATGTTTTGCATTATCATGCAGATCTAATAAAAACAAATATTTGATGTCCTATGACTAGGAGGAACATAACCACTAAGGCCTGATCTACACTGGGGGGGGAAAGGGGGTAATCGATCTAAGTTACGCAACTTCAGCTACATGACTAACGTAGCTGAAGTCGACGTACTTAGATCTACTTACCGCAGTGTCTTCTCTGTGGTAAGTTGATGGCTGACGCTCTCCCGTCGACTCCGCCTGTGCCTCTCGCCCTGGTGGTGTACCGGAGTCGATGGGAGAGCGCTCGGCGGTCAATTTATCGCGTCTAGACTAGACGCGATAAATCGACCCCCGCTGGATCGATCGCTGCCCGTCGATCCAGCCGGTAATGTAGACAAGCCCTAAGTCATCAGCAAGTGATCCATTTCTAGCCATAGCTGACACAGAAACATCACATCTCCTGGGAATAGAAAAATATGGTTAAGGTGATCTTACAAACTGTCAGAATACTGATATCAGGGCATCACAAAGAGTTTGTTTTGTAGCAGATAAATCTACAGGGAATTTAGATCTCAACCACAACTTCCTAGACCCATACCTAGATTAACACACTCAAGGGCTACATTTATTCATCTAAAAACTGGCTGACTGGCTGGTTATCTTCTGATCCTCTTAACACAACATACCTAACTGCACTTAAACTCTCATTGTGCAACACAGGCTGGACACCTACTTCAAGAGTTTGTAATTCATGGTTTCCCTCACTGAATCTTTACACTTACCATTAAAAACAACTGAAAGTCTAGTGTCGACACCACAGACATTTTCTACATGAAAGCGGATGTATACATTCTTAATCACAAATAGTAAAATATATGTTGTTTCCATCAGCAATTTGTTTGTCTTTAATAAATAAATGGTGCCAGATTCTGTTGTTACTCTAGGTACAAGTCTGATACAACTACACCCATATAAAGTAGCTGTATTGCAGTCAATGGTATTACTCTGGCATTATACTAACGTAACTTTGGTCATAATGTGACTCATTTATGTCTTAATGTATCTTATTTTAAAATGATCTAGGTCATATATTGCAGAAAACAAACAGCCAAGAAACATACTATTTTATTGTAATAAAAATAGCTAATTTTACTCTGTCATTTAAATCACAGCAATCACTTTATTACAACTTAGTAAATTCATTCACCAAAATAACACAAAAAAGCGACTTCCAAATGTCTAATGCAACTGTTATATATTAATCCTTCATTCTTCATTGTACATAATAAAATTAATAGAAAAAAAATAAATGACATACTTTTTTCCCTAACTAAACAAAAATGGTTATACTGCCTGTTTGTATTTACCATCAGAAAATTGTCCTTCAGGAATAGTAAAAATTGCGTACAGGTGTTTTATGGTGCTAATCAAGCATAGCATTGTTATAAGATTTCTGTACAGGAATTCTAAACAGTCTATAAACTATTATAGGATTCCTTGTAATTCACAATAGCCTTTTATTCTATATATAATATTTGAAATCAGTGGAGCAAATAGTTTTTTAATAGAGACTGGTATTTACTTTATAGCTAAAAGTTTTTAACAGAATGGCATTTACAGTCCTACCAGCTCAAAAGTGTTGGTTCCTTCTGGATTTATATACAAGAATCTAGAGGGTCCTATTGAATTGCATACTATGGACGTTTTGTGAAATAGACCGTGCTACTTATGTCAATGAGTAACATCTCCAATTTTCCAAGTGGCAGCAACATACAGAAATAGAAATATTTAAGAAACTCTCTTTGCTTCACCACACCTTAAAAAAATATAGCTCATGATGGTGGTGCCCAAAACTTACCGAATGCCTTAAATAAAGATAAGATTTGCAACTGCTAACATTTTTTATTTTTTGGACTTTTTTTTCCCCCTTCCAGTTTTCAAGGTATTTTCTATACTAAGCCCAGGGAAATGAAAAGAAATATTGCAAATGGTGAGTTGACCATGTCTTTTTCACTTAGGTAAAACTGGCAAATTTTTCTGTCCCACTACTGTATTTGAACTATGGAGGAAAAGGCTGCAGAGCGTTCACAAGAATTTCTGGTTGTACTACAGCGTGTGCCTGGGAAGCCTGTGAAAGCAACTTATACTTTTAAAGCGCTTATCTACTCTCAAATTATTTTTCCAAAATTTTCCCCATAGTTGCTAACACCTGTGCAACTCCACCAGTGCATTAAACCTGAGTACAGAGGAGTGCATGGGAAGTGAACGAATGGAGTTTCTCTCTCTTTGGCTGTTAAACACTAAGGCATCACTTGCGAATAGTGCTATGTATCATCATCATTTACTATTTGTGTTGCAGTAACACTTCAGGACCCCAAAAGAGCGATACAGGCCCCATTGTGCTAGCCACCCTACAAGCACGTAACAAAAAGACAGTCCCTGCCAGAGCTTTCAGTCTAATGGAGACAAGAGACGTATGGGGAAAGCACAAGGTAACGAGAGGATTCTGAACAGTGTGCTAAGCAGCTGTCTCAGCATACCAGCTTTCTAATCATTGTTGAGGTTTTTGTAGGCATCACAGCAGAGGAGAGCTTTAAGAAGGGATTTGAAGGAGGACAATGAAATAGTTTTATGGATATTTACAGGGAGCTCCTTTCATGCAGCATAAGACAAAGCAGATAGGGACTTGCTGGAATTTGACAAATGGGCAATCAAGACAGGCATCTTTGGCAGAGTGGAGGGAGAAGTCGACATCATGATAGCATATGAGATTATATATAGCATGGGGATAGGCCAAAAGGGCCTTAAAAGTGAAGACAAGTAGTTTATGTTTGACAGCGTACACGGTTTATAAAATTCAACAAAATGAAGCTCTGGGAAATGCTGGTCCTTCTATATTTGGTTCACACACTGGGCAGTACTTGTCTACCAATATCCTGTATATAAACACTGAGCCGAGATAGATAACTCAGATTGACAGGTTATATAATGTGGTGATCTATTGTGGGGGAGCTTGCAGCTCTGCTAACAGGGTTGCACCTGCTCTATGGATAAACAGAAGACAGGTGTCTGCAGGTCTGTCCAGTCAGCACTTTTCATAAGCGTTAAATTCACTTTTGGAGAAAAGTGTAACACATTCTTGAGACATGGAAATTTGATGTATTTAGTTGTTTCAGCAAACTAAACAACTTGCTGACCTAGTTTTGCAAGGAATCTACCACAGTTAAGTGGAGTCTGTCCTCCCCACCCGCAACATATGAATAATCAGATGAGAGAAGCCCTTATTCTCAGGGAAACAAAATTCTTCAGCAAATTTTCCTCACAAATGGATCCTATATATTACCACCATCAATAAATTGGTGATGAAATTGCAACTTATGCTGGGAAAACAATAGAATTTACCCATCAACTTTCTTAGGACTTCAGTGTGGAGTTGGCTTATTTTATTTGCTTTTTATTTAGGTATTTATTGTGTATATTGTACATCAGGAGCTGCTGTTCATCCATTATTCTGGGCCAATGACGAACACATCCACAGTCCCTTGCATGAATGACAAACGTACCATTTTACAAAGGCAGATTGGCAAGAACATATTTCCTAGAAAAAAGTACTACTCCCTAGGAGCACAAAGCCAATTAAAAAAAAGCATGGCTTGAGGCTCAACTGTATATTTGTTGGTGCCAAGGATTTACTTACAGGAAAGATGAAGTTTTTGTTCCAAGAATGTCCAAGAAGCAGATTTTAAAACACAATCAGCAGTAAGGGCTCGATGTGAAAGGGCAGGGCAACAAATCACGCAAGTTCTATATATGAATTTTTCGTAACGGGGAACTGGAAGCCAATTTTATTTTAAATACTGTTCTTTAGCTCTGATTAAGCCATCAGCTTTAGGAGGGCCCTGCAGCAATCTCCAGGAAACTAGGTTCAAGTCACAGAGAGTCCTGTGGCACCTTTAAGGGCACGTCTTCACTACCCGCCGGATCGGCGGGTAGCAATCGGTCTATCGGGGATCGACTTATCGCGTCTAATGAAGACGCGATAAAATCGATCTCTGATGGCTCTGCCGTCGACTCCAGAAATCCACCGCGGCAAGAGGCGGTAGCGGAGTCGACGGCGGCGCGGCAGCGGTCGACTTGCCGCCGTCCTCACAGCCAGGTAAGTCGACCTAAAATACGCCACTTCAGCTATGCTATTAACGTAGCTGAAGTTGCGTATCTTAGGTCGACCCCCCGCTGTAGTGTAGACCTAGCCTAAGACTAACAGATGTATTGGAGCATAAGCTTTCGTAGGTTCAAGTCGTGCACCTCCCACATACTTACATAGAATATAAGTGTGGTTTTGTGTATAACATTTGTTCGTTGCTCTCTATGAAACATGTTAGTAAGTGAAACACCAGAAATTTTTAATGTGTGTTGTGTGTGGGGGGGATGGGGAAGAGAGAGAGAGAGAAAAAAAAAAACACTCCCCCATGTGAGAGAATGGCTCCCCCAGGAGATTCTGGAATTATTAAATGTAATTAACATCGTCATTAAACAGCAGAAACAGAGCAAATTTGGTTTACCCAGTCTGGCAGTATATTGGATCATGCAGCATGAATGTGAAATTTTTTTTTCAGATTCTCACATTGAGGGAATTTAGAAACAGTCTAAGGTTATATGCTTTTTAAAAATTATATGTGGCTCCAAGAACAATAAAAAGTCTGTTGTATTCTCCTAAAATATACTGTAATATTGACAATACCAGTATGAAGATTCATAGGAGCCTTCTATTTCAAATTCAGTCTCAGGGTTACAGGAAAGGCATAAACGATGTTAGAAGCTGAACTGCAACTTACCACATTTGCACAACAAAATGACTAAGGTGTGGGAGGGTCCTAGAGCTCAGGCTCTAGCCCAAGCCTGAATGTCTACACCACAATGAAACACCCCCTTAGCCAGAGTCAGCTGGCATGGGCCAGTGGTGGAATTTTAATTGCAGTGCAAGCATAGTGTCCATGAGATCTTCATCACCTGTTGAAGTTTTACGCAACACCCAGTTTTATAAGGTAAGTGACACGTAATTGAGATCAGAATAGGGCCGTAGGGATTTGTAATCTCTGATGATACTTTCATTTCTGTAGTGCTTTACAAAACGTATTCAATTCTACACATGCTGTCTTTAAAAACGGGGCCTGATCCTACTTACATACATTTAAAATATCAGTACACTCATTAAACAGATTAGCAGAGGGAAGTTAAAGGACATTAAGCAGTAGAAGACCAGCCAATGATTTCATGAGATTTGCAGTAAAATTAAAAAGGACACACAGACAGAGCAGTTGGTTTGGCAAATAAAGTTTAAAGAATAAATGGCCCTGGTGGATCAGGACTTAGAGTACATGGACCTGCTCTGTGGCAGTAAACTGAGATCAAAATAACCTCAGATGGCTCATAGGCTACATGCAATTAACTATAATACAAGCTGAAAGCCTCCCTCTCCATATTTTGGGGTTTGAACAAACCTGTTGGAAAGGTCTTGTTTGGGCTTGCTGCTTGAGTAGCCGCTGTTGCTGCTGCTGCTGCAGGAGTTTCATCTGGAGCAGCTGCTGCTGAGACGTAATTGCATGTATGGAGGGTGGTTGCATCATGGTGCCAGAACGCCTCTGTAGCATGTTAGATAAGGCTTGTTTTGTGTTTGTTGGAACAAAAGAGCCTGTAGGATCCAATCTGGAACCTAAAAAACATAAAATATAAATGTTTTCCCTGTCTTTTAAAGCAAAAGGGCTGACAGATCACTGTTAATCTGCCTATTCTACTGCATATCAAATACAAATAACTTATGGTAAGAGGTCTGTCTCTTTAAAGGCAGAGAATTGGATTGAGATTAACATTCCCAGCCAGAACAATTAACAGGCAAGCACGGTTTACAAAAAAGAGCAGAGCACCTTTAAAATAGAGCTTTACTGGAAGTCTATCCATTTTTCTAGGTTCTAATAATGGAGCTGGTGCCCAAAACTGTAATATCTGAGTGCCTCAGATGTGAAGGTGAGAGAGGAGACAATTACTGTGTCCAAACACGTTCAAAATAACTGTTCAAATTACAAAAGTTTGACACTGGAAAAATGGAAACTAAAGTGCTTGCCCAAAGCAATCAATACAATCCTGAATGGATTTGGGAAACATACAAAGGTCATTTAATAAGAGACCATCAGAACCTTTTGAGGAGTACATCGGTGGAAATACCTTTCTAGGAAATGTTTCAAAGGGGCAGATCAAAGTAAACGGTCCTAAATTCTAGGCCCTTATGATGGTGTGCTTGCCCCACACTTGCCTGGAATAGGTCTATGTAGGCGAGGTGGGTGGGGTTGCAAGTGCTTTGGAGGATAGGATTAAAATTCAAAATGATCTGGACAAACTGGAGAAATGGACAGAATGAAATTCAATACAGACAAATGTAAAGTACTCAACTTAGGAAGGAACAATCAGTTGCACACAGAAAATCGGAAATGACTGCCTAGGAAAGAGTACTGTGGAAAGGGATCTGGGAGTCTCAGTGGACCGCAAGCTAAATATGAGTTAACAATGTTGCAAAAAAAGAAAACATCATTCTGGGCTGCATTAGCAGGAGTGTTGTAAGCAAGACACAAGAAGTAATTCTTCTGCTCTACTCCTTGCTGATTAGGCCTCAACTGGACTATTGTGTCCGGTTCTAGGCACCACATTTCAGGAAAGATGTGGACAAATTGGAGAAAGTCCATAGAAAAGCAACAAAAAGTATTAAAGGTCTAGAAAACATGACCTCTGAGGGAAGATTGAAAAAAAAAAGGGGGGGGGGGGTTGTTTAGTCTAGAGAAGAGAAGACTGAGGGGGGACATGATAACAGTTTTCAAGTAGATAAAAGGTTGTTACAAGAAGAGAGGTATATTGTTTTCATTAACGTCTGAGGATAGGACAAGATGCAATGGGTTTAAATTGCAACAAAGGTGGTTTAGGGTGGACATTAGGAAAAACTTCCTGACAGTCAGGGTAGTTAAGCATTGGAATAAATTGCCTATGGAACTGTGGAATCTCCATCATTGGAGATTTTTAAGAACAGGTTAGACAAACACCTGTCAGGGATGGCCTAGATAACACTTTGTCCGGCCATGAGTGCAGGGCACTGGACTAGATGACCTCTTGAAGTCCCTTCCAGTCCTATGAGTCTATGACTAACTTATTAGGCTGCAAGCTGGGGGATATTTACATTGAGATGAGAGCCCTAATTAAGGAAAGCTCCCCTGTGGAGGAACTGGAGGGGGTTCTATAAAACCAGGGAGCTGGTAGCAGAATGAGGGCTGCAGTCAGTCTTTCTGAGATATGGGAGAGAAAGGGATTTGGATCAAAGAGGAAGCAGACCTGGAGATAGGAGTTTAGCCAAGGTGGAGAATGTGGGCCTGGGATAGGAAAGGTAGGAAGTAGTCCAAGAGAAAGGTAGGAAGTTTTGGGAAAGTACAGGCCTTGGCTGCCGGAGAGAGGCCCCTGGACTGGAACCCAGAGTAGCGGGTGGGCCTGGGTTCCTCTACCAGCCTCTGCTTCTCACTGGGTAGTGATCTTGAAGACTATCTGGGATTGTTCGTCCCAGTCACTGAGGAAGTGACTTAGCCATGGCAGTGGACTTAAGGACTGCCTGGGATGCCATGGAGGATCTGATAGAATTCTGGAAGTGGAGGACCATTATGACTTGGCTGGAAGGTTAAGCCACCAACATGAGGCGCTGCAGCTCCTGTGGAGCCAGAGAGCGACTGCAGAGCTACAGAGCGAGATGATGAGCTGGCAAACCGTGAGACAAGGGCATCAGGCTGAAAGAGCTAATCCCCAGAGTGGCCAGGAGGGGGACCCCATGAGTAGCAAACACTGTGACAGCACGATTGTAATACAAATGGATAATAATACATGTATAACTGAGGACCACCCCAGAAAGGACGACGACTCAAGACCTCCAATCCCAGAGGAAGGTTCTGAAGCATGCCATTCTGTCAAAGGGACAGGGAGAAAGAGAATGTTCTCTGGAGAAATGTAAAATATTGATTATTCCCTGTAACAACCTAAATAGTTTAGCCTGCACCTTGTACCTATTTAGATTAGCATGTGCAGAGTTTAAGCCTTACTTACGTTACGCAAACTTTTTCTTTTATTTTATATTATTTTTCCTAGTTCTATTATTAATAAATCTTGTTTTACTGAAATCCAGATGATTTTAGAATGGTCAGGAATTTCATGCAGATGGTCACAAAGAGGTAAAACAACTTTCAGCTTCTAAGAGGTGGCAGTTACGAAAGAGTGTCTGAAATCTACCCAGCTTTGAAATCTTGGTCAAAATGGCATGGTCTAAGATGTGCTGCTTTCCTCTGGTCCACGAGATACACAGAAGATACCCAAGTTTAAGGGTCAAAGTGACAAGAGCCTACATATCATACCTGTACTATCAAAATTATGTCGTTTATGATCACTGCAAATAGAATGGCACAGAAAAATGCCTATTTGAATTATCAGGGAGATTTAGGCACAGTGGTTTATATCCCTTCTTTTTTACTCCTTGCAAATGTCCATTTTCCGAGAGGCTCCATTCCCTAAATGGTTATTGTAGATGGTCAATTTGCCACAGTGTGGAGTCTGTGTGTATGAATTAGTTCTGTACCAAAGGTTCAGCCTCGTTGTTCTCTGTGGTTTATAGCTAAGATTGTTTGTCCTCCTCCATGCTAGGCTCAGCAACACTGGTTTTAGCAACATCGGGACCCCTAGTGGGTACTGTTTTGGGTTTGGGCATTGTTGGGACCCCTAACCGGTACTGTGTGAAACCTTATAATGGGTTGAGTTAAAACCCCACTGAAATTGGTAGGTGTAAACTCCCCTTCAATTACCATAACTGTAAGCATAAGCCCCACCTAAGACAAAAGGTGTGTGACAACCCATCCAGGAGCTTTTGGTTGAGTATTCTTTTGGCTAGATGCATTGGGGGGGGGGGGGAAGAGAGAGATCACATAGAAACTGAAGTATCAGAGGGGTAGCCGTGTTAGTCTGGATCTGTAAAAAGCAACAGAGAGTCCTGTGGCACCTTTAAGACTAACAGATGTATTGGAGCATAAGCTTTCGTGGGTGAATGCCCACTTCGTCGGATAGAAACTGAAGACAGACAAGAACAGACAGAGTCAGACAGCCTCAAGGAGCATTTGAAAGCATAGTGGCTGACCCTGGAAGAGGTTTTGGGGATCAGGGGTGCAGGCTAAAAGAGTGCTCTTGGTGCTGCAAGCAAAAGAATCTGTTTCCTGTTATTTGATTCCTTCTGCATTCAGCGACACAGGACTGTGTACATTCTTTGTAAATAAACAAAACTGTATAAAAGAAAATACCAGACTCCATTTCTACTTCCAATTGGAACAACCTACTAAACCCTGAATTTTGGCTAGCCGCTCAGGCCAAAACAGGTAAGAGGAGGGTAAGACATCATACAGGGAGAAATGACTTCATGCAAATGGAAGAAAGGGAGAGAAATACACATATAAAAGTTATGAGATTGCTTGTTTTGCATGGTATTTATATTAGTTCCATCTCCCTTCCTCCTTTTTCCACCTCTCTCTCCAAATTTCTCAACCAAAATCTAATTAGAAGGACTCTCTGTTGCTTTCTAATTAGAAGGTTTATAAATAAAAGGCCAAGAAATCTCCATAACTGTAATGCAGTAGTACTAGCAGCTCTCAAGTCACACTTGCTCCAGCATTCCAGCCTCCTGACTGAGGTGGGTAGAGCTGGATTGTGCCAGTAGGGATAGTCTAGCAGTTTGAGATCACAGGACTGCAAGCCATGAGCTCCTGAGTTCATGACACCAAATGTTTGAAAAATAGCTTTGAAGACTAAAAGTGGTCTATGAATGCTAACTCCTGGCACTGAAGATGATAAAGCGATGTACTGTACAACACATATTTTATCCTGAAAAATAAAATAAAAATTATCCATGACAGTTCATAAACAGAAAGTGAATAATTTTACGACAATCTGCAAAAGAATAAGTCCATTCCACTCTGACATAATAGAGGCCAAATATCTCTTATTTTCTGTGTGCTGCCTGACATAAAATTAATGTGTGTTTATTATGAAGGAAAACTGACTTCATTTGCAGCTCTCTAACTTCATCTCCTTAATTTTTACAATCATCATCTAAGTTTTTCTGGACATTTTTTACCTAGTATAAATAACATCTACTTATATTTGAATCATCAGAAAAAATATTTTATGTTTATATATTTGTAACCAAACTGATACAATTTTTATGTTGTATAATTTTCCTTCATGATGGGTAGCTATTTTTATAACATCTAAAGATTTGCTGTATTTCCCCTTACAGTATGCAAAATATTTTCATTGGACATGGACATGAAATGAAAAACAAAATAATTTAGACGAACACACATGGCAAGCAAATGCTAAAGATGCGTGTTATCCCATGGCATTTATGTGCCACTTATAACGGACATTGATCAATTTATAACAAACCAAAAATCAGGATTGGACTAGTTTCAAAATACACATCATGAATCAAAGTAACAAGGCAAATACCATTACATTTTTTTAAATTATATTTTCTTATATCTCCCACGTTAAACTATTTATCAGCATTCTGCCAGAATTCGTCTAACACATCTCAGTGACCTATTTGTGCCCAGTGACAAAACACAAATGTAATACATTAATGAAGATGATCCTCAAAGTTATTTAGTTGAGAAAGTAAAGCCCTTGTATTAAGTGAACTAAAGGATTAAAACTCAAGGCTTCAGCAGTCACATCATGTTTTGGGGAAAAAACTAAAGTAAAAATAAGATATTGCTGTTATTTCAAGAAGTAACATTCTTATTATACAACAAATAACATCTCCATTTACTTCCAAAGCCTACACATACCTGGTGGAAGGGGCTGGTTCTGAACAAAGAAACTAGGCTGTTGTGGTTGTCCCATAATGTTATAACCCCACAAGGCAGACTGAGGATGATGCATCATTTGAGAGGAAATTGGTGAATAGTTGGGAGGCACTCTGTATAAGTTGTTCTGTGGATATTCCTTGAACAAACCATAAAAAGGAATGTTACTGACATTCATACCCTACTAACTCATAAATAATGCCAGTTTTCCTACTAAATTATTTAAGGATTGGAGACTGTTCCCATTGTAGTTTACTATGCTGTAAAAAATAGACTGAGTCACAAACTATTCACAGGTAATTAAAAATGACAGCTTCTCTTAAATGCTCCATACTGTTTCATCTTATAAACAAGCATCTTCTGCATGCTGTAGTTGGCTATAGCACATCAATACAATTGATAGTGTATCAACAGATAACATGGGGAATCTAAAGTGAAACATCACAAAAGGCAAAAAAACCCAACCTACATTAAAGTTACCACTATTATATCTGTATATATAACACATTCACAAGCTAGTCTTAAAGCTTACATAATACCACTACATCTGGACTATAGTATTAAAACACTGTTATTGTATAAAGAAAAGGTTTCAGAAATTGTGGATTTGCCATTCAATCATGAAGTACAAGTTTTGGCCTTAGGTGAAAAAAAGATCATATAAAATAGGACCGCAGCCATGAACACCAGAGTTACGAACTGACCAGTCAACCACACACCTCATTTGGAACCAGAAGTATGCAATCAGACAGTACACAGTACAGTACTGTGTTAAACGTAAACTATTAGAAAAAGGGAAAGTTTAAAAAAAGATTTGACAAGGTAAGGAAACTGTTTCTGTGCTTGTTTAATTTAAATTAAGATGGTTAAAAGCAGCATTTTTCTTCTGCATGGTAACGTTTCAAAGCTGTATTAAATTAATGTTCAGTTCTAAACTTTTGAAAGAACAACAATGTTTTGTTCAGAGTTATGAATAACCTCTATTCCTTAGGTGTACGAAACTCTGAGGTTCTACTGTAGAAGGGTTAAGTTTGCCACATTAGAGGTTTTCTATACTGTGCATGTGCATTGGGCCTTAGTGTTTATGTGAGTCTCAGACAGCAACACCCTCCAACCACATACACAAAACACAACATAAAACAGGAAAATTTGGTAACAAATTGCAACAAACAGCATGGAAAGTTAAAATGGCATACATTTATTAGATTCTAGTGACCTATTTCAAGTTGTCCATGTCCCTTTAATATGAACTAGGCCTCAACCAAAGCCCAAGTTCCAAACACACACTGATATTGGGAAGTTTAGAAATGTATCCAAAATATAACTCAGGTGCTTCTCTAATGAAGCAAGGGAAAAAAATAATAACCATGTGTGGGTATGCCTGAATAATTCAGATCCAGTCTACAGTAGAACCTCAAAGATACAAACATCAGAATTACATACTTACCGGTCAATCGGACACCATGTGGACCCAGAAGTAATCAATCAGGCCGCAGCAGAGACAAAACAAGACAACAATCCCCCCCCCCCCCGAAAATACTGTACTGCCTCAGGGGCTCAGGGCTTCAGCCACGGGGGAGTGGGAGGGAAAGGCAAGAGGAGCTGCAGCTGCAGGGTGGGGGAGGTCAGGCTCCAAATGGCTTCTGACCCTTGGGAGTACCAGGGCTCAGTGCTTTAGACCCTTGGGAGTGCTGGGGCCCAGGGCTCCAGCCCTGAGGCTCCATTCTTGGCTTCAGCCCTGCAGGGGATGCCGGGGGCTCAGGGCTCTAGCTACAGGGGGAGTGCCAGTTTTAGCTGAAACTGAGAGCAGAGCTGTGGGGAGCCCTGAACCTTGGCAACCGTTCCCCCACCCCCACCCCGGGGTGGAAGCCAGGAACGGAGGCTACCCCCCATGAGGCTAAAACCCAGAGTGGAGCTGCGGGGCTGAAGCCCCAAGCCCTAGGTTCCCCCCAGGTCTAAAGCCCTGAGCCCTGGTGCTCCCGCATGCCAGAAGCCCTGAGCCCCCTGCCCAGAGCCCTGCCATCCTGACTGTCAGAAGCCCCGACACCTCCCGCCCCCAGCCCAGAGTCCTGACCTCGCCTATCCTGTGGCTGCAGCCCCAACCCACCCTATGGCTGAAGTCCATAAGTCTTATTCAGGGTTATGAACATTTCAGAGTTATGAACAACCTCCATTCCTGAGGTGCCCATAACTCTGAGGTGCTACTGTAGTATGTTTCAGTAGATTTCATATTAATTTTCAAGTATTATTAATTCACAGTGCATTCCTATACATCAATCCTTTAGGCAGGCTTGTCTGGTAATATTTTGTCTTATTGCTTAATTTTTTTACCATTTACTCTCTTCTTAGCACTTGATCTTGCAAGTTGCTGAGCAACTTCTGTAGGTAGTGAAGACAATCACACGTTGCAGCAAAAAGCCTTTAACTACCTGGTTACTTGTTTAATGCTGTACATTTAGTCACTTACATCTGCTCTTGAGTTTGATTTTGTCTTTCTTTTCCTGCCTTTTGTTTTCTTCTCTTCGTCTGTGGTAGGCTTTCCCTGATCTGACAGCTCTGCTGATTTCCTTTCTGGTTCCTGAGAAACGGGTGTAGTAGGCTCTTCCTCTTCCTCCTCTGGAGGAAGTGATAAGGGCTCGAGGTAGTAGCTTCGTGGCTTGGGCTTGGGATGTGTGTGGTATAGGAGAAGATGCTGCTGCTCCTCATACTTTATCACTTTCCTATCAACACGAACTGTACCAAACCAAGCCCAGGAGAGTGGGGCAGGATTTTTATGACCCTCAAATAAATCCCAAGAGGACACTTTCTGTTTTGTTGATACTTGAAGACCCTGTTTCGAAATACAAAGTACAACAGCATTCTTAAAATGATATCTTAACAACAAAATAATGTGAATTACCTGAATTTGTACTATGGTTAAAACCACTGTATGGATATTTTTTTCCCTCAACACAAAAACTATCATTTACATGTTTGTATGGGGATTCAACTAGCATCCAAGGCTGGCACTTGTTAGAATGAATCAAGCTACATTTTCAGTTTTGTAAGTTAATAGCGGTACAGAATTTTTTGAAAATGTGCTTATTTTCCAATAAATTTCTTACGTTTCATCTATCATGCAACAGATTATCTGCACTGATTTCCAAGGAAGCTACCTTTTAAATAACAAAAATTATTAATCGCCAGATTAAGACATAGGACCAAAACACTCATTAAGTACATATATTTAAAATATGTAAAAAGTATGTAAATGTTCATGAAGCTAGACAGCTTTCTGAGGACTACTCATCCAAGGAAACTGGTCTGCACTGTTCGTTTATGAAATGTCTGGAATAAGAAATGTGTTTCCAACATACCAGTTTCACATAATAGCACTGAGATAACTCAAGCTGCCCACTCCAGCCCAAAAAGACCCTCCTTGAAAGGAGAAATAAATGTGCATGATTTAACTTGCTTTATAGAGCAGCACTTCCCAAACGTTGAGAAGCAGAGACCACTCTCTCCCTTCAGGAAAACTCAATCAATTGAGCTCCTTTACCTCTCTACCAAATCCCTCCAATGATTTTTAAAGGTATACCCATCTTTAGTTATATGTCTGATGTGCCTTGTGGCTAGACCTTGCGTGAGAGCACACTTCACTTTTTGGGAAAGGCTGTTAGTGAGGATAGATGATTGTGTCTCAGTGGGGCAACAGTTTTTCTCAGAACTACTCTGCTAGTCGCCTCCAAGGTATACATTATTTCCGTTTGGTAACATGCATATCAGATGGCAGTCAAGACCCTAGATTGTAAAATGAAGCAATACAAATTTCAAAACTAAATAGCTTAGTAATTGAACCTGAATCACAAACTCTGGGACTTTTGTTTGTAGGAGTTCATAGTAACCTTTCATTCAATTTTAATTTGTGTGAGTTTTGTACAGCCAGTTTTATAAATGAATTAAATAAAAAATGAAGTGAAACAATCAAAACTGCTGAATTTTGCTTGGTACTTACACAAGACTATGTAAAAACCATAGCATTTTCCATTGCTTACACAAAACCAAATCTATCCAAGCTTCTCAAAACATTTGCAAATATCAGTGAGCTGTTCCTTGAGGATGGACTGAGTTTTCATTGGCAATGAAATCTAGAAAGTGTCACCCACTGAGTGTGAATTTTCATACAACTCAAATAAAAATGTATGTTATCTCTGTTGACATTAAAGCATACCTGTACCAGTAAAAGGTAAATTATCTTGAAAAAGATTTTTCTAAAAGGTATTGTTCCATGAGGTTGAGAATTATCGATCTACCAAGAACATCCATTTCTCCTCTCAACTTGGTAACATTATGACCATTTTTAGAGTGATTATGTATAGAAAGACAAGCTGTTGTTTCTGTTTTTTAAGGAAGGTACATTAAAACAGAAGTACAGTACTTCCATAAGTTTCAGATACAGTCAGACACTGTAAAAAATTATATCAAACTGTTTATTTGACTTTCATATGCATGAGAAAGTCATAATAAAACTGAGATGTTAAGGTAAACATTTACTCTTGCCTGTTTCTTATCTATGGAGTCAAATCCTGCAATTTTGTTTCCTTTGGTGTCAATCAAAGATCCCATTGGCTCACAGGTGATAATGTCACACGTCTGTTTTGGCAAAGGTAGCAACTGGCGAACTTTGTCAATACTTTCCGAACACTTGTCTCCTAGCTCTTTCTAACAAAAAAGAGAAGTTAAAATGTTACAATGCTTTCACAATTCAAAGACAGCAAGTTCCCAGATGAATCACTTCCTTGTACTTTTACTAAATATAATCAAGTGTTTTAGCTTGGCCTTTGTTGCACCTATAAATTGCCTTGTGCACTTCCTTTTTATTTGAACAGAACACTGAAGAGATAAACAGGATTTAAGTGAAATGCTGATTTAAAAGTCTCAAACGGCTAAAAGTATGATGATACTCCTTCAGGGTATTGCTAGGGCACTTGTTGCTGAAATCTCTTTTCCTTTCAACCGCCCTGACAATAAAACTGATAAGATTAAAAGGTGGGCCTAAAATGTGATTTAACAGGAGTGCAGTTAAAAATCAGAGGTCCAAAACTTACTTTCAACTTTTTCACTAAATTCATGTATGCCCTTTTGTTCTCTTCAGACCCCCCTTGGGATGCATTTGATAGGTCAGAGGCTAAAGTTCCATTGATGAGAACACCCAGCATATCAAGCACAGTTGTGAATAATTCACTAAGAGGTAAAGAGACAAGTATTATGTTGCAGCTTGAAGAGCAATACTGACACATCTTGTTAACTCAACATTTAAAATTCTATTATGTTTATAGTAACATGATTGTCAATACATCTCAGAAATAGATTATGGCAAAGACTACGGACACTTATTTAGGCATATGGGACCAGATTTTTCAAGCATATTGTGCATACACATGAACTCCAGGGAGCTTGTACAATCCCTGTACACATACAGGTGCATGGTCAAATATGTGCACACAAATATTTGCAAATCGGAGCCACTGTAGATTGTAACATCACATAAACTGCCAGCATAAATGGTCATTAGAAAAAATAGGACCTGATTCAGGAAAGCACTTAAGCACATGCTTAAATACATCCCTATTCAGAACAGTATTTAAGGAGGTACTTTATTTTAAATTCTTGCTTAAGTGCTGTCCCTCCTAGGAGTGCTTCCCCAAATCAGGGCTGTAACTACAATAAGCTACAATAAACACCTGAATATGACTATCTGGATTTTCATTCAAAGCATTATAGATATTAATGAATTATTGAATTATAATAAGAGTAACATACTTGTTGGTTTGCATATCGACAGTTCCTGAAGTAATTATCTGAAGCAGCAGAAGTGCCCAGTCTGTAGTCCACTGCGTGCTTCTCTGCACAGTGTCAAACATTCCACCCACCTACAGGCAAAACAAGAGAACAGAGAGAACTCAAATAATATGTTTATATCTTTGAATATTTATTAGTTACACTATATATGATGATGGCTTTTTTCTCTACTGAATAATTTATACATTAACTTGATAAATTCTTTGGCAAAAAGACTTGATTCTCCCTGCCTCAACACAACAACACTGCATAAAAAAGTGCTGAAAAATGAAAGATCAGCAATATCAAATTTAACGCTCGATCCAACACCCACTGAGGTCAATGGAAAGATTCTCACTGATTTCAAAGAGTGTTGAATCATATCCTTAAAGGGTATCACTTTTCTTTGTCCAAAATGAGACTAAAAATAGTTAATGTTGCTGCTGTTGAAAGATCTGAAGGATATTATTGAGCACACGTTTGATCAATAACACTCGTTCATAGTTAGATTGGAATGGCTGAAACTAGTCTGATGCCTTTTCCATGGGAAGCACATGTCCCTCACATCCCAGTTGCTGAAGAGCTGGGACTCCATAGCCAATGCCCTGTCAATAAATCTCCTCATCAAGATTAGATTGGAGGGAGGATCATTGCGAACTTCTGGTCTGAAGCCACATACTAGGAAGATACTTAATAATTAAATCTTTATTTGTTGCTTCTCTCACTATAGATACAATTTAGTCTTCCTCAGTAAAGTCTAAAGCTTTAAAGATGACTGTTTCCACACTGGTTTTTCTGTACAAGGAATGTTCTTATTATTTGCAGACAAACAGTCCTAAGTCCCAGTCATGCACCCACTGAAGTCCACATTACTTGTGACATTGACTTAAATAGGAGAAGGATTGGACCTGTACGTTGTAGAGGTGCCCAGCATTGCACCTTCTTTCTTGGCTAAAACCTGCTGCCTGATTATACCCAGCTATTTTGTTTTATTTTGGGGCTTCCCCATTTTGTATTTACATGCTGCTTCCAAGCATTGGCTATTCTGCTGTGCTCAGCATTTATTGGGAGTTACATTAAAATAAAGAAAATGCTCTTAGGCCAAGTCTCATTAACTTTTACATAGCAGTTGGCGGTCTAGGTAGAAACTGCCAAAGCTGACTTTGGAATTTAGCCATGCAGCTGCCACATGTGGCTGAATCTTCTAATTATGGTTGAGATTTTCTGAGCTTGTGACAAGTGCGTGTTTCCAAAAAAAAGGTCTGTTTTATATCAAAATATAGTGACCAAATAGGTAAGGACTATGGCTTTCAGCTTTCAAAAAAAAACGCAGCACATTTGTGACATTCTCCAATGATCTTGCAGGGAAGGGAAACAAGGAAAAGAGGGAAGAAAGGACAAGAGAAAGAAAAAAAAAAAGTTTAATCTGCTAGGGACTTTGCTATTGCTATTTGATTTTATGTAGAAGGTGCTAAGATACCATGGTGATGGGCAGCAGTATAAAACCCAATAGACAGGCAGTCAGACTTTGTTACGCTCCATCTCTCTTGCGTCTTACCATCAACTGCAAACTAATTTCTGTCAATGGCTATTTTCAAATTTAGATACTATAAATATGAAGGGAAATATATTCATGCATCTTTCTTACCAAATTAAGACGTAGTTGTAAGGCTTCATGCATCATCTGCCTAGCTTTAACATCATCCTGGTATCGTTCTTCCCTCCAGTTACTTAGGATCTAAGAACAACAGCCATTTGAATAAAAGTAGGTTTTTCCCATTTAACTGTTAAATATTTCTACCCATCACTTCTTGATACGGTCTTCTTATTTACAAAGAACTATGGAACAATTTTCTCACTTTTAATCTTCATGTCTTTATTGAACTTGGGCTTGATAATAGATGTGATACTTATTTGTTAGCTTTGACTGTGAGGCTATATCTTACTACACTTCCTTCAAAGAGAAAATAAGCAGTTTTGTCATCCAGTCTGTTAAAAGTATAATTTCCCCCAAACATCATAGCACCATGGGCTAGACACATGGAACTCAGACAGCCGCTGCTGCTCCTCCATTCTGTCCTAATGGACACCACAGATCAACAAAGACAGGATTGCATGGAAGAGGGTGCAAGTCAGAGCTTAGATGGATTTAGGTGAGAACCTATAAAAATAGTTTTAAAAAAAGAGGAGGGCCAGGGAGCAGTAGCAGAAATGGAGAAAAGCAGCATCAAGGAATGGATCAAATGAGGATGGGGAGCAAAGCCAGGGACTGGATCTGAATATGGGGGAAGGTTGCTATTATTAATTTGTATTGCGGTAGCATCTAGAGACTGAAAACAGGTTTGAGGGCTCCATTGTACCAGACACTGTCCACACACTGATAAAAAGACAGTCTCAACCTCCACCAGCTTACAATATTGAGGGCTAGCATGGGAATCTGGTGGGAGCAGAGGAACTGGTGTAGAAGTGGCAGGGAGGGTGTATGTGCGTGTGTGTAAGTTACCTGAAAAAAGGTTGCAGGGTTGCTTTGCTTTGGGGAATGGGATAATTTGGGGATACTAATTTTTTTGGTAATAATTTATCTATTTCTAATTATGCATTTACTCAAGAAAGAGACCTTTTTTCCAGAAAAATCGAAGTTTTTATTATTTTATAAACTCAGGAGACATGAAGCACTGGGAGGGATTTCCCTGTCATGAAAACAGTCTACCATTGCTTCTCAGAAAAGGTCTGAAATCAGACCCTGGATTACTTACATTTTTGTTCTATTATTTTTAGAAACACTCTAAGAAAGTTATTGGTCAGTGCAAAGGGGAAAATTATTTTTAAATTGCTATTAAAGGAACATTTACTCATTCTTATGAGCGGATAAACTAAAGTTCTCTTCATCTTTGATTCTTCTTTCATTTGATGATTCATTTCTGAAAATCAGGGTGTTGAACCTTTAAGAACTTTCCCAGGTTTGCATGATCCGATACACATAAAACTGATGGCACAAATATCAAATGGAGGGTGCTCAGTATTATGTGTTTGTTTTACCTGATTAACTTGATTTTGCAGTGATGTTAGAAGCCCTTCCCGTTGCTCATCCTGTCCCTTAAGGCAAGTAAGTACCAAAGAAAGGAAAGGTTGCTGACTCAAAAGAGACATGCTTTAAAAGAGGCAAAACACATAAGATTCAATTAGTAAGGTTATTTTGATACTTCCCGTCTCCATTCCCTTCCTTCCCTATAATTTTCCCCTACACGAAAATGCTGCTCAGACCTATCTTGGTTTCTGTTTTAGTAAGTTACAGCCTCACAAGCCAGAAATTAAACAAAGTGTAAAGCAGACAGTGTATCAAAGTGGGCCAATCCAAGCATAAAGGGACAAATCCTGAAGTCTTTACTTGGAACCTACATTTGTGGTGCTGAACCCTCAACTCCTGGTTCAGTCAATAGGAGATGAAGAGGCACAGCACCTTGCAGGAGACACTCAAGCCTTACTCTGGAAAACATGTTTTAATCCATGTTAACTAACCCTTGTTAAAATTCTCATGAACACACAGCAGGTGTAGTTTTAATCCATGTTAGCTGGGCAAGATAAACCCCAGACTCCTCCTGAAAGTTTACCTCATTCTGATAAAATGGATTAAAATTACACTGGCCTTGTCCTCACTAGGATTTTAACAGGTATATTTTAACTAAAGCTAACTACCCAGTGTTAAAATCCTAGTGAAGACAAGGCAGTTGGAGTTTTAATCAATGTTAGTGGGTCCTGGTAAATTGTTCAGGGATTTTAACAAAGGTTAGTTAACATGAATGAAAAATATAACTTTTTCCTAGTGAAGACACAGCTGCAATAAAACTACCACTAAAGGGTATAGGTACTGTGTCAGAGTAAGAATGTCAAGACCCAGTCCAATGAGATATATATTAAGATATATTCCAACAGAAATTGACATAAATTTGGAAAGGATAAAAAAAAAGTAAAAACAAACTTCCGCAGAGGCCTTTGCATTCATATAAATTCAATACATGCAATTATTTTACCAGTGTTTTAAGCTACGTCTGCACTATGATCTAGGGATGTGATTCTCCTGCTTGGGTATACATTAGGGTTCCCAACTTTGGTTGGACATATTCCTGGAGATTTCAGCAGATGACATAATCTTTAAAGAAAGATAAATATTAAATTCCTGGACACTCCAGGACAATCATAGAATAATCAGGGTTGGAAGGGACCTCAGAAGGTCATCTAGGTCTAACCCCCTGCTCAGAGCAGGACCAATCCCCAGACAGTTTTTTGCCCCAGATCCCTAAATGGCCCCATCAAGGATTGAACTCACAACCCTGGGTTTAGCAGGCCAATGCTCAAACCACTGAGCTACCGCTCCCCACTGAAAGTTTGGTAACCCTAGTACATATACATGTTAGCTCTCATCAAGCTATCATGAGTATAAATAGCAGTATAGCCATGGTTGCAAGGCTATAGGCAATGGAGTACATAGTACATAGCCACCAGTTTCAGGCAGCTTTGCTATTTATACTCATGCTAGCTCAATGACACCTAGAGAGAGTATACATATAACAAGCAGAGGAATCACACCCCTACCTCATAATGTAGACATAGCTTTAGCTGGGTAACACTCACTGAAAGTTCTGTACACCATTATATAGTGTAAAAAGCAACAGAGAGTTGTTCTGACGAAGTGGGTATTCACCCACGGAAGCTTATGCTCCAGTACATCTGTTAGTCTTAAAGGTGCCACAGGACTCTCTGTTGCTTTTTACAGATCCAGACTAACACGGCTACCCCTCTGATACTTGACATTATATAGTGGTGTACTTAAATGTACATATTCATTTCAACATCTATGTACAACTGTTCAACAGATATATTTGGCATTTTTGCTCTTATAATTCAGAGAATAAGTAGCTAGAAGGGTCAGAAAAACTCCAAAGCTATAAAAAAAATGCAGAACATCTTTTCTATTGAAAGCATAAGTCAAAGTGTGATTTTGGCCAGAGTAGTGGCCCTAAGGATGGCACTGTAGCAACCCCTATTTATTCTCTCAATAACTTCCATAACACATTTGCTCAGCAGACAAGTCAAACATGGATTGTTATAATTGCTACCGTTGCCATTCAATCTGATCTGAAAAATCAAACTGCATCCTCCAACTCTTACATCACCATCACCACCGCAAATGATAATAAAAATTCTCCAATCAGGAGCTTATCTGACAATGATGATGACGTATAACTAAGGCAAAACAGAATTTAACACTCTCCCATAGTGGTACAGGCTCTGCCATGCAAGCACCAGTAAAAGCTCATTTTTTTATCAAGTAAGTGCAATGCCAACAGACCCCGATCGTCGGCAGGCGGGATCAAACCAGGGACCTCAGTGCATGAGCCTCTACTGCATGAGCTAAAATCCAACTGGTTGTTAGCTAAGGCTGTAGAACAGGCTCATGAATCTCTCACTCTCTCTCTCTCTCTCTCTCTCTCTCTCTCACACACAGTGGTCTCGGTGGCACTAGAGGGGACAGAACACCACACCCAGACGGTGTGTGGGTTACATAAGCAGATATGTCTCAGACAGTATGCCTTCACTAAAGCACTGCAGGTGTAATTTCCACCTTAGATAGACATATCCACACTTGCTCTGATTGAGCTAGTGTGCTAAAAAGAGAAGCGAATCCACACTGGCATAAGTGGCAGGAGAGTCTAGCCACTCAAGTATGATCCCATCTGAAAACAAAAGGTAATACTTGGGTGGCTATTCCCTCCCGCTGCCACGGATATACTTCTATTTTTAGTGCACTAGTGTGGGTATGTCTACCCAAGCTGGAAATTACACCTTCCAGCTTTGGTGCAGACATACTCAAAGGCACACAGAAAGAGTAGATATGATAAGACTATGATAGCTTTCTCTTGAGTGCCTCTGGTTCCGTGCACAGGGATATCTAGGCAAAAGAAACTTCCAAGTCTTAATATGTGGATGAGAAGATCATATCAAAGGAGGCGTTTACATTTTCTTTGCACTAGGAAACTTTTATGGGAAGAAAGTACTTAGACAGATTTGACTGGTTCCATCTTACCCAAAGTGGAGTCTTGCTAGTGAAACAGCAAATTGGCAACTGTTGGGAGATTATTTAAACTAGAAGCTCAGTAAAAACAAATAGGTACACCTCTACCCTGATATAACGCGACCCGATATAACATGAATTCGGATATAACGCGGTAAAGCAGCGCTCCGGGAGGGGGGGGGCTGCGCACTCCGGTGGATTAAAGCAAGTTCGATATAACGCGGTTTCACCTATAACGCGGTAAGATTTTCTGGCTCCCGAGGACAGCGTTATATTGAGGTAAAGGTGTACTGAGGAATACTCAAGTTAGTCAAAAAAATATGCTAAGGATGTCAATAACCTAAAGGTATCTTTGTATCCAATAAAGGGTAGGGCAGAAATTATAGCAGAATTGGAGAAGGAACCAGCTTGAGATCAGAGAGGTAAGTTTTTTTTTTTTTTTTTGAAAAAGTGTGTGGCAAGGACAAAGGAATTAAATAATATATGGACATGGCAAATAAAATGAAACCAAACCTACGCGTCTCTATACCAACCAGTATGCCTGGCAATGAAGATGACCTTGAAATAATAGGCATCTCTGAAATATGTTGCAATGACAAAATAAAATATACTATAAATTATACAGGAAGGATAGGTTAGGTTGCAGAGGTGGGGGAATAGCACTATATCAAAATTATTCCCATAGAATCTAATGAGAACCATACAGTAGGGTCCATATGGATAAAAATGCTAAGCAATAAGAATACAAATGTTTT
The DNA here is from genome assembly GCF_028017835.1 of Emys orbicularis. NCBI lineage: Eukaryota > Metazoa > Chordata > Testudines > Emydidae > Emys > Emys orbicularis. The sequence continues at coordinate 79,709,549 of NC_088691.1, read as the reverse complement.
GGTAAGGTCATACTACTGACCTCTTGATCAGAAAAAGTATGCTAAGCGCACAATGCTGAGGGAAATCAAAAAGATAACAAAATATAATGATGTTGCAATAATGGGTGACTTCAACTGCCTGCATAATTGAATAATTAAATATCACAAGTTTTAGAGAATTTGGCACCTTAAACAACTGCTTCTTGGAACAACTACACAAAAGGAGAGGTTGTTAAGTATTTAAAGTTAAAGGAAGTAATTAATAGCAGTATTCAGGGTAATTCCTATAGTAACTCTAATGATATACAAGGGAGTAGTGCAGGTCTTGGCACAAGATTATCAATTTTTCTTAGGCAAAATTGGCAAGTTTCTGAGAGCCACCTGTGTGTGTAAATTTAGGTATGACACTGCCAAAATGCAACATTTTCACAGTAATTAAGACTGACATCTTAATGGTAATGAAAATACCCTGTGCTGGAGGGAGGCAAGTGAGGGCAGTTGTGATTTAGGGGTATTAAATATGTATCCATTTCACATCCCTTGACCGATGAGATTTGCAACAGCAAAAAGACACACCTCTGCTTTCAACATGCCTTCTGAAATCGCATACAAACATTTTCAAAGGTTGTACCTTTTTTGCTTTTGTCTATCTCTCTCCTTCTTTGAGGACGATCCCAAATGCTGACCTTTCTCCAGCTCTTCTCCAGCTGCTTTCAGGACCCTACCCTGAACTGAGGTAGGCAGTTTTGCAATCAAGGGAGCCACCAACCATACGCCTCGTCGTTCAGAAGAGCTAAAAGCAGAATCACAAACTTATTTCATCCAAAATCTCAATCTACTCTTCACATCACTCTCAGTCATTGTAACCAATGCAATGAGACAGATGATATAGTTTTTCTGGGATAGCTAGCATTTGCTGAGCAGCCACAAATGCTACATTCCAAAAATTCTGGGATAACACCAATGTTTACTGTTGAACAAAAGTAAAAAACCAGTAACCTTCAGGTAACATTTCCTGAACATTCCCATTTCAAGTGCAAAAAGCCTTTTTAAGTTTCAAAATTTTCATTTCATTCTATGCATTATTAACCATTATGTCAGTTAAAATAATTAAAATGGTGCTACACAAAAATACCTTAGGAATGTCTTTTTACCATTCTGTCTTGTATTAGTTGTGTCAGCATTTCCAACAGAGTTTGGATTGAAGAGGCCTATACCAGAGTTAGAAGAGTTATTGTTTAGATCAGCGGATTGCTGAAACACCTCTATTGTCGCCTTTGCAATATTATCCAATAAGCTGTTCATTTCAGCCACAGACCCAGAACCCTACAGTGAAACATAAGTAAACTAGCATATTCATGGTATGTTTGCTCGTGGACTAGGTTCAAATTTTACATACTTTATTAAATTAAATATTTTATAAGTACATTAAAAGAACCAAATACTTACAGGCTCCTTCATGCACTGTTTGATCATTAGCTGGAGTTCCAACCAAGATTGCCTGAGAGTCCATTGATCTAAGTTCTGAGTAAAATTATTAAAATGAAATATGTGTCAGGTTTATTGTAGAAATTTTTTAACTCTCTTAATTGGAACAATTAAAATCATGTCACTACAGTAGATTATCACGCTGATCTTTAAAACTTTGGAAGCTGTAAGTTTTTCAAAGCAATTCAAGGACCTATCAGCCCAGTCGTTATCCCTTTGCATTCTCCCTACCCCCAAAATCAGCTCATCAATATTTTTAACCAGTTCAAATTTTCTGATGCAGCAAGGGCTGTTCATTACAAATTGTACTGACAAAACTATCAAATCAAGTTCAACATTATGTCACCTAAATATGATTAAACTATAATCCCAACAGGGTTTGATCATAATTATCTGATGTGAGGATGAATATGATTTGACCTTGTCCACACTGGCCAGCATCATGTTAGCTAACTCAATTCTTCACAATGGTATTCAAACATGATACAATTTTCTAGTGAAGACATGTCCAGAGAGGAAGTAGATGGTAAAACAACCCATTAGGCTTGAAATCACTGTTGTAACAAATTCTGTATTCTTCTAAACATTGTCCTGTAGTTAATGTGTTCTTGGCTTTAGTACCTCCTACTATTTACATACAGTCATTTGGATGCAATGGGAGTTCCTGATCTTCTTATGTATTGCATATGAAATTAACACCACAAATGTGATGATGTGAAAGTAATCCGCTGTATCTATCCTGGAAGTGGTAATGACATGGCTAAAATCATGCTGTCAGTTATGTTTTCTAGGGGGCTCTGTAAGTGGTTATTTTCCACTATCAAATTTTATATTAGAGTAAAAAACAAGAACCTGAGTGGGTTAACAATTTCCAAATCAAATCAATGCCAAAAATAAAGCCACCTCTCAACTACTGTAGATTGTTAATTGAGAGGAGATTATTTTCCCATTGACACACTGGGGCTTTATACAGGTGCAGTAATTTCCGTAAGTGTTTTTCATTTATTTTCCCCACATGAACAGGGGAAACAGAACCTCGAGGTAATTCCATTATTAGGCTGGGATTTACCACCTGAAGAATGGATAGGGGGTTTGGTCCCTGTCCACTGTCTACCATGCTAATATTGTTTCTTGTTTCCGTGTATTCCCTCATTTGTCTGTATCCAGCCATTGTCTTTTCTTATACATAGATTAGAAGCTCCTTGGGGCAGGGATGGTCTTTTTGTTCTGTGTTTGTACAGCTCCTAGCACAATGGGGTCCTGGTGGATGACTAGGGCTCCTAGGCACTATGGTAACACAAATAATAAATAACAAAGATATCTGGGGATTGGCTGGAGTTCAGGGCTGTGTGTGCAAAACCCTGTGCCTCTGCACTGGCTCATGTATCCTGCAACAGAGCTGTCCTGCCAGCAATGTCTCCACCCACTGCTGCCCTGGAACCCACCTCAAAGACAGCACAGAGATTGTTTTTACCTAACAGTTAATACAGCCCCAGAATTGATTCACTTTTCACTGGATTCCCTGGTGATTGCTAGGATGGGGTGGGAGTGATTAGAGTAGTGCCCCTGTCTTTTCCACAAGTAGATCCCTGACTCCTCTGGAGAACCCTCTGTGGTATTGGGCGTGGGAGGTGCTGGGGAGAGACATCAGACCACTTTCTCTTTTCCATAAAGGGTAGGGACTCTTTTCACATAGATCAGCTTGGTGTGACCTGGCACACATTTTGGTGTTTGGGCGTATATGGAAAGCAAGGGAAGTTACACCTGATGAGTGTTTACTGTACATAATAATTCCCACATGCAGATCTGAATAATTAGGGTTTGCAGGCATGATGTGACTACACCCTAATAGGCTATACGCTGAACTGACATGTTTCCAGACCAGGATTCATAGAGGGTCAATCATTCTGTTGAAGGAAACAGACAGCCACCAGATATCTACAGCGTAATATGCTTCTTGGAGCAACTGGTCCTGGAACCCACCAGAGGAGAGGCAATTCTTGATTTAGTCCTAAATGGAGCAAAGGATATGGTCCAAGAGGTGAATATAGCTGGACCGCTTGGTAATAATGACCATAATATGAATAAGTTTAATATCCCTATGGCAGGAAAAAACACCACAGTGGCCTAACACTGTAGCATTTAATTTCAGAAAGGGGAACTACACAAAAATGAGGAGGTTAGTTAAACAGAAATTAAAGGGTACAGCGCCAAAAGTGAAATCTCTGCAAGCTGCGTGGAAACTTTTTAAAGACACCATAATAGAGGCTCAACTTAAATGTATATCCCAAATTAAAAAACATAGTAAGAGAACCAAAAAAAGAGCCACCATGGCTAAACAACAAAGTAAAAGAAGCAGTGAGAGACAAAAAGGCATCCTTTAAAAAGTGGAAATTAAATCCTAGTGAGGAAAATAGAAAGGAAGGAGGATAAACACTGGCTAATGAAGTGTAAAAATACAATTAGGAAGGCCAAAAAAGAATTTGAGGAACAGTTAGCCAAAGACTCAAAAAGTAATAGCAATTTGTTTTTAAGTACATCAGAAGCGGGAAGCCTGCTAAACAACCAGTGGGGCCACAGGACGATCAAGGTGCTAAAGGAGCACTCAAGGATGATAAGGCCATTGCGGAGAAACTAAATGAATTCTTCGCATCCGTTTTCATGGCTGAGAATGTGAGGGAGATTCCCAAACCTGAGCCATTCTTTTTAGGTGACAGATCTGAGGAACTGTCCCAGATTGAGGTATCATTAGAGGAGGTTCTGGAACAAATTGATAAATTAAAGAGCAATAAATTACCAGGACAAGACGGTATTCACCCAAGAGTTCTGAAGGAACTCAAATGTGAAATTGCAAAACTACTAACTGTAGTCTGTAACCTATCATTTAAATCAGCTTCTGTACCAGATGACTGGAGGATAGCTAATGTGATGCCAATTTTTAAAAAAGAGCTCCAGGGGTGATCCTGGCAATTACAGGCCTGTAAGCCTGACTTCAGTACCAGGCAAACTGGTTGAAACTATAATAAAAAACAATATTGTCAGACATATAATAGATGAACATAATTTGTTGAGGAAGAGTCAACATGGTTTTAGTAAAGGGAAATCATGCCTCACCAATCTACTAGAATTCTTTGAGGGGGTCAACAAGCATGTGGACCAAGGGGATCCAGTGGATATAGTGTACTTAGATTTTCAGAAAGCCTTTGACAAGATCCCTCACCAAAGGCTCTTACGCAAAGTAAACTGCCACGGGATAAGAGGGAAGGTGCTCTCATGGATTGGTAACTGGTTAAAAGATAGGAAACAAAGGGTAGATATAAATGGTCAGTTTTCAGAATGGAGAGAGGTAAATAGTGGGGTCCCCCAGGGGTCTGTTCTGGGTCCAGTCCTATTCAACATATTCATAAATGAGCTGGAAAAAGAGGTAAACAGTGAGGTGGCAAAATTTGCAGATGATACAAAATTACTAAAGATAGTTAAGACTCAGGCAGACTGCGAAGAGCTACAAAAGGATCTCTCAAAACTGATGACTAGGCAACAAATGTCAGATGAAATTTAATGTTGATAAATGCAAAGTAATGCACATTGGAAAGCATAATCCCAACTATACATATAAAATGATAGGGTCTAAATTAGCGGTTACCACTCAAGAAAGAGATCTTGGAGTCATTGTGGATAGTTCTCTGAAAACATCCACTCAATGTGCAGCGGCAGTCAGAAAAGCGAACAGAATGCTGGGAATACTTAAGAAAGGGATCGATAATAGGACAGAAAATATCATGTTGCCTCTATATAAATCCATGGTACGCCCACATCTTGAATACTGTCTGCAGATGTGGTTGCCCCATCTCAAAAAAGATATATTGGAATTGGAAAAGGTTCAGAAAAGGGCAACAAAAATGATTAGGGGTACAGAACGGCTTCCATATGAGGAGAGATTAATAAGACTGGGACTTTTCAGCTTGGAAAAGAGACGACTAAGGGGAGATATGATTGAGGTCTATAAAATCATGACTGGTGTAGAGAAAGTAGATAAGGAAGTGTTGTTTACTACTTCTCATAACACAAGAACTAGGGGTCACCACATGAAATTAATAGGCAGGTTTAAAACAAATAAAAGGAAGTATTTCTTCACGCAACGCACAGTCAACCTGTGGAACTCTTTGCCAGAAGGTGCTGTGAAGGCCAAGACCATAACAGGGTTCAAAAAAGAACTAGATAAATTCATGGAGGATAGGTCCATCAATGGCTATTAGCCAGGATGGGCAGGAATGGTGTCCCTAGCCTCTGTTTGCCAGAAGCTGGGAATGAGCGACAGGGAATGGATCACTTGATTACCTGTTCTGTTCATTCACTCTGGGGCACCTGGCATTGGCCACTGTCGGAAGACAGGATACTGGGCTAGATGGACCTTTGGTCTGACCCATTAGAGCCATTCTTATGTTCTTATATAATACTTTATCATCTAAATCAGCATTTTTAAAAGTTCGTGTCGCGACCCAGTACTGGGTCACGGCATGTAAGGCACTGGGTTGCTCTGATCAGGACCGCCGACCGGGCCGTTAAAAGTCCCATTGGCAGTGCTGCCCAGCTGAAGCAGGATAGTGCCTACCTGTTCCAACACCGTGCTGCACCCCGGAAGCAGCCAGCAGCAGGTCCGGCTTCTAGGCAGGGGGGCCATGGGCCTCCGCACGCTGCCCCCGCCCCAAGCACCGGCTCCGCACTCCCATTAGCCAGGAACCGGCCAATGGGAGCTGGGGGGGGAGGGTGATGCCTGCGGGCAAGAGGTGCACGGAGCCGCTTGTGCGCCTCCGCCTAGGAGCCAGACCTGCTGCCAGCTGCTTCAGGCGCAGCCTGCCTCTGCACCCCAGCTGCGCCGCTGACTGGGAGCCACCAGAAATAAGTCCGCACCCCAATCCCCTGCCCCACCCCAAAGCCTGCATCCCCAGCCCAGAGCCCTGATCCCCTCCTGCACCCCAACCCCCTGCCCCAGACAAGACCCCCCTCCAAACCCGGAGCCCTGCCAACACCCCAAACTCCTCATCCCCAGCCCCGTTGGGTCGTGGGCATCAACAATTTTCTTCAACTGGGTCCCCAGAAAAAAAGTTTGAAAACCACTGATCTAAATTTCTGAATGCCATTAGTGCCAGCAGCAGGAGAAAAGAGGAAGGAGACTGAACTGATTGAAAGAGAGCTCTCCACACCAGGAGCTCTCTGCCAGTATTGCATACTCGTATTACTATAATGGTCAAACACTCCTAGACTAGACATGGACTAGGTCTCGAAACTCTAGCCAATATACTTTGTGCTTCTAATAGAGGATGAAATACATAAACGGACAAACCTGGATTTGATTTTGGAGCGTACGCTTGAATAGAAACTTTTGCTGGTCAATAAAAGTACTTGACAGGAAATGCCTATCAACTACAAAAAACAGGGAGAAAGGGAACTGAGGATTGTCAGCTCTTCTGCTTTCGGTTGGGGCTGGAGCCTGACTCACGATGACATAAGCAGCTCCAGCCCTTGCATGAATTTCAGCCCTGTCTGGGAGGGAAATCCCCTCTGATTGGCCACTATTCCCACTTCCCTCACTCTTGAGGAAGAACAGCTAATCAGGGCTGCTGCAGGAAGAGCCCCAGCTCCTCCCCATAGGAACTGAGAGAAAGGGAGGAGGAGAAAGGAGCAGACAGAGCCCAGTATCTCAGAGCGGTTCTGTTCCCCCCTCCCCAATCTTCTCCTGTGAACAATGGGTCAAGTCTCCTCTCTCCTCCTTCCTGCAACACCTAGAAAGGGAAAGGGGTGTGTGTGAAGAGACCGACCCTGAAGCTGCCTGGCCCCAAGGCTGGGGAAAAGAGAGAAGGGGGTGAAGAACCCCTGGAGCTGCCCCACTCCCAGGCCTGGGAAGAAGCGTAAGAGAACCCCATTGCAGCCGCTGCCCAGGCCTGGGAGGAGGGATCAAAAACCCCAGGAGTTGCATGAACAGCAGAGATGGAAGTGGCTGTACAGGCAGACATAACACTAATTAATTAAAATTATGAAGAGAAGTTGGAAGCACTGAACAACCAGTCAGTTATCAAGAGCTCCCTGCAGCAAGGGGACAAAATCACCACACTCAGATCTGGGAGAGCTGGCATTGGCAACACTAATTGCCTCTCATGGGGGGTGGGGGTGGGGGTGGGCAAAAGACAGGCCCAAAATGCTTTTTTAATTTTTATTTTAATTTCATGATTGGAGGGGAGGGGATCTGAGTAATTACTTTTGAACTTTTGCGGTTGGTAATACTGGGAATTGAGAGACATCTGCATTGAATTGATGGTGCTGTTGAATGAGATTTCAAGAGTTAATATCTTACAGAAGTAATTTGGAATAATTTTACATTTTATTACCTGAAGTATGCGCTTGATGTGTTGCCTTTGAGTGTTGTCACCCTCTGTGCATTCTTTAATACCATGAGGGTAACAGATAAGCTGCAGTAGTTTCTGTGCTTGCTTGTTTGAAAGAACAGGATCCAATATAAGATCTTTGTCCGTGCATAACCTCTCAGGCTCTTTCAAGCAGTGCTCTCCCACCCATTCCTGAAAGTAATCAAACAGCTGGATCGATAATGCCAATATAACACTCATTTTTCACAGATGCAATGCACACACAAAAATTTTTCCACATGCAGATATTCACAAACTGAAAACTGGTTCCACGTAAGTCTATATACTTGAAATTTCACCTTCATTCAATAACTTACAACCCTTAAAAGTACAGTACACTTTCAACTGTTTTCCAAAATTTGTTTCCTTAAAAAACACTAAAAGCAGCTTGATAATCAACTGATGCTACCAAATGCTATCCACAAGTTGCATGAGCACCTTTTACCAGCCAATTCATGGAGCATCACTGGCATTTCTCAGATAAGGCCTGCTATTCCAGCCACCAAAAGGGCAGGGTGTTTGAGGTGCAACTGGGAAAAATAGTGTTAATTAAAAAGACTGGGAGATACTGAAGACTACAGGCCAAATTCATCCCCACTTTAGCATCACTGACTTTTAAATGACACCTGGTCAAAGCCGAGCAAATACAAGGGAGAACTCAGATTCAAATACCGTAAGAAAAAGATGTACAGTACATCCTCATAAAGTCTGTTTTGCATTCAAACATATTAAAGCCTCTTACATGACAGATTTTTGACAAAAAGAATGTTGTCTATAAAGAAAAGCTAGAAACACCGTTTTACAAATTACCTGCTGGCAAATAGTTCTTAGCACATATCTAGCATATTCACTTAGACTAGCAGTTTCTAGGGAAATAGCTTTTCCACATTTCAGTGTGTGTGAGGCACCCCAAATTTCATCATCATTAAGGTCATCTAATAAACCTCTCATAGTGAAGTCCTCATTCTTCAAAGAGTTAACACCGCTGCTGCCAATTTCAGCATCACCTACACAGCAGAAGCACAGGAGTACAAAAGTGAAAATCTTATTGAAGTCTTGAGATTTTGAATTTTCATATTCAGTTAAGGAAGCATTCGAAGATATTTCCTAGCCGAGAAAAAACACAGAAATGAAGTTTGTGCACAGCCAAATTAGACAGCAAGCAACACAAAGAAAAACTGGATATTAGAAAAATACAATTTTTGAAAACGTTACTTCCTTATTTTGCTTCAAATATTTTTCATTTAAATGAAATTTACTTTTTCTGAACTAGGAAAAGTTACATAAACCAAACAAAGGAAGAGACTACATCCTTCCTACCCCCAGAAAAAAGAGTATGCATGTGTGCACAGGCTTGATTTGTCTGTAAAATAAGGAAAAGTTGGGTTACTCACCCTTTTAGGTGTCCCTTTTTTCCAAGTCTTCTCTCTTACTCTCATTTATTAACTCTCCATAGATCAAGAGACAAGTTTTGACTGGTGGTCACCTTAGCCCACCTTACCATGAACTTCTTGACAAGAGAGATTTATTTCCCTGGGAATGGAAAAGGGCAATGCATACTGAGGGAGCCCTGTCAGAAAGGGCAAACGTTGAATAACCCATCCTTTCTGCAAATCATCAGCATAACGGCACAAACTTGACCTGAATATTTAATTTCAGCAGTGGGAAAGGGGACAGACTAAGCAAAGTAAGATCATTTGGGCAAGAAGCAGAAGTAAATATTTGCATAATGCCCTATGTTGAAATGGCAACTAACAACCTTCGAAGAGTTTGAAATCTTACATCAAAGAGCTATCTCACAAAGCAAGATGTAACTACTATTTTTAACAGTGAGAAATAAACCCCAAATGCTAAATATAATTTCACAACTGTTGTGGGACCATCTGAGATTATGCATTATGTAGGAAAATAATTATGTTTCCAGGTGATACTTAAGTTAGTGGGACAACATACCCATTCTAGAATTTAGCAGACACTCTTGTGGACCTTAACTGGTTTGCCATATGCTCTCTCCAGCACTTATCGAACACCACAATTTGATCTAATGACAATCTCAATAACTAATATGGCACAGGAAGTCCAGATGATTCAGCCAATTAAAACACCTTGATACAGCCACATGAACAAATATTCCATAAAACATCCCCAGCAAGTCAATCACTATTTAAATCATCATCCAAGCATCTGTCCATCTTTCTGTTGTCCTTCATGTTTAAAAGTCTCTCCGCTATTCCAGCTCAACTCATTTAAAACAGGGACACCATATTTTGCTTTTTGGCTGTCTCTACAATGGGATTCTTTTGTTAAAATCTTCCACCATTGCTGCCACAGCAATACCAGTGATAATAACAAAGAAATTGCTAATGTAGACAGAGTTATAAGCAGCACTGGCATTTTGTACCAGAATCGTGTCTACACTTGCTCAGAGCAAGTCTACACAACAAGGTGCTTAAAATGTCAGCAGCTGCTGGTGACCTGTGTACGCTTGTTCTCCCACCACTACCGGTGGGAAGCTGCACCAGTGGCAGCAAAGGTGGGAAGTTTTAGGAAAAAATGTCCTTGTCTCAAGAAGATCTATTTCCCCAGATGAAATCCTCACAGTTTGTATCACTTTGATGTTATTCTCCAATAAACAGTACACTGAATCTCTCTTTAACAGGATTAAAACCACCTGTACTTTTTACTCATCAAAGTTAGAGGACACATTATGATAGACTGGCTTGTAACTGAACACTGCCTTCTTGTGTATAGAATAGATCACAACCTGCTGATACATCAGTTTATATGACTGATTGAGCTTGATGAGGCTCTGATTCTTCAACTAACTCTGCACAGCGGGATCCCTGCACTCATATGGAGGACTATTGAAGCCAATATATTTCCACACTTGCGTGGAGCCCTATCTGTGCCATCAGTTGCAGGATTTGGAACTAACATTTATGGTAAGATGGGAGACTTGCCACCAATCAGGTACTACAGTTATGACTTCTTATGAGAAATAGTTATAAACAGAGTTTCTACATCCAGCTTCAAGTATCGGGGGTAGCCGTGTTAGTCTGTATCCACAAAAACAATAAGGAGTCCGGTGGCACCTTAAAGACTAACAGATTTATTTGGGCATAAGCTTTCATGGGTAAAAACCCTCACTTCTTCTGCATCTGAAGAAGTGAGGTTTTTTACCCACAAAAGCTTATGCCCAAATATATCTGTTAGTCTTTAAGGTGCCACCAGACTCGTTGTTGTTGTTGTTTTTTACACCCAGCTCTCTCTTTTGAGCATGGAAGGCACAGGTAGTGTTGGTATGTAGCAGAAAATCCCCCTACACTCATTTCTAAAATTCTTACATATTTAACAAACCATAGCAACATTTTAAAAGCATAATTCTTTATTAATTTCAACTAGAAAAGATTAATGCCATGGCAAACATATTTCCAAATGGACTGAAAGCAAGAAAAGAAGAAAAGAATATCTTAGAAAATAGAAATATTGTAAAAAATAATAATAATCCCCCAAAACTAACAATACCCAGAACTAAACCAACAAGTAAGGGAATTAATAAGTTAAAACATACAGGGCCCTAAGCATGAGATATTTATACAGTATTTACTCAATTCTTCTAAGCCAACCCCCTCACCATGGAAGTCAATAGGAGTTTGCCTGACTAATGATCTGAGGATCTGGAACATTAGAATTAATAGAGATTGGTCAGAAATGGAACACAGCATCTGACCTTGTGGGGCTTGGGCCCAACTCTGGGAATGCCACTAAAGTCCAATCTACAGTGCTTCAACAATAACCATAACATAGCAAAAAACAAACAGAACAGGCCTAAAAAAAAAAAAAGAGACACAAAATAGGACAAAATGTATGTGAATGGATAATGACGACATGTGAGCCCGAATCTGCCTTCCTTGCACACCATAACCATCTACATGGTGTTATGGTTATCAAGCCTGTTATTTGCAATTGCAAATCACATACCAACAAGGGAGACCTAGTCACGCAGATGATACGAGTTATTTATTGTACAGAAGGATGCTAAAAAAATTCTACTTTTCTGAACTGAACCCAAAACATTGCAGTAAGGTTTGTGAAAAGACTACCCTGAATATACTCCTACTGCAGTTCACTATACAACTGTGTCTTTCACTTTGGGGAGAGATTAAATGTTCTAAAACTGATTTCTGCTCCCAAAATTACTTACTTATTAAGCATATAACCCCATTAGGTATAGCGTACCTGATGCTTTTCTCACTACATTAAGTGCAATTTTTAAGGAATTAACTTGAAATGTGAGAAGGGAGTTAAAAAAATCAATATTTCACCTTCCAAAATATTATATTTTGAATATTATTAAGGATGGGGTGAGGTGGGACAGTGCTAGGGAAATGAGTGTTCTAGATCTCTGTACCATATAGCCTATAACCTGCACAAGCTCCTGAAAGAGAGTTTGCATTGCATTGCATCTACAGAGTTTGCATTGCAATGCATAATGCAACCCATGCACTAGTCATTTATTCAAACCTCAGCAATGCAGAAAAATAAGAATTCTAATCTAATCACTGCAAACAGCAATAAAGTACGGATGTTAGCCACAAGTATATTTCAACTCCAACTCAATTCACCCCAAATTCAGGTGTATAATAGAGAAGTTATAATGGTATAGCTATGTCACTTAGGGTGTGATTTTTTTAACCAGTATAGCTATATTGGTATAAGCCAGTATAACTGCCTCTTATACTGGTGTAAGTACTTTTATAACAATAAAACTGTGCCCATACTAGGAATGTTCAGCTGTTTAACTTTACCAGTATAGTTACACTGGCAAAACTTTTGAGCGTAAACCACTCCATACTTTACAAATCTCCACTTAGGATACACTCTTGTCCGCATAACTATGTTGTGTCAGCAACAGCTCGAAGTATAATGTAGCCTGAATTTTTGCCGGTATAGCTTGTTTGCTCAGGAGGGCTGGAATAAGCCATGATAGCAAAAGCACAATTTGTTGGAACATGCATCCACACTTGAAGTACTTTGACGATACACTATACCACTATAGCTCTACCAGCGAAGTGATTCTAGTGTACAGCTGGCCTTAGGCTTAAGAATTGACACAAGTGGAGCAATAGTGAGTGTCTGCTTTGGAAGCACTGTTTAACTATGGTTCTTTCAAGACTTCAGAAATTCAACAGCCATTAGGATTTACTTGTAATTCCAAACATGGGAATAAGTGAAGCTTAAGAGTTGGGTTCAGGATACTCCCCTTAGAAATGTCTTAAACATTTTTAGACTAAGCCAAGTTAAAATTTACTGTGACTTTCTGACAGGAAGTGTGAGCAAGAGTCACATCTACTTGAAGTCACGTAAGTCGGGGGCTGACTCACCAGAGAAAACTTCTGTCTCTTGACCTGTGGGGGGAAAGCTACTCATTGGTGTCAAGGAAGCACAGGAAGAATCCAAATTTGTCTTCAGTCAGATACTTTAATAACTAAGGATCCCCAATCACAGGAGCATTCTCAAGAAAATGAATTAAACCGATTCCTTTTTTAGCCAAGTGTTAGACTGAAGATCTTCACACACACAACTCTCTGAATAATCTTACCAAGCATCAAAATTGCTTTTAAGACCGCAAACACAGCTCCCACTTCAATGCTGTTGTGAGCAGCAGTTAGAAGGTGGCGGTCACAAGAAGAGCGAATGCCTGGGAATGACTTCCCTAAGAGCAGAGAAAGAGGTATATGTAGAACTGTTATTCTTTACCAGCACAGACTTCTTTATACAAGAACTTTTCTACAATGCATCAATGACTAATTCATGAGGTAAAATGCTGTTTTGCTTGAAGCTGTAGACCCAGCTGTAGTTAATTAAAATGAATGAGGGTAAGTAGTAGTAGCATGCTAACAACAAAACTAGCTACAGTCATTTAAATCTAGGAAAATAAGGTTCTGATCTTGCCTTTAATCGAGAGCCTTAAAAAAGTGTCCCAAACACACAAGTTTAAATTATTGAATTTTAAGTTATCAAGGAAAGTAAAATCTATTTTGGTTTCAGCTATACAGGTTTATGAATTTCCCCCCCTCATCTTCTTCCACAACAAAGTTATTATATAAATCTAACAAAGTACATTTAATACAAATTTCTTGTTATATAGTTCAGGCTGATTCTGCACCACTGAAGTCAGTGGATATTTTTCCACACTTCAGTGGGAGCAGGACCAGGCCCAAAGTCAAGAAATGAGAAAATGGCAGTTGAACATATAAGCGTTGCTATATCCACTTATGCATACGTTTTAAGAAAGTCTGCAATATTATATTTAAACTAAACTTTTGTTAAACTTACTATGACAAAGGCTGGAGTTCTAGGTTGACAGGATAACATTTTAATGCTCAAGTATCCATAATCCATTGAGTTCAGCAGTGAAATTGTTTAATCTGCATAACCATTTGGTTTTAAAGGCCCTATTTTTCCAGATAAATCAGAAGTATGTGCTGCTGAGCTGCTTAACTATACTTCAGTATGCAAGACTATTTTGACTGCACATACACAGTTTAAAAAATGAAAATAAAAAATGCAAAGGCAATCATTGTTCAGCTTCTCAGAGAACATTATATTCCATGGCAGAATTTTATTCACTGAAATGGTTTGGTTACTTCCTGCCATACCAATCACTCTTTGGCCTCTGCAGGAGGCCTATGCAGAAGTTTCAGAATTCATTTCGTTTTCTAAAATGAAAAGAACATGCAGCTTGCCAACTTACCCGTTGCTTGGGGTAACAGGTAGAGCTGGGGTGTTCTAAAGAGATGAAGCAGAAGACGGCATGTCATTCTCGCCCCGGGTTCCGCATCTGGGTCCCCACAGGCTATGAAAAATGGGACATTGACATAAGGCACCTCTCTCAAGGATCTTAGAAATCATATACAGAATTCACTGGAAGATCCACAGAAATAATTCTGTAAGACAGAACCTATTTCAAATGCAACTAGAGCATTGTATTTGATGGGAGTCAGCATTTGTAAGTTTTTGGAAGAAGAGAAGTTAATTAAGCAGAATTAATTGGTGGAGGAAAAAGCAAGGGGAGCAGTGGTCAAATGAGAGCAGAGATGAAGACCTGGATGAAATTGTGCAGAGCATTTAAAGCAAGGATCAGCACAGATGTGAAACAGAAGGTGAAAAAGAGCTAGTGGAGGGATTCCAAGCATTTTGTGATATGGTCTGATCAGTGGGCAGGGCAGAGGATTATACCTACTGAACTCTGAATGGAGTAGAAGGGAGCAAGAGGAGGCCACAGAGAAAGTGATATCAGTAGTTGAGGCTGGAGGTAACCAAGATACAGATGAGAATTTTAAGTTGGGGGGGCAGGAAGGAAGGGTTCGATTTCTGAAATGTTGTGAAAGAAGAACTGACATGCTTTGGCAATTGTCTGGATGTGTTGTGTGCAAGAGACAAAAAAGTCATATATCATATGGAGATAGGGGACCTGGATAATAGGGAGAAGGATGGTGTTGTCAAAGAAGTAGAATGCATTTTATATGACCTTTATATCATTTATCAAACACAGATTCTTTGATTCACCCTGACATTAGTACTACTTATGGGACCAGTCTGTTACAAACATATAGAGAGAGTATCCTGGCCATGGCCATCACATGCTGCAGTAGCATTCTGCATCAGAAAGTTGTTTCAGAATGAGTTGTAAAGTATTGCAATCAACAGAAAGAAAAAAGTTTTTAAAAACAAAACATCACAAAGTTTGCAGTGTCTGGATTGATATTTTCTTACCTGCTGCAAGGAGAGAGGGAAGTGCAACATGCTGAACTACATCCTCCAGAGAAAAACATTGCCGGGCTATCAGTATAGCAATGAAAGTGGCCAGTGAATCATGGAATGAAAGGTCACTCACCTTGAAAGAAAAACAACACTGGAATGCTTTCACGTTACGATACACAAATCTTCATTGCTGTGATTAATGACCAAGATATAAAAGCAAACTTGGCTTACCAACGAAGAGTAAAATTATCACAAATAAGCAGCTTCCTCCACTTTTTAATGCACCTCCTAAATATTTTCAATGGCAATCTTCTATTGATTTAAATTAATTACAAAATGTACTGATTTTTTTCTTCATACATTAATTTTAATTAAATGAATAGGAGACAAATTGATTTATAAAAGATGGAACAGATGTTATCTTTAAATAGAAATTGGTGGCATACATATTCACTCCTCAGCAGCTAGCACAAAGCAAGAAAAACCCTAGATGTACACAGCCATCCTTGAATATGCATGGTCAAAGAATAAACCAATCTTTTAAAGTACTAGCATAAATATATCAAGCCAGGTCCTTCACTGATGGAAACTGTCATAACCCCACCGGCTTCAATGGAGCTCTGACAATTTACAGCAGCTGAGTTAGGATCAATGAAGTGTATTACACCCTTATGACTAAGTGCCAGCCCAGAGGCAGGCTATTTAAGAGTGGGACTGTTCAATTCACGGAAACAGTGATTGAGAAGTAAGATATTCCTGTAGGTATCTGTCTGTCTCTTTCACAAGGTACCTCCCATAACCTATAGCACTACAGTAGTGCAATGAGAAAAAAATGTATTTGAGTAAAAATACAACTCTATATGTAGCCTATATTTTATTTTAAATGAAACAATGAAAATGCAGAAACATAATTCAGGAGTTTCAGAAGATGCTTTGAAGAGATAAACAGATACAGTTCAAAAACCCTGTTCAACAATATATAGTGTTTAGATACTATGTGATGGGTCTTCTAGAGGCAACTTAAGAAAGATATGTTTAACTGGTACTTATATTTTAAAATACATTGAACTTACATCCACACTGCAAAGCAGATCATTAAACCCCCAGACATGATTTGAAGAACAGCAAAGAGCCTTTAGAACTCCTAACCATTCTGAACTTAGCACCGTGCAGCATGCTGTCAACTCTGCGCAAAGGTTAGCTATGTCATTAATTCTAGAAGACAAGAGAAAACAAGTTAACAGAAGAAAAATGCTCATTAGCAATAAATATTTCGGAGATAAATAAAAGTTTATGTCAAGACCTATATTTCAGATTTCATCTAGGGCTCTCCAGTTGTGGACACCTATTCTTGCTAACTACAACATTTGGTACATGCATTGTGCCCAGTTTAATGTGCTGTTGCACAAGGCACTGCATTTTGTAGAGATCCTCCTGTGACAGAATGTACCCATGTCCACACCCTACACCCTGTCATAATAATCTTGGTTCAAGTTAGGACTTTTAAGGTATCATTTGAAAAATTATAATTTGCTGGTCAATATTTTCCTGATAAAATATGTGTAGCTACATTGTATGTGAAGTTATAATATTCTACTATATGGTGTTATTAACACATATTCCAAACCGAGGCTGGCAAACAGGTCTGTCTCAAAGAAAGGAATGTGTGCTCTGCTTAATTTGTATTTAAGCATTAAGCAGAGTAATCAGCTAGGTATGGGAGACAAAGGAAGTTCAAACAGAGAGAAAAACAGAGAAAAACACATCAAGGAATATTCTTCCACATAGACTCTGTCTCCTGAATCTCAGCTGAAAATGCTTTTCAAGAGGGAGACTGACACTACAAAAAGGAGGGACAAACACCCCAAGGCACCCCTCCTCTCTCCCTGCCCATCGATTCGCCACACCTGAAGCAACAGAGGAAGCCTTCACTGGATTCTGGGAGAAGGGGTCCTGACCTAGAGGATTTGGTCAGTAAGACTGCTGAAAGCATATGGTGAGAATTTTTCTTAAAATCTGATATACACCTCTACCCCGATATAACACGAATTCGGATATAACGCGGTAAAGCAGCGATCCGGGGCAGGCGGGGCTGCACACTCTGGCAGATCAAATCAAATTCGATATAATGCAGTTTCATCTATAACGCGGTAAGATTTTTTGGCTCCCGAGGACAGCGTTATATCGGGATAGAGGTGTAGTTTCTTAAGTTGGGCACCAGTAGCATTTTAACTTTATTTTCTTGTAACCATTTATGCCTCATTACTTGTACTCACTCAAAATCTCTCTTTAAACTTGTTTTACTGTTTTATCTAATCCAGTGTGTTTAAACTTAAGTGTTTCAGAAACTCCATTTGTTATTTCTATTAAAAATATAACGGACGTCACATAAACTTGTACTGTCCAGGAGACAGCTGGGCAGTACAGGACATACATATCTGGGGGTAAATAGAAGATTGGGGAGGTGTTGGGGTCACCCTGCTGTGTAGTCAAGGCTGGTAAGAGCCAAGGTGTGACTGGCTGGCTGCAGCACACATGCAGACATAGCTGAGAGAGACTTGTAAGCTGGTGGCTGTTCATAGCAGTCCACAGTGGAGGTTACAGCAGCAAAGCAATATAAAAGGGCACCACAGGTTAGAGGGCAGGGTTGACACAGCTACTCACTAGTCTGGATTGTACCCTGGTAAGTCACACCTCCTTTATCAGTTGTCTCCCCCAGCATGATTCAATCACCTTCTCCCACCTGCTGACCAACCACGAAAGGTGAATTTAGGGATACAACCCTTCCTGGCTCCACCCCACAGTGACAAGTGCTCTGCTCCCCCTTCCAGGTGACACAAGCTGAAACTCCTGCAGTGGTGGCATGGGGAGAAGAGCTCCAGCCTTGTTCAAGGTACAAAATCGTCCCCTCAAAAATGAACCATATTGTAACAAAAGCTAAATTAAGAAACCATCTTGCACAGGACCCCAAAAATCCTAGGCCACCATTGACATTCTTCCAGCTAGCAACTGTAAGGAAAACCATGCCTCACTGCAATGTAGCTAGAATAATTCTCCTGATTTAGGAGCAAGAAGGGGACACAAAATCAAGTGTGTCATTGTCACTTTGTGGATTACATACAGATTAAATTAATTTTGATTCAGTGCAATGTTAAGAGCCATGTTGACTGGTTAAGAGAGAAGAAATGTGGGTTATTCATCCTGGGCTGGGTTCCTTTTTTCCTTCCAGAGGGAAACTCCCTTGGTAACCTTGGTGTGTTCCTTCTCATTGACTTAATCCCTTTCCGTCACTCCACATTGCCAATACTCCCTCAGTTGCCTAGACTGCCTCAGACTGAGTTTTGGAGGGTAAAATGACAAAATATCAATATGCTCTTTAGGGAGGAAGAGAAGGAATGATCTACTATGTGAGTGTCACTCAGAAAGGGAAAAAGATTCCTGCTATGAAGCGTAGCCGATAATTCCCTCTCTTCCTTAATCCATCAGTGACTTTTCAGTAGCTTTACCAAAGCGAAGGAGGACGAAGGAGAAAGACTGATGGGTGGAAATGATATCTATAAGAAGTTAGAGGACTAGATATTGCACATTGTATTTCATAATGACTCCAAAATCCAAGATACTACTTAAATTCACTCATGATGATATGGTTAACCCTGTTATAGAGTCTCAGACCTTGAGGATGACAGCTTTCAATATCTGAATTAGATAACGGTCAGAATTAAATCTGAACAACCTTGAACATGGAAAGTTTATCATCTGCCCTGAATTCTGACTGAATTCTTGATTAAGTGTTCTTAATAGGAGTCAAACCAGAACTCCATCTCAACCATTCTGATTTTGAGGGAACTGGAGTTGAAATCCAGATGTAAAAATTCAGGCTCTTCTCTACCTGCATTATGGGGTTTGGAGAACAGATAATTAAGAAAAACAATTCCAACAAGTTTCAGAGTAGCAGCCGTGTTAGTCTGTATCCGCAAAAATAACAGGAGTACTTGTGGCACCTTAGAGACTAACAAATTTATTAGAGCATAAGCTTTCGTGGGCTACAACACACTTCTTCGGATGCATATAGAGCTATATGCATATATGCAAAAGGCTCTATATGCATCCGAAGAAGTGGGTTGTAGCCCACGAAAGCTTATGCTCTAATAAATTTGTTAGTCTCTAAGGTGCCACAAGTACTCCTGTTAATTCCAACAAGGAAATCCAATGCTATTTTTGGATAGAAGGAATAGTTTACAATTTTCCCATTGTTAGAGATCCTAAGAAGTAATGGTGAGAAGAAAAAACTAATCATTATGAGAAAGCTGATCTCTAAATGAGGTCCAGACATGAAGAGCTCTTCAAGGCCATGCCAAAATGCAAGGATAAATGAGACAATTATTGTTTGTCATAAAGGACAATAGTAAAGGGAATCATCACATAGAAGATCTTTCTGTTCTGTCCTAGAAGAGGTATGCTTGATTTGGAATAAAAATCCTAGGACCAAATTTGGGGTGTCAAAGGATAATTTTAATGAGATGGGAAAAACCAGTGTTTTGTCCCACAAAATCTAACACTTTTGGCAACTCTTCTTCTTTTAATAAAGTAATTTGAGTTTAGTGTGTTCTTTGTGGATGCTGAAATGATCACTGTAACAGTGATCTTTCAATAGCAGTCCTTCAATGTTTTATCACGTGGAGGATCCCAAACTCTCAGGTGGGGCATAAAGGGCAGGGCACACAGAGGAAGACGTCTGTGTGCAGGAGGTTGAAAAGGTGCATGGTATTGGATCTGCTCTTCCAACTAAAATACACAGCTGTGGCTATGGGTAATACAGAGAAGGTTCTTTGAAAGCCACCTATCTTCCTTTTTTGCTCTCACATTGATCCCTACGATGGCTGAACAATTAAAAAGAGAGAGAAGCCATGTCTACATTACGAGCTGAGGTGAGAGTCTCCTGCTTGTGTACACATATTCGGGCTAGCTCTCATTGAGCTAGCCTAAGTATAAAGAGTAGTGTGGCCACAGTAGCATGGCAGTGCAGAATACATGCCCACCGGTTTCAGAAAGGTTTGTACTCAGCATGGCTGAGCCATGCCTCTGCTGCTGCTACCAGTGCTGCTGCAGGCACGCTGTTATTTATATCCACACTAGCGGGATGAAAGCTAGCCTGAGTATGTGTATACAAACAGGGGAACCACACCCCTAGCTCGTAGCAAAGACATAGCCAGAGAAAGGGGGGGGGAGGGAGAGAGAGAGAGAGATGAGGTAAAAACAGAGGCAGAAACAGACAAGAGAAAGAAACCAGACAAAGAAAAAGATGGTGGCAAAGTGCCAGGAGAGAGAAGGAAAAGGTCCCTATCATTAACCAGCCTATTGCAAAGATACATCACCAGAAAAGGCTGGGAAGCACTATGATAGTCCCTTAAAGCCTTCTCTCCAAGAACTAGTCATTATCTTGAAAGACTGAGCTGACAGGAACATCGGTCCATTTTCTTCTCTGCTGTCACAGGTACTTTCCGTTTAGAGACCAGATACCATGGAACAATAGGAACATAGGAAATGCCAGACTGGTTCAGACCCAGGGTCCATCTAGTCTAGCATCCTGTCTCGACATCAGCCGGCACTAGATGCTTCAGAGGAAGGTACAAAAAGCCCCATAGCAGGCAGCTGTGGGATAATGTGACCCACATGCATGTCTCATCCTAATCCTTAATAGTTAGAGAATGGTTTAAACTCTAAAGCATGAAATTTTATTTCCCTTCCAAAATTCTTCTTTAATGAATTAGCTATAACAAATCTGGATGTTCTTGTTATCCATTTAAATGTCCAATCCCTCTTTTAAACTTACTAAGTACTTGGCCTCAACAGCATACTGTCGCTAGGAGTTCCATAATTCAATTAATTAATAATATAGTTCATCTGGGGAAGGAACTGATCTGGTACTCAACATTCCTTGACAACGAGGATACTATCAGGGTGTGATGATGATTGTGCTGAGATAGCAATCCAGTCTCAGAATCATATAAGCCTACACCTGCAGAAAACCATTTGTTATTAACCCGTGTAATGTTATGCAAACCAGTCTGATGCAGTCTAGGTGAAAGGAAACCCATTCAAAAGAACAGTGCAACACTGAAGTGGCGAGAAAGAGGAAATCTGTCAATGAAGAGAATACCAAAAGGATACAAAGGGAGTCAAAAAAGAGGAAGGAAGGAAGGAAGGAAAACATGCACATGAACAGCCCGTTAGCTCTAATAATATCTCAGATACTTCATTTCACTGCAGCACTAACACTTATTTCGACTACTTCCATAGTTCTATTTCTGAATCAATTTCTCTTACCTTCCTGCATCTTGGTGCCCCATACACACATTCATTAGTGCATTACAGACAAAGCTGTAGCGATTGGCTGCATTGTCATTCAGGATCTTGCCTAGCATTGAGTAGTTGATGCTGTGAGCAGAGGGATTCTCGATAAAATCCAACATGAATTCTGGATCCCATAACAAGTTGGAGTTTGAGGGCTGTACATTGCTGTATATCGTTTGCTTTACCTTTGAACAAGCGCTACTAAGGGTTAAAAACAGAAGGAGAGACAAAAATATTATTCACTTCTCCTGGGTTGTTGAAATATTTATGCAGATTAAAACAAAATGGCCACCAAATACTACTTGCTAGGGTTACCATTCGTCCGGATTCCCCCGAACATGTCCGGCTTTTCTGAGTTAAAAATAGCGTCCGGGGGGAATTTGTAAATGTCTGGACTTCCCCCCCATGCAGAGCGCGCGCGGCTGACAGGGCAGCCGGCCGGATGGTGCCACTTGCACTGGGCTCCGGCAGCCAGAGAGAGCCCCTCCTCCGCTTCCCCCTCCTCTCCCCTGCAGCTGAGATCATTCACTCACTCCCTCACTCACTCCCTGCATTCGCAGATCGCCGGACGTTCGGGCCTCCGGCAGTCTGGAGCTCCTCCCCCTGCCCAGCGCGCCGCTCAGCAGCACTCTGCGAGGGCGGGAACTGGGCTATGTGCTCCGTGGGGGGGCGCGGCAGCGTGTCGGGCTGCGCGTGGAGCCCGACACGCTGTTCTGAGCGGCACGGTAAGGGGACCAGGAGGTCAGAGAAGGGGCAGGAAGGTTCTGGAGGGGGCAGTCAAGAGACAGGGAGCAGGGGGAGGGTTGGATGGGTCAGGAGTTCGGGGGGGGCTGTCTGGGGGTTGGGGGTGTAAGGTTTTGGGCAGTCAGGGGACAAGTAGGGGGTAGGGTCCTAGGGGGGCAGTTAGGGTGGGGGGCGGTCTCAGGAGGGGGCAGTTAGGGGACAAGGAACAGGGAGGCTTAGGTAGGGGGTGGGGTTCTGGAGGGCAGTTAGGAGCAGGGGTCCCAGGAGGGGGCAGTCAGGGGACAGGGAGCAGAGGGGTTTAGATGGGTCAGGAGTTCTGGGGGGGGGCTGTCAGGGGGTGGGGAGTGGTTGGATGGGGCGTGGGAGTCCCTGGTGTCTGTCTGGGGGTGGATAAGGGTTGGGGCAGTCAGGGGACAGGTAGGGGATAGGGTCCTAGGGAGCCAGTTAGGATGGGGGGGAAGGTCTCAGGAGGGGGCAGTCAGGGGACAAGGAGCAGGGAGGCTTAGGTAGGGGGTGGAGTCCTGGGGGGCACTTAGGTAGGGTTACCATACGTCTGTTTTTTCCCGGACATGTCCGGCTTTTTGGTCCTCAAATCCCCGTCCGGGGGGAATTGCCAAAAAGCCAAACATGTCCGGGAAAATAGCTTTGCCGGCATCCCTGCCCCAGTCCCCTGCTTACCTTGCGGCTCCCGCAGGCTGCGAGCTGCAGGCGGATTCCCCCGCGGCGGCTGCTGCTGCTCCCCCCAGACACCTCAGCTCTGTGTAGCTGAAGAGCCGAGCTGCCCGAGCGCTACCGGCTTCACGGTTTACCAGGCAGCCCCCAGACCTCCAGACCCTGCGCCCCCGGCCGGGCGCTTCCCCAGCGCAGCTGGAGCCCGGGAGGGGAAGCGCCCGGCCGGGGGCGCAGGGTCTAGAGGTATGGGGGCTGCCCAGCAAACCGTGAAGCCGGTAGCGCTCGGGCAGCTGTTTCGCAGCTGGGAGGGAGGAGGGGGAATGCGGGGCACTCAGGGGAGGGGGCGGAGTTGGGGCAGGGAAGGGGCGGACTTGGGGAAGGGGCGGGGCCAGGGCCCCGTGGAGTGTCCTCTTTTTTTAAATGAGGGAATATGGTAACCCTATTACTCGCAGAGCTAGTAGATATATTGTTAAATCCCAGAAAGTCTATCATATTTCCCTAGGAGGCACTGGAACACACAAGCATGGGTGGAGGGTATCATAGGCTGGGGGAGGCTGTGCCTCAGAAAACAGCCCTCCTGCTTCCGCCTTGGCCCGGCTCCAGTCTCCCTGCCCTCCGGGGCTGGGGGCACTAGCCTGGGGCGGGAGCCAGCAGCTGCAAAGGGGGCCTCTGGGCTCTGGGGGGGAGGGGTGGAAGAGGCAGGGCTATGAGCTAGCTTCCACCAGCCAGTGGTTCACACATCGCTTATGCACACAAGCAAATTCACCCTACTTGGATTACTCTTCTGTACATTGTTTCAGAAAGCTGTGGTGTTTTTACAGAGAGTCTGACAAACCCAGGTAGCACACAGCCAATTTGACTAAAGTTTTCCTGCAATTCATATAAACTGACAAGTTCCCAAACCAGCTTTGTGATATGTTTATTCAAAGCCTGAGCAGCCAGATGAATCAGAGTATTCACTTTATACAACGTGCCTTGTAAACATATGCTGATGCTGCTTCAGAAGACTGCTATTCCTCCTTTACATTTCATGACACACTGAGTGAACTAAAGTGTGCATCAGGGTGAGGGATTACTTAAGTGGTAAGAAATATCAGGATCCTACCTACATTCTTTTTAAAATAAAAAAATCTCAACACCTTAGAAAGACGACATATTTGACAATAACTTTTTAATTATTGACACAGTGAACTAGATATCATCTATGATTTCTTGGCTGACAGAATCAATAAATAGAAAGAGGGTATGAGAATGTCATGCTCTTATTACATTAACAATAAACACAAAAGATAGAGAGACAGTCTAGGCTTGGGATAGTAACATGTTAATGGACCTCCTTCAGCAGGAGAGAAGCCATTGTGTGAAGAAATCAGATAATTGTATATGCAAAAGGTTCAAGAGGACATTTGCATTAATTAAAGAGGTGTTGGTTATGATTCCATATTTAAGGCCTTATTTACATGAGTAAATTTAACTAAATTCAGAAATCAGTTTATGAATTCCTTATGCCAATTTAGTGTAATCTGTTTTGACATAAAACACTCAAGTCAATTAAAGAGGATTGCACTGATTAACTAAATTGGCGCAACTTTGGTGAAACTACAAAGGAAATAGGATCTAACACAAGTTGGTGAAGAAGTCACCAGATCAGAAGTATTACTGGGTCGGAAATGTAGTTTTCACCTGAGAGATGGGTGTGATCATCAAGGAAATGGAGGTCAGACATTGGGATCAAACACAGCAAATCCCTCAGGGTATGTCTTCAGTGCAAAGTTAACCCAGGCTCTTATTTGGGTGTTGCCCCTAACCCCCATCCTGTATATACACAAAAACCTGACCCAAGTTTAGTGTTTCCCCAGGCTAGCTAGCTAGCTAAAGGCTGAGTGAGGTTATTACTCAGGCTGCTAACCCAGCCACTTTGCAGTGAGGATGTAGCTAAACTACTGGAGTGCTGATAGTCCTCCAGTGGCTTCCCATAATTCCTCCACATTCCCAGAAGGACAGACAAGTTGTCCCATAATTCACTGGAAAGAATCAGAGTGGCTTAGCTTAATGCAGCAGCACAAAGAACCATGGGACATGCCCCCAGAAGTTCTAGCAACACACACATGGGTGAGTGCAGCACCAATGAGGACACAGTAACGTGGGTGTGGCATTGTGGTGTGGCTCCTCACACCCGGGGTAGGCTAACCCAGGGACAACCACCTAGGTTAACTCTGCAGTGAAGGCATATCCTCAGAAGTAGGAATTTTCTAATGGTGTGAGCATTTAATTTCTCCTGCAAATAAGGTTTTTGTCTGCCTACCAGAGGCTGAGTGTAGTTTAGTACTGTTTAGCTCCAATTTAATTTTAAACTCCATTTTCTAACAAACTTGTTTTCATTTAATATATTTCAGGTTGTAAATTATTCTTGGGATTTTTACTGTGGTCCATTCTCAAAGACCAGGAAGAGGAGTTTCTGACCTCTTGTGAGAGGCAGAAAGGCACTGAATCTGAGACCATGTCTACACTACGGGTGCTACAGTGGCACAGCTACACCACTGCAGCTATGCCACTAGTGCCAGAGCTTAGACACTTTTTATAGTGATGGAAGGGGTTTTTCTGTGTGAATTTTTCACATCACTGAGTGCCATAGATATATGTTGACCTAACTTCTAAGCATAGATGACTCCTCAGTGCAAAAAGACTGCCCATCCCCAGGAGCTGTTGCCAAAACTCAGGCTGGGGGGACAGATACACTGGGAGAGCCAAGGTGGTTACTAGAAACAAGGAACCATCAGTAACAATTTTTTGTGGATTTTTGCCTTTTTTCTCTTGAAAAACATCACTACCTCTTCCACAGCCAGAAACAGTTTAAAGGGTAATTGCTCTACGTGTCTATGGTGTTAAATGATATCCTACAGAGACAAGCTCCATGAGTCTTTTGGTTTATCAGTTGCTTTCATCTCTGTCAGTGCAAATGGGATCCACACTAGGAAATCCAGACCTCTGGCAACACAGAGTCACATTATTCAAAGTATTCTCTAATCATAGGGAAACCAATGAAAAGAGAGGACGAATAGCAGCTACATTTGTCTTTAAAAAAAAATACAAAAAAGTATCAAAAATCAAGCTTGGACTTGGACTTTCAGAAAGCCTTTGAAAAGGTCCCTCACCAAAGGCTCTTAAGCAAACTAAGCAGTCCTGGGAGAGGGAAAGTCCTATCACAGATCGATAACAGGATAAAAGATAGGAAACAAAAGGGTAGGAATAAATGGCCAGCTTTCAGAATGGAGAGAGGTAAATAGCAGCGTTACCCTAATATCTGGGCTGGAACCAGTGTTGTTCGACTGGACAAAGGGGTAAAACAGTGAGGTGGCAAAGTTTGCAGATGTTACAAAACTACTCAAGACAGCCTAAGTGCAAAGCAGACTAGAAAGACTTACAAAGGGATCTCACAAAACTGGGTGTCTGGGCAACAAAATGGCAGATGAAATTCAATGTTGATAAATGTAAAGTAATGCACATTGGAAAACATAATCACAACTATATATACAAAATGATGGAGTCTAAATTAGCTGTTACCACTCAAGAAAGATCTTGGAGTCATTGTGGATAGTTCTCCAAAAATGTCCGCTCAATATGCAGTGGCAGTCAAAAAAGCTAACAGAATGTTAGGAACCATGGGGAAAGGGATAGATAATAAAACAGAAAATATCATAATGCCACTATCTAAATCCATGGTACCCCCACCAATTGAATACTGCATGCAGTTCTGGTCACCCCATCTCAAAAAAGATATATTAGAATGGGAAAAGATACAGAGACGGGCAACAAAAATTATTAGGAGTATGGAACAGCTTCCATATGAGGAGAGATTAAAAAGACTGGGACTTTTCAGCTTGTAAAAGAGGCAACTAAGGGGGGATATGATAGAAGTTTATAAAATCATAAATGGCATGGAGAAAGTGAATAAGGAAGTGTTATTTACCCCTTCACATAAAACAAGAACCAGGGGTCACCAAATGAAATTAATAGGCAGCCAGTTTAAAATAAACATAAGGAAATACTTCACACAATGTACAGTCAATTGTGGAATTCATTGCCAGGGGATGTTGTGAAGGACAAAACTAAAACTGGGTTAAAAAAAAGAATTAGATAAGTTCATGGTGGATAGGTCCATCAGTGGTTATTAGCAAAGATGGTCAGGTATACAATCCCATGCTCTGGGCTTGCAGTCCCTAAGCTTCTGACTACTAGATACTGGGACTGGATGACAGGGGATGGATCACTTGATGGTTGCCCCGTTCTGTTCATTCCCTTTGAAGAATCTGGCATTGGTCATTGTTGGATGACAGGATACTGGGAGAGGTAGACCATTGGTCTGACCCAGTATGGCCATTCTTATGTTCTTAGGTGGAACAAAATCATCCTTCATGCGACTCCACTGAAGTCAGTAGTTCAACAAGGGATGTAATTGGCTTGTAATTTTTGAGACACCAAAGTAATATGAACACCACAGAAACAACTGTAAAGTCAATCTTTTCTCTCTTCCCTTAAGCTTTTGAGGAGAAAGTGGGCTGAGAGCTGGAGTGGTTATTTACATGTGCATCCTTTTTGTATTATTTTGTGTATTTTATCGAATGGAATAGCTTGAAGTAGCTATACATTTCAATGAATGAACGAATTAATCAATCAATCAGCACTATAACTTTGGCACACATTTCGCTGAAGCAAAGTAATAAGACTGGAGTTTAATGTAATTTGGAGCCAAAAGTACACGACCAGAGGTGGTGGATAATCCAGACCCTGCAGAACCAGCTACTCCTTTGGTATGTAAGGAGGGAAGCACCAGTTGCTGAAGATGCTGAATGTCAATTCCACTTACTTCACTACTTATTTGACAAAACATCTCTCCATCATCTCTGTTTTCATTCATTTTGTAAAATCGGCCTTTGTACCTGTGTCCACATTTAACTTCACTGGAAGTCTACAGAACTTTGCTGTCACTCACCATCCTTCTACTTCCAAACAACTCATCGTTTAGAAGGTAAAAAAGCCCTCATGACTTTCACCTAAAAATCTGGCATTTATTTTTTCAATAATAACAAAACTCCTCTCCTTGAGATAAGTAGCTTGCCGTTCCTGAAAATGGGGCTTCTTATTCCTCGTCTAATCATTAGCGAGCTGCTTAGAGATCGAAGACTAGATTATGTCTTATAGACCCTGTTATATGTTGGCAGGTTGGGGCCCACTTTGTAGTAGGATCCCCAGAAAGACTCAGCCAGGATTCCTCCTGGGATTTAGAGGAAGGACATGCTGCAGCCTTAGCTCTACTGACCATTAAAAATGCAGGCTGCATGTGTTCCTCTTGAGCCTGGCCAGTTACACTGGACATGGTCCTCATCTCACTCTGCCCCTTTAAAGAATCCAGTACTGTTGGAATTGCAGCATATAGCGGTGGCTTCACTCACCAGTCGCTTTGTGGCTGGCCCTTTCACAAGTGGTGTGGGTAGAAGGGGGAAAGCTCATTAACATTCCATCCCCCCAGCCATGCAGCACCAGCTACAGTCTGACCATAATCTAATAAATGCCAGAATCAGCTCAAACCTTGTTAATAGATGTAAAACCGGCTTATGGAACACATTAGCTTCCTGAAAAACAACGTAAGTATGGTACACATACAGTGCAGAAAGAGGCCATAACCAGACAATTAGGGACTCAGATAGCATTTTCAAAAGCACTGACACCACTTAGGAGCCTAAATCCCATTGACTTTCAAATGGCCTTTCCTCTTAGGTGCTTTGGAAAATGGGACTTAGGTACTTCAAAAAATTTTATACTAAATTTATTCTACAGATTGGAACACAAAACAGAATTCTTCTTCTTTCCTAATGGTCACAATGGTAACCATATCTTAATACAATGGATTTGTAAACTGAATTTCTGACAACATGTTATGCTGAGGGAGTGGTCAGAAGATCAGAATCATAAAAAAAATGTGAAGAGAGAGTTTAAAAAAAGGAAGTGTAGTAAACATTAGTAAATAAAAACGTCTTGAAGCCCCAGTAGGCTTCCTTATGTCAACTGTTTAGGATGATACCAGAGAAACCACCTTTAAAACCTGAAGTCGAGAGAAGGTAAGAGCAAAGTATAAAGTGAATGTTTTCTTAAATGCAGCAATTTAATATATTTTGAAATTTATTAAAAGAGGGAACCAATGGTACCTGCAGTGTGGTAGAAAGCAGCTGAAAGAGTGATTGGAAGTAGTTAACTATTGTGTGTCGTGTCACACACAGTAAGGCACCTTCAAAGATTAAACTACTATAATGCTAGTGCCTTGTGTGCACTGCTATAGTTAAGGAACCCCCTGTATAAATTACCAGTCTTCAGAGGGTTTGTATATTAAATCAGTCATTTTTTAATTACGCTGGACAGGAAAATCTGTCACACAAGTGCTGGGTGCAGATGCAGTTAGAACTCCCATGTTATTAGCATGCCATTTTAAAATATTATTATAGGACATCAATAAAATAGATTTTTTTTGTTTGTGGGATTTTTTTGGGAGGGGGGTTGTTTTGTTTTTTCTGTTGCCATTTTATATGCTCTATTAAGTTGCAGCTTTTGGAGTTGAAAAATATGGGAATGGGGTTAGCAGTAGAATAAATGTATAGCTATTTTATTTAGACATATCTGTAGTTAAGAAGTTACCCTATATTTCATAATTTTTTACTAAGCAACATTGTAGAAATCCTGGTCACGTGCATTTATAAATCCATTTACAACATCTACAGGTTCTCTTACTGAGAACTCTCTCAGATAACTATGCAATACAAACCTCAAACATGAAACATGCAGATCAAAACCACAAGGATAAATGGGGAAAACATTGTGAGTAAGCTGGCTTGTAACTTTCATAATAAGCAAGTGCACAGATAAAAGGTCTTTTTCAAAATAGCCAAAAATACTGACTTTGGGGTTTCTAAAGTAAGATTCCAGTTTAGAACAAGAAACAAAGTTTGCAATGTAGCACCTTGCAAACCACACACACATTTTGATGTCTCTCTACCTATTTCTAATGAAAGATTTAGTAAGCAGAGTACTGTAGTGGTGTCAGCTAAGCCTTCATTATTTTCAATGATGGTGTAGTTATTACAGTAGATTTACAGTACTAGTATATTATGGAGGATCTTAAATTAATGAAAACTAAACCACAATTAACAGAATTAAACTACTTTGCTAGCATTATCTCTATTCTGTATATGTGTACTTCTACCCACATAGGTCCCTCCTGCCCTGAGCTCCATCCAGGTGGATCTGTGTACCCACATGGAGCTCCACTGACTTCAATGGGGTGTCAGTGGGCACAAAGGTATGCCTGCTGTGCTGAGCACTCAAGCAGTATCAGGACCTGTTTCAAACCTGAAACAGTCTGTGTAGGCAAAATGGTTCACAAGTAGGGCAAAGGAAAACCAGCAAGTAGAAAAGGTGCATTTTAAAGAGCAGATAAATTGAATAAAATTAATTCAATATAGAAAGGCAGAAGTCTGCTTGTTAGTAGTTTCTAGAGTTAATTTTAAGTTTGTAACATCTTTGTGCAACTAACCTGAAAAGGTCCCCAAATTTGCTTCTCAGGTGGCTACATGACACATAGAGATCATAGAGGTAAGCTAAAATACATCTTTCTGGGGAAGAACATTCTGATGGATTAACAACATGCTTGACAACACCACATAATCTGGAAAAAAAAATCAAAGATTAATTCCAACTCAGACTTTTGAAAACTTATTAACTGCCCATTTCATCTTGAATAGTCTCTTGCAACATGTTAACTTCTTGTCTTAACAACCTGTTCCACCTTGCACTTAGCTGTGACTCTCTGAGTACCTTTCCCAGACCTGAAGAAGAGCTCTGCATAAGCTTGAAAGCTTGCCCTCTCTCACCAAACAAAT
The DNA here is from genome assembly GCF_028017835.1 of Emys orbicularis. Taxonomy (NCBI): domain Eukaryota; kingdom Metazoa; phylum Chordata; order Testudines; family Emydidae; genus Emys; species Emys orbicularis. Next base: position 79,678,192 of record NC_088691.1, on the reverse strand, counting down.
TTGGTCCAAGAAAAGATATTACCTCGTCCACCTTGTCTCTCTAAAACCTAATTATACATTTTAATATTATAAAATTAACATACCCATGCCAATAACTAGACAATGGTCTATGTCCATAGAAAAGTCAAAGTGAATGCATTCTCAATAGGTATAAAGGGTTTCATGTGAAGCCTATTGTCACAATTTTAAAATGAAAATAGTTAAGTGTTCATAGTATTTTACACATATGGGCCACAATCCTGCAGCGAATTACATACAAGGGAATTCCTACTGACATCAAGAGGGCTCCACACAGGCCACAGGGGTCTGCCCAAACAGAGCTCATTGCACAATCAGGGCCATGGAAAACAGATCAAAGATTTACAGCCCTGTTCCCTAATAATAATGATGCAAAAGTGTGCAACAATTACTAACCTAGCACAGCATAATCTTAATGTGCACAAAGAAGGACTAAACATTTCACATTTTAATTGGGCTTTGCACCAATGGAATTCAGTTTTCAGCTAATATCACTGTAACAGTACATGGAAGCGTACATTTCCTAGGTTATTTGGCTCTCCCTGTGTCTACAGTGATTGTCAATAAGGCACTGTTGAGGAAGACCACAGTATCCTCTGCATCAATGATTTTATACCGGGATGGTTACCTACTTTATGCCCTTTTTTGTTGCACTTGAGAGGCCAGTGTGTTCTACGCCTACCTGTCATTATTTACGGTGTAAGCTTTTTGGGGCAAGGACTGTCCTATATGATGTTTGTATAGTGCCCAACACAGTGGAGCACTTGGGAACTTACTGTAACACAAAGCAAAAAAACCACAACAGTATGCTACCTTTGAGTGAACCATTCTGTAACTACCCATAGCTAACAGGACAGACAACCACTTCAGATCTTAAAGAATATTTAAAACCAGTTTAGTTAAATCACTGCAAAAATCTGCAGAGAAATGATTGCATTGTGTATAACTCATTTAAAAAAAATGTAGTTACACTGATGTAAAATCCTTATTTCAGTGTAAAAGCAGGTCATCAAGTTAGCTTAAGTCAATTCCTCAGTGATTTAAGCTTAACCAAAATAAACCATTCAAACTGAATTTTTGCACTAGTTTAAACGGTTTTTAAATGATTTATATGCAATGCAATGTATACAGCTGACATATATTTGAATATATTCTTAGTTTAATTATGCACATCATAAACAAACAGAGAAAAAAATACAGCAGCTACAAACCCTTCAAAAACTTGTGCAGTCTGCTCTGGATTTAAAATTAGGCAGGCATGGTAACGCCGTAAAACAGCAACAATGCACACACATAATCCTGTTGTGTAACTTCCTGCCAGGCTGGATGACTTCAGCAGTAGTTCTGCTTCCACAACACTCAGTTCATTTAATAGCTAAAGTATAAGATAAATACTGAACTGAATATCCTTGTCCAAATTAAGCTATACAAAACATTTCCAAGAATCATAAATGAGAAAAGATACTGAAACATCACGCAATAATATGCTAAAATTAATTGTTATTTAATAAGTTAGAACTCAAGAGGAAAGTACTGAAACAGTACAAAAAACACACACAAAGAATTTTTCTTCATAGCTGTAGAAAGTTTCTTGTGTCTAGACAACTGTTGCATAAGACAGAGAAGTGCTTTAGATTAAAATAGACATTGAAACCATATTAAATAAAACATTCTGGATTAAGATGTTCTGGAATTGCTATTTTTCAAAAACTACAGCACATTTTAAAGACAATTGGAATACATTCTCCAATTATTAAGAAAAAAATAAAAGTACGGGTGCAAACAACAGGCTCTTATATAGTATGTTTGATCCACAGATCTCCAAGGACTGCAAAAGGGAAGTTAAGTATTGGCAGCCCCATTTTACAGGTAGGGAAATTGAAGCACAGGTAGTTAAGTGATTTGCACAAAGTCACACGGCACCAAACCTAGAAGAATCCAGATCTCCTAACTCCCAGGACAGTGTCTTACCCATCGGACACATGCCAGTCAGATAAATATTTAATATCAAGGTAATAATTTCATATTTATAATGTGAGGGGGGAAATCTACTCTAACACCACAATATGTTTATTTGTGCAGCATGCCACTGTTCTGCATGTGACTTTGTTACACAAACTACAAGCCTACTTGTTAGACACCTACCATTTATGGAAACATCACATTATAGCTTTGTCCTGACATACATAAGAACAAAGTAATCACTTTGTTACCTGTATAGCAAAGTCAATAAGCCCATTGATATTGAGTGCTGGCTCCATAAGATCAAAGATAAGCTGTATGTGGTGAGCCAAAGGAAGATGGTATGATGTACCTGAAGCAAAGCTAGTTATTTGTTCTAGAACATTACTGGAGATCTGTGAAAATAAAAACCATCTGTGTATTAAAACATTATAACAACTGAGTATTTCTCTTCCTAAATATTAACACTTCTAACATCAATTTAGGTAAGTGATTTTCGATAACTGTTTACTAAAGCATCAGATAATAAAAGCACCTTACAACATGTCAATGCTCTAGTAACTGATAACTGAGCAGAGGTTTTTTATTTACTGGTTTACTACAATGTATATTCAATTCTGACCCAGTTTTGTGTTCTATGCCAGCAAAAACAAGACAAAAAATGTGTTAATTTGCTTTGTGGCCTAAATGGATCAACTTATTCTTAATTTTTGCAATTACAAGATTTTTAAATCTATTGAATTTATGCCCACTTTTCTTTTATGATTTGTTTTCGGTGCCGATCTCAAAAATATATTTAAAGGAAACGTTACTGGCATTAATGGCATTTTTATAGTGATAATCAGCACTAATCACTTTATCACTAAATGTTGAAAGTCTATGTTGACAAACTAGAATGTTTTGAATGGAAACAAATTTGCAGTTCTTGATAAAAGTCTCTGTGGAAAGCCCACATGTAATTTAAAACAATTCACACATTATTTGTGTTTTGTAGTTATTTACTAAAGTAGCTTTGATAGCAGAAGCAAAAATAAGCTAAAAATGTTTAAATTCTACAAAAAACTTAAATCAAGTGAAGATTTAATCTCTCTCTTTCTCTAGCTCTCTCTCTCACACACGCATGTTAAACAGAAACATGGAAAAGATTTCACCATCTTTCATGAAAAAAAAAGTTAATGATAATTTGCACTCTAGACCAATGAGTGGCATACTGCACAAAACTGATGAACTGAAAAGAAGCATTTAATTTAGTAATGAGCAATAAATACAACACAGTCAATTAATAATCTATGCATAGAGATAGCTGAATATTATAGCAATAGTTCCAAATATTTCATACGTACTGTATAATATTCATGACATTAGTAATAGCTTCGCTAACATCTTGCCAATACAAAATAAACAATTTGGAGAAGGTATTTAAAAAGACTGAGGCAGCATTCCACTTGCCTTTAAAGTACTAGTGCATTAAAAATTAATACTATGTATGGATCAGATTTTTTTATTATATCATTTTCTTCCTACTTGATATGTAAACAGCGCAACTTAAATGGCTACAATGTTATGCAAAGGTAGTACCTGAGATGTCACCTGATGTTGATCAAAATAGGACAGTTGCTGCAGTTTTGTGAACACAGTCTCCAGAGTTGGAAATGCTTCTTGTTTGTTCTTCCTGGCTTTTTGCCCTTCATCCCCAACTTAACAGATAAAACATTATTTTGGTCATTTTATATTTAACAGAGCCCATGTAATTTTGTATTTTTACTGCTTCAAAGACAAAATTAAAAAAAATGTAAATGCTTGGTTCTATAGGACCACATAAAACACCATTCACACCAGTTTTCTACTGCGCTTAGAAAAAAACATTTCACAGCATATAACATGATGCAACTTCGGGGAAAAACATTTTAAAGTCATTCAAGTGTTAAAAAAAAAAAAGACATTTAGCAAGGGCCGAAAATATTTAAACAATTTTCCTAAAATGGTAGTAAACATAAATCTTTCCAGGCTGACATATTGTATTCCAGATTTTAGCCTGAACATAATTTTTACAGCCAAGTTATTAATATGGATAGAGAGACATATAGTTGAAATGACTTTAACTGTACTGGTGCAGTTATAAGGCAGATCTATTCTAGGTATTTCATGCTGTAGGTGTAGTACCAGTATTTGGTTGATTGATTATGAAGGAAAGAGAGTCAAATTATATGATACATTTGCATGGCTCTAACCAGAACTCTCTCTACACAGTCCCTACATTATGTATTACAGACTCTGGAAAGCTCAGTATTTACCCCCCGTTTCAGTAGTACTTTTCTTATTCAGGATTTTCAGGATATCTTTGGTAATCTTCTTCAGTTGATGCCTTGCCTCATCACGCTCTTTGCCAACACCATAAAGAAGAATCATGCGCTGGTTACATTCATGACTAGAAGATTCATCCTGAGAAACAAGCAAAGCAAGCAAATAAAACAACTTTCATTTTCTCTTGTTGATTGCTATTAAGGAGTAAGAAGAGACAATTAATTCTCTTTCCAACACTAAGTACAACCTGGATTTACTTACATAGTACAGATTAATTTTGCCAAGGTTGGAGATGCCAGGTGCATAGCATTTTTGAAACTCAAATCACTTAAACACAGATACATAAAGATGAACTTTTCAGTATTCACTTTAGCCTTGCCAACTCTCCCTATTCACCCTCTCCCATACTGAATACTGAGCAGCGAGATCTCAAAAGCAAAAACAAGCCCTAATGAACCTGTGACCCAAGAACCTATTGATGCCAACTGGCAAATGGCACAGGGATCCCCTGGATTCACCAAAAGGGGTCATGTAAGGTCTCTACAGAAAGTATGTGTCATGTGGGTCATCATAATCATTGTGAGATGTATGTACAGAAAATACGTGAGTAGTTATGTATATATGCTGAAAATTACGTTGTATAGGCCTTATAGTTAAAGGCAGGTCACTCAAAAGTAGCATGCTTTGAGATAAATGTCTCCCACCTGCTTTCTGGAGAAGTTTATCTCCCTGGTGGACCATTATGTATTGTGTGTCTTACAATGGAAGTCTATTAGCATCAGAGGTGCCGACTCCATGGGTGCTCCGGGGCTGGAGCACCCACAGGGAAAAATTAGCGGGTGCTCCACACCCACCCGCAGCCAAGCGCCCCCCATCTCGCTTCCTTCTCCCCCGCCCCCAGCACGCCACGTCCCTGCTCCTCCCCCTCTCCCTTTTTCCCAGTGCTTCCCGCCCCCCCACCGCCTAACAGCTGTTTGGTGACGCTTAGGACTTTCCGGGAGGGAGGGGGAGAAGCAGGGACGCGGCATGCTCGGGGGAGAAGCAGGGACGCGGCATGCTCAGGGGAGGAGGTGGAAAAGAGACAGGGCAGGGGCGGGAACTTGGGGGAAGGGGATGGAATGGGGATGGGAAGGGAGCAGTAAAGGGGCGAGAAGAGGCGGGGCCAGGGGATTGAGCACCCACCGTGCAGAGGGAAAGTCAGTGCCTATGATTAGCATACTGAGTCAAATGCTAATGAACAACTTGTGGAGACTTCAGAAGGAAATTAACAGGAAGAAGTAAACAACAGGAGATTGGGGGGCATCCTGGTTTCAGGTGAAGATCAAAGGTCTGGTCTGGAGTACCTTGAGATGCAGAGAGACACCCTGGCATCCTTCAATCTGTGATGACAAGCTGCTAACAGGCTTGCTATTATGTAAGGAGGATATCAGCCAGCCTAGTTGAAAATGCTGGGAAAAGTATTTGGGACAAGCTAACTTGTAGGAGATAGAGGAATGCCCTGTGAGTTAAGTTTAGGCTCTAGAAACACTGTTATGATTTTATTTTATTTGTAACCATTTGCTTCCAATATTTTTACTTTCCATGTATGTACACACACACACACTATATGTGAAGTTGAGTAGTGATCCCGATTGAATCTTGTAACGTGATGTGTACTATTCATTTGGGAGCAGCAAATTTGAGATTTCTGTTAGTGTTCAGTGGATTAGAGGCTGGGCACTCCAGAGGGATCCTCAGAAGACTCAGGGGTTGATGTGTGCCTATCGCTAACCTGTGGAGAGAGAGCAAGTCCTGTGGAGGCCTGGAAGGGAGTGTTTGTGTTGCCAGAGGCTGGTGGCATCATAGAATCATAGAATATTAGGGTTGGAAGAGACCTCAGGAGGTCATCTAGTCCAGTCCCCTGCTCAAAGCAGGACCAACACCAACTAAACCATCCCAGCCAGGGCTTTGTAAAGCTGGGCCTTAAAAACCTCTAAGGATGGAGATTCCACCACCTCCCTAGGTAACCCATTCCAGTGCTTCACCACCCTCCTAGTGAAATAGTGTTTCCTAATATCCAACCTAGACCTCCGCCACTGCAACTTGAGACCACTGCTCCTTGTTCTGTCATCTGCCACCACTGATAACAGCCTAGCTCCATCCTCTTTGGAACCCCCCTTCAGGTAGTTGAAGGCTATCAAATCCCCTCTCATTCGTCTCTTCTGCAGACTAAGTAACCCCAGTTCTCCCAGCCTCTCCTTGTAAGTCATGTGCCCCAGCCCCCTAATAATTTTCGTTGCCCTCTGCTGGACTTTCTCCAATTTGTCCACATCCCTTCTGTAGTGGGGGGACCAAAACTGTACACAATACTCCAGGTGTGGCCTCACCAGTGCCAAATAAAGGGGAATAATCACTTCCGTTGATCTGCTGGCAATGCTCTTACTAATACTGTTCAATATGCCATTGGCCTTCTTGGCAACCAGGGCACACTGCTGACTCATATCCAGCTTCTCGTCCATTGTAATCCCCATCCTTTTCTGCAGAACTGCTGCTTAGCCAGTCGGTTCCCAGCCTGTAGCGGTGCATGGGATTCTTCCGTCCTAAGTGCAGGACTCTGCACTTGTCCTTGTTGAACCTCATCACATTTCTTTTAGCCCAATCCTCTAATTTGTCTAGGTCACTCCAGACCCTATCCCTATCCTCCAGCCTATTTACCTCTCCCCCCAGCTTAGTGTCATCTGCGAACTTGCTGAGGGTGCAATTCATCCCATCATCCAGATCATTAATAAAGATGTTGAACAAAACCGGTCCCAGGACCGACCCCTGGGGCACTCCGCTTGATACTGGCTGCCAACTAGACATCGAGCCGTTGATCACTACCCATAGAGCCCGACAATCTAGCCAGCTTTCTATCCACCTTATAGTCCATTCATCCAGCCCATACTTCTTTAACTTGCTGGCAAGAATACTGTGGGAGACCCTATCAAAAGCTTTGCTAAAGTCAAGATATATCACATCCACTGCTTTCCCCAAATCCACAGAGCCAGTTATCTCCTCATAGAAGGCAATCAGGTTGGTCAGGCATGACTTGCCCTTGGTGAATCCATGTTGACTGTTACTGATCACCTTCCTCTCCTCCAAGTGCTTCAAAATTGATTCCTTGAGAACCTGCTCCATGATTTTGCCGGGAACTGAAGTGAGGCTGACCGGTCTGTAGTTCTCTTTCTTTCCTTTTTTAAATATAGGCACTATATTTGCCTTTTTCCAATTGTCCGGGACCTCCCCTGATTGCCAAGAATTTTCAAAGATAATGGCCAATGGCTCTGCAATCACATCAGCCAACTCCCTCAGCATCCTTGGCTGCATTAGATCTGGACCCATGGACTTGTGCATGTCCAGCTTTTCTAAATAGTCCTTAACCTGTTCTTTCACCACTGAGGGCTGCTCACCTCCTCCCCATACTGTGTTGTCCAGTGCAGCAGTCTGGGAGCTGACCTTGTCTGTGAAGACCGAGGCAAAAAAAGCATTGAGTACTTCAGCTTTTTCCATATCATCTGTCATTATCTGACACTATGCATCAGGGAGATGGTCCACAGCAAGCACAGACAAGACTTCTTCATGCTAAGTGTAGGTGGTAGGCAAGTGCCTCACGACCCTGGGTACCACAGGGAAGCATCAGAGCATTTGTGCCTCCTCAATAACACTTGGTCAGCATCTGGACAAACTTTGCACTGGTGCCTGTGCCACAGACTCTTACAATCGCCCTGTAAGCAGATGTGACTCAGATTCTCCACCACACCGAACTGTTTTATATCAGTTAGGACTGCAGTGAGCAGTACTAATACAGACATTTCCTTCTGTATTGATACAACAAAGATAAAAGATTTAAGCTTCCTGTCCAGAAACCAGCACAAATATGGTACTAATAGCCATTGATACAACTGAAAAACCACATAAATCCAGTGATAAATCAGTGCAATAAGACTTTATCCTTTAAGCTACAACACATTCCATAGAAAGTACATGTGCTTTAGGATCCTCTCCAAACAATCTAACATGAGTTTACAGGAATGCTCTATTAGTGCATTTTAGAGGAAATGCCATTTGAAACAGGAAAAGACCTTGATGGGCAACGTTCCAAAGAAATAATCTGATTAAAGAAGCAGCATGAACGAAAGGAAAGCACACGGGCCTGGAAACGAACCCTAGCACTCCCACTTACTTGCTTCATGGTTGCAGGCAAGTCACTTCACCTCTTTTAGCCTCAATTCTCCCATCCATAAAAAGGGGATACAGTGACTTTCCTACCACATAGGGTGTTGTGCGTATTATCATTTGTACAGTGTGCTGAAGTGAAGTGCTCAGAGAAAATTATATGAATGATCATTGAAACACACACAAAGCAGACTGTTCATTCTATGCAGACATCCTCTTCATTTATAACCCAGTTGTCCTGGTCTGTTTCAAATGCATACTGCAACAAAATGTCTTAAAAGCAGCATTTCAACAGCTGTTTAGCAGACTGGTTCAATATCACCACCCATCACATTTTAATAATTGCCTAGAAGAGCAGATTCCGCCAGAACAGTGCTGTGCTGGAATAACTTTTCCCTCATTATTCAGAATTGCAGAAAATTCAAACAATACACACTTTACTTGGACTGTCATTTGCTTCTATTATAATGATTTAATATGCTTTCATAGAATCCTTTTATTAAATATACAGATCAGTCGAACAATTCTTACCGTAGTGATCTTATTTAAGATAAGGTGAAAGCCCAACACAAGTGGATAAGAGATCCACAGGATTCTGGGACTAATATATATAGAACATGTCTACACAAGCTGCCATTCACACCCTGTCTGCAATGTACCCACAGGGGCTACATTAGCTACAAACATATCTTGGCATGTGTTTCCTAGACAAACCAGTATCAACTTCTTTTTGCGATCAGTGAAAAATGTACATGGTAGAGAAAAGTTGAGAGAAAGATGAAACATCTCAGTTTCTTCTCCACACATCTGAGCACTGAAACAAAGCTTATGTGAAGGAAGTCAGTGGTGAACTTACTGTTTACTGTATTCTGCAGATATTTATTCAGTGAATCCACATTCTGCATGTCAGAGAAAGAAAATAAGTCTAAATGCAGCCCATAAGCCCCCATGACATTTCACTGTAATCATTGACCACTCCAGAATTTTGTTTTAGAAATTTGGAGAATCAAATCAGACTCCGTTACAAAAATTAAAGAAAATCTAAATCATGTAGGGTTTTGTAAGACTGTCATAGCCTGGGTCAACTGCCCCCAGCTGGGCCGTTGGATTTGGACAGACAGGCTGGGGACTGTATGCTTTTATGCTCTCCTTTGTTCTGGGTAGGCTCAGAGCACTGTCTCCTTCTTCAGCCTTCCTGGGTAAGAATGCCACACACTCACGTCCAAGACACTCAGGTTTATTAATTCCAATCTGTATTTGAACCACACGTGTCTTGCAATTACAATCACTATTAAAGTAGGAAATGGCAGACATGCAGAAAAAGACAATGGCCAGTTATCTTCTCCTGGGACATAGAAAGATCATGTTGGATTTCTCCTATGGAGTGCCAACTGTCCCTTATAATTTACCACATTTTATACACATGTAAATTACATATTCATGAATACTCTTTAAATCACCATGTATATTGTGTGTCTTATGCCACTCATTACAATACATATGCGTAAACTTCAATTGCCTTGATTTTGTTGTCCTTGCTATTTTCATGTTATTTCTCTTTCCTAATTGATTTATTGCTGACCATGCACTGATGATACATGCTTGATCAGACCACTTTTACCCTTTACGTGATTTACAGACTTGTTTTTCTCTAATTGGCTTTTGGCAGCACATTTTGTGTACCGATTATTCTCCAGTTAAAGCACATGGTCAAAATATCATCTTTGTCCCATACAGCAGCAGCTGTAAGCAAGTTTACTTAATAATAAGGTCACTCAGGGCACGTCTTCACTACCCACTGGGTCGGCGGGTAGCAATCGATCTATTGGGGATCTAGTGAAGATGCGATAAAATCGACTCCGGAAATCCACCGCGGCAAGAGGCGGAAGCGTAGTTGATGGCGGCGCGGCAGCGGTCGACTCGCCGCCGTCCTCACAGCCAGGTAAGTTGACCTAAAATACGCAACTTCAGCTACGCTATTCACGTAGCTGAAGCTGCGTATCTTAGGTCGACCCCTGCCCCCCCGTAGTGTAGACCTAGCCTAAGGCAACAATCATGTCAAAACTAGACCAAAGCCAGCCAATTAGTACAATTATCCAAACCTATTCATTTAGAAATGACTCATGTCAATTCCCAATAGCCTCTAGGCCCACTCCCTAGGCATAGGCACTCTGGCACCCCGCTTGGGAGTCAGGCCACATGGTCCAACTGCCCTAAACGCCAAGCCCAATGCTGAATCCATCCCCCGAAAGGCTCCCCAGTAGCAAACCTTCCCAGAGCTCCAGCCTTGTGGGCACTCTGATTTATAGTTTACCGCTTCAGGATCAAGTGATAATCAAAGTAAATTAACGGACCTTGCAAAAAGATTTCTAAAACAATCATTCTTTACTTCATACAGCACAAGAGAGATACAGATCTATGCAAAAAAAAAGGAACTGCTATACCCAATTCCCCAGCTCAATTTCCTTACCACTCTTGAGCATTTGGGGGGATTTGGTCAGAGCCCTCTAGGAAATCCAAGATCCTTCCTCTCCCCCTGAACAGCTTTGCCTTCTGGTTCTGGTCTCTTCTCTCAAACACCTAGAGAGAGGGACTTCTTTTTATTGACTTCAAGTCACCAGGCCAAAACTCTGACAGGAAATCAAAGTTCCCTGTCAGGCACCTTGGTGTTTGATCACCAAACACCTGGAGTGAAGGTTTGAAAAGCTGCCTTCCCCTGGGCAGTAGCTCTCTCTTTGTTCAAGGATGCTTCCATTTGAATGGATGACAATCAAGACTTAAAGAACTTTCATTGTTAACTCTCTGCTAGGTGCAAAAATTTCTTCTGACACCTCTTGTGTGTTCCAGCTCAACAACTAGGCTACAGAGCCATGCTGAAGTCACAGAACAGATTTATAATCAAAACGGTGCTCAGAAAACAAACTGGAGTTTGTAGTTTGCTATAGATCTATAGAGAGTTCATAATATCAAACAGAATTCACAGCTTGTAAGTAGACAGGTTCCCCCAAACTGTTACAAAGACATGTTTAGCTTGTTTTTCACAAACTTGTATTTTTATTGTTTTTCAAAATCTGTATTTATTAATCCTAATCCTCAGTGGCAATATAACAAAATGGTGAGCCATACCATAGTGTCATTTATGTTACTACTGTACAAATCAATTTTTAACTGAGGCTCATTCTTAAAGTTTCAAAATGTAAATTATTAAATAAGCAGAAACGGAACAGGGAAAATGATATGAAATATTTTGAAATCTACATAAAGGACCAATAAATTGTACAGTAATATAATTTTCTGCTCAAAAGTAATAAATCACCACTTGATCTTCTGTTTGAATGTTTTCTAAGCAAAAAAATACAAACTGGAACATCTTCCATAATAATAGATATATTACCACAAGGTAGAAAGTTATTGATCATATTATTCTGGACTTTTCAGGAGTTGCACAAAGTAACAACTATATAAAAGCTTTTAACAAACATTATCTGTAGTTTTCACAAAGTATTTCAACAGATTGTAAGCAGAAGGCTAATGTCTCTATTTTTTTTTTTTTTTAACCAAGTCTCTTTTCCCCCTTTTACAGGAAATAAAAGCAGACGCATCGAGGCGGTCACCTGGAATTTGAAACTGTCTGCACAGCTAAGACACACAAGTTTCAAACTGGAGATCAGTGTCTTTCTAAGTACTAAAGCTGGGATGTACAGCTTCCTTCTCTCTCTCTCTCTCTCTCTGTTGATCTGAAGGATTTTTACTGAAGTAAGCTACTAAACTTTTGAGTCTCAAGCTTGGAAAAAGGAAAGAAAATCGGAAGGGAAAAGGAACAGCAAATGATGATCTGCCAGCAATATTAACTTCCCATCACAGGAAAGACCTAATATTTCAGCATTTTTCTACAGTTGTAAGGTAATTTTCTCTCTCAACATATTCTTTTCTGCTCCTCAAGCTTATGTAATAGCCATTTAATTACAATTGATATGTGCAGCTAAAAATATATTTACATTTTAAAATACATGGTGTTTCATAAATTCCTGTCATACAATCATTTAGATGGAAATACAAGTGAGCACCTTTTAATAATGAAGGTATCAGAGAAATGTACATATCATCTGATAACTCAGAGCATCTAATGTTATTTATAACCCCCCACACACACACTCCTACTGGGATAATATTGAAGTATAGTAATTTTTATAATTGTATCACTGAAGGGCTTGAAGTGTACTGCTCAGTTAAAACTTTGCTCTTGCAACCTTCCTTATATGGTTTTTCACCCTTCTTTCCAAACGTCTTTGGATTACATAGTAGACCATTTGGATCATACCTTTGTACTAATTGCTGGGAAATCCAATGTTCTTAATTTTGTAAACAACAGATAAACCAACTACCAAAACAAAGCAGTACTTCATTAATTTATTTGACAAGTGCACTTTAATTCTTAGTGATAACAGTTCATAGTACATTACTAAATATTGTGAAGTTTGAACAAACATGAGTCCAAGCTACAGGACACTGCCATCACAGCTTAATCTTTGCAGAAAAGTGGGGAGAGACAGCCATTTGTACACATATTATGAAGTACACACTTTATCAACGAGCAAATTAGTGAGGTTCTAATTTTTTCTGATGGACACAGATCACAGAGGGTTTTTTTTGTGACAATAAGATAATATGCAATTTTTAAAATAAAGTTGCATCATATTCAGTTATTTGAAAGGATCTGTTGGTAAATATTTTGACATCTCAAACTGAATTTTGTTTAAATTTTTTTTGTTTTGTTTATAACACGCTGTTAGCTGTAATTAAAGCAAATGATTCATAGCAGCATTTCCCATCCTATGTCCTATCTTACCATTCTTCCCTTTTGGCACAGCAAAACTATTTGGGCCTCCTTACAAAGACTAAGGAAAGCAATGTACAATTAATAAGTAGTAAATAATAGTAATACTACTTTACACTTTTGTAGCACTTTGCATTTCAGGATCTCAAAGCACTTTAACATGCTTGGCTTTTTGGTCTTAAATATCAACAGCTGGGTGTCAAGTCCAGAGACTAATGAACTGGTTGTGCAATCAGCATGGCTTTCACATTTAAGGTCTGAGATAGTTGGTCCTTGGTCACATGCAAAGTATTACACCAGTTCCTGTTTGGGGCTAAGGAAGGGATTTTCTCTAATGGTGGATCTGCCATGCTTTACGCGGTTTGTGCTTTCCCGTGGGATCACTGTTTGAGGAGTTAGACCTGTTTACTTTAAGAAGCTTTTGGTCTGACAGCTGGCTGGGGATCACCGACAATGGAGTACGCAAAAGGCTGCTGAGAAATGCCTCGAGATTTTCATTTCATGCTATTGTGACAACCGAAAGGCAGGACAAGAGTCCCTGGCAGCGTGGTGTCTTCATGCTTGTCCCAAAACCTGGGATAGAGTTTGATACTTGAGGTGGGACAGCGACAGTATGTGGGGAGGCAAACCTTGGACACAGGTTCAAAGTATATCCCTGCCCCATGCGAGGGCTCAAGTCTCCCTCAGAAAATGGACTGTTAGGGGTCTTGCAGTTGGGGTACCACTTTGGTTTAAGGCCCACAGCAATAATAGGTGACTGCAGGGACTTATGAGGGGTTTTTAACAGATTGCCTGACTGTGGGGCCCATGCAGCAGCAAAACATTTTTCCTGCAATTTTTCCTCCCCCCAAGCACTGCAGCTCAGCAGTTGGTGTGAGAGTTGGAAGGTGCCTCAGTGTGTTAGCCAGTTAGTTGGCTGGATAGAGTACTGAGGACAGGAAGCAGCTCTAGAGATGCCTCCTGCCCCAAATCACAGCTGGAGTCCCCTCCTACCTTCTTGCCGAAGCTGATGGGGGAAGATAGAATCTGAAGCCAGTCTACAGTGACAAAGCTGGGGCAGAGCTGATCCTCGCCCACCCACTCCCGGCCATGGGCGGCAGCAGCCAGCAGGAGAGATGATCCAAAAGTTTCTCCTCCTTCCCTCCCTCCCTCCGTCTGCCCTCGGAAGGGAAAGCCTCTAGTGGCTGTAGCATGACTAAGGAGAGAGAAGTCAAAGCATAGGAAGACAGGGGACCTTTAGAAGAGGCACAAAGTGAGATCAAGAGACAGCACAGAGAGGTGATCAGCAAGAAGGGGCAGCAGCAAGAGAGACATCACAGGAGGAGTGGGGGGGGGGAAAAGAACAACAGAGGGAGACTGGGGCAACAATATGCAAGGGTTAGGGGCAACAGGGAAGGGAAATGAAAATAATCAGGCCAGGGGATAGGTCCATAGCTGCCTAAAAGTCCTAGAATGGAGGACTCAGGTAGGAGAGAAAAAAAAGTTAGTAGATAATTTACTGAGCACTGTATATGGTTTCCTTTTAGCAGCTAATCCAATTATCACCGCTACTAAATTTGTAGCCAAAAGCAACTAATATAAGCAATCCCATTCCTGTATTTAAAAAAATGGGAAGAACATTTTCCTTCCCCCATTTGAAAAGATCACTATACAGGCAAAAAATGAAATGATAGCCCTGTATTTCCCCTGAATTCATCGTTAGTGCTGTTGTGAGTTAGCAGTTGTGGCCAAAGGCCTATAATCCACACTGTGTGGAGTGCATTATTGCTGTCATCCACAAGGTGGTATTTGCAATGCACAGATACAGTAGTTGGTTAGAGTTTGCTTAGCAATTCCCCACAGAACATAAGTACTAGGAAACCACTTGGAAAGATCATGCATCTCCAAAAGGAATAATCCGTGGGGCATATTCAGAGAGGAGACTCTTAGTGCATCTTACGCCTTCTTCTGGCCCCTGCATCTTCTGGCTCTGTCTGTGTGCCAGACCAGTTTAGACTCAACATCCATTTACTGATACTAGTGTGTAATTTACCCACACCCCTAGAACATCACCTCTTTGACCCTGTGAGTCAAAAGAGAGGAGAGGAAAACAAGGTTGTAAGAGGGCTTAAATTCCTTACCCTTCACCCTATTTAAATTTAAACTTTCTTTTACTTTCGCCTTGCTTCTTGAAACTCAAGCTTCTCCAACTTACCAATGTTTGAGTCTAACTGGGTCTAAGAGTGCCTATCTCCGTCTGAACTGATCATGGTTGAAATTACTCTACATTATTTTAAGAAAAACAGTCTCTGAATTTAACCCTGTATCTGCAGATCTGTCATCCATGGTGTGGTGATAAATACACAAGACATTATGCTAGCACAAAACCCAATAACATTCATATACATAGAAAAAACAGAATACAATGCGGGTAGATTGATTTAAATCACTAGTTTTAACTATGATTTAAATCAGCAAGCAGGAAACCTTGATTTAAATAATTGATTTTAATCATATTTTGCATTTGTACTTTTTAGTTATTTTCCTAAAGAAAGGTTGATTCTCATTAGTTGGTAACCATTAAAATATGTTGATTTTCAACTAAATATAACCTTTATACTAAATGTGGTGCTTCTTTTTGCTAATCAAGAAGATCTGTATATCTTTACACGTTTATTTAAACAATTATACAGTGAACTTACATTATTCAGATTAATTTTTACATTTTTATGTTAGAAAATGGTGGATGATGCATTTCTTATTTACTAGATTAATTTTTTGTGATTTGTGTCAGTCTCTATTTGGATGGAAATTCAAATGCAGCATTTTTTTAATTAATGAAACTACCTTAACATGCTGGATACGTAACTTTTTTCTTTATCAAAACATGTTCTGCATTTAAAACTAACTGCTTTATTAAACAAAGGAAGTATTATCTATAGTTACTGAATTGGACTGATTGTTTCTTTCAAGATTTTAGAGCTAATAGATTTCATCCTTTTACACTTAGCTTTTATTAATAGATTGGAATAAGAAAACAAGCTTTCCTGCTTTTTCAACTCCCAATAGGCTTAACTTTGAATGAATTAGTCCTTGAACTGAACTAGCTGAATAAACTGAAATTAAAAAGATATCCTTTCTGTACCTGCAGAAGATGCTACTGCTGTGAAAAGCTAGGTTAGTACTTCAACAAACTCGGGGTACAGGTGCTTAGCCAGTGACTTCCACTAGTTCAGTGATTTGACTTGCTATCAAATGTGGCAGCAAATATGTTCTGCTTAATATAATTTTTTTAATTTAATTTAAATGAGTTTAATTATAATAGGTTTATGCCTTAACATAAGTTGTCAATTTCAAAATTAATGTAAATAGGTTACATTAAAAAAACCCCACTGTATTTTAATTTAAAAATCCAATTAAAAAATTATATCAGTGATGTTTATGCACCCTGAATAAAATGAATGCTGCAGTTTTCTGCCTGATAAATGATAACCCTGCATCTTTTGTTTTAACAGGGGGAAAAGATATCGAAGTACAAATGAACGCCAAATACAACTTCAGCTATCCTGGAAATGAAAGCAACTGCAACAGTGATAACAAAATCAGTCAAGTTCTCTTTCCCTTGCTCTACACTGTTCTCTTTTTCGTGGGCATTGTCATGAATGGCCTGGCGATGCGGGTGTTTTTTCAAATCTCCAGTAAATCTAATTTCATCATCTTCCTTAAGAACACAGTCATTTCTGACATCCTCATGATCCTGACCTTTCCATTCAAAATTCTCAGTGATGCAAAAATGGTGCCTTGGGCACTGAGGGGATTTGTATGCCAGGTCTCACAGGTCATATTTTACTTCACCATGTACATTAGTATTTTGTTTCTGGGTCTAATAACTATTGATCGCTATCAGAAAACTGCCAGACCATTTAAAACATCAAGCACTAGCAGCCTGTTAGGCGCTAAGATTCTGTCCACAGTAATATGGATATTAATGTTTATTCTGTCACTACCTAACATGATTCTGACAAACAAAAAACCCACGCGTAAAACGGTGAAGAAATGTGCTCACTTGAAATCAGAGTTTGGATTAGTATGGCATGAAATTGTGAACTACATTTGCCAGTTTATCTTCTGGGTTAATTTGGTCATCATTGTTGTATGTTACATACTCATAACTAAAGAACTGTACAAATCATATAAAAGAACAAGATGCACGGGGAAGGTGTCCAGAAAACCTGTAAATATTAAGGTATTTATCATTATTGCAGTTTTCTTTGTTTGTTTTGTGCCATTCCATTTTACTAGAATTCCCTACACCTTGAGCCAAACAAGAGATGTTTTTCAATGCTCTGCTCAGAACATATTGTTCTATATAAAAGAGAGCACCCTCTGGTTGACATCTTTAAATGCATGCCTAGATCCATTCATATATTTTTTCCTTTGTAAGTCCTTTAGAAAATCCTTGATAAACATGTTGCACAAACGCATTAAGGAGCAGAACAATGGAGATGATAGTGATGAGACGCCAATGTAAGGCTACAAAATTGGGTCAATAGCAAATAATATAGGTATTTACATGCTTATTAATAATAAATACCCAGGTATTACTCCCAATAAAATCAATGGTTAACTCCCACTTACTTCTCTGGGAACTGAATCTGTGTTATTTGAATCTAAGTTCTATGACAGAAGCACTCACATACTGGAACAGAGGAACTACTGGTTATGGCCACAATGCAGCAAAGTGGTTAAATGTATGCTTAGTTACACACTAGTAGTCTCACGAAAGTCAGTGGGAATACTTGTGTGCTTGAGTTTTAAGCACATGTTTGATCCAGGCCTATATGCTTATTAAAACAATTATAAAGAAATAAAAAAGCTTTTTAGTCATAGAATACTATAGATGAATTTATGAACTGTGAGAGCTCAGCAGGGAAATGGTGAAATCCTGGCTCCCTTGAAGTTGATGACAAAGCACACTGACTTCAAGTGGGAGCCAGGATTTCACCCAAACCAATTAAAATCTGAAAAATGCAACTAAAGAAAATACCAATAAGCCAGATATTTTTTAAGAAAAGAAAGCTATCACCTTGCATCCAAATGCCAAACTACTAAGCATGGGGGAGGGGGGGGGAAGGCTATTTACGTGTGCTGAATTAGCAGAATGAACATTTCACTTCTGGCATCATACATTTGCATTTTTTAAGTTGCTGACCATTTTATTAATAACTGTATACAGTAAGAAATAACGTATTTTAAGCAAATCTATTTAGACTGAAGTTAAACTTTTGAGTACCCCAGAATACATTCTGAAAGACCAACCAAAGAACCATGGTTTTAGGGTGACCAATATATAAATGGAATTTGACCATTTTCAGTAAAACTAATTTTACACAATAGTCCCTGGGTTTCATGGGATAGAAGCACTGAAAGGGTTAAATCAATTATGAGAGTTAACGTCAGCTTTTGTTTTCATTATACTAGATTTCTAGCTATGCTTTTTAGTTACAGCTATTATGCATTTTTAGTTTGGAAAATGGGGAAATCAGGAATGCAATTTTCAATAACAATTGTGTACATAATTCTGACTGCAGATGGCCCTAGGTTGCCGTAAACAACCACTGGCAGACTTATTGCTATTATAACTACTAACCAGACTCTAAGTCTGAAAAATCTTTCACTGACATGTAAGGCTCTGATCCTATGAACAGATATTACCTTCTGTATACTTTCTATCACCACTGGAAGCACACACAGGAGTAACTGTTCGTAGGATGGAGGCCAAACACTATATAACTTGTTAAAATATTCTTCACTTGTATATAAATATAGTACTGAACTTGTAATACATGTTTTATGGTTTATTCTGTTGATCCACTAAATCATACCAACCGTAATTATAAATACACCTAGAAGGATTAGATTTTTATCATTCAATTTCACCATAAACATACAAAATGATGAAAAAATATTTTCATTGATAATCAAAATGTGCATACAGGCAAAGTAAGATTTTATGGGCAAAATCCAGTGATTTAGGTTTTTGAATTAGGACTGTTACAAATGGACTAGCAAATGAATAGTAAAAACTGGTATGATTTGTTGATTTAAAGATATTTGCATTGTATAATTTGACATGTGATGTTGACAATTTTTGTTTTAATAGATATAAAGCTAACTTGTTGAATCTCAATGTCTACTGTCATTACATTGTCTGATGCCCCCCAATTCCCTGTAACTGTGAAAATTTAAATAGATAAATATCAGAAAAGATACTTAAAAATATTCATCAATATTATCTGCTGAAATTGTAATAAAAACTGAATTCTGCCAAGCCTAATTATAAAGTGTAGTTACTAATAGTTTAAGTGATGTCTTAATTTCCCCTCCCTCTAGTTGTACAATGAAATTCAGAAGAAAATATGGGTCTCTCTTTGGAGAGGGGGATGTATCATTTACTTTAGTTTACTATTCTTAGATGGATCTGGTAGTTCAAGTTACTTTCTGAAACTCCAGATTTCTCAATGATCTGTTAAACAACATTTATTTCCACTTTTGCATGCACACCTGTGTTCCCTCGAAGCTGCGTGGTCGCACAGCTGCCCAGGAGTGATTCAAGTGCCGCACACTTGATTAGCAGAGCCGCGCACATCTGGCAGTGTGTGTTCAAGTGCCCCTCCCCCGCACTGCTTTGCAGCCACATTGCTCCTGCAGCTGCTCCCGGGATGGGGATCCTCCTGCTGGCTGTGCAGAGCAGGGCAGGGGGTGCTGACATCAGGTTGTCCCCCGTTCCCCACCCCTGTACCCCATCTCCACAGAGCAGGGGAGAGGGGACAGGGCTCAGGACTCGCAACAGCTCTGAGGTCTGAATGAGCCTTCCAGGCGGTAAGTGAGTGCCTTAAAGAGACAGAGCACAGTCTCTCAGAGACTTCCCCAGCAGCCAGCACAATCTCTCTCTCTCTCTCTCTCTCTCTCTCACACACACACACACACACACACACACACGCACACACACACAGAGCCTCTCCCCCTCCCACCTGCCAACGTACCCCCATCTCCGCAGAGCCGGGGAGGGGGCACATGGCTCAGGAGCAGGACAGCTTTCAGTGAGTGCCTTCTCTCAGAAACTTCCCCAGCAGCCAGCACACACACAGGTCCTGTCTACACTGGCAAGTTTCTGCACAGTGAAGCAGCTTTAAGCACTATAACTCCCGAGGTGTACACACTGTCAAGCCACTAAGTGCGCAGCGCCTGTTCTCATCCCTCTGGTCATCGGTTTGAACTCTACTGCCCTGCCCTCAAGTGACCAACCCTCATCCCTAGCCCGTAAATTCCTTTGGAATTTTGAAAGTCCCCTTCCTGTTTGCTCGGTGATGCGTACAGTGGTCTCAGCACATCTTTCCAGGTGCCCATGCCTGCTCCACGCACCAGGCAATCTCCCGCTTGGAGCAATGCCAAGCTGGTGGACCTCATCAGCATTTGGGTAGAGGAGGCTGTTCAGTCCCAGCTGTGCTGCAGCCATAGGAATTATGATACCTATGGACAGATTTCATGATGCATGACAGAAAGGGGCCATGACCAGGACACACTGCAGTGCAGGGTCAAAATGAAGGAGCTGCGGAACACCTACCACAAGGGGCAGGAGGCAAACCGCCGCTCCGGTGCTGTGCCCACGAGCTTCCAGTTCTACAAAGAGCTGGACGCGATACTCAGTGGCGACCCCACCTCCACTGCGAAGGCCACTGTGGATACTTTGGTGGCTTGTGTGCCAGTCGACACTGGACCGAGCCAGGAGGAGGAAATCTTGGACGAGGATGTGGAGGGGGACCCAGAGGCAGAAGATGACTCGGAGGTCAGAGATTTATGCAGCCAGGAGCTCTTTTCTACCCCGGAGGAGGCTAGCCAGTCACAGCTGTCAGATGTTGGCGAAGCGCAAACAGGAGAGGAGGCCCCTGGTAAGTGAATCTGATTTTGGGAATCGCTGAAGTGAGTTGTTGGGGGCAAAAGGGTTGCAGAAAGCAGGCTTGTCTCCCACCGCATGCCTAGTCTGAGCGGTGGAACAGGCTGTTGACTCTCTCACTTCACGGGAATCTCCCTCAGATTTCCAGGAAACTCTCGTGGAGATATTGGGCAATTCACTGCTGCAGGTTTTTCAGCAAAGCTGCTGTTTCTTGCCCCGTTAACGGTAACTTTTCCATGCGACTGTGCCGTCACGAGGAGGGTTGGGGGGGACCACTGCTGCACATAGATGAGCAGCATAAGGGCCAGGGCGGAAGCTGCAGCCTTGGAGAAAACCCTCCCTTGATTCCCTGCTCACCCTCAGCAGCGAGGCATCTTCCATAATGATCACATCCTGTTGAAAGTGTGGGGACAGGAATGATTATCAGGCCCCCCCTACAGTGCTGGCTCTCTCCAAAAGCCATGTGCCCAGTGTACAGTAGGATCCAGGAAGAGTGATTTCTCCTGCCCCTGCGGCTACTCACCATTGTGGGGGTCTTGTGGCTCATTTGTGCTTGCCTGGGGTCAGCCAGATAGTGACAGGTGTGTGAGTACTGGCTGTGTTTTAAAGCACTGAATCAGTGTTCTCTGTGTTACAAACAATACTGCTTCTGTAAAGTCTTGCGTTTAAACTTCACAGAGATGACCTTGGGAGCCGAGCCTCCCTCTTTGTTATCGCTGTCTGAACAGCTGAGCAAAATTAGAAAGCGGACAACAAATACGGAGAACTTTCTGCATGATGTTATGATGCACTCCGCCGCCAAGAAACAGGAATTGAAGGAGTGGCGGGACAGCCAGAAGAGGGACTGAAACAAGAACACGGCATGCCAGAATGAAGCCATGGAGCAGCTCTTCAAGGTTATGGAGCACCAAGCAGACATGGTCCAGGCGATACTAGCTCTTCAAACTGAGCCGCTCCGTGCCCGCCCTCCCCTGCAGCCGCTGTCGCAAAACTCTTTCCCATGCGCCCCCCAAGACACCACCAACACACTCTTATCAACCTCCTGGCTCCAATCTATACCCGCGGCATTCCACTCCTCCCCCCTCACAGTCCAGCACTGCAGATCCCACTACCCACTGCACTCAACACCCATCCCTCTGCAGTTTGGCCCTGCTGAAGCACAGTACCCGCTGCATTGTACTCCAAAGGAGGTGGTTGGATATGGTCCCTGGACATACACAAATCTTTAGCCATCCTGGGACCCCTCCTCCTCCTGGGACCTTCCCTTTCCCCATTCCCCTCACTGCTGATTTTTTTTTTGTTTGACCCACTCCTCCAGTTGTTGTTTTTTAATAAAAGAATTGTGTTGGTTTGAAAGCAATCTTTATTCTATTAACTGAAAGCAAAATAAGCCCTGCAAAGCAACATACAATTATGTTAAACCCACATATTGCATCGTCTGCACCAATCACCTCCTAGCATTACAAGCACTGCACTCCCGAGCATAGCAACAAATATTAATGGCTTTCAGCTTCAAATTGTTGCCTCAAGGCATCCCTGATCCTTATGGCCCCATGCTGCACCTCTCTGCACCTGGTCTCTGGCTGTTCAAACTCAGCCTCCAGGCACTGAGCCTCTGCGGTGCAGCCCTGAGTGAAGCTTTCACCCTTCCCTTCACAAATATTATAGAGCTTACAGCACACGGCTATAAGTATAGCAATATTGTCATCCGCCAGGTCCAGCTTCCCATACAGGCATTGCCAGCGGGCTTTTAAATGGCCAAAAGCTCACTCAACAGTCATTCTGCACTTGCTCAGCCTGTTGTTGAAATGCTCCTTGCTGCTGTCAAGTTACCCCGGGTATGGTTTCATAAGCCACGGCATTAAGGGGTAGGCTGGGTCTCCCAGGATCACAATGGACATTTCAACTTCCCTCCCCATGGTGATCTTCTGGTCCGGGAAGAAAGTCCTTGCTTGCAGCTTCCTGAACAGGCCAGTGTTCTGAAAGATGCGTGCGTCATGCACCTTTCCGGACCAGCCTGCGGTAATGTATGTGAAACACCCACAGTCATCCACAAGCACCTGGAGAACCATTGAGAAATACCCCTTGTGATTAATGTACTTGGTGGCTAAGTGGTCTGGTGCCAGAATTGGAATATGCGTGCCATTTATCGCCCCGCCGCAGTTAGGGAAAGCCCATTTGTGCAAAGCCATCCACAATGTCACTCACGTTGCCCAGAGTCACGGTCTTTCAGAGCAGGATGTGCTTAATGGTCCTGCACACTTCCATCAACACAACTCCAACAGTCGACTTTCCCACTCCGAACTGGTTAGAGACCAATCGGTAGCAGTCTGGAGTAGCCAGCTTCCAGACTGCAATCGCCACACTCTTCTCCAACAGCAGGGCAGCTCTCATTTTCATGTCCTTGCGCCGCAAGCTGGGGTGAGCTTATCACACAACCCCATGAATGTGGCTTTCCTCATCCGAAAGTTATGCAGCCACTGCTCATCATCCCAGCCGTGCATCATGATGTGATCCCACCACTCAGTGCTTGTTTCCCAAGCCCAAAAGCGGCGTTCCACTGTGGTCAGCACGTCCATAAATGTCACAAGCAATCTTGTGTCGTAGCTACTACGCGTGGCGAGATCAATGTCACACTTCTCTTGCCTTTTTAGTTTAAGGAATAACTCCACTGCCACTCGTGACGTGTTGGTCAGAGTGAGCAGCATACTGGTCAACAGTTCAGGATCCATTCCTGCAGCCCAAAGAGGCAGGGCGCGCAATACACAAACCATTGAAAGATGGTGCCAAATGCGGATGGAAGCACAGGGATTTCTGGGATGAGAAGCAATGCATCACGGGGCACTGGGACAGGACCCAGGATGCCCCACAACCCCCTCCACCTTCCCACAACTCTTAGTGGCAGAAGAGAAAGAGATGCTCTGTGGGATAGCTGTCCAGAGTGCACTGCTCCAAATACCGCTGCAAGTGCCGCAAGTGTGAACACGCTATTGCGCAGGCAGCTGACAGTGTGAACACACAACAGCAGTTTCCCTTCAGTACTCTCTGAGTGGCGCTGTAACTCTGCCAGTAGGTAGACATGCCCACAGTCTGTGTCACACACACTGTCTCACAGAGTCTTTCACGCTGACCTCCCAACACATAATTGTATTGTTGTTGTTGTTACTTTTTGGTACTTCCTACAATGCACATATATTCTCTGTAATTTTATTCTTTCAAAGTGTGTCATTTTAGTTTTTTGACTGGTCTATGCATTTCACAATTTTTATTTCTCTCTTACATTTAAATTTAATTCTTTGAGTAGAGAGTTCTAAAATGCCTAAAATGTCCTAGCTGGAGTAATTATCCCTATGGTAACTTTTTAAAAAGATCTATTATATCTAGGTTTTTTGTTTCTACTGGTGGCACACAGTACTTCATTGCACATAACAAAATTTATTCCGCACATGGATGGAAAAAATTGGAGGGACCATTGGTGCACACTCATGCATACACACAGTTTTAAGCGTCCTCCCTGAAGCTACAGGCACTCAAGGCAAGCACAGATAAAATGTACATTCAAAAACAGGCAATACTAAGACCAGAGTAATTAAAAGCAGGGAAGGGTAAGACCAGAATAATTAAAAGCTGGTGAGATGGGATGGGGTTGGGTGTGAGGGAATCTATGACACTAGAACTGATTAGTTCTCCTGGTCCACTGGCTGGTGTACTGAATGGCAAAACCCAATGCTCTGCCTACTCCCCACCCACCTGCACAGGAGGGGTAATAGCAACGCCACGGATGCTGTTCTCCCTCCTACACTGCTACCAACAATGCAGGTAGCAGGCACAGGGAAGAAAAGGGCACACCTTGCACCATCCCTTAAATCCCCACACAGGTGCATTAGACCAGCCACAATCGGACCTTTAGCTGGTATCTTTTCACAATTCTCTAAATGATTTCTATTGGTCTGTTTTGCACAATAAACTGTCAAAACCTAGACAGGTAGAGTCTTGCTAGGCAGAGGTGCAGAGAAGAATATTCCATTGCATATCTGAAGAGGATCTTTCCACCATTTTACCATGATGAGGACTTTTTGTAGGAGTGTGACCATCATGTCCATGCAGTGTCTGCTGGGCTGATACACGGATTTCAACTACCCTTGCATGAAGTGAAAGTGAAGTCTGGCATGCTGTGTGACAGAAGTCCATGAGGCTCTGTGTTCTAGAAGCCAGACATATTCTCACTGATTCTTGGGTGGGCTTGAAATTGATTGATGTTTGAAATCTCTCTTGTGGGAGGCAGGTCTCACCATCTCGGAGTAAAACAGTGCTACTGTGAACTCTGCGCTCTGAGTTGGAGTCACTGTGGATTTCTGTCTGTAGATTATGAAAATCGAGTGAGACAAAGAGCTTTAGAATTATTGGAATTGAGTCGGTCAGCTATTGCGGTGATCCTCCTTGAGGAGGGGAGGCAGTCCTGCCAGGCATACCCTGTCTTTATATAGGGGAGGCTGGGGTTTTTGTAGTCACCTCTCTATGTTTTTCATTCAGAGGGGACTCCTGTACCAGGCCCATTGGTAAGTCACAGGACACTGTGTAAGGTTTCAAAACTGAGACAGTCAGTACTGGGGCAGCAGGTACTGCAGAGATAATCGGTACTGAGACGGAAGGTACTGCTAAAATAACAGAAGGACTCAGTGCAGGGCTTGGTGCCACAGGGTTAGTTCTGAGGGTAGCATGGTCTGCTGATTTAGAAGTTACTGTACGCGCTGCCTTGAAAGTCAATGCCAGGGTACCAGAATGGGCTCTCTCAGCATATTGGTCCTTTGAAGTAGGAGCCCGAGATGAGTCATACAGCTAATGACCCTTCAGTCTCTTGCTAGGTGACAGAGAGGAAATCTGCATGTGTGCTCATCCTTACAAGCGTGCTTCTCTCTGCCCCTCTCAGATGTAATTGCCGACGTAGGAGTGGAAGGCCTGGGCTACACTGGGGGGGGGGGGGGAGATTTTCGAACTAAGATACGCAACTTCAGCTACATAAGAACATAAGAAAGGCCGTACCGGGTCAGACCAAAGGTCTATCTAGCCCAGTATCCTGTCTGCCGACAGTGGCCAATGCCAGGTGCCCCAGAGGGAGTGAACCTAATAGGCAATGATCAAGTGATCTCTCTCCTGCCATCCATCTCCACCCTCTGACAGACAGAGGCTAGGGACACCATTCCTTACCCGTCCTGGCTAGTAGCCATTAATGGATTTAACCACCATGAATTTATCCAGTTCTCTTTTAAACTCTGTTATAGTCCTAGCCTTCACAACCTCCTCAGGTAAGGAGTTCCACAAGTTGACTGTGTGCTGCGTGAAGAACTTCCTTTTATTTGTTTTAAACCTGCTGCCTATTAATTTCATTTGATGACCCCTAGTTCTTGTATTATGGGAATAAGTAAATAACTTTTCCTTATCCACTTTCTCCACATCACTCACAATTTTATATACCTCTATCATATCCCCCCTTAGTCTCCTCTTTTCCAAGCTGAAGAGTCCTAGCCTCTTTAATCTCTCCTCATATGGGACCCGTTCCAAACCCTTAATCATTTTAGTTGCCCTTTTCTGAACCTTTTCTAGTGCCAGTATATCTTTTTTGAGATGAGGAGACCACATCTGTACACAGTATTCGAGATGAGGGCGTACCATCGATTTATATAAGGGCAATAATATATTCTCAGTCTTATTCTCTATCCCCTTTTTAATGATTCCTAACATCCTGTTTGCTTTTTTGACCGCCTCTGCACACTGCGTGGACATTTTCAGAGAACTATCCACGATGACTCCAAGATCTTTTTCCTGACTTGTTGTAGCTAAATTAGCCCCCATCGTATTGTATGTATAGTTGGGGTTATTTTTTCCAATGTGCATTACTTTACATTTATCCACATTAAATTTCATTTGCCATTTTGTTGCCCAATCACTTAGTTTTGTGAGATCTTTTTGAAGTTCTTCACAGTCTGATTTGGACTTAACTATCTTTAGCAGTTTAGTATCATCTGCAAACTTTGCCACCTCACTGTTTACCCCTTTCTCCAGATCATTTATGAATAAGTTGAATAGGATCTGTCCGAGGACTGACCCTTGGGGAACACCACTAGTTACCGCTCTCCATTCTGAGAATTTACCATTAATTCCTACCCTTTGTTCCCTGTCTTTTAACCAGTTCTCAATCCATGAAAGGACCTTCCCTTTTATCCCAAGGCAGCTTAATTTACATAAGAGCCTTTGATGAGGGACCTTGTCAAAGGCTTTCTGGAAATCTAAGTACACTATGTCCACTGGATCCCCCTTGTCCACATGTTTGTTGACCCCTTCACGAATGTATCTTAGTTTGACTTACCTGGCTGCCCTCGCGGCGGCGAGTTGACCGCCGTGGCTCCGCTGTCGACTCCACTTACTCCTCCTGCCGAGGAGGAGTACAGGCGTCGATTCGGGGATCGATTTATCGCATCTAGACGAGACGTGATAAATCAATCCCTGATACATCAAACACTACCCACCGATCCAGTGGGTAGTATAGATGTACCCGAAGAATGGTGCCCATGAGTGGATGTGGCCCAGAACCTTAAAGTGTTACCAGGTTCAACAGGGCACTGACCAAGAGCAACTGACCCAATCGATGTCTGAGGCTATGGTGTATCTGTCTTCTTGAGAGGAGACCGAGGATGCCTCCTTGGAGGATTGACTTCTTTAAAAAGAAAAAAGTTTAAGTTTTGCCTCCCTCATTCTCTGGTAAACTTGGAGAAAGTGCAACTAACAGAGCATCACGCTGGGACATCTCCAAGACACAGCAGGCACAAAGTGCGCCCATGGCTGATGGGCACTGAAGCATCACATGAAGGACAGATCTAAAATCGTGGTGATTTCATTTCTGCCATTACTCGGGGGCGGCCCTATAGTAACTCAACTTTCTAGTCTATATACACTGTATTTATTTAGTCAATGGACATAAAAAGAAAACTACAGTATCACTAACTATGCTAATACATCATACAAGGCTTAGGGAATCATATAGTGTGCAGAGTAAGCAGATACTGGAAGGGATCGATCTCTCTCTCTGCCTTGGGTGGTAAGAAGGAACTGAGGGGTAGTTTGTCCCACTCTGCCCTTTATGCCCTTGGGTGGGGAGAGGGACACTTAGGGCACAGGCATGATCCCAACAGACACTGCTGCCCAAAAGAACACTATCATTCTAGCATTTGGCACATGCGCACCAAGAATGGAATCTGTGTGAACAATCACTCAAAGCAGCACTCACAGTTTCTCAGAGGAACACTGTGCCTAGCTACTCTACATCAGCTGTGAGAAAGCACTTTGAAACAGAGTATCCAGAAATTTCTAAAAGCAGCACAGAAAGGGCTTAATAGGGAACACCATGTATTCAGAATTGTGATCCAGCCACAAACCACAAGGACCATGCAAAGAAAAATGGAGTACCATGCAGACCCAGGATGATGAGCACAGAAGGTGGCATCTCGGCAGGCTGATAAGTTCCATATTGCCCTCAGGGAAACAACAGTAGCTAACAACCAGTCATTTCTACTGTGGAAGATTTGGGATATCAATAAGTGTCTAAAGACCCTATTAGCACAACGGACTTCATACATGAATGACAGATCTTTAAAACTACACTTTTCTCTGAAGCACACAGCACATGCGTCACAGTATTTACACTTACGAAGTCAGGAGGTTTACACAGTGACTTCACCACAGAAGCTATGGAGTCAATGCTCTTAAAGGGCAGTTTACTATCAAGTCCAATGGGAATTTTGCCATTGTGTTCAAAGGAAGCAGAATAGGGTTATTAAAAAGAAATGAATGCATCACAACAACTTCAAATAGAGGTTGCCCACATTAGTGACAACAAATTGGTTAACTGTGTCTCACATGGCACTGTCCTGGGGAAGTGGTTATCTCGCTAAGAAGTAGGACTGCTGAGAGAGGCTGCGTCAGCCTTTGAAAGAGATCTGAATGAGCAGCAGCATCCATATCAAGGCAGATGGTCAAGTTTAGGTTCACACATGTGCAGTATTAGTACCAATTAGTATTGGTACCAATTAGTATTGGTGAAGAAGAAAGTATGAGTCCACAATCTGATTGAAGGCTGCTTATGGCCTACATTTAAAAATAAAGCCGACTCATGATAAGTAAACTCCAGCTGGAGTGATTATTCAGCAGACTTTAATGCCCAGTCCTTTACTGCAATGTTAAAAAAGGTTATTCTTGCCTCTAGTTCCCCTCACTCTCTGGAGGCAATTTCCCATGCCATGCAGTTATCGAATAGAGTTCACAAATATGACCGTGCAACTCTCATGGTTTTGTAGTTGAGCAAATCTGTGGTTCTTCATGCTTACTTAAGACAGGATTTCCCATTACTGGCGAAATAGTTATGGGAACCCATGATAGTCCTGGGCAACGTAACGATCAGGAAACGTTTCACTTAAAGACCTTTTAGCATGTGTTGAAATATACAGGAATTCACACACAAACTAATATGAATGTTTTAGTGGAGTCTGATTATTATGTTGGAAAACATTCCATATACTGAGAAACGTGAGGACAGAACAAATGAAATAACTTCAAACAACACACTTATTGTCAGAGGCATTGCATATAGAGGAGGGCCAGCATGTTTGGCTATTTTGCAGTTTTCAGCAGCTTGATCCAATAAGTGCTTCTCTCTAACAGAAGGGAAGACAAGAAAGAATGTATACAGTACTAGCTTTCCTAAACATCAGGTGGGAAAGGGGGAGGAGAGAGACAGGAGAAAGAGAAGTGGGATGTTGGGTGATGGACCCACTAACCATACTCCCCAAAATCTCTGCTCCAAACATCTGTCAGAGAAGCTACTGCACAGCAATCCTTTGTAGTATACAGAGGTACATCTGCACAGTCTACATAACACACTAAATCTAGACTTTGACTCAGATTTAAGCTCAAGACCCCCTTTCCATTTGCACAGAAATTAGTCTGACTTGAGCCAGGAACCCCTCTGGACTGAGGCCTGGGGTCAGAGTGGTGCTGGTGACACGGGTCAGAGCCAGACATTTTGCAGTATGGACGCAGCTCAAGTCCAGATCACCAGACTTCGGTCTGGAGAGTCTGCCAATGCTATCCCACGATCCCCTGTGCTGTGCTTCCCAGCCCTTCAAATCCAAAACTTGGCACGCACTTCCCCAAAACCCGAAGCAACCTCCTGGTTCAAATGCAACCACTTGGTATTTAATCCTTCATTTCATGCGGACTGCTCAACTGGAAACAACACAGTTAGTCAACGCTAATGTGTATTAGCTATGCCCAGAAGCAAGATGAAGTCTGACAGGAAAAGCACACTGCTAGCTGACCAAAGGAACACAGCTGGCTTCTGCTTAACCTCTGTTGTCAAACAAGCAATACACTCGACTTCACCAAGAGCACAAGGAATGATCATGTCTACAAAATTATATTGGCACGACTGGCAGCATTAGAGATCAATTGGACAGCAGAAGAAC
Source organism: Emys orbicularis (assembly GCF_028017835.1). Lineage (NCBI taxonomy): Eukaryota > Metazoa > Chordata > Testudines > Emydidae > Emys > Emys orbicularis. Next base: position 79,647,423 of record NC_088691.1, on the reverse strand, counting down.
GCAGAGAGTGAATCAAGTGGCTGAAGACAGACTACCACGGAGTCAAGGATGCCAGCTCACGGGCCTATGAAGTTATTAATACAAGCTGGGATTTTTGTGATTTTCTATTCAGGGCAGAAACCACACCACTTCTCTATTGGCACTCTGTTTCCCGCAGGCCCTCTCCCCATCCCGCCCGACGCCACATAGTTTCAAAATGCACACTGCGAAAAGAGGAAAAAAGTTAAACAAGAAGTCACCATGAAATTTTTACTAGTTACTCGTTAATTGTTATAAGTGTGGGTTTGGACTCCACAATTCACAGCCTCACATACTCCTCCCACATAATATAGCACACTTTATAAATCGGCTGCACCCAAACTGTCCTAGACTGCCCATGAACTGAGTCCCTAAAATCCTGACTGTTATGAGTGCAAACCAAGCCACATTATGCATTTGGTCCATCGCTTGCTTTAATGTCTGAGTCCAAGTTACAGCAAAGGGTGGCTGGCTGACTGTATTAGGGATCCCAATGGCTGGCAATCAGTCGGAGGTTGTCCAGGGACACAGTGTGCTCATAAGGAGGCTGTACTATGTCTTCATGCTAAATCAGTAGAAATTTTCACCCATTGCTGGTTGGTGATGAAAGTGAACTTCTCACAGAGTAAGAACTCCAGACAGTCTTATGTTCTGTGGCAGGGCATTCTTATTGGGGCTGCCTCTGTAAGTCTCAAGCCCCCTTCATTCCATGACATGCTGTTGGGTTGCTAGATGCCTAAACAGCTCCTTAGCATGCATAGATGGCTGGCCTCAAACAGGAGTTTATACTTCCACTCAGGGACCTCAGAATATCAGTGTTCTCCAGAGCCTACCCTGCCTGACAGGACTGAACAATCATAGCTAGTAACTAGACTCTCATAAGTGTGCCCCAAACAACTCCTCCTCCACACCCCCGCCCCAAGGGGGATACAGAAATCATTTGAATTGAATTTTCAATCTGTCTCTTACCATGATGTCTGCTAGTTTTTAATGCTGCTCAAAAGGATATCCAAAATGATGGTGTTTCTGGTGTGAACAGAATATCCCATTGATAAATTCTGACCTTGAATTAAAGCAGCCCCTTTCATAAACTGTGAAATGTATTTTTTATCGTGCTCAGATAATAATATTCTGTTTCTCTATTTTCAAGGCCCTTCCAGACACATGGTATAAGGAGCCTATGGGTGCAGACCAATCTACTGTGGGGTAAGAGACCAGCTACATAACATTAATTAGCAGGTACAGAAGGACCACATGTTGTACCAAAAGGATAAGGATGCATGCAGGGTGGAGAGAGACACAGAGGCTGCCCAGCGTGAGGAGAGATTGGCAGACATTCATGGAACATGACTGCAGGTTGAGGGAGGAAGACAGAACACGGAAGAAGGAGCTGTTCAAGCAATTACTTGCACTCATAGCTACCTGACTGCAGGCTTAAGTGCCACCTTCAGCTCCTTCACCTGACCCACAGCCTGAGTCTCCTCTCCATTATTGTGCCCTGCAGAGCATTTCTGGTTCTTACGACATGTAAATACTCATGTAAAATAAAATGTTGAATTTGCACACAAAGCTACAACCACAAGTTTTATTATATGTAATACTAAAAGTGGCACAAACTTTCATGAGTGTCATCCCATACCCAATCTCAAACTTTCATAACAACAATTTATGAACGCATCACAGTATTCCATAAACTGTTTGCCAGTATGAATAAAATGCATAACCTATCTCCATACATTTCATCAAAGTGTTTCCAGAATTCATAATGCACAATACCAACTCATTTACAAAAATCTTCCCACTGCTGGCCCACACTCATAGAGAGAGCAGCCTCAACTACCATTTCATTTCCCCTCATGCATGGGACAGTGAAAGCACAGTAAGCATGCACTAGTCATGACAGGTGCACTGTCTGACAGTGTATACTGGTTCAGCAATCCAGCAGTGCCCAGAGTCCATTCCTAGTGAAAAGATTCCCCATTCTCCTCTCAGACATTGGGCAGAGTGCAGTAAGCCACAATACTGTTGATTGCATTATCACGCTGGCATCCAGATGCTTTTGAAGGCAGTGCCAATGGGATTTCAGTCTGCTAAAGGCACATTCCATCACCATTCTACAGCTACTGAGTATATATAGTTGAATCTTCTTTTGCCAGGTCCTCTGAAAAATAGCGTATGGTTTCCAAAGCCATGTCAACAGCGGGTAGGGTCTCTTAGAATAGCAGTGGGTATAGTGACTCCATTTATAACTATGTCATTGAGTGGGAACAAATGTCACAACTTCTCCATGAAGGTAAAGTCCAATCTCCGAACACCCTGGCATTGTGCACCCTGCCAGTGCATTCCCGTTAACGTCCATGAATCTGCTCCTATGGTCAACCAGGGCCTGCATAACAATGGAGTATCCTTTGAGATTTATGTACTCATGTACATCTTGAAGTGGGCACATGAGTCTCATCAAGAGTCCTGGTGCAGTCTGGAAAGCCTATTCTCTGAAAACCTGCAATTATTTCAGGAACATTTGTAATGCCCATCATTTTTGGGTGCATCAAGAGTCCTGATCCCCTCACAAACCTCCACCACCACAACCCCCACAGTTGATTTGCCAGCTCCAAACTGGTTAGCCATGGACCTGTAGCAGTCTGAGGTATCCATCTTCCTGCTCATATGTGCACCCTAGCGCTGAAGGGTTGGGGCAAGCTGCTCATAGACTTCCAAGAACGTCTGCTTCTTCACGTGAAAGTTCTGGACCCATGTCTGCAAGACGATGTGATCCCACCTGTCTGTGCTCGTGGCCTGCTCCAGAAACACCGGTCTACACAGGGGAATCTGCAGCTAAGCCAACAGGTATGAGCAGCATTAGCTGGTTTGGAGCTGGCACATCAGTATCCTCCAAGAGATGCCTTGGCAGTTCAAAAACCTATCCCTGAAATGTCCACCAGCATTTCACAGATGCTCCAACTGTGTCCCCAAAATAGGGCTGAGAGCATAAGGCAGAAAAGTCCTTTCACCAGGGTGGATCCATATTGGCTTTGCCTGCAGGAAGCATGTGGACACAAAATGGCTCAGCTAGATGTATTTGTGGGCTACAACCACCCAAAATGCTTCCAGTCAATTGCCTCGGGACAGACAGACAAGTTCTCCCATAACCCACTATGAAAAAAGCCACTGAGCAGCTTCCGCTGGTGAGAGTACACCCCAACAGAAAATAAAGTTCTGACTCAAATCTGACTACTGCAGTGGACATGCCAGCACAACTGTGAAGGCCAGGTTTCCACTGCAGTGTGGACACTTAAGCACGGACTTGGAAACACAAGTCCACAAGACCAGGTCCCATAGAACTGGGCTTAGTGTGCCGTGTAGACATACCCTCTGTAATCTGACTTCCCCACACAGCAGAACCATAAGGTTCCACTACTTTATGGTCCTTCTGCGTCAGGAGCAGAAATAACTGAATCTGTGTATCTGTAACAGAATACGGGAAACAGCTTTCCTATGAAGTAGGTGTATGCAATTGAGTTAATGAACACTACACCAACAGAACTATTACTGTGTAGATTAAATTATGCTTTTGTTAGCACCATGCATTTTCTGAAGGGAAAGACAGTAACAACAATACAATATTTCTTTCTGTTTCCCTTCTCCTCTCTCCCTCGCTTTCTTTTTTTAAAGTATATATATTTGCTCATTAGGTACCCAGGGTCTAAGAAATGGTTTTAATGCCACTCAGCTATCTTCCCACTTGAATGAAAATTATTTCCACCACCAATATATTTAAAAGAAGATACACAAAAATTGCAGTTGTGAAAAGATAAATGATCTCAGCACTCTAGTTTTGGAGGTAAGAAGAAACCAGATCTGAACATTTCTACTTCGGAACATAAGAAATGCTTATGGCGTCCACCAAATCCAGTATCCTGTCACTGCCAGGGACAAGGTCCAGTTGCTCCAAAAGAATAAATCCTGCCGTAAGCAGATATTGGATAGCCTGCCCACAGGGAAAGTTTCCTCCTAACTCCCAATAGTTAGAGGTGCGTATAACAGATTTGGAGTTGCCAGAAATAATTTATGAATATTATTTGTTGACCAGGTAATTGTGATGTCCATTGTATGCATATATTTAGTAACAGGATTACCCAGAAATGCACACAGGAAGGAGGGGGAAGTGTCTTGACAGACACTTATCAACAAACACTTCTGAGACAATACAAGAGCAATTCATCACTTTGATTCTCTGGTGTGACCACCTGCTGGGCTTCCCAAACAGGTTTACCCAGGAATGAAAAGGAGGTGGGGGTGTCAAAGAGAGAGATTTTTGAGACTGAGAATACAAGGTGAGTTAGACCTATGGGAGGCCCCATCAGGAGGATGCTCTCTTTTCATGCTCTCTGTATGTGTATATATATCTCCTCAATATATGTTCCATTCTATGCATCCGAAGAAGTGGGCTGTAGCTGACGAAAGCTTATGCTCAAATAAATTTGTTAGTCTCTAAGGTGCCACAAGTACTCCTGTTCTTTTTGCGGATACAGACTAACACGGCTACTACTCTGAAACCTATCAGGAGGAGGGTTAGACTCCAGGTAGGATAGACATAGCACGTACACCTTCTGTTTTGAAATCTTTTTTCTTATAAATTATTAATTGTTTCTATGGTTACGCAAATAACACTTTTGCTGTAAGAAGTAATCCGGTGGATACAGAGTCCCAAAGATAAGAGCAGCAAATACTGAACCCAGTCAGACTTCCAGGGTAAGAATAGTGGATACACAGGGTACTGCAGCCCAGGATTCAGTCTAAGAGTGAGAGAATCACAGGAGAGGTACAGACATGAGGCCTGAAACCTGTGGGAGTGTACTCAGAGATCAGAGAGGGGGTCACAGGTGGAGCTAGTCTGGTAACCATGACAGCAGGTTTATAACCCAAACCTTGAGGGTTTACATTCCTTCCAAAATTCAAACTTGGCTATCATATTTGGAGATGTTGTTATCCATATAAATCTCTATTCCTTTTTTGACTGCTGCTCAGGTCTCAGCATCCACGATATTATGTGGCAATAAGTTCCACAGTCTAACTGTGGGTTGTGTAAAAAAAATTATCTTTTTATGAGTTTTGAATTTGTCACGTTCCAATTGTATTGGCTGTTCCTTTGTTCCTGTGTTATGAAAGAAGTTGAATGATCTACTATTCTGTACCATTCCTTATTTTTTAGTTTTACGATAACAATCTTATTCACCTTTTCTCTTAGATAAACAGTCCCAGTCTTTTCAATCTCATTTCACATTAGAGTTTTTTGGCCTTGGGTCTATTTCTAGTTAATAGTAAATATATTATTTTAAAATGAAAGCTAATGATTAATTTAGTAGACACAGAATGGGTTAACTAATTCAGTGCATGAAAATGAGGAAGGAAAATTAAAAAAAACACACCCCACATTTATGTTCCGCTGTAAAGACAAGTTTCACTATTCTGAATGTACCAGTGAAGGTAACAATCAGCATAGGAACAGCAACCAAGTATTCCTTCAACACAAAGGAGAATTTCTTTTTATCATAATCTTTATACAGGTACCTTCAATATCTATGTTCATAGAGATGCATTAAATATAGACTATGCTAATAACTTATACTCTGTGTCTTCTGCTCAGATAAATGTTTTAAAATTGTGCTGAGAAATGAAATACGGTTTGCATTAAGCAAGAAATGTTAAAAACCTGAATGCTATTTGTAACCCACAGCACAGTTATTCCCCTTAGAACATGTTGTTTTTAAGCCCTAACCTTGATATTTAAACTCAACAGGTTTTCTTTTCTTTTTTTTTTATGTTCCATGGGAAGATAAGCCGTCTTCTAGCCATTTGGCTGTGATACCAAGCTATTATAGTATATTAACAGAATCCTATATTAATGTACTATATGCTATTTCTAATATATTAGAAAATAATAATAAAGTAATACAGAAAATATCTTTTTCCTTAAGGTTTACACAGGAAAAAAGACAGGATTAACTTTTGTAGGAAACAGAACACAAATTTGGTCAACAGATGTAGTTAATGCAATGAATATTAAGATATTTCTGAATGTATTATGCATAGGTCAGTAGCATGTCACATTTTAAATATTAAACTTCTCACTTTTTTAAAATTAACTTTCCTCCTCAGCTTCTGTTTTAAACAATGAACTGGAGTAACATCAACATCACCAATGGGACACCATCTTTCTCTGGACAATGCCACAGAGACACCAGAATTGCACATGTAGTATTCCCAATCCTATACACTGTCATTTTCCTTACTGGAGTTATATTGAACAGTTTGGCTATTCGAGCTTTTTTCCAAATTCAAAGCACCTCAACTTTCATCGTCTACCTCAAAAACACTTTGGTTTCTGATTTCATAATGACTCTTATGCTTCCTCTGAAAATTCTTACTGATTCAGGACTGGGACCATGGCAACTTAAAGCTTTTGTTTGTCGCTTTTCAGCTGTGATATTTTATGAAACCATGTATGTTAGCATAGTACTACTTGGACTTATTGCTTTTGACAGATTTCTCAAGATTGTGCGACCTTTTGGGAAGTTTTGGGTGCAAAATGTCACTGCTGCACACATTCTTTCAGGTCTTGTTTGGCTTTTCTTCTTTGTCCTCTCCTTGCCAAATATGATTTTATCAAACAACAAAGCAACACCCCTTTCCGTGAAGAAATGTGCTTCTCTGAAGAATCCCTTAGGACTGAAATGGCATGCAGCTGTCAATTACATATGTCAGTTTATCTTCTGGACTGTGCTAATTCTAATGCTTCTATTTTATGCAATTATTACCAAAAAGGTATATAATTCTTATATAAAAACTCAAAAGAAAGATAGCAAAAGCAAACAGAGGATTAATGGGAAAGTATTCATCATTGTAGCTGTCTTTTTCATATGTTTTGCCCCATTTCATTTTTGTAGAGTACCATACACACTAAGTCAAACTGGCAATACAAGTGACTGCAATGTACAGAACCTATTATTCATTGCTAAAGAAAGTACTCTTTGGCTAGCTACTACAAATATTTGCATGGATCCTTTGATATACATAATCTTGTGCAGATCATTTGTAGAAAAAGCATTCTGTGTTAAAATGAAAAAATTTAGAAGTACAATGAGGGAAAATCCAACAGTCCCCTTGGACACCAGAATATCTGTATAGATTCCTAATTTGGTGCAATTTTATAGCTTTCTGTAATTTGCACTAAAATATTTGCAGAGAAATTAAAGGATACTTTGTGTCAAGATGTTTTATTCTAGAACTGAAACTTAAAGGGTCGTTCTTCTCTGAAATGTGACTTTGTAAAAATGGCATAATGTAATGTTATACTATCAGAAGTACTCTGCTTAACAAATAAAATGCTGTTTCTCTAACTGCCAGACCCAAAAGCTCAGTTTGCAGTCCAAGAACTAATTTGGGTTCTTTCCACCTGATGCATCATCATCATGACTAACAAAAGTTCAGCCAGCCAAACATTCTTCAATGACACCTGTGCAACCACAATGTCTTCACGTTGTAACCCAAGTGATAACCGTTCAACTTCACTTCCTTCAGTGGTGTTGCACAGGTGGGTTAGGACATAGTGAAAAATCACGTTGATGGTAATGCTTTAGGTGGAACAGAATCCGGTTCACACTCTCGCACTGCTGTGTTGGCTCCACAGGGCTAACAGGAGTAGAAAGCACTAAAAGCTTTTTTGTCACTAAAACAAGTAGATAAGGACAATACACACAGTAACTGGAAATGGTGAATATGAAGATGGACTAAAAATACTTTGCCTAACTTGGATAACAAGAGGCACATGGCAGAGTATACAAATATTTAAATTCTATCTACTGCATACGAGAAACTAGGTATACTTTAGTATAAAGTTTACTGCCATCTAAAATAAACAGCAGATTTTTGCATATTGAATATGGATGCTCCTATTCAACATTAAGATTTTGTTGCTCTTAACAAATGGCACTGTTGGTTGTCGCTTACCGTATATGGAATCACATGGCAGGGGAGAGGAAGAAGAATTTTGCTTGATACAGAAAATTATGATGAGGTGTATGAGGCAAGTCATCCCCCGTCCCTCCCTCTTTGCACATCACATCTCTCATTTTCTTGCCTCCTCCATCACCCACTTTTCCCCTCCTCAACAGTGTAGTGATGAGGAAAGGAGAAGACACGTGTGTGTGGGAGGCGGCCCTGGAGCAACAGGAGTCAACTCAGGGGCTGTGAGGCACTGGAATCCTCTTCTCCCATAGGTCCATGCAGAGCCCAGGGTTGCAGTGTCTTAGGAAGACTAGGCTGAGAGCTGTTCAACACCCATGAGTGGGTACGACCGGAAATATGCCTCCTGTCCCTTACGGTGAACATCAATCACCTGAATTCAGAAACACTGCGTGGAGAGACTGGAATACGTAAGATTGGATAAGCCCTCTCCCCCCCTCCCACCCTGAACTGCCTGCCAGATTCCACTCGCGGAACTGCTGATGCCATACTGGTCCACTGATTCAAATACAAGATGGACTCAAAAGGGACTGAATCCAAGGAGTTGTCATCTCTTTCCAGTCTAATGGCTGGCAACATTTGTTGTTTAAGCCACCAACTGCCTAATGACCATTGAGTTAAAATCTTGAACTAACCAAACAGTATAAAATAATATTAAAACTTGCCAAGTTTCTGAAGTGTTTTTAATTCCTTCTGAATGGCTATACCCAACCCGTCCTCTGATACCATTTGCCATCCAGGAGAACAAACCAAAAAATCTCCAGAACGCTCAGTTTTGAAGTGAAATTCATATATTTTTTTTTTAATTTCAGGGAGGAAGAATGCAAAACATTTGTTCAGGTCAACTCAAAACAAAATGTCAAAATGGTTTGTTCTGAAAGTGTCAAAATGAAAATGTTTTGACATTTCCAAAACAAATTTTTTCCATTTTTTTTTGGGGGGGGGGGGCTGATACTATTTGTTGAATTCAGGTCAAGTTCAGCAAATAGTGTCAGCACTCCGAAAAATACATTTCTGGCAACCAAAAAAAATAAAATAAAAAATTGCCTGGTTCTAATCATCATGTCTTGGGTTGGTAGGTGACAATTTTGCAGGGTTACCTTGCGAGGACAGAATGCATCAGAATTCAAACCCCTCAGGTGTTTTCCATTTTAATCCCAGTCAGCCCTTGTAGAGGATCTTCGTAGCCCTTTTTTAATGGCTGTACAATATATGGTTATCTATTTTATATTTATGGGTTGTGATGTTGTCAAGCAACCTGGCAGAGGGAATGGAATGAGCTACTTATTAATAATATTGTTTTTCTTGTTCTCCCCTTCATTAGATAACTATAATTAATCCTCTCTTTTTTTCCTTCAGTCATTATTTTCCCCTAAAAGCATCAGACACTTTGTATCATTGTTTGGTTGCCTTCCACTTTTCTCCCTGGGTTATTTTCAGAACTTCTGATATCCAAGGTAACCTTTTACAGCCACACTGGCTGCTAGTTGGACTTTTTTTTTTTTTTTTTTTTCCCCTAAAGCAGTTCTAGACTGCTGTACCTTAACTACAGCAGCATTTAGGATTCCCCACCACACTGCTGGATTTAAATATTATTTAGTATTTTAATACTTGTTACTTATTCACTAGATATGTTAATTCCACAAAATGCACCTTCCTGAACTATAATAGCTTTGTACAGTTGAGGCCAGTGAACACATTCTTTCAAGTAGTTCTTAGCTTTGAACTTCTCTATTATCAATGTTTTCAATCAGTTCCTTCCTCTCAGTAAAAATTGCTGTTGAGCGTTCAATTGTTTCTCCAATCCTTAGCAGAATTATTTTGATTGCTTTGGCAAAAATGAACATATGACCATAGTTATTTATTTCAGAAGTGCCTGGAAGTTAAAACACTGTTCACTGTTCACATATTTAAAGAAAGGTGGTAGGAAAGAGGCACATGATGGAATACGCATTATTGATCCCACTCACACATCACCATTACCGTTATGGCTAATGCTAAATTTAAAAAAATGAATAAGCAATTCATAGTAAATTACAGTTAGGCCCAAACCACAACATTGTATCGAAAAACCTACTCCCTCCACCCCCAATTCCTGTATTTTGGGAAACTTTGGATCTGATTCAGAACCAAACTTTGCAACTCAGACATCTCATTGTAATGGGCTGGACCAGAACTTTGAATGCAAACAATTCCGTGACTTTCAGGAAGTTCAGATATGGATCCATTTCTCAGTCTAAACTGTAATTCAAACTTTTCTTTAGTGTAAGCAGATAATGGGAGAGAGTCATATCATTCATTGCACAATATCTCTGTGATAAAGCTTGATGCAAATTTCTAACAGAAGTTGAAGAAGGAAACTTTTGATTTTGTCTTTTATCATCTGCTGTTTATGAAACACTGCAGTTATTTAAAAGCATGTGTAAACATATGCTGGAAACATATACTGCACAGCACAAGTAGCAAGAAGATTGCAACTAATGGTGGGTGTAACCACAATATAAACTGAGTTGTTCCTGAAAACAGGGGTGTGCCAAAGGTTTTTACAGAAGTCTGAATCAGCTTTTTTAGCTGCCTTCATCTTAAGACACTGACAGAGAGGCAGGAATACAAACATTTATAGTATAGAAGAGCAGACTTGTTGCAAAAATAAGAAACACCCAATTTTTGCTCACTTTAGAAAGAAGCATCTGTTAGGTTTTGAAATGTTTGCAGATTCTCCAGGGTTTTTTTTCCCCACGTGTTTTTGCAATTCTGGTTTCTATCTGGAGAACAGGAAACAAACTGTCAAAATACCATGAGAAAAGCTGGCCTTACAGCATGTTGGAAATATTATAAAAAAGCATGTTCTCCTGAGATTTTCAGCCCAATTTTACAACTCAAGAAGTACAGATAGACCAGAAAACTTTTTTGATTAGCCTAACATTAGTTTATAATGGAAATCTAATGCCCCATAGCTTAAAAGAAAATTCAAACCCATAGCTTCTCTACCGAAAGTCACATAACCTTGTCTCAACCAACTTGGCATGCATTGATAAACCAAAGAGGTAACACTGCATTTATTAAAAAAAGGAATGGACAAACTATCTGAGATAAATTTCCCCCTAAACCAAAGTTTCCTGAAACTCACTAACTCTCTCCCCCTCACACACACAGAAAGTAAAATTTTTTTTTAAGAAAGCTTTTCCATTTTCACAGCTTGCCTCCATCCTTTCTGCTTCTGTCTGAAGCTGCAAGCAGAAATGCTTCGATACCACAAGAGAAGACACTCATGAGACACGTCGGACTTTACCACAGTCAGGAAGTACCAGAAATCTCATCACAAAGCCTGTTCTTTTTCAGCTCTCTTTTGCACAATGAATGGATTTATATAGTTCAGATAAAACATAAACAAACATTTCACACTTCCGGTGGCTTTTCCAAACCTGACCCTTTTCACAAATGTGATTTAACAGGGCTGACTGGAGCATCTCAGACACCAACTGATATTAGAGAAATACCCTGTTTTTTCTTGATACAGCAACCACCCAGGAAGAAAAAAACAACATGTATACGTTTTTCACTCTATGTTCCTTTGTTTTGATGCATCACTACTGAAGAAGGGCTTTTCCTTTAATTTGGGCATCAAATTTCTCTCTCTTATGTGCTACCACTATGGTGAGGAAAGGAATAAACACACTACGTAGTGACCAGCTGACCAATTTAAATCTCATTCTTGTCTGAACTGGAACATTTTTTTCTGGTTTGAATTGGTTCTGAGAAATAAACCTGGCTCCAGGCCCCTAGTCTCTCACCACTCTCTCCCTCTTCACTTTTACAATACAGCAAGTGGACCCTGAGCACTATTCCTTTATGTAGGACTTGCAGTCTGGGCTTCCTGTGTCATTTCCCCATGACAGCCACTTGAGTTTATTTTGCCCATTTTCAATCTATTCACTCACAAGTCATTTTGTTTTCCAACAGAAGCATTTTTCAGAGGGCAATGCAGCTGGATTCTGCAGGAACCCCGCATGCTAAATACAGTCTTATTTGAATAAGCCCTAATACAGTCCTTGTCTCTGTTCTCAGTGCCTTGTTTTTAAAAAAAAGAAAGAATATGAGAGCTGGTCTTTGCATGGTATTTCCACTTTTCAGATCACCAGATCTCACATTTTTTCAGCTCCAGAAATAACTCAATCAGGCACCATGAGTTCACAAAATGCCCCACAAACACAAATTCTAGACCCCATATATATGCCTAATTTTTAAGAAACAGTAGTGCAAACCCTTCTAACAAGGCAACAATACCTCTCTCACTATAGAGCAATACTCTCAATTCATCAGAGATGCAGAAATAAAAGGTTGTGTTGTAGACAGAAGTTGGGAATCCAAGGAAGATATGCAAGATGTTTAACATACATGGTACCCAAGTTTAGAGGTACTACGTGAAATCAATCCTAAGGTAGATATTTGCAGAATCCTAATATTATAGAAGTTAAGCCATATGAGTCAAAAATACAAGCTGTATAGTTCTCCTTCAGAAATGAGGAAACAATCAAGAGGCATAACTCCAACTAGTGATCCATTAATGCTGAGGTGAAAAAACTAAGGGGCTGAAGATGGAGGGAAGACAAATAAGAGATACTTTGCATATGTTGGTACTTATTGAAATCCTTTCTTTATTTGCCCCTTTAGTAGGGTGGGTAACAAGACAAAGGTAAAAGTACATGACTTCAGTAAAGTAGTATGCAGAAAAATATCATGTATCATAAGCCAAAACCTACAAATGTCCATTAGAGGAGCCTGGACAGGCATTAACAGAAAATGTGTGTATTTCCAATTAAAGGAAGGTGATTAGTGGACAGTGCCATATGAACTCTGAGAACCTCCTCTGATGTGGTTATGTCATTGTTCTCCTATGGCACACTCAGTTAAGTCAACATCATCTCTTGAAATAGCACCACTTTCCATAGGTACACACAGAGGTAGGCATGTCTTCATGTTCCACAATAATCTCTGGGTGTTACTAAAAATAGAAGAATTTGCCACTTGCAGTCAAAACTCAGGTTTCAGAATTATATTGAAACACATCAGCTCTGGCCTCTGCAGCTGAACCACACAAAACTCAGAAGTTTTGCTGATCACCACTTTAGAAAGCGGGAGGAACCATGCCTATACTGCAAGCTTGGTTCATTCCACCATTTTTCTGTTAAAAACACCATAAATATATCACACGTCTTATCCAGGTGGTAAATGTGTATTAAAAATAAACCTAACATTTGGATTTTCAAACATGACAATAAAAAGATTTAGAATGAAGCAACAACCTAATAATTGTTCTAATAAAGTTGTTCAAGACTTATGAAATATGAGAATTACTCTATAATCACTAGAATAATATATACACACAAGCACATTCAACCTTTAAATAATCTGAATAATAATAAAGTTATAGGGTTGGTTTTCAGCTGCTCTTTTCATCAAAATTTTACATTTCTTTCACACCACTTTCATGACTAACCCCATGGTATTCCCTTTAGACATTGACTAGCCTTGACAAGCTTCAGCTTGAGAACTGGCACACACATTTGGATTAAAAAAAAACATGTAGGATCTTATTTTTAACCTTTTCATACTCTTATCCCTTTTAGTCTATGTACTTATTTATACCATGACCACCACTGTTGTAATTTATCACTATTAAAAAAATCCATCGATTGTATTTTGGGGTACCAATAACTAAATCCTTGGACCTTTCTAACAAGTATTAAAACAATGTCAAAGAAATGTAGCTTAAGTTTTCATTTAATTGTGTGTGTATGTATGCATATGTGCATGCGCGTCTGTCCGTCCCACATTTTATAGGCACGTTGTGCCCCAAAGGAAGAATTGATATGGGCCTGAGTGGATTATAGAAAAACTTCCCAAATCAGTACTAATGAGGATAACCCATTAGTAAGGCTTGCAGACTAGTGAGTGTCTACAACAATGCCAACTGGGACCTTCTACGCTGCATGGACTTGGGGAAAGCACTACAAAACCTACCGGGAATTATCTTAGTACTTGATAACACTTCGAAACAAAACTAGTGCAACTGCAGTTGATTACAGTAGCTGAAGCATTGGTGATCAAAGTGTAACTAGCCAGCTGGAATGATTAACCTGGTTACCGGCACCAGCTTGCAATTTCTGATACAAGAACAAAAGATAATATACAGAAGAGTAACGTATGTTTCCACTGGCTCACTTTGTATGTCTTCTATTCCCTTCAGCAATAGATAACACCAGGAAATTCCTGAAATCAGGAAGCACATGTTATTTCTGTGGGGAAATGCAGAAGCAGGTGGACGTTATCTACCTCTGACCAGAACCGGATGAAAGCACAAATGCATGGATGGATGGCATTCACAGACGCTGGTGTGGGCTTCCCTCCCCCCCCCCCCCCCGCAACAGGCAACAGGATGGAACAGTTCACCAGTACAGGGATAGGGGCTGCCCGTTAAGCAGGTGGTTAGACGCATCTGGTATTAGCACCGTGTTTCCAAGCAGGAGGTCTGTTTAAGACATTAAAGTGAGGAAGAGGAGGACTGTCTCCTATCTCCTGGCATTGTTGGGTAGGAACAAGTTCACTATCACAGATTTTTGAGGAAGAGAAGGATGATATATATGTACAAGACAGAGGAGAACCCACAGGAGCTCAGATATGCTCCAGCAGTAGTTTTGGCCTAGTGGTCATTGCAGGGAAGTTCTAATAAAGGTTAGAGTTTTTTTTCAGAGACCTGGTATAGCCCCACAGAGGCTGGAGAAATGGGGAATTAACCACCACCTTCTCCTGGTTTAAAATAAAGTTACCTTTCCCCAACCTTCTCAATAAACAACAGCCATTAACCTCACTCTTTATTTAAACAAAGACATATACAAATCTGCCTTTCTATGTACCTGCAACCCATAACTGTAGAGATGCAAGAGGCACAGGTAAAACTCAGACCCTCAAAAGAATGCTCTTGTAGTAATTAGTATGAAGTGAATGGAAAGTTTAGTTTTCTTAGTTAAAATCTGTACATAACATTTTCATTAAATACATCATTTAGAACAGAAGATCTGATCAAAGGACAACATTAAAAAGATATCTAAATATAGACGGAGTAAAAGAAATTAACAGGTAACATTATGGTCATGACCAACAGAAGATATGTCAGTCTATGTCCAGCAGCAAATTTTAAGCACGACATTAAATTCATATTTTCTCTACTAACAAAGTAGTATTAACTGAAACGCATAGGCATGATTACATAGTTACTGTAAAACATGCTTTCAGACTCTTCACATCTCCCTAACTTGAATGCTTCTGGCTTTAAAGACACTAGCCCACTGCTCCAGGTGAATCACTGTCTGCTTCTTTAGCTAGTATTGCTCCAGACTCAGGAAGTTTGCAGATCTTACCTACACACTGGCATGTGAGTCACTCCAAGTAATGAGAAAGCCAGTTGCTTCAGTTGTTCCTGACGGGGAATTTTGACTCTCTGATCAGGTGTCACAAAAAGCAATCAGAAGGTGGCAGAATCACTTTAAGTAAAAAAAGCTTAACATCCAGAAATGATTTCTATTACTACTTTTTTGCAAGAAATACTTTTATGCCTGTTTTAGTTTCAAGATGCATTTTTGAGGAGCCTAATGCATTCTGAAGACACAGCAAAGAGACAAACGGAGCGCAATAATGATGACAGGTAAGTGATTTTTTAGTGCTGTCAAAAGGATCAGATAAGGTGTTCATTACATGTTTAAAAATATAAATACTGCCTTGTTTTTAACCATTCTTAAGTAGAAAATGGGAGTTAAAATGTCACTGGTTAAAAGTGCTTAGAATCATAAATTAGACATCACATTAATGTGAAGCATTAAAGTTGTGCCCAGTAATGACATTTTACTAATCTTCAATCCATTCAAAATGTTATGAAAACACATTATATTTTCTATACCCAAAAGTTAAAAAGATTGATTTTTTTGTATTTGTTTCCCTTACAATATTTATGTAGGGGCAGGAGCTCAAAGTCTCACTGAAGTGCTGTTTCTTAAAGGCAGAGTAGCTGATATTGAAAATAAACTCCGTACATTTCCAAATTAGTTAGAAAAGATTTATGTTCAATTCCTTTTGCCTCTTTCAAAAAGGGAAAAATATATTTGCCGTCTGTTAATTATACTATAAAGAATAAGGGTTCCCTTCCTTCATAATCTTCTGAAATCATGTTAAAACTTGTTAGGTTTAAGAGTCACTTGGAAGAACCACATAGCTATTAAACAACTTAGCAACTTTATGAGCTGTACTTGTGATAAGTCTCTAAGTTCAGGAGGCAAAATACATTTGTCATGTCAATCTATGACATGTCCAAAAACACCTATGTCGCTTAATGATTATTCTACACTTGAATGATTATTCTCAGGTACCAAGGACTCAAAAATAACAGTGAGACTATAATTTCTATACTGTTAAAAATGAATGTGTGTTGTGTATTGTGTCAAATGTACTATAGTAGTCTATAATGTCTTCCTACTTTACAAGTTTCCTTTTGTTAGGAAAAGGGGTTTGTTTGTTTTTTTTTAAAAATCAAGTGGTATTTAGAGGTTTTGCAGCTTGCTTTAAAACAATGTCTACCTGGACTCTTACTACAAATGGCCATCAAACGACATATAGTCATTGTTCACAAGAAATTGTATCAGATGGAAACCCAGGCCAGTACCTCTCTGAAATTAGGATTCAAATCAAGTGTTTCCTGACATCATTTTACCCTTTCAGTGAGAAATCAGTCACCTCACAAAAGCCTTTAATTCATTTTTTTAATGTAACTTGTAAATTAGATTTCCTACCACTCCTCTCATTTCTAACCCTGATACTACCCTGGGTGGTTTAGGAGAAGAGGAGACCGATCTGTTTGAGAGGGGATGCTTGTCCTACGTGGATTTGAGGACATTTTTTGGTTCCTATAAGGAGTAAGAGGGGATCAAAGGATAAAGGAATTTGCAAGTGGAGGAGATGAGACGGGGGGAGGAAGGACAGAGGTTGGACTGTGTGAATGGGTTTTAGAAACAGAAGGCAACTTTTTGTTGTAGAGGTGTGGAAATAAACAAATTGATGGATTGTCACAGGTGTTGCACTTCCTGCACCTCCCATGGCCTTTTTTGTCTCTCTTCCTCCTCCTCCTCTTCTTCCAGTTTCCTTTCACATTACAACTTTGCAGTCTCATTCCTAGTCCCCACTCCCTAACTGCTAGAGCCTTCCTTTAGGGTAGGGAGGGGAGGGAACTCTGGGCCCAGATGGTTCAACACCTGCACAAGTCAACCATTCATGCACTAGCACGCAATCAAGTCTGAGCTGTTCCAAGCGCCAGAGGTCCTCAGGCACTTTGGGCTTTGGAACAGCCTAGGCTGCATTGTTACTACATGAGCAACTGAACTGGAAAGTCATTCAGAAGACGATGCAACACTGAGCCCTGCATTCCTTTAAACTGCACAGGGAGCAAAGACCAGCAGAAGGCATCAGAATGGGGGAGCAGGTTTATCAGATATGTTTAATCTGAGATTTTGTTTTGTTCTAAATATAAGCATCTGGTGTCTTGAATATAAGCATCTGGTCATACTACCTGCACAGAAGGGCAAGTGGACTCTATAGCTCCCCAAAAAAATGCCTTAGTAAAACTACCTGATTAACTGGAATGGAGGAATTTCATTCCTCTCATTGGACATCCCAAGGTCTTTTAATCTCTTTTTGTGAAGAGAGGTCCCTGTTAAGTCATTTATAAGTTTAATTTTATTTGGCTGACCAAAATAAACAGTAGGTGAAGTCAGCCAGGAGAGCAGTAATGGAGACCGTGGTGTCAAATCTATGGTCTAATAAAGTGTGCTACATTCATTTAATATTGTAAAATATTTTATATTGGTGTTGCTAATGATGTTTCCATACCACCACAAAGAAAGGACGTGAAATGCCTCTCTAGAGTCCTCCAGTCACCTTCAAACATCTTGTTTCCTCAGAAGACAACTGGGTTAAATGGAATAGAAGCCCAAGTGCTGATAGTGAAGGAAGAGACTCTTATATTTTAGTTGTCAAGCGCTCTCCATCATAAAATATTCTTGCAACCTTTTCTTAAGGTACTCTAGCCCCTCCTCCCCGCTCCCCAAATTGTTGACAACAGGCCTTTGAAATACAGCAAGGACAAACCTTTTGAGTTACAGAAGTATATATTCTTTGTCCCATGAAATTCCATTCAGATTTTATTGAAATAGTTTATATTTCAAATCTCCAGAATTTGCTTTTCCCTTTTTAAAGAAAATCTTAGGAAAC